>NC_044557.1:54596823-55830573 GCF_007565055.1 Rhinopithecus roxellana | reverse complement strand
GAGAAAGGTCACGAAGGTGAATGCTGGTTACATGGGAGGGTGACTTGGAGCCCTTCAGTTTCCTTCTTGTGCCACCTGGGTCCCTGTTTCAAGGCTGGGCTTCTCTAACTTGTCGTCGTGGGAAATGTAGCTTTTCCAATAACTTGGTAGTGCACACCAGGAAAAAATATCAGAACAGTTTTTTTTTTTTTTTTAAATAGTGGAAACACCCTCACTCCCATGCTTTGGACAGTTAGGGTTGGATATTTAATTTCATAGTTATTTGTTTTTTTTTTTTCCAAAGAAGAAAGGCTAGCCTGACCCAAGTTGCCTATTTTTAATGTGATAATGCATCTTATTTTCTCTTCAAAGTGAAAAAGGCCAGAAACTAGCAGATAGAAATGGAAGCCATTGACGTAGTTCCCTTATAAGAAGTTACTGCAAACGCCTCTGTGACGTTTCATTCAAGTGGATATGTTGGACAAATAGGAAACAGTTTTATTTTACGCAAACAATATGAGACTTCTAGGTGGTGGACGCCATTTTTTTAGAAGTGTTAATGATGTATTTGATAACATTATAAAAGGATGTGTCTCCCATGAAAGAACATTTAGCTATTTCCCTGGAATGGATGGGGAAGAAATGAGCAAAGAAGTGCTGTTCTGTATGGGTGTCTATACCCTTATTCCAAGGTGAATAAATAAAGTTGTGTTTGCCTAAGCCTGTCCTTGGTCAGTCTATTCTCAGTCACACTGGGGAAACAGAGGAATGCAGACATGTATTTTCTTATCCCACTTCTCCAGCCACACAACCAAGGAGGTAGGACCAAAGTTATTTTCTTTTGGAATTTTCAGATTCAAATAGCATTTGTTGAGAACTTTGAGATTGTACATGGTGAGCCTATGAGAATGCCTTGAGATCAAGACGATCTGATTATCAAACTTAACAATAATAAAAATAACATTTGAAAGGGAAGAAAACGGAGGGCGGGTGAAAGAAGGAATATCTGCTTTTAGTTTCCTGTGCTAACGCCTTGGTGTCTGGTGTTCATTTTCAGTGCCTAATACAGGACCAACTGCACTCAGTAAATATTAATTGTAAATAAATTGTGAGTCTGCAGCTAGAATAATGTGGTGTCATTTTACCCAGAAATGAACAAATTGGCTGGAGGAAGAGAAAGCGAGGAAAATGATTTAACAGGCTGGAGGAATGGGTCAGAAAGGGAAGATGGAGCCATATATAGCTTGATCCGACGGTGATGAGGTGGCAAGTTGACCACTGTTTGTGAATATCAGAAGGTATCAATGTCAAAGTGGGGAGGGAACTGTCTAGTTCATTATGTGGTGGTTGACTATGGTTACTGGTGAGAAACATATAGTTAATTGTTACAGTTTTCTGTTAATTTATTCACATAAGACACCACCAATGAGGCATTAGAAAATACTCTAGACATCTAATAGCCCACAGCGAAAACAGTGGTACAGTCAGGACCTCATGGTCTCTCTCCTGACCACTTTAGGGCTCTTTTACCTTCCAGATTCCTGTCTCCATTCCCTCTTCTCACTGCTTTGTTTACCTTAAGTTTCCTTCACTCTCTTTAAGTCTCCCTCCTTCTCTTTTCATCCATCTACTCTACAAATAGTGGGCCTTTTTATATTTGTAACTATTTCCTTTTTAAAAAAGTTATTTATTTAAAGAGAGAGGGCCTCACTCTCTTGCCAAGGCTGGAGTGCAGCTTCTTAATCAGGTCATACCTGCCTTCTTAAAATCCCATGAAGGCCCTTCTGTGAAGCTTCTCCTAAATCAAGAGCAAGATACCTGCTCCCCTTGTTCTCTCTGAACCAAAGTCACAGCAATGTGTGGCCCAGATGCCAGTGAGTCTGGTAGTATCTGGAGACTTGCCACCCCTGAGCTGCTCCAACAGTGCAGAGCTGGGAATAACTGAGGTGCAGGAGACACAGGCTCAGTTCAGACCTACTCCTGACGTGGAAAAGATGAACACAGGCAGTTTACATTATAATTAAAGATTCTACCCTACTTTCCTCAAACACATCAGTCTAACCCACCAAATCACTTAAGAGGAATTGGTGATAATAACATCGACATTGAAGGTAAAAGAAAAGGAAGGAATGTTCCATGTAAATGTTGTGTGATTGCAGTTAAAAATGGGCAAAATATGACCACGATAAGACTTCATGTGCTGGTGTCCAGTAAATCAGTAGCATACACTCTCTCATATACAGTCACTTCCCAATCACTTGGAGATAATACCATTTACCTAGGGAGTTCTTGCTTTCCACTTCCCTCTGACACTATTATTGTTATTATGTAAATGATTCCTGGCAATTCACCACAACATTGAGTCACAGACTTTCTGGACTTGGAAGGGAAAGACATCTCTCTTTTGTTTCTTTCTTTAAAAACTAACAAAAGAACAACAAAATGAGACTCTAACAACAAAATAGGCCTCTAACAACAACGGCCACCTCAGACTTAGGGAAGGTCTGGTGTCAATTCATGCCTTCCAAGTGCTGTTCAATTTAGTGGCTTCCAAATTACCTGGGCTGATCGGTCATGGTGGTGGATGCCTGTAGTCTCAGCTACTTGGGAGACTGAGGCGGGAGAATCAGGAGTTTGAGCCCAGCCTGAGAACAAGAGTGAGACCTCTGTTTCAAATGAAAAGGAAAAAAGAAATTACCTGGTCTGGTTTTCAGAATGAGATTTTTGGTACCTGGGAAAATTGACTTCAGAATCAGAATCTCTAAGGAGATGTTTGTGAACAAGACCAATCGCTGTCCTCCTGAGGCTCATATACTGATGAGAGAGAAAGATAAACATGTAATTCAATAATTATTTATTGATAAATACTAAAAGAAACCTAAAGCAGGATTAGGAAATAAGGACTGATGGGCTTGAGGGTGGCACTATTTAATTTGGAAGGCCCAGGGAGACCACTCCAAGGAAGTGACATTTAAGAAGAAACCTGAATGATGTAGAATGGGACACATGAATATCCCAGGAGATAGCATCCCAGGAGAGGGAGCAAGTGTAAAGGCTCCAACGTGAGGAAAAGTTGGAGGGCTTAGGAGCTATTGGCAGTGTGCATAAGAAAAGGTAGTAGGGATGAGATCACGCTAAGCAGGAGGCAGGTTGTGACATTTTTGTTTCCTTCTAAGCAACACGTACAGCTAACTTTAGGGTCCACTGGTGGTAATAGTGAAGTAATGTTTAATCCTTGTGTTTGTTGGAGACCTAAACCTTTCTGATAAAGGGTTGGGGTGGGCAAGTAGTCAGCCGGGAGCAGAGGGCAGTGGCTGTAAAACTTTCCAAATTGGTTCACTTAATAACTCATCTGTTGGAGGCTCTCAACTTCAGGGAAAATTCTCAGTAGGAGTAACATGCAAATGACGGCAAGGAGATGCAAAAAAAAAAAAAAAAAAAAAAAAAAAGTAATGAAGGGGAGAGCCACTCCTCTCAGAGGTGACTCCACAAGGACAGACACAGGTGCCAGAACCAATATGGCATGCCTGGGAAGAAACACACTCCTGAATTCCGCAGAAACGTAATATATAAGCCAATGCGTTTTTTTCCAGAGGCAGGGAGAGTTTCGTAAAAATAGCCATTTTTTTCTTTCTTTTTTTTTTGGAAGGAGTCTCTGTCTTGTCCAGGTTGGAGTGCAGTGGTGCAATCTTGGCTCACTGCAACCTCTGTCTCCCAGGTTCAAGTGATTCTCCTGCCTCAGCCTCCTGAGTAGCTGGGATTACAGGCACACACCACTACGCCTGGTTAATTTTTGTATTTTTAGTAGAGATGGAGTTTCACGATGTTGGCCAGGCTGGTCTTCAACTCCTGACCTCAGGTGGTCCACCTGCCTCAGCCTCCCAAATTGTTGGGATTACAGGCATGAGCCACCACACCCGGCAATAATAGCCTTTCTTAGAAGACTGATGGTGGTTTGACTTGGTTATTGTGTGCAAGAAGTAAATAAATAAATAATTGACTCTTTGCTTACTTGAAAATGAGGTCAACATTGTCTTTGACAGAAAGAATTCTGCATTCCCAGTTAAACTTGTTGCAAACTCTTGTTTTAGATGGTGTATACTGCTACTTAAAACCTGTCTTCCACAGACTGGCAAACTGGATAAAGAGCCAAGACCCATCAGTCTGCTGTATTCAGGAGACCCATCTCACATGCAGAGACATACATAGGCTCAAAATAAAGGGATGGAGGAAGATCTACCAAACAAATGGAGAACAAAAAAAAGCAGGGGTTGCAATCCTAGTCTCTGAAAAAATAGACTTTAAACCATCAAAGATCAAAAGAGACAAAGAAGGCCATTACATAATGGTAAAGGGATCAATTCAACAGGAAGAGCTAAGTATCCTAAATATATATGCACCCAATACAGGAGCACCCAAATTCATAAAGCAAGTCCTTAGAGACTTACAAAGATACTTAGACTCCCCTACAATAATAATGGGAGACTTCAACACTCCACTGTCAACATTAGACAGATCAACGAGACAGAAAGTTAACAAGGATATCCAGGAATTGAACTCAACTCTGCACCAAGTGGACCTAATAGACATCTACAGAACTCTCCACCCTAAATCGACAGAATATACATTCTTCTCAGCACCACATCACACTTATTCCAAAATTGACCACATAATTGGAAGTAAAGCACTCCTCAGCAAATGTACAAGAACAGAAATTATAACAAACTGTCTCTCAGACCACAGTGCAATCAAACTAGAACTCAGGACTAAGAAACTCAATCAAAACCGCTCAACTACATGGAAACTGAACAACCTGCTCCTGAATGACTACTGGGTACATAATGAAATGAAGCAGAAATAAAGATGTTCTTTGAAACCAATGAGAACAAAGATACAACATATCAGAATCTCTGGAACACATTTAAAGCAGTGTGTAGAGGGAAATTTATAGCACTAAATGCCCACAAGAGAAAGCTGGAAAGATCTAAAATTGACACTCTAGCATCACAATTAAAAGAACTAGAGAAGCAAGAGCAAACACATTCAAAAACTAGCAGAAGGCAAGAAATAACTAAGATCAGAGCAGAACTGAAGGAGATAGAGACACAAAAAACCCTCCAAAAAAATCAATGAATCCAGGAGTTGGTTTTTTGAAAAGATCAACAAAATTGATAGACCACTAGCAAGACTAATAAAGAAGAAAAGAGAGAGGAATCAAATAGATGCAATAAAAAATGATAAATGGGATATCACCACTGACCCCACAGAAATACAAACTACCATCAAAGAATACTATGAACACCTCTATGCAAATAAACTAGAAAATCTAGAAGAAATGGATAATTTCCTGGACACTTACTTACACTCTCCCAAGACTAAACCAGGAAGAAGTTGAATCCCTGAATAGACCAATAGCAGGCTCTGAAATTGAGGCAATAATTAATAGCCAACCAACCAAAAAAAGTCCAGGGCCAGATGGATTCACAGCTGACTTCTACCAGAGGTACAAGAAGGAGCTGGTACCATTCCTTCTGAAACTATTCCAATCAATAGAAAAAGAGGGAATCCTCCCTAACTCATTTTATAAGGCCAACATCATCCTGATACCAAAGCCTGGCAGAGACACAACAAAAAAAGAGAATTTTAGACCAATATCCCTGATGAACATCGGTGCAAAAATCCTCAATAAAATACTGGCAAACCGAATCCAGAAGCACATCAAAAAGCTTATCCACCATGATCAAGTGGGCTTCATCCCTGCGGTGCAAGGCTGGTTCAACATACGCAAATCAATAAACATAATCCAGCATATAAACAGAACCAAAGACAAAAAACCACATGCTTATCTCAATAGATGCAGAAAAGGCCTTTGACAAAATTCAACAGCCCTTCATGCTAAAAACTTTCAGTAAATTCGGTATTGATGGAACATATCTCAAAATAATAACAGCTATTTGTGACAGACCCACAGCCAATATCATACTGAATGGGCAAAAACTGGAAGCATTCCCTTTGAAAACTGGCACAAGACAGGGATGCCCTCTCTCACCACTCCTATTCAACATAGTGTTGGAAGTTCTGACTAGGGCAATCAGGCAAGAGAAAGAAATAAAGGGTATTCAGATAGGAAAAGAAGAAGTCTAATTGTCCCTGTTTGCAGATAACATGATTGTATATTTAGAAAACCCCATCATCTCATCCCAAAATCTCCTTAAGCTGATAAGCAACTTCAACAAAGTCTCAGGATACAAAATTAATGTGCAAAAATCACAAGCATTCTTATACACCTGTAACAGACAAACAGAGAGCCAAATCAGGAATGAACTTCCATTCACAATTGCTTCAAAGAGAATAAAATACCTAGGAATCCAGCTTACAAGGGATGTAAAGGACCTCTTCAAGGAGAACTACAAACCACTGCTCAGTGAAATAAAAGAGGACACAAACAAATGGAAGAACATACCATGCTCATGGATAGGAAGAATCAATGTCGTGAAAATGGCCATACTGCCCAAGGTTATTTATAGATTCAATGCCATCCCCATCAAGCTGCCAATGAGTTTCTTCACAGAATTGGAAAAAACTGCTTTAAAGTTCATATGGAACCAAAAAAGAGCCCGCATTGACAAGACAATCCTAAGTCAAAAGAACAAAGCTGGAGGCATCACGCAACCTGACTTCAAACTATACTACAAGGCTACAGTAACCAAAACAGCATGGTACTGGTACCAAAACAGAGATATAGACCAATGGAACAGAACAGAGTCCTCAGAAATAATACCACACATCTACAGCCATCTGATCTTTGACAAACCTGAGAAAAACAGGAAATGGGGAAAGGATTCCCGATTTAATAAATGGTGCTGGGAAAATTGGCTAGCCATAAGTAGAAAGCTGAAACTGGATCCTTTCCTTACTTCTTATATGAAAATTAATTCAAGATGGATTAGAGATTTAAATGTTAGACCTAATACTATAAAAACCCTAGAAGAAAACCTAGGTAATACCATTCAGGACATAGGCATGGGCAAGGACTTCATGTCTAAAACACCAAAAGCAACAGCAACAGAAGCCAAAATTGACAAATGGGATATGATTAAACTAAAGAGCTTCTGCACAGCAAAATAAACTACCACCAGAGTGAACAGGCAACCCACAGAATGGGAGAAAATTTTTGCAATCTACTCATCCGACAAAGGGCTAATATCCAGAACCTACAAAGAACTCAAACAAATTTGCAAGAAAAAAACAAACAACCCCATCAAAAAGTGGGCAAGGGATATGAACAGACGTTTCTCAAAAGAAGACATGCATACAGCCAACAGACACATGAAAAAACGCTCATCATCAGTGGCCATCAGAGAAATGCAAATCAAAACCACAATGAGATACCATCTCACACCAGTTAGAATGGTAATCATTAAAAAGTCAGGCAACAACAGGTGCTGGAGATGATGTGGAGAAATAGGAACACTTTACACTGTTGGTGGGATTGTAAACTAGTTCAACCATTATGGAAAACAGTATGGCGATTCCTCAAGGATCTAGAACTAGAAGTACCATATGACCCAGCCATCCCATTACTGGGTATATACCCAAAGGATTATAAATCATGCTGCTGTAAAGACACATGCACACGTATGTTCATTGCGGCACTAGTCACAATAGCAAAGACTTGGAATCATCCAAATGTCCATCAGTAACAGACTGGATTAAGAAAATGTGGCACATATACACCATGGAATACTGTGCAGCCATAAAGAAGGATGAGTTTGTGTCCTTTGTAGGGACATGGATGCAGCTGGAAACCATCATTCTCAGCAAACTATCACAAGAACAGAAAACCAAACACCGCATGTTGTCACTCATAGGTGGGAACTGAGCAATGAGATCACTTGGACTCAGGAAGGGGAACATCACACACTGGGGCCTATTATGGGGAGGGGGCACGGGGGAGGGATTGCATTGGGAGTTATACCCTATGTAAATGACGAGTTGATGGGTGCTGACGAGTTGATGGGTGCAGCACAACAGCATGGCACAAATATACATATGTAACAAACCTGCACGTTATGCACATGTGCCTTAGAACTTAAAGTATAATAAATAAATAAATAAATAAATAAATAAATAAATAAATAAATAAATAAAAACCTGTCTTCTAAAGGTGTGATGAAAGAGAGAGAGTCTGCAAAAACCCAACAGCAGCCTTTTACAATTCTGCTTATTACAATTGTGCATTTTGCTGAAAAAGTCTCAGACAGTAAAATTAAGGGAAGTGCAAACCACCAATTTTTAATGGCAAGTAATACATTCTTTTTGTTCTGTTAGCAAAGACTTTGAAAAATGTTAGCAAGGTACTTTATACTGTTCTGCTGTGTAATATGTTCTGCATGAAGCAAGTGTAAGGTAATAACTGTCACTGAGTTTTGTGGAATTAAATTAAATATAAGGAATACACACACACATATACACACAAATACATACATATATATTTACATACACCAATGTAAACATACATATAGAAATATAAGCAAACATGCATATATACATATGCATGCATGTATTATATATATATATTATATATATTCACATTAGTTATGATCTACCTACTTCCTTTTTTGGAGGGATGGAGTCTCACTCTCGTTGCCCAGGCTGGAATGCAGTGGCACGATCTCAGCTCACTGCAAGCTTTGCCTCCCGGGTTCGAGTGATTCTCCTGACTCAGCCTCCTGAGTAGTTGGAATTACAGGCACTTGCCACCACACCTGGCTAATTTTTATATTTGTAGAAGAGACGGGGTTTCACCATCTTGGCCAGGCTGGTCTCGAACTCCTGACCTCGTGATCCACCCGCCTCTGCCTCCCATAATACTGGGATTATAAGCATGAGCCACTACGCCCAACCATGATCTACCTACTTTCATAAAATGTTATTTGTTTTGCTTTTCTCTTGATAAAGCATCTTGCTATGTTGCCCAGGCTAGTCTCAAACTCCTGGGCTAAGATAATACTCCTGCCTCAGCCTCCTAAGTAGCTAGGATTATTGGCAAGCACCACTATCCTTGGCCATAAAATGTTCTTACGATGTCATCTAAATTGATTTCAGTAACTTGGCTTTGGACGTAGCCAACGTACTGAAGAACCGTTTACTGGCTCTAGGATCCTAGACAAGGAACTCAACCTTTCTATGTTTAGTTTCCTCGTCTGTAAACATAGAAAAATGATATTGACTTCCTCATCTGTATGTTGTGGGGATCAAATGAAATAATGCATACACAGTACTTAGCAGAATGCCTGGCTCATAGTAAGTACCCAATAATTGAAAGCTGTTATAATTGTTACTGCATTTTTAAAAAACTAAATATAAAAACAGGCAGGAAGATAATTCAGGAGTGAAAACGGCTTGGCTATTCCTTCTGATTCCTTTTCTGATTCCCTGGAATCCCTGGAAATTTGTTGAAAATGAAAGCAGCCGTATTTTGTAAAATGCAATCTAATTTGCGTTTACTGGGCTTTCAAATTCCTAATGCTCTTCTTTTTCCTTATAAAGTGTCTACTTCTGTACAAGTAAGTAGACCCAGTCTTTATCATGGATATTAGTAATAATGATTTTTTGTTCTTAGTAATCATTTTAATTTGGGAATCCACAAAAGCTAAACACTCATGGGCTGAATATTCATTTAGTGATCCTGCTATTGTGAATGTGTTTGGTGAAAATGAACTGGCAAATGTGAACCGTGAGGACTGTCCTGTTTGCATCTTTATACTAAACTATCAGTCTGAATCAATTCTGCATTATGGCTTTCTTTTTTGTTTTTTCTCCATACAGATCAATGACATTTTTTTCTCCATACAGATCAATGACATGTTTTGGTGAAGCCTTAGAAAACAAAAATTCTGAGGCTTATTCATCTAATTACTAAAGATCAGGAAAGGCTGTAGAAAACTGTTTTTTGTTTGTTTGTTTGTTTTCTTTTAACTTGCTATGCCTTTTGGGGACAGAAGTGCATAGAGTGTGAAACACAAAAGAATGAACATGTATTGACTGCTAAGTGCTGGATTGCATTATCTCAGTTAACCTACATAACAAGCCTATGAGAAAGGAATTATTACAGTTATTGTTACATTTTATTATTTTTATTTATCCTAAACTTGCTTATTATATTTTATTATTTATTTGTATACTTAAAATTAAAAGTATACAGAAGAAAATATTGAGGCACAGGATGTTTTGTAAATTGCCTAAGGTAACACAGCTGGTAAATGTGAAGCTGAGGTTTTAACCCAGGTTATCTGACTCCAAAGCCTATGCTCACAACTGCTTTTCTGTGCTGCAAACATTAAAGGTTATTCCAGCTCTAAAATAAGATTCTGTGTCACTAATTCATTTAAATGGTATTCTTTATTTGTGTTTTAAAATGTTTAGTGAAAAAATGTTATAATTTTGGGAGAACAGCTGTATGCTTCATTTTTCTTGTGTGGCATGGATAACTGAGAGCTCTTTATAAGTAAAACCATGCTCTTTATTCTTCCCTTGGAAGAAACCTGAGTAAGAGGCTCTCTGCAAAGCAATGAAGTAAGAAATGTATTATCCCCCAATTGGGTGAAATGAATGCCATTAGAAGGAATAAGATCCATAATCTAAGTCATTCTCTCGCCATGGTAAAAATGTTCTTGTGCCTTAATTAAGGAAGAGAGAACATGAGAGTTCAATACGAGTCAAAGTTTGTCTTGTTGTGAAGCATCTTAATGGATTTTCACACCTGATTTCCATCTGTAGATGTAATCAGCAAGAATGGAAGAAGTCTGAGAAGAGAGCTCTTATGGAGTTCAAGGAAGCAATACTCTAGATATTTTAGTTTTAGCTGAGGTTTACAAGAGCAAATCAATATTTTTCATCATTTCTACCAGGAGTATTAATCAATACAATCAATATGACTACTTAAGAAACAATGTTTGGACACAAACATTGGAAAGAGAGAGTGGTGAATATTATATGTTAACTAACTTCTGGACTTAGAAGAAGCAATGTCACAGTCAGTGTGATTTATAGCCATTGTAATCATTACATGGTGTTTTGAGGCCAATTTGTGCATGTGTGGCAATTAAAAATTATACAAAATTGATTCCCTAAAACAACCCTACTAGAAATGATAAACCCAAGCATTCTGTAGTTGTTGGAAACCCATATTGTCAATGCATTTTTCTTCCCAGTTACTAACTAGTCACATATTTGTTCTATTTAATCTAAATAAATGAAATCCGTTTTCTTTTTTGCTACTACCAGTTGAAAGAATTCATTAAAAAATATTAACTGCTAAGTTCTGTGGCAAGGCAGGGACTATAATTGGCACAAATGTGAGTGAGACATGACCCATAATTTCATGGAATTTACAACTTCGTGAAGTGATGTCAATGGGTGGAGCCAGAATTCAAATCGATTGCGTGGACTGTCTAAGTTTGATCTTCTTAAACACTATGTAAGAGTTCTTTCTATATCCGTTAGAAACAAATTCTCCATCTTGCTCCCTCCTTTAAGCCTCATGAATCTTCTGTGAGTTTTCTGATATAATAATATCCCTTTAATAAGCTATTTTTCTGCTTACATTAGCTCTGAGAATCTTACTCTAAGATTTATTTATTCATGTCAATATTTTGAAGGTGTTTACTGCCTGGCATGTATTTATGAACTTGCCATTTAAGAACTGCAGAGACCTCATATTATAAAAACACATGGAAGCGAATCAGAGCGAGAACAGCCAGACTTCACCAAAACTTAGGAGTCATCATGCAGCAGCCCTGTCTTTCCTGAGGCTGCTGCTTTTCCCCCCTGGATCCCTGCTCTACTCTCTCTCTGAAACAGCTTCCTCTAAAAGAAGCATTGTTTCAGTTCCCCCATAATTTTGTTTTTATGACTTTACATTGTCATTTCAGTGGACATGTGTTTCGGTCACCAAGAATCTTTTAAACAGGCTTCTTATGTTTGAGGGGTTTTCCACTATGAGATCCACCTACTCAGGGGAAACCAGAACTCGATTTCCCAGCCTCCAGCTAGGATGTAGGCTTTGCCCAACAGAGCTATTCTCCTGAGATTGTTTTACTTAGAAGGAAACAATATGAAGAACTAGGTGCAGTTGCTTCATAGAATCCGTATTCTCATGAGAGTGGCAAAGCACAGAGGAGAGATATCAGGCATTTTGGAGCAGTAATGGCAGATGTCCCCGGAATAGTGATGATATGCACAAATGCAGTGGCCACTGTGTGACCAGCCATGCCTGTACCCAGAAGGACCTCTACTGGTTAGGCTCAGTGTACGATTTGGGAATTGTTCTTGGATATAATCTGATAAGCCTCCTGAAGCCTCTGAATTTCCTAATGTGCTGTGATACACTCTTTTTCTACTTAAACTAGCTTAAGTGGGTTATGCTACTTGCAAGCAATCTCTTTGGTGATTATAGATTTAAACTTCAAAGCTATAATTTTCAACAGGTTTAAAATTTAGGAATATCAAGTACAATGAATCATATCAATTGGTAGGCATACTCTGATGTGATAAAGCAGACAGGTCAATTTGATTGTATGATTGTCAGAAAAGTGTGACAGATGAGTGTGAGAATTGAGAGGCAATGTGGCTTGGTGCCTAACAATTCAGGAATTAAAATAAAAAAAGGTTGGAGTTGAGTTAAAGGTCCACTTACTGACGGATCTGGATCTTGATCCGGTTATTTAATCATTTGACTTTTCATTTATGATCCGTAAATACGGATAGCAAAATTATACCTTTTTTGGCATATGAAGAGTGCTTAGCAAATGTAAGCTGTCCTTATGGTGCCACAGATAGGTATTCACATTGATATTTATGATGTGTTAATAATTATTATTTATTGGCTTATTATCCAGGAATCTTAATGGAGGCAATATGATCCAGATAATCACTGGTTCGTTGTGTCTTACTAGCTGGGTTAGTCAAGACAGAATAACTGTTGCAAAAAAGAACTCTAAAATCTCAGAGGTAGGCTTAACACATTTACAGTTTATTTAGTACTTAGGAAACAGTCTACTCATTTTTGTTCACTTATCATCCATGTGCAACTAAGGGACCTAGATCCTTCTGCGTTTTATCTCTTTGGGTTCTTGGAGTTCCCTCCATTTAGACCAAGAATGGGAAAGGAGAACAGATGGTTATGTGTAGGAGGCCAGGCCTGGGAATGGCATGTGCCACTCTGCCCACAATCTATTGAATACAATTTGCTCTCATATAGCTGTATTTAAGTGCAAGGAATGCTTGGATATGTTGTATAATCTTGTGCCCAGAAAGAAATGAGATACAATTTAGTGAACAACTAACTTATCTTCAGCACCCTATTTCACTTTTTTGGTCTTGAGAAGTAGAGCTGAGTTCCAAAATCGGGATGGAGCAGCATCCAGCATTTTGCTTAGAATTTTTGCCGTCTGAATCTTCTGTGAGATTCCTAACGGGTTTCACACAGACAATGAGTGTAAATCCCAACCAAAAATTATCTTATGAAGAGATATGTCTCAGTTCTTGCTCGTTCTGAATAAATATGATAGCTGGATTTGGCTGCTGTCGTATACTGGAGAGCATCTTTGTGTTAAAATGAACAGAAAGAAACCCAGATTCTGCTTATTTAGATATGAATAATGTTAATGATCGGAAATATAAATCTTCTTGGCCAGGCACAGTACCTCACACCTATAATATCAACACTACGGGAGGCTGAGGCAGGCAGATCACCTGAGGTCAGGAGTTTGATACCAGCCTGGCCAACATGGTGAAACCCGACTTTATTAAAAGAAAATACAGAAATGAGCTCGGCATGGTGACTTGCGTCTGTAGTCCCAGCTACTTGGAGGCTGAGGCGGGAGAATCGCTTGAACCCTGCAGATGGAGGTTTCAATGAGTTAAGATCATGCCACTGCACTCCAGCCTGGGTGACGGAGCAAGACTCCATCCACCCACCCCCCCACACAAAAAAAGAAAAGAAATATAAATATTCATATCTGGAAGTTTCATTTTTAAAGTAGATTGACTGATTAACCTGACAGAAGCAAACTGGTTTAATCTACCTCAGTTTTCTGGATTGGGATTACGTTTTGGGCTTGTAAATTGTTCAGATGGAAGGCCTATAAATAATCAATATTTATGGAGTAATAATATTTATCTCTAACTATATTACCATGGTCTTACATTTTAGCCTGTAAATTTTTATTTCTAAACATAAAAACTTGTTAAAGAAAATAATGGGAAGAGAACGTCAATGCATTGCTGTTTAACTTTAAAGGAATAAATGTGAATTCTCATGCAATCAACAGAAATGATTCCAGTTAAATATTTTTAGTAAAGGTGAAAAACACAGAGTATGTATTCTCCATTCAAAGGTAAAATAACACAAAGCAGTAGTATAAGATTCAATTTATGACACCTTGTTGATTATCCATTATTACTGCTCTGGATTTTGAGTGTTAACGCTTTGAATATCATTCATTTCTCTTCCAGTTATAGGAAACACAAAAGGACTGCTTTGAAGCTCGTTATTTTGATGATGGAAGTTTGTGATGGAATCAGAAGGACCTCAGGATGACAAATATGTGGCATGAGCACTGCCATGCTGACATCACTAATGAATAATGGTATTATTTTCTGCTGGGTCTGTGTTTGACCTCAGAATCCTTTCCTTATCCAATCTTCAGCAGTATTCTCAACATGTCAGAATTGTCACTTGGATGAAACTCTTTCATGATCTTTACAGTAAACTTTGGTGGCCTTGTTTAAAATAACTCTTAGAAGGAATGGGCAGTGAAGAACATCCAAATACCAAGCTTCATTGTTCAAGCTAGGTGGACCTAAGCCTCCAGTCCTCAATAAGGGCTTGATTCCAGGATCCTTTGGATTATTTGTGTCATCACCTAAGTCAGACTTAGGTGAAGCTGAAAAGACTGCACGGGAGTTCAGGGGTCACCTCTGCACATGGTGGTTCTGGACCTTGTGCACATTCTGTACCAGCTGTGTGTCTTTAGTTTGACTCCATTGGTTTGTGTCTCTTTAGGGGTATAAGCTAAGCTCCTCAAGTTTTTGAAGAATAACTAGTGTTACGTAGCAGACACAGAAGCAAAGAAATCAGCACAGCTTCATATTCTTGGCAGCATGTTACCCTCTTTGTCATCAGAAAGGCATACTAAAACTGAACTAACCATGGTTCACCTGGGGAAAGCAACTCACAGCAGCTGAACTGACCATTTGTCCTGTCTATACTGAATGTCAAATATCTCTTCTTACTGGTGATTGGAGTATGTTAAAATATCAAGACTGAAAAGGACCTTAAAGAATATTTAGTCAATAGGTAAAATATATATTTTTTTAACCACAGAACTTTTAGTATAGGCAAAGTAATATATGAAATCCAAGTATGCAAGGGAGATTAATCCAGAAGCGGGGGAGTTGAAGCCAGGGAAGCGAAATCAAGCCCCACCTACATGTTGTCCTTTTCTCCCTTGGAGCAAGCTCTGCTTTGGAAATGTCTTTTCCTAGATCTAAAACCTTTAGAAATAAGGAAGCAGTCCCTTACACTATTTAATATTATTTTGTACATGTCTAATTTGTAATGGATGGAGGCCACTACAATATATTGGTCTCTGACAAGTAATATATTAATAGCTCTTTTCTGAAAATAACATTAGAGATTGCTATGATCTGAATGTCTGTGTTACCCCAAAATTCATATGTTGAAACGCTAACCAACAAGGTGATGGTATTAATAGGTGGGGTCTTTGGGAAGTAATTATTAGATCATGAGGGCAGAGCCCTCATAAATGGAATTGGTGCCCTTATGAAAGAGGTCCTAGAGAGTTGCCATGCCCCTTTCATCATGTGAGGACACAGTGGGAAGGTGACATCTATGAACCAGAAAATGGGCCAGGTCTATACCGAATGTCAAAAATGCCAAATCTACTGGTGCCCTGATCTTGGATTTCCCAGCCTCTAGAACTGTGAGAAATAAACTCCTGTTGTTTTTAAGTCACCCAGTTTATGACATTTTGCTATGGCAGGTGGAATACACTAAGACAGAGACTATGAGATAAGAACTAAAACAGGTTTAGAGGAGATAATGTATGTTGGAATGCTGGTATCAAGGCAGATGGGTGAACAACTGCTTTATGTGATTATCATGATCATCATTTGCCAGGAAGCAACATCAGCAAAGGGCAGGATTTGAGACACAGATGGGGCAACTGCCTTGGAACAGACCACATTATGCAGCTGGTAAAGCCAAGAAGCCAAGTTGGCAATGCTGACGACTGGGCAAACCCCAGGATGATTATCTTGACAGGAGTATTTATTTTGTATGTTCACTGGGTGATTGAATAAAAGGTGCCAAAGCTGTTTCTTCAGCCCAGCATTTTCCAAAGTGTTATTTGTGGTAGTCCTGCTGTTCACCAAAAATATTTGACTCCCTCTCTTCAGAACATATGGTAGAATTAGCCTTCCCTTCTGACACTGAAGTTGGGCATGGCAATAATATTATTCACCTTGGCCAATGGGATTAACTAAAAAAAAAAAAAAAAAAAAAAAAAAAGAAGAAGAAGAAGAGTAATGTCACTTGGAGCACTTGGAGGAAGTTTTAAAAGTAGTGCGTGATTTGCTGAATTTCTTTCTCATTGTAGTGATTGTGAAAAGAAAAAACAACTCACCTGATTATCTGAGTGAATACAGTGAGCATAACTTTCCTCGAAACCACATTAGATATGTAGTATTAAGTGAGAAACAAATTTTACAATGCAAGTCAGCGATGTTTTGGGGCTTCTTGTTATTACGGCATGACCAAGCATGTCCTGACTACTATGGTGTTGTGTTAGGTATTAGGCATAAAAATGGCTTGTGGTCAACTACATTTGGGATATTCCAATTTAGACAATGTTTTTTCATTTGTTTGTTTTTTCTTCAGGATCTCTGGAAGGCTTCACTACACTAACATGCACTGTGAATTTCCAGGAATGTGATATGGCAAATAGTGCTTCTGAAACTTATGTGATTCTAGCATTCTTTGTTTCTTCCTATGAAGCACCTCCTGATGGAATGCTACCTTATAAAAACTACAGATGGGATTTAGTGAAGAAGAATACACATCACAATCAGCAAATCTATCTTTAAATAGGAAGTATGTTTGTCTATGTATTGTGTGTGTGTTTGTGCATGAGAGAGGAGTGAGAAAAAAAGATAATGCAAAAAGAAGAAATAATCTTTTTGTCTTCGATGTGTTTACTGTTCTACTTCATCTGAGTTAAGAAAATAAAATTTTAGTTCTAAATTTATAAATATTTTTACTTTCTTTGGTGCACTGAATTGGGTAGGAAGATTCTTGTGATTGTGCCTGTTATGTAGTACTTTTGGTATATAATAGTGATTTCAGAGAGAAGTACTGACTTTATGCTTCTTCCAAAGATTTATACTTACATAAATTACAATTCAGTGAAACAGCAGATTTAAAATTTAAATATGGTTTTTCCAACAATAATAATTAGAAAAAATTTTGGTCAGTAAGATAGAGCATGTTAGAACAAAATTCAGGAGCTCTGCAATGTTAGTATCATGTGTGCCTTTTATATTTGACTATGTCTAGGGTTATAGTGGCTTGGTATTTTAACGTTTCATAAAAAAAGCATAGCACCGGTTGTTGGCAACTTCTAATGGCACCAGAGGAATCTGGAAGACACATAACTACCACTTATTACTTCAGTTCTACTTAATATATTACTTCCTGTGTGTATTAGTGAATACAGACACACAAAAAAGGGACACTTCAAACAAGTGCTATTGAATTTTCTCCTCATTTTCTCCTGGATTTTTCTCTCTTGATTCCACTTCCAAAGCAATCACTCTTATCTATTTACTTCCCTGATCTAAACTGGGTGACATTCTAAAAGTCATTTCTTTTTAAAAAATTTTTCCATAGGTTATTGGGCTACAAGTGGAATTTGGTTATATGAGTAAGTCCTTTAGTGGTGATTTGTGAGATTTTGGTGCACCCATCACCTGAGCAGTATACACTGCACCATATTTGCAGTCTTTTATCCCTCATTCCCTTCTCATGCTTCCCCCCAAGTCCCCAAAGTCCATTGTATCATTCTTACGCCTTTGTGTCCTCATAGCGTAGCTCCCACATATCAGTGAGAACATATGATGTTTGGTTTTCCATTCCTGAGTCACTTCACTTAGGATAATAGTCTTCAATCTCAGCCAGGTCGCTGCAAATGCCATTAATTCATTCTTTTTTGCAGCCGAGTAGTACATATACATCATATATGTATATATAAATACAACAGTTTCTTTATCCATTCGTTGATTGATGGGCATTTGGGTTGGTTCCATGATTTTGCAATTGCGAACTGTGCTGCTATAAACACCTGTGGGCAAGTATCTTTTTCGTATAATGACTTCTTTTCACCTACCCAATAGTAGCGGGATTTCTCGATCAAATGGTAGTTCTACTTTTAGTTATTTAAGGAATCTCCACACTGTTCGCCATAGTGGCTGTACTAGCTTACATTCCCACCAGCAGTGTAGAAGTATTCCCTGATCACTGCATCCACACCAACATCTACTGTTTTTTTTACTTTTTCATTACGGCCATTCTAGCAGGAGTAAAGGTGGTATCTAATTGTGGAGTTTTATTTGTTTTGTTTTGTTTTGTTTTTTGAGATGGAGTTTTGCTCTTGTTGCCCAGGCTGGAGTGCAATGGCTCAATCTCGGCTCACTGCAACCTCTGCCTCCCAGGTTCAAGCGATTCTCCTGCCTTAGCCTCCCAAGTAGCTGGAGTTACAGGCGTGTACCATAGCACCCAGTTAATTTTGTATTTTTAGTAGAGACGGGGTTCACCATGTTGGCCAGGCTGGTCTCAAACTCTTGACCTCAGGTGACCAACTTGTCTAGGCCCCCCAAATTGCTGGGATTACAGGCGTGAGCCACCACACCCAGCTGCATTGTGGTTTTCATTTGCATTTCCCTGAGCATTTTTTCATACGTTTGTTGGTCATTTGTATATCTTCTTTTGAGAATTGTGTATTCATGTCCTTAGCCCACTTTTTGATGGGATTGTTTGTTTTTTTTTTACTGATTTCTTTGAGTTTGTTGTAGATTCTGGATATTAGTCCTTTGTCAGATGTATAGATTGTGAAGATTTTTCTCCTATTCTGTGGGTTGCCTGTTTACTCTGCTGACTGTTCCTTTTGCCGTGCAAAAGCTGTTTAGTTTAATTAAGTCCCAACTATTTGTTTTTGTTGCATTTGCTTTTGGTTTCTTGGTCATGAAATTCTTGCATAAGCCAATGTCTTGAAGGGTTTTTCCAATGTTATCTTCTATAATTTTTATAGTTTCAGGTCTTAGATTTAAGTCCTTTATCT
Organism: Rhinopithecus roxellana; assembly: GCF_007565055.1. Classification (NCBI taxonomy): domain Eukaryota; kingdom Metazoa; phylum Chordata; class Mammalia; order Primates; family Cercopithecidae; genus Rhinopithecus; species Rhinopithecus roxellana. The sequence goes on along the minus strand of NC_044557.1, from coordinate 55,811,173 downwards.
TGAGTTGATTTTTGTATAACATGAGAGATGAGGATTCAATTTCATTCTCCTACATGTGGATAGCCAGTTATCCCAGCACCAGTTGTTGAAAAGGGTGTCCTTTCTCCACTTTATGTTTTTGTTTGCTTTATTGAAGATCAGTTGGCTGTGTTTGGGTTTATTTCTGAGTTCTCTATTCTGTTCCATTGGTCTATATTTTTGTATTTTTATGCATATGTTTATGCCTATTTTTATATCAGTACGATACTGTTTTGGCGACTATGGCTGTATAATATAGTTTGAAATCAGGTAGTGTGATGCCTCTAGATTTGTTCTTTTTGTTTAGTCTTGCTTTGGCTATGCAGGCTCTTTATTGGTTTCATAAGGATTTTAGAATTGTTTTTTCCAATTCTGTGAAGAATGATGGTGGTATTTTGATGGGGATTGCATTTAATTTGTAGATTGCTTTTGGCAGTATGGTCATTTTCACAATATTGACTCTACCCACCATGAGCATAGGATGTGTTTCCATTTGTGTCATCTATGATTTCTTCCAGCAGTTTCGTAATTTTCCTTGTAGAGGTCTTTCGCCTCTTTGGTTAGGTATATTCCTAAGTTTTTTTTTTGTTTGTTTGTTTGTTTGTTTTTTTTCTCCCAGCTGTTGTAGAAGGGTTTAAGTTCTTGATTTGATTATCTGTTTGGTCACTGCTGGTATATAGAAGAGCTACTGATTTGTGTACATTAATCTTGTATCTGGAACTTTGCTGAATTATTTTATCAGTTCTAGGAGCTTTCTGGAGGAGTTTTTAGGGTTTTTGGGGTAAATGATCATATTATCAGCAGACAATGACAATTTGACTTCCTTTTTACCAATTTGGATGCCCTTTTTTTTTCTCTCTCTCTCTTGTGTGTTTGCTCTGCCTAGGGCTTCCAGTTCTATGTTGAAGAAGAGTGGTGAGAGTGGGCATCCTTGTCTTGTTCCTGTGCTCAGAGGGAATGCTTTCAACTTTTCCCCATTCAGTATTATGTTGACTGTGGGTTTGTCATAGATGACTTTCATTACATTGAGGTATGTCCCTTGTATGTCAATTTTGCTGAGAGTTTTAATCATAAAGGGATGCTGTCGAGTGCTTTCTCTGCATCTATTGCAATGATCATATGACTTTTGTTTTAAATTCTGTTTATTTGGTGTATCACATTTATTGACTTGTGTGTGTTTAACCATCCCTGTATCCCTGGTATAAAACCCACTTGATCATGGTGGATTATCTTTTTGATATGTTGTTGGATTCGGTTAGCTAGTATTTTGTTAAGGATTTTAGTGTCTATGTTCATCAGGGATATCAGTCTGTAGTTTTCTTTTTTGGTTATGTCCTTTCTTGGTTTTGGTATTAGGGTGATGGTGGCTACATAGAATGGATTAGGGAGTGTTCCCTCTTTCTCTGTCTTGAGGAACAGTGTCAAAAGGCTTGGTACCAACTCTTCTTTGAATGTCTGGAAGAATTCTACTGCGAATCCATCTGGACCTGGTCTTTTTTTGTTGGTAATAATTAAATTACCATTTCAATCTTGCTACTTGTTATTGGTCTGTTCAGGGTATCTAATTCTTCCTGATTTAAGCTAAGAGGTTTATATTTCTCTAGAAATTTATCCATTTCCTCTAGGTTTTCTAGTTTATATGTATACAGGTGTTCATAGTAGCCTTGAGTGATCTTTTGTATTTCAGTGGTGTCAGTTGTAATATCTTCCATTTTGTTTCTTAATTGTTGTTTGGATTTTCTCTCTTCTTTTCTTGGTTAATCTTATTAATGGTCTTTCAATTTTATTTATCCTTTCAAAGAACCAGCTTTTTATTTCATTTATCTTTTGTATTTGTTTGTTTGTTTCAATTTCATTTAGTTCTGCTCTGATCTTGGTTATTTCCTTTTTTCTGCTGCATTTTTTTTTTTTTTTTTTTTTTTTTTTGGTTTTGGTTTGTTCTTATTTCTCTAGTTCCTTGAGGTGTGACCTTAGAATGTCAGTTTGTGCTCTTTCAGTCTTTTTCATGTAGGCGTTTAGGGCTGTGAACTTTCCTCTTAGCACCGCCTTTGTTGTGTCCCAGAGGTTTTTGTTTGTTTGTTTGTTTGTAAGTTTTCAGACTTTATTTCACAGCGATCGACACAGGAATGTACTGGAGTTAGTGACACGGTGCTCAGCCTCTCTGCCACACACTTTTATCTGGACTGCTCCTAAGAGGACTGGGTTAGGTCTGGGGCTGGGAGTGGGGACCTGATGGGGCGTTGCAGTTTAAGGCATTTCTGGCTTCAGAGTCATCCCTGCCACCCCTGCACGTGCCCCTTGACCTTGGTCAGACACTGGCTGGCCCCTGGTCATTCTGAGAGAAGGACGACCATCAGTGACACTGGTGGGAGAGTTTGCAGTGAGGCAGCCCTCAGCCACTCTTGGCCCAGACAGGAAGGATGAGACCTACCACTCCTGGAGTCAAATAAAATCAACACATGAAAAACACGGCTGGTAGCCAGACCCAGATACCCAGGCAGGAAACAAAGGTCAACCCCATCCCACAGTGGGCTCCTCTTGGGGGACTCCTCAAGGAGGAGAAATTAAGTGTTTGTGAGAATGTAGGGAACCTGAAACTCTTGTATATTGCTGGTGTGAATGTAAAATGGTATAGTCATTGTCAAAAACTGTTTTGCGGTTCATCTATAAGTTAAACATTGAATTCTTACATGACCCAGCAATTCCACTCCTAAAAGAAGTGAATACAGGTATTCAAATAGAAACTTGTACAGTAGTGTTCATAGAGGCACTATTCACACCTGCCAAAAAGTGGAAACAACCTAAATGTTTATCAACCCATGAACAAATGAACTAAATTTGGTATATCCATACAATGGAATAGTATCCAATTATAGTAATGGAATACTAATACACATCATAACATGGATGAACCTTGAAAACATTATGCTAAGTGAAATGAGCCATATACACAAAAAACAAATATTATATGATTCCACTCATATGAAATACCCAGAATAAGCAAATCCATTAGGGACAGAAAGTAGATTAGTGGTTGCCACAGTTTAAGGGGAGACAGAAAAAAGGAGTGACTGCTTAATAGGTACAGGGTTTCTTTACGAGATGATGAAAATATTTTGGATTTTTATCCAAATCCAGTAGAGGTGATGGCTGTACAATATTTTGAATGTACTTAAATGCCACAGAATTGTACACATCAAAAATGGCTAAAATTACAAATTTTATGTTATGTTTATTTAACCACTATTTTTTTAAAAGGACAAGAAAAAGTTGAGAAGAATAATAATGATTGAGGAGGGTTTATTTCACTAGATAACATATTATAAAACTACAAAAATTAATTGAATATTATACATGTGCTAAAATAAATGATTGGTTAGTGAAGCAGAATATAATCCTCCAAATACAGTTTACAGTGTTTAAGTCTTTAGTATGTAATAAAAGTAATTTTTAAAATTGTAAGAAATGTTGAGTTACCTTATGAATGATTGTGAAATGGGTAAAAGCATCCAATTAAAGAATTAAGTATAAACATGAAATAATAGAAGAACTGGAAATATACGGGCAAAATTTTGGCAAAAGGAACACATTTGTAAGCTTCATGCTAAAAATATAATCATAAATTAAAAGGTTTGATTATCAAAAATTATAAAACTTATAAATATAAACAATTGCATATGATACAATTAAGGTATGATTATATCATGTAAAACTCGTAAAAATATTTACAACATCTATGTGACAAAAGATTGTTATCCTCAATAAATAAAGAAATGCTCAGAGAAAGAGAAATTTAAGAAATGTTGACATGGGTTAAAAACAGGTATCCCTTTAACATTCTTTTAGATATTACAACAAAAATTTGAGTTGTTTTCAGTGACTCTTGGTCTCCCATGCACAATACAATTCCCTCAAAACAACTTCTGTGCTCTCTTAGTCTCATAAACCTGTCTCCTCACTTGAGACAGGATACAGGCTCTGCTTTCATCTTCTGCCTCTTCTCCAGCCTTCCTGAGTATGTTCTTTCCATCCCTCCCCACTGCCATTTCAGTAGATTTCCCCCTTCTAATCCTGGTGTGGGTATTTGTCTTCACACAGGAGGTGCACTGGCAATGGTGAGAATAACTCAAGCCACTCTTCATACAGCGGACACAACAAGGTAGAAACTGAAACAAGAGAGTAAAATGGCAGTAAATACCCCGTGTGGTGACAGTAGCTCAAAGACTACTTTTAAGCACTCCCCTTTGTGACTTCCATAGTTAAGAGGAAGAGAAGGGACAGCAAGTGTTAAGGTCCTGAATGAAATAGGTAGAGGCTGAGAGCCATTGTATTGTATTTGATTTTGCCAACAGTCTCCTCTTTCTCACATGAAGGATTGGTACACATTTATAAGGCCAGTCCACCGATTTCAGAAATAAATAGTGAAACTTACCAACAGATTATTTGATTATGAGGGCATAGTGTTCCAATAAGTGAAAAATAAATAGTTAACATTGCAAATCAAGAATGTAAGGTGAAACTCTAATGTTAATGTATATTAGAAAAAATGTTTAAATTAAAATCAGATTTTAAGTAAGATTATTTGGTGAACAAGTATATGAGTGGAAAGTTCTTGTATTTTGATATTCCTACTGATGTGAATAAATTAATTTTCTTTATCTCTATTTCCCAATGTATTAAGTATTTACTTTGTATTTTGTAGCTGTACATTTTTGTTAAATAATGTATTTTCTTTGAGTATGATTATGCTACCTATCTGGATTGCAAGTGCCTCCAGGACAGAGATGTATTATAGCATTTTTATCACATTTCCTTCAGTGGAACCCTCTTTTTCTTTGGTCTCTAATGTTTTTCTTGATTATACCCATCCAGGACTAAGCAATATTTAAAAAGTACTTGGCAGATCAAATACAGCAGCTCATACCTGTTATTCCAGCACTTCGCAGGCTGAGGCAGAAGGATCGCTTGAGCCCAGGAGTTCAAGACCAGCCTGAGCAACATAGTGGGCATGGTGGCACATGCCTGTAGTTTCAGCTGCTTGGGAGGCTGAGGCAGGAAGATCCCTTGAGCTAGGCAGGTAGAGGCTGCAGTGAGCCATGATCAGGCCACAGCACTCCAGCTGGGGTGACAGAGTGAACTCTGTCTCAAAACAAAAACAAAAACAAAAGACAAACAAAAACAAAAACAAAAAAATAAGAAAAGAAAAGAAAAAAGAAAAAAATAATAAATAAAAATCTACTGACAAACTAGAGCATCTGTGCTTCTGAAATTCTTGGTAAGAAAACTGACCAAGCAACATGTCAATGCCATAGAAAATCTTATTCAGCATCTGTTTGACATACTTGCTACTTGTAGTGATGATTACTAGATATATCTATGACTATATATGTAGTCTATGATATATCTACCATAGACTATCACATAGCTATCATATGTATCTATGATATATCTATAACAACATATAAATTTAATGATCCAGTGGACATACTTTAAACAGATTCCATGAGATACTATGTTGTTCTAGTTTTCCTTTAACATGGTTGGTTATGAAAAAAATACACATTTCTCCCTCAGGCTTTTTATTGATTTAATCCTATTCCTCAATATTTTGCTTTGTGCCATCTCTTTTATGCTTCAACCTGTCTTTTTTTTTTTTTTTAATCTTATTTCCTAGTTATTTTGGGTAGGTGATTATTTTTCTAAGCAGAATGATCTTCAGTTGAATGTAGTTCAGAAAGCACAAAGCCACAAAAATTATTAACCTTCTATTTCCAATTTATTATGAGATTATCTGTTAGAGTCTTCCATTAAATTCTATTAGAAATCAAGGAAGGAGAAAGGGGATGACTTGCAGAAGCTGCAGAGATCATATGCAACAATCTAAAGAAGAAATCGTACTTTTTTTTTTATCACCAATAATAAAAAAGGGTTTAAGAAGAGGCCAGTTAGTGAAAGATATAGATACCAGCAATATTATAAAATCAAGAGTTGTTCCAAAAAGACGCTTTTGAATATATGGTTTGCAAAAGAGTCTGAACACATCTTTCAAGTATAAAACAAGTCAGTGAAAAAATATGATGTGGTTTCCAAGTACATTTTCAAGAACACAATTATTATATAAAAGAACCTACAGTGAATTTTTATTTTTCCCATTTTTATTGTTGGCAGATTATATCTCTTTTAAATTAAAAATATCCTGAAAGAAACCATTTCACAAGTGAAATGACAAAAGTAATTCACCTTCTAAAATTGTCTCATTTTACACTACTTTGTGTTGTAAGCTAACATGGCTTAATATGCTTAAAGACTGAAAGGAAAGATAAAATTAGTTTCTGAAGGTTGAAAATGAATGTGTTGCCTATCCATTCTTGTGCAGATATGAACTAGTCTTCATAAAGCAAAGTAAAACTTGAACTTGGTAGTTTCGAAAGTATTTTTTTTACATATATGCTATATTAAAAAAAGACAACACACTTGAATGTAGATCATGACAGACAGTTACATCTGAGATGTAAGAAAAATTCTGGCATTATGAGGGTGTCAACATAATCAGTAAAAAATTATTTTTGATGACATGAAGAGGAAAAGTGTTAGCAGAATGAGAAGAATTTTCAAACAGCAGATACATAGCAAAGTCCTTTCCCCTTGTCTGCCAAACGCACCCACACTTGTCATCAGTGAATGCAATTAAATTTTTTTTTACAATACAGAAGAGACTTTTGGCAGTCAATGAGGGCTAGTTTTTTTCCTCACTTGTACAGCCCGTTTAGCCACTGTGAAGATGTGACTTGAACGATGTTCACAGAGTTGACTTTGTCCCTTCATATGAATTTGTGAACAAATTGACACAAAACGTGGGGGAAATAGAAACAGATCACACTAGTGTGATCTTTACATTTTAACACAGCCTGAGTTAAAAAGGTTAAATCACTTAAGGGTAAAATAGTTCCTTCTGGTGTTCTTATGTGCATTTTTTTAGACAAATACATTTTTGTTCTTTTGACAAAGAAAAAAATAGTGAAGTAACAAAAATCTCTTTATAACCTCCTTAGGCAACAGCTAGCATAAAAACTTAATAATTATTTAAAGACCATGAGAGATTACATGGCAAGAATTTATAGAACCTTTCCATGCATATTTTGTTTATCCTCCATGAGCCTCAAGTAAACATCACAATATCTTTTAGTTTCACAAATGTCAAATATGTTGCAGTCTTTGAATTCTATTTTGGTCTGTGGTCACTTCAATAAAGCAAACTATGTGGTAGAGTCTAGTTAGTTTACACTAGTTTGTTTACACTACTATACACACTCAGACAAAGAGATATGCACAAATTTTTTTTTTCAAGTGATTGGGCAGAATAAAAATGAGAATGTTTTAAAACGATAGAAATTATAAATCAATGAAATTATCTAGTTTGCATAGTCAACTTATTAACTCATGCAGAAAAATATTGGCAGTGGATGGCTAGGTACATTGGTATGTCTCTGTGCTTTCCTGTAACCCCACGGACTACAAGGCTATACCTTCTAAAACCTTATCATGGCAAAATGGAAAATAGATTAAATCTCAAACCAGGGTTTTAATTGACTACTTAACTCTGTGTTCTTTCTCCCATCTCCAATCCTTGATTTTTTCAAGAGACTTAAATGGCAAATACTTTAATCTCTTTACCTGGGTTCCTCTTTGTTGAATTAACTGTGAATATAAAACCCTAGTGTTGCTAGCCTTTGCTAATATGAATCTTGGGGTAAAATACCTCTCAACTAAATAATTTGCACGTAACTTTCCATCAACCATTACTAAAATGTGAAATTAACAGAATGCTAATTCTAAATGAAATTCTGAATTTAACATTTCCTATTTGGTATAATGGTACTGACCCCATATCAACAGAATGGGCGTTAGTGATCATTCCCCAAATGAGAGTCATGCAGGAAAACGAACAAAAGAAAAAAGAAAAAGAAAAAGAAAAAGGAAGGCCTACTAAATGGTTCTCTAGGTTTCTGAAAGCAATAGAGATGATTTATTGGCAGGTTAGTCATGTTTCACTACTCAAACCCTCATGTAGCCTTCTGCTCATATTGCCAAAGGCACATCAGTACAACTGGGTGAGTGCTAGTTGGAACTACAGAATTGAAACAAGTCAGGTTCACACAAGTTACTAGCCAATATGGGAATTTCTTTTATATATATATAATATATATTATATATAATATATATATAATATATATATATATATATATAATATATATATATATAATATATATAATATATATATATATATATATAATATATATAATATATATAATATATATAATATATATAATATATATAATATATATATATATATATATATAATATATATATAATACTTTAAGTTCTAGGGTACATGTGCACAACGTGCAGGTTTGTTATATATGTATACATGTGCCATGTTGGTGTGCTGCACCCATTAACTTGTCATTTACATTAGGTATATCTCCTAACGTTATCCCACCCCGCTCCCCATCGCACAACAGGCCCCAGTGCGTGATGTTCCCCTTCCTGTGTCCAAGTGTTCTCATTGTTCAGTTCCCACCCATGAGTGAGAACATGTGGTGTTTGGTTTTCTGTCCTTGCAATAGTTTGCTCAGAATGATGGTTTCCAGCTTCATCCATATCCCTACAAAGGACATGAACTCATCCTTTTCTATGGCTGCATAGTACTCCATGGTGTATACGTGCCACATTTTCTTAATCCAGTCTATCATTGTTGGACATTTGGGTTGGTTCCAAGTCTTTGCTATTGTGAATAGTGCCTCAATAAACATACGTGTGCATGTGTCTTTACAGCAGCGTGATTTGTAATCCTTTGGGTACATACCCAGTAATGGGATAGCTGGGTCAAATGGTATTTCTAGTTCTAGATCCCTGAGGAATTGCCACACTGTCTTCCACAATGGTTGAACTAGTTTACAGTCCCACCAACAATGTAAAAGTGTTCCTATTGCTCCACATCCTCTCCAGCACCTGTTGAATTAACAGTGAATATAAAACCCTAGTGTTTTATATTCTGGGTTATAAATATATTATTTATATAATATATTATTTATATTATATATTATATATCTTATATATTATATATAATAAAACTAAATATTATATATTATTTAATATATAATATAAACATATTATTATATATTATTTAATATATAATGTAAATATATTATTTATATTATATATCTGGGTTATAAATATATATTCTGGGTTATATTCTGGGTTATAAATATATATTCTTATAAAAGGTTAGACTCCTGACCTTTTAATGAGCACCATTTTAACTGGTGCAAGATGGTATCTCATTGCGGTTTTGATTTGCATTTCTCTGATGGCCAGTAATGATGACACATTTTTTCATGTCTGTTGACTGCATAAATGTCTTCTTTTGAGAAGTGCCTGTTCATATCCTTTGCCCACTTGTTGCTGGGGTTGTTTTTTTTTTTCTTGTAAATTTGTTTGAGTTCTTTGTAAATTCTGGATATTAGCCCTTTGTCAGATGAGTAGATTGCAAAAATTTTCTCCCATTCTGTAGGTTACCTGTTCACTCTGAGGGTAGTTTCTTTTGCTGTGCAGAAGCTCTTTAGTTTAATTAGATCCCATTTGTCAATTTTGGCTTTTGTTGCCATTGCTTTTGGTGTTTTAGACATGAAGTCCTTGCCCATGCCTACGTCCTGAATGGTATTGCCTAGGTTTTCTTCTAGGATTTTTATGGTTTTAGATCTAACATTTAAGTCTTGAATCCATCTTGAATTAATTTTTGTATAAGGTGTAAGGAAGGGATCCAGTTTCAGCTTTCTACATATGGCTAGCCAGTTTTCCCAGCACCATTTATTAAATAGGGAATCCTTTCCCCATTTCTTGTTTTTGTGAGATTTGTCGAAAATCAGATGGTTGCAGATGTGTGGTGCTGTTTCTGAGGTCGCTATTCTGTTCCCTTGGTCTATAACTCTGTTTTGGTACCAGCACCATGCTGTTTTGGTTAATGTAGCCTTGCAGTATAGTTTGAAGTCAGGTAGTGTGATGCCTCCAGCTTTGTTCTATTGACTTAGGATTGACTTGGCAATGCAAGCTCTTTTTTGATTCCATATGAACTTTAAAGCAGTTTTTTCCAATTCTGTGAAGAAAGTCATTGGTAGCTTGATGGGGATGGCATTGAATCTATAATTTACCTTGGGCAGTATGGCCATTTTCACGGTATTGATTATTCCTATCCATGAGCATGGAATGTTCTTCCACTTGTTTGTATCCTCTTTTATTTCACTGAGCAGTGGTTTGTAGTTCTCCTTGAAGAGGTCCTTCACATTCAACATGTGAATTTCTACTGAAACCAGGACTTCGGCTTCATAGGTACTTTTGCACAGCAGACTCTTTATTGTGCTCTCCATAGCTCAGTATTTTTCTTGGCCACTTTTGCAAGCTGGAATCCTTAGCTGGTGATGCCCCCACCTGGGCCTTGTTTAGTTCTGGGCCTGCTGCACACACGGAGCACCCTGCACACTCCACCTGCTGGGCCACACCTGATTTGCCCAGAGCTCATCCTGCAGCTGGGTTGGGTATGCCCAAGCCTGCCTGTGTTACAGCTGGTAACTGTGTTCAGCAGTTCCAAGTTCTTGTTCCACATCCAAGAAGAATGAGGTTACACAGAAAATCGAAGAGTAAGAAGGGTGGAGAAGAGCTTTATTAAGCAACAGAACAGCTCTCAGCAGAGAGGGGATGCAAGGGTCATTCCCCACCTGAAGTCAGTTGGCCTTTCTCAGGGTGGCTGAGTCCAGGGCTTTCTTGGACTCAGAATGGGGGAGTGTGTGCTAATTGGTTTGTGAGTATGCAAAAAAGGGTAAGACAAAGGCACCACTCAAAGGTAGGCTTGACAGTGTAAAATACAAATTACAGAAGGGTATGTATATGTAAAATAGGTGAAAGGTGGGGATCAATAAGAGGAAAGCGAGCCAAATGGGAAGAGACGTTCTCAATCCAGTCTGTGGATTTACCCAGGACTTGTAGCTTGACTTTCTGGCTTTAAACTGTCTGGTTTGAAGGTGGAGTTTCACTAAGGACCTGTCCCTGTCTGCTTAGGGTTGTTCTGCCTCTGCTGCTATCTTTCAGACAAGAGAGATTTTATTTAAGGCGCCTGGTAGGGAGAGTCCTTTCTTTCTTCTTAATATTCTTTATGGCATCATTATTAACACTCTTCTTTTCCTTTTCTTATATGTTATATCAATATTAGGTTATAAAACAGTAGTTTAGCCCTAGTCTTTTTCTTCTAAGCATGTTTGGACAATAGGAAAAGGCAGAGGAAACATCACATGATAAGCAGAATATAGCAATAGAAATGGGACTGCTCACCATTACCATTAACTTTGACTTTAGATAGGTGACAGTTTTTGCTTATTTGCTTTTTTCTTAGATCTATTATTAAAAATGGAGGCCAACAATAGTACAACAATCTTTAGGAGTTAGAAGAGAAACTGAAAAAATTCACAGGATAGGAAGAGGTAAGGATTGAAGGTCTATGAAAACCAAATTGATTTGTTTTTTCTAAGACCACCAGAGTGGGCACAAAAGAACCAGCGAGTAGGCAAAGGTAGGAGCAAAACTGCAAATTTATTTTTGGTCACCCAGCTTCAGGGAAGAAGGTGTGGGGGTGAGGTCTGTCAGCCTCTGGCAAAGGAGGCCAAGAGAGTCACCCGGTGGAGCTCTGGGGCGGAGTTCCTGATACAGTCCGGACAGGAGTGAGGGCTGGGAAGTCCGCGCTGGGCGTCTGCTGGGAGCAGCTTTTCTAGGAGTGGGAGGGCAATAGGCGGGGCACGGGCGTGTCGGGGGGCAGTTCCCTAGGTGCGACCAGGTAAATCTTGGTCTCTTCGGATTGACGTCACTTGGCGCATGCCCGGTTGGTCTGCACCTTCCCAGGCGCGGGCTGCATTTTCGTGCGCACAGGAAAAGTTGGTGATGAAGAACCCAGAAGCGTGCCATCTTACCTCCGTTCGTCCAAACACAAATATTACCTAGAAAACAAAAATGTACACTTTGTTATGTTTTGCCAGGTATGAATAACCCTCTGCAGAATTGGATCTAATTATCTTGCATTTTTAAGAAGAAACTATTAGAGAAGTGAAAAATACACATTTAATGGATTTGTTTTGTGTACTCATTTACTGCATATTCATTTTTAAAATATAAACATGATATATTAAATGTAAGAAAAATAATTGTATTACTAATAAAACCGTATCGCAAATAAAAACACATGGAATTAGGGGAACTCACTGCTACTAGAAAGGGGTCCAGATTCAGACCCCAAGAGAGGGTTCATGGACCTTACTCAATATGGAATTTGGGCAAGTCCATAAAGTGAAAGCAAGTTTATTAAGAAAATAAAGGAATGAAAGAATGACTACCCCATAGAGCAGCAGCATGGGCTGCTCTACTGAGTGTACTTAGAGTTATTTCTTGGTTATATGCTAAATAAGGGGTGGATTATTCATGAGTTTTCTGAGAAAGGGAGGGGAATTTCTAGAAACTGAGGGTTCCTCACCTTTGTAGACTGTATAGGGTAACTTCTGAAAATTTCCCATGGCATTTGTAAACTGTCAAGGGGCTGGTGGGAGTGTCTTTTAGCATGCTAATACCTTATAATTAGCATATAATGAGCAGTGAAGACAGCCAGAGGTCACTTTCATTGCCATCTTGTTTTTGGTGGGTTTTGGCCAGCTTCTTTACTGCACCCTGTTTTATCAGCATGGTCTCTGTGACCTGTATCTTGTGGTGACCTCCTATCTCATCCTGTGACAACAAAAATACAGTGTAAAAGATAAAAAAAAAATGCATACCTGTATAGGCCAGTTACCATGAATGGAACTTTTGAGACTGGAAGTTGCTCTGGGTGAGTCACTTAGTGAGTGGTGAATGAAAGTGTAGGCCTAGCACATTACTGTACACTACTTGTAGACTTTATAAACACTGCATTTAGGCTATACTAAATTTATAAAATATGTTTCTTTCTTCAATAATAACCTTGGCTTACTGTAACTTTTACTTCATGAACTTTTTTTTAACTTTTTGAATCTTTTCTAATAACACTTAGCTTAAAATATAAACACATTTTCAGCTGTACAAAAATATTTTATTTTTTCATAATCTAATTTTATAAGCTTTTTTTCGATTTTTAATTTTCTTTAACCTTTTTGTTAAAAACAACATAAAACATAAGTGCAAACATTAACCTGGGTCTGCATAGAGTGAGAATCAACAAGATCACTGTCTTCCACCTCCAATCTTGTCCCACTGGAAGGTCTTCAGGAGCAATAACATGCATGGAGCTGTCATCTATGAATCTCCTATAACAATGCCTTCTACTGGAGTATCTCCTGAAGGACCTGCCTGAGGCTGTTTTACAGTTAACTTTTCTTTTTTACTATGTAGGAGTGCACTCTAAAATAATGATTAAAAGCATAGTGTAGTAAATACATAAACCAATAGCGTGGTCCTTTATTATCATCATCAAGTATTATGTATTATACATAATTGTATGTGGTATACTTTTACGTGACTAGCAGTTCAGTAGGTTTGTTTACACCAGCATCACCACGAACATGAGTAATGCATGGTACCACAACCTAAAAATGTCTATGATGTCACTAGATGATAGAAATTTTTCAGCTCTGTTATGATCTTATGGGTCCATCTTGGTATATATGGTCTATCATGACCAAAAAGTTATGTGGCACATGATGGAATTGAGAAATTTACCATACTACAATAAACATATCTACAAAATTGAGAGACACTTAAATCTTCATAATTATTTCTGCTATTGAATCAATAAATTCAGGTTCTTACCTGCTGGTTATAATCTCTCACTTTAAATAATTATTTAATATGCATGAATACCTTATTATATGCTCGATGCTTTTCAAGGCATAGGCATAGATTCAGTCCTTTTCTATACAAATAAGACCCACAAGATGAATAAGACAACATGACATGTGCCAGATTCTCACAAGTGAGCAACGATCAGGTTTATTTTAACATGACTTTGGTTTTGCTATTTTATGAAGTAATTTTTCCTGATTACAGAAGCATGGCAAAAAAGTTGGAAATAATAAGAAATATAAAGAATGGAAAAGTAAATTACTCTTAATCACCTCACCTAGGGCTAACTACTGCTAATATTTTGGCATATTATTTTTGTATATTTTGTGCATATTAATAAATTTGTTACTATAATATATATGCAGTTTTATTCTGTTATTCATATTTAATTTGTAATTATATATGTAATTTGCTATTACCTTAATTAGTATTCATGAATGGAATTTTCCAAATGGCTTATAAACCAAAAGGCTCTTTCTGCCCCCTTCTGTTTTTTCTAACTCACTCTACCTTAGAATCTTTCCACTCTTAATGCATGTTATCTTATTACTTTCTAAAAAGATTGTATTAATTTAAAACCTTACTACTTGTGTTGTGTATTATCTCTCCTTTTACTCTACAGCTTCAGTATAGATATTTTTTCTGTCTCATCTTCCAATTAACGAATTCTCTCTTCAGCTCACTTTAACTTGCTCTTAAACCCACTGTGTCAGTAACTGCATCTCAGCTTCAAACCCAGCTAAATAGGTGTCTGCAAACCACATTTCTGCTTTGTCAGTTGGTTCCATACTAGAATTTGCCAAGAGGCAGCAATAGAGGGATACTGCAATTTTGGGAAAAGGAAGAGGCATTTGCTTCTTCTTGTTTATTTCCTGTGGGCTTTCTATAGAATTTCTTTCTCCTGGTAGTTCCTTTGAGCATTCCCCCAGTGATGTTTCTGAAAGTGCCTTCTTGTAGCAGCAGCTAAAACCAGTTTACAGTTTTTCTATCTCTTGAAGAATTGACTTCAGTGACCTTAGAGACCTCAGAATCTCAGAGATTTAAGTTCCATGCTCAGAGACACCACCAGAGCCAAATGGCCACTGCCTCCTCCTCCAAATCAACAATAATTATATTTACTGTTTTCTCCCAAGCTTTTGAGGTATAGTTAACACATAAACATTGTATATATTTAATGGGTTTAATATGTTTCAATAGATGTATACATTGTGAGATGATTCCTTCAATCAAGCTAACTAACCTATACATCATCTCATGTATTTATCCACCCCCTTGTTTGTGTGTGTGTGTGAGAACAATTAAGACCTACCCACTTGGACAATTTCAAATAGTTATGCATCTGAGAATAACATTCTGAGAAATGCATCATTAGGTGATTTCATTATTGTGTGAACTTCTTAGAGTATACTTACACAAACCTAGATGGTATAACTTACTACACACCTAGGCTCTATGATATTATCTATGGCTCCATGGCTGCAAACCTGTGTAGACACAAATTCAACCTAGGTTTTTTTTGTTTTTGTTTTTGTTTGTTTGTTTGTTTTTCTCCTTACTTACTGATCAGTTTGCAATGCTACTTAACTGTTTCAGTTACAGAGGTTTATGTCAAGTCTTGTCAGAAAGAAGTTAGAGAATTCCTATTCCTTATTCAAGTTCGGTTACTTACAGTATGTCTGTATAACTTGAATATGGTTAGAAATATCCCTCAGAGAAATTATCTTGACTTTGCAACTTATACTACTTTAGTAGAGACAGTATTTATGTATTTATGTATTTATGTTTATTTTTATCTGTTTCGAGGTGTGGTCTCACTCTGTTGCCCAGGCTGGAGTGCAGTGGCAACATCTCGGCTCACTATTGCCTCAACCGCCTGGGCTTAAGTGATCCTGCCACCTCAGCCTCCCTAGTAACTTAGACTACAGGCACACACAGCCCTGCCAGGCTAATTTTTTTTTTTTTTTTTTTTTTTTTTTTTTTTTTTTTTTTTTTGTGGAGATGGGATTTTGCCACTTGCCCAGGCTGGTCTCAAATGCTTGAGCTCAAGCCATACACCTGCTTCGACCACCCAAAGTGTTGGGATTACAGGGATGAGCCACTGTACCCACTTTAGTGGAGACATTTTGAAAAGTGAGAGTTAATGTAGATATTTTGAAATGATCATATTAATATAAACTTGAGGTGAGTTTTCATAAGCAAATCTGGATCAACAAAATGACCTTAGGTGTTATAATCAAATATTCAAAAGAACGAGAAACATCAGGCTAGGATATATTTTACTCTCATTGAGTCATGAGCCATGCAGTCTATGGATTTGGGAAGTATTTTAAAAGATGTATAAGTCCATCAAGTTTATTTACTTATTTTTTTTGAGATGGAGTCTCACTCTGTCACCCAGTCCGGAGTGCAGTGGTGTGACCTCTACTCACTGCAACCTCTGCCTCCTGGGTTCAAGCAATTCTCCCACCTCAGCCTCCAGAGTAGCTGGGACTACAGGCATGCACCACTACCCAGCTAATTTTTGTATTTTTAGTAGAGATGGGGTTTCAGCATGTTGGTCAGGCCTGTCTCAAACTCCTGACCTCAGGTGATCCACCTGCCTCAGCCTTCCAAAGTGCTGGGGTTACAGGCATGAGCTACCACACCTGGCCAGGTATAAGATATTTAAAGTTAGCTGGAAAAGATGCTTCTGAAATTATAGTGACCAAATTAGTGAAATATCAAGTCAAGTAACCTAGTCTAAGTAGGTCAAGGTGGGGCTTTTGTGAATAAGTAAAGTAAGTTGATGACATAAAAGGGTCATGGGCCACCAGTCCACTTTCTTTAAATCATAGAGTAACTCCCATAGCAATGATAAATAGAGTTCAAGGTCACAATTGAGAATCCAATTAGTGTTCAAGCTGAAATCTCTGCTTGTTATGTGGCTTTAAGCATCTGAGATGGTCTCCCCTTAAATTGCTTGGGACGGTAACATTTTTTCCCTAGTTTGTTATCATCTTCAACCCTGGAAAATTTTGGAATTAGGTGTAGAAGTGTTTAAGAGACTTAAACGCATTGCTCATTCCCTCATTTCATCCAGAATCCAGAGGCCCTCTCTGATTCTAGATTCTGTACAAGAGAGCCCCATCCACTCCATCATTGTTTATTCCCTCATTGTGCTTTAGTTTTGCTCTATAGCATCTCTCATTACCTACAATATGTTGCATATAATAGAATATATTCATTTCTGCTATTTGATTCTGTTTTTCCTTTGGAATGTAAGCTCCTCCAGGGTGTGGACTTTTGTTTGTTTCTATATACCCAGAACATAAAGCAATGTACCTGGCACACAGTCAGTTGTTATTACATGAATGAAAAATACTGAATAAAGGAGGCCTCTCTTTTCATGATCCCAAAGGAATCTGGGGAAGTTAAAATTGAGGAAGTAATTCCTTAGCACTACTTTGTTTTTGAAATGGCAGAACAGCACTTTCATTTTGAATAGTCTTTATTTTAGCAATCACCCTTTTTATTCTTACATCTTTTGGTTCTAAAGGACACAATAGAGATGGTCATTATGCACTTCTGTATTCTGATTATCCACCAAACAAGTAAAACAAACACACTTAGACTCTTGCAATGTTGCAGGTTCTTTGCAAGATGTCTTAGATTTGGAGATTCAGGACACATCCTTGTCCTCGAGAGGCTTCTAGTATTGTTGGGAGGCAGCAAGAAAACAATTCTTATAACATGTACACTAATACTGTGATGAGACATTTGCACAGGGTACAAGGGGAGCCCAGAATTAGGGCATGCAACCCGGAATGAGAGAGTCTACGAAGATGTCCTAGAACAGATGGTGCTTAAACTCAGCATTGACTGATAAACATTATAATAACAAAAATAATACTGTCATCATTCCTTGAGTACTTACTATATGACAGTCAACTGACAACCTTAATGTCATTTTTCCTGACAAGAACCCTGGTATGGTAAATAATATTGAGAGGTGAAGCTGGCTGGGCTTCTGGGTCAGGTGGGGACTTGGAGAACTTTTCTGTTTAGCTAAAGGTTTTTAAACACACCAATCAGCACTCTGTAAAAATGCACCAATCAGTGCTCTGTATCTAGCTAAAGGTTTGTAAACACACCAATCAGCACTCTGTAAAAATGGACCAATCAGCACTCTGTAAAATGGACCAATCAGCACTCTGTAAAATGGACCAATCCGCAGGATGTGGGCAGGGCCAAATAAGGGAATAAAAGCTGGCCACCCGCTGTGAGCAGTGGCAACACACTCGTTCCTCTTCTATGCTGTGGAAGCTTTGTTCGTTCGCTCTTCACAATAAATCTTGCTTCTGCTCACTCTTTGGGTCTACACTACCTTTATGAGCTGTAACACTTGCCGTGAAGGTCTGCAGCTTCACTCCTGAAGTCGGAGAGACCACGAACTCACCAGAAGGAACAAACGACTCCAGACGTGCCACCTTTAAGAGCTGTAACACTCACTGCGAAGGTCTGCGGCTTCACTCCTGAAGTCAGCCAGACCATGAACCCACTGGGAGGAATGAACAACTCCAGACATGCAACCTTTAAGAGCTGTAATACTCACTGCAAAGGTCTGCAGCTTCACTCCTAAAGTCAGCAAGACCACAAACCCACCAGAAGGAAGAAACTCCGGACACGTCTGAACATCTGAAGGAACAAACTCTGGAAACACCGTCTTTAAGAACTGTAACACTCATGGCGGGGGTCCGCTGCTTCATTCTTGAAGTCAATGAGACCAAGAACCCACCGAAAGGAACCAATTCTGGACACATTTTGGCAATGACGAAGGGATAATCACCAAGTTGTGAGTACCATTGGACCTCTTTTGCTTGATATTCTGTCCTATTTTTCCTTAGAATTCAGGAGCTAAATACCAGGCACCTGTTGGCCAGTTAAAAGTGACTAGTGCGATTGCCGGACTAAAGACACGGGTGTCAGGCTTTCTGGGAAAGGGCTCTCTAACAACCCCCAACTCTTTGGAGTTGGGAGCATTGGTTTGCCTGGAACCAGCTTCCACTTTTCCTGTACTTCTGGGCTGAGCCAAGGGTTGACAGAGGGGAAAGCCATTCAGCTCCAGGGTCCTGACAACAAGTTGGTTGACCCTGTGGCCGTGAGTGGAACTCTCAAAGTCATGTCGCCCAAGTAAGACTCACCCATCTATCCTACCTGTCCTGACCCTTGCCTCCTGGGTCCTAATGCCTGTCAGACAAACTTCCTCTAGCCTCTCTTCTCTGAGGCTAGTCCCACTTCTAAAAACTACTCCCTGTCTCTGGTGCTTTTCCAGTTTCTCCTATAAGAATGATTTGTAGTATAAACTTCAGGATGCTGTTACCTTCTTTAGGCACCTGGGCTCACCAATCAGAAAGACATGATTTTTGCCCAAACCCCATTGTAAGAGGGACTATCTGGAATTTTAGGATCCCTCCTCAGACAAGGAGGCCTAACAAAAGCTGTTCCTGAAACTAGGATATGGGGAGCCTCAGAAATTGTATCCTTCCTATTCAAATAAGTGAGGACAAAAGGCATCACTCTTCCAACTCTGGAGATCCCTCCCCTCCCTCAGGGTATGGCTCTCCACTTCATTTTTGGGGCATAACATCTTTATAGGACATGGGTAAAGTCCCAATACTAACAGGAGAACGCTTAGGACTCTAATAGGTTTTCTAGAATATGTTGGTAAGGGCCACTAAATCCAATTTTTCTCAGTCCTCCTTGTGGTCTAGGAGGACAGGCAAGGGTGCAGGTTTTTGAGAATGCATCAGTAAGGGCCACTAAATCTGACCTCTCTCAGCCCTCCTTGTGGTCTAGGAGGAAAATTAGTGTTTCTGCTGCTGAGTAGGTGAGCACTATTCCGATCAGCAGGATCCAGGGACCGTTGTGGGTTCTTGGGCAGGGGGAGAAACAAACCAAAAGTGCTGGCGGTTTTGTCTTTCACATGGGAAACACTCAGGCACCAACAGGCTCACCCTTGAAATGTATCCTAAGCCTTTGGGACCAATTTGATCCACAAACCCTGAAAAAGAGGTGGCTCATTTTTTTTCTGCACTATGGCCTGGCCCCAATATTCTCTCTCTGATGGAGAAAAATGACCACCTGAGGGAAGTATAAATTCTAATACTATTCTGCAGCTTGACCTTTTCTGTAAGAGAGAAGGCAAATGGAGTGAAACATCTTATGTCCAAGCTTTCCTTTCATTGAAGGAGAATACACAACTATGCAAAGCTTGCAATTTATATCCCACAGGAGGACCTCTCATTTTATTCCCATATCCTAGCCTCCCTATAGCTCCCCTTCCTATTAATGATAAGCTTCCTCTAATCTCCCCTGCCCAGAGGGAAATAAGCAAAGAAATCTCCAAAGGACCACAAAACCCCCCTGGGCTATTGGTTATGTCCCCTTCAAGCCGTGGGGGGAGGGGAATTTGGCTCAACCTGGGTACATGCCCCTTTCTCCCTCTCTGATTTAAAGCAGATCAAGGCAGACCTGGGGAAGTTTTCAGATGATCCTGATAGGTATATAGATGTCCTACAGGGTCTAGGGCAAACCTTCGATCTCACTTGGAGAGATATAATGTTATTGTTAGATCAAACCCTGGCCTTTAATGAAAAGAATGTAGCTTTAGCTGCAGTCTGAGAGTCTGGAGATACCTGGTATCTTAGTCAAG
The DNA here is from genome assembly GCF_007565055.1 of Rhinopithecus roxellana. NCBI lineage: Eukaryota > Metazoa > Chordata > Mammalia > Primates > Cercopithecidae > Rhinopithecus > Rhinopithecus roxellana. The sequence goes on along the minus strand of NC_044557.1, from coordinate 55,790,553 downwards.
TATATGATAGAATGACAGCCGAAGAAAGAGACAAATTCCCTACCGGTCAGCAAGCCATCCTCACTATGGATCCCCACTGGGACCTCGACTCAGATTATGGAGCCTGGAGTCTTAAACATTTGTTGACCTGTGTTCTAGAAGGACTAAGGAGAATTTGGAAAAAGCCTATAAATTACTCAGTGATGTCCACCATAACTCAGGGAAAGGAAGAAAATCCTTCTGCCTTCCTCGAGCAGCCATGAGAGGCCTTAAGAAAATATCCTCCCCTGTCACCTGACTCACTAGAGGGTCAATTTATCCTAAAAGATAAGTTTATTATCCAATCAGCCACAGATATCAGGAGAAAGCTCCAAAAGTGATCCCTGGGCCCTGAACAAAATCTGGAAGCATTATTAAACCTGGCAACCCTGGGGTTCTATAATAGGGACCAAGAGGAACAGGTCCAAAAGGAAAAGTGAGATCAGAGAAAGGCCACAGCCTTTGTCATGGCCCTCAGACAAACAAACCTTGGTGGTTCAGAGAGGACAGAAAATGGAGCAGGCCAATCACCCAGTAGGGCTTGTTATCAGTGTGGTTTACAAGAACATCTTAAAAAAGATTGTCCAGTGAGAAACAAGCTGCCCCCTCACCCATGTCCACTCTGCTGAGGCAATCATTAGAAGGCGCACTGCCCCAGAGGACAAAGATGACAAAGATTCTCTGGGACGAAGCCCCCAACCAGATGATCCAACGACAGGACTGAGGGTGCTTGGGGCAAGTGCCAGTTCATGTCATCACCCTCAGTGAGCCCCAGGTACATTTAACCATTGACTTCCTCCTGGACACTGGCTGCAGACTTCTCAGTGTTAATTTCTTGTCCTAGACAACTGTCCTCAAGATCCGTTACCATCCGAAGAATCCTGGGACAGCCCATAGCCAGATATTTCTCCCACCTCCTCAGTTGTAATTGGGAGACTTTGCTCTTTTCACATGCCTTTCTTGTTATGCCTGAAAGTCCCACACCCTTATTAGGGAGGGATACATTAGCCAAATCTGGAGCGATTATCTACATGAGTATGGGGAACAAGTTACCCATTTGTTGTCCCCTGCTTGAGGAGGGAGTCAACCCTGAAGTCTGGGCATTGGAAGGAACAAACTCAACCTCCAGCCTTAAGCCTTCCCACAGGACAATACTTCTCTTTATAAGTCACAGGGAGAACAGGAATAGCTCTTGGAGTCCTTACTCAGACTCGTGGGACAACCCCACATCAGTGGCACACCTAAGTAAGGAAACTGAGGTAGTAGTAAAAGGCTGCCCTCACTGTTTACAGGTAGTTGTGGCGGTGGCCGTCTCAGTGTCAGAGGCTATCAAAATAGTACAAGGAAAGGATCTCACTGTCTGGACTACTCATGATGTAAATGGCTTACTGGGTGCCAAAGGAAGTTTATGACTATCAGACAACCACCTGCTTAGATACCAGGTGCTACTCCTTGAGAGACCAGTGCTTCAAATACGCACGTGTGTGGCCCTCAACCGTGCCACTTTTCTCCCAGTGGATGGGGAACCAATGGAGTATGACTGCCAAAAATTTATATTCCAGACTTATGCCGCCTGAGATGATCTCTTAGAAGTCCCCTTGGCTAATCCTGACCTTAACCTATATACCGATGGAAGTTCATTTGTGGAGAATGGGATACAAAGGACAGGTTATGCCATAGTTAGTGATGTAACCGTACTTGAAAGTAAGCCTCTTCCCCCAGGGACCAGCATCCAGTTAGGAGAACTAGTGGCACTTTCCTGAGGCTTAGAACTGAGAAAGGGAAAAGAATAAATGTGTATACAGATAGCAAGTATGTTTATCTAATCCTACATGCCCATGCTGCAATATGGAAACAAAGGGAGTTCCTAACCTCTGGGGGAATCCACATTAATTACCACAAGGAAACCATGGAGTTATTGCATGCTGTGCAAAAACCCAAGGAGGTGGCAGTCTTACACTGCCAAAGTCATCAAAAGGGGAAGGAGAGGGGAGAACAGCAGCATAAGTAGCTGACAGAGGCAGGGAAAGACCAGCAGAAAGGAAAGAGAGAAAGAGAAAGTTAGAGAGAGAAACAGAGAGAGGAAGAGAGAGACAAAGAGGGAGTCAGAGAGAAAGACAGAGACAAAGTCAAAGTGACAGAGAGAGGAAGAGACAGAGACAAAGAGGGAGTCAGAGAGAGAGAGAAAGAGACACAGAAAATCAAAGAGAGAGAGGAAGAGACAGACAAAGAGGGAGTCAGAGAGAGAGAGACAAAGAAGAAGTCAAAGAGAAAGAGAGATAGAAGTAGTAAAGAAAAATCAGTGTACCCTATTCCTTTAAAAGCCAGGTAAATTTAAAACCTATAATTGGTAATTGAAGGTCTTCTCTGTAACCCTATAACACTCAGATACCACCTTGTTATCAGTGTAAATAAAGGCATAGTCTGAAAGCACTGAGACCATTGTCAACCCATAGCCTTCCTATCAAAAATCTTTAGCCCACCAGGTTTCCTAACAGGGGATCTAGATCTTAATTAATTACCATACAAACCTCTGACCAGATCTAAGATGAACTCCCTTCAGGACAGGACGATAGATGGTTCCTCCCAGGTGATTGAGGAAAAAAGACACAATGGGTACTCAGTAAATGATAAGGAAACTCTTGCAGAAGCAGAGTTACGAAAATTGCCTAATAATTGGTCAGCTCAAACGTGTGAGTTGTTTGCACTCAGCCAAACCTTAAAGCACTTTCAGAATCAGGTAGGAGCCATCTATACCAATTCTAAGTTAATATGGACTGAACAAGGTCTTATTAATAGCAAAGAATAATTGAAATCCCCAACTTACAAGGTTTTCAACAAAAGTAAAGTTTGCTTAAAAAGTTAACAGTGTAACACGTATTATCCTAACTTCTAATCTTATGGAAATGAGACCCTATCTGTGCCGCTCAAAGCTCAAGTCCATCAGCGCTGGGCCATACAACTAATACCCCTACTTCTAGGGTTAGGAATGGCTACTGCTACAGAAACCGGAATAGCAGGTTTATCTACTTCATTATCTTCCTACCACACACTCTCAAATGTTGTCTCAGACAGTTTGCAAGAAATAATGTAATCTATCCTTACTCTCCAATCCCAAATAGACTCCTTGGCAGCAGTGACTCTCCAAAACTGCCGAGGACTAGACTTCCTCACTGCTGAGAAAGGAGGACTCTGCACTTTCTTAGGGAGGAGTGTTGTTTTTACACTAACCAGTCAGGGATAGTACAAGATGCCGCCTGGGATTTACAGGAAAAAGCTTCGGAAATCAGACAACACCTTTCAAATTCCTATACCAACCTCTGGAGTTGGGCAACATGGCTTCTCCCCTTTCTAGGTCCTGTGGCATCCATCTTGCTGTTACTCATCTTCGGGCCCTGTATTTTTAACCTCCTTGTTAAATTTGTTTCCTCTAGAATCGAGGCCATCAAGCTACAGATGGTCTTACAAATGGAACCCCAAATGAGCTCAACTAACAACTTCTACCGAGGACCCCTGGACTGACCCACTGGCCCTATCACAGCCCTAAAGAGTTCCCCTCTGGAGGACACTACAACTGCAGGGCCCCTTCTTCACCTCTATCCAGCAGGAAGTAGCTAGAGTGGTCATTGCCCAATTCCCAACAGCAGTTGGGGTGTCCTATTTAGAGGGGAGATTGAGAGGTGACGCTGGCTGGGCTTCTGGGTCAGGTGGGGACTTGGAGAAGTTTTCTGTCTAGCTAAAGGTTTGTAAATGCACCAATCAACACTCTGTAAATATGCACCAATCAATGCTCTGTGTCCAGCTAAAGGTTTGTAAATGCACCAATCAGCACTCTGTAAAAACGGACCAAACAGCACTCTGTAAAATGGACCAATCTGCAGGATGTGGGCAGGGCCAAATAAGGGAATAAAGGCTGGTCACCCAAGCCAGCAGTGGCAACACGCTTGGGTCCCCTTCCACGCTGTGGATACTTTGTTCTTTCGTTCTTCGCAATAAATCTTGCTGCTGCTCACTCTTTGGGTCTGCATTACCTTTATGAGCTGTAACACTCACCGCAAAGGTCTTAGCTTCACTCCTGAAGTCAGTGAGACCACAAACCCACCAGGAGGAACAAACAACTCCAGATGTGCCACCTTCAAGAGCTGTAACACTCACTGCGAAGGTCTGCGGCTTCACTCCTGAAGTCAGCCAGACCATGAACTCACCGGGAGGAATGAACAACTCCAGACACACCACCTTTAAGAGCTGTAACACTCACTGCGAAGGTCTGCAGCTTCACTCCTAAAGTCAGCAAGACCACGAACCCACCAGAAGGAAGAAATTCTGGACACATCTGAACATCTGAAGCAACAAACTCCAGACATACCATCTTTAAGAACTGTAACACTCACAGCAAGGGCCCACAGCTTCATTCTTGAAGTCAGAGAGACCAAGAACCCATCAGAAGGAGCCAATTCCAGATACAATATTATTCTCAAGTTGTAGATGAGGAAAGTGTATTTAAAAATAATTAGTAAGTTACCCAAGATTACATGGGCACTAAGTGGCAGAATGGAATGCTGGGAGGAGGTGGTGAGGCCAGTACAAAGAAAACAACATTTGCAAAGCACAAAAGCATGATGGAGCATGACAAGGCAGTGACTAATAGGATTGACCAGGTGGGTTATGGAGGGCTTTAGAAGGTTGGGGTGGAAGGTGGGGAAATGTTTTGATATAATGTTGGAGAAAAAGAGCAGGATCAGATCACAATGGGTGAGGGTCAATCCAAGGATTTTGAAATTTATACTAAATTTCTGATCCTGATATTCTAAAGAATGATTAATTATCCAGCTCTGCATAGAAATTAGTGGAAAAGTTTAAAATACAAGAGATTTCATAAGTAGTTTCTCACTCTTTAAAGTGGGAGGCCCTGTTAAAAACAACTGCTTTGCCTCTGGGTTTGTGAGAAAGACTAAGAAGAAAGGAGACAGAGACAGGGTTTTAAAAGGGTTTGAAAGGCAGTGTTTCTACATAGAACTTGTTCCTTGTCAGGCTTCTTGATGTTTATTTATTTTTTAACTTTCATTTTAAGTTCAAGGGTACAAGTGCTTGTTTGCTGCTTAGGTAAATTTGTATCATGGGGGTTTGTTGTACAGATTATTTTATCACCCAGGTGTTAAGCCTAATGCCCATTAGTTATTTTTCCTGATCCTCTCCCTCCTCCCACCCTCCACTCTCTGATAGGCCCGAGTGTATATTGTTCCCTTCTGTGTGTCAATGTGTTTTCATCATCTAGCTCCCACTTAAAAGTGAGAACATGCAGTATTTGGTTTTCTGTTCCTGTGTCCAACTCCATCCATGACCCTACAAAGGACATGATCTCATTCTTTTTGAGAGATGGTCCAGGAACCAATATTTATTTTCAGTCTGCTATGTGTCAGTAAATGGGCTTGGATTTTCACATCATCTCATTGATTCTCATCCTACAAAGTAGAAAAGTCGGAAAATTTTCTTCATTCTGTAGATGAGGAAACTGAGCACTAATAAAACTAATTAATTTTTCAGGACTCACATGGCTAGTTAATGGGGAAGTCAGACTTAAACCTATATAAAGACTCAAGCTCTTTCTAGTTTAAGCTGTGTTCTTCCCTAGAGAACAGTGTTTTTCAAACCAGTAGATCATGACCTAATAAAAGATCATGACTATCAAAGTAGTGGTTCCTAATTAGCATTTGAAAAAATAAAATAGGTTGGCTACAGTGGCTCACGCCTGTAATCCCAGCACTTTGGGAGGTCGAGGTGGGCAGATCACCTGAGTTCAGGAGTTCAAGACTACCCTGCTCAACACGGTGAAACCCTGTCTCTACTAAAAATTCAGAAACTTAGACAGGCATGGTGCTGCACACCTGTAGTCCAGTTTACTCGGGAGGCTGAGGCAAGAAAATCGCTTTAATCTGGGAGGGAGAGGTTACAGTAGGCCAAGATAGCACCACTGCACTCTAGTCTGGGTGACAGAGCAACTCTGTCTCAAATAATAATAATAATAATAATAATAATAAAATAAAATCAAGAAATAGATTAGCAGCATGCATTGCATGTAATAATGGTTAACATTGGCTGAAACTTTGTTTTAGTTATACATATATATATATAAATATAAATATTTATATGTACTGAGTTGTTATGGGAAATGTGCTTCTTATTATTGCTTGGGGTTTGAAATGTTTGAAAAACTCATTCAGTAAAATATCAGTTGAGTTGCTGTTATCACTCTGCTACTCCATAGCGAGCACTTTTTGCTCGAAGTTAAATGTTTACAGGTAACTGACAGCCCAATACACCTCACATAGATGACATAGCAAGGACAGAAAGGGAATGAAAAGGAGAAGTTTCGTGGGGGCTGAGAAACATTAGCTGACCAATTCTTTCCCTTCTCATTTCAATCAATGGCAAACTGTCAAGTGAGGCACGAGAATAGGGCCTGGAGGTAGGGAATCTAAGGCCAATTCACACTGACTTCCTAGAAATGAATCAAAAGGAAAACCCCAACTTTCCACACCCAAGTAACAAAAGAACAGAGGCTACTTCCTTTGTCCCACTCCTTTCTGCATCACAGATGAGAAATGGAAAGTACCTCTGATTGTTCCTATACAACAAGGAGTCAGACTGGTCACAGGCCTAGCCTTCATTTACATAAGGGTATAACTTTGTAAGTTCACTTCAGCCTCTAATTGGTCCCCTCCTGCAACCAATCAGACATTTGCATAGTGTTAACTTTGTAACTTCACTCAGCCTCTGATTGGTCACCTTCCATGACCAGTCAGACTGGTTGTAGGTTGCTACCTCATTTGCATAGGGTGTAAACCAAATAACCAATGGGAAACTTCTAGAGGTATTTGGATCCCAGAAAATTCTGTAACCAGGGCTCTTGAGTTGCTTGTTCAAGCCCGCTCCCACTCTGTGGAGTGTACTTCCATTGCAATAAATCTGTGCTTTTGTTGCTTTATTCTTTCATTGATTTGTTTGTACATTTTGTCCAATTCTTTGTTCAAAACAGCAAGAACCTGGACCACTCGTAGTCAAGACCCTTCGCCAGTAACAAAAGCTTCTTTAATTTAACATTTCATCTGCTGTATTGATGGAAGGCAGGCAGTAGCAATTACTGTTTCAAGAACATATATGTGTGCATCATTTTTTGATGTGGTAAATTGAGGGAGAATTTTTCTCTCTGGATTCTTGTCCTGTAAGGGAAAGGAGAAAGAAATAACCAGAATGCTCCAAGCCCAGGTGGTGGTTGAAAGGTGATGGGGCTGGAGGACACACCTAAACATGTGGAATCCCAATGCCAGGCAGCCAGGGCCAAATCCATATTCTCCCAACACTGGGTACACTGGAGGTCCAATCCTACCCACCCACGACCTATCAATCCACCCTTTCCCCCAGGCCCCTTTCCTCCTCCCTGCGGAACTCCACAGGTAATCCAGCTTTCCCCCCAGGTGGGTCCCCTCATCCTGTGCCACAGCCACAGTATCCAGAATGCCAACCCTCGGTTCCCCACCCTCTTCTACACTCACCTCCTGCCCCTGGAATGCCTCCTATGAATCCCTTGGCTCCTGACATGGTTGGATCAGGAGTGATAGTGGACAGGAAGATTCAGAAGAAAATGAAGAAAGCTCCTAAAAAGATGCACAAGCACTACAAGCACCACAAGCATGGCAAGCATTATTCCTTCCCTTCCATCTCCTCTTCCAGCAGTGACTCTGATTGAATACAGGCCCCAGACCCTTCCCTCAAGTCCCACCAGTTCTGCTCTCCCATCAAGCTTCAGATGCCATGTTGTACTCGAGAAAAGTAGCCCTTGTGCTCCGCACCCCTACCCCCACCTGAGCCTCACTCTGCTCTTCAGCTCTGAGTGACTAGGGAAAATGGGAAGAGGACTGCCATGGCATGGCCATCTTCTTGCTGCTTGGATAGATTCTATAGCTAATGAGTTTAGCAGGGGAGTTATTTTTTTAAGATGATGAACTAAATGTTGAAGACAAGTTTGAGATTTGTAAAATGTGATTTTTTACTTCCTCTTATAATACTTGTGATTGGGGAGGTTTGTGGAAATTTAACTGTGACAAAAAGCCTCTATCTTTTTTGTACTGTTGTCATATTTGGTAAATACATTCCTCAGCAGGCCTTTTGTTGGTTGCACTAACTGCAAGGTTGCTGGGAAGTAGAGTCCGTTCGGTCGATGAGCTTTGACTGCCATTTTGGAAACTCACCTCTCCTCCTTAGCCCAATATGTTGTCTTAGGTCTTATTCTCGTTCTCCAGTTTTCAGTCTCCTGGAAAAAAAAAGAAATAACTTTAGAAATAGAAGTGTATATGTATGATAATATTCATACTTATTGAACACATGTGCCTATGCAGATTTATTATCTATACTACATATAATTATATGTGAAATATAACAAAACTCTATGTGTGTGGTGTTAACTCACAATCTGTTTCTCTTTGGAACCCCATTCTGTATACAAACATTTTTGCAACACATGTGGATTAGTAGTAGGAATAGATGGTTTAAAAATATTATGTTAAAGCAACAACTTAAGTCAGCATGTTAAAGAAACATAAAAATCAAAATAGTACAGTAATTCCTCTGTAACAGTGGAAATAAGAGGGAAACACTAAAATGTGGAAACATATAGATTTCTCTATATGCATATAAATGTTTCAGCCGTTGTTAATGCCTCCTGGAACAATCTTAGATACACTAACCTCCTCAATAAATATTTCACATTTAGTAAAGAAAATATACTACCTATCTAGTAAAGGAAATGTTTACTTTCCATTTTACCCTTTTTCTGATTTTATATTTGAACATCAGTATTAGTGGTGTCTTGATGAGCCTAGATTTTATTCTTTAGCATGTCTGAATAGATTTGTGTAATTAGCTAGTTGGATTAATTTCATTGGCTTTCTGACTAGTCAGATTGTAGAGTGTTAAGTGGCAACAAATTTAACTGCATAGGGTCAACTATTTTCAAATGCATGATGACACCAATTGGAGTGGACTTAACTATAGTGAAATAAACAATTCCATGTTCATGTCATTTAGGGCACAAAATTTTTAAACATGAACAAAACTAACTCTTCCTGCAGCATTGGTTAGTATAAATTAATATAGAAACATGGTTGGCAAGTGGCACAGACACTGACACAGTAAACATTTTTTTACTGTTGTTGGACTTGTATGCACTGCAGATGGGTGGTGTTCAATCATGACTATTTGTCCAACTTGGCTGTTTTAGGAAAAAGATAAAGAATTATGTACTGGACATGGACGTCATGGTGCCTGTCAAACACGTATCTGTTGTCAGCTTATATTGCCCAACCTAGAGCCCTTTGCTCAGGAGTCTGTTATTTGTTCAGAGAAAGGGAATTTATTGACTGATATAACTGAGAAGTAAAAACTAGGGCTAAATTCAAGTGTGGTTGGATTCAGAAGCTCACATATTGGATTTAGTAGCTGGTCTCTATCTGTTGCCCAGCTTGGCCATACTTTCTTCCATGTTTTGGCTTCATTTTCAGAATCCATGTGGTCACAATATGGCAGCAGCTGCTCCAGCCTCACACCTCCTCAAGTTAAAGCCAAACAGAAGAGGGAAATGTCCTTTCTGTTTAAATATCTCTTTCTGGTTAGTCAAGTAAAAGTCCTGAGATTAGTTCTGATTTATTCTGACTGACTTGGCTTGAATTAAGTGTCTATTCTTGGATCAAACTGCAGCCAGAAGAATTCGAAGTCCTGATTGGCTAAACCTAGGCCTTTTGTTCTATCCCCTAAACGAGGAATTAAGGCCCAATGCAAAGCATATGGATTGAAAGTTGGGAAGAGTTACAGTTACTTGCATAAAGAGAAGTTGGATGCTTAGAACTGAAAATATCCACAATGCTAAGATCATTTTTATACTTATTCGAGCTAATTCAACATTTTAAAAATGGGAATAGGAACTTCATCTATATTTACCAGCTTCAACCCAAGGGGAGTATGGAAAGACCTCTGATGTTCCCCCCAGGTCACTTGCTGCGTTTGTGATCTTGGGTAGATCACAATCTCTGATTCTTGTTCTTCCCAGCTGCAAAATGGGGATAATGTTTTCTCCCTATCCATATCACAGATGGTTATGAAGATTCAAAAGGTAATGTTTCTAATAAAAATCATAATATCCAACATCTAATGAACAGTTTATGTAGAAACTATGTTGTTTAATCCTTATACTAATTCTATGCAGTAGGTATTACTACAGTATTCATTTTTAAGAGATCTAAGGCTTAGAGAGGTTAAATAATTTGCTCGGGATTACACAGTATTAAATGACTATATCAGCATCTATGTCTATTTCATTACAAAATTTATGATGACAGCCACCATGACACAGATATAAAGATCGTTACTGGATTTAAATGACTCTAAGATTCACATTTCTTCCCATTTTAACACATTTAAAATCAGCATGCACTCTACAATTGATGATTAGGAGCCAATCTGACATAGTAGTCATTACTTGCTTATGTGTGAACCTGGTCATTGCTGGTCTTATTGTTGTTAATTCAACTGAGTCAGCTATATGTGTTGAGTTTAAATGCCATGCAAAATGTTCTTAAAATATTACACTATGATTTGGCATTGAAATAGAAATTTATGTAACAGAAAAGCACAGAAGCAGAGCAATGAAGCATCAATATGATGTAGTGAAGCAAATGCTCATCCCTGTGGAAATAACCACAACTTCATATTTTCTTATAAGGCAATAACCACATGCTTTATGAGATCTTAGAAAGAAAGATGCCCCAAAGTAGAATCCATGTTATGCCTGGTACTGAGATGTGTTCTAAAGGATTTTCTGTCACATGCCAAGATTTACTAATGTCGTAATAAATTGATTTTGCTTCTATTTTCTTTTCTACATAGGACTTGAGTGATAAATATCTATGTCCAAATAAGTCTCAAATAACTGTCATTAAATAGAAAATAAAAACGTTCAGTATAAAGAGGCATGAACCATGGTTTAATCGGCATTAGTCTTTTCTTTTTCTAGAAAGGCATACAACATTTGTGTTTCTTGCAGTTTATGGACTCTTTGATTCTATAAAGTGCAGTATTACTGTATTGAAGAAATAATAGAAAGCTTTATATTTTGAGGAGGTCTTTTAGCAGATCTGTAGTGAATCATCCATTTTCAAGATCTTTAGCCTAAAAATTAAACCATTTACTATAAAAATTAAGTCATAATGGAGAGATTTGGGGAAAAAACTCAGAAGAATTACAAGTACTTTATTACTCATATAACAAATATAAGTGAATTGGCTAAAATAATGGAAACAAGAACAAGTTTCAGGCCAGGTAATTAGCCTTTCTTTACCAGAAACTAGACAGATGTGCAAAGTTTTGAAATTAGCTCTTTAGGGCTCAAGATATCTATTTATCACTGAACCTGCCTTCATATGAAACAGGAAGTCTTTTTGGTGTTTTGTTAAAATATTCTCTATCATCTATACCTAAAACTTATGGGGTGGGGGGTGAAAGGGGTCAGATGAAACTGAGGGTTCCTTATTTCTTACCATTAATGATTTCCTTTCCTCCAAAGAACTGACTTTTGTTTAAATTAGGACATCTTTTTTTCCCATAAAACAAGTATTAGAGACAAAAGGTATTTATTCTCACAAGGCATCCATTTTGAGGTATTTACTTAAAGAAACAACTTTGCTCAATCTTTGCAGTCATTAAACTGCATAAGTCACAAGAACCCCTTTTTCAGAGGTTGTGAAGTCACTGAATGAAATAAAGTCAAATTTGGCCCAGTATTGCATTAGGAAATCTCATTTGCAGAGACTAGGCATTTTTTCCTTGCAAGTGAGCCTACTTATCACTGTTTATTGATGATCTTCTAGGCCTCAATAGGCTCAGTAATAATGGAATCTTTTTACCACTAAATCATGTTGAAAATGCAATATATTTTCTCTTCTAAGAATATGGGAATATGCCCTGGTTCCAAATCTTAGTAAATCTGATTTGATTTCTAATTTCATATCCTTAGAACTTCATAGATAAAGCATTTTAAATATTTACTAAATCCATGCAGCTTTGCAAATGAATAATAATTGTTATGTTCTCAGAAATTATTACTGTTATTACTACCAGTTCTAAATAATCTTTGTATAATACTTTATAAGATTGTTTCATGTCTCTTATCTTGCTAAATTCTTTTATGTTTATTGTAGATCACCTAATCATTGAAGGGAAAATATCATATTTGGTTTTGCACACTGCTTTCCATATATTGACTTAAATATTTTCCTAATACAAAGAAATATCCATACTCTACTTGGTAGAAGCTCCCAAGGATTATTCTGTGTCTGTCAGAACAGTCTCCCAGTCAGTCATGATGCTTAATCTCCCTGGCATTAGAATGGCTCTGATACAATATGTCAGAATAAGAACTGAAGAATCTGTGATGCCCTAAAAAATGGTGTGAAGTAGAAATTATTGAACAGAAAGAGGATTAGTACTTTGAAGGCTTAAAAAGAAAGTAGAAAGAGGAAACAAGCACTTACCACACCCCAAACATTGTCAATTTTGTTAGTTGAAATGCAGACATATGCTCACCTTCGTCCATGATTCTGGTTTGGGGATTTGATTTGGGATTCTGGGATCCTGCTTGTATTCATCAAAGAAAAAAATAATTATCTTAAAAATGCAGTATTTCATGAGCTAAGGTTTTTATTTTGAATGAAACTTTTCTTATTTGTTTTATAGTATTACATGTATTATGTATGACTGTTCTTTACCAGGATGATGAAAAGAGTTGTGTAAATTTCAGTGATCAGATAGTCTGTAGATTACTATTAGATAAGGGAATGTTCAAACTGGGTCCCTGGCAAGCTTCAGTAAGCCGAAGCTCCTCAGCATGAACCAGCAGGAGGAAAAGAGAGGTTGAGAGGCAGTCAGCAGAAGCTCATACTTGCACATGTTTATTTTCAATAATTAGCATAGTGTTAATAGAAACATCCATTTGAAGCAAAGGCTGCTTATTTGCACGAACAGTGAAAATATGTGGTACTGTAGTTTTACTATAAAGACTCCAAATTAACTAAGCAACAAACACTAAACTCAACATAAATTCAACAACATATTTTCAAAGAGAACTAGGACTGAACATCAAAATATATATATATATATATATATATATATATATATATATATTTTTTTTTTTTTTTTTTAACTTTTATTTTAAGTTTGGGGTACGTGTGCAGTTTTGTTATACAGGTAAGCTTGTGTCCTGGGAGTTTGTTGTACAAGTTATTTCCATCACCCAGGTATTAAGCCTAGTACCCATTTGTTACTTTTCCTGATCTTCTTCCTCTTCCCCCACTCCACTCTCTGATAGGCCCCAGTGTGTGTTGTTCCTCTGCATGTTCAATATCTTCTCATCATTTAGCTCCCACTTATAAGTGAGACAATGTGGTGATTTAGTTTGGCTTTGTGTCTCCACCCAAATTGCATGCCAAATTGTAATCCTCACTGTTGGAGAAAGGCCCTGGTGGAAGGTGATTAGGTCATGGGAGCAGACGTCCTCTTTGCTGTTCTCATGACAGTGAGTAAGTTCGCATGAGACTTGGTTGTTTAAAAGTGTATAGCACTTTTCCCTTTGCTTTCTCCCTCTCTTGCTCTGCCATGTGAAGATGTGCCTGCTTCCCCTTCACTTTCCACCATGATTGTAAGTTTCCTGAGGCCTCCCTGGCCATGCTTCCTGTACAGCCTGCAAAACTATGAGTCGATTAAACCTCTTTTTTCATAAATTACCCAGTCTCAGGTAATTCCTTAGAGCATTGCGAGAATGTACTAATGCATGCGGTATTTGGTTTTCTGTTCCTGTGTAAGTTTGCTAAGAATAATGACCTCCAACTCTATTTATGTCCCTGCAAAGGACATAATCTTGTTTTTTTTAATGGCTCATAGTATCCCATGGTGTATATGTACCATATTTTCTTTATCCAGTCTATCATTGGTGGACATTTAGGTTGATTCTGTGTCTTTGTTATTGTGAATAGTGGTGCAATGAACATACGCATGCGTCTTTTTTTTTTTTTTTTTTTTTTTTTTGAGATAGTGTCTCACTCTGTTGCCCAGGCTGAAGTACAGTGGTGCAATCTTGGCTCACTGCAACCTCTGCTTCCTGGGTTCAAGCAATTCTCATGCCTCAGCCTCCTGGGTAGCTGGCATTACAGGGGTGTACCACTACACCCAGCTAATTTTTGTATTTTTAGTGGAGATGGGGTTTCACTATGTTGGCCAGGCTGGTCTCAGGCTCTTGACCTCAGGTGATCCACATGCCTCGGCCACCCAAATTGCTGGGATTACAGGCATGAGCCACTATGCCCAGCTGCATGTTTCTTTATAATAGAAAAAATTATATTCCTTTGGATATATATCCAGTAATGTGATTGCTGAGTCAAACGTAATTCTGGTTTAGGTCTTTGAGGAATTGTTACAATGGTTGGACAAATTTATACTCCCACCAAGAGAGTATAAGCATTCCTTTTATTCTGGAACCTCACTGGCATCTGTTATTTTTTGATTTTTTTAATAATAGCCATTCTGACTGATGTGAGATGGTATCTCATTGTGGTTTTGATTTGCATTTCTCTAATGATTGGTGATGTTAAGCTTTATTTCCTATGATTGTTGGCCACATGTATGTCTTCTTTTGGGAAGTGTCTGTTCATGTCCTTTGCCCACTTTTTAATGGGGATGTTTGATTTTTTTCTTATAAATTTGTTTAAGTTCCTTATAGATGTGGCTATTAGACCTTTGTCAGATGGATAGATTGCAAAATTTTTCTCCCATTCTGTAGGTTGTCTGTTCACTCTGTTGATACTTTCCTTTGTTGTGTAGAGTTCTTTAGTTTAATTAGACCCAATTGTCAATTTTTGCTTTTGTTGCAATTGAAAATGCCTATTTTACTACAGAACAATATTCTTAACATAAGTGGCTTTTTTAAAAAACAGAACAACACATTTTTTGATATATAACTCATATACTACACAAATTATCCTTTTTCTGTGAGATGGAGTCTCACTCTCTCACCCAGGTTGGAGTGCAGTGTCATAATCACAGCTCACCGCAGCCTCAAACTCCTGGGCTTAAGGGATACTCTTCCCTCATCCTCCCAAGTAGCTGGGACTACAGATGTGTACCACTGATGGCAGCAGTCGACCATCTGATGCAGCCACTGCCATCACACCAACAGCTGCAGGGAAGGCACAGGAAGGAGGTAGACAGCCCGCCATCCTGGAGACCACCATGATGGGGCCAGTCTGGGTTATGTGCTGGGCTACCGCTGAGTGCTGGGGCCACAGGAGGAGCTCACGGCAACATTACTTCTGCCCTGGATGCCAGCTCAGGCCCAGTGAAGGCCTGGAGCCCCTGTCCCAGGAAACAAGGGAGCATGGCTGGGTGCCCAAGCCATGACTGAAACTCCCCTGTTCTCTTGGGAGCTGGGAGTAGGCAAGCACACTATAGATTTGTGCCACTGATGGCCTGCCACTACCCTCTCCAGGGCCTTGTCTCTTCTGAGAGCTGAACACCTGATGAGACAACCTGCTTGCAGAGAGGAGCTACCCACTCTGGGTCTCCTCTGAGCTGTTGTAACACTCAATAAAACTCCTCTTCATCTTGCTCACCTTCCACTTGTCTGCATATCCCATTCTTCTTGGACACAGGACAAGAACTTAGGCAAAGGTGCCACCAGCCAGAGAGGTTTCTGGCCAGAAAAGCAACACCCCAAAGATCCCGTAACACCACCATGCCTAGTGAATTTTTAATATTTTTGTAGAGACAGGGTCTCACTATGTTGCCCGGACTACAATTCACACTTTTAAAATATACAGTTAAAAAACTTTCAGTATAGCCAGAGTTGTGAATCCATCACAATTTTAGAACATTTTAATTGCCCTAAAAAGAAATCCCGTATCCCTCAGTAGTCACCCTCCAATCTTCCCATAACCCACCAACTCTATGCAACCACTAATTGACTTTCTGTCTCTATAGATGCATCAATTCTGGTCATTTCATATTTGTGGAATCATTCCATATGTAATGTTTTGAGGCTGGATGCTTTAACTTAGCATAACATTTTCAAGGGTCATCTATATTGTAGGAAGTATCAGTAATTCATTTACTTTTTATTGCTGAGTAATAGTCTGTTGTATGAGTATACCACATTTGATTTATCCATTCATTGGTTGATGAAAATTTGGGCTATTTCTACTTTTTTGCTATTATAAATAATGCTACTATGAACATGTGTGTGCACATTTTTCTGTGGGCATGCATTGTCTTTTCTCTTAGGTATATACCTAAGAGTTGAATTGCTGGTTCATATAGTAACTCCATGTTTAAGTTTTTAAGAAAATGGCAAATTGTTTTCCAAAATGGCTGCAGCATTTTACATTTCTACCAGTGATGCATGAAGGCTTCAATTTCTCCATATTCCCTTCAACATTTGTTATTTTCTCTCTTTGTGTGTGTGTGTGTGTTTATGTATGTATATGTGTGTTTTTATTATAGCCAACCAAGTAGCCATGAAGCAGTATCTCATTGTTGTTTTGATTTGTGTTTTCTTGTTAACTAATGACTTGGAACATCTTTTTTTTTTTTTTCTTTTTTAGATTTTAAAATACTTATTTATGTATTTTTAGAAACGTGGTATTGCCATGTTGCTCAGGCTGGTCTAAAACTCCTGGCCTCAAGTGATTCTTCTGCCTCAACCTCCCAAGTACCTTGAGCACCTTTTCATGTGCTTATGGAATAGCTGTATATCTCCTTTAGAGAACTGTCTATTGAGATCTTTTGCCCATTTTCAACTGGACTATTTGTCTTTTTACTACTGAGTTTTAATAGTCATTTATATATTCTAGACATTAATCCTTTATCAAGTATATGACTTACAAAAATTTTCTCCTGTGGGTTGCCTTTTCACTTTTTGTAGTGTCCTTTGGAGCACAAAAGTTTTTAATTTTGATTATTCTCAGTTTATCAAATTTTTCTTTTGTTGTTTGTGCTTTGGGTGCCATTTTGGTTTGTTGTTGTTGTTGTTGTTGTTGTTGTTGTTGTTGTTTTTGATGGAGTCTCTCTCCGTCACCCAGGCTGGAGTGCAGTGGCATGAGCTCAGCTCACTGCAACCTCTGCCTCCTGGGTTCAAGCAATTCTCCTGCCTCAGTCTTCTGAGCAGCTAGGACTACAGACATGTGCCACCACACCTGGCTGATTTTTTGTATTTTTAGTAAAGACAGAGTCTCCCCATGTTAGCCAGGACAGTCTTGATCTCCTGACATTGTGATCTACCCACCTTGGCCTCCCAAAGTGCTGGGATTACAGGTATAAGCCACTGCACCCAGCCTGTGCCCTATTTAAGAAGCAGTTTTCTGATTCAAAATTATGGAGATTTAAACCCAAGTTTCCTAATATTTTTATTAAAAAGTATACATTGTAAATAATCTTCAATAAAAATTATAATTTTAAAATAATTTTAATCTCTTAATTTAGTTATTTGATCCATTTTGAGTTAATTTTGGTATATGGTGTGACAGAGAGTTCTAACTTTCTTCTTTTTGTGTGTGAATGTCCAGTAATCCCAGAACCATTTGTTGAAAAGATAATTTGGTTTGTCACCCTTGTCAAAAGTCAATTGACTAAAAATGTGAGGGTTTATTTCAGCACTCATAATTCAATTCCATTGTTACATATGTCTAATCTATTGCTAGTATCACACTGTTTTGATTATTCTAGCTTTCAAGTAAGTTCCAAAATTAGAAAATGTGAATCCTCTAACATTGTTCCCCCCTTTCAAGACTTTTTGGTTATTCTTTTTCTCTAGCATTTCCATATGAGTTTAAGATTAACTTGCAAATTTCTCCAAAAGAGTAAACTAAGATTTTAATAGGAATCATGTTGAATCTGTAGATCAATTTGTAGAGTATTGACATCTTAATAATGTTAAGCATTACAATCCATGAACATGGGATGTCTTTCAACTTCATTAACTCTTCTTTAATATCTTTCAACAATGTTTATAGTTTTCAGTGTGTAACTCTTACATTTCTTTGGTTAAATTTATTGTCAAGCATTTTATTACTTTTGCTATTCAAAAATAGAATTGTTTTCCTAGTTTCATTTTTGTTTTGTTCATTTTTACTTTAGAGAAATACAATTGGCTGTTTTTGTTTGTTTGTTTGTTTGTTTGTTTGATGGCATTTTTCCCTGTCACCCAGGCTGGAGTGCAGTGGTGCAGTCTCAGCTCACTGTAACCTCTGTCTCCTGGGATAAGCAATTCTCCTTCCTCAGCCTCCCAAGTAGCTGGGACTACAGGCATGAGCCATCATGCCTGGCCAATTTTTGTATTTTTGGTAGAGATGAGGTTTCACCATATTGTTCAGCCTGTTCTTGAACTCCTGACCTCAGATGATCTGCCCACCTTGGCCTCACAGAATGCTGGGATTAAAGGTGTGAGCCACCGTGCCCAGCCACAGTTGAATTTTACATATAGATTTTGTATCCTGAAACTTTACTAAGCTTGTTTATTAGTAAATAGCTTAATTTTTACAATAATCTTCCAATTCCACATTTAAGATTTGTCTGCTTAAGACTTACAGGCATTACATTCTTATGACGTTTTTTAATGAAATTATAGACATTCTAGATTATAGCAAAACAGTTTGAAGAACAAATATAAAAACAATATTTATTTTGTAGATAAAATAAACAATACAGTCCATTTTGTAGGAATAAAATTCCATTATATTATATAATATTGAATTTTTGTTAATAATGTAGATTTGAATTTAAGAGAATCGCAAATTAGGTACATAAAATTCTGCAGCACATTCTTTCTCAAAATAGAGGTCCCCAGACCAGCAGTACCAGCATCACATGGAAAATTGTTAGACAGTCTTACGCCCCACTGTATACTTACTAAATCAGAAGATCTGGAGTTGGGGGCTCAGCAGTCTGTTTAAACAAGACTTCCAGCTTATTCCAATGTGGGTTAAAATTTTCAGACTACTGCTGGAACTCACCAGGTCTCTGGTCTTTACATCAGGATCATCTCAAAGGACTTTAAAAAACATACGTATTCCTAGTTTTTATTTCAGGCACTTAAAAATCCGAATCTCTGAGTGGATGTCTAAGAATATGTACTTTTCTTTAAAAAAGCATCCTAGGTTGATCTGATGTGAAGGTTTATGATCTGCTGCCCTAGATTATAGTATATCCTCACATTCAGAATGGTTAGTTGAAAGTTTTAAAACTGGTAAAAATCTTTAGCCATATTGTTAAAATTTTATATGTAATATTTCAATCTTTGTAGCCGAAAGAAGACAAATATATTTATGCTTTATTTTATGACTTCTTTTAATGACAGCACAATTTAAAATGATTGGAAATATTGATAATATAATTTTTAGAGACAATTTTCTTCCTTTCCAACCAGGAGTTGGCAAACTTTTTCTATAAAAGATCCAAATAGTAAATATTTTAGTTTTTGAGGTTACGCATAGGTTTGCCAGATAAAATACAGGACACCCAGTTAAATCTGAATTTCAGATAAGCCCTAAAACATTTTTGTAGTGTAAGTATGTAATGATTATTGCATAAGTCATAGGAAAAAATAATTTGTATTTTAATAAAATTTTATTTACAAAAATGGGACCAGTGCAATGGATGGGGTCCCTTCCCACTGTCTGGGCCATGTGTGGTATGGCTCAGGTGCCTCCTTCAATCCATATACTCCTGCCCTCATCTAGTTCTGAAAGTCTCATACCATACTGTCCTGATTTCTATAGCTTTATAGTAAGTCTTTAAATCCTGTAGTATGAATCAGTCAACTTTGTTGTTGTTTTCCCAAAATTGTTTTGGTTAGTCTATGTCTTTTGCTTTTTTATATAAATATTAGGATCTGCCTTTCAGTTTTACAAAAGCCTGCTTGGATATTGAAATTGCATTGAATCTATAGATCAATTTGGGAACAATTTACATTTTGACAACTTTGAGCCTTGTAATCCATGAACATCAAATATTTTTAATTTTTCTCATCAATATTTTGTAGTTTTAACATACAAATCTTGTGCAGATTTTGTTAAATTTACATGTAAGTAGTTGGTGTTTTTGATGTAATTTTAAATTATACTTTAAAAAATTTGTGATTTTTTCCTTGCTTTTATACAAAAATATAATTGATATTTGTATATTGTTCTTATATCCCAAGACCTTGCAAAACTCAGTTATTAAATACAGTTGTCTTTTTTGTATATTTTTGGATTTTTTAAATGTAGACAATCATGTCATTTGTCAATATAAGGAGTTTCATTTTTTTCTCTTTAACTGTATTCTTTAATTTTTTTTTCTTCTCTTGTTGCATTGGTTAGGACCTTGCATACAATTTTGAACAGAAGTGGTGAAAACAAGACTATCACTTTTTAACTTTTTTAAATGTTTCATTTACTAACTATTATGTGATATTTGGAAATGTGGGGAAGGCACTATATTTTTTTATATTTTGACTATTTAAATTATTTCCTTTAAGTTCTTGGATATATGTGCAGAACGTACAGGTTTCTTGCATAGGTATACACGTGCCATGGTGGTTTGCTGCACCCATCAACCTGTCATCTACGTTAGGTATTTGTCCTAATGCTCCACCTCTCCTAGCCCCCCTCCCCCCGACAGACCCCAGTGTATGATGTTCCCCTCCCTGTGTCCATGTGTTCTCATTGTTCAGCACCCACTTACGAGCGAGAACATGTGGTGTTTGGTTTTCTTTTCTTGTTAGTTTGCTGAGAATGATGGTTGGGGGAGGTGCTTTAAAACATAAAATTCTGATATTCTCATTTTTTAATCATCAGAAAAATCAATTAACATTTTTGCGAGAAAGGAAAAGAATAGTCTGTGTGAAATTTTACACCAGCATTTGATTATGGAAATAGAAATGGGAGAACCTTGGAGATCAATTTATCCAATTATCTTATTTTACATATGAGGAAACTAAAGTTCTCTATTCCTTAACATACAATTTCTTAAGAGAAAATGACGTCTCTGTAGCCATTGGCTCAAGTTTTAATTTTGGGTGTCCAGAGCTCAGCCTCTGCCTCCCTTAATACAGCATATCAGAAAACACCCTAGCTTTGTGCTTTGAGGAGTGTTCCTTTCTGAGTCTTGTCCTCTGCAGGAACCGTTTAGAGGTAGATAATGCTGTTATCCACCCCCGGAGTTGATGACTTAATTGTTCTGGAGTATAGCTTCGGCTTTGGGTTGTTAAAACACTTTCCACGTGATTTTAATGTGCTAACAGACCCATTCCTAGGGCAGTATGGCGCTCAGAACCTTAGGTGGAAGCTTGTTATAATCTTAGAGTCAGATGTGACTCAGGTGTTTTGGATTTTAATAGACACCAGGTGCAGGATCCCCTTCTAAGGACTGCGTAAGTATGCGGCGTCGGTCGCTCTTGGCCTACTGCCTATGTGGACCTGCAGAGGTCTTACAGGGTAATTTCTGCTGCCGGGGAAACAGCCTTTCTGTGCATCGACTTTCAGTGACCTTCCAGTCGTGATTCCCTCCTGGCCTTCACCTGCAGATGTCTGCCTGCCTGTTCTTGCCGGCTGGCTGGGCAGAAACACTCATGCCATCTGTGCTAGGCTGTCTGGACCAAGAAGGTTTGGAGAGAGGGCGGACTTTCCTGTGGAGTCAAAGGCCAGCCGTACTGCCCTGGCTCAGGGCAAAGATTTTTAAGGTAGCTCTACCTCCATGGCAGCAACTTCTCACATGGTGTCTTAGAAGAGGTGCAGAATTATCAGGTAAGTCCTCTATCCTTAGCAAATCTGACCTTCTTCTAATATTTTCTTTAAAAAAAACCAAAAAACAAAAATAGTACAAAGTGGCATATTTGCATGCCACAGGGGACGTACAAATCTTATTTAAGGAACATAATTATGATATTTTGCCCTCATTTCACAAACTATTTTATTGACTGTAATAAGAACTACTCCAGGACCAAAAACTTAAAACATGAACAAATTAAAACCATCCCTGATGTAGGGAGTCCTTCTAATCTGAAGCATTCCTCCTCATTCTGTTTTCAAGATCTATAAACACCATATGTTGAGTGGACAGTATTAGAATGTTCTGGCTTAAACTATGGTCTGTTTTTCTTTCTTTCTTTTTCTTTTTTTTAATCCCTTTGAGACTGACCTAATTGATTCAAAAGACGAAAGACCAAGGACATTACAAGAGAAACAGGAATCAAATGCTAACAATTCACATGCATATGGAATTACTTATTTTATCAAAAAATGTTCCTGAACTTCACACAGCAAATGGCCAAAGTGATTCTTTTACCATCTGATTGTTCAGTTAATATACAGAGTCCTGTACTGCATTCTTAGCATGAATAACACACAGTAAATTAGATACATAGAAAGTTGTCTTACCTTGACCAAATAGCAGTTAGAGTTGAATGAAGAACAAGCTTTGCTGCTGAGAAACTTAGGAAAAATTGACAGCATCCTGTTTCACATGATCATTAATTCTTTTGCTCTGGAAATAAGGTCAAGTTTTATGGATGATGAACACCAGTGAGAGTAAAAGTTCTTTAGGAAATGGCTTTCTAGCTAAACCTAGTTTCATATCACTTTCCACCCACCTGTCTCTCTTTTTATTCAACCCACTTCAATTCCTCCTTACAAATAGACAGGCAGACGTTTCAGGCAACCAGACCTGCTTTTTCAGTAGCCTTTTCCACTAGGGTGGTGAGTGGGCAAGGCTAACATTTGTGCAAGATGCTCATGTTGATATAACTGAATCTGTGAGTTCAAGGACTCAATATGCCACAATTCAAAAAACGGTATCAGCAACCATATGTATTTTTAAAAGAAATAAATATTACTGACAGCACATGCTTTATTAAACTGATAATGCAAAGCAGCATTGTCTTTTCTCAGGATTGGTACACCTGGCTGTACCTCAAACCCCATCTACTTACACACAATAGCGTTGTTAGTTGTAACATTCAGTAAGATTCATCATCCAATAAAATCACCTTTGTCAAGTGCTGAGCCACAGACAACTGCACCCTGGCATTGGAGGCCATACTTGTTGATACCATGAATAAAGATGAAATCTAAGACCTCTTAAATGCAGTCCAGGTAAAGGAAAATCCTTCGTAACACCACTCAGGGAAATGCATGTGCCTGCAAATGTCTGGTTTCCCAGCTTTCATGGCAATGCACACTGCATTTTGGAGATATTGCTAGACAGATGGGTCAGGATGAGTCAGGATGCAAGCCTAATGTGCACCTCTCCCCTTACCACCACCACCACCAAAGCAAGTATACCTCCTTTCTTCTGAGAGCAGAGAAAATGGGTTTAGACAAGAGGCACACTGATAGGAAGAGAAAAAGAAGGAGAATGTTTCTCCTTCTATTTGTTATAGGAGCAAACTAAGTGAACAATGGAAAGTAAACCCTATTTCCACAGCCGTGGGTGCTTTCCAAGTAACATTTTAAGGAAATCTAATAACAACTAATATTTTTGAGCATTTGTCATGCATTAGGCACTTTTCTAAATCACATGAATTAACTAATGTTATCCACACAACAATGCTACTATTATTTACCATCTCCGTATTTCTAAAGAGAAAACTGAGGCTAAAAGAAGTGAAGAAAATTTCACAGATAGTGTCAGGGTCAAGTTTAAAACTTAGCCATTCTTGGGCCGGAGACTGCATTATTAACCATTGCTCTCTGCAGATGTCTCTGGTAAGAACTTGATATTCATTCTTATTAAACCTCATTCATTCTGTAAGGTGACTACTGTTTTTCTACTTTACAGAAGAGGCTATGGAGACATAGAGAGGTTAAGTAATTGGCACAAGTGAACACCATTTTTATACTCCTGGAGCTAGGGTTCAAACCCACACAAGTTAATGAATGACAGCTACCTTAACCTTCTTTCGATATGCACAAGACGCCAAATCAATGGACCCAGCAAACACTACATCCCTGTGGTCTTTTGCTACGTCCCTTCTGTGCCTTTGGCATTGCCATCTCCACCTCTGTCCTAGGAGGAGTTCATGTGGGCACCAGATCACATGTTGATGGTATGATTGTAATTTTTACCATTCTAGACTACAGGTTGTGGCTGGCTGCATTTCAAATTATGTCATCATTATACTTTAGAACTGATAATAATACTGTGGACAATGTTTCTACTTATGTTTGACATTGTGACAAAAGAGATCTATGCAAAGCAATGCATTTTCAAATATCAAAGTACACTTCAAAATACCGTGAAATGCTTAGACTTCCAGCATGAGTAGGTACATTTAGAAGACAAGCTGTCTTTTATTCAATATACATTTTATCTGAGGGAGCAAAAGTTAGAATATGTTTTCCTTGGAGTCTACAAAAATCCACATAGCTTGCAATAGAATATCATAAATTTACTCAGGCCTCTTCAGATATTGAACTAAATATATCAAATATAAAATACATATACATATCTTTAGCCTGCACATGTTTATTGTAACTGGTCTCTGTGGAATTTCTCTTCTCATTATATAATGGTGTACATGCTTTGAGAGGCGGTGAGAGAAGAAACATTCCTTCAATGTCTTCAAATGATAAAAGATAGACATCTTTTGTTTGATGAGAACTATAGTCAAAATAACCATTTAAAGAGTACATAAAAAGAAAGTACAGAGCAAAGTACAACTGAATAAAACCAGACCTGAGTTTCTGTGGCAGAGAGAGTCCAGACATGGCACAGATGGATCCAGAAAGAGGCTAGCACCATTAGACTTCTGAAATTAGGGACGCAATCTTTGATAAGAGGTGGGGGAAAAATGCTTCTTGGCTGTTTTCCACTTTGGAAGTGGAATGAGAATGAGAGGAGTTTCCTTTTGATAATAACCTCTTGGATGGATTTAATCACTTTAATTTTGGATTCCTTCTATTTTCTCTTGCCAGCTACTAATATTTATAACAATTCTCAGATTCTGAATATCTATGTAAATGCAACTACAAGCCCTGTGTTTGGGGTGTGAGAATTTTACTACATTATAAGATATTTTAACTGTTATTAACTCTTGAAAATCAACGTTGAAGCTTTAATGTTTATGTAGATTATCAAACAGGAATTTTTGTTCAGAAAATTTTCAGGTTTGTGAAAGGGTCAGTGTTAGAGAAAGGAAATCCCTACTTTCATAGTTTCTAATGATATTCTGGCAGAGGATAGATGGATTCCAGATGTTTCTTCTGGTCAAAGGATGAAAACAAAAACTATTGCTCTGAAAAATCAGAGGTACCTGACCTGAGACACATCATGGAATAGTGGAAAGAATATTAAGTGGAGAATGAGAAATTATTGATTTTCACCAGAGACTGCTACAGACTTAAGTTGCTTAACTATTCTGAACCTGAGCTGTTAAGTTTAAAAAACTAGGCAGTCTCTACAGGCCTCTTCCAGCTAGAAAAGTCTAAAGTAAAAATTTATCGTTAATAGTAGCTGTTATTATTCTTCCTACTGTTAATTTATACCCCACTTTGGAACATAAAGTGTTTAAGGTTGGCCAGGTGCAGTGACCTATGTCTGTAATCCCAGCACTTTGGGAAGCTAAGATAGGTGGATAACCTGAGGTCAGGATTTAGAGACCAGCCTGGTCAACATGGCAAAACCCTGTCTCTACTAAAAATACAAAAATTAACCGGATATGGTGGCGCATGCCTATAGTCCCAGCTACTCGGGAGCTGAGGCAGGAGAATCACTTGAACCTGGGAGGCGGAGGTTGCAGTGAGCCAAGATCATGCCACCGCACTACAGCCTGGGCAACAGAGCAAGATTCTGTTTTAAATAATAAAAAATAAATACTCGAGGTCATGGCTTAAAGAAACATAATTCACAACTGGATACAATAAGTAGATAAATGGGTCAAAGGAAGAAGAAAGTAGTTAACTAAAATAAAGATTAGTGCCACTTCACTGATATCAGTATTAAGGTGGTCTGAAGTACTGTCTACAGGTAGCACAAAGTTTTACTCAGAGGAAGATCTACTTCCTCTTGAACGTTTATGTCCATTGGGGCTGAGATCCCAAAGTTCATTTCTATACGGCACAACTACCCCAATTTATTTTGGAGGATTTTCAAACGAAGTATTGACAACTGCCTGTGGTAGTATAAAATAGTTTCCATAAGGATATATGCAGGTTAACTAATTTAAACCAATTTAGCTCTTTCATAAAAATCAGATATAGATTAGTGAGAAGAAAAATATAACCCTAGACAATAGAACAATTTGATTTCATGTGAAGAACTGACAGACACCTGCCAATTAAATATTAGAGGACACTTGTCAAAAATGATTATTTTGGCTTTAAAATTTTGATTTTCAACTCACTCTTTTTAATGAAAATTACATGGAAACTCAGTTACTATTTTTGGCTTTATTTATTCTTAGCTACTTGGGAGGGTCATTGCCTTTGAGCCAGCATGTAACCCCAGGAGCAATGAAAGAGATGCTGTCTAGTTGATCAGTTCAAACCTGATGAGCAGTGAGTTCACAGATGATGCAAACAAATCACTTGATTATCCACCTGAAAACAAAGAAATAGAGAAGACCGTTTAGCTGTCTATATTTGGTAGCAGAAGAGCCATTGTTCCTGCTTTTTAAGTATTGCCTTTATATCATTAAGATCCAAGACAGAGAAAGTGGTAAAAAACCCACCACCATTTTATGTACTTAAAATTTGATATCTAGTATATACATGAATAACAATGACTCTAGAGGGAATTCATACACAGTTAGTTTCTGTCCATAAAGTCAAAAGTTGAATAGCTATTAATAAGAGTTGCAAATCTGCTGCATCTCTGAGTTTCTCAAAAGATGATACATTGTGTAACAATCATCAGCCATGGAAGAGCCCACCTTCTTCCTGTGCGGGATATTGGCCAAAACTTACAATTTGCTGCCCCAAAAAAGAAACTGACATGAAATTTGGAAAATATATTTAACAAGCCAGTAGATTCATAACTTGCTGATATCACAGGATTTTCTTCAAAGAAAAGTGATTGTCTCTACTTTGGGCGCCTCCAGAGTAGGGGTGGGGGCCACATCTATAGAGTTCACAATGGAAATGAAGAGTCAATGATCAAGACCCACCAGAAATAATCAACCTAATGAAATTCTAGTACCAGAAAAACAAAGATTCTACAAAACTTTGTCATTTCTTTCCTGAGAAAAACAGCCTTTCTAGATGCCAATCAGGATTGGGACTTTTATTATTGTATCCACTGTTCACCAAATTATACCAAGGAAAACTATATAGTAGAATATGACCTCATTCCATTTCTACTTGTCCAAATCACATCTTACTATCAAAATTCCTACATTCAAATTTTATGAGAGTGTAAAGAGCTTATAGTGAAATTTAAATGAAATAAACACCTAGGTGACTATTTCCAAATTCTGTCTCCTATGTTACTCCGTCAACCCAGTTAGGAGTACTTTTAGCTTCTTGGTGATCTTCCTCAAAAAAGGAATAAGAGGGCAAGTCCCACAATGGAAAAATCTCACAGCATATGTGCCAGTCTGCCAAAAATATATTGATAGGGAAATTTTATCTACTAAGATAGCAAAGATACAGTTTCAAAAAGTTCCCAGTCATGAAAAGTTGCTAATGGAGCTTTAAAAATTCTCTTTCCAATTTTTAAAACATTTAAAATCTTACCAATCCAGTCTTATATCTGGTACATAAGGGACTGTACCGTATAAAAAGTATGGTATAATGCCTCCCCAGGATTAGTGAAGGGGCCTCTACTGTGTTATACGTGGTCTTAAATAGCCATGCTAAATGTGTCGGCAATCTAAGAGGGTAATCATAATAATTGTTAGTCCTGTAGGACCCAACTTGTTTTGGGTGCTACAATTTAGGATCTTTACACAAGATGTCTCATATGTATTATCACATTTAATTCTCATGGCATATACTTGTATAGGATCATTTTATAGACGAGGAAACTGAGGGAAGAATGTTTTCTAAATTTAGTACACATTCTCCATGTCTGATGTAGCCTCTTTGCAATAATAAAACATTTCTTAATAATTATTTCATTAAAATTTACTGTTAAAGCTTTTACTGTCTTAGTAGTTTATAGTTTGTAACATGTTTGAGTAGTAAATTTAAATGAGGTAAACTAAACTATAGACATTGAAAAAAATTTAAGTTAGATCACATGTGTTTTCTCTTTTCAATAGTAAATGGTATTGGTTTTTTGTTGGTTGAAATGGTTACCTACTTCAAAGATATGACTCTAATAATTTTACAAAACATTTCTAAGTACAATGTAGCTGAGAACTGTTTTCATATTTCCTATGGTACAGCATGTTCACTGATTTCATAATTTATCTTCATTTTTATAAGCAGTATTTTCCTTGAACTTGTTCTCAAAGGAAACTGCAATTAATATGTAAGTTTTCAATGAGTTGATATTCATCCAAATCTGGTGTCTCAAAGAAAATTGCATTGTATTAAAAATGTTGGGGTATCTCAACTGTTTGCCTTTTAGCAACTGTTTGGCAAAACTCTCACATTCCAAGTCTCCACAGAGCAGTCTCAGGAGATGAACATGTCTTGCACATGATTTGTCTTCAGGGATATGAGAATCCAACTTTCAACAGACTAAAACCCAACTGAGGAATGATGTCTTTAAAGTATGTGTCAGACAACCCTTCAAAAAAAGAGAAATGAAATGGATAAAAATCTCTAATACATTTGGGAAAATATATACTATACTTTCCATATGGTAAGTGAAGGAACAAATTACATTATTGATTAACATATTTCCTAGATGAATCTTATCTTCTCAGTCCTCCTAGAGAAGGTTATTACTAAATAGTTCTGTATCAAATAACTGGAAGTAACAAAAATTGCACATGTCAATTGATCACAGATGTCTTTAGGATATCCTTGTGGAAAACAAAGATAACCACATGGATTTCATGTACTTTTCTTAAAAAACAGCCTTTTGTCAACTTCGAGAGAATGAATCAAAAGAGGTATATTTGGTAATGTTATAAACTTTCTCTGCTAGGAAAGCCGCCATCAATTCTACAGCTATGAAAATCTTAAACCACAAAGTACCCATCTTTAAACAAAGCCTCTTTCCTCCAAGATTTCTCAGTTCTTCACTCCCAAGTACACGTTTGTCTCTCAGAGACTGTCAGTTTCTCATGCTTTCTCATTTCTCCCGGTTTGTTGCCAGCTTCACTCTCCAGCACAAGGCCTTCTATCTTTTCCTCTCAGTTGCCCTGTAAACCCTCAATAATGGCTCAGTTTACCTACTCATCTGTCTCTATTATTTTATGTTTTTATTTGCTATAATAAAAAGATAGGGTCTCACTATGTGGCCCAGGCTGATCTTGAACTTCTGGGCTCAAGTGATCCTCCTGCCTTGGCCTGCTAAATTGCTCAGATTACAGGTGTGAGCCACCATGCCTGGCCCTCATTTCTTTTGAAATTTTAGAGCTGCCAGCTCTGCCGGGGAAGTCACTAGCTCATAGCATTCTTCTTTGGAACCCAAAACCTAACAATATGCAAAATTAGAGGTTTTCATCTTTCTCCTTTGACTCATATGTTCTCCTGTGCCCCTGTCCCATGTCAATGAAATATACACTGCCAAACCAGTGTATAAGTCCCTTGTATAGCACATCTAACCATTCTCTGAGACTTGTTGACTTTTTCTCTCTAATATGTCCAGAATCTACTTCCCTCTCACCATTCTTACTGCCATTGCTTTAGGACATTCCATCATTATTATTTCATGTTTGGATTGCTGCAAACATGTCCTACCTCGATACCCTTCCTCTATTTTTACCCTCTTCTAGTCTATTCTTCTTATTGAGATAGAGTCATTTTAAAAAATTCTAATCTATTATGTTGCTTGTCTCTTTCATCCCTCCATTGACTTTCTGCCACAAATAGTGTAAGAACATGCTTGCCCCTTAATATGATTATCAAGGTCTTTTGTGACCTGTTACCTGCTTGCCTTTTTTGACCTATAATTCTACAGAATTATTGTAGTTTTCTAATGGTAATTTTTTTCATACTTTTTCACCTGTGTTTGAAGTGCCGTTATCAATGTTCTTCATCTGTAAAATCGATAGTATTTCCTCTAAGACAGCTAGATGCTTCCCCATCCTGAATCCCGATTTATCCTCTTACCTTACTCTGGGGTTAATATTTCTCCTGGGTGCTTCCTTAGTACCACAGCATAATATCACCATGTATCAATGTTATTTGTCCACCTTATCTGCCAGATTACATGCTTTTTAAAAGAAAGGGCAATGTTCAGTCCTTATATCCCCAGAATCTACCCAAGAGTATGCCACTTCTCAGAAATGTTTACTGAACAAATAAATGAAGAATTTATTAAAAGAGTGAGCCTATGAATGGATGAATGCTCTCAAAGGACTCATATGTTTTTCTCCAGGGGAGGAGCAAATGCAAAAAATAAGAATAGAAGGTTTAGTTGAGTAATAGGCTAACTGCTAGGCATATAAAGGCATGTTACTGTAACATTCAAGAATACAGTAAACCAGGCGCGGTGCCTCACACTTGTAACTCCAGCACTTTGGGAGGCCAGGCGGATCACGAATTCAGGAGTTCGAGGCCAGCTTGGCCAAAACAGTGAAACCCATCTCGACTAAAAATACAAAAATCAGCTGGGTATCGTGGCTGGCGTCTGTCACCCCAGCTACTCAGGAGGCTGAGGCAGGAGAATTGCTTAAATTCGGGAGGCGGAGGTTGCACTGAGCTGAGATTGCGCCACTGCACTCCAGCCTTGATGACAGAGCTAGACTCTCTCAAAATAAATAAATAAATACATAATAAAATAAAAACATAATAAAATAAAAAATAAAAGGAATACAGTAGCCCTCCCACCCTTATCCATGGGGGATACGTCCCAGGACCCCCTAGTGGAGGCCTGAAACTGAAGATAGTACTGAAGCCTGTATAAATTATGCATGATTTTTTCCTTCAGAACTTCACAGACAGAAGATTCATCCTTACCATAGAGTTTAGCAACTTAAGCAGGCAACTTTTTTTCCTTTCTTGTTGAGAACTTTTCTCTTCTTGCTTAAAGAAAGCAATTTATGGGTTCTTTTTTTTTTTTTTTTTTTTGGCATATCCAAACAGCCAGTATCACTAATGTTGTGCTTTGGGAACATTATTAAGTCAAATAAGCATTACTTGAACACAAGCACTGTGACACCAGGACAGTTGATCTAAAAACTGAAAGGGTTACTAAATGACTAAGGGCAGGGTGGTAGCATCTGTAATGCAGGTTCACTGGACAAAGGGTAGATTAACATCCTGGGTGAGATGGAGCAGGACAGTCTCAAATTTCATCACACTACTCAGAAATAAAAAAACTTATAAATTGTTTATTTCTGGAATTTTTCCATGTGATGTTTTCAGACTGCAGTTAGTGTCATGTAGCTGAAACTCCAAAAAGTAAAACCATGGATAAAAGAGAACTACTGTATAGGTTTGGGAGCCAGATTCCCAGGGTTCAAATCTTAGCTCTCTCTGTCCTTATTTTCCTTATCTGTTAAGTGAGACCAAGAGTAGTACCTACCTCTGGGTTCTTGTGAAAGTTCAATGAGGTCATATGTGTAATATTCTTAGACTTTGCCTGGCATATTCTAAGTTCTCAATCAAAGCTGGATTTTATTTTGTACTCTTTCTTGACAGCTCAGATCTCTACTGGAGATAGCAAGAGATTTGCAGGATTTGTTTAAAGTAAAAAAAAAAATTCCCAGATAACAGTTTGGAGATTACCTCAAATAAATGTTCCGTAAGAGGTCAAAAGAACAAGTTGCAGTTGTGTTGGCTCGTTCGGTTGGTCGGCCAGTGTTAGTTAAGAGCGTGAGTCAGCTACACACAACTAATGGAAAGTGCTTTAGGCCAAAAATGCACAGACTCTGACTGTTTACAACCATATTTATTGCCTCTCTCCTACAAGCCCTTTATTTGCTTGCTCAGGATGTTATTAATAGAATAAAACAAGGAACCATAGCCAGGGACCTCGTTTTTGGTTCCAGTCATGCCACCAATGAGTTGTGTGACTTGTCAACTTGGTTAAATTTGGTACTCTCTATTTCTATAAAATGAGAATTAGGTAATTCCCCTACTGACTTCAAGGAAAATAATTGATATGAAACTATTGAGATAGGAGGGCTTTATACTCTTAGGCACTTGACTTTAAGACAGAAATTCTGTCCAGCTTTGTATAATACCTTTCTTTCTTTTTTTTTTTTTTTTGAGATTAAAAATAAAATCCTTAAGTATACCTCATTAGTGTCATCTCTCTGCCCGCCAGTGCTTGCTCTCTTGGTGGCTGTAAAGAATGTGGAGAAACTCCACAGAGCTGATTTGGGCAGGGTCTGGAGTTAGTTGCATCCAGTTTCTAAGTGTGCATTGAGAACTGTTAAGTGCCAACCTTCTTGATAGGTGTGAAGAATATAGTGATAAATAAGATAGGCTCTAATCCTGGGAAGCTCACATTTATTGAGGAAGCCCTGGTAACCTATGTGTTTCAAAGACCATAGGTCTGCGAAGAGGTTTTTTTTTTTTTTTTTTTTTTTTGAGACGGAGTCTTGCTCTGCCGCCCAGGCTGGAGTGCAGTGGCCGGATCTCAGCTCACTGCAAGCTCCGCCTCCCGGGTTCACGCCATTCTCCTGTCTCAGCCTCCCGAGTAGCTGGGACTACAGGCGCCCGCCTCATCGCCCGGCTAGTTTTTTGTATTTTTTTAGTAGAGACGGGGTTTCACCGTATTAGCCAGGATGGTCTCGATCTCCTGACCTCGTGATCCGCCCGTCTCGGCCTCCCAAAGTGCTGGGATTACAGGCTTGAGCCACCGCGCCCGGCCGAAGAGGTTTATTTTATCTCCCTCTAGCAAAAGAAAAACTGTTTGTAAATTTGTTATAAAACAGTACACAACAAAATTCAGACTTGTTAGCAGATTTTAATTAATTTTTTCTATATCAAAAAATGGTGATTCTTAGTTATGAGATGAGGTCAGTACAGGAGACCCACAGTCTCTTAAAAAAATGTGCACACTCAGATATTTTGGACACAGATATAATAAACCAAACACTCTGTATTGAAGATAATCAGAATCAATACAGGTATGATGAGATTAGCTACCTGAACCAGTGAATTGTGGCCACAGAAGCTTGTAAGTCTGCTGTTGGGGAGTGAGGGGTATATTATGTGTGGCTTATCTAGAGGCCAGGTGTTCCCAAATTCAATCAAGATGGTCAGCGTCCTCCTGGAAAATATAACTGTATTCTAACTGATAGAAATAAAATCATCATCTTTGTAATTGTAGTGGAAAGAATGTGAGGTGAATTGCAAAATAATGGAAAGGTGATGATTTATGATTTACACTAAGTAGAGAAAATACAAGATTCTAGGTGCCTTTTGAGGAAGGCCCAAGAGAAGAATGTCCTGATGTTCACAAACATCATGTCTGAGAGTGATATGGTTGCCAGTGTAGATGTTTTTCAAGAGAGAACTGTGCGTGAAGCCAGCTAACATAAGTATTCTTGACTGCTCCATGCATATTTTCACTGGGAATTAGTAAGTGTACTGGACAATCTTTGTGTTGTACTCCTTTATAGTCTTTTTGAACTTTTAAAAAATATCCTGACTTTCTGGCAGACTGACATTGGTCAAGGTTAGTGAATCTTCTAAATGCTTAATTTCTTTGTCTAGAAAGCAGAGATAAAATACCTGCCTTAGTGTTGTTATGGAAATTAAATTAGCAATACATCAAAAGCACTTTTCACAGTCACTAGTGCGTGGGCAGTACTCAATGAATGGTAACTGTTATTATGAATATTACTGTAGCTTTGGGTAATTCCCAGAAATCTCTTCAGGCATGGGTGACCATTTTTTTTGGAGGGGGTGCAACATCAGGCAAATAAATAAATGTGTATGAGTGTATGTCACATCATACAAATAAACAAGTGTATCAGGGTGACATCACACCGATAAACAAGACTTTGTTTAGAAATGGTTTAGAAATGGTGCAATTGATAATTATTTCTGATTGATTTGCAGAAACAATATTGCTTGGTGAAACAAATGATTTAACTATGGGTCTGTGCTGTTCTGTAGGCCCCAGGACCCCCCAGTGTTTAGACATGATGGGGACTCAATAAAACATAAATTTTCCTCGATTTCTTGCTCAGTCAGCCTCCTGGATCACTGGTCAAAGAAAATGAACATACTGGTTTACACGCTCATGCTCAGAATTTCCATTTTGAATCTTTCACTGAAAACCAGACTTTTATGAATGATGACAAAGAAAAATTTAGAAACTGAGGCAAGTACAGTTTATCCTTGATAAGACATCTGTCAATTGTCACTAAGCATGGGCCTTTACATCCTAGCCAAGTGGGTAATGAATTGGCTATAGAAAATAGTCATTAAGAGACTCTATAAAACACTAAGTAAGAAATACAAGCTCTGGAGTAAGCTTCCAGGGAGTTGGCTTTTTCATTTTCTAGCTCTGTGATCTTGAGCAAGATACTTGAGCTTACTGTGACATGAGGATGGTAACAGTGGTACTTAAGAGAAAAATATTGCCACGAACAGGGATGCAGAGTGTCAGATGAGGAGGTAGTGGAGGAATTTTCAGTAGGGTGGCCAGGGAGGTCTTGCTGAGGAGACTGAAGATCTGAAAGAGGATGAAGATGAAGAATGCAGAAGAATTGACTCATAAAAGGGGATATGAGTCAGAAGGAGCAGAGCAGGTACAAGGGTCCCCAGGAGAGAACATGCCCAGTATGATGGAGAAAGATTGTGAGAAGTCTGAGATGAATTCATAGAGTACATGGAGGAGACACATGTGAGGTCATTGTAGTAACTTTGAGTAAGGAAGGTGCTGGGGGGTGTGGAGGGTTGAATTGTGTCTCCTGAAAAGACATGTTCAAGTCCTAACACCTAGTACCTATGAATGTGGCCTTATTTGGAAATGGAGTCTTTGAAGATGTCATCAAGCTTAGATGAAGTCATACTGGACTAGGTTGGGCCCTAATCTATGACTGCTATTTTTATAAGAAGAGGGAAATTTGGACACAGACACACAGAGAGGGGAACACCGTGTGAAGATGGGAGCAGAGATTGGAGTGATGCAGCTGCAAGCTAAGGAATTCCAAGAAATTCCAGGATTGCCACTGGAATCTGGGAAGAAGCAAGGAAGGATCCTCCCCTGGAACCTTGAGAGAGAGCGTGGCCCTGTTGACACCTTGATTTCAGACTTCTAGGCTCCAGAACTGTGAGACAAGTAATTTCAGTTGTTTTAAGCCACTCAATTTGTGGCACTTTATAATGTCAGCCCTAGGAAAACTAAAACAGAGGATTTAGAACCTACAAGCTTGCTCCTATGACTGGGTTGACAATAGATTACAGGGGAGAAAGACTGGAAGCAGCAAAGTCAGGAGCTATTACAATAAATCAAGCAAAAGATTGTGTTGCTTTAGAGTAGAGTAGTGGTGGTTGCAGTGGTGAAAAATGGTTGGATTCTGGATATTGTCAAAAGGTAGAATAAATAGCTTTACTGATGTGTCGTAGATGGGATATGAAAATAAAGAAGTATCCAGGAAGATTCTAAGTATAGAAGAATGGAGTTGACTTAACTGAGATGAAGAAAAGTTTGAGTGGCACAGGTTTGGAGCAAAGATCAAAAGACCAGTTTGGTGCAAGTTAAGTTTGAGTCATCAGTTAGAGATCCAAGTGGAAATGCTAGTAGGCAACAGAATACCTGAGTCTGGAGTTCAGGACAGTGTTTAGGGTGGAGGTATGTTTTAGTTTGGTCCGTTAAAACAACATACCTTAGACTGGGAGGCTTATAAGCAATAGAAATTTATTTTTCACAGTTATACTATGGGAAATTCAAGATCAAGGCACCAATAGATTCTGTGTCTGGTAAGAACCTGTTCTCTGACTCATAGACATCTTTTTGCTGTGTCCTCACATGGTGGAAGAGGCATGGAAGCTCCCTGGGACCTCTTCTCTAAGGCTCTTAATCCCATCCATGAGGGCTCTGCCCTCATAACTTAATAACTTCCCAAAGGCCCTACCTCCAAATACTATCACATTGTTATGGGGTCTTTGGGGTGATGCTTTCTGCCTGGAAACCTCTGTGGCTGGCAGTGCATTTGCCCGAGTTTTGCTTGGGCCAACTGGGCTCATTCCACTTACTCAGCCTGGCAGCTGTGCTCAGTTTGTGCTACTGGCCTGGATCCTAGGCCTGTAAAGGGCAAGTCAGGCATGGAGCGGTGAGGGGTGTGTGAGTGAGTGTGGGGTCCAGCCAGCCACTGTGCAGTCAGACATGCCGGCTGCTGCAGCAGGGTGGGCAGCTTTAGGTGCTGGCACGGGTGCTGGCTCTCTGAGTTTGTGGCTGGACCATGCGCACTGCAAGCTGCTTCCACAACTGGCACCAGGGAATATGGTGGCACTCAGAAGCTTTGAGATATGAAGAAATGCAGGGCCCCAAAGAGGAAATCATAGCTCTGTTTTGGGGAGCTCCCAGGTCTGGGCTTCCCGAAGGGCTGCAACTCTTCTCTCCTTCTCTTCACCTGTAATATTATAAGTAAAGGGCACATCTCAGCTCTGTGTTACAGCTCATTTAGCCTCACCATTCGGTGTGTCCCAAGTTCTTGTCCTGTGATCAGGAAGAATGAGGTATGCAGACAAATGGAGGGTGAGCAAGATGAAGAGGAGCTTTACTGAGTGATGGAACAGCTCAGAGGAGACCCACAGGAGGTGTCTCCTTTCAGCAGCTGGGATGTCCTGACGAGTGTTCAGCTTTCAGCAGAGAGTGTAGCTCTTTTCCACAGGCAGGTTGTCCCAAGAAGTGTTCAGCTCCCAGCAGAGAGGGTAGTTCCTCTCTACCATCCCATTGGTAGACCATCCCATAGATGACCCTTCCTGGTCATCCCATTGTCTGCAGCTCTCAGCAGAGAAGAGGCCCTAGAGTGGGTTTCTCCTCCTTGCAGGCAGGTTGTCTCTTCAACTCGCCATTATTTCTCCATCCTCTCTTCCACTCTGGCTGAGTCAGGGTTTTTTAATGGGCCTCAGAGAGAAGGAAGTGCATGCTGATTTGTACCATGGGCAGCCACTGGAAAGTCCAGGGAAAAGTACCCCAAGTTTCCCCTGTGGTCCGAGGGACTGGAGACCTGGCTCCCAGGCTTCAGGCATCCCCAGTTTGCAGGTGGGGCTTCACCAGGGACCCATCCCCGTCTTCCCAGGAGCCTCTCTGCCTCCTGCCATCATTCATGGTGCCCAGACTGTTCATCTCAAGGGGGGCCTGCAGGCCAGTGCCAGGCTGTCCTTATCCCCCCACCCCCAACCTCCCTTCTGTGCTGGTCGGCACCCAAAGTCCAGAGGGGGCTGAGGTGGCAGGAGGCTGGCATGTCAGCACTGCCCCAAGTATGTTCACTCCCAACTGGACTGTGATAGTGCCCAGTCTCGGCTCTAAACTTGCTCAGAGATTGGAGCAGGCACTGAGAGTAAGGAGAAGCCAGGCAGCAGAGCAGGCACCTTTGAGCTTGCAGTGGGGTAGGGAGACATTCCTGGGAACCTGAGAGTGCAGAGATGCAGTAGGGAGATTGTAGCTGTGTCCGAAGAACTCCTGCCACACCAACCCAGGAGGGGCACTTTTTCCTGGCCCCCAGGGCTCTGTGGAGCATGCAGTCCCAGCCAAGCCTCCTTGCAGCCCAGGACAGGAGCTACAGGTCCTTGCTGGGCCTGGGCCAGCATCCAGGGGAGGGGTGACATTGCTGCAAGTTCTTCCCATCGCCCTGGCACTCAGGGGCAGCCTGGGTCTCCCCATTGCCTGGCCTGTGGCCCTGCCCAGGGGTTTGCCTCCAGGAGCAGATCATGGGCCCTGGGCCTGGACTTTGGGGACATCAGACTCAGTGGTCACTTTGATGTAGGGTGGACCCTGGGGACATGGCCCCAGGCAGCTCCACAATGAGCCTCCTCCTCAGGTGCAGGAACCTAACACCCTTGGGGCATGAGTGTGGTGGCTATGCTGCTAGTCTGGTCCCTGAAGCAGGCACTGCTCCCATTTCCTGCTCTGTGTTCAAGCCTGGCACCACCCCAGGCCTAGCTCCACCTTGGGACCACACTTGGCCCACCCCATCATGCCCAACCATGCTGCTCTCCCACTGGCGGGTAACTTGGCCTGGCTACATTGCGGTCGCCCCCAGGGTGGTGAGCTCCAGGGGGCTCCCAGGGG
Organism: Rhinopithecus roxellana; assembly: GCF_007565055.1. Classification (NCBI taxonomy): domain Eukaryota; kingdom Metazoa; phylum Chordata; class Mammalia; order Primates; family Cercopithecidae; genus Rhinopithecus; species Rhinopithecus roxellana. The sequence goes on along the minus strand of NC_044557.1, from coordinate 55,752,150 downwards.
CAGACTCCAGTGGCTGTCTTCCTCCTCCCCAGGCCCTCTCTGCAGCAGTAGTGGGCCAGTGTAGTGATGCGGGACCAGGGTCCAGGGCAGTGGAGGCTCCAGGCCTAGGGGAAGCTCCTGCCCGGCTGTACAAGGGTGGGGGTGGCGCATCCCACTGCCACCACTGCTGGTCCTACAGCAGCTCCTGCCACCACTGCTTGCGCCTCCCGCTGCAGCTGGTGTGATGGCAGCAGCCACTCTGGATGGCCTGCTGTTGCCATCAACATTGGTGATCAAGTTTCAACATATGCATTTTGGGTGGATGCAAACATTCATACCATACCAAGGTACAAATTGGGGAATCGTCAGCACATATCTTGTGGAGAATTAAAGCAAACTAAATCGCTTCACTAAGGGAATGAACTGGAAATACTACAGAGGAGAAAATATTATTTATTTATTACACATCCTTACTGCTTGTCTACATTTCTTTTTTAATTGTCATAACAACTTAGTGAAGTGCAGATCACTTTTACCACCTGGAACCCTTATCCCTTAATTTCTCCATATCTGATTTCTTCTCATATGATCTCAGCCTGATTCCCACTTTCTTAAAGACATCTTCCCAATCTATTTATCTAAAATAGGTTGCTTCCTCTTTCAATCATGTTATTTTCCAGCCCATACACTTTTCCTTTATGATGCTCATCACCACGGGCAGTGTTTTCTTTCACTATTTTCTTATTTATTGTTTATCTCTTCCTCTAGTCTATAAGTCATGAAGGTTTGGCCTCTCTGGTTTTTTCAAAGCACTGTCCTGGCATCCTATAGGCACTCAACAAACATGCTGAAAGATGAAATGGATCTCAATTTACAGATAAGGAAACTCTAAGTTAGTCAACAGCACAGCCTAGAGTTTTTGACTCTTAATTATGTCAAAAGTCCTCCAAATTGTTCATGCCAGACGATAGCTCTGCTGACCTATTGCTGCATAACAAACCACCTAAGACTTACTAGTTTACAGCAATATTTTATTATTATTTCTCATGATTCTGTGGTTTGTCTAGTTTCTGATCATCACCACTCACTTGGAACCCCCCCATGTATTTGCAGTCAGATGGTGACTGGGGCTGGAGTCATCTAGAGGCCTGACTGGCTGGACATCCAAAAAGCTTCTTCACTCACATGTCTGGTACCTGGGCTTGGATGGTTGGAACAACTCAGGCTGTGTCTTTCTCTCTTTCCATGTGGCTTCTCAAGTGGCTAACTTGGGCTATTTGATAGCACGGAAATCTTAGAGTTGTCTTCTTACATGGCAAATGTCTTCTTTCAAAATAAGTGTTCCAAAGGAACCCCAGTAAGAGCTGCAAGGTTCTCCATAAACTAGCCTCAGAAGTCATGCAACATGACTTCCACTGCATTCTGTTGGTCAGTCACAGGTGAGTCACAGGATCAGAGTGACCTCAAGCAGAGGGGACTATGCATGGGATTTGCATACCAGGAGGCATGGTCCATCTTCAGAGACTAGCAACTATAGTGATGTCCTCATTAAGAGTCTGAAAGTCAACTTCTCCTCTCCTTCCCTACTTCCATCCAAGTTAAACATGTACATTCTTGATATGATTTGGCTCTGTCCGACTCAAATCTCATCTTGAATTGTAGTTTCCATAAACCCCACGTGTCATGGGAGGGGCCCAGTGGGAGGCAATTGAACCACCGGGTCTGTTACCTCCATACTGTTCTTGTGATAGTAAGTTCTCACAAGAACAGATGGTTTTATAAGGGACTTTTCCCCCTTTTGCTTGGCACTTCTCCTTGCTGCCACCATGTGAAGAGGGACATGTTTGCTTCCCCTTCCACCATGATTGTCAATTTCCTGAGGCCTCCCAAGCCATGCTGAACTGTGAGTCAATTAAACGTCTTTCCTTTGTAAATTACTCATTCTTGGCTATGTCTTTATTAGCAGTGTGAGAATGAACTAATATAATACTTCAGGTCAAACATGCTTTAACTTTTCTGTTTTCATGAAAGCTAGGAATACCCTACCTTCTGGAAACATGGAATCCTAGAACTAGAATCTTAGAGCTCCCAGAGCTAGAATCCCAAAGTTCACCTAGACCAACCCTATGCCTTTTAGGTAATCTAGAGAAACCATGAATGGAATAAATTCAACAAATTGAGTGCTATTTTTGCATTGACTTTTATTATAAAGCTGGAGAAAATTTTGGAAAATACTTGACCCTAAGGTGAATAAGGCCATTACAGAGAATATATGTGTGTGTGTGTCTGTGTGTGTGTGTGTATACACGTGTATATATGTGGTTTTATTTCTATATATAAAAAGATGACACCTTACTAAACATTAATAATAGCATAAACATTGTAATACTTAATCTAGTCCCTCAAATAAAGCTCACTTATTTTATTAATTGTAGCCATCTTTATAGATGTAGAAATTGACTATTTTTTTTTTATCAATTTTAAACTAAATTAGATCTAACTTCAAATTTTGTTTGTCATTTAAATCTTTGTAAACTTTCCTTTTCACTTGATCCCTCTGGCCTCTTTTTGGGTAAGCTTCCTTTAGTGTAATATTGATATTGATGACAGAATACCAGGATAGAAGACAGTAATAGCGCAAACAGCCAGTAATCAAAATATTCACATCTGGTTAGTAATGAGACAAAAGAACATTATATAATGGATACTGAGATACTTCATTTCCTGATAAGGGGAGGATGCCTTCCAAAATTAGTAGGTTATTATTTTGAAGAATTGTTCTGAAAATAAATATGTATTTTATAAATGATGAGTGCATCTTTAGTGTCATAGGAGTCTAAGATAGTGTCTGAAAATGTATTGATCATTTTTGTCATAGCCAGTTGCTGTGTTTTAGGTGAGCATATGTCGTAGAATCACAGAGTAGAGTACCATTGGTAGAGTGCAGACCCTGCTAGTCCCTATCTGTCAGCCACTCTCCCTTTTTCCTCCTAAGAGTATTCTGGTTTGGTTAAGGATGGCAAAGTGCCTGGGTGAAAAATACTTAAAATAATTACATACTGAATCTCCCAGCCTTCCTTATACTTCGAGTTAGCCATATGAACACAGTTCTAGTAAATGATATTTTGGAAGAAATACTTTTCTGACCTTTTTACATGAAAGATCAAATACTTGCTAGGAGAAAATTCTTCTCCTCTTTTCCCTTCCTCCTTATTTCTGGCTGAAATGTAATCAAGAGATCTGGAAGTACAGTATCCATCTTGCAACCACAATGTATGCCTAGACTTTTTGCAATATAAGGCAAATAAACCTCCTCTTCTTTAAGCCACCCAAACATTGTGTTTCTAATATTGGCAACTGTATATATTTCCTATTTATACAGCAAAGCAATAGAGATAAATTAATTCTTAACTTAATTCACGATTTCCAGGCAAAAGAAATTTAAACAAAATGTTAAGCAAGGTGGCACAGATCCCAATGTAGTTTGCCATCAGGCTCACACTCTGGCTACTACAATAGCCTCTAACTTCTCTCCCTGCCTTTAATCTTTGCTCCCTAAAATCCAATCTCCACAAAATTAACAGTCTTTTAAAGAGAAGTTATATTGCTTCTCTACTTTAAGCCCTACTGTCTTTCTACAGCAATTAGAAACAAAAAAAATCTCACAACCCCTGCAAAGCCTATGAGGCTTGGCTGTTGGATGCTCTTTTCCTCCTTGATCAGGTTCCTCCTGCCTCCCTGAACTCATCTCATATTAAAAGACTACTGTGGAGACCAGGCAGGCTGTGCACAGCATGTTGCCAGAGATTGCCACCCATGTTAGTTCAGGGGATTAGGAATAGCCATTTATAGCTGTCTAGTACTTCTGATCTTTCTGAGGCTAAGACTTATCATTTCTGTTTCTCTTTCAGGCACAAAATAAAAATGTGGTAAATGGTCACTCCCTATCTTTTTATAGTGGTTTATATTAACATAGTCATCCTCTAGAACTATTACTTTATTCATGTTTCATGTGGGATCAAATGTTGGGGTACAACGCTAAAATTAGATAAAACAAATGTATAAATGATCCAACTGAAGAAAGCTTACAGAGCAACAGACAACTTTACCGTTTGCAGTACCACCTTATTTTCTTCCCAATAAACATGGCAGATGTGCTTGGTCTTTTGTGAGGAGGTTATCTTCACCATTCAAGAATATAATTTAATTATCTAGTGAAGCCATTTTAATCTTTGAGAAAGGTAGTTTGAAATTGCTATACCCTTTACGTTTCTACAGTTGATATAGCAAGCATCAATGGAAACAATCCTCCATTTGGCAGTCCAATGAGAGTTGAAACAGACACCTGTTTCCTGCCCAATTGACTCTACAGAAAACAGGTATTTTCTGTAATTTGCCAAATTCAAGTATCCTAATTCAAATTTGTCAAAACCATTTGCATTTCATAACTGTTCAGAATTTTCATGGCAAAATAAATCCATAGTAAGCAAGGGAACAGTTATTTTACAGTTTTCTCTTTGATTACAAAACAAATTCCCTAAAAATCTGAACTCCCAGGACCAGAAATCCCATTTCTTGTAGTAAAATATACTAAGTTGGGAGGAGTAAGAACAGCTGTACAGCTCTGTGATGTGACTGGTTTCAAAGTGTCCAGAGGAAAGACCACTAAAATTAATCAAAATCTTATAACTTCCACGTTTTCTCCTCTACCCCATTTGAAGACACTTTGTAGCAGTCTCTGTTAAGAGAAAATTCTGTGTCTTCCTCTCTTCTAAGTTTTGATTTCCAGATGTATTCAACTATGATTTAACAAAGAGAACATGTGTTTATCATGAATTTAGTTCATGGTGTCCTGCTACTCTGAAATACATAGTTGCAGGATGATTATCTCTGACCAGTGAACTTTTAAAAGAGATTTTCCTGCCCATTTTAGTATTTCTTGTTATATTCCCTTAATCCAGCTCCCTTCAAATAAAGAAACGGTATGCATTAGGTACATGTATGGATTTGTGTTATAATTTCCACTTTTCCATATGATTCTTCCAAATAAGGGGAAAATGTAGAGATTGAACATAAGTGATTTTGAAAGAACAATTCATTTTATTAACTCAGGACAGAGAACTGTCTATTTGATTACATCATTGTAGGGCTACATTTCTAGTAATTAACATTCATGTAAATTGAAGTGCTGTTAGAAAAAGAGGACATTTAGTAATAATGAATCACAGTTTATCTCCAAGAACCAGACCACTTAGCTGGCTCTTCAGGGTCACAGAAAATGTCTGTCTCTTCTTCCTGACCACAGTGCAATCACCCGGGGAGTCGTCTTTTCTTCCTTCTGTATACCGAGAACCAGTCTTGTTGCTTGGCAGTTATTCACTCAGTACTTGCTGCGTGTCCAGCGATAATGTGTAAGCAGATTGTATACAGTACCAGCCATTCCTAGTGCTTCTCTGTATCCTCTTTTTTCCTTTGGCCACTGTCACACTAACAGTTGTGGCTTCCACCTTCCTTACCAGGTGCAGCCTGATAACAGCTTCCCTCAGGCCTGCGGGATTGTACCACTTGCTTGTTGACCTGGGTCTTCTCTGATGTGGGATGTTTCCATAACTACGAAGTGAGGGGGAAGTCTATGCCTGTGGGGTTACTCTTGACCAAATGAAGATAGAAGATAATGTGCTTTCCTTGTATCTCTTGGGGAGACACTTTCGAGAGCATTTTTATAGATTCTTCAGAAGTTGTTCATAGTGGTGGCTAATTTCATAACTTATTATAGTATTGGCTTTTCCTATTTTCCTGTTTCCCTGAGATCACTTCCCAAATCTCCCACCTGTTCGTAAGCCTTTATCTCAGGCTCTGTTTTCAGAAGAAACTAGGCTAAGACATATATATATATATATATATATATATAGCATATTATATAATGTAGATTCACTGTAGCACTAAAAAGTAGGTTCTATTATCTACAGCTTTCCTGTTATTCCATGAGCTATCTGGTATCATTCCAAAAACTCTATCATCTGTTAAATTAATCAGAATTGGTTTTTGTTGCTTGCAACCCAAAGATATCACATGAATAGAGCTATATGTACTAACCAAAACAAATACTTAGTTTTTAAAAAGTAATATCTTGTCACTCCCCAATTATTTGTTTAAATTCAATACTTTCAGTTCTGTCTGTGTAAAAATAATGCTGTCTACTGCACTGTCAGATTCCACATGGCTTCTCAGGCTCTCTCAGCCCAGCCAGTGTGAGGCCAGCAGGATGAGGCAGTGTCGCCTAGTGCTCCTGAGGACATGGGCTCCTGAGTTTGAATGCTGACTCTGCTACTCACAAACTTGAGCAAGTTATTTAGTGTCCCATTTTCCCCATGTGTGCAGTGAAAGAAATAATTGTGCTTACCTTATGGAGTTGTTGCAAAGATTAGATAAGTCAACACATAAACTCCTTTTTGTGTGTGTAAAAATATTACTATTTCTTTAAAAGGACTCTGTTTGATCATGCCCCATGCACTAAGTATTTGTTCTAACAGAGGTTTCTTACCTGATTCCCAGTACTAACTTTATCCTTTCTGGCCTTTTGTTTCTCTCATTTGTACTCTCTGTCCTCAGCCTATAGCTGGTAAACTCAACATGAGAGAGGCTGCCATGTGTTCACCAAATCTCCACTTCCTCCCTCTGCAGGCCACAGAGTTAGATTGAATTTCCCAGCCTCTAGGCTAGGGTGCTCACGTGTCTGAGCTGTGGTCAATGGCATGTCAGCAGAATGGATGCACACTCCTCCAAGCAGGGCCTGTGAGCACTTCCCATGAGATCCTCTGAACTCTGTTTTTCTACCAACCAACCTTTATGCAGAAGATATGGTACCCAGGGAGGGCAGAGTCACAGAAGGGCCCTGGGTTTCTGAATGACTCTAGAGAACTCCACCTGCCAACTAGGAATCTCCACATTCATTTTTATTGAGAAGTAAACTCCCATGTGATGAAGTCTGTGGGATTTCAGGGTTTATCTGTCACATCATTGCCTTAGTTGATATACCCCAGAGGATAGTAGAGACCATGTCTGTCTTGTTCTTCAGCATCAAAGTTGTTTATGGAATGTATGAGATACTTAATATATTTGTTGTATCAATTAGTGACTATACATGTACCACTTCTATCATTTACTTCTCTCTACTAAAAAAAAATAAAAACAAAAAAAAAAAGCAAAAACCCTTTCTCATGTATCGTAAATCCCATTCTAATGGGCAGATTCTATTTCCCAAATTATCTATCTTCTAGAATAGAGGATGCTTCTCAAATTTTTGTGTACTTATGAACCACCTGAGGTTTGTGAAAATGCAGATTCTGATTCAGTAGGTCTAAAGTAGAGCCTGAGACTGTGTATTCTTAACAAGCTTCCAGGTGCTGCTAGTGCTGCAGGTCCTGAAACCACACTTTGAGCAGCAGAGGCCTAGACAAGTAGTTTCTAAATAGCACCAGAACCACCTGGGGGATGTTACTAACATGCAACGTCCTGGATTCACCTATTCCCTTTATAAGGGAATTTTGATACAGGGTCCAGAAATTTGCATTTACTAAGCCCAAAGAACATTCTGATATAGATTGTTTGGGAATTCCACTATAAAAAACATTCTTCTAGATCTTTGCTTCATCAATTATCACCTCTTTGTCTGTGTTTTGACTTTTCCTTTTCCTGGGGAGTTTCTCTGAGACACATGTCCCTTATTTGTTTATAAACATTTACATAGCACTTACAATATGCCTGGCACTGCCCTACATACTTCACATATCAACTCACTCACTCCTCACACAAGACCCATCTTTTAACTTGTAGATGTTGCATAGAGAGGTCCAGTTGCTTTTTCAAGGGCCTAAGGCAGTAATTGATTGAGCCAGAATTCAAAGCTGGATGATATGGCTCCAAAATTCTTGCACCCTGCTGCTAGCCTATGCTATCTTATCCCTGACATCTTCATGCTTCTTTGGAAAAAGGAGCAGCTCAATGAATTCGTTTTGTGCAACTTCCTTCAGGCCCTTTTGTTTTCTCTTAATACCTGGCTATATTATCTCTACTGTTTGCCAGCGTGCAAACTTCTTGAGTTCTGTTAACTTTGACTATAATCGCTTTGGAACCCATGTTTAACATCTCTCATCAAAATCAGTTGAAAAATGAAAAAAACACAGTTGATATATTACTCTGCCTACTTAATGTCAAATAAGTAATTTCAATTCAGCAAGCTCCTAGTACATATTCATTATGACAGAGGCTGACTGCTAAGAGCTGGGAAGAATACAAAGATATAGAAGACACCATCTTTGTCTTCAAAAAAAAAAAAAAAAAAACCTGTAACATTGTTAGGAAGACAGATATTTTTAAACAATTTTTCTTTTGTTATTAGGTAGAATATTTTTAGTGTTATATGAGAAGTAAAAAGTGCTGCAGGAGCTGAGGAAAACAGGAGTAGCTTAGGTAGGGGAAAGGGAGGCTATATTTGGGAGATAGCGTAGGAGCTATATGGCATGCTTGGAGCAAAGGGCAGATATCTGAAGATGAGAAGGCTATGGGGTTATCATTGGAAAGTCCTGTGGTTTGAGACCAGATGTGGGAATGTCCACCCCCTGATGGGTATGGAATTCATTACATAGGTAATGGATGAGCTATGTCATTTTTTAAAAATCAGCAGTTGACGTAGTGAAAATTGTGCTTAAGGAGCTTGTTCTTGAAGATGACATCTACATTTATGGAGTATCTATATTGCTTCCAATGTTTTCACATCACAAATAATTAAATGATTTGATTATATAAATAAATAACTGATAAATTTTGTGACATAATTAATTAAATATTAATTAAATGGTTACATTGTCCAATGAGGTAAGTTCTAATATCTCCCTTGAACAAACATGTAACTTTTTCCAAGATAATAAAGCCAGTAGAGGCTAGGTTTGAACTTGAATTTGTCTGTGTATGTGTGTGTGTGTGTTTTCCTGAAATACCTTGTTGAAAATATATTAGACAAACAAGGAAAATTCCATATGAATATGTCCTAACCCTGTTGATGAAAAACAAACAGCATTATAGAAAAAGATTTTAAAATATTTACAGGATTTATGTGATAAAGTTAAGACATGAGTGATTCTATTTTTTTCCTTCGCGTGACTTCAGCAATTTAAACAATTATTTGGGTGAGTCATATCAAATGCTTATTCATTTTAGAAGAAAAGTGTTTTGGGGATAAAGATTCAGACATTCACAAATCTTCTTTTTGAATATACAAACTCTGTAAACTCAGTGAAACCCCCCTTACTGAAAGCATTGTGAAGGTTTTATTGTCTTATTCTTCACAAAATGTTATTAAAAACTATTTTTTTCAAATGAAATGAATGCAATAGATGCCCTCAAAAACTACTATTTATTCACAAGTTCAGTCTAACAGTTATTTATATCTTGCTGAACTCTAATTCTGCTATGTCTAGCACCTTATAATATTTAAAGGAAAATAGATGGAAAATAAATTATGACAATAGAAGCTCTTGAAATAAGATGCTAAAGTCTTACTATAATTGTTATGATTTAATAACTATTGATCCAATTCTTATCAGCCCAGGAAATGAAGAAGGGATGGGGGCCTGTGTCTTATTCATCTTCATATCCCCAGTGCCTAACATAGAGCAGAATACATGTTAAGTAATCAAAATCATTAGCTAATGGCTACAGATTGAGAATTCAAGTTCTCAAATAGCTAGGGACTTTCCCATACCCACAAAGCTAATAAAATAACAGAGACATGATTCTTACCCCAGTCTTTGATTTTCCTTTCCACTGTTCTTTGTACCCACTATGCTACTTCTGTAGGTTAATCTATCCACTTATCCACTCAACAAATTCCAATTGGTTGTCTTCAATGGACAAAATCCTATGCTAGATACCAGGAAGGTAAAAGCCATGGTCCTATCTACCTGGCTTTTCTAAACCTAATGAGAAAGTGTATTGTAAATAAGTAATTGTGACATAATATGGTTCATGATGCAGTTGAGTTACATGATCATAATAATTATAATAATAGCTATTTATAAAAATTTTACGGTTCAAAGTGTTCTTATATCAGATGTTATGTAAAGTCTCAAAGAGTTCCAAAAGATATATGCCATTATTATTCCCATTTTGCAGATGATTAACTTTACTGAGGTTTGTAAATCTAGGAAATGCAGACTGACTACTGAGCTGTTGAATTTTGTTTGGCTAATTCTAATGTAGCATAGAATAGTAACTGTTTGCATTCACATATCTTAGTCTTTGGACAGGAGACAATGTAAACCACTGGTTCCCAAATGCTATGCATTAGCATCATTTGGGAAGCTCTTAAAAATTGTAATACTCAGGTCATAATTAAATCACAATTCTGAGAGTGGGGCTAGGCAAAAATACTTTTTAAAGATCCAAAGGTGATTTAAAGTTGATTTAAAGATTTAAGTGTGATTACAACGTACAATGAAGATGAGACCATTGTTAAAAACTGCACAGTGCTATACAATGTGAGAGTTTTTCCTTATGCCAATCAAAGACTCCAAATTAGAAACCATACGGATAACTGATTGCCGTCAGTCCAGCTGTCTTTTTTGTATTATATGTGGGGTTGGTAGGTGTCTTTTCTTTGGAGTCGGTCTCTGATTAAGCAAGCAGTTATCATTACTTGTTACAGGGTAGTTAGTTTGGAGCTTAGCTCGGAGGTGGTTACAATGTAGATGACATGTTGATGGGTGCAGCAAACCACCATGACACGTGTATACCTATGTAACAAACTTGCACGTTCTACACATGTATTCCAGAACTTAAAATATAATAAAAAATAAATAAATAAAAGATAAATAGTCAGGCTTTGTTAGAATACCAGAGGCACAAGGGAAAGGGAAATTCATTCCTGAACGTGGACCCTAAGAGTAAGGTCGGGGGCCTTCAACAAACTGTGTGTTTACAGTGGCCTTTGCTACCATCAGCTGGTGTCAGCAAGGTCTGAAGAAGTAGGTTTGGTTGTTTTTAAAGAGGAAGTGAGGCAAAAGAAATCAATTATGAGTGGGGCAAAAAAGCAAGGCATTTGGAACTAGGCTGTGTTTAGTAGTCCAGGGTTGTCATATCCTCATTTTAGAATTAGTATGGGAACCTTCCTAATAAGGTTGTTGTAAAAACTAAATGAAATATAGTGACTTATGCATATTCGTATTTGGAGATAATAAGCAGTGATTGTTGTTGTTGCTGTTGTTACAGTTCTTGTATTAAAACAATTACATGATTTTCTCTGATCTTCACCCCTAGAATTAGGACATGGACTCTATGCCTAGCACAAAGAGGCATAAGACTAATAATCTTATATATCAAAATCTAATTTTTAAACAAGAGTAGCTGTGTTTCCTCTTATGCAACATCTGTAAAGGTACTTCTATGTAAATTCTGAATGTATGCTTAGTTCTTGTGACCATCTTTTCTCCTTGTTAGTTTTCTTAGAAAGGACTCAGTACATAGAATGAGTAGGAATGAGACAGGCACGGAAAGGTAGGGTACTCAGGGGTTGGTTGAGGAGGGCTTATGAATGTAAAAGGAAAGTCAGAGATTCTTTGACAGTGACCTCAGAGGAAGATAAGGCCACAAGAGATCCCAAAGAGAAAAATAGGAGAGATGACATCTATGGGAAGAAACAAAATGTGTGACCACTAGCCGAATATCTAAACTTGGTTTAAAATGTAAGAACACCATCCAAGCTGTGCTTATTTTGGTTGGCCTGGTTTGATGTTATAACTAGAAGAAACCCTTTCCTCAACAAAAGGTTATGTAGAAGAGGGAACCCTATCTGATTGTTTATAAGAGATGTTATGAAAATCTTAACCAGATTGTTACCTAAAGGAGTTTCTGTTAAAAGGTATACAGTCATAAAAAGATGCATTTAGGCACCTGAGTTAGGGTGATAAAGAGACACCCCCACCATACACGAGAAAGCTCAACTAAAGGGAGTTATTGTTGGGATCTATGTGGAGTGAAAAAAAAAAAGAACTTAATACTTAAAATGCCCTGAGGTCATGGGGGTGGGGCCAAGGCATCCTTCTGGATATCTAGAGATGTCAAAGGCATAGATCACCCCCTAGTGCTTTGTCACTAACATGATACAGTAACCTTTTCTTTCTATTCTGCTACTAGCTGCTTTTATGTACTTTTAGTTCATCACACTATTTTCTGTTCCAGCTCTATGTCTTGATCTTTACCAAAGATTCTCAACACAACTGGCAGATTTTGAAGACAGAGAGAAAGAACCTGATCAGCTCATCTTATTTATTTGATCCAGGCTTACAAGTCACTGGGTTTCCTAGTGATTGGTTGCCCTTGGATTGGGTGTTCACTTTTGGCCCAAGCAGCTGCATTCAGGCAGAGGGATTTGCAAAGTCTAAATATTGCCACTTGGCCACTTTGGTTAGGAGCAGCTTCCCTTTGAGGACAATGTGGGTAGAGAAGAAATTGTGATTGTAGACATATTCAGCACATTTCCAAGGCTTCATAATTAGAGATGGAAATGAGATTTGACTTCTGACACTCCTGGATTAAACACAGGACTTTTTTCATTATATCATTGCTGCCTCTGAGATCAAATGTAAGAGTTATCTATACATTTGATAATCTATAAGAAATTACTTATCTAAGTAATTCTCTCTCATTCCAGCCATACATACATGCACACACACACTTACATGCTTGTACTCCCTTTCTTCCCTCTCCATCCCTCCTTCTTTCACTCGTACACACACACCTTAAAAAGTTCCATACCTAGACTCCTACATTCTTTGGCAAGGTAGGAGCATACGATTTGCAACTTAAAGACTATCAAGTTCCTCTTGGCCAACAGATGAAGCACTATGTTTGATAAGTTAAACGACTTCAATAATGAATGGAGAAGATAATGGCCCTTTAAGTTATATAAGCAATTTTTCTAGAGAAAATTCTTTTTTATTTGTTACTCAGGACATTAGGGGTTCTCCTCACAATAATTTTAAATTATATAGGCAGACATGGAAAACTTAACTGTGATCCTTTTGGAGAACTCTGACATCAGGCAGCAATGGAGTCTGTCACTAACTCTTAATTCATTATAAAGATGGTCACCCACTTTCTCTACAGTAGTTCCAACATCCAAGTCAAATCATTTAGGATCATTAACTCTTATTTTCTTAGAAATGAAAGGATAGATAGGTAAAATGTTTTTCCTTCTTACCCCAAAGAGAAGCCTAATGGATATTTTATTTTTGATCCCAAATAAGAAACTTAGAAGTGTGAAAAGAGTAATGGTCAAAAGCAATTGAAGATAGGATATTTAGTTAGTAAATGAACCAGTTGCTCCCCACCATTCCTAAAAAGAAAGACATCTTTTAGGGTTTATGAGAAATCCAGTGGTTTTTGGAAAACCCTTGGCAAACATCTAAAAATATATTTCTAATGTTTTCAACTCAAACAAATTAAAAACATATTTTTTTCCTGGCACTTTCCTCCTTCATTTTAAAGGATATGTGTGTCTTTTCAGGGAAATTTCAGGCATGTGGCTCTAATTTTCACTTAACTCATCATGGTATTGTTTTGTAAGATATTCAATGACTAAAAATTCTCATGAGTTTTTAAAATAAGCCTTAAAAATCTTTATTTGTTGGAAATAGAGAGTCAGAAAAATCAGAGCTAGAAAAGAGCAAGTAAGTTCTGCAGGCCTTTCCCTGACAGGAAGGGATGATCCCTGTTTCATTTTCTTCAAGTGAGGATGAACTCCCTGAAGTCAAGTACTATTCTGGAAAGACTGTCCCAGAATGCACCTCTTCCATTAAACATGATATGGTTCCAGTTGAAGGAGACCTCTTTTGCTGTGTGTCTTTACAGAAAATTGTGAAAATCATTCCAAACCTGCTGATAGTACACATACATCATCCTAGTCACCAGAAGTGGTTTTGTTCTATAGAAAGTCATTGGGTCTTAAATTGTCTTCCACTATCTTTGAGAAGGTCTTAATGCCCCCTTGTCTTTCTCGGGCAGTATTCAGACTATTTCTACAGTTCAATTAGTCTGAAGAAATTTATATTTGTGGCTAACAATAATACACTAAGTTTTTCAAATTGTTCTCTAAAATAGGCACATTCCTGTGGTCAATCACCTCAACATATACTTTACCAAACTTAACTTTTTTCAATCTTCTAATAACTTTCTCTTGTTTTTCTCCTGAATACTTTTGAAAGAGAAGGTTTCTCTATGCCACAAGAAAATACATGAACACATACATAACATTTTTTTGTACATGTATATATATGAATGTTTGTTGTGTGTAATGTTTCCATTTATCCAGTTGTTTCAACCAATTTTTATTAACACCTACAATAGCCCAGGAATTATCCAAGATATCAAAATGCAAATTTGAAAAAAGATGAAAATTCTTACCTCAAGGAACTCAAAGCATAGCAGTTGAGAAAATAAACGAATAAAGAAGTATGATAAAGCACAACAATAGAAGTATAGTAGAGACTGAAATAGGGTGTTTTCAACTCTCCAGGAACAATGAGGAAAGATTACTCAGAGTAGCTGGGAGAGCTGGGTGTTAAAAATGGATAGATATTTTAAAATAAAAGAAAATGAGTAAATCTTCATGCAGACAAAGGGCCAGTCAGTCTAAGCTGACGGAATGTGAGCAGAGGCATGAAAATGAAAACTTATGGCCCACTGGAGCATGGACAGGCTTTTGGCATGACTGGTGCTATAGGTGAGATGGATCTAAAAAGGCCCAGTGAAGGACACTGTGGGCTGTGGCAAAGACTCAAGACTTTGTTCCAAAGACAATGGAGGTGATAGTCATGTTTGCCTTTTTGGCAGATATTTTGGTGGCTTTATGGCAGAGTGATTGGGAGATATGGTGAGAAATGAGACTAGAGAAATGCTTACTTACCTAGGATACATATGTAAAAATATGAGTAGAGATAAGTAGTATCTGAATTAAGGCAGTATTCATGAAGACAGAGAGAAAGGAACAGAGAGAAAAATCACCAAGGAAGTAAAATTGACAGAATTGGTTGCCGATCTGACCGACCAAGGGAAGTGAGAGAAAGTGAATGTTGTTCTATAATTATGTGTAGGACAAGAAAGTATGGAAATTGGGGAAGGATGGTGAATTCTGCTTAAAACACAGTGAATTTGAAGGGCCTGTGGAACATCCAAGTAAACAAATTGTACATAGGTCTCACTAAATCTTACAGGCTCCTTTCTGCATTGCTGTTAATAAAATAGAACTGATAAGCAGGCATTCTAATCAGATATATTTCTTTGACAAAGCTTTGAGATAATTGCTGCAGAGCAGGTGGGCCCTACTTTCACATCCACAACCATCAGCCCCCCTCTGATGACCTCCCATAAATTTCTTGCCATGAGCATCCCCTACTACCAAAGGCCCATTATTATCTTGCTATCTTCACAGTTTCCACATTACTTTGTACTGACTCCTCTACAAGGAGGCTGTTGTGTCTGCAAGAGGTGAGATGTGCCATCAATACCCACCTTTCATGGCTTTGCTCTCTGCAAGAGATTCATACTTCCTCACTGTTCATATTTTATGCCATTTACTTTGTTCTAGTGTTCTCTGTTTTTCCTTTATCAATGCTTCTGAGTTATATATGTTAGATAAGAATTCTATTTCTGAAACAGTGTATCAGTTTATAGTAGTATTGACATGCTTGTATTGTGGCTACATCTCCTGTAACCATGGTCATTATTTTCACTCTTAAAATTTATTTTTAACAGTCAGGGTAATTCCAATATCTTCCCCTGCAGTGTCTCCAAATGCCTCCACCCAGAGTGCTGCCTCCTACACACAAAATGCAAAACATATTGTCTCCATTATTCTTTCAGAACTGAATTTTGTCCTGCCCTGTGGCATGCATCTCATATCATTTTACTGCTGTTTAGCATATATTATTATTGCTATTTACCTTTGTGGGTATGTCCCCTGAAGAAATATTTTTATACCTCTTTTTATCACTCAAAGTGATCAGTTTGGCAGTAGGCACAAAGTGAGTAACTCGGTAACTATTAATCAAATAAATGAATACATATTATTCTCATCAGTAATCTTGGAAGCTGAAATAATGTAGTCTATGTTAAGGAAGTATAGCTATTCCTACTTTTTTGTGTTTTCTCTTGGATGGAATACGTTTTTCCACCCCTTCACTTTCAATCTATGTTTTTCTTTATAGGTAAAGTGGATTTTCTGTAGGTAGCATATAGTTGGGTCTTGTTTCTTTATCCATTCAGCAACTCTATGCCTTTTAGCTGGAGAACTGAGTCATTTACATTCAGTGTTATTAATAAGTAAGAACTTACTATTATAATTTTTCTGCACTTGTTCCTTCCTTTTTCCATTTGAGAATGTCATGATTCTCATTCATGAATGTCATGATTCTCATGAATGACCTGATTCAGAACCTGCTTGCTATTATTTCTGGTGGATGTTTTTGGTTGTTTTATAACTCCTCTCTTCCTTTCTCACTGTCTCTCTTTGTGGTTGAGTGATTTTTCCCTGGTAGCATGTTTTAATTTGCTGCTTTTTATTTTTAGTGAATCTATTATAAGTCTTTACATTGTGGTTTACCATAAAGCCTAGCCAAAACAGCTTATAGATATAACAAATTATAATTTTTTAACTTTTAATTTTTGTGGACACATAGTAGGTATATACATTTATGTGGTATATGAGATATTTTGATACAGGGATACAAGGTGTAATAATCTCATCTGGGTAAATTGGGTATCCATCACCTCTAGCATTTATCCTTTGTGTTACAAACAATCCAGTTATGCTCTTTTAGTTATTCTGAAGTGTACAATTAAATTATTATTGACTACAGTCACCCTGCTGTGCTACCAAATATTGAATCTCACTCGTTTTTTCTATTTTTTTTGTACCCACTAACTATCCCCACCTCTCCCTCATACCCTGACCAGCCTTTCCAGATTCTGATAACTATCATTCTACTCTCTGTCTCCATGAGTTCAATTATTTTTATTTTTAGCTACCACAAATATGTGAGAACATGTGAAGTTTTTCTTTCTGTGCCTGGCTTACTTCACGTAACAAAATGACCTCCAAACTGCTGGAATCCAGGAGGCAGAGGTTGCAGTGAGCTGAGACTGTGCCACTGTATTCCAGCCTGGGCGACAAAGTGAGACTCCATCTCAAACAAACAACAAAAAGACATCCAGTTCTATCTAGATTGTTGCAAATGACAGGATCTCATTCTTTTTATGGCTCAATAGTACTCTATTATCTATATGTACCAAATTAACTTGATCCATTCATCTATTGATGGACACTTAGGTTGCTTTCAAATGTTGGTAATTGTGAACAGTGCTGCAATAAACATGGGAGTGCAGATACCTCTTAGATATAACGCTTTCCTTTCTTTTGGATATATACCTAGCAGTGGGATTGCTGGATCATATGGTAGCTCTATTTTCAGCTTTTTGAAGAACTTCCAAACTGTTCTCCATAATGGTTGTACAAATTTACATTCCCACCAGTGTACAAGGGTTCCCTTTTCTCCACATCCTCACTAACATTTGTTACTGCCTGTCTTTTGGATAGAAGCCATTTTAACTGGGGTGAGATGATATATCATTGTAGTTTTGATTTGCATTCCTCTAATAATTGATGATGTTGAGCACCTTTTCATATACTTGTTTGTCATTTTTCTGTCTTCTTTAGAGAAGTATCCATTCAGATCTTTTGCCCATTTGAAAAATCTCATTACTATATTTTTTCCCCTATAGAGTTGTTTAAGCTCCTTATATATCTGGTTATTAATCCCTTGTCAGTTTGATAGTTTGCAAATATTTTTCCCTATTCTGTGGGTTGTCTCTTCACTTTATTGGTTGTTTATTTTGCTGTGCAGAAGTATTTTAACTTGATGTGATTCCATTTGTCCATTTTTACTTTGGTTGCCTGTGCTTATTAAATATTACTTAAGAAATCTTTGCCTAATCCAATGTCCTAGAGAGTTTACCCACAGTTTTTTGCAGTAGTTTCATAATTTGAGGTCTTAGATTTAAGTCTTTAAACCACTTTGATTTGATTTTTGTACATGGTGAGAAACAAGGGTCTAGTTTCCTTCTTCTACATATGAATATCTAGTTTTCCCAGCACTCTTCAGCGTGTGTTGAAAAGACTGTCTTTTTCCCAATGCATACTCTTGGCACTTTTGTCAAAAATGAATTCACTGTAGATGTATGGATTTACTTCTGGGTTCTCTATTCTGTTCCATTGGTCAGAGTCTGTTTTTTTTTTTTTTTTTGCTAGTACTATGCTGGCATGTGGTTATGATAGCTCTGTAGTACAATCTGAAGTCAGGTCATATGATTCCTGCAGCTTTGCCCTTTTTGCTCAGGGTAGCTTTGGCCATTCGGGGTCTTTTGTGGTTCCATATATATTTTAGAATTTTTTTTTCATTTTTGTGAACAATGTCATTGACATTTTGGTAGGGATTGCATTTAATCTGTAGTTTGCTTTGGGTAATATGGACATTTTAGCAATATTGATTCTTCCTATTTATGAACATGAAATATCTTTCCATTTTTGTGTGTCCTCTTCAATTTCTTTCCTCAGTGTTTTATAGTTTTCATTGTAGAGATCTTTCATTTCTTTGGTTTAGTTCATTCCTATTATTTAATTTTATTTGTAGCTTTCCTGATTTCCTTTTTACATTGTTCACCATTGGCATATGGAAATGCTACTTGTTTTTGTATATTGGTTTGTACTCTGCAAACTGACTGAATTTGTTTATCAGTTGTAATAGATTTTTGGTGGAGCCTTTAGGTTTTTCCAAATATGAGATCATATCATCTACAAAGAAGGGTAATTTGACTTCTTTCTTTCCAACAAGGATGCTCTTTCTTTCTGTTGTCTGATTGCTCTATCTAGGACTTCCGTATCAAATTATTTTAAAATGATGACAACTTACTTTATATCACAAGAAAAGGAAAATGAAAAAAATCCCTATACTTTAACTTCATTTACCTGTCACAACATTTTAACCTATATTGTCTCCATTTTTATATATTTGTATTGCATCTCTCTTAACAGATTGTCATAGGTATTATTGTTTTTGATAGAATTGTCTTTTGGGTTTCATACTAGAGTAATGAGTGAATTATACACCATAATTTCAATATTACAGTATCCTGGGTTTGTCTTTTGTGTACTTAATTTTAGTGATTGGTTTTATACCTTCTAATGTTTTCTTTTTGCACATTAGTGATTTTTTTCTTTCAGATTGAATAACTCCCTTTAGCATTTCTTGTAGGATGAATTTGGTGTTAGTGAATTCTCTCAGCTGTTGTTTGGGTAATACGTTATCTCTCTTTCATATTCGAAGGGTAGCTTTGCTGGGTACTATATTCTTGGATGGCAGTCTTTTTCTTTCAGCACTTTGGAAATGCCATCCTTTTTCCTGGTTTCTATGGTTGCCATTGAGAAGTCTGTTGCCAGATGAGTTAGAACTCCCTTATATATTATTTGTTTCTTTTCTCTTGATGCTTTTAGGATCCTCTCTTTGGCTTTGGCTTTGGCTTTGAACTTTGATAAAATATTATTATATGCCTTGAAGTAGTCTTATTTGGGTTGAATCTGTCTGGTGTTATCCAGCCTTCTCATACTTGTGTATTAATCTCTTTCTCAAGTTTTGGAAAGTTTTCTGATATTGTTTCTTTGAGTAAGTCATCTATTTCTTGTTCTTGTTCAGTTCCCTCTTGAATATGAACAATTCTTAGATTTGGTCTTTTGAGGTAATTGTTTTGTATTTTGCGGGTGATCTTTGTTCATTTTCATTATTTATTTTTCTTTTTTCTCCTCTGACTATATGTTTTCAAATAGCCTGCCTTGAAGTTCACTGATTCTTTCCTCTGTCTGACCTATCCTGCTGTTGAGGATCTCTAATGAACTGTTCATTTCAGTGAACTTACTTTTCATTTCTAAGATTTCTATTTTTATAATTTTTATTTTAATTTATCTGCTAAATTTATCTGATACATTTCTGAATTCATTTTCTGTGTTATCTTGGAGATAACTGAATTTCCTTAAAAGTGCTATTTTAAATTATTGGCCAAAGAGTTCACATGTCACCATCTTTTTAGGGTCAGTCACTGGTTACCTGCTTTGTCCACTTGAGTACATGTTTCCCCATTTTCTGTTGTTTCTTGTGGATGTATGTCAATGTCTTTGTATTAAAGGATTAGTTATTTATTCCAGTCTTCTCTGTCTGGCTCATTTTGGTTTTCATTATATGTGTTTACTGAGACATTCTTTCAAATTTACATGCTGATTTTATTTTTAAATATTTTTTCCCCACTAGGTTGCTGCCTCCTTTATAGCACTAGACGGTACCTTAAGCCCAGTTTGTCCCAGTTCTAGTAAACAATCAGTGTACTGTCCATCTCAAAAGGAGGAGGTTGCAAAGGAGAGATTCTGATAGAGCAGGAAGGCTGGTTAGGGGTTCCTGTCCAGGGGACCTGTAGAACAAACCTTCTGTAGCATGGTACTGCTGAACAGCCACTCTGATTTGGCATCTCCTTTAGCCAAGTTACAGAGCAGGGTTTCCTGGGGTGGAGATGGTAGTCCCTCTTTGTCTCTGGATATCATTAGAGATATTTCTACCTTTAGGCACACTTGATGATTCCTGTGGATTGAGGCAGGGACAGGTCTCCTCCTAGGGAATCCAAGATGGCAGAGAAGCTTTTTGTCCATCTCAATCTCACTTTTTCCAATGTAGACACCATAAATCAGATAAAAACTTCCCATAAACCCGGTGCTGGGCAGAGTATGGGGAAGGGTGTTGTGGATGTGGAAGTCTGATTCCCTTACTGTCTGCTCAGAGTTTTTTCACTTCTCCGTGATGTATGGAACTGTCTTCTCTTCGTATTTGAGTTCTGGGAATTGCTCGTAATAATCTCAACACTGTGTAATTGTCTTTGGGTTTCTGTGGGGAGACCGAAGCCTACTTCTATGCTGCCATTTTGGAACTGGAAGTCGAATTGTAATATTCAGATATGTGAGTCAGTCAGATAGATCTGGATTCAAATTGCTATTCAGCTAGTTAGTAAATGTATGTTGCTTAACTCCTAAAAGCCTCAGTTTGCTCATCTGTAAGATGGAAACATTATAAAATAGCAGCAGCAATAATAGTAACACTTACTGCATGCTTAAAGTGCCCCATTCATTATCCTAGAAACTTTATATATACTAACTTATTTAACTCTCATGAAAATCCTGCGACTTAGATATTATTATTATCCTCATTTTTCAGATAAGTAAGTAGAGTCATGGAGAAAGTAAGTGACTTGATCAAAGTTCCTTCACAGATTTAGTGAAAGGATTTACTTAATATGGCAACATATAGGAAGCACCAGGTACAGCGCCTGGTGCACTGTAAATAAGTGCTCACTACATATTAGTTCTTTTCTCTCTTCCCCACCATCTCCTTCACTTGTAAAGCTCAGAGGGCTTGTTGGAAAAACCAAATAAAAGAATTGAGGAGACAGAGTTTTGAAAATGAAAGATTTTTATAAATTGAATAAAATTGTTATTACTGTTCATCACCAATAAGAAATCTGCCTTAAGACCTATGACTGAGGAACTCTAGTTTTATAATAGCAGAATAAAGCATACAAAATGCATTTTAAAAATAAGATGCAAATTTAATCAGTCTTTATTTCTATTCATAATGTTTAAGAACCATTTTTTAAAAATTAAAAAAAACAATTATCTAATGCCCTCTAAGTGCATTTAGTATTATGGGATTTAGAGGGGATTAATCTTTCTTGCCCTGTGGCCTTAAAAATATGAAGCAAAAAGACAAACAAAAGTTGCATAGGTTGACCATGAAATCAACATAAACAGTCTTTCTTTTCAAAGTGTTCCTACTGAAGTTTGAAGGAGACAAATCCAAGAGATAGAGAGAGAAAAGCATGTACGTAAGGCTAATCTCTTATGTGCTTCAGCATATTTTTGTCTCATGAGCAAATGCATAATTACTCTGTGTTTCAGTTCTTAAGTCCAGTCATCTGTATGTTGTAAAGTAACTTTGAAGTAAGTTCACATTTTATCTCTGTCTGTCTTTCCATGTGCATTTCATTTCCTTTAACCACTGGTTTTGAAATATTTTTGCCTAAAGCTTTCACGTTTGTTTGGAAAGAGCTACCCACACACACCCTAACTTGTCTTCTAGGCAGGGATATGTCCTCAGTAACTAGTGATTAATGCAAATTAAAAGATTCATCTCAGAAATATTCAGTTCATTGCAACAACACATCCCTCATCCTTCTCACTTTATAGACTTCAGAAGCCTGCACCTCTTACTCTATGTATCTTTACTACTCCTTTCCCTGCCTCTTTTTTTTTTTAAGAAGTTGATAGATGAGTTTAATGGGTTCAGGAGAGTGCAGAAAGAAAGGCAGTAAGAAACAGAAAGATGGCAGAGAGGAATGCAGAAACATTCACAAAGGGTGCTACCTCCAGTTCCCAGGAAGCTGCAAATCTTGAGCTATTCGCAAGATATCTGGGGGAATATCAATAAACAAACAACAGCCAGGAAAATTGCACCCCACCCCCCAAGAAAAATGCAGTGTTTGACCAATAGAGAGATCAAGCAAGTTGGGAGATTTCTGAAAACTTTTATTATTTCATTTTTATTTATTTATTTATTTTGAGACAGAGTCTCATTCTGTCACCCAGGCTGGAGTGCAGTGGCACAATCTCAGCTGACGACAACCTCCGCCTCCCGGGTTCGAGTGATTCTTGTGCCTCAGCCTCCTGAGTAGCTGGAATTACAGGCACCTGCCACCGTGCCCAGCTAATTTTTGCCTTTTTGCTAGAGATGGAGTTCACCATGTTGGCCAGGCTGGGCTCAAACTCCTGGCCTCAAGTGATCCACCCTCCTTGGCATCCCAAAGTGCCTGGATCACAGGTGTGAGCAACTGTGCCTGGCCAATTTCTGGAAACTTTTAAACCTTTAAAACTTTTGCATTGATCAATGCCCCCTAGAGATTAATAACTGGTTAACCATCATCCTTTATTTTCATTTAAAAGCAATAATTCCTCAAGGATAGGAACCTTGGCTTATAGCTCTTTATAACATGAGTGTCTGTCACACAGTAGGCTTTCAGTAAATGCTTGCTCAATGAATGAGGAAATAAACTTTTTTCAAAAAAAATTGGTGATTAAGCTACTGGCAGTTATCATAGAAAGGCATTGGTGATTATCATTAGAAAAAACTGAAACCAATATCTAGAATGCAAACTTTCTTTCAAAAAGTTTCATCTCAGAAATATTTTCAGAAACATAGAAACTTTATACCATTCCTAGATACTGAAGAACATGTATAAATGATCAGATGTCAATATTTCTTTTATTTACATCAAAGGGAAAAATAAATCTTGGATACCTTCAATAAAACTGGAAATAAAAGAAACTGCTCAAAATCAAGATGAAGAAAGAAGGGAAATGAAATAATTAGAAAACCCAAGAGAGGAAAAAAGCTCTAATTTCTAGAGAAATGTATGCATTTTTTAACACCACTCATTTTAAAATAAAAGTATACTTTGTGATAGTTTTCTTTTCAGTGTCTTCTATTTTTATCTAGCTTTTCATATGTTTATTATTCTTTAACTTGATTGTAAGGTCCTTAAAGCAGAGACTTCCACATGTTTTATCACATACATATTAATTTTTACAGTATATATATGTCTGTGTATGTGTCTGTGAGCATGTATATACAGAGTCTCATAATTCTCTAATCACTGGATAAGGTGAACAAGAGCAAGAGCCAGAAACTAATGAGGCAAGTGACATCTTCAGGCAGTATAATCACATATACAAATCAATGGTATTTACTTGTATATTCTTACATATTTATAGTGCTTGTGTCTTAGTTATATATAATTGGCCTTACATGAAAACCTGTCCACTTGCAAATAAACACATCTATCTACAAATGAATGGTTATAGCTAACTTTAGAGAAATATCTAGTAACATTCAAATCAACCACAATATTAATATACTTTGAAAGATAGCTCCAATAATGCCTTTTGATGGCATTTTTGAACTGGATCATTCTTGCTGTAAATACAGTACATAGATTATTTTTTGGCTTGGATGCCATCTTTTGACTCTAAGGGCTGAGAGTACTAAAACCAAATTTGTCAAATAACTGGTGTTCATTATTAAATTTATCATGATCATATCTCAGCCAAGATAATCAATTAGCTTCTAATGTTTCTTGGTTACATAAATTTCCTCATTTTTTTGCATTTAATGTTGAAAGGATGGGAAAGTATAACCCATCATAAAAAATAAATCTTATTACCAGAAGATCAAGCACATACCAGGAACCCAGAGAATGAATCAAAGACACTTTGCTTTTCTCCTGAGTCACCTGGTAAGTTTACACAAGTCCGTGGAATGTTGCGAGGGAGTATCTACTGTATGGTATCCCTTGCAATTTGCCCTCTCCTTTTGCCCAAACTTGTATGGCTTCATTTCTATTTTCTCTTGAGTCTCAAAGCAGAGCATCCATCCTTTGGTTTCATCTGCTTTCCTTCAAGCAGGGAGGAGTGTCCTCCTGCCTCTGAGAGTAGAGGATAAAGAACAACGCCCTTTCAGGATCCAGCCTTGAATTGAACCTTCTAAAAGATCATCTTTAAATTGCTAAAATGGCCTTTGAGCATAACTTTGGGGGAAAGTGATTATTTTGTTTTAAAGAGTCTCTACACTACTTTGTGTCTTACAAAATATTCCCTTCTATTATCCTAGTGTGGTGTGTGGTATATTCCAGAAAAAAGTAGAAATAAACCAAAGTTTGCTATAGAAAATTAGATAATTCACTCATTTTTTATTTTTTATTTTTTGGCCTCCTGTGCTTGTATCTATTACATTTCATTGTATTTTATTTCTATGAAAAAAAAAATCTCAAGGTAACTTTTTCAATTCATTCATTAAATCATTGATTGGACTTTGCAATTTACTCCCCAGGTTATATCAACACATGTTCTTGAATGGAAAGAAAAAAAATTAGGGATGCTCAATAACTATTTGTAGAAAGGCTAAGATAAAATAATGACGATGATCATTGTAATGATGACGACCATGAGGATAAACAGTTCGGGCACTGTCATAAGTATTTATAGAAACTCATATAATCTTCACAACAACCTTAAGATGTAGACACTATCATTCCCATTTCACAGATGGGGAAATTGAGGCAGAGAGAGATCAAATAACTTGCCTGACATCACATAACTAGAAAGAGGAGGAGATGAGATTCAGACACAGTGGATTTAGAATTTCAGTTTATAACTCATCATGCTGTTAAAAATATTGTGAACAATGCATCGATCACACATATTAACATACAATCACTTGGTTTAAGAAAAGGTGTGATGTAATAGGGCAAGAAACTAACTCTAGGAAGAGAACAGGACTGGCCAATCCCATAATCTCTCATCTCATCTCTGTTGCTTACTAATATAGGGTTATACTTGAAAATTCTCTTGGACCGCCTTGGTTTCTGGGATAACTCAGTGAAGAAAAGACCAGTCTGTCTTCAAAGTCTTTAAGGTTTATTGACTTCATCATACCACTGACATCAAGAAATCAGGCAACACATTAAGACTTAAAAGTGTGCTTTCTTCTTCTGTTGTGTTATACAGTGACCCATTCCAAATATTTTATAGCTCAATGCACTGGAATTCATTTGCCACCCAAAATTTTAATTATTAATGTAAAAATATTTATGAAATGTCCATTAAGACTGATAAAGTTGTATCTGATAAATGGGCTTTTCATAAATTCACTGACACAAACTTTTTTTAAAAAAATTAATTCAGCCTGCAAATGAACATCATCCATTTTGCTATCATATTTTATCAGTCTGTAAAGTGCATTCTCACTTCAGTTTTCAGCTCTGAATGCAGAACACTGTGAAAAATGACAGAATTTTAATGAGAAAGTGAACAACATGCCATCAACACCCTTTTGCCAGTAAAAATGGCACAACATCAAAGCTTTAAATCATGTTCCCTCCACACCTTTGGACATCTGTGATTCTGTCTTAGTCCTCAAAATCTGCTACATCCATCACCAGGTGCAGCCTTTAAACACGAAGGCGCTGTCTACTTCACTGGTTGGCATGGCAACAGTTGTCAAATCATCCCTTGATAATGCTCTTTAATTGATTGTATAAATTATTCTGAGATATGTGATTGCAAAATGATGCACTGAAGCTCTTAAGTGAGCAAATCAGCCTCACTGCATTTAAAGGTGCATTGCATCCCTTTGCCTTTGCCCAGGAAACTGACCCTTTTAAAGTGCTGGAATACTCAGGATGAAGCATAAATATTAAGCATTAAGGAAAAGTTTAAAGCAATGGCACAGTTAATTGCTACTCCAACTGCATGTTAACTTACTAAAAACCAATAAGTTGCATACTGTATGCAGCTGTAAAGAAATTCTTGAAATCACATATAGAAATCAGTCTATTCAAAGATAGCATTATTACCAGAATTGAGTTTATGATTGCATTGGTGGAGAAGTTATAGGCTATTTGGAGACACATGGCATCATCTTTCTTCATTAGCATGCCTTGGGCTTTTTCTTCTCATGATTCTCTATATACAATTAGTGCAGAGTGTGTTGCCAATGTATTGGCTCTCCTGTTGCCTCCATCTCTCAGCTGAATGGCATTCTGTGATTTCTGGCATCTCTATTCAATTGTGAGCAACATCCAAGTGATTAACTTGGAAACTATGCCTAAAGCATCTTGTTATTTTCATTTCAAGTCTTTTTGTTTCCCTCTATAAAGTAGCCCTGATAGCATTCCCTCTCCTCCCAAAGTGGAGAAGCTAAGCACAATGCAATCTACATGAAAGTATAAGCTAGTGAGTCTCAAAGTGTAGTTCCCAGTCCAGCAGCATCAGCATCATTTGGGAACTCATTAGAAATGCAGACCCATCAGAAATGCAAACCCATTAGACACTTTGGAGGTGGGACTCAGAAATTTATGTTTTAACAAGCTCTCTGGGAAATTCTGATACAGCTCACATTTGAGAACCACTGGAATAAGCCAGTGTTAGTTACACATTAGAATTAGCTGGAGTACTTTAAAACTACCAAAACGTGGGATGCACCCCACAAGAGATTCAGATTCAGTTGGTCTGAGATGGAGCCTATCCACTTGATACTTTAAAACACTCCCCATACAGATATAATGAGCTGAGAGAGTTGAGGAACTCTAGAGTGAAACAATGACATTGAATATAAGGTCTTGAAATGTTTAGGAGACAGTTGCTCCCAGACATGTTGTTATGTCACCCTCTGTTTATCTTTTTTATTCCTATTTTGCATTTGTTCATTTAGTCATACTTTCAACATTTATTTACTGAGTGACTATTATATGTCACGTACTGTAGCTGATTTGGAGGAAAAAAATGGAAAGCACAGATAGTCTTTAATTTGGGGAAGGGGCAGACAATAAAAAAGTAAACAGTAAGCAAATACATATGTAATTATAAATTGTGATAAATTCTTTAAAGGAAATAAGCTAAATACTGTAATAAAGAATTAATTCTGGTGGATTGCTTGAGGTCAGGATTTCGAGGCCAGCCTGGCCAACATAGTGAAACTCCGACTCTACTAATAATACAAAAATTAGCCAGGTCTGGTGGCACATGCCTGTAATCCCAGAAATTTAGGAGGCTGAGGCAAAAGAATCTCTTGAGCCTGAGAGGCAAAGGTTGCAGTGAGCCAGGATTGCACCACTGCACTCCAGCTTGGGCAACAGAACAAGACTCCTTTCAGAAAAAAAAGAAAAAAAAAAAATTCAGTGAACCTGCTTTATAGGGTAGCTAGGGAAAGCCTAAACGGGTGACATTTAAGCTAAAAAACAAATAACAATAGTGAACAGCTCTATGATGAGGTAGAGCATGGCTGAAGGGTGCAAGTGTGTGTTTGAGGATGAGTAGGAGCATGTTCTATGCAGAGAAAAGAATATAAGTCATATGGAGGGAAAACTTTCAAGTAATTGAAAGATGGTTACTGTGCATGACATGAGTTTGAAGAGGAAGATATGAAGTCTGAATTTGAGATGAGATGCAATAAGGAACCACGTAAGAGACATTGTGTGGTCTGAAAAAGAAAAGATTACACGAATAGATGTCCTCAGGTGATTTCAAGTCACTGATGTCAAGGAATCTTTTAGGTAATCACTTTTTATCAGGTTTCTAGTTGCTTAAACAGATTGCTGTCACTTCAGCTACATGTTTTGATTCTCACTCTTTAAAGAATTGTTGGCCTTCTTGGCTTGGTTTTTGCTAGAGCATCTTTGGATGGTCTGCTGCCTGAGTTGACTGAATTTCATATTGACTTAAATTTAGAATGATAAATAAAATCTTAGGATACTGGTAGATTTTCTGGGGATGACGTGAGGTCTCAGCTTCATCTTCAATTACTAGCAGCATTATAGAGTAATAGAAAGAACTATTATTGTAAGTTATGTAAGTAAGGGGGAAACCTAGAGATTTCTCCCAAAGAACATACCAAGTTTGTTTTTGTCAGACTTTTTTGTGCCTCTTATGTTGCTCTCTAAATTCATTTGCTAAATGTTTAATATCTTTTATAAAGCATTTCTGCAAACTAATTTTCAAAACTACACATACCCTGGTTTATTATTGCTACAAGTATTTCTGTCTTTGAATTTTAGTGTCTTGTAAACATAAATTTTCTTTTGGAACTTATCCCAGCAGAGATGAGAGTCTTCTGACCAAGTGACCTATCAAAAGGTATATCAAACAACCCAATAATTGTCCATTTGCCATACAAGAGGTCCAAAGTTTGAAATAATTAGATCACACCAAGCCAAAGGTTTATATTAACTTTGTAAAGAAAGACAGCATGGAAGAAAAAATACAATTTTAGAGGAGCCCTTGTGCTGAAATTGTTAAAAAGGAATACTCTGATGATTAATAGAAGGGTTTCTTTAAAAAGTTTTTTTTTTTTCCATAAAGCTAATGGTACAGATAGAATCAGTAAGAATAGAGAGCCAATTGTAATAGAGATCAAAATCTTGCTTGGTACTCTGTCCAAAGACCTGTGAATTAAAAGTTCCACACACACCCAAGATATTAAATACAAAGTGATACAGGGATAGGATAATGTCTATACTCTTCATCCAGGTAAAGCCGTTGATAAATTAATAATCTATGCTCAGGTCAGGCATGGTGGCTCACGACTATAATCCCAACACTTTGGGGGCTGAGGAGGGTGGATCACATGAAGTCAGGAGTTCGAGACCAGCCTGGCCAATGTGATGAAACCCTACCTCTGCAAAAAATACAAAATTTAGACAGATGGTGGCACACACCTGTAATCCCAGCTACTAGGGAGGCTGAGGCAGGAGAGTAGCTTGAACCTTGGAGGTGGAGGTTGCATTAAGCTGAAATCGTGCCACTGTACTCTAGCCACCTGCGCAACAGAATGAGACCCTGTGAAAAAGAAAGAAAGAAAGAAAGATCTATGCTCTCTCAAGAACTCCTTCTCAGTGCTTATTTGAGGTCCCCACATTGAAAACAAGTCAATTGTCACCCTAGTAATGTTTAGTAAGATTGCTCATTTCACGTTTTAGAGGTCACCAGAGGGAAAGGACAAGCCAGTAACTGAACCATAGGAAAGGACATTGAGTCAACTGAGAGAAACAGGAAATGGCAAGTGCATGAAAGAGAGGAGACTATTTTAGATCTTCTTGTTCCATTTTAGAGAGGCTTGGTTTAAAAGTAATATT
This sequence comes from Rhinopithecus roxellana, assembly GCF_007565055.1. Taxonomy (NCBI): domain Eukaryota; kingdom Metazoa; phylum Chordata; class Mammalia; order Primates; family Cercopithecidae; genus Rhinopithecus; species Rhinopithecus roxellana. The sequence continues at coordinate 55,722,285 of NC_044557.1, read as the reverse complement.
AATATAGTGACTTTAGCTGTTCTCATCTTGTTATAAAACAGCTCTAGACCTAGTAGCTCACACAATTTTCCCTGGGTCTATATCACTTCTCTTTGAAAAACAACTTTGAAAACATTTAAATATATATGCAGAGAAAAATGCCATTTTCTCCCTAAAATTACATTTATTTACAAGCATATCATGAAAAAAAATAAGGAACTTTACTTTGTGTAGACATCTGGAAAGGAATGCAGGAATTATCTTTTATATTCCACAAAATAGTATACCAAATTATCTCCATTCACTCTCCATTTTCAGGCTGTACTCAACAGGCACATTGTACAGGAACTATCAGCAGTTAGAGGGAAATTGTGGAGAAAGCAAGCCTGGAGTTCACATATGTGCAGACACAGAGCATGCTATGTGATCAGTAATGGCACAATGCATACTGGGGATATCTTTGTGTTAATGCTTCCACTGGAATAATTGAGAGTGGCATTGTAGTGTTTTTTGAGACAGGGTTAAACTCTGTCACCCAGGCTGGAGTGCAGTGGCATGATCATGGTTCACTACAGCTTCAACCTCCCTGGACTCAAGTGATCCTCCCACCTCAGCCTCCCAAGTAGCTGGGACTACAGGCACTTGCTACTACCACACCTAATTTTCTTTTAAATTATTTTTTTGTAGAGATGAGATCTCACTATGTTGCCCAGAATGGTCTCAAACTCCTTGGCTCAAGTGATCTTTCCACCTTGGCCTCCCAAAATGTTGGAACCATGAGCATGAGCTACCACGCCCAGCGAGAGAGATAAACTTGTAAAAGAAGAGTGTGTGAGAATTTCTTAGAAAGAAATGAGGACATCATTCATTTAATGAATGTTTTCTGAATACTTACTATGTGTCCCATACTGAGGTTACAAGGAAGCTTACTGTACATTGAATATAGACAGTAGAGAGGTAATTACAAAGTTATTTGACAGCAACAATAGAAGATGCCAAGATTCACTGAGTGCTAATTACTATGTTACATTCTTTTCTATCTTAATTTAAATGTTACAAAAACTTAGGGTGTTTTGTGAAGTTTACTATGTCTATTACAATTATGATTGTTGTCCCATTGTACAGATGAGGAAACTGAGGCCCAAACCGTCTGAGTATGTCCCTAAGCTTACTCAGCTGGTAAGTAGAAGAGTGGAGATTCAAAGCCAACTTTGTGTGGCTCCAGAAGCTGTGTTTTAGCCTCTCTGTTACACTGCCTGTGGGAGGGAAAGGAAGGGAAGGAACACAGAGTTCGGTGCCCTAACGTGGTCTTGACAGGGAAGGTGAGTGTCAAGGAATGCTTCTTTGAGAAAAGGATTTGCTAGTGACTCCTTAGTCTTTTATCTCCCATTAGGATTCATCTGTTATTTTTTTCAGCAAGGGAGGTCTAAAAGAAAAACCTCTGTTGGGCTTCCCATGAGAGGCTGCACAGCCTGGTGGTGAAGAACATAGACACTAATCTAGATTGCTTAAGTAAACATTCACTCCCTACTTAGGGGCTATGCCACCTGAGGCAAGAGTCTGTAAAATAAAGCCAAAGATTTATACATCATAGGTTTATTAGCAGTGTTGAATTAAATGAGCTTATTTCTGTGAGATATTTACACATAATACACACTACACACCTATTAAATACATTTGCAAAGGTTGCAACACATAAAATAGCTATAGAGATTCTTCTTTGGGGTAATTAATAATGAATGACTTTGCTTAAGAATGCCTCCTTGCTCCAAAACTTTTTTCATTACTAGTGGAACATGAAGGTTATGGGTGGCTAAATAGGGAGAAGGGCATTAAAATGAGACGGCTAAAGTCTAATCATTGGGTTTTATGAAAAGAGCCTAGGATTTGGGTTCAGACCTTCCTGGATTCAAATCCTGCCTCTGCCTCTTGGATCTTGGACAAATCATTTAATAACTTTATTTTCAATTCCCTTATTGGTGAAATGAGAAAAATAACAACTCCTATAATTAAATAATTTTTTAAATGACAGAGCTTGACAGAGTAGAGACTAAAATATTAGCTGTTATAAATATTACCACTTATTTGCCAAGCAATTTAGAAAAAGCTAATTTATTTCTCAGCTTCACTTTGCTACTATATATCAAGACTTATTATAGTAGTTGTAGTGTTTTTATAAACAGTATTAAGGTAGCTAAGACAGTGCGGTTTTGATGCAGGGAAAGACAAAGAAATGAGTGGATAGAAATGACAGCCCATTAAATAGCTGTTTCTTTGTTTATCAGATGTAGTAGTTGACTTATATTTAGGGATCATGTGTACAGATGAAAAACAAATTTGAGCTGCTCTAGAGGTGAATTTTCTTCCTCTTTTTGGTAGCTTAGCAGAAAGCTGGCTCAGCTGGACTGACCTAGTTTGCTAAGAGAGAGCAAGACCCTTGACTAGTGTTGGCGTTCCAGGCTGGCAAGGCTCTTTCTAGGGCACCTGTGTCTTAAGACTTTGGTTTTAAGTATGCATAACCACTAGTGTTGTTCCTGGACCCAGAGATTCCTTGGAATATTTTTTTTTTGGTACTCAGATAAACTAAATATTCAAATATCTAGTTCTAACTAGTTACAGGACCAGTAAGTACTGTGCTATACTACAACTATGTACCCTGATGTGGAAGCTGGACTTGTTCTCTCTTGGGGTACCTGCTGTCACGTGTCTAGCCTGCGGATCTGGGCCAACCCCCTTCTGTTGGAATCTTGGCCATTGTGTGAGGATGACCTATGCCTGCCCCATGCTGCAGAATAATGACAGTGCAAGGCATATGTTCCTTTGCTTCTCTCCCTCTATATTTTTAAATTTTTCTCCAATAAATTCTATATTATGTTTGCACCATGTGGCACTACTGCTCTGTATCCATGACCCCTTTTCATGACACATCGCAAAAATATGTATCTTTAAATCATACTCTGAGCTGCAAAGTGTTCTCGCTGTGAGTGGCATGGTGACCTGAGACCAACCTCTGATGAATAGTCACACTGAAAGAAATTGTGGGCAGAGTGTCCCATATTTCACTATTTAAATTATTTCTCTTTCTCCCCCTCTACCTCCCCGCTTTTCTTTTCACTGAGTAATTGTACTTGATTCATGATTCATGTAAGTTAAAAGCATATATGATTCAACCTTCCACTTTATTTTATGAGAGGTTTTGATGATCGCAGGAGAATGACCCACACAACACGTGGAAACAAGTGGACAAGAGGTGAGTGGTGTCCTCTCCCTGGAGGCCTGGATGATAGCAATGGTGATGGTGGTCACCGATAGAGTGCAGTATGGACAGTGTAGTGACAGGTTCACAAATCTCCAAGTCAAAGGCACCTTTTGGAAAAATCCTGAATCGGGCATGAGTGTCCCGGCTATACTCAGGCATAGCCTTAGAGCAGCCTAGGGGAAGTGTGACTTTGGCACAATTTTGCTGGTGAATCTAGTGGGGCAACAACTGGATGCATCATGCATGCAGTAGGCAGCAGGAGATCTGAGTGGTGTTCTTCCAACAACCACTGCAGCTCTCAGAAAACCCGATAGGATCTAGTCTCTGCTTCCTTCCATGCTACATCACCAATCCTGCTTCCATGCTGGCCTTCTTGCTGCGTTCTCAACACATCAAATATGGTCCTGCCGCGTGGCCTTTCCAATGATCGTTTCATCTACCTGAAAAATTCTTACCATAGATATCTGTATGTTTTGCTCCCTCAATTTCATTTGCTACCTTAAAAGTGCCCTTATGAGAGTTGCCATCTCTGACTGTTCTGTTCAAAGTAGCTCACATTCTCTGTTCCCTCCCACTGTCCTTGATAGTTCTTCATTGTGGTTTTCTATTTTCTGTATTTTCACTAGAATGTAAGTTTTGTGAAAGGGGGACCTTTTATTCTCTAATAAATGGCCTGCACCTAGGTAAATGTCTATCACATTGTAAGTGCTCAGTAAATATTTGCTGAATGAATAAATACTTGTGTTTTAATAAATCCACACAATCTCTCTGAGTGACAATAGTGCCCTTATATGTCACGAGGGAGATCTATCACTTTAAGACATGTGCCAAAAAGATTTACTGTATTAGTTCATTTTCACACAGCTATAAAGACATACCCGAGACTGGGAATTTATAAAGAAAGTAAATTTAGGCCGGGCGCGGTGGCTCAAGCCTGTAATCCCAGCACTTTGGGAGGCCGAGACGGGCGGATCACAAGGTCAGGAGATTGAGACCATCCTGGCTAACACGGTGAAACCCCGTCTCTACTAAAAATACAAAAAAAAAACTAGCCGGGCGAGGTGGCGGGCGCCTGTAGTCCCAGCTACTCCGGAGGCTGAGGCAGGAGAATGGCGTAAACCCGGGAGGCGGAGCTTGCAGTGAGCTGAGATCCGGCCACTGCACTCTAGCCCAGGCAACAGAGCAAGACTCCGTCTCAAAAAAAAAAAAAAAAAAAAAAGAAAATTTAATTGACTCACAGTTCCACATGGGTGGGGAGGCCTCAGGCAACTTACAATCATGACAGAAGAGGCATGTCTTACATGGAGGTAGGCGAGAGAGAGCGTTTGTGAGTGCAGGAAAAACTATGATTTATAAAACAATCAGCTCTCATGAGAATTCACTTACTATCATGAGAACTGCATGAGGGAAACCACCCCCACAATCCAATCACTTCCCTCCCAGGACATGTGGGGATTACAGTTCAATATGAGATTTGCATCATGACATAAAGCCTAACCATGTCACATACTTTTGTAATCTGCTGAAGAATCTCTACCAGGGAGATAATAAATGTTCTCACTAATTTTTAATTTCATGAGGCAAATCAAGTAGGCAATACTACTTCTTTATTTTTTAGTCCACTTCATTTATTTATGAAGTCTTAGACCCTAATGAGCTTTTCTAACAACACGGCCCACTCCAGTCTCTAAATCAACATGAAGCCTTTTGTTTAGGTTTTAACACCATTGTGCTATGTTTTATTCATTACTGTGTGGTTCTTCTCCGGATGCTATAACCCTCCAGTTGCCATTTCTGCTTCCCAGTACTTCATCTTTCATTCTTTTCATGGCAAAAGTCATGTTTATCTTGCCTAATTTTGGTACTTTGGTGAACCCACTGGATTGCTAGTTTTCATGGGGTTCAAGGACTCCACTAATCAGTATCTTGTACTACTTTAATGACCACATGGAATGCAAGCCATTCTTTCAGATTGTGAGAGTCGATGTGAAATGGAACTCTATCTAAACCTGTTTTTTAGACTCACTGGATAGCTCTTTCACACACCCAGTCTGCTGCTGTTTGTCATTATTTCTTGTTTATATTCAGCTCACCCGTTTTCTATTTCTGTGAATGTGTGTGCAGACCAATTTTACTTCAACTTTAAAGTAGGATTTCATGAGATCCAATTAAGTATTCTTCTAATGCTCAAATATACAGTGTCTACTACAGGATTCTCCTTGTGCTCTAATTTTGTAATGAAACTGAAAGGAAATCAATCAGGTTTATCTGGCATGAGTTGGTTGTTATAAACTCAGACTGTTGATCACTTATTCTGTGTTCCTTTGGATTTTACAGAAATGTTTTTCAGTATGCTTCCACTATTTTGATTACTAAACCCTGATCATACTGTTTGTTTACTTTTTCAGGAAATCAGTAAAAGGCTTGATTTTTTCATATTTTTTGTTCTATCTCATTTTTTCCTTTTAAAAATGACATTAATGTGAAATGTTTAAGGTGTCTTCCTGACAGATATATGCACATTTACACTATTAATTACTTATAAAGTAGAAAGTTTCCCAAATAATTTTATTCCTAAAAATACAATATTACATAGGCAGGCCCTTAGAAGATAATACTCTGTCCTATAAAGTGAACCATGGTTTTAGATTTGGAAATTTGCTAGTTTAATCATGAAGAAAGGACAGAGTCCGTCAATGTATTAGTTTTTTCAGCTGCTATAATAAAGAACCACACACTTGGTGATTTAAAACAATAGACACTCTTTCATAGTTTTGGAAGCCCTATATCAAAAATCAAAGCATTAGCACGGCTATGCTCCCTCTGAAACTTGTAAGGGAGAATCCTTCCTTGCCTTTTCCTGTTTTCTGATACTTGGTAGCAATTCTGGACACTCTTTGCCTTGCAGCTGCATCACCCCAATCTCTGCCTCTGTCATTGCAGGGTGTTCTCCCTGTCTCTCCTCTGTGTCTGCCTAAATACCCTTCCCCTTTCTCTTATAAAGAAACCAGTTGTTGGATTTAGAAATCACCATATCCAGTATGCCGTCATCTAAAGTTGGTTACATCTGCAAAGACCCTATTTACAAATAAGGTCACAGTCACAGGTACCAGGGGTTAGAAGAAGTTTAACATATATTTTGGGAGGATATGATTCCACTTTCTACAGCCAAGTTCCCAAGCCTCTGAATCTTTAGCCAGCCATCGCACTGAAAATATACCAAGAGGATGATACAGACTGTGGTTGCCGACTCCTGTTTGCCCTCCAACTCTTGTGACCTAGAGAGGCCTAGATTAGAGGCAAGCTCTGCAACTTGTCCATTTTTACTTTTACATTAATTGAGTTCCAACCTCGTTCTAAAGGAGATTAAGAGTCAAAATCCAAAGAGGCAACGTATTCCCCAAATGGCAATGGGAGAGACAGAAAGATAAAGGGAATGAATTCCTCAAAAGAACTGCATACCAAACCAAGATCTTTCAGTGCCTATGCTTTCCCTGCTGAAAGTTCCACTTCCACTGTGGCTAATTAAAAGCTGGATCTTTATCAGCTGATTAGATGAAAGAAATGAGCTCTCTGTAGAGGTTGAATGCCTCAAATATTCCTCAGAGGCAATAATTTTGTCTTAATTATTTTGTAACTTAAAATAAAAGATTGCTTAAATCAGTGATGTGCTGGCAAGCTGGCTCTATTTTTTTTTTTTAAAGTACTGATTTATAGCATTTATCAATTCACATGGTATGAATAAATATTCCCACGATGGTCAATCTCATGATACCAATGGTTTAACAACTGGCTTGAAAAACCACTGAAAATTGTACAATTAGATCTTTAGAACCAGTGGGAGTTGTTCCAGCACTCCACTGAATCAGTTCATCAGTTTGCTGCGTGACAATTCAGAAGAGCCTGGAACATCATGGAGAGTATAGATGGGAATATAGTCCCATTATGGTTTGGAACCTGGAACATATGTAAAAGGGAGCATTCAGTATCACAAAAACGTTCAGTAATTTTTATTTGTTAAAAGCTAATTAAATTGGCCGGGCATGGTGGCTCACGCCCATAATCCCAGCAGTTTGGGAGGCCAAGGTGGGAGGATCACAAGGTCAGGAGTTTGAGACCAGCCTGACCAACATGGTGAAACCCCGTCTCTAATAAAAATACAAAAATTAGCTGGGAGTGGTGGCATGCACCTGTAACCCCAGCTACTCAGGAGGCTGAGACAGGAGAATCACTTCAACCCCGGAGGCAGAGGTTGCAGTGAGCCGAGATCACACCACTGCACTCCAGCCTGGATGACAAAGTGAGACTCTATCTCAGAAAAAAAAAAAAAGTTAATTAAATTAACAAAATGATAGCACATGTAAAATTATCAACTATTTCAAAACTTATAATCTTCAATGTTGGTGAGGATACACTGACATGAGGTATATTACACATGGCTGATGGATGTTTAAATTGATATAAACTTAATGAAAATAATTAACTTTTACAAGAAGCTTGACAAATTTTATGTTCTTTTATGTTGTAATTTTTTGTTATGATACTTCTAGAGTAAAATTTTTTGTTGTTAAAAAAAAGTTATCAAGCTCTTTAAGGTACTTAAGTCCCTTCTAACTATCTCTCCAACTTCACTCTCTTCCTCTTCCCTCTCATATACACTCCAACCATACTGCCCTTTCTAGCATGTCTCAAACATAGACAAGTACCTTCCCTACTTTGCACTTTCTATTTTCTCTCCTGCCCTTTGTTCCTGCATGACAGTTGCATAACCAACTTCCTTGTTTAATTCAGCTCTTATCAAATATTATCCTTTAGACAGATAACTCTGCCTAAAACAGTAATGCCTCTATCATGCTGTATTCTTTTGCTCTGAAGTAGTTTTCCTTGTAATACTTATTATTTTAATTAATTAATTAATTAATTTGTCTCCTCCTACTATATAGGCTCCATGAGGCAGGGATCATGTTTATCTCTTTTACTGTGGAATTACCATCCCTAGAACAGTGGCCATCATGCAGTAGGCACTCAATACATATTTGTTGAAACAAGAAATGGATGAATAAGTACATGAATGAATCTCAAAAATCTTTTATTTACACATATTTCCCTTACTTTTTTTCTTAGAATCTTGTTACTATTTTCTTGTAAGTATGTACCACAATTTATTTCATCAGTCCTCTATTAAAAGATATTTAGGTCATTTTAAGTGTTCCCTCTTGTATTAAATATCCTTGTATGTACATCTTTATATACACCTGCATATCTATAGGCTAAATATCTAGAACTAGAATTTCTGAGTTAAACAATATATGCTTAAAATATCAGTAGATATTTCCAAATTGCCCTCAGAAAGAGACATATGGCCCTGTTACCTTACAGGAGCATGAAAATAAAAATTAAAAAAAGAGTTAAGTGGATTTGCATTCTTTGACTACAAAAAAATTTATAAAATCTTAATTCTGATTTTTGAAACAAAATTGGTTTACAAATAGGTCTGGATGGATATTTAAAATTCTTGAAAAGTATAGGTAATATAAGTATTTCAAACCAAAAGCCAGCCTCAGGCTTGACGAAGAAATATGAGAAGAATTTCTATCTATATTAAGAACAAGACAAAGATGCTCACCCAAGACAAAACTGTTGGATGTTTCAAAACTTTGGAGAAGGTTGATGGATGAGGCATGAGATAATGAGTCGGGTAATCAGGATCAACAGGGCATTTCAGATACAGATGTGCAGTTGTATACTGCACAAGGGTACACATATAAGAGAATACATTCACATGATAAACATCACAGATTTGTGTATTATGATTTTTTTTTTTTTTTTGGTGATAGTGGGAAATCATATTGTTCTAAGAAAATCAGGATGTTATGTCAAGTTTGTGAGAGATGAAAGAAAACTATCTTGAGGAAGAATGCCTTACCCTAATCTCTCAAAAGTAGAAAATGGGCAAATTTTGGCTCCAAAAGGTGGCATCAAACATGGCCCGGCTCAGGTCATCCATTTTATCAGGAGCTAAGTGGATCCAAGCTAGAAACTCACCACCTGTTGTCACTGGGTGAGTGCTCTATGTGGCCTGGGCTGATGTGCCTTAAGATCAGTTTCCTCATTGTAGTCTGGGGAGGATCATCCATTGACAGCTGTTTGTCAATTGACAGCTAAAGATCATCTGGCAGAATTGAGGCCTGCCCAACCTCTGAGATTTCTTGAGACCTATGACTTTGCCTACCCAGAGCTTACTCAAGCCCCCTTAGAGGGTGGGATTCCTGACTTGAAAGATGGTGGCATGGGAAGAAAACTTCTCAGGACTTGTTTCCAGGTGAGACAGATGGTCATATATATATATACCTATGTCATAATATTATTTGATAAATTCAAGGAATTATAAATGCATGGTATCCAGGAATAGAATTCTCTACAACAAATGCAGGTCCTTCAAAAGAAAAGAAAGATTTTAGAAATAGAAGAAACTGATGACCAGAATAATATGAATGAAAATTGGGTCAGATTGGAATGAAGATGAACACAATTAGTGTAACACACAAATTCCCTATTTTTAAACAAAAATGGACTTTATTGTCCACATATCCAAGTCTCTCTTGTTTATCAACTATCTGTACAACAAATGCCTGATTGATACTATACTGGGGTGAGGTGTCATCACAGGGAAGGAGAGGCATACCTGGAGCTCTGAACTTCCAGACACATGGACCCAATGCCACAGGGAAAAAAAAAATTCTCATTTTTTTTTTTAATGATTTTCTTTATAGTGGATCTTTTTTCTTTTTTCTTTTTTTTTTTTTATTATTATACTTTAAGTTCTAGGGTACATGTGCATAATGTGCAGGTTTGTTACATATGTATACTTGTGCCATGTTGGTGTGCTGCACCCATCAACTCGTCAGCACCCATCAATTCGTCATTTATATCAGGTATAACTCCCAATGCAATCCCTCCCCTCTCCCCCCTCCCCATGATAGGCCCCGATGTGTGATGTTCCCCTTCCCGAGTCCAAGTGATCTCATTGTTCAGTTCACATCTATGAGTGAGAACATGCGGTGTTTGGTTTTCTCTTCTTGTGATAGTTTGCTAAGAATGATGGTTTCCAGCTGCATCCATGTCCCTACAAAGGATGCAAACTCATCCTTTTTTATGGCTGCATAATATTCCATGGTGTATATGTGCCACATTTTCTTAATCCAGTCTGTCACAGATGGACATTTGGGTTGATTCCAAGTCTTTGCTATTGTGAATAGTGCCACAATAAACATACGTGTGCATGTGTCTTTATAGCAGCATGATTTATAATCCTTTGGGTATATACCCAGTAGTGGGATGGCTGGGTCATATGGTACATCTAGTTCTAGATCCTTGAGGAATCGCCATACTGTTTTCCATAATGGTTGAACTAGTTTACAATCGCACCAACAGTGTGAAAGTGTTCCTATTTCTCCACATCCTCTCCAGCACCTGTTGTTTCCTGACTTTTTAATGATTGCCATTCTAACTGGTGTGAGATGGTATCTCATTGTGGTTTTGATTTGCATTTCTCTGATGGCCAGTGATGATGAGCATTTTTTCATGTGTCTGTTGGCTGTATGAATGTCTTCTTTTGAGAAATGTCTGCTCATATCCTTTGCCCACATTTTGATGGGGTTGTTTGTTTTTTTTCTTGTAAATTTGTTTGAGTTCTTTGTAGATTCTGGATATTAGCCCTTTGTCAGATGAGTAGATTGCAAAAATTTTCTCCCATTCTGTAGGTTGCCTGTTCACTCTGATGGTAGTTTCTTTTGCTGTGCAGAAGCTCTTTAGTTTAATCATATCCCATTTGTCAATTTTGGCTTTTGCTGCCATTGCTTTTGGTGTTTTAGACATGAAGTCCTTGCCCATGCCTATGTCCTGAATGGTACTACCTAGGTTTTCTTCTAGGGTTTTTATGGTATTAGGTCTAAAATTTAAGTCTCTAATCCATCTTGAATTAATTTTTGTATAAGGGGTAAGGAAAGGATCCAGTTTCAGCTTTCTACTTATGGCTAGCCAATTTTCCCAGCACCATTTATTAAATAGGGAGTCCTTTCCCCATTTCTTGTTTCGCTCAGGTTTGTCAAAGATCAGATGGCTGTAGATGTGTGGTATTATTTCTGAGGACTCTGTTCTGTTCCATTGGTCTATATCTCTGTTTTGGTACCAGTACCATGCTGTTTTGGTTACTGTAGCCTTGTAGTATAGTTTGAATTCAGGTAGCGTGATGCCTCCAGCTTTGTTCTTTTGACTTAGGATTGTCTTGGCAATGTGGGCTCCTTTTTGGTTCCATATGAACTTTAAAGCCGTTTTTTCCAGTTCTGTGAAGAAACTCATTGGTAGCTTGATGGGGATGGCATTGAATCTATAAATAACCTTGGGCAATATGGCCATTTTCACAATATTGATTCTTCCTATCCATGAGCATGGTATGTTCTTCCATTTGTTAGTGTCCTCTTTCATTTCTCTGAGCAGTGGTTTGTAGTTCTCCTTGAAGAGGTCCTTTACATCCCTTGTAAGTTGGATTCCTAGGTATTTTATTCTCTTTGAAGCAATTGTGAATGGAAGTTCATTCATGATTTGGCTCTCTGTTTGTCTGTTACTGGTGTATAAGAATGCTTGTGATTTTTGCACATTGATTTTGTATCCTGAGACTTTGCTGAAGTTGCTTATCAGCTTAAGGAGATTTTGGGCTGAGACAATGGGGTTTTCTAAATATACAATCATGTCATCTGCAAACAGGGACAATTTGACTTCTTCTTTTCCTAACTGAATACCCTTTATTTCTTTCTCTTGCCTGATTGCCCTAGCCAGAACTTCCAACACTATGTTGAATAGGAGTGGTGAGAGAGGGCATCCCTGTCTTGTGCCAGTTTTCAAAGGGAATTTTTCCAGTTTTTGCCCATTCAGTATGATATTGGCTGTGGGTTTGTCATAAATAGCTCTTATTATTTTGAGGTACGTTCCATCAATACCGAATTTATTGAGTGTTTTTAGCATGAAGGGCTGTTGAATTTTGTCAAAAGCCTTTTCTGCATCTATTGAGATAATCATGTGGTTCTTGTCTTTGGTTCTGTTTATATGCTGGATTACGTTTATTGATTTGTGAATGTTGAACCAGCCTTGCATCCCAGGGATGAAGGCCACTTGATCATGGTGGATAAGCTTTTTGATGTGCTGCTGAATCTGGTTTGCCAGTATTTTATTGAGGATTTTTGCATCGATGTTCATCAGGGATATTGGTCTAAAATTTTCTTTTTTTTTGTTATGTCTCTGCCAGGCTTTGGTATCAGGATGATGTTGGCCTCATAAAATGAGTTAGGGAGGATTCCCTCTTTTTCTATTGATTGGAATAGTTTCCGAAGGAATGGTACCAGCTCCTCCTTGTACCTCTGGTAGAATTCAGCTGTGAATCCATCTGGTCCTGGACTTTTTTTGGTGGGTAGGCTACTAATTGTTGCCTCAATTTCATAGCCTGCTATTGGTCTATTCAGGGATTCAACTTCTTCCTGGTTTAGTCCTGGGAGAGTGTAAGTGTCCAGGAAATTATCCATTTCTTCTAGATTTTCTAGTTGATTTGCGTAGAGGCGTTTATAGTATTCTCTGATGGTAGTTTGTATTTCTGTGGGGTCCGTGCTGATATCCCCTTTATCATTTTTTATTGCGTCTATTTGATTCCTCTCTCTTTTCTTCTTTATTAGTCTTGCTAGTGGTCTGTCAATTTTGTTGATCTTTTCAAAAAACCAGCTCCTGGATTCATTGATTTTTTGGAGGGTTTTTTGTGTCTCTATCTCCTTCAGTTCTGCTCTGATCTTAGTTATTTCTTGCCTTCTGCTAGCTTTTGAATGTGTTTGCTCTTGCTTCTCCAGTTCTTTTAATTGTGATGTTAGAGTGTCAATTTTAGATCTTTCCAGCTTTCTCTTGTGGGCATTTAGTGCTATAAATTTCCCTGTACACACTGCTTTAAATGTGTCCCAGAGATTCTGGTATGTTGTATCTTTGTTCTTATTGGTTTCAAAGAACATCTTTATTTCTGCCTTCATTTCGTTATGTATCCAGTAGTCATTCAGGAGCAGGTTGTTCAGTTTCCATGTAGTTGAGCGATTTTGATTGAGTTTCTTAGTCCTGAGTTCTAGTTTGATTGCACTGTGGTCTGAGAGACAGTTTGTTATAATTTCTGTTATTTTACATTTGCTAAGGAGTGCTTTACTTCCAATTATGTGGTCAATTTTGGAATAAGTGTGATGTGGTGCTGAGAAGAATGTGTATTCTGTTGATTTGGGGTGGAGAGTTCTATAGATGTCTATTAGGTCCACTTGGTGCAGAAATGAGTTCAATTCCCGGATATCCTTGTTAACTTTCTGTCTCGTTGATCTGTCTAATGTTGACAGTGGAGTGTTGAAGTCTCCCACTATTATTGTATGGGAGTCTAAGTCTCTTTGTAAATCTCTAAGGACTTGCTTTATGAATTTGGGTGCTCCTGTATTGGGTGCATATATATTTAGGAGAGTTAGCTCTTCCTGTTGAATTGATCCCTTTACCATTATGTAATGGCCTTCTTTGTCTCTTTTGATCTTTGATGGTTTAAAGTCTATTTTATCAGAGACTAGGATTGCAACCCCTGCTTTTTTTTGTTCTCCATTTGCTTGGTAGATCTTTCTCCATCCCCTTATTTTGAGCCTATGTATGTCTCTGCATGTGAGATGGGTCTCCTGAATACAGCAGACTGATGGGTCTTGACTCTTTATGCAGTTTGCCAGTCTGTGTCTTTTAATTGGAGCATTTAGTCCATTTGCATTTAAGGTTAATATTGTTATGTGTGAACTTGATCCTTTCATTATGATATTAACTGGTTATTTTGCTCGTTAGTTAATGCAGTTTCTTCCTAGCCTCGATGGTCTTTACATTTTGGCATGTTTTTGCAATGGCTGGTACCGGTTGTTCCTTTCCATGTTTAGGGCTTCCTTCAGGGTCTCTTGTAAGGCAGGCCTGGTGGTGACAAAATCTCTAAGCATTTGCTTATCTGTAAAGGATTTTATTTCTCCTTCACTTATGAAACTTAGTTTGGCTGTATATGAAATTCTGGGTTTAAAATTCTTTTCTTTAAGAACGTTGAATACTGGCCCCCACTCTCTTCTGGCTTGTAGAGTTTCTGCCGAGAGGTCTGCTGTTAGTCTGATGGGCTTCCCTTTGTGGGTAACCCGACCTTTCTCTCTGGCTGCCCTTAAGATTCTTTCCTTCATTTCAACGTTGGTGAATCTGGCAATTATGTGTCTTGGAGTTGCTCTTCTGGAGGAGTATCTTTGTGGCGTTCTCTGTATTTCCTGAATTTGAATGTTGGCCTGCCCTACTAGGTTGGGGAAGTTCTCCTGGATGATATCCTGAAGAGTGTTTTCCAACTTGGTTCCATTTTCCCCCTCACTTTCAGGCACCCCAATCAGACGTAGATTTGGTCTTTTTACATAATCCCATACTTCTTGCAGGCTTTGTTCCTTTCTTTTTCTTCTTTTTTCTTTTGGTTTCTCTTCTCGCTTCATTTCATTCATTTGATCCTCAATCGCTGATACTCTTTCTTCCAGTTGATCGAGTCGGTTACTGAAGCTTGTGGATTTGTCATGTATTTCTCGTGTCATGGTTTTCATCTCTGTCATTTCATTTATGACCTTCTGTGCATTAATTATTCTAGCTATCAATTCTTCCACTCTTTTTTCAAGATTTTTAGTTTCTTTGCGCTGGGTACGTAATTCCTCCTTTAGCTCTGAGAAGTTTGATGGACTGAAGCCTTCTTCTCTCATCTCGTCAAAATCATTCTCTGACCAGCTTTGGTCCGTTGCTGGTGATGAGCTGCGCTCCTTTGCAGAGGCAGTTGCGCTCTTATTTTTTGAATTTCCAGGTTTTCTGCCCTGCTTCTTCCCCATCTTTGTGGTTTTATCTGCCTCTGGTCTTTGATGATAGTGACGTACTGATGGGGTTTTGGTATAGGTGTTCTTCCTGTTTGATAGTTTTCCTTCTAATAGTCAGGACCCTCAGCTCTAGGTCTGTTGGAGATTGATTGAGATCCACTCCAGACCCTGTTTGCCTGGGTATCAGCAGCAGAGGTTGCAGAAGATAGAATATTGCTGAACAGCGAGTGTACCTGTCTGCTTCTTACTTTGGACGCTTCCTCTCAGGGGTGTACTCCACCCTGTGAGGTGTGGGGTGTCAGACTGCCCCTAGTGGGGGATGTCTCCCTGTTAGGCTACTCAGGGGTCAGGGACCCACTTGAGCAGGCAGTCTGTCCGTTCTCAGATCTCAACCTCCGTGTTGGGAGATCCACTGCTCTCTTCAAAGCTGTCAGACAGTCGTTTTTGTCTGCACAGGCCTCTGCTGCTTCCCCTGTTGTTTTTTAGCTGTGCCCTGTTCCCAGAGGTGGAGTCTACAGAGACAGGCAGGTTTCCTTGAGCTGCTGTGAGCTCCACCCAATTCGAGCTTCCCAGCAGCTTTGTTTACCTACTCAAGCCTCAGCAATGGTGGGCGCCCCTCCCCCAGCCTCGCTGCTGCCTTGCAGTTAGATCGCAGACTGCTGTGCTAGCAATGAGGGAGGCTCCGTGGCCGTGGAACCCTCCCGGCCAGGTGTGGGTATAATCTCCTGGTGTGCCCATTTGCTTAAAGTGTCGTATTGGGGTGGGAATTACCTGATTTTCCAGGTGTTGTGTGTCTCAGTTCGCCTGGCTAGGAAAAGGGATCCCTTTCCCCCTTGCGCTTCCCAGGTGAGGTGATGCCTCACCCTGCTGTAGCTCTCGTTGGTCGGGCTGCGGCAGCTGACCAGCACCGATTGTCCGGCACTCCCCAGTGAGATGACCCCAGTACCTCAGTTGAAAATGCAGAAATCACTGGTCTTCTGTGTCGCTTGCACCGGGAGTTGGAGCCTGGAGCTGTTCCTATTCGGCCATCTTGCTCCGCCCCCGTATTTCTCAACTTTTGGTTGTTCCCAGAACAGACCAATTCCCTTATTTATTCTGTGCTTTAGAATGCATTTCTCCACCTAAAAATATTGTAAGTGATACTAGCCCTGTTTATAACAGCCGTTTAAAACCACATCATATTTATATTATTTATTTGCTATTCCCATTTAATGCTTTCATCTAACATTAGAAAGCATTTTATTTTCAAATGCATTTAGAAAAATATATAAAAGGATGATAAAATGATTTAACGGCATAGTCTTGAACTGAAATTGAAAATAAAAGAAGTTATGACTTGAGAGAGTATGAGTCAAATGCTAAAAAAGTCTTAGATTTGTTTTGCTCTCCATTTAACAAGTATTTTTTTTAGGTACCACATATATTAAGAATTTTGTGAGATATTATAAAAGGTAGACAAGGAATGGGAGGTGTGGCCCAAAGCTGATGAGAAGCTTGTCATTCAATAGGAGATGAGACATGCTTGCATGCAAATAACAAGAGAGTCAGGGGTTAAATAACAGAGCACCAACAGGTTGTCTGTGCCACAGTGAGTCTACAAGCACAGCCTGCCATGTTACAAAATAATTCAAAGTTAATGGAAATGTAGAAAAGATTTCTTGGAAGGAGCAGAATTTGAGCTATATTTTAGGCTAGGCAGTATTCTTTCAATTCATTAAGCAACATGAGCAGTGACTTTCAGACCGAAAATAAGCATGAACTCTATTTCCAAAACAACCAACTCAAATGAAACAGATGATTCATTTTGTACAGAAAGTTTGGATAGTCAGGAGGGAGAGGATGGAGGGAGTATTGGAGGTGCCAGATTATGGGATGACTTAAAATCTGGCCATAGACACACGTCTTAACTCTGCACACAATGGGAAATTATTGCCAGTTGTATTAGTCAGGCTTCTCCAGAGAAACAAAACCAATAGGAGATACACACACACACACACACACACACACACACACACAGAGTCATATACTGCATAATGATGTTTTGGTCAATGATGAATCACACATATAAACTTGGTCCCATAAAGTTATAATATTATATCTTTACTGTACCTTTTCTACATTTAGATACGTAAAAACATTTATCCCATGTTACAATTGCCTACAATATTCAGTACTGTAACATGCTGTACAGGTTTTTAGACTAGGAAAAATAGGCTATAACTATATAACCTAGATTTGTAGTAGGCCTATACCATCTAGGTTTGCTTAAGTACATTCTATGGTGTTTGCACAATGACAAAATTGCCTAACAACACATTTCTCAGAACATATCATTGCCATTAAAGGATGCATGACTGTATATACATATGTGAAATTTATTATAAGGAATTGGATAAATGACTAGCAGCTAGAAGTCCCATGATTTGCCATCTGGTCAGTGGAGACCCAGGAACACTGGTGATATACATTCCATTCCAAGTCCAAAGGCCAAAGAACCAGAAACACTAATGGTTTAAGTTTTAATCTAAAGGGAGGAGACCAATGTCTCAGCTCAAGCAGTAGGGTAGAGGGGGCTAATTCAAACTTTCTCTGCCTTTTTGCTCTATTCAGGTCCTCAGCAGATTGGATGAGGTTCACTTGTATTGCAGAGGGCCCTCTGCTTTACTCAGTCTACCAATTCAAATGTCAATCTTTCCTAGAAACACAAATCTCAGAGTATTAGGTGTTTGACTTGGAAATGAAGAGGTGAGGCCAAGTTTTGTGCCTGGATGAAGCATTAGCAAAAATGAGAATTTTCTTGAGGGAAAAATCTGGTTTCAGAGGAAGATGATTTAGACCGATTTTGCATACTAAATTTCTCATATTCAAGTCCAGATTTAGGCAACTGGAGATGTAGAGCTTGGGTCTGAAGTCGTCACTGAGTGTTATGCCATGGTGAGCATAAGAGGTAAAGGTCCTTTGGCTCCCAAATGACCCAAAATTATATAAAGTCTGATCAGTGGCTAGAGGCATTTTTATGTATATAGTAGTCAAATATGTAAGTTTTAATACACTTTAGAGCCTATAGTTCTCAGAGCATAGTGGAACCAACGAGAAAGGATCATAAAATAGAGCATTGAAGAAATAAAAATGGAGACACAGAAGATGGTAGAGGGTCAAAGGAAAGATAACTCCTAAGGCAAACCTTGCTGGAGGTGGTAGTGGTGGTAGGTCAGGGACCTCTGATAGGGGTTGGAAGCAGAACAACCCGGAGGAGCAGGGAGAGCAGTAAGAAGACCTGAGCTGGAAAAGGAGGCTGGAAAAACAGTTTTTTGAAGGTAATCAAGTTGCTGATCACTTTCATAATGAAAATAAAGTAATACAATATACCATCTGATGTTAAGTGTTTATCATTCTTATCTATTATTATTATTAGTAATAAGTTCTATTTATTTTATTTTATTTTACTTTAAGTTCTGGGATACATGTGCAGAATGTTCAGATATGTTACATAGGTATACATGTGCCATGGTGGTTTGCTGCACCTAACTTGTCATTTAGGTTTTAAGCCCTGCATGCATTAGGTATTTGTCCTAATGCTCTCCTTCCCCTTCCCCCACCCCACGAGAAGCCCCAGTGTGTGATTTTCCCCTCCCTTTGTCCATGTGTTCTAATTGTTCACTCCCACTTATGAGTGAAAACATGCGGTGTTTGGTTTTCTGTTCCTGTGGTTAGTTTACTGAGGATGTTGGTTTCCAGCTTCATTCATGTCCCTGCAAAGGAAATGAACTCATTCTTTTTTATGGCTGTGTGGTATTCAATGGCATATATGTGCCACATTTTCTTTATCCAATCTATCGTTGATAGGCATTTGGGTTGGTTCCAAGTGTTTGCTATTATAAATAGTGCTGCAATAAACATATGTGTGCATGTGTCATTATAGTAGAATGATTTATAATCCTTTGGGCATATACCCAGTAATGGGATTGCTGGGTCAAATGATTTTCCAGTTCTAAACCCTTGAGGAATCACCACCACACTGTCTTCCACAATAGCTGAACTAATTTACACTCCCACCAACCATGTAAAAGTTCCTATTTCTTCACAGCCTCGCCAACATCTGTTGTTTCCTGACTTTTTAATAATCGCCATTCTATCTGGCATGAGATGGTATCACATTGTGATTTTGATTTGCATTTCTCTGATGACCAGTGATGATGAGCTTTTTTTCATATGTTTGTTGGCCACATAAATGTCTTCTTTTGAGAAGTGTCTGTTCATATCCTTTGGTTACTTTTTGATGTTGTTGTTGTTGTTGTTTTGCTTTTTTTTCTTGTAAATTTGTTTAAGTTCCTTGTAGATTTTGGATATTTGACCTTTATCAGATGGGTAGCTTGCAAAAATTTTCTCCCATTCTGTAGGTTACCCATTCATTCTGATGATAGTTTCTTTTGCTGTGCAGAAGCTCTTCAGTTTGATTAGATCCCATTTTTAAGTCTGGCTTTTGCTGCAATTGCTTTTTGTGTTTTAGTCATGAAGTCTTTGCCCATGCCTATGTCCTGAATGGTATTGCCTAGATTTTCTTCTAGGGTTTTTATGGCTTTGGGTTTTACATTTAAGTCTTTAATCCATCTTGAGTAAATTTTCTTATAAGGTGTAAGGAAGGGGTCCAGTTTCAGTTTTCTGCATATGGCTAGCCAGTTTTCCCAGCACCGTTTATTAAATAGGAAATCTTTTCCCCATTTTTTGTTTTTGTGAGGTTTTGTTGAAAATCAGATGGTTGCAGATGTGTGTTGCTGTTTCTTAGGTCACTATTCTGTTCCATTGGTCTATATATCTGTTTCAATACCAGTACCATGCTGTTTTGGTTACTTCAGCCTTGTTGTACAGTTTGAAGTCAGGAAGTGTGATGCCTCTAGCTTTGTTCTTTTTGCTTAGGAAAAAGAACAACAACAACAAAAAAAAACAAAACAAAAAGAGCTATACAAGCTCTTTTTTCATTCCATATGAAATTTAAAGTAGTTTTTTCTCCCTGTGTCTGCAAGGAAAGTCACTGATAGCTTGATGGGAATAGCATTGAATCTACAAATTACTTTGGGCAGTATCACCATTTTCACAATGTTGATTCTTCCTACCCATAAGCATGGAATGTTTTTCCATTTGTTTGTGTCCTCTCTTATTTCCTTGAATAATGGTTTATAGTTCTGCTTGAACAGGTCTTTCATGTCCCTTGTAAGTTGTATTCCTAGGTATTTATTTGTCTTTGCAGCAATGGTGAATGGGAGTTCACTCATATTTGGCTTTCTGCCTATCTGTTGCTGGTGTGTGGGAATGCTTGTGATTTTTGCGCATTGATTTTGTATCCTGAGACTTTGCTGAAGTTACTTATTAGATTAAGAAGTTTTTGGGCCAAGACAATGGGGTTTTCTAAATATACAATCATGTCACCTGCAAACAGAGACAATTTGACTTTCTCTTTTCCTATTTGAATATGCTTTATTTCTTTCTCTTGCCTGATTGCCCTAGCCAGAACTTCCAATACTATGTTGGATAGGAGTGGTAAGAGAGAGCATCCTTGTCTTGTGCCAGTTTTCAAAGGCAATGCTTCCAGCTTTTGCCCACTCCATATGATATTGGCTGCTGGTTTGTCATAATTAGCTCTTATTATTTTGAGATATGTTCCATCAATACCTAGTTTATTGAGAGTTTTTAGCATGAAGGGATATTGAATTTTATCAAAGGCTTTTTCTGTATCTATTGCGATAATCATGTGGTTTTTGCCATTGGTTCTATTTATGTGTTGGATTACATTTATTGATTTGCATATGTTGATCCAGCCTTGCATTCCAGGGAGGAAGCCGACTTCACTATGGTGGATAAGTTTTTGATGTGCTACTGGATTCAGTTTGCCAGTACTTCATTGACGATTTTTCACGTCAATGTTCATCAGGGATATTGGCCTGAAATTTTCTTTTTTTGTTGTATCTCTGCCAGGTTTTAGTATCAGGATTACGCTGGTCTCATAAAATGAGTTAAGAAAGAGGTCGTCTTTTTCTGTTGTTTGGAATAGGTAGAAGGAATGGTACCTGCTCCTCTTTGTACCTCTGATAGAATCCGTCGGGTCTGGGCTTTTTTTTTTACTGTGAATCCATCTGGTCTGGGCTTTTTTCTTTAGTTGGTAGGCTATTAATTGCTGCCTCAATTTCAGAACTTGTTATTGGTTTATTCAGGGATTCGACTTCTTCCTGTTTTAGTCTTGGGAGGGTGTATTTGTCCAGGGATTTACCCATTTCTTCTAGATTTTCTAGTTTATCTGCATAGAGGTGTTTATAATATTCTCTGATAGTGGTTTGTTTTTCTGTGAGATCAGTGGTGATATCCATGTGATCTTTTTTTTTATTGTATCTTTGATTCTTCTATCTTTTCTTCTTTATTAGTCTAACTAGTAGTTCATCTATTTTGTTAATCTTTTCAAAAAATCGGCTCCTGAATTCTTTGATTTTTTTGAAGCATTTTGTGTCTCTATCTCCTTCAACTCTGCTCTAATCTTAGTTATTTGTCTTCTACCAGCTTTTGAATTTGTTTGCTCTTGCTTCTTTAGTTCTTTTCATTGTGATGTTAGAATGTTGATTTTAGGTCTTTCCAGCTTTTTGTTGTAGGCATTTAGTGCTATAAATTTCCCTCTTAACACTGCTTTAGCTGTGTCCCAGAGATTCTGGTACATTGTCTCCTTGTTCTCATTGGTTTCAAATAACTTATTTATTTCTGCCTTAATTTTGTTATTTACCCAGTAGTCATTCAGCAGCAGGTTGTTCAATTTTCATGTAGTTGTGCAGTTTTGAGTGAGTTTCTTAATCCTAAGTTCTAATTTGATTGCACTGTGGTCTGAGAGACTGTCATAATTTCCATTCTTTTGCATTTGCCAAGGAGTGTTTTACTTTCAGTTATGTGGTTGATTTTAGAATACGTGCTATGTGGCACCGAGAATGTATATTCTATTGATTTGTGGTGGAGAGTTCTGTAGATGTCTATTAGGTCCACTTGGTATAGAGCTGAGTTCAAGTCCTGAATATCGCTGTTAATTTTCTGTCTTGTTGATCTGTCTAATATTGACAGTGGGGTGTTAAAGTCTCCCACTATTATTGTGTGGGAGTCTAAGTCTCTTGGCAGGTCTCTGAGAACTTGTTTTATGAATCTGGGTGTATTTACATTGGGTCTTGACTTTTTATCCAATTTGCCAGTCTGTGTCTTTTAATTGAGGTATTAACCCATTTACATTTAAGGTTAACATTGTTTTATGTGAATTCGATCCCATCATCATGTTGCTAGCTGGTTATTTTGCACATTAGTTGATGCAGTTTCTTCATAGTGTCATTGGTCTTTATATTTTGGTGTGTTTTTGCAGTGGGTGGTACCAGTTTTCCTTTCCATATTTAGTGCTTCCTTCAGGAGCTCTTGTGAGACACGCCTGGTGGTGACAAAATCCCTCAGCATTTGCTTGTCTGTAAAGGATTTTATTTCTCCTTTGCTTATGAAGTTTAGTTTGGCTGGATATGAAATTCTGGGTTGAAGTTTCTTTATTTTAAGAAAGTTGAATATTAGCCCCCACTCTCTTGTGGCTTGTAGGGCTTCTGCAGAGAGATCCACTCTCAGTCTAATGGGCTTCCCTTTATAGGTAACCTGACCTTTCTCTCTGCCCTTAACATTTTTTTCCTTCATTTCAACCATGGAGAATCTGACGATTATGTCTTTTGGTTGCTCTTCTCAAGGAGTATCTTAGTGGTGTTCTCTGCATTTCCTGAATTTGAATGTTAGCCTATCTTGCTAGGTTGGGGAAGTTCTCCTGGATAATATCCTGAAGTGTGTTTTCCAACTTGATTCCATTGTCCTCATCACTTTCAGGTACACCAATCAATGTAGGTTTTGTCTTTCCACCTAGTCCCATATTTATTGGAGCCTTTTTTTGTTCATTTTCGTTCTTTTTTCTCTAATCTTGTCTTCATGCCTTAGTTCAGTAAGTTGATCTTCAATCTCAGATATCCTTTCTTCCGCTTGATCTACTGGGCTATTGATACTTGTGTATACTTCACGAAGTTCTAGTGCTGTGTTTTCCAGCTCCATCAGGTCATTTATATTCCTTTCTAAACCGGTTATTCTAGTTAGCAGTTCGTGTAACCTTTTATCAAGGTTCTTAACTTCCTTGCATTGTGTTAGAACATGCTCCTTTAGCTCAGAGGAGTTTGTTATTACCCACTTTCTGAAGCCTACTCGTGTCAATTCATCAATCTCGTTCTCTGTCCAGTTTTCTGCCCTTACTGGAGAGGAGTTGCGATCATTTGGAAGAGAAGAGACATTCTGTTTTTGGAATTTTCAGCATTTTGTGCTGCTTTTTCCTCATCTTTGTGGATTTATCTACCTTTGATCTTTGAGGCTGATGACTTTGGGATGGGCTTTTTGTGTGGGGGTCCTTGATATTGATGTTGTTGCTTTCTGTTTGTTAGTTTTTCCTCCTAACAGACCCCTCTTCTGCAGTTCTGCTTTAGTTTGTTGGAGGTCCACTCCAGACCCCATTCACCTGGGTATCACCAGTGGAAGCTGCAGTACAGCAAAGGTTACTGGCTGCTCCTTCCTCTGGAAACGTCGTCATAGAGGGGTACTGGCCTGACGCCAGCCGGAAGTCTCCTGTATGAGGTGTCTGCTAACCCCTGTTGGGAGGTTTTTCCTAGTCAGGAGGCATAGGGGTCAGGGACCCACTTGAAGAGGCAGTCTGTCGCTTACCAGAGCTGGTGTGCTGTGCTGGGAGAATCTCTCTTGTCAGGATTTGCAGATCGCAAAAACTGTGGGAAAAGTGTAGTAACCTGGCAAAGTAGCCCAGTTCCTCACGGCTTCCCTGGGCTAGGGGTAGGTAGGGCTCTGGTTCCTTGCACTTCCCAGATGAAGTGACGCCCCACCCTGCTTCTCCTTGCCTCCGTGGACTGCACCCACTGCCTAACCATGCCCAGTGAGATGAACCAGGTACCTCAGTTGGAAACACAGAAATCACACATCTTCTGCATTGGTCTCGCAGGGATCAGCAGACCAGAGCTGTTCCTATTTGGCCATCTTAGCCTCTCCCCCCAATAAGTTACTTTTTAAAATGTGATTGTTATCCTTTTTCCTCATCTGGTGTAGTTTCAGTTTCTAGTCTGACTCCTTCCCAAACTGAGTTTCTTGAGGCCTAGGAACTTGCTTTCTTCCTGATCCTTGAAATGAAAACTAAATACATACTTGACTATAGTAGACCATCAATCTTACCTACAGAATAAATATAAAGAATGATGCAAGAAGGAATGAAGGAAGGAAAAGAATAAATAATTAAGTATTCTAGTTCAGGTCAGAATACTCCATTTAAGAAACTATTCAGCCAGACGACATAATCTAATTATAAATCATTGAGAGCATAAAAACACTTTTATTCAGTAAACCTAGTGGATTTGAATCAGGAAAATTCTGTATATGTGCCCTCGAGGACTTTGTATTGTAAAATAAGTTAAAGCTCCAGAATAAGACCTCTTGATCAAAGATTAAATTGTGGTCTGAGTAGGATCCTGCCTCCTATACAAAGTGTATATAACATCTACTTCTAAGAAAAAAGAAGCTAGGCCAGGCCTGGTGGCTCATGCCTGTAATCCCAGCACTTTGGGAGGCCAAGACAGGTGCATCACTTGAGCCTGGGAGTTTGAGACCAGCCTAGGCAACATGGTGAAACTCCATCTCTACTAAAAATACAAAAAATTAGCCAGCGTGGTGGTGCATGCCTGTCTGTAATCCTGGCTCCTCTGGAGGCTAGGGCAGAAGAATTGCTTAAACCTGGGAGACCAAGGCTTTAGTGAGCCTGACATTGAGCCACTGCACTCCAGCCTGGGCGACAGAGCAAAACTCCATCTAAAAAAAAAAAAAAAAAAAGCTAAACTTGAATGTGGAATGTGGCTCCCCTAGTGTCAAGTTATCATAGCATCTTTTATAATGGAAGATACAACAAAGAACACTATCTTCAGTATACTTTCCTTTCTTAAACAGTGGAGCAAATACAAATAGTTCCTTAGTATGCACCAAGATTCCTGGATCTCCTTTTGGGTACACGTCCTCTTAAAATTAGGTGTGGCCATGGGACTTGCTTTGGTCAATGACATGTGAGTGAAATTGATGAAGATGACTTCTAGACCCGAGTATTTAATGGTTGGGAACATGTTCTCCATGGTCTCATCTATGCCCTGGTACATCCTGAAGCGTCGCATTGAAAAAGCAGCACCATAAGATGATAGGGCCTTTGTCATTCTGTGTCCCTGAACACATATGATGGCGGTATACCTTGCTGATCCCCACTGGACATAGTGTGAATAAGAAATAAATGCTTTCAACCACTGTGGTTTCTGCGGTTGGTTGTTACCCCAGTATAACTGGCCTATCCTGACTGACAAAATCCTTCTGCTAAAAGAAAGTATTTTTTTCCTGTAATTCTAACATTGCTAGAGAAAAGTTACTATATATTTATGCTATTGCCTTGATATAGATAAAGTTAACGTATATTAAAAACTAAAAGGTTTATAGATCTTTCCTTTCACAGTTGAAAGATTAAAGCTGCATTTCATAATTTGTTTTGTTTTTTCTACTCCACTGTCACCAACTGTGTCTCTATGTTTTTAGTATGCCGAAGGGAAATTATTGATAGTTCTGCTTTTACTGTTTTTATCTTTTTGAGAAAGCTGATTTATTTTATTTCATATTTATTTGCTCTAGTTTCAATATTAAGAAAAGAATATGAAGATCCATGACATGCAAAGAAAGGAAGAGTTGCTTTATTCCAATACAGAAGGAAAAAGCCAATCTAATTTTTTTGTTGTTTTTAAAGGTTGAAGTGAAGAAAAAATGATAGAAAAACCTGACCTGTTTACCAGACCATGTTTAATACATATTATTCTTTATTTCCATAAAATCTTCTTTTAAATGTTCATTTTGCATGCAAATGCATAATGCTTTTTTTTCCACTCAGTCTCACACACATCTTGGAATCCCCTGTGAGTGATCAGCCTGGGAGAACAGCCCTTTAAGATTCTGCTGTCTCTATTCATTGCATATACTGTAGCTCTGTACGTTTTTATTTTGCTAGTTATATGTGTTCAGGCAGGAATTCAAATATGTGATTCTCATTCTTGCTTTCCAAGGGAATTCTCCTGAGGGGAGAAAAACAATGTACATGTTTCTCTTTTTATTTGACAAAACCAAAAACAATCCTGGATTTAGACCCTTACAAGGAAATATGTTCTACACAAAGTAAAAGCAAAACACTGTCTTTGTTTCTTTTCCAGCTTTGAATCTGACCTGCTTTTATTAAGAGAAAAGATAGACAGCATAGCCTTAATTCTAAAACCAAGAGGTCTTTCCTGCTCCATTACCAGGCAAAAGGACAGATTATTTACAGACAAGTGAAATTTCTTTACAGAGGAATGATGTCTTAACACGGTCAGACTTTGTGTCTGAGAATCACTCATACAATTCTCTCATATTAGGGCTCAGTTAAGTAAAGTAAGCATGGCATTGAGGGCAGGAAATGCTTAAAATGTTTAAAGGGGAAAAGAAATAAATAGTTTAATAACCAGTTTAGGGGAAAATGCTTTGACTTGTGGAGAAATATCCTACTTAAAGTTGGAGCTCTAATAAGGTTTCCCGGACCCATAAGTGCGTGAAGTTCATAAAAATGTCCCTACCAACCAATTATGATTACTCTGTGCCTTTAATTACTTTTCAACTGATGTGGAACTCAAGATATTATCAGCTTCTGCTTTGCTCAGTTAGACAGCTGAGCAATACAGGATAGGATAGAACTTGAACAAAAATTCAGAATGATGAATAGAGAATGCTGCTTGAAAAAATTTAAAAATTTTTTGATATGGTCTTTGTTGGACATTTCCTCCTCTTATCTGCTTGTATTTTCACTTTCAAGTTGATAACTCCCAGACTGAGTTGAAACACGGTGATGTTTCTGCCATTCTCTTTGGAGTTCATTGTGACTTTTTTTTTTTTTTTTTTTTTTTTTTTTTATCATCAGCAGAAATAGAGGAAGACTGAATTAAACACGAGCTGCAGAACTTGCGAGTGCGATAACAATACAAATGGATTTTCTCTAACAGAGAAAAACAGCTGTCTCCATTATTTGAATGCTTCACCTTTCTCCATTCCATTAATTGGGTCTTTGATCACAAGCTGAGGTGGAGAGGCCCTGATAAGGAATAGGTTATTAGTAAAGTAGCCTAAAGGAATGAATTGGGCCCGGTACTTGCTGCAGAAGATGAGATAAACTCATAATGCCTGTGTATGTGAGTGGTGGAGAGTGATAGGGCCTCCGACTGCCCTGAACTGCTTGCAAAGGGAGAAGACTAATACTCTAGTGCTATGATAGCTAATGCAGGATATAAATTTAGCTTCCGGGAATGGAATAGGATAAAAATTCCATAAAGAGTTTTCTGTAAATGGCTTACACTTTTATATCAAACTGTGACAGAGTAGTCACTAAAAAAAAAAAAACAGTTTCTTGATCTCACTGTATGTTGAACACAACTGGAGGCTTTCGTATAAGAAGGACAAAAAATGTCTGTTAAATTTGTTCACCAAGACATTAATAAGAGCACCCTTTGAAGTGCGGTAAAGCTAAATTGGAGGAATTAAATTTGATTGAATCTAAGCCTGTTTATTTTTCATTTCTGCAGAGCGAGTGTTGAGTGATTTGTAATACTTCATTGTAAATCTTCAGGAACTTGCTATCATGTAATCCATTTTTTTGCTGAAGAATATGACCGCAGGGGACAAGGCCATATTGGTTTGTTGTTAATGTACTGGAAAGAGGTACTATGGAGAAAACAGTTAATATTAAATTACGAACACAAGGTTATCTTTCTGCTGCACATGCTCCACTGCCCTAGGCAGGGGTAATCTGTTAATAGCATTCAGCCAAAATGACACCATTAAGGGACTGAAGCTACACATCTTTTGCAAGCTGAATGATGTATAAAGCTGGTTTTCTATCATCCTAGATGCAATAAATTATCCATGCTGCTAAAAATTGATACAAGACAGAAGTTTGATAGAACCAGCACCCAGACATAAATGGAAGGCCAGGCTGGCAGGAAAGGACATGAAGATGTAAATGCTGCTGCCACGGTGTTTTTATTTGTTGTTCTCTTTACCCCTCCCCTAACTTTTCCAGGCTTTGGGGGCCACTGCGGCAAATACCCTGTAGTGGCATTTTCAAGGCAGAGAGCAAGGAATGACTGAGCAAGACAGAAAATGAATAACTCATACAATTATGTAGATGAACACCTCAGAAAGGTTTGGATGTCAGGTCTGCTTTGAATGAATCATTGCATTTCAGCTTCAGTTTCCAATTATCAATGCCTGAATATAAAGGGAAGGACATTATAAATGGCTTGCATTGTGGAGCCATCTGATTGGTGTGTGGTACATTAAGAAACCATAACCTGCTCATACCTATTGCCCTTCATGTTATTGGTTCCATCAACATGCAGAATAAATAGCTGGGGAAACATTTTAGAATTATTTCCCATGATTGTTGTTCTCATTTTAAATTAATGCAAATTCTTAATAGATTTAAAAAACACAGAACACGTATTTGCTTTGGCAGAGTTCCTAATCGTGTCAGGAAAAGAGACTTTCTAAATTGCAAGGGCAATACCAGTGAAACAATTAAAATAATACATTAAGTCAACATATGAAATTTGTACCCTATTCTCTGGCATTGATAGGCACTGGAGAGGTAAAGATAAAAAGAGTATCCTTCCTTAAAACCTCACAATGTAGTGCAGACTTGGACAATTGCATGTTATAATGTTATGCAATGCAGTAATGATGGAGGTTTGTATGATGCTATACAATCTTGGAGGAAGCCCTAGGTCTGCTACGGCAGTCATGACTGGCTTCTCAGAGGAAGTGACCAGCACACAGAGAACTTGTTTTAACAACCTAGTACAGAGGAAATAAACCCAATCAATAAACCCACTTGTGATTTTCATCCTATTTCATTAGGCTAGAAATAGCAATATGCACAGAAGCAGATACTTTTAGTTAACTACAGAATTCAGGTCACATGACGATTGAGAGGCGTATATGAGGTGTTTCTAGAAGCCCAGAGTGATATTTATGCTGGACTTAGGTAACCAGGCAGGAGAGGTTTTGAGGTCTAGGACATTATCCCCAGCCTCTCTCTCTCCCTCTTTGCTACCAGTCTTTCACTAAGCATAGTGTTCTACACTTAGATATCTGTCCTTTCGATCTGCTTTGGTCCTTCCTTATTCACATAACTATAGAGAACCATAATCTCTGATTTGCCTTCCCACTTAGCCTCTTCACTGGCATCTCTGCCTCAACTGCATTCCTCTCCAAACCCTTCTCTAGAAGGGGTAAGAGTGATCTTTCTAAAACAAACATTGAATTGTCATTCCCCAGTTTAAACTTTTCCCTATGATTGCATTTAAGATGAAGGCCAAACGCATTGATCTGGTTCCAAAGCTCAGTGTGTTCTGACCCTGCTACTTCTTGAGTGCCCTCTCTGGTCGCTGTACCCACCATTCTCTGCATCTGGGATGTAATTACTGGAACTACCTCCGTTTCTTAGTTTGGAACCCTTATCTACTTTTGAAACTTCAAGTATTGGTTGCCTTAGTTTCCATTCTCTTCCCACACCCATCATCTCATTCCTTCCTTTTTCCTGGCTGAGTTGAATTTAACATCCAGATGCTAGAACCTCCCCTGACAACTAAGTATGGGGCTGATACCCTTGTCTCTGCTCTTGTAGCACCTTGGATTCCCCAGTCTTAGTATCTCTAATTTCCCTGAGGGGTGTGCATCCTGGGAGTATAGGGTCTGTCGCTATGTTATTCACTTAATATCCCCAGCTCTCATCATAGTGCCTGGCATGCTGAGCAGTGAATATTTGTTGATCATGGAAAGAATGAGATGGATAGCAAACAAACAGTGACCGGGAGCAATGGTTGGAACAAGCATAAGAATATCACTAGGACTGTAGGGAATGCACTGAGATCATTCAGGCCCTCAGAAACCTTTCTCATGGACTGAGTGGAGAGAACTGGGTAAAAGACCAGAAACTGGTACAATGGGGAACTGACAAAATAAGGAAGCTCTATTATTTATTAAGGTGGTTTATAAACTGCAGTGTTTTGACAGGAAATAAACCTTTATTAGAAAAGGAGAAAGAAGAGATTGGGCAGTATGGGCTATTTTCTTTTATGCTAAGTTGGTAAAATTGAATTAGGATGTTCCATACATTTGCTATATTGTTGCTAACCTTTGCACTTAATTTTGTACTATGTGGACAGTTTGGTGTTATAAGAGGTAGACATAATGCAGGTAGGTTATTTTCAATGCATTATACCAAGAATATATACAAATAACATAATTAAATGACTATAATATAATTCCAATTAAAAACTGAGTGATTAAACAGAAATTACTTAGTTTTATCTTGTTCCAGAGACTGGTAGAGAGAGGATGAAGAGAATGAAGGGTGATGTGGACTTTCAAAGTGTCCACAGCCTGGGAGAAAAGACTGAAAATGCAAGTGAAGAGATGACTACAGTGAAGTGTCATGAGTGTTACATCAGGGTGCCATGCAGGGCAGATGCTAGGGAAAAGGAGAGAAAGAACATTTCTTATAGAAGATGGCATTTCAGCTGTATTTGAAAAACCCAGGAGTAATAAGGAAGGAACACTGGAAGGAAAAGGACATTACAGGCAAAAGAAATAGCAAAGACAAAAAGTCAATAGAGGGACTTCAAAGAGTTTCATGGACTACTCTACTTCAGCATAGCCAAGACTTTTCAGAAGGGCACTGTTCTCAACTGTTTTTGTCTCATTGTTCCATAAGATTACTTATACTTGTCAGATCCATCAGTGCTCCTAGTTTCCCAGAGTACTCACAAGGCATAGGTTCTCTGTGTTTTCATTCTTTTCACTGTCTCCAGCAACAACCTTCTTCCTATCTTCTCCAACAATACTGAACTGCTTGTTACTTCTTCCCTAACATAGTGTGGTTCCTTTCCCCCACATCTTTATCTGTAGTACTCTCCTCTTGTTGACATACTCTTCCTCCCTGCTCCCATCGCCACTTCTTCTTCCATCTCTGATGCCTTCCCTCTGTGCTTTAGTTGTAATAAATATGCTGCATTATTTATCCAGTGGGGATCTCTCAAGCATCTCCATGTACTTAAAAGCATAAGCTCAGGGGCCAGAGGCCTTGGGTGTGAGTACTCTTTGCCAGATTTATTAGTTGTGTGAACTTGGGAAATTTGCTTAACCTGTGTATATGCTCTACTTTCCTCACCTGTAAAGTGGAAATAGTTGTAATATCTATCTTATAGAATTTAAGGGAAGATTAAATGAAGCAATACTTTGAAAACTACCTGGAACATATTGATAACTCAAAATATTTGGCTATGTTTTAATTGTTATCGTATGATGATTAATTATCACTATAAGCCAAGCTCTAAGCTTACATAATAAAGACATAAAAATACATGAAACACAGTTACTGCCATGAAAGATTTCACAATCTACTTAAAAGCAGACACATAACCAGATAGTAATAAGACAGTGTGGATTGTTTCATGATTTGCACAAGGTGATGCTAGAAGAAGCAGCAGTTGTCTGAAGAAGCAGCAGTTTCTTACATTTTGTAGAACCATTGAGATGGATATTCAAATTTATCTGAAATCTGCTCAGATTAACAAATATTTTTCACCCAAGTCTGCATAAATTTGGCATTGAGGCATCAGTATAAATCAGAGGAACCTAGTATAAATTGATTATCACAGATGAGCATTAAATTTAGTTCTGAGAATAAGTACTCTTAGAATCACAGACTTTCAAATGGGAAGGAACCCTTCACATTGATCTAGCTCTACGCCTTTATCTTACAGATGAGGAGACTGTGACCCTCCCAGTGGTTAAGTCCTGGGACTAGGGTCATGCAGTGCATTAGTGACAATGCAGAAGGTAGAACCTAGATTTTCCCAATCTCAGTTCAGCTCCCTTTCCATAATTGAGCTGACATCCCTTTGGTTTTGTTCTTTTATTCCATGACTTGTTTCACAACCTGAATCCCAAGAAAAGTTAAACATGAATTTTCTGTCTCACGTCGTTTATCTGGTATTTGGTTATAGTCCTCCTTCAGGCTTTGATCAATCTCATGCATCCTTTGGAACCTGGAAGACACCTTGTGTCCTCTGAATAGCCAGCCCTGAGGGTGCCAGCTCTGAGGTTACCAGCCCAAAACAACTCCTTCCTTTTTCAGTGTCACTGTACTGAATTTTCTGATTCTGTATTTGTGACTGTTCACTGCTGTCTGTACTATTTCATGTTTCCTGTATTTCCCTTGGGTTGTTTCATATACATAAGTATTTGCAAGTGAAAACACTAATCATAAAGCATTTGCAAAGAGCCTAACACTATGCTACTAGACATACAGGATGCTCAAACGCATATTGAATGGAACTGACTTAAATTTAACTATTCCTCCTTCAAGTTATAAGTCACTAGGGAGAAAATATGCCTTTCTTATTTTCCTATGTATTTTGGGAGTAGCTTTAAACATCTTGCTTTATGCTATTAGTAAAAACTGGGCTTTCATGTCATTTATTTGGAAAAATTAAAAACTAAAAAAAAAGTTGTGAAGGTAGTAGCCTCAAAGCAATTATGCATTGATCTTTCATTCATTCAACAAATTGAGCAATCAGTCAGTTAGGCTGTGTGCTTAACATAAACAGATGCAAATTAATACATGTTGTTTACCAGTTGAGTTGCCTTAAACTTGAGGCCTTTTTTCCTTTTTGACTTTTCAGTCTTTTCTTTCCCTCTCCAACAGAAACAGTTCCAATAGAAATACAGCTCTAATAGAAACAGTTGCTGGAGTTTGTAATTAACTTGCCAAATAAAGAAGAGTCTACATTCCATGCACTACATTTGTTCCCTTTAGCATTACACAAGCCATTTGTTAAGCCTGGGACAGTCTTCCCCCTAACTTGCCTGGCTAAAATCTCTTCATCCTCAAGGTCTCTACTCAGATGTCGTTTCTGTAAACTTCTCTTGCAAGCTCCCGAGCCTCTTCTTTACCTCTATTCATAGCGCGAATCACACAGAACTAGAACTGTCTGCTTAGGGATCTTGTAGAAACTAGACCGTAAGCACCTCCAAGACAGAATAGCTTTCTTATTCACTGTTTTAAATACAAACCTGGACATATTCTGTACATTCAGTAAATATTTTATAAATGCATAAACAAAATTGTTACTTTATGATGTATAGATGGAGACCACTGAGCATGTGACCAGGCCTGCATACCTTGTTGCAGCTAGAAATGAAACACTCTCTTTGGGGGATGTCATATTATAAGACAGATGGCTGTAAAATTGTGGTTTGTTAAAGGGTAGCTTTGAATATCAATCAAAATTAGTAAACTTGATTGCTTTATTAGCAAGCAGTAAACATGGTTGCTTTTTGCAGCACTAGAACACTTATTTTAATAAAAATGATTGGAACGGCAAAGTTGTTGGGTTTTAAATCAAAGGAGGCTTACCAGTTCACCAATCTGCTACTCTTGCTTTAGAAAGTAAATTCAGGAGGGATGGTGGCAGAGGTCCAATATGACATCTTTCTTCTTTTTAAATATCTTTTTTCCTTCCTTCTTTTCTCTTCTTAAAATAGATATGCTGATATTTTTCATTTGTTAGCTCTTAGTCTCCTTACATATTTGTATGCATAGAGAAGAGTTTTATTTTTAGTTTTTCTGCTCTTTGACAGAGCAATGTTCTTACAATATATCAGTTTTTAAAATGTTAAAAATGCCATCATTGTTATTCTTCTATTACACTACACTATTGGCATGCACATTTTTGAGATTTTTCTCTTACATGCTTTTGATTTTAACTTGATTGTTTCACTGGATGCTAGAGATATTTGAATCTCCATCTTCCTTTTCACGTTGCACTGTTGCCTCTTGCTTCTAATTACTTTGTCATACCTGCCTTTTCAGTTGTTTTAAATTTTTAGTAAGTTAAAAAATGTCAAGATGGGGAATTGAGCTGTAGGGGGCTTATTAAATAGCCCAAACTTATTTCAAATATTTTAAACTACTTTTCCACTTGTTTCTTAAAAATAGTATTTATTTTCAGAAAACTTTCCCCATCATGTTTTTGGCCAGGAGCATTTAGACTGTCAGAGTCTTCACTTTTCTATCTGTAGGGTGGGAAGATTAACCACCTCCTGTTATTGTGGAGCATGCTGAGTGAGTTAATGCTTGGGAAGAGCTTTGAATATTTGAATAAACATTAGCTTAGATAACTGTGATTGGCTAACGTGTGAATGCTGTGTGAATGCTGCCTGCATCTTGAATACTTCTTTAAAATTTACAGAAGACAAATCACTTGTTGAAGGCAGAACCTGGGGTGCAATATTGTCCAGAACCAACTTGAGCTTCCACTCTAGTCGTAATTCCAAGCACCTTTGCAGCTCCTGCCATTGAGGTACTTCTGTAGCTGAGATCTAGCTTCTAGTGTTTTCATCAAGCGATGAAGCTGTAATTTATATGATGAAGAAAATGTTTATATTTTCATTTGTCATGTTTAATAGAAAAATTATTTTCTTTAGAGTTTGCTGTAGGATAAAATCTTGAGTCGGAAAAGTCCTCTGACAATCTCAACTTATTTTTTCTGCCTTTCTCCTATACAATGGTATTCTCACTCTTTCCTAACCCACTTCAGTTACCTACCCTACTATCAAGGCTGTATATAGCTGTTCACATTCTTAATTGAACCAGAACTCAAGAGGTGTTTTACTCTTTATAATAAAGTATAAAATCAATGTCGTCTCACTCCCAAGAACACTTACCTTATAATCAAACTTATGTCAAAACAATTATTCTCTAATTATGGCTTCTAGGAATCAGGGAATGAATCTATTGATATTTTGAGGGTAGGAATAATCTTTTCAGTGTCCTTTATATTACACCTCAGTGAATTCAACTAATAATGCTAAATATGTATAAAAAGTTCTGACATGTTTTTTGAAGCCTAACATTTTCTTCAGGGAATTTTTAGAATTCATGACAGTTTAACAGCTGGACCACTACATAAGGCTGTTAGGATATAAACTCTGAAGCTGGGATTTCTGGGTTTGATTCCCAGCTCTGCTATTTAAAAGCTGTGTGAATTTGGACAAGTCACATAACTTCTCAAGGAAGCTGAAAAAATAATGCTTATCTCTCTGTACATGTCAATCACATCAAGTGGTTGATAATATTGTTCTTCTAAATCTTTTTTTGAGTTTTTGTTGTTGTTTTAATTTCTGAGAGGGCCTGTTAAAATCTTCTACTATGTTCTTGGAATTGTATTGTATCCTTTTAAACTATATCACTTTATGCCTTATATATTTGGAGCTACCATTTGTAACTACATACATACTGATTTTTTTCTGATTAATTGTCCCCTTTTCATTAAAAATTCCCTTTTTATATTTGGTAACATTTTTTGTCTTAAAGTCACTTTATAATGATATTAAAAGAGCAACTCCACCCTTCTTATGATTACTGATTGAGTAATATATTGTTCTTTGTAAATTTACTTTCAACTATTTGGGTTTTTACATTTAAAGTGTTTCACTCATAGGTATTATATAGTAGTGTCTTGCTTTTTAAAAAATCTATTCTGTCATTCTCTGCATTTTAATTTGAGTCTCTAGACCATTTAATGCCTCCTTTGTCACATGGTCATCTTTCAGGTTGTGTCTGTGTCTTCCCATGGCATTCTCCCTTCTCCATATGTTGTCTCTCTGTCCTTTCTCTCCTTAAAAGGACTCCAGTAATATTAGATTAAGACCTCTCTCCCCTAGTCCAGCACTGCCCCATCTTAAGTTATATCTTAATTACATCTGCAAAGACTCTATTTCCAAATAATGTCACATTCACAGGTACCGGGGTAAGAACTTCAACATGTCTTTTGTGGTGCACAATTCAACGCACAACATTCCACTATTTACCACTTCTGTTGCTCTTTCTCCAATTCCTAGAAATCCAATTTTCCTCTGATAACATTTTCGTTCATCCTGAAAACCTTCTAGCATCTTTTGTATAATAACTATACTGGTAAGAAGTTCTTTTAATTCCACTTAATGTGCAAATGTCTTTAATATTACAGCTGATTTTACAGATATAGAAATATGAATTGACATTTTTTTATTTCTATACTTTTAAGACTTTTACTATCTTATGGCCTCATGTTTTCTATCAATAAATCCTGGGGCATTTGGATTGCTTCATTTTTCTCTACCTGCTTTTAAGATTTTCAAAATTCCTTTCTTTATTTTTGTTTTTTAGCAGTTTGACTCTAGTGTGTTTGTGTGTGATTTTCTTTGAGCCCATCCTATCTGGGATTTGTTGAGTTTCTTAAATCTTTACATCTATACCTTTTAGTAAATCTGGGACAATTTCACCATGATTTTTTCAAATACATTTCTTGCCCCAATTTTTTTCTCCTTTTCACATGAAATCCCACTTATATTTAAATTATACCTTTTGATATTGTCCCACAGATTCCATAGGCTTTGTATATTTTTTCAATCTTTTTCTCCATTCTTCAGATTGGATAATTTCTATTTATTTTCAATTTTACTCACTCTTCCCTCTGTCATTTTCTTTCTATTATTGATCCCACACAGTGAGTTTTTTAAAATGAGATTTTTTTTGTTTTATAATTTCCACCTATCTGTATTTCAGTCTCCATTTCTCAGCTGTGTTCCTATCTTTTTATTGATTTTGATTAGTTTTCCATTACCTCAAGGAGCATAGTTGTAAGAACTACTTGTCTTACAGCTCTAACATTGGGATCATCTCAAGGTTTGATTTTTCTCTTGAAAATCCATCATATCCTTTTTTTCTTTCTCTTTTAAAGTTGTTTTTTTCTTTTTTTTAATTTTTAAAATTTTAATTTTTGTGGGCACATAGTGGGTGTATATATTTATGGGATACATGAGATATTTTGATATAGGCATGTAATGCATAATAATCACATCATGGAAAATGGCTTATCCATTCCTTCAAGCACTTATCCTTTCTGTTACAAACAATCCAGTTAAAGTCTTTTAGTTATTTTAAAATATGCAATTAAATTATTGTTGATTATAGTTACCCTGTTGTGCTATCAGATACAAGGTCTTATTCATCTTTCTATTTTTTTTTTTTTTTTTTGTATCTATTAACCACCCCACCTCCACCCCACAATATCCTTTACAGTCTCTGGTACCATGCTTCTATTTTCTAGCTTCATGAGTTCAATTGTTTTGATTTTTAGATCCCACAAATAAGTGAAAACATGTGATGTTTGTTTTTCTGTGCCTGGCTTATTTCACTTGATGTAATGATCTCCAGCTTCATCCATGTCGTTGCAAATGACAGAATCTTGTTCTTTTTTATGGCTTAATAGTACACTGTTGTGTAAAAGTACCACATTTTCTTTATCCACTCATCTGCTGATGGGCACTTAGGTTGCTTTGAAATCTTGGCTATTGTGTGTAGTGCTGCAATAAAAATGTGGGTGCAGATTTCTCTTTGACATCCTGATTTTCTTTCTTTGGAGTATATACCCAGCAGTGGGATTTCAGCATTGTATGGTAGCTCTATTTCTTGTTTTTTGAGGAACCTCCAAACTGTTCTTCATAATGGTTGTACCAATTTATATTCCCACCAACAGTGTGCAAATGGTTCCCTTTTCTCCACATCCTTGCCAGCATTTGTTATTGCCTGTCTTTTGGATAAGATGATATCTCATTGTAGTTTTGATTTATATTCCTCTAATGATCAATGATGTTGAGCACATCTTTTTTTCTCCTTCTTTCTCCTCTCTGTTTTTGTATGTCAATGATAGCATAAATAACATTGTAATTGTTACATAGACTACAGAACCTATTATCAGTATCCGGAGAATGTTGAAATTTTTTGTTTGTTCTGTCAGATACTCAACCTGAGAGGGATAACCAGAATCCTCTTTAAGATACTGGGAGCCATAGCAGTAATGAGTGAGAGACCATGGTGCTCATATGAGTGACTGCAATGCTCCACAAAGAACTTTGGTACAAGTCATATATATATACCTTGTCCAATACGACAATGACTCCAAGGGAAGTCAGTCTAAAGACAGATGTTGGAATGCCTGTTGGAACAGCAGCAACATCTGAAAGGAAAGGACTTTATGATCAATGAGCATATATAATAATCTGAGGACTTGCAGTGGGGTGGTGGAAATTTTCAGAAACTCAAAATACCTATAGTAACATCTTATGACAAAGCCCAGTCAAACCTGATTTGTTACTGTTACCATGACTTATTAAAATATGTAAGCTGATGACATCTGATGAAACTTGGGTTGTTCCAGTGGTTGCATAGTATTCTCATTTTAATGTGATTTTAATTCCATTACACCCTTTTAAATAGTTCATAACTTCACTGTCATGATTCTTACTTCAAATTTTCTTTAAATTCTTACTATAGGTGGCTGATAAAGATAACATTTATTTGGCCAAGGCAGACTCATGTATTTTGTTGTAATTTATTAATCTATGCTGTATCTGTCCTAAAAATTAAATAATTGCATAATTCTGAAAAGTATTTGAATCTTCTAGGAAGACAAAAATCAGAAGAGGTCCACAGAGATAATTTCATTTAATCTCTAGCCTAAAGTAAGCCTTCCCAAGATAGTATCTGATATCCACCCGTCACTAAAGTGATAAGCCAAGAGTCTCTTCTAAGAAGACTCCCAAGACCTTGCACCTTGATAAAGATGCCCTTTCTTTGTCTTTCCTCAGTACCTCCTAATTTATAATCTAGTGATGATCACATTCTATGATAATAATTTCATTATCATGTTTTTCCCATTTTTTGTCCACTTTGGGAGAAAAACCATGTCTAATTGTTTTCCTTCTCATACTTAGCATAGTGCTTGGAATATAGAAGGTACTCAATAAATGACTGTTGATTTAAAGACCACAGTTAATATCTGATTATTACCAGATAGTCTGCCAAATGGCAGAAAGCAAGAATCCATGGACAGTCCTTTAAATTTAATGTAAGAATGGTAAAAATTTTCCTTTCTTTCTTTCTACTAGCATAAACAATAGTCAGTTTTATTTCTTACACTACTGCAGAAGTTATTGGGCCTTGTGAAAAGTTGGACTGATTTATCAGATCAGTGATTAATGGTCTAAATCAATAATTTCTATTTTTATGCAGAGTTCAATGAGTTCTGAGGGCATATAAGCCTTTAACTATTAATACAGGTATTACTCATATTTCTTAACTCATTTTTAAGAGGTGGAGGAAAGGAAAGAGAAAGTTTAAAGGGAAGGGATGCACCATGACTTGCCTTCATAAAAAGTTCATTCAAAGAAGAAGACATTTTATTGACAACTTCTTGGTTCTATCTTGTGAATAAAATCTGCATTTAGAGACAAAGGTAGGATACTGAAATTCCAAAACAGATTTAGCTCTATATTGAGCGAATGAGTTCTATGGTATGCACAGCTGTGCAAGAAAACCATGAGAGATGAATCATGTTCTTTATCTGGAGGAGTTTCCAATCTGTATAGCG
This sequence comes from Rhinopithecus roxellana, assembly GCF_007565055.1. NCBI lineage: Eukaryota > Metazoa > Chordata > Mammalia > Primates > Cercopithecidae > Rhinopithecus > Rhinopithecus roxellana. The sequence goes on along the minus strand of NC_044557.1, from coordinate 55,682,440 downwards.
ACAACAAAGGCACATGAAGAGATTGAAAAATACAAAAGATGACATAAGTCAGGAATCAATGGTGTAGTGTGAACCAAACGTTTCTAATGAATTTATCCAAGAAAAAAAAATTCTATGACCTCTGTTGTCCTGAGAGAGGTGAAATTTCAAGGGGTTGGTCACAGAGAGTGTTTATAGCAGAATGAGGTACAGTTCTGGCATATGACTGGACCTCTGGTGTGCCTGGTGCATGGTTAAAGGCAGCTGTCATCACAGGCTCAGTGTTCCTGTAGGTTCTATGCAGCTCTCAGCCACTGCTGAGTATGCTTCTCCTGGGGCAAGATTCAGTCTCAAACCTTGGGAAGATGCATTTATTTAGGGAAAGCACCTTAGTAGAGAGCATTTATGGTCTTTCTATTACCGTTACTCTGTTGTTACTTTTAAAAGGGCATCTAGGAAGGAGTGAGGTCATTGAGCCACTTCCCTAAACAAGGAATAGTCTTATTTTAGAAATTTTTGTATCTTTTCATTTAAGCCTGAATTTATGCTTTTCTGGCTCCTTTGATTTAAGTTCTTAAATAATTGAAAAAGAACCACTTAGGGGACACAGAGTGAGTTAATCTTCATCTGCATATTTGATACACACTTGCTTACTCTCTTCCCTTTACTCCCTTCTCCTTAGCTTTCTTCATCCTACTCAACTAAATCATCACATTACTCTAGTTCTTACTATCCCTGACTTAATAAGGTACATTGCATTGCACTCATGGTATTTAAAAATGTGATTAAAACATACTGTAGCAGATGTGGCAGAAGGAATAGTATTTCTAAGGCTGTTGGAAGGCATTGGAAGTCTCCCAAAGAATTATTTAATAAATTCTGCTGCTCATGAAATGAGAACGAGATTATTACTGATGTATTCATTCAAAACAAAAAGCTAACAAGAGGAGGAAAAAAAGAGAGGATTATTTGGTTAGAGAAAAAAATGACAACAAAAAGAAAAGGATTTTAAGACATAATTTTAAAATGAGCTGATAGAGTCTAAAGAACATCTGGGTAGCCTACAGTAAACAGTTAAACTCTGATTTTTAAAAAAAGCAAAATGAAAAAGATGGAAAGATAAAAATGACTTTTCGAATAGCGACTGTTGGTGAGTGGATCAATGAGACCACTAGAGGAAACTGTGCAAAGGTTGCTTTTGTGTAAATAAGACAAATACTGGAGGTGTTAAAATTGTTTTGTTCCTAAAGTTCCCAAGGGAAGATCTTACTTAGTAAATAGTGAAGATATACAGAACCTTTAGGTTTTTAATAGCAATTCTGCTTGTGGCCAATTTGGTTCTGGGTTCTTCTTCTAGCGAAATGATACAACACATTTACATGATACAACACATGATAAAACTTTTGGATATATAGAGTTTTACATGTTTCGGTATTTTCCCTTCCTATTAATTTTTTAACCTTTATTCAGGGACGGAAAGAATCCAGTTATTTGGTTCTTTCTTATAGTAGCAATTGCTTGGTTGAGATAAGAAATATTGGCTAAAATATTGGGAGTTTGTGATTTCAATAAGTAATAAAACAATTATACCATCTCTTTTTATTGGCATTTCTGAATTTTTAACATTCAAGGGTAATTATTCTAACAGTCATGAGAGTAGTTTAGACAACATCTGCAGTTTTTGCCAACAAATTCTGACTATAATAAAGTTATTAGAATTATTCTTCTGATGGTTTTATGTATATTCTCTATTATATCAGAGTTTTCAGATGTCCACTGAGGACTACTTCACATTATGTATTTGGCAAATGGGTAGAATGTTGATGTGTATGCTTTTGCATATCAGAATGCAAAGGCCTGTGTGGCCAGGTTGTCTGTTGTGTAGAAAACCTGGCTCCAGTTGATAGCCTAATCATTCTTCTGTGTCTCTTCTTCCTATAGATATATCACATGCACTCACATGTAGATATTCCTCATCCATTTCTTGTTTTAGTATCTTAAAAATATTGTTTTCTTTGACCATCCCTTGCATCTCTGGCCTGAAAGAAAATGCAAACAAACAAACAACAAACCAAATCCCACAAAACTCCAATAATCTTAAATTTGCCCACCTGGTCAAAAGTTTCTCCCACTCATGCACACAATTTCTAGCCATGGCTTATATTATAATATGTGTCTAATAAAGTTAAGATTGAAGAGGGCTCAGAAAAATGTTTATAAAACTTGCAGAAACATACAGATCTAACACAAGCCAGTTGAGAATAACTCTACAAAGTAAGAGGTAAAACTTTAAAGAAAAAAGAAACAGCCCCTTAATTGGATCAATAAAAACAGTGTATACAGGCTGTTGGTCAGAGCTTCCATCCTCTTTGGGTGGGATGATGCAGTGGGTTTGGTGAAGAAACCTCATTCTATCTTTGCAAGAAATTTATAGGTAAAGTAGAGTGAAAGAGGGAATTTGAGTTAGTAGGAACCCTTTACAGACAATCTATATTTGATGGTAGATTTAAAAATGAAAACAATTCACTTACATGCATAAACGTTTATTCTAAGAAAGCTCATGGTATACCAGGGAGAAATTTTGCTGGCCTGGACCCTAAATTGATCTCCCCCACTGTACAGATCACTTCCAAATTGCTGGTCCATGGAGAAGTATCATCATTCAAAAATGATATAAACAAGATAAAAGCACAGGATCTATACAAAAATACTACAAGTAAAAATAAAGAAAAAAACAGGAAAACAAATAACAGTCAAAGAACATTCACTTGAAAAATGTTACTAAGAAGTGTATAAAAATTGAGACCAAACATATTGCCTTGACTTAAAAAAAAAAAACAAATAAAATATAAATCTTTTACAAGTATGATTTCAAAGTAGAAATCTGGGCCCATAGAAAAGATATAATGATGACCAAAGGAGATAAATAGAAAGAACTATAATTCATATTTGGAGGAGAACAAAACATACCATTCTAGTTATAAAGACCATTTTGTAAGTGGCACTGCTGAAACTAGGCACTGCTGAAAACACAGTAGGTGGAGTAAAGTAAAGTATGTGGAGGATGGGATGGAGAAATTTATACAAGATGAAGTGGTAATGAACAAAAGATTAAAAATAGAAATATACTGGGCACAAAGAAAATTCAGGACACAAAAGAAATAGGTGACTTTGAAGAAGAGAATAAAAAAGAGAAGAAATATTTTAATATTGTATTTCTTTTCTATTGCTATATAATAACAAACTCCACAAATTTAGCAACTCGAAACAAGACTTGTCTATTATCTTACAGTTTCTGCAGTGTAGAAATCCAGCCTTCGCAGCAACATGGATGGAGACAGAGGCCATAATCCTCAGCGAACTAACACAGGAGGGAAAACCAAATACTGTATGTTCTCGCTTATAAGTGGGAGCTAAACACTGAGCACACATGGACATAAACATGGGAACAATGGACTCTGTGGACCACTAGGGAAGGGAGACAAGGAAGAGAACATGGATTGAAAAACTACCTGTTGTGTACTATGTTCACTACCTGGGTGCAGTATACCCATGTAACAAGCCTGCACATGTACCCCTGTATCTAAAATAAAAGCGAAGAAGAAGAAGGAGAAGAAGGAGAAGAAGGAGAGGAAGAAGAGGAAGAAGAGGAATAAGAGGAAGAAGGAGAAGAAGAAGGAGAAGAAGAGGAGGAGGGAAGAAAAAGTGGAAGTGGAAGGGGAAGGGAAGAGGAAGGAGAAGAAGGAGAAAGAAATCCAGTGTGATTCAGCTGGGCTCTCTGATTAGGGTTTCAGAAGTCTGAAATGAGAGATGACCAACTGTGCTCTCATCTGAAGGATTTGGAGAAGAATCACCTTCTAAGCTGATTCAGATTGTTGGTTAAATTGCATTTGTTGAGTTGTAGGTCTGCTGTCCTTGTTTTCTGCTGCTAGCTGTAGGCCACTGATATTGTTCAGTGGCTGCCTGCATTCTGTTCCTTGCCATGTGGCCTGTCTGTCCCCAAAGCCAGCAACGACCTACCAAATTCTTATGCTTCTATTCTCTCTGACTTTGTGTTCAGCCATCAACTGGAGAAGACTCTCTGCTTTTAAAAGGGCTTGAGAGATTGGATTTGGTCCACCCAAATAAGCTACTTATTGTAAGATCAACTGTGCCTTACAAAAACACATAATCACAGGAAAGATAATTTATCATTATCAAACATTACAGAGCTTAAAGTGTGGAATATTTGGAATTATTTTTAGAATCCTGCCTACTGAAAGAATATAACCATAAAAAAATTCCTCCTGAATACTGAATGTTCTCAAAACAAAGAAATGATAAATGTTTGAGATGATACTGAATGCTCTCAAAGAAATGATAAATGTTTGAGATGATAGATAGAATATTTGCCCTGATCTGATCACTATATATTATATGAAGTTTCACTATATACCCCATAAATATGTACAATTATTATATGTCAAATATAAAATTAAAAATAAATTTTAAAATTCTTCCAAGATAAAGGAAGAATTAAATCTGTAGTTTGACAGAGCACATTATCTTTAAAAATAGACACAGAATGATAAAGAATGAGAAAAAAATTATCTCTGCCTATAGCTAAAAGAAAGATCAACTCACCCAGAAGCGTAAAAATTCACATCAGCCCCAGACTTCTCCAGAGTGACATTAAATGCCAGAATGGAGTTTAGTATTGACTGTGAAGTTCTCGGGGAAAGAAAGTGTAAATAAATAAAACTATATTTTTGCTTATGTATGCAAACCATATCCAACAAAACTACTATTTAAGCATAAACTCAGATAAACATTTTAAAATATGACAGTAAACAAGTAATATACTTTCAGTTAAATTTCCTTGAAAAAAGTATTAGACAAGGGACTTTGACCAGCCAAGTAATGAACAGAGATACTCCAAAAAAGATCTTATATTCACATATTGTTAACTGTTACAGCAAATATACTCCCCCAAATGTCAATGGCTTAACACATAAAAGTTTATTTACTCCTGATATCATTGTCCACATTGTGACAGGAACTTCAGCTCCTTCCATGCTGTAGCACTGACTAACAAAGAGAGAGGGCAGAGGATCACATGATGTTTAATGCCAAGGCCAGGAAATGACGTATGTCTCATTAGTTAGAACCTAACCTGGTGGCCTCAACCTAACACAAAGAAATACTGGTACACATAATCTTCCTGTGTGCTCAAGAAGACAAAATGGAATTGATGCTCATCTAGCAATAGGACTAGATCCCAAAAATCTTCTCTTCTCATCACAATATATGTTTCAATCTTCTTCCCTCAGAAAGAATATATCCATTCCCTAAGGAGGATAATCTCAAATTCCATCCATCCACTACACCCAGTTCAAAGTCAAGGTGATACATCATCTTCTTATCTTCTCATCAGGTTCAGTTGTGGCTCCTTGTGCTCTAAACACAAAGAATTAAATTCTAAATTATTAAATAAAAATACAGACATCTAAATAGATAAAAATATATGTTAAGGACATATGTCATCTTCCCTACACTGAGTACTTAGTGGTGGTTGGGTCCCATCATGGCCTTCTGTTAAGACGTGGTGTGTGGAAGGGAGCCTCAACCTAAGTATGGAGTCTTGAACCACCTGTGCCTTACAGTTGGTCCAGTGATCATTTTCTCAGTGCCTTGTTAACATAATTGGGATGGATATCCTTAGAAGTAGGCAGTTCCTTCACATTGCTTCCAGGACTAGTGGAGTAAGAGCTACAATATCAGGAAAAAAAAAAACAAGTTGAGGCCCCTGAAATGGCCCCTTTTCCACAGTCAATATGTTTAATAAAAATGCCATATTCTGAGTGTAATGGCTTCAAGACTCAACTAAAGCATTATCTTGGTGAGGATATCCTGCAGATCTGGGAAAAGCCCTTTAAGAATGTGGTGTATACACTGAAACAATAGTCATCATATGTTACTTCTGTGATTGTAGAATCCTGAAAACCTGACTGCAGAACATTAAGTGACTAAGTGACCAGAACTGCTTATCATGTCCCAGGTATTGTCAGGCCAACAAATCATAAGATAAAGTGGGTACAGCAGCAATCCACTGCACAACAGAAATGGTACATTTGAGATTAAGCCCAAGCAGGCATGGAGGGCACACGTAAGTCACACACTCAGGAGTCCCTGAGAGTGTCTGAGTTATTGTAATAGAATCCTGCAGAATGTTCCTTCAGACCAAGGAATCCACTTTATGGTGAAGAAAATGCTACAATAGACACGTGATCAGATGATTCATCTATCCTACTATATACACATACATCATAAACCCTTATGCTGTCAACCTGATAAAACATTGCAATGGCTTCATGAAGGCTCAGCTAAGGCGCAAGAATGGCCATGACACCCTGTGACTGGGGGTGCTGTCTTTCAAGATGTGTTATATATGTTGAAGCCACAGCTATTATATGATGGTGTACCTCTGATAAACAGAAAACATGGATCTGGGACCCAAGGGGAGGAAGTCAGAGTGGCCTCTGTCATTCAGTAGCCTTCATAGTGACTTTGTGCTTCATACCTCCCACAACTTTACTACTTACTAGACTAAAAATTCTTGTTCCTGGATGGATTCCTTCCATCCCTGGATGGAGTCCTTCCAGGGACAAAGCAATGATTTTAGTAAACCTAAAGTTACAGCCACTGCATGGTCATTTTGAGACCCTCATGCCAGTTGATCAGCAAGCAGAGAAAGGACTTTGAGAATCAGGAAGAGACAGGTGTGCCTCTAATAATGGCAGCAGGGTGGAGTATGTCTGGAACTCAGGAGATTCACTGAGACGTCTCTTGCTGTTTCCATATTTAGTAAAAACCATAAATGGCTAATTGCAGCAACTGTGACCTGACAAGGGCTTGACAATTAGGGGCTCAGACCCCTCAGGCATGATGGTCTGGGCTACGCAATTAGGCAAACAACAAAGACCGGTGGAAATGCATGCTGAAGGAGAAGGAATATATATAGAAGGAGTAGTGGAAACCAACCAACTGTAATAACAAGAGCTACAGTTTAACCCACTAGACTTTCTAAATTTTTATTAACTTGTTTGTTTTTGTTTTAGAAATTGTGACAAGCTATCTGTTTAAATAAAGAGGTACAAGGGATGGACTAAGCAGATAAGTTACTGCCTCATTCATATCCCTTGGACCTACCACTTTGGCATGCTCCAGCCTGCTTCCAATCACCAATATATTTATTTCTGTGCCTAAAGGCTTTTTAGGCTTTTTCTAGAGCTGAAAAAGATGTTCTGCTTGTGCATGCAACAGTCTGGAAATGTCCAGGGCTCTACTACCCCTGAGCACAGCTGTCAACCAATGTTTGGAGGGCATTGGTATATCACTAACCTAGCATCTTTACTTCTTGTGTGGTGTATTAAAACAGGATTCTTCAGAGAAACAGAACCATGCACACATATGCACGAGAAAGAGAGAGAGAAAGCGAAAGAGAGAGAGAGGAAGATTTTACAGAATTTGTTTATGTGATTGTAGGGACTGACAAATATTAAATTTGTAAGGCAGATCAGCAGGCTGGAAGTTCAGGTGAGACTTGATGTTGCAGTCTTGAATCTGAAATCTGCAGGACAGTCCAGTAGGTTGGAAGTTCAGGCAGGTTTTCCATGCTGTAGTCTTCTGCTTTGGTGACTACTGATTGTAGACTTCACAGCAACATCTAGACTAGTGTTTAACTAGACACCTGGCCTCCATAGCCTAGCCAAGTTGACATATAAAATGAGCCATCACACATGGCTTATGTTTTACACTCTTTCACAGCATTTTCCCACAGGATTTAGTTGTCCACTGTGGTGACTTAATAAACTATTGTCTTTCTTCTCTTCCTTTTATCACTAGACCACTCCAACAAGCCTCTCAATAATGGTATTTTCTGTACCTCCAAAACAAACTATGTGCATTTGAATTCTTGGAGAATTATTTATTAAATTTTGAAATACTTGTAGGAGTCAGCCCTTTTATAACAGAGAAGATACATAAATTATGTAATTTATTGGATCCTTCTCACAAACTGTTATAGGTTTCAACTATTATGAATGTTATTTTATAGGCAACTGAAGAGTCCTGTGGACACAGAGAATACTGGAGGCTCACCCAAGTTGGCAGGCGGGGAGATGGAGGGGGGGAATGTGAAAAACCACACATCTGATCCCATCTAGAGGTCCCCATGTTCCTCCCATGAGCCTGGGAAGGAAGTTTAGAAACTGGCAGATACTTTGATGTGGTTTTGAAGGAGCCCAGGCAGCAAATTGGCAGCAGTATCCTGGCACTCCCAGCAATTCCCTGGCATCATGGGCTGGTGCTGACAGGGCTGCTGCAGGCTGTGTTGATGCTTACTTGAGACAAACAACAAAACCTTTATTTGTCTTGCTACCCTGAGGAGGGAAGGCAGGCTGGTGAGGCACTACCTCATTTCAATTTTCTTTTGTTTTGTCTTGAAACTAGGGGACTAAGTATAGGATACAGAAAGGAATGGCAAAGAAATATGGGTTATAAACCAACTGACATGTTAAAATCATTTTTAAGAGTTAATGTGTCTAAATGCATAAATAAGCATGAGAGAACTCAGGTACTATGAAAATCAAGGTAAACAAATAGATAATGATGTTAAGGAAGTTAGGTCTTCCTGTTTTCTCATATTCCAATGTGATGACACTAGTGCAGAGACTTTGGTCAATGGGATCACCCTTTAGACAATGGGATCACCCTGACATACCTATTTATTTTCCTGTGTGTAGAAAAATGACCAACATTTATTTAACTCTAATTAAATACCACATATTGTGCTAAAGACCTTACCGTTGTTGACTCAGTTAAGCCTCTCGATACTCCTATATTATTTTATATCAATTTTACAGAAGAGAAAACTGAGGTTTAGTAAGTACTAGGAAAACTGGTGCAAAACTTATACTGCCTATTATTAGAATAGTCAGATTTGAACTCAGGTCCATCAAAGCTCTTAATTCCTTAGGACTTAATTGTGCATTTATGAATGAGAATATGATATAGCTACTGGGACTCCACTGGTCAAAGAGAAATAAGAAATTATCCAATATGGATAGTTTCTAAGCAAGGTATAACTCAGGCATTCGAAAGAGTTGAGCTCTCATGGGCAGGGATTTTTCTCTGGGACTGAATTTAATCTTAACATTATGAAAGACCATATGGACCTCTGACAGTTGTATGCACTAAATCTACTCATCACAACCTCTGAGCATTTTATGCCAAAGCACTCCCTTTATCTGCACAACAGCACAAATTTTCAGTGGCATTATTTTAGTTGATATTCTGCATCTGAAAGAAGGGTTCATTCATCTTAAGTAGTTATTCTGCTTTGGGAGGCTGAGGCCAGTGGATCACGAGGTCAGGAGTTTGAGAACAGCCTGGCCAACACAGTGAAACCCTATCGCTACTAAAAATACAAAAAAATTAGCTGGGCATTGTGGTAGGCACCTGAAATCCCAGCTACTTAGGAGGTTGAGGCAGGAGAATCGCTTGAACCCAGGAGGTGGAGGTTGCAGTGAACCCAGATCACACTACTGCACTCCAGCTCAGGCAACAGTACGAGATTCTGTCTCGGAAAAAAGTAGTTATTCTGGTGCAAGGAACAATTCAAGGAAGAGGAAAATGAGGAAGTTGAACAACTTTTCCCAGACAAGCCAGAGTGAACCCTTTAGAATCAGACACCACTATTTGTTGTCAACCATAACCAGGCCACATTAAGTATTCTACATTTCATAATATGTGTGATCCTGTTCTTTTATCTAGGTAGCTATGAATTATTGTAGGTATAATCTAATTGACTGTTACAGAAATATGTATTTCTACCTTCATTTTCATTTTATTTATTTATTTATTTTTGAGACAGAGTTTCACTCTTGTTGCCCAGCCTGCAGTACAATGGCGTGATCTTGGCTCACTGCAGCCTCTGCCTCCTGGGTTCAAGTGATTCTCCTGCCTCAGCCCCCCAAATAGCAGTGATTACAGGCATGTACCACCATTCCTGGCTAATATTATATTTATAGTAGAGACAAGGTTTCACCATGTTGGTCAGACTGGTCTTGAACTCCTGACCTCAGGTGATCCACCCATCTTGGCCTCCCAAAGTGCTGGAATTACAGGCATGAGCCAGCACGCCCAGTGAAATAGTGAAATACGTATTTCTACTTTTAGATCCTTCACTTAGCAACTGAAGAGACTCTCAATTGTTGTAAAAGAAAATCAAAAGAATAAACAGTGGGTTTTGCCAAAGGTATTCATGTGCAAAAATACTGTTCTACTTCTCCTGAATATTCTGTCTATGGCCAAGGCTAGTACTGAGCCAGCTTTAGGAAGTTTGGTGAGTCTCATGGCCTTCAGATCCATCTCTTGCCCCTTATTGCCCAGGAAGTGCAGGCCAGTTGTTTGGCTTCAGTGCACTGTTGGTGCCGTATTTGTTTTGGTATCTCTGAGATAGTAACTACAGTGAATGTGGGAATAAATGTCAAGTTGTTAATATTTTTGTTTCAGCTCACATGCAAAGATCTTTTACAAGTGCTAATAGCTGCCAACCATTTACTCTTTATACAATTAGAATAAGAGTATTTATTTTTTTTTTTTTTATTATACTTTAAGTTCTAGGGTACATGTGCATAACGTGCAGGTTTGTTACATATGTATACTTATGCCATGTTGGTGTGCTGCACCCGTCAACTCGTCAGCACCCATCAATTCATCATTTATATCATGTATAACTCCCCAATGCAATCCCTCCCTCCTCCCCCCTCCCCCCTCCCCATGATAGACCCCAGTGTGTGATGTTCCCCTTCCCGAGTCCAAGTGATCTCATTGTTCAGTTCCCACCTATGAGTGAGAACATGCGGTGTTTGGTTTTCTCTTCTTGTGATAGTTTGCTAAGAATGATGGTTTCCAGCTGCATCCATGTCCCTACAAAGGACGCAAACTCATCCTTTTTTATGGCTGCATAGTATTCCATGGTGTATATGTGCCACATTTTCTTAATCCAGTCTGTCACAGATGGACATTTGGGTTGATTCCAAGTCTTTGCTATTGTGAATAGTGCCGCAATAAACATACGTGTACATGTGTCTTTGTAGTAGACTAATTTATAATCCTTTGGGTATATACCCAGTAGTGGGATGGCTGGGTCATATGGTACATCTAGTTCTAGATCCTTGAGGAATTGCCATACTGTTTTCCATAATGGTTGAACTAGTTTACAATCCCACCAACAGTGTAAAAGTGTTCCTATTTCTCCACATCCTCTCCAACACCTGTTGTTTCCTGACTTCTTAATGATTGCCATTCTAACTGGTGTGAGATGGTATCTCATTGTGGTTTTGATTTGCATTTCTCTGATGGCCAGTGATGATGAGCATTTTTTCATGTGTCTGTTGGCTGTATGAATATCTTCTTTTGAGAAATGTCTGTTCATATCCTTTCCCCACTTTTTGATGGGGTTGTTTGTTTTTTTCTCGTATATTTGTTTGAGTTCTTTGTAGATTCTGGATATTAGCCCTTTGTCAGATGAGTAGGTTGCAAAAATTTTCTCCCATTCTGTAGGTTGCCTGTTCACTCTGATGGTAGTTTCTTTTGCTGTGCAAAAGCTCTTTAGTTTAATTAGATCCCATTTGTCAATTATGGCTTTTGCTGCCGTTGCTTTTGGTGTTTTAGACATGAAGTCCTTGCCCATGCCTATGTCCTGAATGGTACTACCTAGATTTTCTTCTAGGGTTTTTATGGTATTAGGTCTAACATTTAAGTCTCTAATCCATCTTGAATTAATCTTCGTATAAGGGGTAAGGAAAGGATCCAGTTTCAGCTTTCTACTTATGGCTAGCCAATTTTCCCAGCACCATTTATTAAATAGGGAATCCTTTCCCCATTTCTTGTTTCTCTCAGGTTTGTCAAAGATCAGATGGCTGTAGATGTGCGGTATTATTTCTGAGGACTCTGTTCTGTTCCATTGGTCTATATCTCTGTTTTGGTACCAGTACCATGCTGTTTTGGTTACTGTAGCCTTGTAGTATAGTTTGAAGTCAGGTAGCGTGACGCCTCCAGCTTTGTCCTTTTGACTTAGGATTGTCTTGGCAATGCGGGCTCTTTTTTGGTTCCATATGAACTTTAAAGCAGTTTTTTCCAATTCTGTGAAGAAAGTCATTGGTAGCTTGATGGGGATGGCATTGAATCTATAAATAACCTTGGGGAGTATGGCCATTTTCACGATATTGATTCTTCCTATCCATGAGCATGGTATGTTCTTCCATTTGTTTGTGTCCTCTTTGATTTCACTGAGCAGTGGTTTGTAGTTCTCCTTGAAGAGGTCCTTTACATCCCTTGTAAGCTGGATTCCTAGGTATTTTATTCTCTTTGAAGCAATTGTGAATGGAAGTTCATTCCTGATTTGGCTCTCTGCTTGTCTGTTACAGGTGTATAAGAATGCTTGTGATTTTTGCACATTAATTTTGTATCCTGAGACTTTGCTGAAGTTGCTTATCAGCTTAAGGAGATTTTGGGCTGAGACGATGGGGTTTTCTAAATATACAATCATGTCATCTGCAAACAGGGACAATTTGACTTCTTCTTTTCCTAACTGGATACCCTCGATTTCTTTCTCTTGCCTGATTGCCCTAGCCAGAACTTCCAACACTATGTTGAATAGGAGTGGTGAGAGAGGGCATCCCTGTCTTGTGCCAGTTTTCAAAGGGAATTTTTCCAGTTTTTGCCCATTCAGTATGATATTAGCTGTGGGTTTGTCATAAATAGCTCTTATTATTTTGAGGTACGTTCCATCAATACCGAATTTATTGAGCGTTTTTAGCATGAAGGGCTGTTGAATTTTGTCAAAAGCCTTTTCTGCATCTATTGAGATAATCATGTGTTTCTTGTCTTTGGTTCTGTTTATATGCTGGATTACGTTCATTGATTTGCGAATGTTGAACCAGCCTTGCATCCCAGGGATGAAGCCCACTTGATCATGGTGGATAAGCTTTTTGATGTGCTGCTGAATCCGGTTTGCCAGTATTTTATTGAGAATTTTTGCATCGATGTTCATCAGGGATATTGGTCTAAAATTCTCTTTTTTTATTGTGTCTCTGCCAGGCTTTGGTATCAGGATGATGTTGGCCTCATAAAATGAGTTAGGGAGGATTCCCTCTTTTTCTATTGATTGGAATAGTTTCAGAAGGAATGGTACCAGCTCCTCCTTGTACCTCTGGTAGAATTCAGCTGTGAATCCATCTGGTCCTGGACTTTTTTTGGTGGGTAGGCTACTAATTGTTGCCTCAATTTCATAGCCTGCTATTGGTCTATTCAGGGATTCAACTTCTTCCTGGTTTAGTCCTGGAAGAGTGTAAGTGTCCAGGAAATTATCCATTTCTTCTAGATTTTCTAGTTGATTTGCGTAGAGGCATTTATAGTATTCTCTGATGGTTGTTTGTATTTCTGTGGGGTCGGTGGTGATATCCCCTTTATCATTTTTTATTGCGTCTATTTGATTCCTCTCTCTTTTCTTCTTTATTAGTCTTGCTAGTGGTCTGTCAATTTTGTTGATCTTTTCAAAAAACCAGCTCCTGGATTCATTGATTTTTTGGAGGGTTTTTTGTGTCTCTATCTCCTTCAGTTCTGCTCTGATCTTAGTTATTTCTTGCCTTCTGCTAGCTTTTGAATGTGTTTGCTCTTGCCTCTCTAGTTCTTTTAATTGTGATGTTAGAGTGTCAATTTTAGATCTTTCCTGCTTTCTCTTGTGGGCATTTAGTGCTATAAATTTCCCTCTACACACTGCTTTAAATGTGTCCCAGAGATTCTGGTATGTTGTATCTTTGTTCTCATTGGTTTCAAAGAACATCTTTATTTCTGCTTTCATTTCGTTATGTACCCAGTAGTCATTCAGGAGCAGGTTGTTCAGTTTCCATGTAGTTGAGCAGTTTTGATTGAGTTTCTTAGTCCTGAGTTCTAGTTTGATTGCACTGTGGTCTGAGAGACAGTTTGTTATAATTTCAGTTCTTTTACATTTGCTGAGGAGTGCTTTACTTCCAATTATGTGGTCAATTTTGGAATAAGTGCGATGTGGTGGTGAGAAGAATGTATATTCTGTTGATTTGGGGTGGAGAGTTCTATAGATGTCTATTAGGTCCGCTTGGTGCAGAGATGAGTTCAATTCCTGGATATCCTTGTTAACTCTCTGTCTCGTTGATCTGTCTAATGTTGACAGTGGAGTGTTGAAGTCTCCCATTATTATTGTATTGGAGTCTAAGTCTCTTTGTAAGTCTCTAAGGACTTGCTTTATGAATCTGGGTGCTCCTGTATTGGGTGCATATATATTTAGGAGAGTTAGCTCTTCCTGTTGAATTGATCCCTTTACCATTATGTAATGGCCTTCTTTGTCTCTTTTGATCTTTGATGGTTTAAAGTCTGTTTTATCAGACACTAGGATTGCAACCCCTGCTTTTTTTTGTTCTCCATTTGCTTGGTAGATCTTCCTCCATCCCTTTATTTTGAGCCTATGTATGTCTCTGCATGTGAGATGGGTCTCCTGAATACAGCAGACTGATGGGTCTTGACTCTTCATGCAGTTTGCCAGTCTGTGTCTTTTAATTGGAGCATTTAGTCCATTTGCATTTAAGGTTAATATTGTTATGTGTGAACTTGATCCTTTCATTATGATATTAACTGGTTATTTTGCTCGTTAGTTAATGCAGTTTCTTCCTAGCCTCGATGGTCTTTACATATGGCATGTTTTTGCAATGGCTGGTACCGGTTGTTCCTTTCCATGTTTAGGGATTCCTTTAGGGTCTCTTGTAAGGCAGGCCTGGTGGTGACAAAATCTCTAAGCATTTGCTTATCTGTAAAGGATTTTTTTTTCCTCCTTCACTGATGAAACTTAATTTGGCTGGATATGAAATTCTGGGTTTAAAATTCTTTTCTTTAAGAACGTTGAATACTGGCCCCCACTCTCTTCTGGCTTGTAGAGTTTCTGCCGAGATATCTGCTGTTAGTCTGATGGGCTTCCCTTTGTGGGTAACCCGACCTTTCTCTCTGGCTGCCCTTAAGATTTTTTCCTTCATTTCAACTTTGGTGAATCTGGCAATTATGTGTCTTGGAGTTGCTCTTCTGGAGGTGTATCTTTGTGGCGTTCTCTGTATTTCCTGAATTTGAATGTTGGCCTGCCCTACTAGGTTGGGGAAGTTCTCCTGGATGATATCCTGAAGAGTGCTTTCCAACTTGGTTCCATTTTCCCCCTCACTTTCAGGCACCCCAATCAGACATAGATTTGGTCTTTTTACATAATCCCATACTTCTTGCAGGCTTTGTTCATTTCTTTTTCTTCTCTTTTCTTTTGGTTTCTCTTCTCGCTTCATTTCATTCATTTGATCCTCAATCGCTGATACTCTTTCTTCCAGTTGATCGAGTCAGTTACTGAAGCTTGTGCATTTGTCACGTATTTCTCGTGTCATGGTTTTCATCTCTGTCATTTCGTTTATGATCTTCTCTGCATTAATTAGTCTAGCTGTCAATTCTTCCACTCTTTTTTCAAGATGTTTAGTTTCTTTGCGCTGGGTACGTAATTCCTCCTTTAGCTCTGAGAAGTTTGATGGACTGAAGCCTTCTTCTCTCATCTCGTCAAAGTCATTCTCTGAGCAGCTTTGATCCATTGCTGGCGATGAGCTGCGCTCCTTTGCAGGGGGAGATGTGCTCTTATTTTTTGAATTTCCAGGTTTTCTGCCCTGCTTCTTCCCCATCTTTGTGGTTTTATCTGTCTCTGGTCTTTGATGATGGTGACGTACTGATGGGGTTTTGGTATAGGTGTCCTTCCTGTTTGATAGTTTTCCTTCTGACAGTCAGAAGGACTGTCTGTTGGTCTGTTGGAGATTGCTTGAGGTCCACTCCAGACCCTGTTTGCCTGGGTATCAGCAGCAGAGGTTGCCGAAGATAGAATATTGCTGAACAGCAAGTGTACCTGTCTGATTCTTCCTTTGGAAGTTTCCTCTCAGGGGTGTACTCCACCCTGTGAGGTGTGGGGTGTCAGACTGCCCCTAGTGGGGGATGTCTCCCAGCTAGGCTACTCAGGGGTGAGGGACCCACCTGAGCAGGCAGTCTGTCCGTTCTCAGATCTCAACCTCCGCGTTGGGAGATCCACGGCTCTCCCCAAAGCTGTCAGACAGAGTCGTTCGCGTCTGCACCGGCCCCCGCTGCTTCCCCTGTTGGTCTTCAGCTGTGCGCTGTCCCCAGAGGTGGAGACTACAGAGACAGGCAGGCTTCCTTGAGCTGCTGTGAGCTCCACCCAGTTCGAGCTGCCCATCGGCTTTGTTTACCTACTTAAGCCTCAGCAATGGCGGGCGCCCCTCCCCCAGCCTCGCTGCTGCCTTGCTGATAGATCGCCGCAGACTGCTGTTTTAGCAGTGAGGGAGGCTCCTTGGGCGTGGGACCCTCCCGGCCAGGTGTGGGATATATTCTCCTGGTGTGCCTGTTTGCTTAAAGCACAGTATTGGGGTGGGAGTTACCCGATTTTCCAGGTGTTGTGTGTCTCAGTTCCCCTGGCTAGGAAAACGGATTCCCTTCCCCCTTGCGCTTCCAGGTGAGGTGATGCCTCGCCCTGCTTCAGCTCTCGCTGGTCAGGCTGCAGCAGCTGACCAGCACCGATTGTCCGGCACTCCCTAGTGAGATGACCCCAGTACCTCAGTTGAAAATGCAGAAATCACTGGTCTTCTGTGTCGCTCGCGCTGGGAGTTGGAGACTGGAGCTGTTCCTATTTGGCCATCTTGCTCCGCCCCCCCCCCCACCCATTTTCTTAGAGAATAATTTACAGTCTTTCTATAATCACCTTTTCTATGGTGACACTGGTTGAGAGGCCAATTTTCAGTCTTATGAAGTGTTCTTACCCCAAAGCTTTTTACCTTAGATAGATATATTTCAAAGAAAAATTTTATAAATGTCAAGGAAATGTAATAAAAAGGTAAACAGTCAAAAATTAGAAATAGTGGGTATTTTTAAAGCATAAGAGAAAGACTGAAAAGCAGTATTTTAATTTGAGACTGAAAAATAAAATTTTATGAGAGTTCTATTTTCCCTCTATGTGTATGTGAGAGAGAGGAAAAGAGAAAGAGATCTTTGAAAAATTTTTATATCTATGTTTCAAAGTTATTCAGCTGAATAATTAAGATCTGGCTTGTCTTCCTTCTCCACTAGGACATGGTCATGTTTAAGATTAATAACCTTTAGTGGATCCTTTAATGATCTTTAAGAAAATTTGTCATATAAGTAAGGAATTAGCATACATTAAACTAAAATATATAAGGTCATAATCTACTTACAGTTTTCAAGTTGTGTGGCATTTACTTGGGATAGTGGGAACAAACAGAGCAAGCGGCACCTACTCCTGGGAATTTGAGACTGTTCACTAAACTTTATTCAAGCTTTAGGCACAAATCAATATCATCAGAGTTCAATGCCTGGATCAATGCAGTATAACATCCAGTGACAGCAATAATTACTAAGCACTTGCTGCTGATGTGGAAGGAAAGCAGAATCCATTTTATTTAGCATAAGCAGTTTTTGAACATTCACATTTGGGTTTAGTTACTTTGCAAAATGAACAAAAATTGAACAGCAGCAATATTATGCGGCTTGCATTAAGCGTCAACATTCTGTGCTGTAGTCTAAGTAATTTGTGAATTTCATTTATTTCTCTCTAATACTGTATTCAAATTGCATTACCTTCCCAGGACTGTTAACATACTCTTGATGGATTGATTTTTTTTTTTAATTGCTATCACTTCCAAATAGACTTTCTTAGTGTTTTGTAGGCATTTCAATGAATCTTTCATCTTGATAACAATCTGTTTTAGATGAAATTACATTATGTCCTATGTTTACTGAAATCTGAAGAAGGGCTTTATCACAAAACTGGAAATTAGGGAGAAATAATCTCTCTCTTGAGAAGCAGTTTAGTATTATGACCAGTGATAGGTACCCAGAGACATTTTAGTTCCTTCTATTATCTTAGCCTTGCTCCTTGAGTCTGAATTTTTTTTTATTCAAACATATTCTTATATAAAACATACTCCCATAAGTAACATCTTGGAGAACAAACAGTACATATCAGCCTAGTATGTCAGAGATAGTTACTCTCCCCACTATTACCTTGAAGGGGAATATCTAAATCTCCAAGGGCAGTGGTGTAAAAATGACATTCCAGATAGTCTGATATAAATGTTTCCTAAATTGTCTTTGAAAAATTAAATCGTTAAATGATTAGTTTTGCTATTTTTTTTTTTTTTTAGTAAAGCTTTGGATATTATCAGAGGAATAACTATAAATATAAAGATTAGTCCATTCTAATCTTCAACCACAGTTGAGCTCACAACATTCATCAACCACAACTCTTGGCCTTAGTCAGTTCTCTTTTTTTCATTTCTTTGAAGAGGTTATATTGGCAGGACTTGATTAGATAGGGCTGATGCCCTGGTTTGTAGTTTAGGTGACTAAATAGAACCTAAAAAACAGAGAAATAGAGAAGCATGTTTAAAGTAAATGATGATGCATTACTTTGAACCTTGTTGAGTTTGAAGTTTCTATAGGATATTCAGGAGGAAATGTCTAGCAGGCAGTTCTACATATCCACTCCTGTTGATTTATGTCAAGAACTGTCTTCTCTGGAAAACTTTCAGTGATCTCCCAAGGTGAGTTGGTTACTCCTTTATTGTGCTCTCACAATATTTTGTTTCTCTATTCTTGCTCTAATCACCCTGTATTATCTTTTCTGCTTATGGTTCTGCCTCCACCACTAGCTTGTAAGGTTCTTGAAGGCAGATAATGTGTCCTGTTTATTTTTGAAACCTATAAAATCAAGTATAATGCTTAACACACAGTAGGCACCAAATACATTTGGCAAGTGAATAGATGAACATTAAAGCTTTGAGGGTTTGTTTTTAAATTCTGTAGATGCAAAAAGGCCACAGCCACGACTACTCCAGGTCAGTTAAGAGATTCAAAGCACCTGACGTAGATAAGAATTATCATAAATCTCTGTACCCCTAGACTTTTATTTTTTCACCTAAAACACATTAATCTCAAGTGACAAAGCCACTTTCACATTAGCACTCATTTGCATATAGCACTACTTGTGTTATCAAGGTCGCTGGCAACTAGCAAAAGTCATTTATGCCATTTGCAGCTTATGTTCACAGGGGATTTTGAATCTTTGTAATCCATTTGGCTGTAGAAAGTTTTTATATTTAGAAAACTAAATTATGAGAATAGCAAGAGCAGGAATAATATGGTTCGAAGCTAACAGGAAGCAATGGATAAAAAGAAAGGTGACCATAGCCTTTTGGAAGATGGGAGAAAGTTGAAGGCAGAAAAGATCAGGGAGCTTAACCTTGGAGTTTTTAAAAGTTATTCTATAAAAGGATTGTGGAGAAGATAGACTCATAATAAATCTAGGGTGATTTATGTCTGGGGGAGCAGTGTGAATGGTTCTGTCAATCAGTGTTCCATCTGAAAACAGAAAGTGCACTAAAGGAGATTTTAATGAGGATTTCTTTACAACAGGTTGAGTGTAAATATAACGTTACCACAAGGGAAAATGCAGGAGCTTGGAGACAGGTGGAACATTCCTAGGCCTGAAGAAATGAGAGAGAGGAGTCGGTTGCCTGAACCTGGAAGGATAGAGACCTTCAGTCAACGGGCATGCCCAGCCCAAGACAACATTGCAGACAGATAGCAAAAGGAATAAATATCCCACCCTTACTCTTCTTCCTTGTCCTCTGCCCCGGTCTCCTAATCATGTTCCCCATTGATGGTCTTCAACTCGAAGCCAGAAGTCAAAGGAACTCAGGTGTATGGTCCTTATAGGTCAGTTTTTTCCTGGCTGAGGACAGATGGAAAGGGTGCAGAGCAGATCTAGAAGGACAAAAGGAAAATAATCATTTATCACAGTGGACAGAAGCAAATGATAATCTCTACCATTTCCAATAAGTTGCCAACTTTATAAACATTTGTATTTACTTTGCTTTCTATTATAACACTTGTCTGCAAAATACACTTTTCTTGGCAGAAATTCAGCCCTCCGAGTTGTGAAAGGAAATTCAGTTCACCAAATCATGAACAAGTCATTTCATTAAGTCTTAGTCACAGATACCCCAACTTTCCAGAGTTGAGTGGTTCTCATTGCACTACCCCTGATGCCAAAGGATTGCTCAGAATCTTTTATGGTGTGTGTTAAGCTGCAGCAGCAGGATGTTCCAACACTCTGGCTGAACTTACACTGAGTAAGCCTGGATTTAAAGTTCTGTGAGAGGCATATATGTAGGTGTTTCATAGCCACTGTCTTCCAGCAGTCACAATTGTGCAGAATTGGCAGTTGTTCCTCAGTTCTGGGGGATTCTTAGGATTGTTCTAGTGTAGCAGTTGGCTCTGATAAAGACATTTTCAAGGAAATGTGTAAGCCATTCCCTTGTGAACACACATTAGGGTGGTTGACATGGGAAAGATTTACTAATTTGCTGATTGCTCTTGGACATTAGCCAGTTGCCAGATAGAACTCAACTGCTAAGTTCTTGTTTCAGTTTTTACCTGAAGGATTTGCAAAAATCTCTGCTTGTTTGATCCTACCTACATAATCCCATCATTCCAAACATAACTACCTGTAAATTTGGGATATCATATCTCATAGGATTGTTCTGAAGATTAAACACATTAATGCATGTGGCACACTTAGCAGAGTGCCTAAGAGGTAGCTATTTTTTATTTTATTAATTTATTATTACTATTATTGTTATTAGCTAAATGCTAGTCTTATTATAGATCTGTTACCCATATCTCTTTATTTCAGACATTCTCTCTTGACTTATATAAGAAACCCCTGATTTATCCATCTTAGTCCTGCATATACCAGTATTTAACTCAGAAATTAAAGGCAGGCAGTCCATGAACTGGTACATGATTACTTGTGGCCAGGAGGCAGGATCATTATAGACCTGCATCTACTTGTCAGGTATCCAAAAGCTCAGTACTGACTATTCCAGAGCCCAAGTAGGTAAGACACATTACATCCCAGAAAACATGGCTAAGCCTTAAATCCAGGGTGGTCAGGTACTTACTGAATGACTGTTCCATCCAAGATGTACCTGGTTTCAGTTCATAGGTATGTGGAAAAATGGGTTGGCAGGATAGGAAGTGCAGAATCTTTCAGCCATTATTGTGCCGGAGCTGGAAATAAGATTGCGGTAATTTGGTTTTCCAGAGAAATGTGGGATGCTGGCACTTGCTAGTGAGGGACATGCATGAGACAAAATTAAGGATTAGAGCCAGGTATTAGGGAGCCAGTATCCTCATAGACCAGTTGTCTAAGTCTTCTGCTGTCATGTTGGATACTACTGATGGAATTTTTTTTGGAGGGATGAGGTTGGGGCACTACTGTGCTCAAGAACATAGTCTCGTAATTCTTACTGGAGGCCTGAACACAATGAGCTACTATACTTTGCGGCCACCCTCTCCTATATGCTAACCAGTGGAGCTGGACCCATGTCTTTGACCCACTGGTGGCATGAGGGGAACTTAAGCAATATTTTGGGTTTTAGGTGTTTTGCTTGTTTGTTTGGTATGTGTTGACTACTGTTTCCAACACTCAGATGTTCCCTAGGAAGAGCTTCTCAGTGTGAAAACTAATTGTTGCCTCTCCACAATCATGAACAAACTCTTCCCTATCTTAGTAGGGTTACTAGATTCTTGCCTGCAGTCTGAGTTCTTGGAAAGAACAACATGGAGATGAAAAGGTATAGTTTCTATTTAGCAGTTATCTTCTCACCTCTTAAAATGTATCTTTACTTAGATCCAAAGGCAGTCAAAATAGTGAAAATTGTTTTAAAATGTGACTAATTTTGTTCTAGATGTATTCTAGATGGATAAACATACATGCTGGTTCTTCTTGAGGTAACAATGAAAAATTAACTTTGCCTTGAATTATTCTAATGCAATTAAAGGTGAAACTTTTACTGTTTGATGATGTAAATAGTCTTTTCAAATCACTCCCAGAGAAAAAGTTTATTAGCTCTTCATTGAGGCCTTTAAAGATTGCTAGTTTTCTTTGTTCATTATCTCTCAGGGCATTAGCTTCTAACGCGATGGTATTGTCTCTACTCTAGATATATAAAAAACTTTGAAGCATGGTGCATTCATGTTTTCACTCAAACATATATAAGATTTATCTGTATTTATTTGCTTCCATTTTTCCAAATAGATGGAAAGTCTATAGTTGTGAGAATAGGAAATGTGTGATTCTATTGAAGCACTCCTCACATTCTGCCTACTTTTTCTGTTTGGTTTTAGAAATAACTCATAATTGTATCTTAGCCAATAACATCCATATTAACTTCTGTATATTGTGGTTAGCTTAAAAGGATAATATTTAAGCTTATATTATTGAGTAATCAAGATGGTTTGGTACCATATTAGGAAAAATGGAGATAAATTTTTCAAACAGCTTCATGATATTCTGGGCAGCAAAGTTGCCATCCTTTGCTACGGCTGCCAAAGAGCTTTGTGGTGTTTCTTTTTTGGCCTCTTGGTTTTAAAAAATAAGAACTGAGTTTCAGAAAGGTGAAATGATTTTTTTTTATGCTCACAGAACTCGATAGTGGTTTTGGGAAGGGTGATTCACAATCTCCCAAGTTTTAGTTCACTGTTTCCTCTGCATGACCATACCATTATCAGGAACTAAAGAGTTCTAGAACTTGAGTGGTGTTTACTAGGGAGGAAAAACCTTAAGGTTTAAGGTCCTTGAAATCAGAATCAATGAATGAAAATTTTCAGAATTTTGGAGGTTTGATTAAATTTTTTGGTGATGATTGAAAATATAGGTCTATTATTATAATTGAGGACAAGAGAAAGAAAGCAATTGCAATTAATCTGAAAAAAATTAATTACTTTTTCTTGTGAGAAAGTGGTGTCTCTGTGGCTAGGTTGTAACTTCTTAAAAGAAAATCCAAGCGTGGTGGCTCACGCCTGTAATTCCAGCACTTTGGGAGGTTGAGGCGGGCGGATCACTTCAGGAGTTCGAGACCAGCCTGGCCAATATAGTGAAACCTCCTCTCTACTAAAAATTCAAAAATTAGCCAGGTGTGGTGGTACACGCCTGTAATCCCAGCTACTCGGGAGGCTGAGGCAGGAGAATTGCTTGAACCCAGGAGGCAGAGGTTGCAGTGAGCCGAGATCATGCCGCTGCACTCCAGCCTGGGTGAAAGAGTGAGACTCTGTCTCAAAAGAAAAAAAGGAAGAAGGAAGTAAGGAAGGAAAGAAAGAAGGAAGGAAGGAAGGAGGGAAGGAGGGAAGGAGGGAAGGAGGGAAGGAAGGAGGAAGGAAATAGCTATTTTATACTACTTGGCACCTTGTTAAGCACCCGGAAAAGTTCTATACACATTGTAGGGTGTGTACAAATATGTGATTGATGAATCAGGAAGAACTGAAAAGTAAAGAACTAATGTCAGTGTGCTTTGCTCAGTAAACAATCCACAGAGTCCTATAACGGCTTTGGGAGGGTCCTGTCAATCTGAAGCCAAATAGCATTACTATATTCTGAGGTGTATATGTGTGTGTGTATGCATGTGTAGGTGTGTGTGTGTGTGTGTTAAACTAACCTTTATTGAGAGTTTACAAGATTTACCCTCTGTTAGGTATTAGAATTGTGTTATTTTATTTAATTCTTATTACACTCCTAAGAAATACATTCTAAAACAAACTGCCCCCCCCCCCCAAAAAAAAAAATGTGCATGGATATCCCCTGCTCTAGGAAAGAGACACAGCTGCCCATTACGCCAACATGATGAGAATCTGGCCTTACCAGAAAATCCAGAAGAAGTTTCCCGCCTCTGCCCCAAATAAATTTGAAACAAATTGTCCAGTTTATAATGATCTAAAATGTTACAAATGGCAGGAAAGCTTTTAAACTTCTCTAAAATATAAAACCAATAAAGACATACATTTTAAAAAATTGACAAAATTATACATATTTGTCATGTACAGCATGATGTTTTAGAATATATATACACATTGTAGAATGGCTAAATTGGGCTAACATATGTACTACCTCATATAGTTATCAATTTTGTGGTGAGAATGTAAAATCTACTCTCTTAGAATTTTTACAAATACAATATATTGTTATTAACTGTAGTCGTCATGCTGCACAATTGATTTCTTGAATTTATTTCTCCTGTTTAACTGCAATTTTGCATCTTTTGACCTACATCTTCCCAACAACTTCTTTTGCCACTGTCTCAGCCTCTGCTAACTAGTGTTCTACTCTAGACTTCCATAAGTTCAACTTTTTAGTTAACAAGATTAGAAAATAAGCTCACACATATACGAGTTGATGCAAATTCGGGAGTGATGGTAACTAAAAGAAGCATGAGGTATAGTTTCTTAAGATCCTGAAAAAAGTCAAGCACACTGAGAAGAAATGTATGACCCTTGACTGGTACCTGTAAAACTCTTATCTTGAGCACCTCAGCAACTATAACAATAATAAAAGCAACCTAGACACTAAGGTCAGCTGGTTGGTTTTTAAAAATATGAGTGCCATACATAGCAAAGAAATTCAATTACAATAAAAATATTTATACCCAAACACATTCCACAGAAAATGTTTATTTAGTAAATGTGTTTTTCACTAAATGACCTCTCATATTACTGCATGGAACAAAATATGTGCAATTTTCTCTTAATGACATCAAAATGGGTCCTAACCATCTGCCTCATAGTATTTTCTATCAGTCATTTTTTATAATGAATGAAAAGTAATTTAAGTGTCCTATATGACAATATTTATGATGTGGAAAGTAGTAGAATCTTTACATTCTGTGAATTTTGTCCACACATGTGAATGTCCTTGTTCACACATGTGTAGCCTAATGTGGATGAAAGGATACTCTTGATGGCTTTTTCTTGCACTCCAATCTGCGTCTTGTTTGGTTAAGTACTATCAAAAATGCTCTTATTAAGAGTATTGAGAAACAGTTCTTTCTTTCACAAAAGAATCACCACATTCTTTTTATTTTACTTGAAACTCATTCATCGCCATATGGACCAGAGCCCTGGGGACTTAACGAGCCTAGTGCAAAACAAACTTTGTGCAAACAGTGTTACACAGCAAGATGGCATTTGCTCTAAGAGCATGGAATAAGAACCACGAATCAGAATGCACATTGCTTTTTTGATTATTTCAAAAGAATAAGTACCTAAAAGAAGAAACTATCACCCTAGGATTAAGTGTTAAGCAACCAGCACCACGCTGGTCATAGCACACAGTAGGCCATCAGCAAATACATGTTGCATTGAATTTGTTGCCTGAACTAAGACAAATGTTGGTGAAATGTGAAGGCTAATTAAACAAGCTCACTTTTGAAATACGGCCTCTTAGTCTTTACACAAGTTCATAATTGACCTAGCAGAATCCAAAATTACTATTTTAAAAATAACAAAATTATATTCATTTACTTATATAAATAGTTTTTCAAACAGGAATGTGTCCATCAGCAGCAATATTAATCTGGATTTTATTAACTCAATGCCATGATTTCATTTTAACTCTCACCTCCACACCCGGTAATTAAGTACTTGGTGCTTTTCTCTATCTCTCTAGGCACTGGGATTTCCTTCAATACTGTAATGGCCCTGTGGACTCTCTAATGACTCATTGCCAATAAGGTCCATACAGTAACTTTAATTGCCTCCACATCTCCTTCTCTCTACAAAAATGGAATTCATAAACGCAGGTGTGGAAACATAATTAAGCACATAATGTTTTCCATCTCTTCCTAACAACTGCTTTACTTCATTCAAATTTCAGCTTGTAAAGCTTTACTCTCAATGGAGCAACCCACAGGAGAACCTCACAGATGCTAAAAACACATACACACTATAAATTAATCTTTGCCACTTGAGAGCATTGAAGAAAAAGAAAAGAACTTACATAGTCCAATGTAATGTATTAGACATCTAGTGACATGGCTTTATGTTTAAGTTCATCTTAAAGTATACATACAGATACCAATTACCAATAGCAACAATGGAAAACTGATTCTTTCTGATTCATGTAGGCAAATAGTAAATAGAGTTTACTCTGTCGTTTGGGAAAATGGCCACAGTGTATTAAATAAATAGGACTGTATAACCAACCTATCTGAGAAATAATGCATTGTGAATTTTTATCCATCCTGTTATTTAGGCTGTGAAAAACATTCACATAAAATACCATATTTTACAATATAGATCAATTTATAAAGCACTCTCACGTACTTTATTTTCCTTAGTACTTACTACAACCCATAAAGTAAGGATTATCATAATACCATGCCTGAAATTTGAGAAGACAGGTCTAGTATCATTCCCTTGTTGAGTCATGAGGTCATAAATTATTTATTCATTCATTTATTTATACAATCAATACTTTTTGGGCATTAGAATTCATATCTTCTGATACTAGTATTTTAATGCTTCTGTACTGCATAGTCTCTCAACACTATGCTCTACGATGACTTTTAGGTCACAGTTTTTTCTTGACATTCTGATGACAAAAGAGGACTGGTGATTCTATACCCACTTCTTAATATGATTTTGAATATCTAATGAGATTATAGAGTATGACAATAATAAACTCTTGGTAGTTCAACAAATTGTATTATGCTTGTCAAATTTGAGTGAGAAAGCATGGCAGTAGAGGGAAATGTGGTAAAGAGTGCAATTGGATCTGTGCAAATTTGCTTATATTTTCATAAAGTTGAGGTTTTCATTCCGACACTGCCACTTTCTTTGACCAACATGTGGCACAAAACCTCATAATCAGGGAACACCAACAGTTATCTGTCTGTGTCCCACCCCTGTGGATGCTAAACTAAAAAAACTAAAGGCAGCCCTAGACACGTGCACTACTTTCTTGTCTCTCAATGTCGTAACTGCCATGATACCACGTGTGAGGCACCCCATGAGGCTGCCTGGGCATGTCTGAAAAAAACATTTTCAGTACTATTTCTAAACTACGGATAAATAAATGGCTTCAATCTTTAGAACTGTCAATCCAGCATATATACACACTCAAATTAACCAAGCAACCAAGAAGATATTTAAAAATAGTCTTGAAGAGTTCAGTGTTTATTCTCTGAGCAGGTTTTTCAAATTAGAAATTAACATTTAAGAGAAAACAAACAGAGGGTTGTGGCAAACCAGGGCTAAAAAAACCCACATTAGCACATGGTCATGTGGATTCTTTTTTCAGGAAAAACATTCCAGATTCCACAGATTTTCAGTGGAAAAACAAAAACAGAATTCCCATCCATTTCCAAGTATGGCAAAGTGTGCACAAAACTTGTGTGTCTCTGCCCTGTTTCCTCAAACCACAAATTGTTATCCTAATAGAGTACTCCCAGTGAACAGAGAGGACATTGGGGAAGGACCCAGAAATGTTTGATTCCAGCCTCACTACCACCAGTACCAACTCTAACAACTGGATCCTCAGTTTCCTCAAGCGTAAAATGGGATAATAAATAGTTCCTTCTCTGCTGACTTCATTGGCTTTTGGTGAAGATTAAATTAGATAATATATGAAAGCCTCCAAGATGTAAAAAATGTAAGGAAAATTTATTATCTTAATCTTATTTTTATTCAATTGCTTTTTCTCATATATTCTCTAGTATTATGTATGAACAATATGCAATGGTGTGTTGGTAAATCTGCTCTCAGGGGAAAACACGCAGGTTCATGTTGTTTGCTGATATTTGTGGTGTAAATATTCTCACCATGGCCAATTTTTAAGGCACCAATTCACAAAATTTCTGACTATTTCATGATTGGCTCTCGGGAGCTGGTAGTGAACTGGCACCAGTACAGCAGTGGAACATCAAAGAATCTTTAACTAGACTAGAGGAAGTTTTGAGAAAAATCATTTTCTTTGGTCTTAACTTTTGCCTACTTTTTCCTTTTTTAGAGCAGTTTTAGATTCTTGCTGTATTCTCGAAGTCTCTTTTTCTATATCCCTTGTATACTAAATCAACTATGACTGCCTCCGGCTGTTATGAAAATTGAAAACTGGCTGAGTATTTATTTGTTTTGTGACAAATACTCAAATACTATAATATGAATATCAAATACTGTGACAGTTATTCTCACAATACAAAAAAATCTTGTTTCATAAACCACACTAGAGATTAAATAAAACAACTTTTAAAAATGTGGGCAAAATATTAATATCCATTGGAGAAGAAAGAAAATTCATGCACTATATACCTCCTTCTCCAATAGGTTGGAGGTAGTAGGATGAAAATACAGTGGGATTTTTCATCAGAAGTTCTGTGTTTAAATCTTAATGTGGCTGCTGCTCAGTATTTCATCATGGACAAGTCTCCTCATTGATCTGAGATTTGTTTTTATCTTCTATTTAGTGGAGACAACAGCATTAACCCATTCACCCTCCACATGAATTTGTTTTGGGGCTCAGAAGTATGTGGTAGTCTTTTGTAAAAATGAGGAACTAAACAAAATTAGTTACCACCACAGGGCAGTTGCTACTTACTACAAGAAGATAAATAAGCAAAGCTGTATTATTAGGTTAGATGAAAACCATAGAGTAGTGGGGACCGATCTGATCTAGGTTGTAAGTCAGAGTAAGTCTTCCTGCGGTAGTCACAACTAAGTCTTCCTGCTCTGGTCAAAACTAATCTGAGAGAGAAATTGACTTAGCTAGAGGATGAGATAGTTAGGGCATTTGGGCAGTGGGAGTGGTATATACAAGGACTTTATAAAGACAAGACACAGGGTGACTACAAAGGACTGAAAGATCATACACAAAGATCTTTGGCCCTGGCCTTGCCACTGTTATAATTAAATGTACACATATGCAGTCAGAAGGAAAAATAAAAGCAATCTTGTATCTGAAGATCACCACACTAAATACAAAACACCTTGTTTAACAAGTTCCCAAGATGAATAAAGCCTTGGACCTCTTCTTGAAAATTAAACAACTTTATCCCTGACTTATATAAGCTTAGTATCTGTAAATATATAATGATTCTTGAAGATATAATTATCAAGTGAAGATATTCTTGGGTTTTTAGCAATGAATATAATAAATAGACTATTTTAAAATAAAGAATAGTGAGTTGCACATGTAGAAATTATAAGTGAGTTTTTGAAAATAGTCTTCCTTCCATCATGCTGGTTAAATATCTCTCAATATGTTTTTGTGGTAGGTAAAAAGAACTTCAGGTACTTTTGGAACTTGACAATCTATATATAAACAATTATTACTTGAAAAAGTTATATGAGACTAATGGAAAAAATCACACTCTAAAAAGTCTGGAGGAGTTTCTGAGACTCCTAAATATGACAGAGAATCTTACACTGAACATCTCTCTTGCTATAAAGGAAGATTTGGGATATTGAGAAGCAGATGGTTACTCCCAGTGATCTTGGGAACATTTGGATACCAAATGTTTGAGTAATACCGAGGTTCCCCAGAAAGGCATGAAGGAAAAAAAAACCACATTTCTCATCCCCTGTTTGCAATGACGAACCATTCTACCTCTGTTAGTTGTAACTCTATGCAGACTTATGTGATCTGAACTAAATACCCGAATTTTTCACTGCTTCCTCATGCAGCCACTTCCACACTACTGACCCTGGAGTAGATGACACGGTAGGCAAATGAAATTTTATATTATTAGGTGAGCTCTAGTTGCAAATCTCTATCTGATTCTTTTCCTAGTTAGCTGCCTGAATTAATCTCTGCCACTTATTCTGCAAATTACTACATCTTACTAAACATAATTTTACTCTTCTATAAAATAGAAACATTATCTCTGTCTTTACAAGAATGCAAGATGTCAAAAAGAGAACCTGTTTCCTTTAAGACCTAGAGCTGAGTCTGCCCTAAGTCCCTCCTCCACATATTTTCTTCTCTAGACCTGAGTGTCGATCCATTCAAGCTTTGAGTGTTTCCAGACAAGAAGGAAGCACCTCCAGGACCTGTTCTACCCCATTAGCTACCCCAGAGATGGAGGGAAAAAAAAGTTACACGAGGAGAAGAATCAAGAACAAAGGATGATTTCTCTCCTTAGACCTACACAGAAGTGCTCTACTTGACTTCACAAGGATGAGAGCATGCTCTTCCAGCTGGTATCTCCATTCCAACCATTTAAATGGAAGAAAAGATGGACAAACACACACACACACACACACACACACACACACACACACACACACACGAAAAGAACATGAAAAGAGATTTTTATCTCTAGTTCTACATATAATCCTTTAATCCTCCCACTAAAGGCTCTACTCCCCCACATTAGTGCTCTATTGTAACATATCAAGGATTCCATTTAGTCTTTGGTCATTACAACCTCTCCTGAGATGGGGAATGGAGGGAAGATGAGAGAAGAGGAGACAGTCTTATGTTTCCCCAAGATTGAGTGAACAACAATCATGAATTATTCTCAGTTTGTTTTAAATAAACATAAAAAGAAATACAAATTGATCAAAATCTTTTTGTCCTAAATGGACAACAATATGAAACAAATATCTGTAGTAATTTTATGTTAACTAAAATAATGATACTTGTTTAAATTGGCAATTAATGCTAGAAGTTGACTGAGAAACCAAAAGTAAAGGTATGGTTTTAAGTTTATTGAATACTTATCAATATGATCTAACACATTCAGAAACAGGCAAATGAAGGTTATTAGATACTTCATTGTTCAAACAAAAATAGATATATAAGAGGGGATGATACCCACATGTTAATATTACACAGTTTATAAGACTCTCATGAGAGAGAACTATTCAAGACAAAATAAAAAAAGTAAAAGAAATTTTAAAAAGGGGGAAAAAGAGAACCAGCATTAGAATGAAAGACATATATTTTTACATTATGTAAATGCATCCTATAGTCATGTATATAAAATATAGGTGAGTATTTCACTCCTATATATGTATATTTGACCAGAAACTTAATAATATCTTATAAATTACAGTGATATTGGCTGGGTAATAATAAGGCATCATAACTAACTGCATAACCTCACAGAAGGATTGAAGTTTTTAAACTATTCACAAATATGCCCCCCAAAAAAGTAAATAAATAAAAGTAGCTTGTCTTGCTCAGGAAGCCCCATTCCCTATACAGGGGAATGAGACAGAATATACACTTGAGAGCCTCTTTCAGATTAATTCACTCTCATTGGGTTAATATTCTGTCAATCTAACCTTCAACTTGACTCTAAAAGGTTTTTTTTTCTCTTCCTTCTCTAGAGGATGTTCAGGGACTATGGACATTTTCATATGCTAATGACTTTTGGAGAGAGCCCCTGACTCATGTCTTCTCCTCTGGCCAAGCACAGTCTCCCACATGGTGTGTTGTGGTTGGCTGTATCTGTCTCTGAGCACCCTGCTGTGATGTTCACTGTAAGGCTGGTGTTCACTGGGTAAGGCTACATCCCTGCCACGGTTTTCACTGGAAAGATCTCTGCTTTCTGTGGCCATTGATCCCAACTCCAGGTCTCTTCAGTTCTACTAGGTTCTCTTAGCATCTCCATAGATCATAGCCATTACCACCACAAACAAAGAATGCTGTTAGCAAAACAGCAAAGAGGCTAAATGTGGGTGTTAAGAGAAGAAGATAGATGCATATCTGGGTTCTTCCAATTTCAAGCTGTGTGAACTTGAGCTAGGATTGCCTCTTCTCTAAGAAGGGTTAATTCATTTATTCAACATACACTTAGTGCCTACTATATGCTAGGCACCTTGTTGAGAGTTGGGAACACCGAGGTGAAAAAGAGATACAGTACCTACCTTCACAGGGCTTAGAGTGCGATGAGGAAAGCCAATGATCTCTCTCCTGGAAAAATATTAGAAACTTGGGATGGTAAGAGAACTGTTCTTATGGTCAAAAGATTGCCTCTCCAATACTCAACAGGGGAGACCTATGATCAATAAATGGAATCACAGTGCCTCAGTCCATCCATAACAGAAACACCATAAACTGGATGGTTTATAAACAACAGAAATTTATTTCTCTCAGTTGTGGGGGCTGCACCAGTAGACTCCATGTGTTGCGAGGGCTAGCTTTGTGGTTCATAGATGACCATTTTCTCATTGTAACATCACATGGCAGATGGGGAGAGCTCTGGTCACTTCAGCCTGCTTATAGGACTCTAATCTCATTCATGAGTACTCCACTTTTGAATCACCTCCCAATACCATCATATTGGGGATTACGTTTCTACATACGAAGTCTGGGAAGACATAAACATTCAGTCCATAGCACACAGTGAGGTTGTTTTGAACTTAATGACAAGAAGCTCTTTGACAATAAGTATAGTTGACCATTGAACAACACAGGGTTGAACTGTGTGGGTCCACTTGTATGTGAATTTTCTTCTGCCTCAGCTACCCCTAAGACAGCAAGATGAACCCCTCATCTTTCTCCCCCTCCTCAGTCTCCTCAACATGCAGATGACAAGGGTGAAGACCTTTATGATGACCCATTTCCACTTAGTGAATAATATATTTTCGCTCATGGTTTTCTTAATAACATTTTCTTTTCTAGCTTGCTTTATTGTAAGAATACAGTATATATTACATATAACCTACAAAATATGTGGTAGTCGATTGTTTATATTATCAATAAGAATTCTTGTCAACAGTAGGCTATTCATAGTTAAATTTGGAGGAGTCAAAACTTATACTTGGATATTCTTTTTTCTTTCTTTCTTTTGTTTTCTCCTTGAGACAGGGTCTTGCTCTGTCACCCAGGCTGGAGTGGTGCAAGGGTGTGAACAACATGGCTCACTGCAGTCTCAATCTCCTGGGCTCAACCAATCCTGCCACCTCAGCCTCCTGAGTAGCTGTGACTACAGATGCACACCACCATGCCTGATTAATTTGTTTATTTTGTAATTTTTATAGAGAAGGATTGCTTCAGGCAGAATCACAGTCATAGCTCACTGCAACCTCAAACTCCTGGGCTCAAGTAATTCTCTTGCCTCAGTCTCTCCAGTATGTGGGACCATAGGAGAGCTCAACTATGCCTTTATTTATTTTTTAATTTTCTTTTTGTAGAGACACAGTCTTGCCCAGGCTGGCCTTGAACTTCTGGATTCAAGTGATCCTCTCACCTCAACCTCCCAAAGTGCCAGGATTATAGGCATCAGCCACCATGCCCAGCCTATACTTGGACTTTTTTTTAACTGTGCCTGTGGTTGGTGCCCCTAGTCCCTGAGTTCTTCAATGGTCAGATGTACTTTCTAACTGCTGAACAGTGGGCCTCTTGAAATAGTAAGGTCACTGCTGGAAGTCTTCAGTAAGATGTGGCATGACTGTCAGGAGGCTACAGGTCTAATTCATGCAGGGGATGGGAAGCTGGGGTAGTTGGTTTGCATCAAGCCTGGTTCTTGTTATGATGGTGACATGCCTCAACAGGGTGGTGACATAATCAACAGGTGAGAACTTAATTATTAACATCATAGTTGACCTGCTAGTTTGCCAGGTACATCTGTACATGAACATCGAGCCACTTCCTAATGAGTGTGTATGTTTCTCCCTGTGTTCTCTGTTGTCAAGTAAGAGTTAATGTAAATTTTTCCTCCTGCCATTGCCAATTTACTGTGCAGAGCTGAGGCTTGGGATGAAGAGGATGTTAGGAAAAAAAAAAAAAAAAAAAAGAGCAACTGCCTTTGTGCTACTAGGCAGAGAAAAAGCAGGCCAGACCAGTCACAGGCAGGCGAAGAGGTGAACCTGGGGACAAAGAACAGATGGAATGTGAGGAGGGCACAGAGAAACAGATTTGTGAGAAATGCAAACGGGGTGAAATATATGCAAAGTTGGAAGAGTAAGGAGATGGTAGGGGAAGAAAATAAAAATAATGATGGAACCCAAGAAAGGAATTAGATAAAATCAGAGGGAGATAATGAAAAGCAAAAAGAGGGAATGCAAAGCAAAGGAGGAACAAGCACAATTTACTAAGCAACATTTTGGTTTTTATCAAGGGCCTTGTTCCCGGAGTAGGGAACAGAGCAAGAAGAGAATGTTTGTTGATGCAGGAGCCCTCCCTCCAAAATGTCACAGTGCAGGTTATTGCAGATGAGCGTCTCTGGCAGGTCTGTCCCTGGTTCACCACAGGGCCACATCTCTCTCAGTTTTCTTAGGGAGAGGTGGACTGAGAACTTCCTTCAAGTCAAGCAAAATCTTTTTAGTACAAGCATAACTTTTTTTGTTTGTTTGTTTGTTTGTTTTTTTTGTTTGTTTTTTTTTTTACTTTGTCAAAGATAATTTATTGTTTTTTTTTTTCCATTTATATATATATATATATATATATATTTTTTTTTTATTATACTTTAAGTTCTAGGGTACATGTGCATAACGTGCAGGTTTATTACATATGTATACTTATGCCATGTTGGTGTGCTGCACCCATCAACTCGTCAGCACCCATCAATTCATCATTTATATCTTGTATAACTCCCCAAGGCAAGCCCTCCCTCCTCCCCCCTCCCCCCTCCCCATGATAGGCCCCTGTGCGTGATGTTCCCCTTCCCGAGTCCAAGTGATCTCATTGTTCAGTTCCCACCTATGAGTGAGAACATGCGGTGTTTGGTTTTCTGTTCTTGTGATAGTTTGCTAAGAATGCTGGTTTCCAGCTGCATCCATGTCCCTACAAAGGACGCAAACTCATCCTTTTTTATGGCTGCATAGTATTCCATGGTGTATATGTGCCACATTTTCTTAATCCAGTCTGTCACAGATGGACATTTGGGTTGATTCCAAGTCTTTGCTATTGTGAATAGTGCCGCAATAAACATACGTGTACATGTGTCTTTGTAGTAGAATAATTTATAATCCTTTGGGTATATACCCAGTAGTGGGATGGCTGGGTCATATGGTACATCTAGTTCTAGATCCTTGAGGAATTGCCATACTGTTTTCCATAATGGTTGAACTAGTTTACAATCCCACCAACAGTGTAAAAGTGTTCCTATTTCTCCACATCCTCTCCAACACCTGTTGTTTCCTGACTTCTTAATGATTGCCATTCTAACTGGTGTGAGATGGTATCTCATTGTGGTTTTGATTTGCATTTCTCTGATGGCGAGTGATGATGAGCATTTTTTCATGTGTCTGTTGGCTGTATGAATATCTTCTTTTGAGAAATGTCTGTTCATATCCTTTCCCCACTTTTTGATGGGGTTGTTTGTTTTTTTCTCGTATATTTGTTTGAGTTCTTTGTAGATTCTGGATATTAGCCCTTTGTCAGATGAGTAGGTTGCAAAAATTTTCTCCCATTCTGTAGGTTGCCTGTTCACTCTGATGGTAGTTTCTTTTGCTGTGCAAAAGCTCTTTAGTTTAATTAGATCCCATTTGTCAATTTTTGCTTTTGCTGCCGTTGCTTTTGGTGTTTTAGACATGAAGTCCTTACCCATGCCTATGTCCTGAATGGTACTACCTAGATTTTCTTCTAGGGTTTTTATGGTATTAGGTCTAACATTTAAGTCTCTAATCCATCTTGAATTAATCTTCGTATAAGGGGTAAGGAAAGGATCCAGTTTCAGCTTTCTACTTATGGCTAGCCAATTTTCCCAGCACCATTTATTAAATAGGGAATCCTTTCCCCATTTCTTTTTTCTCTCAGGTTTGTCAAAGATCAGATGGCTGTAGATGTGTGGTATTATTTCTGAGGACTCTGTTCTGTTCCATTGATCTATATCTCTGTTTTGGTACCAGTACCAAAGCATAACTTTTTAATGAGTAATTTAATGAGTAAATATTCCTTAACCTCTGACTATTGTTCCAGGCCAGATAGCACATAAGTTTCTTTTTTCTTTTTTCTTTCTTTTTTTTTTTTTTTGAGATGGAGTCTCGTTCTGTTGCCCAGGCTGGTGTGCAATGGCACGATCTCGGCTCACTGCAACCTCCTCTTCCTGGGTTCAAGCAATTCTCCTGCCTTAGCCTCCTGAGTAGTTGGGATTACAGGCACTTGCTACCATGCCCTGATAATTTTTGTATTTTTAGTAGCGATGGGGTGTCACCATGTTGGTCAGGATGGTCTTGAACGCCTGACCTTGTGATCCACCCACCTCGGCCTCCCAAAGTGCTGGGATAACAGGCATGAGCCACCTCAGTCGGCCACAAGTTTCTTAATGATAGTCATTGGGTTACACATATGTTCTGTTCAACTGAATGCCGCATAAAAAGTGTAATGTTTATGGTTCTGCTGATAATAACAAGTATTGCTTGCTTTATTTAACAGGGATAGCTCATTCATTATAAAGAAATCAAAGTAACTGATTTTCTATATCTTGTGATTCTCACTAGCCCTTCTTTTGATGGACCAGATGCAGACTGGTCTTCCTGGGCATCATTTCCAGATCTGGGAGATAGAAAACCAGAAAGAACAGCTGTGGCCGTAAGCAGGAAGTGAAAAATAAATCTGATGGAATATTATCCTAGCCCAACTAGTAATTTTTTTAAACACTGAGATTTCTCTACTGTCATTCTTGTCTTTATAATTCATTAATGGCATTTTGTTCAGCATCTTGTGTTAAATCCCTTTGTCCTTCTTTAATCCTCATATTTCATATATGTCAGATTCTCTGACACATGGAGCTGTGATAAAAACTCATCAAAGCCCTTGTTATGCTGTATTTCTATGCACTGAGTTGTTGTCATGTTACTCTATAAGCAATCTCTCTCCATATCTCACTCCACCCCTCTCATTATCATTTATTTTTGACTCAATATCTAATACATTTTGTGTTTTGTTTTGTTTTTATTTTGATGAAATAATCCTATCAGCTTATTCACAAAATCTATTAGTAAATCTTAAAGGAATATTAGGATGCACTTAGAGTTATATTTATTTTAAAGTTATCTTCATTCACAAATATCATTGACAACGTTAATATGTGAAAATAAGACAAATAAAAGTCTCTATGTTTTCTGAGTTCGGGGCCTAAAAAGTAAAACAACTTCATCCTGGGGCAAAGTAACTCATTTTTTTAAGTTGCTCACAAAGTGGCTTGGCTGCTAGTTTTGGACTAAATGTGAACCTTTGGGGGTTGAAATTCATTTACTCCTGGCAAAATGTGACTTCCTGCTTCTAAGAATAAAGGCTTGAAAAGACTTATTAAAGGGAGGCTCCAAAAAGACTTCTTAAACTTCAAACAGGTCTTACAAAAGAACATTCTGATGAGTTAAGTGCACATGAATTAGAAGCATATGTATTAAATTTCCCTTAAAATACACATGGGTTTAAAAATTAAGTGGGGAGAAAAGACTCTTGGCAAAAATCTATTTTAGGTTTGGCTAAATCCAAACCATTTGAAAAGTAATTCCAAGGAATGGGACAAAAGACAAATTAAAATTTTTAAACACTTTTGGGAATTGAGTATATTCTAATTTTTTAAAATGATTTAAGCTTACTTGAATAAGAAATACTGGATTTGTTTAAATCTCCCCTAAAATAAAGGGAAAACTGCATGGAAACAGGATCCATTTTTTGAAAACTCCAAAACCTTGGGAAAAAGCTTGAAGATCTTGATGATTTTAAATCAAAGCCAGGCCTGCCTGGAGGAAAAATGGTACTTAATTCAAGGGAATTGTGACTTTTGTCTTGTTTTCCTGCTCATGTCCTTTCAGGAAGAGCTAAAAAGCCTTCCAGACTCCTGTTTCTTCATCTCTCATATAAATGATGTCATTTGTTCTTTCTCTTCCGAAGACACACACACACACACACACACACACACACACACACACACGAGACACTGAAAATTCACTGGATGATGCTGTCAGCAGTGTGCATAGAGAAAAAAAAAAACAGTCGTGAATGCACTGTGCTTAAGCCAGGCAGTGTCACAGTCCTCATTTAAATGGATGACAACACAACATGGATGATTTCAAAGTGATTGGTTCAGTTAAGAGAGGTGGAGGAAATTTGAACCAGAATTACAATTTTAATAAATACTATTCCTGTGTAAAGTTAGAGCCTGATATTTATAGTTTGTACCTGTATCTTGTTCTTGTAATATTCCTTTATAGTAGACACCAGGGCCTTGATATCTAAGTGAGTC
Source organism: Rhinopithecus roxellana (assembly GCF_007565055.1). Taxonomy (NCBI): domain Eukaryota; kingdom Metazoa; phylum Chordata; class Mammalia; order Primates; family Cercopithecidae; genus Rhinopithecus; species Rhinopithecus roxellana. The sequence goes on along the minus strand of NC_044557.1, from coordinate 55,644,305 downwards.
ATAGAACTATCTGGGCATCCAGAAGCATTTCCATGTGGCTATTACAGCAAGGGCATAAAACTAAGGTAAAAAGACCTAAAAGTGGCATGGACCTGTGAAAGCCATCTTAAAGGATGCTACAGTTCAGAGTACTTGGAGCCATAAAAATGTAGTGTTTTTCTTTTTGTTTTGTTTTTTGGTGGGGTGGTAGGCAAAAAGTTGAACAATGACAAGAAAGAGGGATAGGGAAGGTAAATATAATGTTAAAGGTCAATTTTATTCTATAAATATGTATTAAACGTGTTTGTTATAACAGATGTTGAACCCAGTATCTGATTAAAATGACAAATGAAAAACTATCTTGAATTTTAAAATACTTGGCAACTACAGTGAAGGCAAACTTATATTCAGCTTATATTATTGTAGTTCAATTCTGTAAGGCCTGGTGACTTAAATACATGAGACTTGACTCAACATGGATTCTAGTGACTAACACATGATCTGGATTCAAATACTGCATCTACCATTGGTACTACCTGTATTACCTTGAGCAATTTAAATAACCTCTTTGAGTCTCAGTTTCCATGTCTATAAAGTGGGGATGCCATTAACTTTCCTATAGACAAGGTGAGTATTAGTGTAGTGTCTAGAACTTCATACCCAGAACAGTGATTTATTTCATTAATATGGTAAATATATTCTGAAAGAATAGAGCAGACAGAGTGGGTGTGCTCTGCCGTGGAGGGAGGTGAAGAAATAAGTTCTTTTGAACTAAGCCATTGAATCAGCTTGTTTTTACCCTTAAACATAGTGACTTTATATATATATATTATCTTATGCATTTATGGATTGGTTATGTAGTGCTTCTAGTCTGGGCTTCATTAGCTTGGAATGGAGGTTTAGAATAACCTCACTGTTATGTCTGGGGCCTTAGCTAAGATGTGTAGCATGGATGAGGCAGCTGGAATGGGTGGATCCTCTCTCAAATAGTTTCTCCTCCTCCAACAAGCTAGTCTGGGGTCATGCACGTGGAGAAAGGATTTCCTGCAGCAAGAAAGGGAAAGTTTTAATGCACAAACCTGTATCAAGCTTCTTTTGGTGTCACATTTGTTACTGATCCATTGGTCAAAGCAACTCACATAGCCAAGACCAGATTCAAGGAATGGAGAAATAGATTCAGCTCTTGATGGGAGGGATGGCAAGTTACACAGCAAAGATAGGTATGAATAAATTGAGACAGACCCATTGCTGCAGCAGTCTGCCAAGACCTTAACAAGGTACTTAAATTTTGTGTTCATAAGAATCACCAGAGTTACTGATTTACCAGACTGATCTCATTTTAATACTGGCAAAACTGACAAAGTCCTGGAAGTTGTTGTTATCATTACTTTTCACTATGGAATAAGCATTGAAGAGTGAGAAGGATAAATGCCAAATGAAGAATTCAGCTGAATCGGGAAGCTCCTTAATGCTTTCTTTAACTGCTTAGAGAGGCACATGGATATAGTGGCAATAGCTTGCCAGTGTGGATCGAGGACCCCACTGGGTCTAGGGAGACCCAAACAATTCTAAGGCACTTGAATTCCCCTCCCCAGACTCTGGGATAATTAAAGCTGCAGAATATGTCATTGCCAAGCCTAACAACCTGTATGTAGTAATTATTAGGCATCCTATATGGACAGACTGCAGGTACATACATGAGGCCAGCCCACTGGCATGAACAATCGCTTATCTGCTGCAACACAGTGATAGAGTGGAACCGATCATCACAAACCTAGAAACAGGTCTTCTAAAGGAGATTGTTAAATTGTGAAAAATTTCTGGACAAAATTAGCACTTTTTCCAAATTATTTTAATTAAAGTGCTTTAGATTATTCTGACCATACTTGGAGAAACTCTGACTTAAAGGATGGGTAGGTGTTTTCTGGGTAAGAAGGAAAGGACAGACATCCCACATGGAGAGACTAGGATAGAGCATGAACAAAGACAATGATACAGATAGTGTACGATGTGGCCCCAGGGTCATGGAGGGAAGGCGGCAAGGTGGATAAAGAAAAAGTAAGGGTGAAAAGTGGACAGCAAGGAAGTTGAGAAAAAAAGCTAGATGGTGCACACTGATGTCTATTATGGAAGCTAGGCAGCCAGAGTATCCCTGATTTCTGATACTTGTAGATGGAATAAAATTCGAGGCTAAAACATTGACACTGCAAATAGGACAGCTGTAAATATATGGCCTATGATAGACCAGACTTTTTGTATTAATTCAATAGCAAGAGCTAACTGTACTCTTTGGTGAGTTAGGAGTTTAGCTGCCCAATCTCTGCTGGAAGTCATACATTGAAGACCTTATACTTATTCACGTGTATAAACCCTAGGGTCTAATAAATGCTCTCAATCACTAAGAAACCATTCGTATTTTGTTGTGAGTTGGACTGGAATAGATCAATAGTGCCCTAACATGTTCATTATGTTTAATATTTTATGCATATATAAGACAATTGATCACCTAAACTGTATGGATGTGATTACTCATCTTAAGTTCTGCTCATGGCCTACTTGTTTGCAAAAGGGCTTTGTTATTAAGAAACAGTAATGAAGTACTCTAGGTTTATTTTCAGCCACAAAGATAAGATCCATTCAATTCTCAAGAGTTTTGAAGATGCTGAAGGTAGTAAACTTATCCCTACTGGTCTACTATAAATGAATTTCTATGCCTAAGATTTTCTAATATAATAATGTCAATAACATTGTAATCTTAAGTGTTCACTTGTGGGTCTCTAAAATACATAAACTAAATAGAGAAATAAATTAAACTTGAATTAAAACTGGTCGGTTTGACAATTTTTTCCATTCTACAGAAAGTTATTCAATATATCTTAGTGGCATAAACCTGTGAATCCCTGTTTAATTTGGAAATATCTCCCCCAACATTCATCTACCTCTAACTTCTGGGGTTTATCCTTAAGACTGCAGCATTCTTGACTCTGTGATAAGGCCATGTGATTATGGAAGGAATTTAAATACCAGATCCAAAATTGAGCTTATAATCTTTCTTAAATTATATTTATTCCTGACTTCCATCATTCTGCTAACTGCTTCATATTCTCTCTAGTCACCCTAGTTGCTGAAGATGAAGATCTCATTAGCACCTTTCTCACTACCTTGTTCCCCCAAAACGTTTCATGCCATGTGGTTCCTATCTCTGAAAGATTTGAACATTTACCACCTTCTTTCAATTCTGTTGTCACTAGCCTACTTAAAGTTTTTATTTTCTCTCCTTTAGATTATTGCATTTAATAAATTCTATTAGTTGTGCTCATTGTGTCCTGTCTTTCCATCTAATCCATTCTGCATACTGAGTCATGCATTTATTCAGTAAACCTTTACTACATACCAGCACTGTTCTAAAACCAGCAGATACAGCTGTGAACAACTGATACATAAATCCCCACCTTCTTGGAGCTTACATAAAATATATGGGCTGTGATAATAATAAGTGTGAAAGAGAAAAGTAAAACACACCAGAGGGAGACATGAGAGGTTAGGAAAGAGGGCTAAGATGTTAAATAGAGTAATAGGAGAATGTCTCATTAGGAGATAAACTTTGAGGGGGGGAAAACAGAAAAAAAGAGGTATACGTTAGGGTAACTGTAATTGGTATAACATATAAATCCCCCAAAGTCATTGTCTGAATGTTTTAAAATGTGTGGGTTTTGCTCACATAATAGTTTAATGCAGGAAAACTCATAGCCTTCCATGTGGTGATTCAGGATATAGTTTCTGCAGAATTTTGACCCAACTGCCTGGAATTAGGCCACACTTTACAGATTAAGGGTACAGTCCTTCACATGACTGTCCTCACTTCAGACATTAGCTGCAAGTATTGAGGTCCCCAAGATACCCTCATGTCTGACAAGTTGGCTATCAATTTAGGGGTTCCTATTACCCCCTCAGGTTTGATAATTCACTAGAACAACTCACAGAACTCAGGAAAGTGTTATGTTTACAATTACAATTTTACTATAGCAAAAAGATAAAAATCTGAACTAGTCAAAAAGAGAGATGCAAATGGCAAGGTCTATGAGGGTCCCAGCTCACCATAGTTTTTATTGGGGTTTCATTATGTAGGCATGATTGATTGAATCATTGGCAATGTTAGGCAACCTGCAGTGCTCCTTCCCTTCCCAGATGGATGTCACATGGCTCAAAGTTCCAACCCTCTAATCACATGATTGGTATTTCTGGCATGACCATTCCCAACTTGAGTCATGTCATCAGCATAAACTATGTAGAAACCTACCACAAATAACTAAGATATATGGTCACCCTGGAAATTCCAAGAGTTTAGAAGGTAACTCTAAGGAACTGAGAACAAAGGCAATCCAAATTCTTTATTAAAAGGGTGTCTTCCATAGTGTGCAATCTGCCATCATCAACCTGTGACTTCCAAGGTTGCCACAGAAGAATAGAGAGAGGGAGGATCTCTTGCCCTGGGTGGGACCAGAAGTGACACACATCACTCTATTCATATTCTGTTAGTGGGAACTAGTCACACAGCCACAATAGATGCAAAGTGGGTTGGGAAGTGTAGTCTTTGGCTAATGGCAGAGTTGCACAAACAACTCTTATAGAAGAGGAGAAAGAATCTTTGGTGCAAGTTAGTTGTCGCTACTATACTTGCCATGCAACAGCCATTATTCGTTTAATTATTTTTCTCTGCGTCTCCTCTCCAAAATCAGGGATTACTATTATACATATATCATGTCACATGATGTTATCCCACAGGTCATGGATGATCTATTTTTCTTTTTGTTTATGTTTTTGAAATTTTTTTTCTGTGTGTTTAATACTGCTATGTTTTCAAGTTCATTTTTTTTTCTGAAATGACTAATCTCCTTTTAATTCCATCTATATTTTATCTTAGATACTATAGTTTTCCATTTTAAAATTTCAGTTTAAATATTTTAAAATATCTTCCAGTCTCTACTTAACACATCCAATTTTTGCTCTTTTTGAACATATGCAATAGAGTTTTGATAAGACTTTTAAGGCCCTAGTCTGCTAATGCTTTTATCTATGTCCATTCTAGATCAGTTTTGATTAATATAGTTTTCTTTTTATCACAGAACATACTCTTTTGCCTCCTGCACTCTGATAATCTTACTTTGGAAGGCAGATATCATATATTTTATTTTGTTGGGTGCTTAATACTACGTATTCCTATAAGAATCTTTAAGCTTTATTGTAGGATACAGTTAAGTTACTTAGAATCAGATGGATCCTTTCAGGTCTTTCTTTTAAAGATTTGTTATGGAGGACTACAACTGTATGGCATCTAGGCCTAATTAGTCCCCCACTATTGAAGAAAGGTCGTTCTGAGTATTCTATTAAATGGCCTATGCATTTTTTTCATTCTGGCTGTTGGCAACAGGCACTATTCCCAGTCTTCTGCAATCTCTACGTATTCCTCCTTCTCATTCTTCCAGGAGGTCTTTCCCTCTCCCTGGGTAGTTTGCTAACATGCATGTGCTGATCAGTATTCTGTTGAATACCCAAAGGGAACATTTACAGATCTCTAGGATTCTCTCTGTGTGCAGATCTCTATTTGTCAGTGCTCTGCCTGGCAGATGTTAGTCTCTTTGGTTTCCCTGAATTTTCAGCTCTGTCTCTTCAACTCAAGGAGTCTGCCAGGTTCCACATTGGTTCCCATACCCTATGCATGTCATGGAGGAAATTCTCTCAAGACATGTGCGTCTTCTGCCATTTTCTAGGACAATTACAAGATTTAACTCTTGTTTACTGTTTCTCATCGAAACGCGATAGATGTTTCATGATGTTCAACAGCTTTAAAATGGGTGATTCATATTTTTGTCTAGTTTAAAAAAAATGTTTTAGATGGGAGAGTAAACTATTTTCTATTATTTCATCTTGATCAGAAGTGGAAGTTGTCAGTGTGGTTTTGATTTATAATACATATTTTCTAGAGGGTAAGAATGCTTATGTTTAAGAGGAGTAGAGAATTGTAAAGTTTGCTAGGGTGGTTAAGAGTTGTCTGTGTTCCAAAGGAATAAATTATTTGGAGAAAATGAATCACCCAATTATGTTTTATCTCATTTCAGTATATCACTAAATTAATTCCTGAGTATACTTCAAATCTTACTTTTTCAATATGTTATATTAATTTTTTATTTGCTAGAATCATAACTACTTTATTGCGTACCTGCTACCCTGTGTTCTTTTTCCCCTGTGTAATTAAAAAAATTTTTGACACCTCATTCATTTTGAAAAAATTACAAAGTGTGGCTTTAGTATTTTTTTCTTTAAGTAATACTTTCATATGTTCTTATGTAACACTATTTCCTTGGGCAAGAGTCAAATAAGTAAGTAAACAAAAAGCAATCTAATATTTGCCTCGAAGCAACCATCCTTCCAATCACTTTACAGAGGCAGAGCTCATGGCAGCAGCTTGGAAGAAGCTGACCTGCAAAAGTGTTTATGTAAGCATGTCATTGCTTGGGCAAAGGCCATGCTAAGAACTGCTGTGTTCAGAGACTCAGAGAGTTAAGAGTATGAGAAACATAGTCATTTGTGGATCTTAACCAAACTTCGATGTGCTTTTTAGCCATGGTCTGGGGATTGTCACTTCAGCAACCTTATTAAAAGAAAGGCATTGTTTTTGCTTCATTTGCCATCTGGAGTAGAGCTCTACAGGCATTCTGACCAAGCAGGCCATCATCAGGGAGAGATATGAAACAAGAATTCACAGAAATTCTGGGAAAGGCCAATCATATACAGAAAAGCTGAATAGCAGTAAGTTAGGCTGGGATCAAATTTATTGTGGAAAAAAACAAAAAATGCTAAAACTATGGAGACCGGATAAGCCAAAAAGAAAAATAAAAAAGGTTGGCAAGAGGCCCAGGATAACAGTTTAGAAAATGAAGTGGAGCTTGATCTCTAATCCCCAATCTTCAGACTCACTCAAGCCCACTGTAAAAGAAAAAGAGGGGGAGCATAGATGACTGAAGAGCATCTCCTTTCTGGTGGGGGGAAGAAATAGCCCATATTTTCTTTTTTCAAAGAACCATAATCTTTGTAGAGTCTATTATAGCACAAACCTTAGGGTTAGCAAGGAAGTTTTCTTCACCTCACCAAGGGGTTCATTTCTCACATTTTTGTTTTTGACTATTTACTACGACACTGCAGACGTGTTTGAGATCTTTTCCTTCTCAATCTCTGCCTCATTTCCATTCAACACTCTACAGTTTGCCTTCCCCCAGTGCATACAATTATCACCTCTCCATTCTAATTAGCTTCCAAGCTGACTATATTGTCACCCCTACTTTTATGTTATTGGCTCCATATATTTTGATCTCTTAATTGGCTTTTGATTCATCTCATTTTGCAAACTGTTGCCAAGTACTTTTTTTTTTTTTTTTTTTTGCTTTTTTATATACTTCCAGGGCTGCTTTACAGTATACTTTTTATTTTTTTAGTATGTCCTTTTTCAAATCTGGTTTCCAACTCAACATAGCTCAAATCTGCTCTTCCTGGCAATATATTAAATCTTACACACACACACACACACACACACACACACAAACTTTATTGAGGTTTTTTTTTTCTTTTATTTTTTTTACTGTAATGGTGCACAACCCACTTGCCAGATCAATTTTTTAAGGGATTTATTATTTTTCCTTTGATATTCCTGGACTTTGTCAGTGATGACAATCATTTTATATTGAGGCTAGGAAACTTCTCCCTTGCAAATCACATTTGTGATAGTTTGTAATGTCTTTAAGACTGTAGGAGGTAGACATCTGAAAAGTGTGATTTTTTGACAGACTGTTTATGTACTAATGTGTAAAATTTCCCAAAAATCTGCTCTGCCATTTCTGTTGCCCGTGGGGTTGAGAAATCCAACAGCTCCGTATGTTGGTAGTTGTCTAATCACGTTGCACTGCTTGTCTACTCCCATTGACTGTCACTCAGCAAAATAGTCCATCAAAGTTTCTAAAAATGTAAAAATAGTTCTTTTCCTTATGATTTTTATAATGTTTTAAAGTTAAATTACTCCTGCCAGTTCATTGCACATAGCAAGGATTTATATTGACACATTTCAGTGTTTAAATAAAAAGTAAATATAGTAGTTAAAAGTGAGGAATAAATATGAAAATATAAAACCCTTAAAGCTTTACAATTGTGATAATAGCCGCTGCAGTCTTTAGTTTGTTATAGTTTTCATTTTGCTCTTAACTACCCAAATTCTGAGTTTAAGGGCCCTGATTAAAATGAAATGAGTGATTCTGTTTTAAGGTGCCATTAGAAGAAATTGCTTTTAACTCACTTGCATGGAGAGCATTATAAGCTATAGAAATCTATGTGAATCATTTGAAAATTGGGAAGTTTGGGTAAACAATAAACAGATGGCTTTCCTGCTTAAGGAACTAACTCAGTCAAGCCTGGTTAAGTATTCTATACCCCAATTGTCTCATCTTTAAAATGGATATAATGATAATATTTAGCTCATAAGATTGTGGTGAACATTAGATGAGATGATACATGCTACAGTGACTGCCACATATAAAATACCCAGTAAATGCTGGTTTTAGTTATTATTTGATGGAATTGATTGAATTAGATTACAGTTAAGCCTTCAGCAAGAACATTGTTTCTAGGACATTGTAGAAAGTGCTATATTAAGTTTTTTCAGCATTCATAGTAACCTTGAATTTTTGAAAACATGTGCATTTTGGTGTGAAGAGTGGCTGGACTGGATGAGAAAAGTGAGTTGTCTCAGAACTTCCCTGAATCCACTTCATCAGACAGATGTAATCATATTAACATCTGGACCAGATAAATTGATCAGAGGAGGAAAGGCCAGGCAGAATCTTAGGATGGGTCATGAACTGGTCCAAGGGGACATGGCACATCTTAATTGTATTTGATCAGTTACGGAAGAAAAAGAAGGAGACAGATGGTCTCAAGGGATGATATAGAAACAGGGCATATTGAGGGCTTCTGATGACAAATTTAATCTATCTACTATACCATATATGATCAATAATTCCGTCATATAATTTTTCTCCTGAATAGTTTCGTAGGTTAGAAAGAATTCACTGACAAAACTTTATTCTAGGGGATCAAGCACTCATTTTTTTGAATGTCAAAAAATTTGGTAAATATGTTACACCTATTGCCTAATTCTTAACAACAATGAAACATACATTTAGATATACAAGTTGTTTTTCAAAGTTGTATAACTGGTAAATAGGAGGGGTAGTATTTGAAGCCAGATTTGCCTGATATGAGTGTGCCCATGCTTAGTAACCTGTACTTTTCCCAAGATGCTCCACTACTTCCCTTTCATAAGATTTCAATCTCCTAACTATTGGAAGTTGACTTGATGCTGAAGCTGGTGAGCCTCTCATGATATGTCAGTTTTGGTTGAATGGGTAATCAAATAGTTATTAGTGTATCATTTGCTTATCTACCTCATGGAACTAGAGGCCACTTTGGACACTTTTGGGTCCACCTTGCATTTGTGGTCCCAGCGGCCTATGGATTGATAGACATCTTTAGAGGAATTTGGGGTATGTCATGATTTTTGAGTACCTGAGTGGTAGATTCTCTCTGCACGTCTCCTAGATGCTTTCAACTGATATTAGAGCTTTAATCTTAAATCAGTGGAGATTTAGTGCTTCTTTTCCACCTTAGTAGAAAGCAGGAAAAAGCAAAGGCAGGGAGTGAGGGACTGCTGTGTGGCGTTGCAGTGCAGTGCCGCATGGTCTCACTTCTCTCATACGACAAGGGAAGACTGTACAAAACCAACATTGACATGGCAGTCTCCCAGTGTGAGCCACCTCCCTGGAGGAAATACTCTTGATCTATTTGGTTGCTGTGGGATATGACTAATGTTCAGGTACACTGAAAGAAGGAGAACCCTAAAAGAGCCACTGATAAGAACTATTGGGAACTGCCGAGACCAGAAGCCCCTAAGAACTGTAAACTGTATAAGCCAAAGTAGAAAGCAGATCCTCTAATAGTAATAGTCACAGGCAGCTGCTGCCCCCACAAAGAAGCTGCAATTGCCCCTGCAGAAAGCAGCCTAGAGATGTCCAGTAGGAATAGTCACTGGGAATTCACCAACAGTTTCATTGTTAAATTTCACCCATGGGAAAAGAAGATAGAGTATCTGACTGAAGAGGCCATACTTGGCCTTCTTGTCCACTGCAGAATCACTACCCTAGTAGGGCAGTGTGAATGGCCTTCAAGGTTACTTACATTCAAGAGTGGTAGAGGGTATTGGTTGTATTTTATTATTATTATTGCTTCTGTGACAAATTACCACAAACCTAGTGGTTTAAATCAACAGGAGTTTATTGTCTGCAGGTTAGAGAGTTTGCAGTTCTGCAGGTTAGAAGTTTGACTTGGGTATCACTGGCTAAAATTAAGGTGTTGGCAGAGCTGCATCCTTTCTGGAGGCTCTAGGGGAATTCTGTGTCCTTGCCTTTCCTAGCTTCTAGAATGTGCCCACTCTTGACATCCTTCCTCCATCTTCAAAGCCAACAGTGGTGAGTCAATTTCTTCTCCTATCTCATCACTTGATTTTTTTTTTTTTTTTTTTTTTTTTTTTTTTTTTTTTTTTTTTTTTTTGAGATCGAGTCTTGCTCTGTCACTCACGCTGGAGTGCAGTAGCACAATCTCAGCTCACTGCAACCTCCGCTTCCCATGTTCAAGCAATTCTCCTGACTCAGCCTCCTGAGTAGCTGGGATTACAGGCATCTTCCACCATGCCCGGCTAATTTTTGTACTTTTTAGTTGAGACAGCATTTTGCCACGTTGACCAGGCTGGTCTCGAACTCCTGACCTCAGGCGATCTACCCACCTCAGCCTCCCAAAGTGCTGGGATGACAAGCATAAGCTGCTGCTCCTGGTCTCATCACTCTGATCTTCTGTAGCCATATCTTCCTCCGACTGACTCTCTGGCCTCCTTCTTTTACTTATAAGGACCCTTGGGATTACATTGGACCATCTGGATAACCCAGGATAATCTTCCCTGTTTAAGACCTGCTAATTAATGAACAACTTTAACTTCATTTGAAACCTTTATTCCCCTTTGACATTTAAGTTAACATATTCACAGTTTCAAGGGATTAGGACATAACCATCTTTGGGGGCAGGCGTTATTCTGCCCACCACACCAGTCTTTTCATATGGGTATCATTGAAGAGAGAAGAAATATCCACCAAGAAAACTGACAAAAGAACCAGAGATTCTGGCTGAATGCTCTAGACAATTATAGACACTTCCAATAATGACCTGTGCTAGATATGTTTTGGGCAATATAAGAAAACATGGCTCTGCCCTCAGTAAGCCTGAAGGGAGAGGGTGAGAATAGATTCTAATCACAGAATCCTATAAAAGATGTAAAATTTCACTTGTAACAAATGTCACAATGATGAGATATGCGGTGTCTAAAAGAAGGATCAGTGACTCACTTAGAAAAGGCTTTTCTGAGGAAGTGTTGATTGAGCTTAGATGTAACAAGAGAGTTAAACTAGATGGAAAGCAAGCAAGGGAGAAAAAGGATGATAACAGCCCTGGTCAAGGCACGCTCAGGGTTGAACAGAAAGAAGGATAGAGATTGTGAGGAGCATTGTATGTGAGGAAACTAGAGAGAAAAGCAGGGTCAGACCGTGTGGGGCCTGGCAACCACATTCATTCCTTTAACCTTTATCCTAAACTAGCAGATTGTCATGGGTGTGTGTTAAACACAAGCCTGAAATGGAGTATGTGTATGTGATTATTTTGACCTTTTGAAGATATCACTGTTGCTATAGTTTGAAGAATGGATTCAAAAGGGTATGTCAGCAGGAGGAAGCTGAATGAGTAAGCAAGGATCAGTTGGGAGGCTGTGGCATGTTGCTGCTAAGAGAAGTTGGCTAGTTTGGATTACGGTGGAGGCAGCATAAAAAGGAGGACAAAGGACATGTTGAGAGATCTGTCCGTGGTGAAATCATCAGGACCAAAGGAAGGATTCAATATGGAGAGATGATGGAGAGTGACATGCTGAGTACTATCCTGGGTCTCATGGCTAAGGGATTTGGCCAGGTTTTTACTTGCTTGGGGCCTTCAGTTGTTGCTATTATTTCCAGAACCTTGATACACCTAAGACTGCATCTGCCCACTTTCCCAGTCCATCATCTCTAACTGTCTTGGAAGCTGTTTCTTGTTTTGGGCTCATGTTGAATTACCTCCTAGTCTTTATATTGGCCTCTGCTCACTCTGCTATGGATAACATTTAATCTTTCTTGATGACAAATTCTTGGGATTCCTGCTGTTATTTTTTCTTTTTGCGGACCCAACCCAGAAGACTTCTGATACAAACAACATTTCTTCAATGGTGACAGAAGATGATCTTCTAGGCCTCACTTATTGCAATCTTGCCTCAAGTTTCTTGTTTTTTGAGTACCACATTCGAACTTTTCCAGTTTGCCCATATCTGTTCCTGCTATCTCTCTATGCTGTTTTTGGGGTTGAGGCCCCCTTGCCACTTGATTGGCTTCAAGGTTTCACAGTGTTCAGTATTACACTTCCTCCTTATTTTCTGTCTTCCTGTCCACGGACATGCTGGCCAGGATGATTTGCTTTTCCAATTGCCATTACAATCATTGCATCATTGCACATTGTGGTCTGGTGAAAGCCTCTAGTTTGACTATGACAATGTCTAGTCTAAATCTGTTTTTCCGTGGGCTGCAGTGATTTAAATTTTAACTGATATATCCTCAAAATAACTGATCAAGGACTTCCAATTAGCATTTTGCCTTCAAAGAACTTCAGAGGTTTGTAAAAAAAAAAAAAAAAAAAAACAGATTCCTTCAGGACTATAACTGCATAAAATAATTTGTAGTAATAGTAATTGATAGCATTGACTGTGTCAATAACTTTATAGACATTTTTCCTTTTGCTTCACAACTCTGAGAATATGTTATTATACCCATTTTGCAAAGGAGAAAACTGAAGCTCAGAGCAGTTAAAAATATGAAAGCTAAATATTATAACTTAGAGCAAGGCAAATCATTTTCCTAAAGTTACATAGCTCATAACTGATGGAGTGGATACCAAGGGTCTGTGTTTGTTAGCTGGGTTGCTTTCCCTTAGGCTATATGTATACCTTTTGGTAATATTGAGACTATTTGGTAGCCCTACCCTTGCTAAAGTCCTCAGGTCCTTTGGCACCAGAAAAATAGCTGCATGGGACCATGAACCTTAATGGGTCTAGTAGACAAGTTAAGTTGACACAAGTTTTGGTGCCCATTCTTTTAATACTGGAGCCAGTGGCTGTGCATGCAGCTGCTCCACCCGGAGCTTGGAAGTGGCTGTTGCCATTGCACCGGGGATCTTACTTCTTAGCTTTTATCCTCAAAGTCCCTGCTTTTAGCCCTCTCCCCTTAGACCTACTCCCTCCATGGGCAATTCTGACCAAGAGAGGCTCATGTAAGGAACTGCTGAATGATCTTGGAGAAATACTCTTTCACTGATCCCAGCAGTATTATTGTGCTTTCCATTTTGTTTAAATTGATTACTTCCCAGGTTTGTCCTCAGACCTGCTGAGTGAACATGTTTCCCATTACCTCCCCCAAGATTGATTAGTTGCACTTTTCTAAATGGAATCTAATTTTCCTCTTTTCTTTCTGTATTTGTAATCTCATTAGATCCATTTGTATTAATTCTTAGTCTCCTGGTGTGTGCAACAGCTTCCAAATTTGTAACATCTGCAAATTTTATTAGCATGCTGTGTGCTCTGTCTTTCAGATCATTAATGCTAACCATCAATAATCCAGATGTTAGAGAAGACAAGAGCTTTACGCCAACCCCTGTGGCCCTCCACAAGAGATCGCTCCACACCCTGAACACTGTCATTTATCATCAACTATTATTTATGACCATCCTGCCAAACTGACATTCATGTAATCACAGGTTTTGCAAATCTACTGGTCATTTAAAAGCATACATTCAAAGTTTTATTTCATATTTTAAAGTCAAGAATGTAGTTTTTGCATATTCTTGATTGTTCTATAGCAATTATTATTTAAAAATTTTAGCTCTGTGATAGTCTTCAAAGATATTAATAATAAGAAAGCATTTATGTAGCATTTTTTATTCCTAACCTTTCTTGTTATCATTAAAAGTCATTTTATAATTACTTACTGATTTGGAGCAAGTATATTATTTTTCAATGTAAAAAACCCACAAATACATAACATTTATTGAGCGTCAATGTGCAAAATATTGAGGTCCCTAAATTTAGATGAATGAGAGCTGGGATTTTATGAAATTTCAGTTGCATTCACTGGCAAGTTATCCCTTTATGGTTTTTATATTCATTTTCTTGCTTAAATTTCTCTGCACAAGATGCTTAGTGGTTTTAAAATACTTTATTAGGACAATTATTCAAGTGTTGGCATCATATTTATGATAACATTATTCATAGGTAATTATGTTCCCTTTAATAAGAGCTATTCTTAAATAATAACTATAATCCTGTATTTGGGAAAACTCTTCCTTCTTAAAAATCCTATCCTGCCCTTTGCCTCTCTCTATTTCTCTCCTTTTTCCCATTCTTGCTGTCTTTCTATTTTATCTTACTTCTAGAACTAATCTTTTTTTTTTTTCTTTTTGGTCTAATTCTGCTTAATTCTGGTGTCTACAGAAACCCACTGATTGCATTCATATTCATTACAAAAAAGTAATGCCATGTTCTGAAGGACTTTTACTCATAATTCATTAAAATGTTCATAACATTTTTCATATTGGAAGAGTCTTTAACAAATTTAAAATAGCAGGCAGTAATCAGAGCAAACTATTAATGCATTACTAACGGTTGTATTTTATATGGAAATAGTCCCATTCTTCAAGTATGACTTTACATATTTTTAACTCATTCTCACATGAGGCCTTGGGGTAGAATACCTATAAGAATGACTAATTTCATTCTAAATGGGAGCAAAATTAAATTTTAAAAGTTCAGCTTATTTGTCCAAAGCCTTGCCATGTGATATTTTAGAGGAAGCTAGAGACCTATAGTTGTGTGTGCTCATGAGTGAAGGCAATAGCTAAGATTCACTCTAATAAGGAAAATTTTTAACTTTTTCCCTAGGTCGCAGCTGACAACAAATACAGATATTGAAGTGAGAGTAAGATCAGGAACTAAATAATTTGGAAGTACATGTAATATAAACATTACTAGAACTGCCTATCAAAATGAGAATTGAGTTTTTTCACTTTTGGAAATAAACAATTCCAGGCTGCTGTATCTGCTCAAGCAATTAAATAAGGACCCACATTTCTGGTAACTTCCTGCTCTGTCATCTTTACTGAAAAAGTTTGCTACTCACAGTCACAAAACAATTGTTCTTTGTCTAAGCATCACGTCTACATTTCAGACAGAAAAATGAAAGAGCACAAGGTAGAAAGAAGTATAGCTGAGGTTGTCATCTTTCATCAGGAAATCGGTGGCTTTTCCCAAAGCTTCACCCAGTAGACTTCTGTTTACATCTCCCTAGCTGAGGTGAATACATTGAACACACCCTGAACAAGATCTAGCTTTAGTTAATAAGGTAAGAGGGAGAATGGTTTGGGGTGGCAAGAAGCAAAGTCTACCCCAAGGCGTATGGCATGCCAATCATGTACCGCTTATATGACCTCTGCCCCTGAGAGTCGTAGCAAACAAGGCACACCAATAGCTCCTTCTCTGAATGCTCCAGTCACTCATCTGTCCTAGTGAAGCATTGCCATGTCTTACATCATAGTCTCGGTGGTATAGGCTTCTTACTGCACAGAATTTGAACTGGTTTTCTTGTCCTTCTAAATTAAAATTCTAGAGGAAGACCTCTTTTAATTGTGTGCATCAAATTAAATGGGATCAAGTTGGGTAGGAAAAGAGTACCAAAGTCTTGAGCTGTGTCTCCTTGTTTATCCAGAAAGCCTTTAGGAACTCACAGGTTCAGGAAGCAGTAGTAGGCAGGGTTTAGTGGCATGAAACACTTGGGACTGAACACTGCTCTGTCATTTACTGTCTCTGGGGACTTTGGCAAGTTAATTAAACTCTATGAGCCTCTATTTTATTATCTGTAAAGTATAATAGGGATAATAATTCTTACCTTAAAGGGTTGTCTGGGAATTGAAGGAGATAATGTATGTAGAGTTTGGCACAAAGTAACTGATCAATAAATGACAAGAAATGACAGCAGTGTTCCAGCCTACCACCATCTCAGAGGTCAGAGGGAGAGGAACAGGCAGTTTATGATTTCTCCTCACATCTGCATCTCCAACAGAGCATAGAAGTAAGTTCCAAGTCAGACTACTTATTACTTAATAATGTCTCATTTAAATTGAAGGCTGTCTATGGGCCAGGTGTTGCATTCATTATCTCCAATCCACAGTAAGTTTAACCAAAGAAGAAACAGAGACTTTAAAAAACATTAAGAGCTGCTTAAATGCTCTTGAAAAGTTAGATTCTCTTACCCTAATCATACTTTAACAGTCTTGCCCAATCAAAGATATTTAGACGAATGAACTGAGATTTCTCACTTCTTGAGTACCTAACAGTAGAAAATTATGAAGAGTTTATTGAAAGGAAAACAGTTTATGGATGAATGGCCTTCAATACTCATCCATTTCTTCTTATATCTTGAATATGCTAGTCTGTTGAATCAATAGCCCAACATTAGCTGCAAACTCAGAAAAGATGGAAAAATAAAATTTTATCTACTGCCTAAAGATGATCTCTTTAATAAAATAAGCTATGTGTCAGCCACCATAGAAATTAATCTTATAGTTCACTCCTGTAACCCCAGCTACTCAGGAGGCTGAAGCAGGAGGATCACTTGAACACAGGAGGTGGAGGCTGCAGTGAGCTATGTTCTCACCATTGCACTCCAGCCAGGGTGGCAGAGAGATTCTATAATGAAAGAGGAAAGAGGAAAGAGGAAAGAGGAAAGAGGAAAGAGGAAAGAGGAAAGAGGAAAGAGGAAAGGAAAGGAAAGGAAAGGAAAGGAAAGGAAAGGAAAGGAAAGGAAAGGAAAGGAAAGGAAAGGAAAGGAAAGGAAAGGAAAGGAAAGGAAAAGGGAGGAAAGGAGAGGAGAGGAGAGGAGGGGGAGGGGAGGGGAGGGGAGGGGAGGAGAGGAGAGGAGAGGAGAGGAGAGGAGAGGAAAAAAATTGATCTCATAGAAGAAATGAAATGACAGCTCTTTGGCCTTTGTGAGGAGTGAAGAGATGTGACCTCAGAGTGTTCTCATATTGTTTATAACACTGTGTAACATTCTGCTCACTTGTCAGTCATCCCCCATGAGACTGTGAGATATTTAAGGACAGGGATGGTATTTTATTTGAATCTTTGGCTTTTAGCACAGATCCTCCCATACTATAGGTGTTTAAGAAATGTTTAATTGAATGAATTCATAAGCAAAATATAATAATAAATAACAGTGACTAGTATTTCAATGAGAACAAAGTGGGCAATCTCTAAATAAGGTTTCATATTGAGTTCCTGGCATTACAATAGTTGAATTTTATGGAATTTTTATGAAACTCACAAAGTTCAGTGACTACAATTGAAGCATGCTCCATAGAGCCACTTATACTGAAGAGCCTCCCCATTTACATTCAAGAGCCTCCCCACTTCTTTCTCCTTTATCAATCAACCCAGTCCATTGCAAATCACGCTTTCTTCATGAAGCTTTTTCTTTAACACTATTAAATTCTGATGTTCTCACCTGTTCTTGTGTGTGTGTGTTTGTGGGTGTAACTCGTAGATTGTATTCAGACCAGAAATATATTTTAATTTGGCTCTTGTTATTTTCTAATTGTTTCATGTGTCTTGTCTCATTCATTCATTCATTCACTTCATAACCATTTATTGAATGAATTTATGTGCACACAGTATTCTAGGTGCCTGGAGTATAGTGACGAAGAAATCAACTAAGAAAATTTCAAATGCAAAGTCAGGAAGTCAATTGTGGCTCTAGGCCAGGTGCCGTGGCTCATGCCTGTAATCCTAGCACTTTGGGAGGCCGAGGTGGGTGGACTGCCTGAGCCCAGGAGTTCGAGACCAGCCTGGGCAACATTGTGAGACCCAGTCTCTACTAAAAGCACAAAAAATTGGCTGGGTATAGTTATGCACACCTGTAATCCCAGCTACTTGGGAGGCTGAGGCACAAGAATCACTTGAACCCAGGATGCAGAGGTTGCAGTGAGCTGAGATTGTGCTACTGCATTCCAGCCTGGGCGACAGTGAGACTCTGTCTCCAAAAAAAAAAAAAAAAAAAAAAAAAAAGGTGGTTCTAATATTCTATGCCTGAACCCACAAGTATGCTGCGGCTGTTTTGCTGGATTGAACCACATCATTACCTAAGAAAGCATATACCAAAGAGTAGGCACAAGGACTCCAGAGAGGACTCTCCTCTTTCACATACATTACTTATTTCTAGGCCTGTACTTGGCACCATATCTTGAAAGTCAAAGGCCTTGGGACTCATTCTCATTTGGGAATGCCCCAGATAATTGTAATTTGCTCTAGATCTTTCAAGGGGGTAGGAGTTATCCTAATTAGACATTTGAGGAAGATGACTAAATGTGATGATACCTATACAATTCATGATGGGTATGAAAATGTAGATATTCATGCCCTTTTTCCGCATTTCTGACCAATACGCATAGTTGACATTTCTTTGTAGAGTGGTTACAGGGGACTATGCAATTTAAATTTTCATGCAGCTTCTAGCAAACCAGAAACTCTGGAATTGATATAGTTGGGAACACATGCTCCATCACAAAGTTCAAGTATATGCACCAGATACAGCCCCTCAAAACTGGGGTTTTCACTTTTCTTCTAACCAGCATGAGATACATAAGTATTGGGAGCCTTCCTAACACACTGACATACACCAAAAAATAGTATCCCATGGTGATTTAATTGCTAGACTCTCATTTAATATAACAAGAAGTAAGATAACACATTGAGAAAACCATAAAGTTCACAGGATACGGGGCCTAATATAAACATCTCAAGGGTAAATAGTTTTTTCATGTTTGGTCCTGGAGCTAATGGGTAGCCATAAGTCTGTGAGAGTGCATCAAGATTCGTACGCAAAGTGAAACAATTTACCAAGTCCAAGAATCAAGTGTAAAGAAAATTTTCATTTGGGGCTTACAATAAAGACTCAGGCAGGAAGTTGAAAAATAATTATTTTAAAAAAGCATTTAGAGAGTGAAAACATTGCAATTAGTATGGATACCTTCATGAGATTAAAAAGTTAAACTTTCCATTTGCTGTTTATGGATTTGTCTTTAAAGTTCAATAGATACTTTAAAAATTAATGTCGTTGTAATTTAAACCTTGACGTTATTTCCAAAGCTTACCAAGTCTAGTTTATTGAATCCTTTTTACATGGAACCTACACAAATGTTCTGATAAATGGGAAATAAATGTGATAATTAATAATTCTGAGTAAGTTGAATTTTGTAAATTGAATCACAATTTACTAGTTTTAGGAAATTTTTTAATCAAAATAAATCTCGAATATACTTACCACTGCTTTCACATTCTCTGTAGTGTCAGAATCTGTGCAGTGAAAAGGACACATGCAAAGAGGCAGCAGATGGTCAGGTGAACGCCATTGCTCCCAATTGTGGTTTTGAACTCTTTCTTGTGACTATGTCAGGGCTAATTCAGTTTCTGTATTTGAGAATAGCCAGACCCTGCTTATGGTTACTGTTTAGGATACAACATTCCCAAATTATCGTTACATGCAACATGCATCAGGCATCATTCCTGGATTCCCTAAACTAAAATCAGGCAAGTCTGTGTGTATTTGAGGCTGGATTATATAAAAATTAGTTTTATGACTCTGATTAGTATTCATTAGTGCTAACCTTGTCTAATTAAAAACCAAATATGAAAAACATTTCTAACAAGTATGATACTTTACAACTATCAGTTAACCATTTTTTTCTCTATCATAAGATAGAACTAAAATTAAACCTGTCTGGTTAATAATTTCTTTATGTGACTAATGTTAATAGAGAAATTTAATATTCTCAGCAGGTATAGTATTCATTTCTCATGATACTATGTCTTGCCATTCCAAAGTAATTAATAACCACAAGTATTTTAATTTGGGTATATTTTACTTTATAAAGCAAAGATCCAGTTTTAGCCTACATGTTCATGCACATAAAACTATAAACAACACTTGAATCCTTACTTAAACTGTGATTATTATTCACTGTGAAATGTTTAACATGTTTTTCCTGTTTTGAATTAGTGGAGACCAACCTTTGATTACAGGAAAAATATGATTTCATGAGTTCCACTCATGAAATTGATTTGCCTTCTAAATAAATTGCTCAGCAAAAGTCTAGTATTTTCAACAAAACAATGACTCAGAACTTTAGAGAAAATGGATATTCTGTACCAGAACATCCTATTAACATCTTTACACTGACAGCAAATACGTTATTGTCATGCTATTAGTAAAAACATCTGCTTAAAATATACATGGATTTTCTTGTTTTAAAAATTAGCGTGTATGTCATATAGTGAGAGTAGTGTCATAAAATTATTCAAAATTTAGGAATAGGCAAATGGGGTTACTGAGTATTCTTTCATTGCAGTACTTGGCTTGACTTTCTCTTGACTGGGCAATTTTCAGCATGAACAACAGAGATTAACCTGTAGAGTCTTTGTTTTTTCAGTTGACATGCAAATAAGGTCTGTCCAGTGAAAACTACCTCAAATGTTGCAGTGTTTGGCCTTGTTGGGCACTAATCAGTTTCATATCTAACTTTGCAAGTATATCTAAAAATTTCCTTGTTAAATTGCCTGTATCTACTATCTTCTAAAAAAATTTGACCAGCTTTAACATCTTACTAGTTCCCTTATTAATTTCTAAATTAAATCAATCTTTGATGTGTTTATTTTACAGTTGCTTGGTGTCATTATTTTACATTAAAATAAAATTATACTTTAACAACCAGCAAACACAATGACTAAGAACAGAGACAGGAGAGCTCTCATATCCCTTTTGTTATTTCCCTTTCATGGGAGTTTCTCTTTATTTCCAAGCTCTTATTCTATTTATAACTCTAGGTTATTTTTTTCTCATTTGCAACTTGCATGTGATGGATTCAAAAAGGATTCACTTTCCCAAAATAATTTTTAGGATTTTATCTGCAAAGTACTTTTATCTCTCTTTTTTTTTTTCTGTAAAAATTAATTAAGATCAACCAAATGACTTATGACCACTGAGACCTGGCAGGGCACTTGAGCATGCAGGAGCATTGGTAGGGATTCTTTAGTCCAAAGTGGGCAGTAAGTCAGCTTCCGGAAAACAGCTGAATCCTGACTTCTTTTTCATTTTAAATATCCTTATCGCTCTAGCTTGAGTAATTCTGATTTCACTGGCATTTACATGAAAATTGTATCTTAAGCAGGAGGAGAGCCAGGTCAGGTGAATGTCAGGTATCAAGAAGTCAAGTAAACAAAGGAAGTAGCTGAGCTGAGGTTGATGAATCATGTATGGAATGGAGTCTTCAGCTAGGCACACCATCCCTAAACTTAACAGTTGGGGTACGTTTGTTATCCCTAAGATTCTCCTTTATCTAAGACTCTGGAACTAGTCTTTTCTCTAGTCTTGGGCATAGACAGAAGGAGCTCTGGGTGGGTGGCACAGTGATTTAGGGTTCAGTAGGATTGGCTGCTGCTTCTAACAAGAAACTGGTACCCTATTCTCTGGAAATTGGGCCCTTGCTTAATCTTCTAATCCTTCTGTGATTGCTTTAAGTCTTAAGTCCTTTTGTTTTTGTTTTTGTTTTTTGTTTTTGAGGTGGAGTTTCACTCCTGTTGCCTAGGCGGCAGTGCAATAGCGCAATCTCGGCTCACTGCAACCTCTGCCTCCCGGGTTCAAGCAATTCTCCTACTTCAGCCTCCCGAGTAGCTGGGGTTACAGGCATGTGCCACCATGCCCTGTAAATTTTGTATTTTTAGTAGAGATAGGGTTTCTCCGTGTTGGTCAGGCTGGTCTCAAACTCCCGACCTCAGGTGATCCGCCAGCCTTGGCCTCCCAAAGTGCTGGGATTACAGGCATGAGCCACCGTGCCTGGCCATGTCCTTCCTTCTTATATGCTATCTCTGTGGTGGCAGGTTTCTACCCTACACTCTGGTTCTCCAGTGACTTATTTTTTTCTCTTAGTCTTCCCTGTATTTTAGCTGGTGAATTATCTGAGGAGCAAGTATCCAACATCTCTTGCTTTTACTGACTGCATCCTGTCCCTGAAGTTGAGGCTTCACATTAGTCTTTGAGTTTTGATACTGGCTATCTGCTTTCCTGTCCTTTTTCTTTTGGTTTTGGAAATTCATTGGTTGTCTGTGTTACCCTAGCCTTCTATATTCTTTATCCACTTGGATTTTCGACTAAGTTTGTGACATGTTCTGATGGTGATATCCCTTCTTTGACTGATTTTGTGACCTGTAATTGAACTCATATTCATGTGTGCCTGTCCTATCCTAAAAGCCAAACTTGTTTGAACTTTCAGAGCTGTCATTTTTGAAGAATTTTATCTCCTCCATTCTCCAGTATCAATTATGACACTTTCCCAAGAAATAGGAATGGACAATGATATTTTTTATATTTGCTGCTTCTCTTGGTATGATGCATGAGTGGATATGTAGTGAAAAGAGTCCTCACTCTTGAGTCACAATTTGTGGCCCACGGAACTCCAAATAGTCTATTGGCAAACTCTTCTAGCATTTAATTTCACAATATAAGAAATGCCTATAGTTTAAATTCCGGTACAACAATATTTTCCTTGTAACATGCTTTATCACAGGTTTATTAGATGTGTTGCTCTCTTCCAAAGTCCTCTTACCCAGAAAGTTGGAGTGAGGAGCTCAGGCAATCCACTGCTTTGATAAACTCATCTATGTGCTTTAAAACACTGAAAACCATGGATATAAGAGTAGTCATTCTATATTTCTTCTATCAAATAAAAAACTGGAAGTACTTCTATGTACATTGCAACTAAGAGTTTATTTATCAAGGTGTTCCTGAATTTTGTTCCTGAATCTTGCCTCTGGTCTCTTTGCTTAATGTATTTTTGGTAGATAAAATGATAATAAATTAATAGCTACCATTTAATGAGCCAGATATTAAAGCACAAAATTAATATACATAATAACATTTAATTCTCAGGAAAACTTCGTTTTAAAATAAAAAGCTAATTCTGAAAGAAGTGGGGCTGCTTCCCCACAGTCACAGAAGCCAGAAGGTGGGAGCATGTGTCCACATTCTCTCCACTATGCCAGACCACCTGCTTGCATGCATGTTTCATGGAGAAGCCTTTTAACAGTTTTCATATGGGTGAAGTTTCCAGGAGGGTAGAATTAACTTCCTCATTTTTACACTAAACAACTTCTCGTTTGTGTACCTCATAGAAACACAGGGGTCAGGAAAATAAGAAGCCATTCCCATGTCTTCACTTAGGAATAAGTATCAATAATCTAAAGAGATAAAAGTAACCTTCTGTCTAAAGACTATTAAGACTTTCCAGTATGTTCTAAACCATTTTTTCCAGAAAATAACTTTATTATATTTAACTTGAGAAATTTCAAGGCTTGAGACCTTAATAGCAATAGCAACAGCAGCAATACATGTACTATGCCTACTATAAACCCAGCCTTCTTTTAAGGCTTTTACAAAATTGAATCACAGCTGGGCACAGTGAGCTCATGTCTGTAATCCCAACACTTTGGGAGGCTTAGGTGGGAGGATCACTTGAGCCCAGGAGTTCAAAAACAGCCTGAGCAACATAGTGAGACCCCATCTCTGCAAAAAGTACAAAATTAGCTGGTATGGTGGTATGTTCCGGTACTCTCAACTTCTTAGGAGGCTGAGGCAGGAGGATTGCTTGAACCCATGAGTTTGAGGCTGCAGTAAGCCATGATCATGCTACTGCACTCTAGCCTGGGCTACAGAGTAAGACTACCTCAAAAAAAAAAAAAAAAAAAAAAAAAAAAAAAAAAAGGAGCCCATACCCTCATAACAACCTGGAGAGGTTGGTACCATTATTGACTTTTATATATTAGAAAACTGAAGCAGAGATAGTAGATAATTTGCCTAAAATCATACTGATCTGGGCAGTTTGCTTTCTCTCTTTTGTAAGTTTCCTTAGAAATAAGATTGGGCAGCATCCCTGTCTTAGGAATATTCATCTCTGGAGTAACATGGCAGCTCCTTACTATATTACTGTGAATTTGGTGACCACGTAAAATCTTTTTTAAAAAATGTATTTAATCTCATGACTTTATGAGACTGAAAATGCTACCTTATCTAACTGAATGGCTGAAAAGTGATACAATGCACAATTCAGTCTGTCTGAAAAACAAAGGATGTATAACCAATCACTTCTCTGTCTGCATCTATCACAGTGGTGCTGACCTCCATCCCCTTCCCCCATCTTGTTCACCTTTTATTCCCATTTCCTGAATGTGTCCTCTCCACCCCCACCCTAAAGAGCATCCCTGGTGTCCAGAAGGCCTTATGAATTATCTTCAACTGGACAGACTTAGTTCTTAGGTCCATTAATATTTTGAATATTGGCTAATATGTTTGTCTGATCTTACATTTGAATGCATTTCCCTAATATTGAATTCCCAAATTGTTTTAAACTCTCCATTAGGATCATTTGGGGTATTTAAAAATGTATGAAGGTTTGATGCCTCTTGATGTGAACCTGTCAGTCACTGCTGATGGCTGCAGTCAGAGACTCAGGTGATGAGGATTTGAGTTGCTGTTGCGCTTAAGTGGAGCACTGCAGTCTTCAGTGACCTGAGTAATATCTTAACATGCCTCTAATTCAATGCTTTTATCAGCTAATTCAGTTTCCTATCTAGATTGTATTGTTTTCTTCCAGTACAGTAGATAGCTGGGATAAAATGGAGAAGCAAGATAAGACAAAGCATTTCTAAGCATAACTCTATCAGCTTCTGAAATGTGCACTAGAAATGAGCTCGACCCCTAAAATGAACCCTTTTCAAAAGGCATTTGAAAAAAAATAAAGATAAATTATTTAGATAAAACTTTAAAAACCCCAAACCTCAGCATCATACAATATACCCAGGTACAAAGGTGTCCATGTACTCCCCGAATCTGAAAGAAAAGTTGACATTTAAAAATCTAATAAAAATAAATAAATCCAGAATTTAGTCTTTAAGAAAACATCCAGAAAACATCAAACATCTTGTTGAGTTTTAGAAAACTCAACAAGAATTGAGGTGGTAGTTGTTCAGAAGACTTTGGAAGTCTATTCTGAAAATAAAATGATGAGCCATGCTGGGCTGCAAGCTACTTCACTCTTCTTTTGAATTATAGCCATGGAGAAGCAGACTGGACCAACCCAACAAACTGTGACATTTGTAAAATTTTCTTTAAAGAGAAAAGAAAAAAATATATAGGTCTTTATTTCCACTGCAGTATGAGACTAAAATCTTTCAGAGCAATTTACTACTCCCAAAATAAAGCAATCCCGTTGGTAGCAATTCGTTGCTCACACTTGCTGAGATAAGTTTACCAATGCAGGGTGTTTGGATTATATTGAAGTTTGAGGTATTTGTTCGGGGAAAAAAATGGTTCCAATACATGGTCTAAGACTTCAACCTATGTGGACCAGATGAATATTGTTTGTAACACTGTTACAATCATGTACACTTCTGTACGTCTAGAATTAACTGTATCACATATTTAACATCTATCAGTTATTTAACATTAATATTCCAAGTTGGCATTATTTAAATTAGCTCAGGATGGTTCCAATAGTTGCCATTTTTATGACATATATCTTTAAACATATATTTGTCAGTTAATATTTTGAAGCTGAGAAATCATCCAGCCACTATATATTTCTCATTTGAGCATAATGATTTTGAATTACTTTAAAATCAAATGATAAATTGGAATAATTAAACCAAAGCATTAAAATAATCATGGGCAAAATACTTTTTTGTATTGTTGTTTTTTCATCTTCAAGAAATATCTCTCAACCTGACAGGAAAACGGAGGATAGGTTGGCTCAAGGCTCGGAGGAATTCAGTGAGGTTAGGCAGGAAAGGATTCCATGATTCTTGAGCCTATGCTGGTGCTCTGACCAGTGAAGGACATCCCTCCCTATGGCTCTCATTTTAAAGAGAGACACTTCAGTGGGCACAATACAGCTCTCAGCCATGGGTTCAGGGTATTATACGCCACAGCAGGACTCCTTTTCATCCTGCAGGGAAATAGGTTTCCATTATAACTCTCAACTCTCGACAAGAACACAGTTAAGGACTGAATTAAGCTATTGCCCACAATTGCAAAAAATTGGATGCAATGTCTTTTCGTTCCTTTTGAAGATATAATGACAATACATAAGGCTTACTTGAAGTGGAACAAATGTACTCAGCAGGCTGATGGGAGCATAAATCTGTCTGTGACAACTGTAATAGAGTTACGCAGGCTACTGCTTGTTAATCAAGAGTTTAAGTCTTAGGCTGAATAACCAAATTCTGTTGATTTTTGTTTTTTGAAGATCACATCGAAATTTAGTTTTATACCACAGATTTGACACAGCTCATCTCCTGTTTCTTTTTATCTCTCCTCATGTTTGCTCATCTTTAATGTAAATGTACCTTATGGATTGTTGAACTTTCTAGAGATTCCTGCTGTGTTGATTAATTGCTAATGAATGCTAATGAAGGAGTGAGGTGAATCTACACTATGATGTATTTAAGGGATGATTGATTAGATTTAGCACTGGCTGTCAGGAGAGTACTTACCACCAGAACAACAAGTCCATAAATATGCACGGAGTGGCTGACAGTCTCCCTCTGTGATGCTCTCTGGCCTTTCAAGTCAAGTTCCTGGGTTCATTGCATCAGATAAGAACTAACCTTTTAGCTTTTGTAACCAAAATACATTTTCTTATTAAGAAATATGGTAATTCAGCTAATGGGATTTAATGAAAAATTCCTAATCAGTGCATATTTAATTGTTAAAATATTTGATGGAGTTTTTAAAAGATAAAATGAATTCCTAGTGAAAACAGTCTCTACCAAATACCTTTGGAACCCTTGTACTTAAATAGCAAATTAACTTTACAAACATAATAATGTGTAGCAGTTGCTTAATAAATATTGTTATACTGGTTCATTTAAGAAAAGTACTATTGTCCTAAAATCAAATTCTATGACAAATGAATTTGACACTAAAAGTGAATTTTTATTTTTCCCCCAGTCATGATCCTTATGCTTTTAGAACTTTCTTACATTTCTGGAACTTTTAAAATCTACTTGGTGAAAAAAGTACTTTCTTGAGTCTCTTTTCCCTCTTGCTGAAAATGTAACTACCTGATGGGTTCATCCTGACCACTGCTCATATACACTCAGTCTATCAAGACAGGGAAATTGCAGTAGAGAAAAAGTGTAATGGAGGGCCCACTAAATGGAAGAACAAAGTTTTATTATTACTCAAATCAGCCTCCCTGAAAATTTGGAGGCTGGGTGTTTTAAAGATGGTTTGGAAGGTAGGGGCTAGGGAATGGGTGCTGCTGATTGGTTGAGGATACAATCATAGGGGTATAGAAAATGGTCCTTGTGCACTCAGTCTGATTCCAGGTAGGGCCACAGGACTGGTTGAGTCTTGTCTTGAGTCCCAGGGGAATCATTTGGTCCTCAGTAATGCAAAAGTCTGAAAAGGCACCTTAAAAGGCCACTCTTAGATTCTATAATAATGATGTTATAGAGATAATTGGGGAAGTTACAAATCTAGTGACTTCTGGAAAAATGGCTGTTGTCTATGTCTATATCTTATCAAAATTCAGGCTCCCCTCAACATTCTAAACATGTGGCCTTTTATTAGTTTATCAAGGCAATTTAGTTTTTAGAAGGGCTATTGTTATTTAAACTATAAACTACATTTCTCCTAAAGTTAGCTAGTTCCTCACCCAGGAATGATGAAGGGCAATTTGGGGTTTTAGGGAAGATGAAGTTTGTTAGGTCAGATCTCTTTCACTGTCATAATTTTCTCACTGTTAGAACTTTTGCAAAGGCAGTTTCAAAACAACCCTGAAACAAACAAAACTGAATTGAGGGTTCAGAAATGGAATCTTAAGGGGAATAAATAAATTGTAACATCCCCTTTTCCTGCCTACTTTCTGAATTATATCAAAGATAAGATAGAAACATATCAGATAGAGAGCCCTTATTGCTCATAAAGCTGATACTGGATAATGTTATTTAGGTTTATGGCAATAGTAGGCTTTATAATATTAGGTTGGTGCAAAAGCAATTGTGGTTTTTGCCTATATATATATACACACACATATGTGTATATATATATATATCATAAATATATATCTCATATATATATATATATATTTGAGATGGAGTTTTGCTCTTGGTGCCCAGGCTGGAGTGCGATGGCTCAGTCTCAGCTCACTGCAACCTCCGCCTCCCAGGTTCAAGTGATTCTCCTGCCTCAGCCTCCTGAGTAGCTGGGATTACAGGCATGCACCACCACGCCAGCTAATTTTGTATTTTTAGTAGAGACAGGGTTTCTTCATGTTGGTCAGGCTGGTATCGAACTCCTGACCTCAGGTGATCCGCCCGCCTCAGCCTCCCAAAGTGCTGGGATTACAGGCATGAACCACCGCGCCCAGCCAGTGTTTGCCATTTGTTTATGGGAAAAACTGCAATTATTTTGCACCAACCCAATATAAATTACTAGACATAGTCTTCCAGGCACAGGTAGCATTGACAACTCTTGGTCTTCCCCAACAGGAGTCTTCTCTGTGTTTCTAACAGGATAAAGGATTGTAGGAGAAAACTTGCTTCCTGTAGGCAGCTATTGCCCAAAGAAAGAGTGGGCAGCAAAGGTTGAGACATGCAATCCCGATTAATCTCTCAAACATACTAATCATATATGTCATATCTCCTACCCAAGGGAGATGACTGGGAGGTACCAAAATAAACAGGAGAATGAAGCTCCCTCCACATGGAAGGAATTATTAGGAGGATATTTACAGGAAGACCATTACCCCAAATCAAGGAAAAATTGACATAATCTCCCTCAAGCCAGTTGTAAACTAAACATAAAATTCTGGCCAGGCACGGTGGCTCATGCCTATAATCCCAGCACTTTGGGAGGCTTAGGTGGGTGGATCACAAGGTCAGGAGATCAAGACCATCCTGGCTAACATGGTGAAAACCCGTCTCTACTAAAAATACAAAAAATAAATAAATTAGCTGGGCGTGGTGGCAGGCGCCTGTGGTCTCTGCTACTTGGGAGGCTGAGACAGGACAATGGCATGAACCTGGGAGATGGAGCTTGCAGTGAGCTGAGATTGCACCACTGCACTCCAGCCTGGTGACACAGCAAGACTCTGTCAAAAAAAAAAAAAAAAAAAAAAATTCTAAGCCCCCAATCAACAGAATCTACCCCTTCTCTGGGAAAAGGGGATTCCAAAGAAAACCTGAAAAACTAGTTCAGGCCATGATGGGAAGAGGGTTTTGGACATGCCTCATTCTAGCCTCCTCCCTTTGGTTTTAGGCACAGCAGATCACCATTAACATTAAAACAGAGATCTTAAGACCCACAAAACAGACACTTTGTAGCTATCTGATACCAAATTCCAACCTGGCTTTAATATAGCATCACTTGACAGAGAGCAGCCCATGAAAGAAATTGAAGTATTTTTACTCTAAAATATATTCCTTTGACATATTTTTAAATGGTCCTGTAAAGCTGTCCCTTGTGGGGAATATCTTCATTCTGTAGAGAATTCCCTCCCCTTTTCAGGATAGATTTAACTAGGAGCCTCGAACATTTTAATGCCTGATAAAGAGGCATTTACCACCCATTCTACATAATAAGAACCTTGGTCTCCACAACCGCTTATCTTAACCCTGATACTCCTTTCTATTAATTCTGGGTCTTTAAATAATAACTCTATCAGCTAATGACCAGTCAGAAAACTTTTGAATCTACCAATGACCTTTAAGACCCCCAATTTGAGTTGTCCCACTTTTCTGGACCGAATCGCTGCATATCTTACATGTATTGTGTCTCCCTACAACACAAAACCAGGCTGTAACCCAACCACTTTAGGCATATGTTCTTGGAATCTCTTGAGACTGTGCCTTGGGCCTTGATCACTCATATTTGACTCAGAATGAACTGCTTTAAGTATTTTACAGAGTTCTACTCTTTTTGTCAGCACAATTAAAACACACTTTTTAAAAAAGAGAAAATCTTTAAATATTACCATGACAGGAGAACAGATTATCATGAAGAGTGATACCATGGACCACCAATACTAAGAATGATAATCTCAGGTACATACATACCAGAGTTCAGAAATCTATAAACTAGAATGGTCCTGGAAATACATGTTAGGTAAAGACCAAAACAGTGAGAAGGGGGAAAGATGACACTTACAATTTATGGGCAAGTGTTATCTACATGAGGTTAAGATATGTAGATTTCTAACTCATAAGGTATAACATATGGATTCAAATATCTAGATAACTGCTTTTTTTCTTTTCATTTAGCTATTTTGGTTTTGTGTTGTTATACTATCAAATACTATAGAAGACATTAATATTGTTTATTAATAACTAAATAGAGATTATGCAATTTAGAGCTACATCCTATTTTGATGATTAGATTCAGTCAGTTCTACAATCAAATGTTTCTAAAAGTTTTACCTAGGGCACAACTGTAATTTTCTTTTAATCCTGTAGGAGTAATTACATATTCTGTATTTAGTTGGTCGATCACGTTGCTTGAAAAGAAGTAGCATATAAATTTTAGCTAATTCACTTTACAACATTTTTGCATTAATTTGCAAAATTTATAATGTCAACGAATAGACCTGGGCTATTGTTTGATACAACGAAGATTTGTAAAATACTAATCATTTTACATTTAGGTCTGTTTTAAAACCTATATTCTAAGCAATCTCTATTTCTGTTATTTTCTTTCTTGAGAAGGTCTTTCATATGGCATGTTTTGCTTTTCCATCTGTTATCTAACACTTTTATTCACAGAGTATGGCTATTTCTCTACAGCACCATGGGGGCGTGGAAATGTAATTGCCACAACATTAGCATTATGTTATAGATGATCATTTGGATGATGATGCGGTATTTATTTTTCAGATTAGTGACTGAATTTCCTTTACCGAATGATTTTAAGATCAGATAGTCACTGCCTTAAGATAAGTCATTATAAATAAATATCCCTATTTTATATAATTGATCAAATTTTTCATGCATGCATGTATGTCTGTCTGATATCTTTTCTCATATAAACATGTGTCTATTTTTTCACTTTTTCTTGGAGTACTTGCGGAGTAGGGTAACCCTGATGTATACTTCTCTGGATCTTATCTAACTTGTTTAGTATTGTGTTCTACTACGTACTTGGATCCTTATTCTTCACAAATGGGGAACAGAAATTTAATGACTTTATGGTTTAAAGTTTAGTGCCTTGTCCGTTGTCTTAAAAATTAGCATTATAAGGAGGTAGAATACATCCATTTGAAAACTGTCTTAAGAGTTATTAAATGGACCATCTTCTGAAAGGACTTTTAATTTGATTGGAAAAAAATGATTAGGGTGCACAGTAAATGAAACAGTAGAAAAGATAATGGAAATACTGTATGCTACAGTTTAATAAAAGCTTAAAACCTAAATTTCCCACCATCCCCCAATAATAATAACTACTGGAAAGGATAAGGAGTTCTGTTAATCCTATCTGCTGGTTTTCTCAATAAGAACAAGGACAAACAGTTGTGTTAATCAAACTCAAAAGGAATTCCACTATCTTGTTTTTTTAAATGTTTTTCCTCAACGTTATTTTTTTGTCTTGTCAAAGATATACCCAAATGTGGTTTATCACTGGGTACCCATGGACATCTAGATGGCAACAATAGACATTGGGGACTGTGGGGAGGGAAAGAACTGAGGGGACAATGGTTGAAAAAGTAACTGTTGACTGACTACTATGCTCACTTCCTAGGTGATGGGTTCAATCATACCGCAAACCTCAGCATCAAGAAGTATACCCATGGAACAAACCTGCACATGTGTCTGAATCTAAAATAAAAGTTGAAATTATATAAAAAAAGGGGGTGATCAAGCATTTTAACAAAATTATTTTCTGTGCAAACTAGAAATAGAATAACCCATGGAGTATTCCATCTTTGTTAAGCTTTTAGGACCAATTTGAGAAATATTTAAATGTTTTTGATTTCCACGTTTTATTGTGGTATAACATATATAATCTAGAACTTACCATTTTAACCATTTTTGAGTGTTCAGTGCTGTGGCTTTAAATACATTCACAGCATTATGCAATCATCATCACCATTCATTTCTAGGGCTTTTTCATCATTTCAAAGTGAAACTCCACACCCATTAAAGAATAATTCTTCCTTCCTTCCTCCCTCCAGCTCCCAGTAACTTCTGTTTTACTTTGTGTCTATGAATTTGACTACTGTAGGTACCTGATATAAGTTGTGTTATGCAATATTTGTCCTTTTACATCTGACTGATTTTACTTAGCATAATATCTTCAAGTTCATCCATGTTGTATCATGTATCAGAATTTCATTCCTTTTTAAGGGAAAATAATAGTCCATTATAATATGCATATACCCCATTTTGTTTATTTGTCTATCATTGAACATTTGTGTTGTTTTGACATTTTGGCTATTGTGGATAATTCTGCTATGAACATGGGTATAAAAATTTAATCCCTTTTAAAATGACTTTTGCTCTATCGATTCTTCTTCAGCTAAGACATCTCACAAAATGCTTCTTTTGGATTTTTCTCCCTGTACAATTAGTATATATTTCCCTCTGGTTTAATCTCTACCCTTTTGTCCAGACCCTCTTGCCCCAATAAAAAACCCCTAGTTGCCCCTGAATTGAAAAGTATGGAAGGATATATCACACACAGACAGGATATGGAATTTTGTTAGCAGCAAAACTTGGATAACAAGTTTATCTCCTCATTATCCCACATATCCCATTCTAGGGTGCTACTGTCCCAGACTTCTCATTAGCACCTCATTATTATGCTCCTCCATATATCACGTCTATTTTTAAGTTTCTCCAAAAAGCCCTGCTAATAAAATGTCATGATGTGAATTCTCAAGAACTTGTAATGCCATAGCATTGGAAATGTGTCTGAGATCTCTTAGAAAACAAATAGTTCAGCAATTAGGGGCCTGTAATGCCAGGTGGAACAAATAAACTGTAGTCATGGAAAAATGACCAAAATGCACATTAAATTTATTTTCTTCCTTAGCTGCTTGTTAATCCCTAATTGCTAGCAGACAGGTAGGAGGATAAATTTTACAGCTATTGTCCTGGCAGAATATAATTTGAATGCCCAATTAATTATTAGTCTGTCATGATGTTTAATTGAGATAAAGTGGCTCTTTAGTAAACTGCTGCTTTCCTGACATACAGCCAAAAATTGTTTACACAAAAAAGATACACAATTCTGTGGACCCAAGGTCTAGTAATACCCTTCACCTCTACTGCTCATTTACCCATCCCCCACCCCAAATGTAGAACTAAAAACATATCTGAAGATCTCTGAATGGTTTCAATAATAGCATCTCTAGAGACCAGGCAGGAGGATATGAATACAACCAGATGCACAGAGCTTTCTCCCCTCCTTTCTAAATGTGACATAACCTGAGAAAGACAATACTGGATCCTACCCAGATCAATTCTTCTAGAGTTGGTAATGGTGGATTTATAAAGAAAGGCCATCCAAAATTTCCGGGCAACTGTATTTTCTGAGAAGTTGCTGCAACATTCTTCTATTAATACTGTCAAAGGCCTGCATTAGATCAGAAAGAGCCACGTACCACAGATGGCACTTTTCACATGCCTTTTCCTGGAGCTTATGGAGAGTAAAGATCAAGTTGGCGGCAACACTTCCTCCTCTGCAACCATGCGGGCTCTCTGGTAAAAGTGCATTTTAGCACATGAGGAAGCAGCCAGTTGAGAAAGATTCTTGCCAGAGCAGTATCAAGTGTAGATTGACAGGAGATCTCCCAAGCTATTTTCACACTCCAATCTGCCACCTTTGTCTTGTGTAGAGGCATTATAATTACAGCTCTGAATTCATTTGGCAGGATTTTATATCCCAAGAGACATAAATAATTGTTAAAGGCCTTGGAATCAAAAGGAAATATGCCATACAGGTGGTAATCTGGTGTAACCCCTCTGATTTCAGGTAGGTCAATGACTACCACATGGAAGATTGCTCTTTTGTATCCACTTTTTAGATGATCCCTGTCCCACTCCTACTGGAAACTGGGTAACCTATGGAACAAATTCTGGTCATTAAAGATAAGAAAATATAATTTTCTTTATATCCTTCAAGATGTTTCAATACAGCTTATAAACCTATAGTTTAGATCATTTGCTATAGGAGAAAACCTGAAATCCTTTATCAGTCACCATTCCTAAAAGAATCATGACAAGAATGATTCTAGTTCTTTTTCACTTTCTTTGGTCACTTCTATCAATTGTAATTAATGAAAATAATCTATTACTACTACTACCACTAATAGCTTACATTTAGCAAGTTTTATGGTAAGCACTTTACTTGCATTTTCTCATTTTAAGCTACACAAAACCCTAGGGAGTCCCTGAAGATCAGAGGGTTAAAAGCTACCCAAGGTCATAAGCACTAAGTGGCCAAGCAGAATTCGATGTAAGTAGCTTGAGTCCAAATCACACCCTCTTAACCACTATGATTTACTGCTGATTAATAGCATAATATTTCCCATAAACTAAACGTCTTACAACTATTACAACAGTCTATGACATTTTTCTTTTGTGAAAGTGCTCCAATGTCTACTGGACATTTCAGTCTTGTTCTACCATACATATGTTTCCTTCCATTGAACCTGTGTGTT
Organism: Rhinopithecus roxellana; assembly: GCF_007565055.1. NCBI lineage: Eukaryota > Metazoa > Chordata > Mammalia > Primates > Cercopithecidae > Rhinopithecus > Rhinopithecus roxellana. The sequence goes on along the minus strand of NC_044557.1, from coordinate 55,609,292 downwards.
ATTTTCTTTTATTTATTTAATTTTTGCTTCTCTATGTTCTTATTGTCACCTAGGCAACTTTCTAAAGAAACCAAATGTTTCATATTTTACTATTTTCTATCTCAAATGGATTCTAATGTGAATAGAATACCTAGAATTTCTATTTACAGAATATAAATAATGTTAGGAGGATACATTTATTAATTATAAATACTACTTTACATTTATTCTATTTGAAATGCATCCATTTTTGTGAAATGTTTTTCTATTTTATAAGCGAACTTGAATTAATGTGTTATTTCCACAAATAAAAGTTGCAGAGTTTCTCAAAATTTTTTAAGTGACTGGGGGAAATAATATATAATTCTTGCTCTAAGATGTTAGAAAATATATTTTCTCTCAATGTAGACACAAGTCTCTAGATATGTATTTATTTACTTATTTTTTATTTTATTATATTTTTACAATTTTAGGGGGTACATGTGCAGGTTTGTTACATGGATATTTTGCATGATGCTGGAGTTTGGGCTTCTAATGATCCTGTCACTCAAGTAATGAACATAGTACTTGATAGGTGGTTTTTCAACCCTTACCTCTCTTCCTCCCTCCCTGGCTTTAGAATCCCCAGTGTTTATTGTTCCCATCTTTGTATCCATGTGTACCCAATGTTTAGTTCCCACTTATAAGTGAGAACATGTGACTGAGCATTTATAGTAATATAACCTTGCACTTACGTTTCTCTGTACCCTTATTTGTTCTACATAGAAACATAGGTATATCTATCACACAGGAAAATAAATGTGTTTGATCTGCAATCCTCTTAAATATCCATGTTTATTGCTGATCAGTATTAGGGTGGGACTTTAAAATTAGTGTGCATCTATCTTCCTAAATATATACCTTATTCTATCCTAAATTTGTGTATTTTTGGAGACAGCTGGTCAGAACTTAACTTGATTTTTAAGAGCAAAGAGCAGAAAAGGGTTAGAACACAGGAATGTGAGATTCCAGATCATGGAGAAGGCTGGAACAATGGAAGTCAAAGTCAAGATCTGTAAATGGCACCTATATTTTCGAATCTTTCTAAAACATGAGAAGTATGACAGCCTTTTGTGAAATTTGGGTACTTTGCCCCTGAGGAGTTTTCAGGAAGAATGACTAGTATGTTTGTGATAAAAAGCTTTGAGTCCTTAGATAATGAAATCAGCCATACTTTTTAGGCAAGTTATCAAATTCATGCTGACTTTAATACAAACTTTCTTTCTTTCTACGTATTTATAAAATGATACATCATCTGGTCTTCTAGCTATTGAAAAACATGTTAGAATTTTGACTGTATGCCCACACTTAGCAATTTGTCTTTTTGAAAAATACAAATGTTAAGAAAAACTAAAGTGGAAAAGTGGGATACTGAAGTTCAGACAATATTATAGTTTTCACGACATAATATGATATCACACTTTCCTAGTTCTTTGATATTACATAAGCCACTATAAGACTTTTCCTTTGCTTTAAAATATCCATTTTTATTTTTATTTTATTTTCATAAGAAAAGTATGTTTCTTTAACTCATGGTTCTGAATAGTAACAAATCCAAGAGCACAGCACTGGCATCTGGGGATAGCCTTCTTGCTGAGTCATAACGTGGTAGAGAGCTTCACATGGTGAGAGGGCACGCCAACTCAGGTCTCTCTTCCTCTGCCTTTTTTTTTTTTTTAAGAGAGTAGATTTTTACTTATTTTATTTATTTTTTTCACACTGGGTGCAGTGTACACTGCTCAGGCGATGGGTGTACCAAAATTTCAGAAATCACCACTAAAGAGCTTATCCATGTAACCAAACACCACCTGTTCCCCAAAAACTATTGTAATAATATTAATAAAAATATTTTTAAAATAATTTATTTTAATAAAATTTATTGAAATATAATTGACACTCAATAAGATGCACCGCATTTTAAGGATGTAGTTCCATGATATTTGACAAATGCATGCACTGCCACCACCAAGTACAGCAATGCCACTCAACAATGTTTCCCCATGGCTTTTTCAGTCAGTCCCCTCTCTCTACCTTTGGTCTCTAGAAACCACAGATCTGCTTTATGTCATTAGATATTAGATTTCCCTTTTATAGAATTTCATATACATAGAATAAACCAGAATGTGTTTTTGGTTCAGCTTTTGTTCAGCATGTTTTTATTTTTCATTTTTATTGAATGTATAAGTAGCTTACCTCCTTTAATACCTGAGTAATATTATGTATTTTGGATATACTATAATTTTCTTACCCATTCACTTCTTCATAAACATTTAAGTTATTTATAGTTTTTGGCTAATATAAATGAAGCAGCTACAAATATTTTAATATGGCTTATAAATATACACTTTAGATCCTGTGCTACATAAGAAAACCTGAAGCTCTTTATGTGGACATACACTTTCATTTATCTTGAGTAAATTCCTAGGAATGAACTGACAGGTGGCATATATGTTTATTTTCATTGATTTTACTGTCAAATATTTTCCAAAATTGTTTTAATATTTTACATTAACATCAGCAATGCATGAAAGTTCCAGTAGCTCTACATCTCCTACAAAATTTTGTACTGTCAGTCTTTATAATTTTAGCCATTCCAGTGTGTGGGCAGCACCGCCTGGGTTTCAATTTGCATTTCGCTGATGCTAACCATGATGTTAAATATCTTTGGCAGTGAAATGTCTGTTCAAACATTTTTCCATTTTATATTTCTTGCCTTATTATTCATTTGTGCTCTTTATTTTAAAAAAACTGGACATTCTAGAGACTTTACACTTTCATATGAAGTTGAAAACAAGTTTATTAAATAAATAAGCTTATTAAATTTATACAAAAATCTGATGAGATCTTGTTAGTAATTATATTCAATCTCTATATCTATCTAGGGAAAATTAAAGTCTTACTATTTGATTAATTGAATCTGTGAATGTTTTTACTATTTGATTAATTGAATCTGTGAAAATGAATTATAGACATTTTATTATGTCTATAATTTTTCTGTTCAAATGTTTATAATTTTTAATGTACAATATTTGCATATATTTGTTAAATTTTCCCTAAATATTACATATTTTCATGCTATTGCAAATTGTATTTTAAAAATTTAAGTGTCCAATTGTTTGTTGTTAATACAGACTTAAATTGATTTTTTCATATTGACTATGCATTCTGAAACCTTGCTAAATTACTAAATAGTTCTAGTAGAATTTTTAAAAATTCCTTAGGTTTTCTAACAGACATGTCAACTGTGGAACAATAGACAATTTTTCTTCTTCTTTTTCAATCTGCATATCATTACCTTCCTCCTTTTCCTCTTCCTCCTTCTTAGAATGCTTAGCCCTCCAAAACAATGCTGAAAAGAAGTCCTGAGAGCAATCTTCTTCGCCTTGCTTTTTATCTTAAGGGGAAAATATTCAGCTTTTCTTCATTAAATCTAATGTTAACAAACATTTTTTGGTAGACATCCTTATTTTGTGTGGGAAGTTATTTACTTTCCAAGAATTGTTATCAGAAACAGTTGTTTGTCAGTTGCTTTTTCTGTTCCTATGGAGATAATATGATTTTTGTTCTTTATTAATTTATTTGGTGAATTACATTATATGATTTTTTCAGTGTTGGACTAAACTGCATTCCTGGAATAACCCCTACTTGGTCATAATGTATTGCTAAATTTTACTCTTATGAAATATCTTTGCATTTGTGTTCATGGGAAATACTGGTCTGTAGTTTTCTTTTCTTCTGATGGCTCTGTTTTTTGACTTGGGGTAATGCTAACCTTATAAAACATAAAGGCTATTTCTCCTATTTTCATGGAAGAGTTTGTGTAGAATTGATATGCTTTCTTCTTGAAATATTTGATAGAATTTGCCAATTGCGACATCTGTGCATAAAATTTTTTTTGTGCGTGGGAAGGGTTTCAAATGCAAATTTCATTCATTTAATAATAGAGGAATATTCAGTTTAACTATTTCTTCTTGAATTGGATGTCTTTCAAATAATTTATATATTTCTTTTTGTTTTTAGACAGTCACGCTTTGTTACCCAAGTTGGAGTGTGGTACCCGCATTTGAGCTCACTGCAACCTCTGCCTCCCAGATTCAAGCGAATCTCATGCCTCAGTCACACAAAAGTAGCTCGAATTACAGGTGTGTACAACCACACCTGGCTAATTTTTGTATTTTTAGTAGAGACAGGGTTTCACCATGTTGGCCAGGCTAGCCTTAAACTCCTGGCCTCAAGTGATCTGCCCACCTTGGCTTCCCAAAGTGCTGGGATTACAGGCATGAGCCACTGTGCCTGGCCTATTTCAACTGTTAACAAATATATTGTCATAAGGTAGTTTATAATATTCCCTAATTCTTATAACATCTTTTGAGTCTATAGTGATGTATTTTCTCTCATTTCTGTTAATAGTAATTTATTTCTTTTCTATTTCTCTTATATCATTCTAGCTAGAGGTTCATCAGAGATACTGAGTTCTTAAAAAAAAACAGTTTATTTCATTGATTTCTGTATTATATACTTGTTTTCAATTTTCTAGATTTTTGCTCCTATCTTTATTATTTCTTCCTCTTTTTGTTCTGATTTATTATGTTCTTATTTTTCTAGTTTCTTGGGTGAAAAGAGATTATTGTTTTTGAGGTCTTTCTGCTCATCTAACAAAAATTCCCTCTAAGCACTGCTGTAGCTGTATCTCACAAAAATTTATGTAAATATTTTTGTTCATTAGAAATATTTTCTAATTTTTCTCTGATTTCTGACCCATGGGCTGTTTAGAAATGCACTGTTTAACACAAAAATATTTGGGAAACTTCCAGGTTTTTTTGTTTATTTATGTCTAGGTTAATTCTGTTGCTGTCAATTTGTACTTGTTATAAATTCAACTTTTTGCACTTAAAAATGTATAGTATGCCTATTCAGTCAATCTGGTTGTTCAAGCCCTCTATATCTTTATTGATTTTCTCTCTGCCTATTATATTACTTGCTAATAAAGAAATGTTAATATAGCCAATGATACTTTTGGATTTGTCTATTTCTTCCTTCAATTTATCAGTTTATGTTTTACGTGTTTTGAAGCTCTGCTGTTGGGTGCATGAACATTTAAGACTGTTATTTCTTCTTGATGAATTGACCCTTTCATCATTATATAATTCTACTCTTTATACCTGGTAATATTTGTTTTTTTGGAGCCTGCTTTATTTGATATCAATATTGCCACTCCAGTGTCATTTTGTTTGGTGTTTCTATGGTGTGTATCTATATACACATACACACATATATACTTTTTCTTCAACCTATGTTTGTTTTGTATTTAAAGGGTTTTCTCATAGAAGCTTAATTTGATATCGAAAATACCATTTAAAAATAAGAAAATTTCTTTATATTTACCTATATATTTATCATTTATTGGCTCTCTTTATTCCTTTGTGTACCTCTAACTTTCTAACTAGTAGAATTTTCCTTCTGCTAGCAAAACTCTTTCAACATGTCTTTAACTCAGGTCTTCTGGCAATACATTTTGTCAACTTTTGTTCATCTGATGATATATTCATTTTGATTTTAATTTTAATAAATATTTTCAATGTGTAAGGAAGTTAAGTTGGCAGGATATTTTTTAGACTCTCTCTCCATTTTGTTCTGACTTGCATAGTTTTGACAGGAAATATGTTGTCATTCTCATCTCTGTTTTCATGTTTGTAATGTTTCTTCTAGTAGTTTAAAATACTTTATCTTTATTCATACACTTTCATTGTGATATGCCTTTATGTGATTTTCTTCATGTCTTTTCTCTTGGTAGTTTGCTGAGCTTCTTGGACTTGTGAATCTAAAGTTGTTATTAAATTTAAAAGAATTTTTGCCAGATGTGGTGGCTCATGCCTATAATTCCAGCACTTTGGGAGGCTGAGGCAGGCAGATCACCTGAGGTCAGCAGTTTGAGACCGGCCTGGCCAACATGGTGAAATCCCATCTCTACTAAAAATACAAAAATTAACTGGGTGTGGTGCCACATGCCTGTAATCCCGGCTACTTGGGAGGCTGAGGCAGGAGAATCACTTGAACCCGGGAGGCAGAGGTTGTGGTGAGCCAAGACTGCACCATTGCACTCTAGCCTGGGCAACAAGGATGAGGCTCTATCTTAAAAAATAAAAAGAAAGAAAAAAGAAAGGAAGAAAAGAAAATTGGAATAAGGGAAGAGATCACCCCTCATAATGTCTTATGCCCAATTTCTGCCTCCAGAGAAAGAAGAAGTAAAAACTAAAAGGCAGGAATGAAATCCACAAGCAGACAGCTCGCCTGGGCCTGGTAGTTAAAGAGCAACCCCTGACCTAATCGGTTATGTTATCTACAGATTACAGACATTGTATAGAAAAGCACTGTAAAAATCCCTGTCCTATTCTGTTCTGTTCTAATTACCAGTGCATGCAGCCCCCAGTCACGTACCCTCTGCTTGCTCAATCAATCACAACCCTCTCAAGCAGACCCCCTTAGAGTTGTGAGACCTTAAAAGGGACAGGAATTGCTCACTCGGGGAGCTTGGCTCTTGAGACAGGAGTCTTGCTGATGCTCCCGGCTGAATAAACCCCTTTCTTCTTTAACTCGGTGTCTGAGGGGTTTTGTCTGTGGCTTGTCCTGCTACAACAATAATTTTGGACTTTTATTTGTTTAAATCTTTTTTTTTTTTCCTGCCCACGGCCTTCCTTCTGGATATTTGGTTACAAATATATTAGAATGCTTTATGTTTTCTCATATGTCCCTTTGGCTCTGATTATTCTTCTCAGTGTTTTTCTTTGTAGCTTCAGATTGGAGAGTTTCTATTGCTAAGTCATGCAAATATAAGTTCACTGATCTGAAGCAATGGCATGAGCTGTACATTGGCCCCTTTTAGCCATGGCTGGAGCTGAAGTAGCTGGGATGCAGGGCACCATGTCCTGAGGCTGAATAGAGCAGGGGGACCCTGAGATCAGCTGATGAAACCTTTTTTTCCCTTCTAGGCCTTCAGGACTGTGATTGGAGCAGCTGCTGTGAAGTTCTCTGACATGCTCTGGAGACATTTTTCCCATTTCCTTGGTGATTAACATATGATTCCTCGTTACCTATGCAAATTTCTGCAGCCAGCTTGAATTTCTCTGCAGAAAATAGGTTTTCCTTTTCTATCACATAGTAGGCTTCAAATTTTCCCAACTTTTATGCTCTGCTTTTTCTTAAATACTTGCTGCTTAGAAATTTCTTCTGCCAGACATCCTAAATCATCTGTCTCAAGTTCAAAGTTCCACAGATTTCTAGAGCAGAGGGAAATGCTGCCAGTCTCTTTGCTAAAGCTAACAAGAGTCACCTTTGCTTCAGTTCCCAAGTCCTTCATCTCACCCGAGACCACCTCAGCCTGGACTTTATTGTCCATGTCACTATTAGCATTTTGGTCATAGCCATTCAACAAATCTCTAGCAAGTTTCAAACTTTCCCACATCTTCATGTCTTCTGAGCATTCCAAGTCTCTAGGAAGTTTCAAACTTTCCCACATCTTCCTATGTTCTTCCAAGCCCTTGAAATTGTTTCAGTCTCTCCCTGTTAGCCAGTTCCAATGTTGCTTCCACATTTTTGAGATATCTTTACAGCAGCATCTCACTGTCCATGGTACCAATGTACTGTATTAGTTCATTCTCAAGCTGCTATAAAGAACTTCCCAAGACAGGCTAATTTATAAAGGATAGAGGTTTAAGTGAGTCACAGTTCAACATGGCTGGGGAGTTCTTAGGAAACTTACAATTACAGTGGAAAAGGAAGCAAACACATGCTTCTTCACACGGCAGCAGGAGAGATGTGTGCTGAGCAAAAGAGAAAAGCCCCTTTTAAAACCATCAAGTCTCATGAGAACTCACTCACTATCATGAAAACAGCATGAGGGTAACCACCCTTATGACTGAATTTGCTCCCACCAGGTGCCTCCCACAACATGCAGGGATTATGGAAACTACAATTAAAAATGATATTTGGGTAGATATACAGCCAAACCATATCAATAGATTTTTAAAATTAGCTTTTAATTTAATTCAATTTTGGTTAGAGAACATATTATACATTATTTTAACACTTTCAAAATCATAGAGACTTGTTTTATAGTCTAGCAAGCCTTCTATCTTGGTGAATATATTTTGTGCACTTGAAAATAATTATTAGTATTTTATGGTTGTTGGATGCAGTGTTCTCTATATATTATTTAGCTCGATGTGGTTGATAGTGTTCGAAACATCTTCTGTATCTCTATTATTATTATTATTATTATTATTATTATTTGTGTGTGTGTGCGTAGTTGTTGTATAAATTACTGAAAGAGGTTTATTAAATGCCCAAATGTTTACACAATTTTTCATTTCTTCACTAAATTGTTGAGGTTTCCTTCATGTGTTTTAATGTTCCATTTTGATGCTACATATACATTTATAATTATTGTTTTCCAGATGTTTTGATCTTTTTACCATTATTAAATGTCTTTTGTTTTCTTACATATGGTATATTTTGGTCCATCTATTTATTTTCAACTTGTCTGCATTTTCTTATTAAAAGTGAGCTTATTTTAGATGGTGTTCAGTTGAGTTTTGCTACTTTATTCATTCTTACATATTTATTTTTTCTTCTCTCCAGTCCTAGCCAAAATACTTCAGTTTATTAATAACATTAATTAGTATGGCCCTGGCATTTGTTTGGGGGAGATTTTTATTAAAGCAATCTTAGATCATTTTTCAGTCTTGAAATATAATCTTGTATAATTCTAATTTGTTACATTTCCTGTGGGATGGTTTATGTCTGCCCTGGTGAGAAGATATATTGACTAAGACTTGGGGCTTTCCATTGTTTTATTCTTCCATGTTTTTCACCAGTGCAGCACTTCTATAAAGGGATTTGACCAATATTTTTGTGCTATATGAATAGGTTCTCTGAAGAGTAGAAAAGTAATTTGGGTTTATGTCATTAACCAAGTGTCCACTGTCTCTGGGAGATTTTGAGTGAGCAAAGAAACAAAACTAAAACAAATTTTTTCCTATTCATGCTGTAGAAACACAGTAAGAACAAGTCCTGCTCTATTCTTTTTAATAGCCCAATTGCAGCTGCTACATCTCACAAAACTGTGAGAGTCTCTAAGTACAAATCTCAATAATTTGAGACAGACTACAGATGAAAGAAATTCAAGAATTCCCCAACCACCCTTATCATAATTCACAGATATCCTGAACTTTCAGATATCTGGCATAAAACAGCTCTCATTTTTGTGAACTGACATAAGTAAATTTGGTCATTCAACAAATGTCAGGTCTAATAATCTCCAATCAGACCTAGGTAGGGAATATCCTTCACTACAACCTCACTATCAGATCTCTGTCTAAATTTTGCCACAAATACAAATATGTATCAGTAGCCAAGCATGTATGCATGTGCACAAGAATATGCATCAGTACACAAAAACCACTCCTAATCTGGTCTGATAAGTTTGGTTAAGTCTCTGTTTGTTCTCTTTCTCCAGGCATTAAGATAAACACCTTGAAAGGAAGGTTTCCTCCAAGGCTAATGATACGCTGATATCTGATCAGCCAGTATTCTGTTTGGTTAGGCTTTGGAGCCCTCCACTGAGAGAGAGAGAGAGAGAGAGAGTGTGTATGTGTGTGTGTGTGTGTGTGTGTGTGTGTGTGTGTGTGTGTGTGTGCACGCAAACCGAGTAAAACGGTAGATCTTGTACTCTGTCCTGAAGGTTCATTCAAGGAGAGTGGAGTTTATAAAATCTGGTCAACTATATATATATGTATGTGTGTGTGTGTGTGTGTGTGTGTGTTTGTATATATATGTGTATATATGTAAAAATATAAATATATATACATATATATTAAATATATAAATGTATATACATGTATATATTTATATACATAATTATATTACAATATTTAATTAAATATATACATGTATATAAATATATATTTGAATATATTTAATTATATATATACGGTTGACCAGATTTTATAAACTCCACTCTCTCTCTCTGTCTCTCTCTGTCTGTCTATATATATATATATATATATATATATATATATATATATGTATTTTTTTTTTAGATAGTTTCACTCTTGTTGCCCAGGCTGGAGTGCAATGGCACAATCTTGGCTCACTGCAACCTCCACCTCCTGGGTACCAGCGATTCTCTTGCCTCAGCCTCCTGAGTAGCTGGGATTACAGGTGCCCGCCACCACACCCAGCTAATTTTTTGTATTTTTAGTATAGACAGGATTCACTATGTTGGTCAGGCTGTTCTTGAGCTCCTGATCTCAGATGATCCACCATCCTCAGCCTCCCAATGTGCTGGGATTACAGGAATGAGCTACCACACATGGCCAACCACATGTCTTTTAAAAAGAACATTTACTTCATCAGTGAAAATTATGTCTAACATCTCTTGCACTAATTAACAAATACTCTGCTGAAGATTTATATAAAAGCACTTCTTATTGTCACCTCTGGATTCTTGCTTCCTGTACAACTAACTGCTCTGGTATGGTTTGGCTCTGCTTCCCCACCCAAATCTTATCTTGACTTGTACTCCCATGTGTTGTGGGAGGGGCCCTGTGGGAGATAATTGAATCATGGGGGTGGTTTCCCCCATACTGTTCTTGTGGTAGTAAGTAAGTCTCACAAGATCTCATGGTTTCATCAAGGGTTTCTGCTTTTGCGTCTTCCTCATTCTCTCTTTGCCTGCTGCCATCCATGTAAGACCGGACTTGTTCCTCCTTGCCTTCCACCATGACTGTGAGGCTTCCCCAGCCATGTGGAACTGTAAGTCCAATTAAACCTCTTTCTTTTGTAAATTGCCCAGTCTCAGGTATGTGTTTATCAGCAGCATGAAAATGGACTAATCCATGCCCCTAGGGCATAAAGTTCAATTAAACACATACATATACTTTGCATTTTGAAGTAATTTTTTTAAGTAAATGCACTGACAGGATAACACTCATTCTACCACCTTCCCCTTTTGAGAGTCAAGGTAGATGTATAGAAGTTAATACTGCTAGGTGGTCTGGTGGTCTTGGGAATAAAGGGCTCCTAATTAACAAAGAAACAAAAAGCTGGCCTTGATTTTCTAAAACTTTTTCTGGAGCACTAAACTCAGTTCAGGGGTCAACACTGAAGACATCCCATCAGCTGTGGGACATTTTTCTTTTTTATGATAAGGGACATCTTATTTACATGCAAAGAAAGCCCCAGCTTATAAATGGATTTAGTAGTCCTTTGTACACTTTATGTTCTGTGTTAGTTCAGGTTCCCCTTGCAATACCTGAAAGATGGGATTAAAAGTAAAAGAATACCTGAGGGGGAAGCAGAGCAACACTGTGGAATAGAAAACTCCACCAATCATTCACACCACCACCACAAAGTCACCAAGTTAACAATTGTCTACACACACAAAAAGTACCTTCCTAAGAACCAAAAATCAGCTGAGCACTCATAGTACCTAGTTTTAACTCATATGGTAGAAAGAGGCACTGAAGAGATTAAAAAAAAAAACATCACTGAGGGCCAAAGTCCTCTCTGTCTCTAAGTTTGAAAGGCAGTCTAGGACATGAGGACTGCAACTCTTTGGCAAGTCTTAGTGCTGAACTAGATCCAGAGACAGTGTACTAGTGGGGTACACAACACACTGAGACACCAGCTGGGTCAGCCAAAGGAGTGCTGGCACTACCCATCTCATAGCCCCAGGCTGCACAGCCTATGGCTCCAAAATGGTCTCCTTTCTTGGGCTTGAGGACAGGAAAAGGAAGAGTGGGGAAGACTTTGTCTTTCATCTTGGATACCAGCTAAGCCATAGCAGAATAGGGCACCAGTAAGAGTCCTGAGGCCCCTATTTCAAGCCCTAGCTCCTAGACGACACTTCTAGAAACAGAAGGAAACCTTGGGCCAGAAGGAAAAAAAACTAGTCCTGCAAGCATTCATCACCTGCTAACTGAAGAGTCCTTGGGCCCTGAATAACTAGCAGTGATATCCAGGTAGTACACTGAGGGCCTTGGTGAGCCTCTGAGGCTTGCTAGCTTCAGGTACCAACAAAACTATGGAAGGGTAGAACAGCAAGCAGGCTTTTGGGGTACCTGATTCCAGAACTTGACTTTTGGACAGCATTTCTGGATTTGCTCTGGGCCAGCGGGGACTCCACTGCCCTGAAGGGCGAGTCCCAGGTCAAGCAGCATTCACCACAAGCTCATTTAAGAGCCCGTGGGCCTTAAGGGAACATTGGTGGTAGTCTGGCAGTACTCCTTGTGGCCAGGGTTGATGGTGGCTATGGGGTAAGGCTCCTCTGCCTTTGGAAAGAGGAAAGAAAAATGGGAAAGGTTGCATCATGTGGGTTGAGAGCCATCTTAGCCACAGTACAATAGAATACCAGGTAGACTTCTAATGTTTTTGTCTTTAGTCCCTGACTCTTAGATGACAACTCTGGACCCACTTGGGACCTGGGGAACATTGCCACCCTGAAGGGAAAGACACTGGCCTGGCTGGCTTTGCCATCTGCTGATTGTAGCGCCTCGGGGCCTTAAGTGAACATAAGTAGTAGCCAGTGTGTGATTACAGCAAGCCTTGGGTGAGACCCAGAACTTTTCTGGCTTCAGGTCTGACCCAGCACAGTTATAGTGGTGGTGGCCAGAGGGGTGCTTATGTCACCCCACTCCTAGCTTTAGGTGGCTCAGAACAGAGAGAGAGACTATGTTTGGGAGAAAGTAAGAGAAGAGAACAAGTGTCTCTGCCTAATAATTCAGAAAATTCTCTCAGATCTTGTCCAAGACCATCAAGATGGTACCTCTGTGAGTCTGCAAGAACCACAGCATTACTGGGCTTGGGATACTCCCTAAAGCAGAAACAGCTTAGATCACAAAGCTAACTTTGATTATTAAGGCTTTCCAAAGTCCCTTCAAATATCTGGAAAGCCTTCCCAAGAAGGGCAGCTGCAAATAAGTTCAGACAGTGAAGACTATGATAAATACCTAACTCGTAAATGTTCAGACACCAAAGAATATCTACTAGCATCAACATCATCCAGGAAAACATGACCTAACAAAATGAGCTAAATAAGACACAAGGGATGAATTCTGGAGAAATGGGGGTATGTGGTCTTTCAGGCAGAGAATTCAAAATAGCTGTGCCGAGGAAACTCAAGGAAATTCAAGATAAAACAGAGAAGGAATTCAGAATGCTATCAGATAAATTTAATAAAGAGATTGGAATAATTAAAAAGAATCTAGTGGAAATTCTGGAGCTGAAAAATGCAGTTGGCATACTGAAGAAAGCATCAGAGTCCCTTAATAGCAAAATGGATCAAGTAGAAGAAAGAATTAATGAACTTGAAGACAGACTATTTCAAAATAAACCGTCAGAGGAAACAAAAGAGAAAAGAATACAAAAAATGAAGAAAGCCAGACGATTTAGAAAATAGCCTCACATGGGCAAATCTAAGAGCTATTGGCCTTAAAGAGGAGGTAAAGCAAGAGACAGGAGTAGAAAGTTTATTCAAAGGGATAGTAACAGAGAACTTCCCAAACCCAGACAAAGGTATCAATATCCAAGTACAAGAAGGTTATAGAACACCTAGCAGATTTAACCTGAACACTACTTCAAGACATTTAATAATCAGATTCTCAAAGGTCAAGGATAAAGAAAGGTTCCTAAATGTAGCAAGAGAGAAGAAACAAATAGCATACAATGGAGCTCCAATATATCTGGCAACAGACTTTTCAGTGGAAACCTTATAGGCCAGGAGAGAGTGGCATGACATATTTAAAGTGCTGAAGGAAAAAAAAAAAATTTACCCTAGAATAGTGTATTTGGCAAAATATTCTTCAAACATGAAGAAGAAATAAAGACTTTCCCAGAAAAACAAAAGCTGAGGGATATCTATCAATACAAGACTCATCCTACAAGAAAGGCTAAAGGGCATACTTCAATCAGAAAGGAAAGGATATTCATGAGAAGTACATAATCACCTAAAGGTAAAAAACTTATTGGCAATAGTAAGTGCACAGGAAAACATAGAATATTGCAACACCATAACTGTGGAATGTAAACCACTCTTATCCTAAGTAGACAGATTAAATAATGAATCAATCAGAAATAATAACTACAACAGCTTTTCAAAACATAGCCAGTACAATAAGATAGAACTAGAAACAATAAAAAGTTAAAAAGCAGGGAAATGAAGTTAAGGTGAATTTTTTTTTTTCTTTTGCTTGTTTATTTGCTTATGCAAGTAGTGTTAAATTATCAGGTTAAATTAATGGGTTATAAGATAGTATTTGCAAGCCTCATGGTAACCTCAAACCAAAAGCATACAATGGATACATGAAAAAAATAAATAGCAGGCAACTAAATCATACCACCAGAGAGAATAATCTTTACTAGAGGAAGACAAGAATGAAAGAAAGAAGGAAGAGAAGATCACAAAACAACCAGAAAACAAATAACAAAATGGCAGGGGTAAGTCCTTACTTATCAATAATAACAGTGAATGTAAATGGACTAAACTCTCCAATTAAAAGTCATAGACTGGATGAATGGATGAAAAATAAGATCCATTCATCTGTTGTTTACAAGAAACACTTCACCTAGAAAGACACACATAGACTAAAAATGAAGGGAGGGAAAAACATATTCCATGCCAATGGAAATAAAAAAAGGGCAGGAGTCACTATACTTATATCAGCCAAAATAGATTTCAAGACCAAAACTATAAGAAGAGACAAAGAAGATCACTCTATAATGATACAGTAGTCAATACAGCAAGAGGACTTAACAATTTTAAATATATATGCACCCAACATTGGAACACCCAGATATATAAAGGAACTATTATTGGAGCTAAAGAAAGAGATATGTCCCAATACAATAATACCTGGAAACTTCACCCCACTTTCTGTGTGGCCATATCTTCCAGACAGAAAATCAACAAAGAAATATCAGACTTAATCTGCACTATAGACCAAATTGATCAAATAGAAATTTACAGAACATTTCATCTAAGAGCTGCAGAATACACTTTTTTTTTTCTCAGTTCATGGATCATTCTCAAGGATAGACTATATGTTAGGTCACAAAACAAGTCCCAAAACATTCAGAAAATTAAAATAATACCAAGCATCTTCTCTGGCCACAATGGAATAAAACTAGAAATTAATAAAGAGAAATTTTGGAAACTATATAGATATATGAAAATTAAACAATATACTCCAGAATGACCAGCATGTCAATAAAAAAATTAAAAAGGAAATTGAAAATTTTCTCTAAACAAATGATAATAGAACACAACATACCAAAACCTATGGGAAACAGCAAAAACAGTACTCAGAGGGAAGTTCATAGCTACAAATGCCTACATTAATAAAAAGGGAAAACTTCAAATAAACAATCTAATGATGCATCTTAAAGAACTAGAAAAGCAAGATCCAACTGAACCAAATTCATTAGAAGAAAATAATAATAAAGATTAGAGCAGAAAGAAATGAAATAGAAATGAAAAATACAAAAAATAAAAAAGACCAATAAACAAAAGTTAATTTTTGTAAAGTTCAGTGAAATTGACAAACCTTATCCAGATTAAGAAAAAAGAGAGAAGATCCAAATAAATTCAATCAGAAATGAAAAGGAGACATTACAACTGATACTGTATCAATTTAAAGGATTATTAGTGGCTATTATGAGCAACATATGCCAATAAATTGGAAAATCAAGAAAAAATGGACAAATTCCTAGATACATACAACCTACCAAAATTAAAGTAGAAAAAAATGCAAAACCTGAATAGCCCAATAACAAGTAATTAGACAGAAGCTGTAATAAAAAGTGTCTCAATAAAAAAGAAGCCCAGGACTTGGCGGTTTCACTGCTGAATTCTACCAAATATTTAAGAAATAACTAATACCAATCCTACTCGAACTATGCCAAAAAATTGAGGAGGAGGAAAAACTTCCAAACTCATTCTATGAGATCATAATTACCTTGATACCAAAACCAGACAGAGACACATCAAAAAAAGAAAAATATAGGCCAATATCTCTGATGAATATTGATGCAAAAATCCTCAATGAAATACTAGCAAACCGAATTCAACAATACATTGCAAAGATCATTCATCATGACCAAATGGGGTTTATGTCAGGGATGCAAGGATGGTTCAACATATGAAAATCAATCAGTGTGATACATCACATCAATAGAATGAAGGCTAAAAACCATATGATCATTTCAACTGATACCGAAGAGGCATTTGATAAAGGTTTAACATCCCTTCAATATAAAAACTCTTAAGAAAACACTGGGGATAGAAGAAACATACCTCAATGCAATAAAAGCCATAGAGGACATACTCTCAGCTAACATCATACTGAATGGGGAAAAACGGAAAGCCTTTCCTCTAATATCCGGAACATAATAAGAATGGCCACTGTCACCACAGTTATTCAAAATAGTACTGGAAGTCCTAGCTAGAGCAATAAGACAAGAGAAAATGTAAAAGTCACCAAAATTGGAAAGGAAGAAGTCAAATTATTCTTGTTTGTAGGTGATATAATCTTATATTTGGAAAAACCAAAAACTCCTCAAGAAAACTATTAGAACTAATAAACAAATTTGGTAAAGTTTCAGGATGTAAAATCAACATGCAAAAATCAGTAGCATTTCTATATGCCAACAGTGAACAATGTGAAAAGAAATAAAAAAGTAATTCCATTTACAATAGCCACACATAAAATGAAATACCTAGGAATTAACTTAATTGAATAAGTGAAAGATCTCTGTAATAAAAACTATAAAATACTAATAAAATAAATTGAAGAGGACATGATAAAATGGAAAGATATTCCATGTTAATGGATTGGAAGAATCAATATTGTTAAAATGTCCATATTATCCAGAGCAATCTAAAGAGTCACTGCATTCCCTATCAAACACCAATGACATTCTTTCACAGAAATTAAAAAAAAAATCCAAAAATTTATGTAGAGCCATGAAAGACCCAGAATAGCCAAAGCTATCCTAAACAAAAAGAATAAAATAGGAAGAGTCACATTATCTGACTTCAAATTATACTATAGAGCTATAGTAACCAAAACAGGGTGGTGCTGGCATTAAAGCAGACACATAGACCAATGGACCAGAATAGAGAACCCAGAAACAAATCCACACACCTACAGTTAACTCAATTTTGACAAAGGTGCCAGGAACATACACTAGAGAAAAGTGTTCTGTTCAATAAATAATGTCTCTTCAATAAATAATACTGGGCAAATTGGGTATCTATATGCAGAAAAAAAAAAAACACTATATCCCTATCTCTCAACACATACAAAAGTCAAATAAAAATGACTAAAGACTTAAATCTGAGGCCTCAGACTATGAAACTACTACAAGATAACATTGGGGAAACTCTCCAGGACATTGGTCTGGGCAAAAATTTCTTGAGCCATATCTCACAAGCACAGGCAACCAAAACAAAAATGGACAAATGGGACCACATGAAGTTAAAAAAAACTTCTGTACAGCAAAGGATACAATCAACAAAGTGAATAGACAACTTACAGAATGGGAGAAAATCTTTGAAAACTACCCATCTGACAAGGGGTTAATAATCAGAATATATCTGACAAGGGGTTAATAATCAGAATATATAAGGAGCCCAAACAACTCTATAGGAAAAAAATCTAATAATCTGATCAAAAGATGGGCAAAATATTTAAATAGACATTTCTCAAAAGAAGACATACAAACAGCAAATAGGTATATGAAAAGGCACTCAACATCACTGATCAGCAGAGAAAGGCAAATCAAAACCACAATGAGATACCATCTCATCCCAGTTAAAATGGCCTATATCCAAAAGACAGGCAATAACAAAAGCTGCTGAGGATGTGGAGAAAACGGAACCCTTATACACTGTTGGTGGGAATGTTAAGTTAGTACAGCCTCTATGGAGAACAGTTAAGAGGTTCTTCAAAAAACTAAAAATTGTGATACGATATGACCCAGCAATCCCACTGCTGGGTATATACCCAAAGGAATGGAAATCAGTATATTGAAGAGGTATCTAAACTCCTATGTTTATTGCAGCACTGTTTACAAAGCTAACATTTGGAAGCAACCTAATTGTCCATCAACAGATGAATGGATAAGGAAAATGTGGTACAGATACACAATTGAGTACTATTCAGCCATAAAAAAGAATGAGATCCAGTCATTTGCAACAAGGATGAAATTGGAGGTCATTATGTTAAGTGAAATAAGTCAGGTACAGAAAGACAAATGTCACATGTTCTCACTTATTTTTGGGATCTAAATATCAAAACAATGTAACTCATGGATATAGAGAGTAGAAGGATGATTGTCAGAGGCTGGGAATGGTAGTGGGAGGCTGGGGAGGAGGTGGGGATATAATGGGTACAAAAGAATTAGAAAGAATGAATAAGACCTACTATTTGATAGCATAACAGAGTGACTATAGTCCATAATAACTGTACATTTTAAAATAAAGGGTGTAATTGGATTATTTGCAACTTAATGGATAAATGCTTAAGGGGTTGGATATCCCACTCTTTATGATGTGCTTATTTCACATAGCATGTCTATATCAAAACATCTCGCATACCCCATAAATATATACACCTACTATGTATCCATGCAAATTAAAACTAAAAAAATACCTAAGAATAATGGAAGAAGAAGTAGGAGGAGAAGGGAGAATCTTCAGACTGTGGGGCAGAATTGATGCCTGTGAAAGGACAGCTAGCAGGAAGGATTAGAGAAGAGTTTCAAATTGCAGCACACTTTCAAGAACAAGTCAGTCAGGAAAATAGAAAATCCTCAAGCTACTGTCACCCACTGGGAGAGTCCCCCATTTCTCAAGAACCTTTGCTTCTTGCCACACACAGTTCTCTGCAAGCAGCCCCTGGGAAGTGTGGCCTTGGTGTATATACAGCAACAGATTCAGCTTGCAGCAGCGGGGGCCATCAAAAAATTACAACTCAGGAGCAGGAGCTCTGAGTAATACATTCTCTCAACTGCCCCCACTTTCTTTGAGTGTTTGGGAATTATGTTTCTTTCATAAAACCATGCTCCTTGCTTGAGTCAAGTGCTTTTTATAAGGAAATCAACAGTGCATCTTTTATTTCATGTGATTTTGTAAGTTATTCATGTCATATGAGTAAAAATAATGTCATGCATAGTTAAAACATTAATTTTGGCTTAGACGTTCTCATTAGGAGAGGATTTAAAAGGATGATAATTATATGCATCTTGCTTATAATGACTTGAGGGCTTTGCAGTGAAGTGGAAGGGGTACCAAACTGGATGTCACATGTCCTGAATCTGCCTCTTGCTTGTGATATGGCTGGGAGCAGGTTTCATGACACAATTTTCTCTCAATTTCTTCATAGGTAAAAGAAAGAGTTTTCTTCTAGCTTTAAATATTGTAACTTTCTGAGGAAGAAAAAACTATATTATCAAAGAAATACATATAAAAAATAACGATATAATGATTAAATGCATTTTTATGCTCTATTTTATATGTGTCTGTGTGTGAGTTTAATAATAAGCACATTCATACCTTTTTGCTATTTACAAGTGTAAATAGGTATCACTTTTCTTGAAGCTAATTTTGCAGTGTTTCAAGACTCCTAAGAAATAGTCATTTGACACACTTACTCCAGAGTTTCACAGAGATTCCAACCAAGATTCATGCACAACAATCCGTCAACACATCACCATTGAAAATAGTGCAGAATAAAACAATTTAAATGCCCACCATAGTGGGATTGTCTTAAAAAGTAATGATACAGGCCAGGCGCGGTGGCTCAAGCCTGTAATCCCAGCACTTTGGGAGGCCGAGACGGGCGGATCATGAGGTCAGGAGATTGAGGCCATCCTGGCTAACACGGTGAAACCCCGTCTCTACTAAAAAATACAAAAACAAACAAACAAAAAAACAAAAAACTAGCCAGGCGAGGTGGCGGGCGCCTGTACTCCCAGCTACTTGGGAGGCTGAGGCAGGAGAATGGCGTAAACCCGGGAGGCGGAACTTGCAGTGAGCTGCGATCCGGCCACTGCACCCCAGCCTGGGCGACAGAGCGAGACTCCGTCTCAAAAATAAAAAAAAAAAAGTAATGATACAATCATATGAACTATTCCAGAGCCATATATTGAAGTATGTTTTTAAAGAAAACAATGATGTATGATAATGTTATATGAGAAAAGATACATTAAGCTATACGTTTATACAAGTTGTATTCATTATTACCCAAAATGTTCCAAAAATATGTAAACCAGTAAAAACCTCAAACACAGTATTTCATGCCTGAGGGTAGTGCGGTTATAAATATATTTTATTTTCTTCTTTATGTATATTTTTATTTCCCCAATTTTTATAATAACCAATGATTATTGTTTTAAAATTATTTTTAATAAGTAGTTATTGTAATTAATGATTAATATGATCAAGAAATATTGTTTTAAATATAAAATAATTTATTGAGAGAATAAGCTGAAACAAAGAAAAAAATGAGGATTCAAGAAAGAAACGGCAAATTTAAATTTTACCTTAAAAAGTAACTCATAAGCAACATTGGCAAAGCCTCAGGATACAAAATCAATGTGCAAAAATCACAAGCATTCCTATACACCAACAGTAGACAAACAGCCAAATCGTGAGTGAACTCCCATTCACAATTGCTACAAAGAGAATAAAATACCTAGTAATACAACTTACAAGGGAAGTGAAGGACATTTTCATGGAGAAGTACGAACCACTGCTCAACGAAATGATAGAGGACACAAACAAAAGGAAAAACATTCCATGCTCACAGATTGGAAAAATCAATATCATGAAAATGGCCCTACTGTCCAAAGTAATTTACAGATCCAATGCTATTCCCATCAAGATATCAGTGACTTTCCTTGCAGAATTAAAAAAAAAAAAAAAAAAAAAAAAAAAAAAAAAAAAAAAAAAACTTTAAATTTCTTATGGATCCAAAAAAAAAAAAAAAGAGCCTGTATAGCCAAGACAATCCTAAACAAAAAGAACAAAGCTGGAGGCATCTCGCTCCCGGACTTCCAACTATACTACAAGATTACATTAACCAAAACAGAACGGTACTTGCACCAAAACAGATATATAAACCAATGGAACAGAACAGAGACCTCAGAAATAACACCACTTATCTATAACATCTGATCTTTGACAAACATGACAAAAACAAGCAATGGGAAAAGGATTCCCTATTAAATAAATGGTTCTGGGAAAACTGGCTAGCCATATTCAGAAAACTGAAACTGGACCCCTTTCCTAAACAAAAATTACTATACAAAAATTAACTCAAGATGGATTGAAGACTTAAATGTAAAACCCAAAACCATAAAACCCTAGAAGAAATCTAGGCAATTCCATTCAGGATCTACGCATGGGCAAAGACTTCATGAATAAAACATCAAAAGCAATTGCAACAAAAGCCAACGTTGACAAGTGGGATCTAATCAAACTAAAGAGCTTCTGCACAGCAAAAGAAACTATCATGAGAGTGCACAGGCAACCCACAGAATGGGTGAAAATTTTTGCAATCTACCCATCTGACAAAGGTCTAATATCCAGAATCTATAAAGAACTTAAACAAATTTAGAAGAAAAAAATAACCCCATCGAAAAGTGGGTGAAGGATATGAACAGATGCTTCTCAAAAGAAGACATTTATGCAGCCAACAAACTTATGAAAAAAAGCTCATCATCACTGGTCATTAGCGAAATTCAAATCAAAACCACAATGAGATACTATCTCATGTCAGACATACTTGTGATTATTAAAAAGTTAGGAAACAACAGATGCTGGAGACGATGTGGAGAAATAGGAATGCTTTTACACTGTTGGTCGAAGTGTAAATTAGTTCAACCATTGTGGAAGACAGTGTGGCAATTCCTCAAGGATCTAAAACCAGAAATACCATTAGACCCAGCAATCCCATTACTGGGTATATAACCAAATGGTTATAAATGGTTTTACTGTAAAGATACATGAACACGTATATTTGTTGCAGCACTATTTACAATAGCAAAGACTTGGAACCAACCCAAATGTCCATTAATGATAGCCTGGATAAAGAAAATATGGCACATATACACCATGGAATACTATGCAGCCAGAAAAAAGGTTGAGTTCATGTCCTTCGCAGGGACATGGATGAAGCTGGAAGCCATCATTCTCAGCAAACTAACACAGGAACAGAAAACCAAATACCACATATTCTCACTCATAAGTGGGAGCTGAACAATGAGAACACATGGACACAGGAAGGGGGAACATCAAACACCAGGGCCTATTGGGGGATGGGAAGCAAGGGAAGGGAGAGCATTAGGACAAACACCTAATGCATGCAGGGCTTAAAACTTAGATGTTGGGATGATAGGTGCAGCAAACCACCATGGCACATGTATACCTATGTAACAAACCTGCACGTTCTGCACATGTATCCCAGAACTTGAAGTAAAATTTAAAAATAAATAACTTAAGCACTTCAGAAATAATGAAATAAAATATTATGAACCATTCATGTGCCATGAATCTCACATTGTTTTTGCTACACACAGTAACTAAAATCTGTTTTCTTTGCCTAGAGTTTGCACTGGAGATTGAGAGCAGTACATCAAAGTGAGGCCTACTTAATTTTTTCCTGTTTTCTTAATTCAGTCTTCCAGTGCTAATACTCCCTCTTTGGGTCAACCCAGTCGCCACTATGCTTATGGGATATCATTTCACATACAGAGCACCAGTCCCTGTATTATTTATATTCTATTTTAAAATTATTAGTGATTCATTTTGCATTACTCTGTCACTATACAACCTCATGTAGAATGATATTTCCTAATCTTTTATACTCTGTATGTCCAAATGGAAAACAAAAGTTTAGGAAACCTTGTATTAACACACAATAATTTATTTAAAGAAATGCAATGTCTCAATTCATTTTACTGAAATATTTAATTTCCCATCACCTACCATCAAACTACCTCACTGTGCAAGCAAGTATACTTTTAAATATTAAAAGATTTGTGTTATGATAACTGGTCAAAGTGAAAAGAATGAAGCATAAGAGCTTATCTGAGGCAACCTGTGCTTCATTTTCTGTGTTGAGACTGTGACTGTGCTTAAATTGTGTTTCACCTGTGACATCAGACTCCTTTGTGACTAAGGTTGTAAATCATGGTTTGGTTCTTGAAGTAGGTGATGACAGTTTCTATGACCTTTAGTTTTTCTTAATGCTGTGCTATGAGGCAGCACCATGAAACAATCATTGCCAGTGATTGCTTTGCAGCACAAGGACCCAGCAATAATCAATGTGATCAAAATCTTGACCTCTTGCCTATTCCCTTTGTGTGTTCCAGATTAAAGACAGGAATATGTGTTTTTGGGCAAATGACAACCAAATGTTAAATGTCTTCAAATCAAGAGTGAAAAGTCTCTCTAGCTTAACCTGGTCCCACCTAGCCTCTAAGAATGTAAAACTAAAGTGGCCCAGGAATTTCCTTGTGTCAACAATAAGACTTTAATAAATAGTTAATGCTAAGTAGTCCATATATGAAGGTGAATCATTGTTTCCTAGGCATGTGTTCAGAAATCCAAGTTCTAATTTCAGTGGCATTCAATTGGTCTGAAGCAAGAGGAAGAACTAGGATGCTAACATCCATCTGCAAGGCCTCTGCTACCAGCTTTCTGTATGTTTTCTCATTTACACCTCCAAACAGCTTCATGCAATTATTTATTCTTTCTTTCTTTCTCTTTTCTTTTCTTTTTTTTTTTTTTTTGAGATGGAGTATTGCTTTTTTGCCCCAGATGGAGTGTAGTAGTGCAATCTCATCTCACTGCAACCTCTGCCTCTCTGTTTCAAGTGATTCTCCTGTGTCAGTCTCCCAAGTAGCTGGGACTACAGGTGTGCACCACCACACCCAATTAATTTTTGTATTTTTAGTAGAGATGGGGTTTCACCATATTGGTCAGGCTGGTCTCGAACTCCTGGTGATCCACCTGTCTCAGCCTCCAAAACTGGTGAGATTACAGTCGTGAGCCACCATGCCCGGCCCATGTTTCTACTTTTAACAATGAAGAAACTATGACTCAGATAAGTTGCCTGTTTATGGCCAAAAACATAATTAGTAGCAAAGATGAGACATAAACTCACATTTCTCTGGCTGCAACCCCACACCACATTCAGTAGACATTTGCTCATTTTTGTTGTTAATGGCTTTGAGTCAAAACTAAAGAATTTGAAATGTATGTTTTATGAAGTCATTAGCACCATAGAAGTAAGTGTTCTCTCATTTTGATTGGAGTAAAAGATGGTAAAAGATAATGAGCACAGGCTTCTGGGTCTTATTCCTACCACTCAACTATTTCTTTTTTTATAATGAATTTTATTGTACATATTTGAGGTTTATGACATAGTTTTATGGGATACATATAGATAGTAAAATGGTTACTATAGTGAAGAAAATTAACATATCTGTCATCTCACATAGTCACGTTTTGTGGCAAGAACAGCTAAAATCTACTTTTAAAAAGTCTCAAATATAATACAATATTATTAGCTATAGTCCTTATATTGTACATTACATCTCTAGACTTTTTCATCCTACATATCTACTACTTTGTATCCTTTGATCTACATCTCTCCATTTCTTACCTTCAGTGACCATATTTTTATTCTCTATCTCTGTATATTAGGCATTTTTCTAAAACTTCCACATGTAAATGAGATCATAAAATATTTTTCTTCATGTGTCTGGCTTATTTCACTTAGTATAATGTCCTCCAGGCCTGTCTGTGTTGTAGCAAATAGCCAAATCTTCTTTTTAAAGGCTGAATAATATTCCATTGTGTATACACCATACGTTCTTTATTCATCTGTTGATGACCACTTAAATTTTTTATCTTGGCTATTGCGAATAATGCTGGAATGAACATGGGAATACAGATCTCTTTACAAAGTAGAGATTTCATCTTCGTGTATATACCCAGAAGAAGGATTGTTGGGTCACATTACGGTAGTTCTATTTTTATTTTTTTTTAGGAACCTCCATACTGTTTTCCATAATGGTTGTACCAATCTAACTTTCCATCAACAATTGTACAAAGGTTCCCTTTTCTCCACACCCTTACCAACATTTGTAATTTATTGTATTTTTAGTAATAGCCATCCTGATGGGTGTGAGATGATATCTCACAGTAGTTCTAATTTGCATTTTTAATGGTTAGTGACGTTGAACACTTTTTATCTATTTCTGTGGTGATCTTTGTGTCTTCTTTAGAAAAATGTCTGTTTGCATCTGTTGCCCTTTTTAAAAATCAGGTTATTTGTTTTTTTTTTTTGCTATTGAGTTATAATTGTTCTTTATAAATTTTGGATATTAACACCTTATATATGTGGTTTGCAAATATTTTCCCCCAGTTTGTAGGTTGATTTTTTATTTTTTATTTTTTTCTTTCATCATTTTTAAATTTTTCAATAGGTTATTGGGGTACAGATAATATTTGGTTACATGAGTAAGTTCTTTAGTGGTGATTTGTGAGATTTTGGTGCACCCATCACCCGAACAGTATACACTGCATCATATTAGTAGTCTTCTATCCCTTGCCTTCCTCCTACTCTTCCCCCCAAGTCCCCAAAGTCCATTGCATCATTCTTATGGCTTTGTATACTCATAGCTTAGCTCCCACATATCAGTGAGAACATAACAATGTTTGGTTTTTCCATTCCTGAACTATGTCACTTAGAATAATTGTCTCCAATATTATCCAGGTCACTGCAAATGGTGTTAATTTGTTCCTTTTTTTGGCTGCATAATATTCCATCATATATATATGATGGAATCATATATATATCATAGTTATATACATCATCATATATACATATATATCATACATATATCATCGTATATATGTATGTACATATATACGTATATGTATGATCATACATATATACGTATATGTACGTACATATATACATATATGTATGATGATCATCATACTATATATCATACATATACATCATCATGTATATATCATCTCCTATATATATATATATAAAATAGTTTCTTTATCCACTTTTTGGTTGATGGGCCTTATGGTTGGTTCCATGATTTGCAATTGTGAATTGTGCTGCTATACATAAGCATGTGCAAGTATCTTTTTTGAATAATGACTTCTTTTCCTCTGGGTAGATACCCAGTAGTGGGATTGCTGGATCAAATGGTAGTTTTACTTTTAGGTTTTTTTTTTTTTTTTCTCTTGGTTGTTTCCTTTGCTGTGCAACAGTTGTTTAGTTTGATGTAGCCTCATTTATTTGTGTTTACTTTTGTTGCCTGAGCTTTTGGTATAATGTCAAAAAAATCATTGTAAAGGCCAATGTAAAGGAACTTTTCACCTATGTTTCCTTCTAGGAGTTTTATGGTTTCAGATCTTACATTTAGGCATTTTATCTACTTTTAGTTGACTGTTTTGGTATAGTGTTTATAATATTGTTAAATATGTATTTAGTCTTTGTGTTTCTAACTAAACCCAAGAAGGTAGTAATAGAATTACCAAATTATAGCCAGTTGATCACAAGCACAGGTAAAACAACCTGGGGCTTTCAATTGGCACTGGAAGTGGCACACAGTCTTGTGGAACTCAGCCTTCACCCTGTGGGAACTGAGGCTATCTCCGGGTATATTGCATCAAAATGGAATTGAACTGAAGGGCACCCAACTTGTGTCCGTTGCAAAATTAATGCTTGCTTGTTGCAGGGAGAACTCCCAACACGTTTTGTCATAGAAGTATTCTGTGTTAATTATTGTGTGAGAACAAAAAAATGCACTTTGAATTTGAGTGAGTTTTTGCCCTGACAGAGCGTAAAAATAAAGGTTCAATTTGATTTTTTTGCATGCGGATATCCAGGTTGAAAAGACTGTCTTTTCTCCACTGTGCCTTCTTGATGCTTTTGTCTAAAATGTGTTGACTATCTATGTTTAGATTTACTTCTGGGCTCTCTATTTTGTTTTATTGGTCTATGTTTTTGGTTTTAATTTTTTTACCATACTGTTTTGATCACTATAGCTTTGTAACATAATTTCAAATCAGGAATTGCTATGCCTCCAACTTTACTTTTGTCAGTATTGCTTCAGCTATTTGAGGAAACACAGTGTATTTCTAATTTATTTATGGCTTCGATTTATTTCATCAATATTTTATAGTTTTTAGCATACAAATCTTTCACCTCCTTAGTCAAATCTACTCCTAAGTATTTTAATTTTGTGATCTTATCATAAATGAAATTGTTTTCTTGATTTATTTTTCAGGTAGGCACTTATTTATGTATAGAAATGTTACTGATCTCTCTATGTTGATCTTAGATCCTGTGACTTTACAGAATTTATTACTTCCAACTTTTTTTTTTGTATATGTGTGAAATCTTCGGTGTTTTCTATATATAGATTTATATCTTCTACAAATGGAGATAATTTTACTGTTTCTTTTTTTTAAATATGGATACCTTTCATTTCTTTTTCTTGTCTTATTGCTTGGCCAGTACTTCCAGTACTATGTTGAGTAGAAGTGGCAATAGTGGACATCTTACCTTGAGTTGAATCTTAGTGGAAAAGCTTTCAGTTGTTCCAATTGATGGTAACGTTAGCTCTGGATTTTTTTTTTTAACAATTTCCCTTCATTATATTATGGAACTTTTCATTTATAACTAAACTGTTAAGGGTTTTTACCAAGAAAGGATACTAAATTTTGTCAATTGTTTCTTCTACATCAATTGAAATGATCATGTGGTTTTTATCTTTTATTCTGTTAATAGGATACGGCACATAGATTGATATGTGTATTTTAAACCAGCCTTGTAAGCCAGAGATAAATCCCACTTGGTCATGACATATAATCTTTTTGATATATTGTTGAATTTGGTGTGCTAATATTTTTAGGATTTTTACATCAATGTCTATCAGAGATAGACATAGCTCAGAAATAGAGATAGCTCAAAACACAGATATTGACCTGTGTTTTTTTTTTATCAGGCTCATGGATCAAAGTCATGCTGGCCTCCTAAAATGTATTTGCAAGTATTCACTCTAGCACTATTTTTTGGAAGAGTTTAAGAAGTGCTGGTCATAATTTTTCTTTGATGGCTTGGTAGAATTCAACTGTAAAGTCATGTGGTCCATAGCTTTTTTGTTGTTGTTGGAAGGTTTTGAATTACTTCTCCAATCTATTTGTTATTGGGTACAAGCTTTCTATTTTTTCCTGATTCAATCATGATAAGTTATATATTTTTAAAATTTATCCATTTACTTTAGTTGATCACATTTGTTGGCACATCATTGTTCATAATAATTCCTTATGATCTCTTTCATTTATGAGGTACCTGCTGAAATGTCTCTAGTTCATTTCTGATTATATTTACGAATATTCTTTCTTTTTTTTAGTCAATCTAACTTGGGGTTTGTTGATTTTGGTTATTTTTACAAATAACTAAATCTTGGTTTTATTAATTTTTTTCTATGGCCTTTCTGTTATTGACTTTATTATTTTCTTACTTCTGCTAACTTTAGTTCTAGCTCATTCATATTTTCTTTTTTATTATTATTATTTTTTATTATAATTTAAGTTCTAGGGTACATGTGCACAATATGCAGGTTTGTTACATATGTATACTTATGCCATGTTGTTGTGCTGCACCTGTCAACTCGTCAGCACCCATCAACTCGTCATTTACAACAGGTATAACTCCCAATGCCATCCTTCCCCCCTCCCCGCTCCCCATAATAGGCCCCGGTGTGTGATGTTCCCCTTCCAGAGTCCAAGTGATCTCATTGTTCAATTCCCACCTATGAGTGAGAACATGTGGTGTTTGGTTTTCTGTTCTTGCGATAGTTTGCTGAGAATGATGGTTTCCAGCTGTATCCGTGTCCCTACAAAGGACACGAACTCATCCTTTTTTATGGCTGCATAGTATTCCATGGTGTATATGTGCTTTTTTTCTAGTGCATTGAGGTGTAATGTTAGGCTATTTATTTGGAATTTTTTTCTTTCTTTTTTTTTTTCGAGACGGAGTCTTGCCCTGTCACCCAGGCTGGAGTGCAATGGCATGATCTCAGCTCACTGCAACCTCCATCTCCTGGGTTCAAGTGATTCTCCTGCCTCAGCCTCCTGAGTAGCTGATTACAGGATGCCACCACACCTGTCTAATTTTTTGTATCCTTAGTAGAGATGCAATTTCACCATGTTGGCCAGGCTTGTCTCAAACTCCTGACCTCGTGATCCACCTGTCTCGGCCACCCAAAGTGCTGGGATTACAGGCATACCCGCGCCTGACCTCTTCTTTTCTGTTTTAATGTAGGCACTTATTGCTATAAAATTCGCGCATAACACTGCTTTTATTTCATCCCATAGGTTTTGGTATGTTGTGTTTTCATTTTTGTTTGTCTCAATATTTTCATTCATTTATTTTTTATTTCTTCTTTGGCCCACTGGTTGTTCAGCAGCATATTGTTTAATTACCTTATATTTGTGAATTATTAAAGATCTTCTATTGACCTCTAGTTTCAAACCATTGCAATTTGCAAATATAATTGATACAATTTTGATCCTCTTAAATTTGTTTAGACTTATTTTGTGGCCTAACATATGATCCATCCTGGAAAATATTCTGTGTGCACTTGAAGGTTTATTATGCTTCTGTTAGATGGAATGTTCTGTATATGTCTTTTATGTCCATTTGGTCTAAAATGTAGTACAAATTCAATGTTTCCTTATTAATTTTATGTCTAATTGATCTGTTCATTGTTAAAAGTGAAATATTTATGTACCCTATTATTATTGTATTGCAGTCTATCTATCCTTTCAAATCCTTTACTATTTCTTTTGTATATTTAGGTGACCTGATGTTAGGTACATATGTATTCATAATTGTTATGTACTCTTGCTAAACTGACCCTTGATAATTAAATAATGACATTATTTGTTTTTCATAACGGTTTTTGAAAGTCTATTTTATCTAATTTAAGTAAAGCCATTTCTGCCCTCTTTTGATTACTATTTTTATGAAATATCTTCTTCCATACCTTCCCTTTCAGCCTATGTGTGTCCTTACAGTTTAAATGAATGTCTTGTAGGCAGCATATAATTGTAATTTTTGAAAAATCTATTCAGCCACTTCATGTCTTTTGATGGAAGAGTTTAGTCTATTTACATTTAAGGTACTTTTGATTGGTAAGAAATTATTCCTGCCAGTTTGTTAATAGTTTTTTTTGGTTTGTACATTCTTCCTTCTTATCTTCCTCTCTTGTTGTCTACCTTTGTGATTTGGTGATTTTATGTAACATTCAGTTTTTATTCTTTTCTCTTTTTCGTTTGTGTATTTGCTATAGATTTTTGTTTTGTGATTACCATGTGACTTACATTAAAATTCTTATAGTTATGACAGACTATTTTCATCTGATAACAACTTAGCTTCAGTTGCATACAGATACTCTAGACTTTTACTTTCACACACAACATTTATAGTTTTGTTGTCATGGTTTACATGTTTTTGTATTGTGCTTTCCTTAATTAAATATTGTAGCTAGGGTTATTGTTATCCATTTTGATTTTTAACCTTCATACCAGATTTTGGAAAGATTTACATACCACCCTTACAGTAATTGAGTATTCTGAAATCTGGTATTAGTTTAATGAAGATTCCCTTGTACTTCACTTGATGCTTTTCTCTTGCTGCTTTAAAAATTCCATCTTTGACTTTTGAAATTTTGAAATTATACTGTACCCTTGGTGAGGACCTCATTGGGTTGAACCTATTTGGGAAACTTTAAGCTTCATGGATCTGAATGTCCATATCTCTGCTAAGAATCTGGGGAAATTTTCAGCAATTATTCTGTCAAATAATCTTTATGTGCCTTTAATTCTTGGGTCTCTGAAAATCTCATAATACAAATATTTATTTGCTTTATGGTGTCCCATAAGTACCATATACTTTATGTATTCTTTTTCATTTTTTCCCTTTGACTGAGTTAATTCAAAAGACTTATATTCAAGTTCAGAGATTCTTTCTTTTTTTTAATCTGTTGTTGAAGATCTCAAATGTATTTTTTATTTTATTCATTGAATTCTTCAGCTCCAAGATTTTTTTTGGTTCTTCATTATGTTATCTATCTTTTTGTTGAATTTCTCATTCAGATCATGCATTAGTTTGTTTAATTTTATTGTTTTTATCAATACATTATATATATATATATATTTAAGGTACATGTGATCATTTAATACATTCATATGATTTATAAAGATCAAATCAGTTTAAATGGTATATCCATCTCACATCATAAATTATTTTTCTGGTTTCATTGAATTGTTTATTATTTTGTATCTCAGGGAGTTTCCTTAAAATTAGTATTTTGAATTTCTTTTCAGGCCATTTATAAATTTCCATTTCTTTGGGGTGAGTTATGGGAAAATCATTGTGTTCCTTTGGTTGTGTCATGTTTCCTTGTACTGCATTCTCATGTTTCTTCAGTCACTGTGTTAATGTATATGGATCTGGTTAAACAGTCTTGTCTTCCAAACTTTATGGTATATCTTATTTTAGAAAAATACTTTCACCTACATATGGGTCTTAGGGTAACAGTTGGTAGGGATGCAATGGCTCTGATACCAAGTGGATGCAGTGGTACAGCCTCCATGTCAGCTTCTTCAGCTGAGATCAATGTCAGCAATGATTATGGGTGATTCATTGCCCTTGGCTACAGAAGTTTATGGCAGTGGCAGTGGCAGCTTGTGCTGTTAGCATTCTCAGTGGCAACGGTTTTGGGGTCTTCTTGTTCTCACTTTTCCCACAATGGGGAATCTTAGCTGAGAGGAAGCCTCTGCGTTCATTGCATCTGTCATAGGCTACAAGAATCTGCAACAGCACTGGGTTCTATGACACAGGTGCTGTGGAGTCAGGGTCTTGGCATCAGGGTCTCAACAACCAACTATGGCATCTGGGATTTTGAGTGCAGGTTCACACTGAGGCCTGGGTAGATGTAGATTGCCAACAAGCTGGGATCTGTTACTCTATCAGCTCATGTTTTGGAGGAGGGTGGCACAGAAGTTTGGCCCAACAAGATAGAGTTTAACTAGGGGTTTGATTCATGGATGGTAAGCCAACATGGGGGATGGTGCAGTTGTGACAGACCCTCAGGGATGGAAAGATGCAATGGCTACATGCCCTCAGGGGAGGACATGTGCCAGTGGTTGTTCCAATTCCAACCTAGCACAGCACAGTAGGCCATGGTGGGGGTGAAGTACAGTGCTGGATTCTTCTCTCTAGGAAGTGCAGATGTATGAACTCCAAGCAACTTCTTCAGCTGAGTGTAGCACCTGTGAGAACTCCAGGGTCCACAGTGGCAAGAACTGTAGGTTACTGAAGTGGTGATGGGGGCTGCTACGTTACTTTTACCTGCAGTGAGAAGTTGCTCCAGATTTCAAGCTGGTCCAAATGGGGGATAGGGTCGTAAAGGCAGATGTTTTCTTCCCTTCTTTATGCAGAAATCCTGGGTTTTTATGCTCTACAGGATTTCTGCTACTCTTTTGTGTACTCTGGATATAGTTTTTTATTTGTTGCTTTGCCTGTTTATGTCAGGGAGATAAGGACAAGGGGCTTCTATAAGCCATATTGCTGATGCCACTCTCTCCTATTTATTATAAGGCTTATCAACTCATTCACCTTTTCTGAGCCTGTGTCTTAATCTGTAAAATAAGCATATTACCAAAATCTCTCTCACTCAGCTATTTATATTAACTGTGATAATATGAGTGCTTTCTAAAATATGAAATAGTACATAAATACTTATGGGTTCACTGATTTAGGTTATGATAGGTATATTTGTTTCTTACAGCTGCCGTAACAAAGTAGCACAAAACTAGGGGGCTTAAAATAAGGGAGATTTATTGTCTCATAGATCTGGAAGTTAGAAGTCTGAAGTTAAGGTGTTGTTAGGGGCATCCTCTTTCTAATATCCCTAGGGGAGAATCTTTCTTTGCTTCTTCTAGCTTCTGGTATTTTCCAGCAATCTTTGGCATTCCTTGACTTGTAGAGACATCACTCCAGTTACATGGACATCTTTGTATATCTTCACATCATCTTCCTTCTGTATAGGTCTATCCCTGTGTCCAAATTTCCCTTTTATAATGATCAGAGTCCAACATAATGACCTATTTTAACTTGATTACCTCTGTAAAGACTCTATTTTCAACTATGGTCAAATGTTTCTTATTAGGGGTTAAGACTCCAACATATTTTTGGGTGTCAGTGGGGGGTGGCAAAACTTAACCCATAAGAATGGGGTAGTGCTAAAAGGAATGCTTAGGGAAAAGAATGAAAAGAAAGAAATAGAAAAGCAGTAAAGAGCAAGTAATATCAGGATAATAAAGGAAAATCTTTTATGACAAACCTCATTGATAGTCAGGATTCCTACTACCAGAATATTGTTGGGTTGTTCTGTCCCATTCTGTACCTGTTCTGAAGCTGGCAGTATCATCATGGTCAGTAATTAAATGATAATAAATTTGAAGCCTCAGAGGACACCAGAGGTTTTCCAGAGGCATAAGAAAGTTACTATGATAATATGATTTTACATTTGGATCCCTCACAGACATCTCCATGGTAAATGAGGCAGATTATTTCATTTGGAGCTGGGCCTGCTGTGACATACCATTATAATTTTATTCAGTGGTTCTCAAAGTGTGTTCCTCAAACAAGCAGTATAGAACTTATTAGACATGTATTTTTAGGCCTCATCCCAGAGACTCTGAATCAGAAACTGTGGGGCCCGGCAACAGCAATCCAAGTTTAATAAGTTCTGCAGGTGATTATAATGCATGTTCAAGTTTTAGAATCACAGAATCAAGTTCTTAATCAGTGGTGCACATCTGTTAAATATATATACACACACATGTATATATTTAACATACATGTTATAGGTATATAACATATATATGTATATATTTAATATACATGTTATAGGTATATAACATATATGTATATATATTTAACACATATATGTTATATACGTGTGTGTGTGTGTGTGTGTGTGTGTGTGTGTATTTGTCCTTGTATCTGCCCCAGAGCTTCTGAATTAGAGGATCGGAAGTAGGACATGTGAATGGGTTTAAAAAGCTCCACATGATAAACACTTCTGCTTCAGCACCATCAAAGATCTGCAGAAGTGTACAAGAGTCAGGCGTGGTAGTAATTTTGAATGACCTGTGACGCTCCACGGAAGATAAGGATCTCTGGGGCACGTGGTGCTGTCCTTGGTGCTGATTTTGCTCTGCGACTTCTTTTAGAGTCTACCTGTGGATTCTACCAAATTCTCTGCCCTGATATTTTTGAATCATTTGTTGGCATTTATCTTGATGGATTTGCCTAACCCTGAGATTTAAATTCAAACATTTTGGCTGGCCTATCCTTGGCTGAGTTAAGTCTCGGTGGCACTTAACACTGAACAGAATTAGATCTAATTTAAGAGTAATGACAAGATGTACAAATA
Source organism: Rhinopithecus roxellana (assembly GCF_007565055.1). Classification (NCBI taxonomy): domain Eukaryota; kingdom Metazoa; phylum Chordata; class Mammalia; order Primates; family Cercopithecidae; genus Rhinopithecus; species Rhinopithecus roxellana. Next base: position 55,574,669 of record NC_044557.1, on the reverse strand, counting down.
GCTGAAAACTCACAATTGCTGTATAAATAAATTAATAGTAGGACTTGTGAGAATCGCCTGTGGATATGCTAACAACAATTAGAAACTGAGGCCACAACCTTAGGACTGGGAATATTAGGGAAGAGGTGGTTTTAAAAGTTCAATGAATAATTTTGATGTGCACCACTGGTTAAGAAATAACTATTTAATAATTATTGACTGCTGAGTATGGGTCAAGCTTCCCTGGAATTTAGGTATGTTTATCAAAGGGGGAATCTGTTTTCTAGGTAGATATGAGCTTTAACTAGGATTTTTTTTTTTTTTAAGCAAAGACATACAGCATACACACTGTCTTTTTTTTTTTTCTTTTTCCTGGTGTTTGTTTTTGATGAGCAATTTGATGGATTAAACAGTTTTGGTTTCTGCTGCTGGGTTGTTAGAGATAAGGAGAACTGAAAACAGCTGAAAGATATCTGCTAATTCAGAGGAGAACAATTATCTTGACACAGTTCTCAGGTTTCCTTAGCTCCCAGGCAAGAATCCACCTGTCATGTTATTTTTGGAAGCAAAATTTCAACTGTGTTCATAAAATTAAATGTCTTACCATTGTATGTTAAATCACACAGCTTTGTCATTAATAGGTATAACAAACATCAGTGCATTGTAAATCCAGGGCTTAAATCTCAAATCCCAAAGCTCTTTTTGTTAGGTGCAGTGCAACAAAACTGGGATGTGTCCTTGGCTGCCGTGGACATAGGAAATGGCCTGAACCCTTTAAAATTTATTCACTGGAGTCTCTGTTAAACTGATTAAATAGTCCCAGACATAGTAGGAAGCTAAAAGTTTTTCAAAACATCTCAGATTATCACCAGACAACCTTAGTACACCTATTTGAAGATTTACAAAGAGCTACAATTGCAGCTACACTGAATTTAACAAGGTGCCTCTTTACAGGAACATCAGTCCAGTAACTCATGTTAATTGAAAGCAGAAGAGAGGAAGTGCTATTAACAACGTGGCATTGAATGCCTGAAAAGTGAACCTGAAAAAAGACACTACAGCTACATAGAGTCCAGATTCTGAAATTCCATTTCTTCTCAGTTACAGGAATACAAAGAGATGGTATTACCCCTGCTTTTGAAAAGTCACCTAAAAATAATATTCTTACATTTTAGACACAATGAACTCTGTGGTATTGCCTCAAGGTTTCTGAAGGTGTGGAGGAATTGAGCCTCGTGGGTTGTTATAAAATTTTCCAGCCTGTTAAAACAGGTGTTTTTGCTGTATAACCTTTCACCTCCTGTACTCTTGCCTGGGTTTCAAACTTCATATACCCATAGTTTACTAACTCCATTTGCTGGTTGGCACTCCTAGCTATTCATTCCATAAGGGGCACCAACCCAGGGCTTAGAAAAAGCTTGTTATTTGGTGCAATACTGTCCCAGATGGATTCAATATGGAATAAATAAATGAAGACTACATAGGCACAAAATTGGTGTTTTGGCACAATCTTATCAAATTACTTGTTTTGTGTTCCTTTTCTATGGAGACTGTGATTTCAGAATAGTTGGATAAGAGAAGTGTAGCTTTATCTCTCAGTGGGGTGTTGTGAATCTGTCATATATTATTGTACTAAAAACCTGTAATTCAATAGCTAAAGAAACCTAAGTAATATTTTTCCTATCCCCTTTCCTTCAGGAAAGCAAAAGGGGAAGACATAAAGGGACATGGTGAAATGCATTCCCCTTTCCTCTCTTACTGGAATCTGGAAAGGTGCTCAAAACATTTCTATTTAGTTCCTTTTGAAATCATTTCTTTTAATCCAAGCCAGCTGTTTTCTCTGAAGAGCAGCCTGGAAAAGAAATATTGTTTGGATAATCCTTTCCCAAGCCCGTACATTCTTGGGGTTAGAACTGACTGAACCCATGAATGATTTACACTCCTGTTTATTCCAAGAGCTTTATAGTTTCCCATTAGTCTCTTCCCCAGACCCCAAAGGGCTTCTCTAGCAGCAGCACATTCACAGGGTACACAGCTAATTTAATCACATTGGGCTAAGAGACGTTTTTCAAATAGGAAAGTTTTTGTTAGAATCCTCTCAGTTTGAGATAAAATTGGTGAAAGAAGCCCATGATAGAGTTACTATATATTGCTTGTTTTTCTATTATATGTAAATGTTCTAATTGCTTCTCTCAGAGTGAAACAAATTCTATAATTATAAATAATTAATGTTTCTCTAGAGTGAAACTAAACCTAGTCCTCATTTGGGGATACAAACATGCAGTAGCACCTAATAAAACATACGCCTTAATATCATTTTTACATCAATGCCAATGTGAAATCTCCAAAGGATTCAGGCTTCAGGGAGATACATGATATAAGTGATGGACTAGAGAATAGGAAGGATAGATGGAATTTTTTATTGTGAGACTCACTAATGCACATGTTTCCAATCATGCAGCAAAATCAACATGTATAGGATCCCTCCAATTTTTATTTAAATAGGTAGCATATTTTATATCACTACTGTAGCTAATGGTAATCTTGCATATAGAAAATTGCAATACACTTTATATTTAACTTAGATAAATTTTCCAGGGCAAGTTGTCTAAAATTAATCTAACAGCACACTTTCTTACCTGACAGAGGCCCTTCCTCAGTACCTTGTGTGTGACCTGCACTTTTCATTCTGATTCATGTAAGAAAAGCAGAACAGCAAAGGCAGGTCCATTATTTCTAGATTTTGAAAAATACGTACATACCAAAGAGCAAATTACTAGCATGTTTTTGGGTTAAAGCAAACACTGGACAGCTAGAGTTGTAAAAAGGGTAATAAAGTTTTTATAACAAGCAGTAAATACAAATCTCTGTCAGAACTGATTGAAGAAGACAGTTCTTTATCACCTATATTTGGTTTATTTCTGGCTTCTCTATCTCCTCCCTGCAATTACATGCAGGAGATGCTTTGCTTTGTTTAGAATTGTTGAGGGCAATTCTTCTGTTACAAGCTCACCGCTAGGTGGGAAGTTATTAGCTGCAGCTTTATATCATAGAGTGGGTTACAGGAAGATTTTTAAGTTTTTGTGGGTAATTGTTAAACCTTCCACTTATTTAATTAGCTACAGTGAGTCTATAACTACAGGTGACAAATGTAGTGCCCTGCCTTTAAGAGCCTAAGGCTTTTTTTAGTCCTTCATTCATTCACTCCTAGTACTAGGCTTACTAAGTGCTAGAAAAATGATACTAAAAACTGCTAGACTTGAGGCTAAAGTAATGAAAATGACAGTTTCTGCTTTTATGTAACTTATACATTAGTTCATTTATTTGTGTATTCACTCACTTATTCAATCATTCACTTAGCAAATACAGTTGGCCATTGAGCAACTCAAGAATTAAAACACTGACCCCTATTTCTGTATAACTTTTGACTCCCTAAAAGCTTAACTACTAATAGCCACCATTGACTGGAAGCCTTAAGATAACATAGTCAGTTAACACATTATTGTGTATGTATTATATACTGTATTCTTACAATAAGCTAGAGAAAAGAAAATGTTAATAATGAAATCATAAGGAAAATATATGTAGTATTCATTAAATTGGAAGTGGATAATCATAAAAAACTTTATCATCTTCACTTTAAATAGGCTGAGGAGGAGGAAGAAAAAGAGGTGTTGGACTTGCTGTCTTAGGGATGACAGAAGAGGAAAAGATAGAGGAAATAGAAGGGGAGGCAGAAGACACTGGCATACTTTTTGCAATTTTTATTGAAAAAATCTGTACCTAAGTGGACCTGCTCAGTTCAAACCTGTTTTAAGAGTTAACTGTAGTTATAGAGAATCTACTTTGTGCCAGGAAATTTTTTTCTAAGCATAGGAGGTATGAAAATGCATGCAGTCATTCTTATATTCTTGTGGGAGGTACTACCGTACTAATTATTCTTGAATGTCCCTTGTGTAGCCATAATATATCTATCACTCTGTTTAGACTCACATGTTGCTTGGAAGGCAAAAATAACGTAAATATGTGCAAAAGAATTAATTATCATCCAGGGTTTAATGTTAGACAAGCCAGGTTAAGATTTTCCAGGGATCCTCCCCACCTAAAGAATTTATGTACAGTTATTTTCAAAACTTGGACCCAATCAATTCCAGAACTCTGGTGGCTATCCACAATTGAGTAGAAAAACTGGTGAAACTTGTCAACCTGGTTTACCACAGATTTAGTAAAAGCTTCCATGGGATCAATCCTTCCTTGGTTACAAAATAATGAGTCAAACTTTTACTGTATTAAGCTTCTCAGTTGAAAAAGAAACAGTCAAATATCTTGGATTTTTAAAGTGTCACTCATGATCTGGTGAGTTAAATGGAGAAGTCACTGATACCTTTTCTGAGACACTGCCCATAATTAGGTCAGAATGATAAAGGTGCTCTGAAATCTATCCCAAAAGCAGAGAAAATAGTTTTTGATGACTTCTGCACCTGAGTGCATGATAATTTTATTTCTCACTATTGGTATCAGTAAAAGGTCCATTTGCATATCTACTTTTCATTTTTGTCCTCCTCACCTCTAAAGATGTTGCCCCCTAAGAGTCGGGGCATAGATCTGCATAGGTTGCACCCTTAGACAAGGAAGGTGGGGTTTACTAAGAGCAGGCACTATTGCTCTGGAAAAATAAGCCCTGATTAGATCCAGATGCTCAACAGCCTTCCTACTCAGGGCAGAATGTGATTTGACACCAGGCTGAGTTTCTAGAAGATGCTTGAAGAAAATGCCTCTGGAGCGCTATAAGATGCCATAAAAACATAATGCGTCTGTTAAAAAATAGATATTCTTTGAAAGTGATTGGCCAAAGCTGCAATTGATTTTGCACCAACCTACTAAAGTGTTGGTATATTTAGCTTCAAAATAATTTGCTGTCCATGGATACAATTTTGTTGTTGTTGATGCAGGAAACATGTATGTAGTGGTTAGGGGTTATCTGACTTCAAAAATAAACTCACTCAAACAATGTAGAAAAATAATTGAAAATATATTGGAAAGATACATGGGAATCTCATAGAATCTAGGGCACCAAAGACATCAGACCCCATATACAGCTCTTTTAATTTTCCCCTTTCAGTGTCCCATGCTCTCTTAACCTCTTTTTCTTTTCTGAATATCTACTTTCACTTCTTCTCTAAACTGACTTTCTCTTCTTTGTTATATATTTGGGATACAAAGGACAACTCCATCCCTTTACTTGCCTTTACAGCTTCTGCACTTCTGTCCCTGTGTAACAATTTTAAATTCCTAGTCTAGAGAAGCTGATTGATTTAGCTTAGCCAATTGATTGACTCTCTTCAATCAAATACTACTATATCACTAATATTCAGAGATGGAGCATTTTTCTTAGGTTAATGTAATTTACAGACATTTTTCCCACTAAAGTGTCCCCAAAGGACAGCAACCTTAATGTTCTGTGTCTTTCTTTGAACTTCCTCTCTTTATATACAGTAATTTTTATTTTATGTATATTTTTTCTGTCTGGATTTACATATTCCAAATACAAATTCCAAATAAAAAATTTAAATTTTAAAAATAATTAAAGTCTGCTAAGAGTCAATGATAATACATTACTTTGAGCAATTTTTTTCCTACTAAAATGAAACATTTTGTTATTACTACCATCTCATCACTTACCACATGACTATCTTTAATGATGTCTTATAGTTTAACAAAACTCAGTCCAATATATTTTTGTCTAAAGTGTTTTTCTTTTAGCTGTTTTCATCAGCTTTAATTAATTATATTTTATAAATTAATTTTAACTTTTTGATCAATAATTTTAAGCTCTCAAATGATATCTGGTTCACTGAAACCAGTCAAGGAGTCAAGAAAGAACTTAATTAAATAATTATTTCACTGCATACAGATTAGGTTCATAAATATGTCTTTTATCTTATTACTGGATTTAGTAATTTTCTCTTTCTCCAGTCTTTTCCAAGTGCAATTCAATCTGTACAATTTAGCAAGAATTGTTTTTAAACAAAGATCTTCTAGTAACATTTTTTATTTTTAAAAAATATTAAGCTATATTGCTTAAAGAGTAAAGCCCAACCACATTCTTAGACAAACACCAAGACCCTTAAAGACCATTCCCAAGCTAACCTAACTTTCTTTCCTGTCATTCCTATTCTAATGCCTATAATACAGCCAAGCTGTTGTTTCCCAAATACTTCGTGCTATTTTATACTCTGCCTGAGATAGCCTTCCTTCTAATCTACTCCATCTGGTAAACACCCTCTCTCCCATCACCTTACTTATCAGGGCTTAGATAAGATGTCAATTCTTTGAGAAGCTTTTCCTGATGGCCTTAGGCAGAGTTATTCATCTCCAAATTAAAGCAACAGTAATTGTGTATTATAATTAGTTGGTTATATGCCTGGAACCCCCACTAAATTGTAATCTACCTTAAGGGCAGTGACCTGGTTTGAATATTTTATCTCCAGCATCTAGCACAAGATGTGAATGTGCTCAATGAATGCTAACCCAAATGTGTGCATAAATTGATAAATGAACATAATAAATAAATAAATGCATGCATGAATAAATGAAAGAAGGGTTCTATTAAAGATCACTTACTATGCTTTGTCAGGTCACCTGGATATTTTGTAGGGTTCCAATTTCTAACGATTAAATAAGTTATTATGCTATTCTTACAGCTATTCCTGCAATATGGCCCTTGATATATTAATATTGTTTTCAACAAGCTTTTTCAGGTCAAGCTTTTCAAGTTTTTGTTAACTTCCCATTTAATTATTTGGTTTATTTTTTCTTAGGCACAACTGAAAGGAGATTGAATTCCTTTAGTTCAACCATATTCCATAAAACAGTTTTTGCATTAGTAAAATAGTACAATTTTATACTTTCTTGTAAATTTCTGATTTTAAGAACCAGGAATACTTTCCCTTTTTAATTTTATTGTTACTTCGAAAATAGAGTCCTCAGATTTCTTTTAATGTTTTACCCTTTGTTGATTCCCTGATTACTTACACGATAAAGAATACAATTTGCCAAATTCTTTAAAAAGCCGTGAAGGGCAGGGCTCCAAGGAGGAGCAAGATTTCAACTGGCAAATTGATGTTGAGAATATTTTATCAAGAAAAATAATTATTATATGTTCTTGTATCCATGAAAATTTATCTACATATCTTCATTTATTCCATCTTAAAACCAATAATTTGGGGTGATGTCAGTTAGTGGCCTTTGCAATGTTTCAAGTCACAATGTAGTTTAATATTAATATCAGTCATGCAAGCCAGTTGGACAGCTTTGCAATGTGCACAGATCATTGTTATGGCCCAATAACCTAATTAGTTCATTCATTTCAGTAGTTCACCGTTGTTTCAGGTGGTGTTATTTTTATGGCAAAGTCACCTACAATATCTCCAATTAGCGTAAAGGATGGTTATGGAACATTTCTAATCCTATGTATATTTCTTCAAATTCTAATTCTTTATATTCAGCTTCTAGTTTTCATAGGAATCTGCTAATTTTGACTCATTGAAGTTTTAAAATACTCAAGGAATTGTTCACATTGTCTCTTTCCACCTTCACTGAACTTCTGTGGCAGAATTTTAATGAATTCTGGAATGCATATGCAAATATGATTGGTTATATGAGGTCAATCTTGACATCGGGTACTTTATAAGTTAGTAAAGTACACATTATTGAATGTGTATGCAAATATGATTGGTTATAAAAGGCAGTCCTCACATCAGGTGCTTTACAAGTTAGTTGGGGAAATGGAACACCAAGTAACCACAGTAGCCTTGTAAGGGAGTATAAAACAATGACCTGTGAGACAATGAGGTAAGAAAATAGTTCCAGTTCTGGATAATAGAACAGTCTTTATGGCATAAGTGGCAGACAGAAACTCCATTTATTAAAGACCTACTATGTGCCTGTCATGAAGAGAACACTGCATAAACCAATGTATTTATTATTCATGACATTCCTGTAAGGTAGGAATGATCATTCCCAGTTTTTCCAGGGAAGAAAACAGATTCAGAGAGGGTAAGCAATCTATTTCAGGTCACATAATGTAGAAGACCAAACTGGATTTTAATTCATATCCATAAGATTCCCAAACCTTTAATTAAGCCATGAAGGACAGGGCTCCAAGGAGGAGCAAGACTTCAACTGCCAAAAATAGCATGACAGAGAGAAGATGCTGATATGTTCACATGTGTTCTTAATCATCTGGAGGCTTTACTCTCCCTTGACTTTTTAGGAGGCAGAGTGGCATAGAAACTACAAGCATGAAGTTTGAAGTCATATCACCTAAGCTCAAACCTTGGTTTCATTACATACTAATATTTGAATCCTAGGTAGGTTACTTAAGTAGCTGAGCCTCAAGTTCCATTTGGATAAACTGACACTACACTGTGATGAACATTAAATAAAATGTCAGCACAGTGCTTACAAAATAGTAATTGCTCAACAAGTGGTAGTTGTTAGTATTATTATTAATCTCTAGGTATAGGTTTGAAAATTTTAAGTATAGTGATCAGAGTTCATGGCCATGAAAATTGATTGGGTCTTGATTTCCTCTGACCTGTCTTTTATTTATGAGCTATGCATTCAAAGCACATGCAATTCATTGAAATCCAGTGTCATTTATAGTTATAATTCACTTTAAAAAATCATTGCTTCAATGTGTTTCTCTTTTCTCCTGAATACATAAAATGAGAAAAATAAAATGAGGAAATTTAAAAAAAATTGCTTAGTCCCATCATCACTTGAATACTCTGGCTACATGTCAGCTAATCACAAATTAACACAGTGGAAAAATCAGAAGAGTATTTTTTTGAGTACATAAACTCTCAGCTGTAATCCCCCAAAATAAAAAAAAAATCTACACTCCATAGATTGCATCTATGTCCCTATATTTATGTGCAGAGATGCATATGACTAAGAAGATCAAAATGCGGCAAAAGAATATTTCATAGAGGAGACACTTGAAGTTAATCAATATATATATTTTAAATTAATTACACATTAAACCAGCTTAATTTTCAGTGCAGCAAAACTGCCAAATTATTTTGTTCCATACATTGCTATTTTTTCTTTCCCTTTATTTTTGCCTATACAATTTTTAAAAGAAAAATGTAACCTAATGTTATAGCTCACAACCTCACAATGTCCTGAGTTAATGCCAGTAACCTAAAAAGCTCAACTGACGAGCAAACATTTAGCTCGATGTGTCTGTGTGCATCTGTGTACATATATGCATATTTAAGATATTCATACAATGACTCTTTGGACTTTGTGGCTTCTAATGAAGATTGTGAAATAACTTCAACTAAGGCTATCCTTCCAGGCACTTTGCCTTAATTACCCACTCCCTGTATAAATCACAGCTTTCTGCCTGTCATTTTTCAAGACCCCACTGTGAATCCAAACCAGGTGACTATGTGGATATGTTGGAAAGCAAAGCGACAGAACACACCTGAGCTTCCATTTTGCTCAGGGCAGTGATTATTAATGTGAGAAATCCGGAGTGATGTGAAGCGGCCAGAGTTTCAGCAGAATTTATTGCTTACAGCTTTGGGGTCCCCTGGCATTTACCAGCTGTTCCACACCTGGACGTGGAGAACAGAAACATCCCTCTTCAATTTATCTTTCCTGGACTTGTTGCTTATGGGACTCAGATGCCAGGTGACAGGGCTGGGAAGCAGCGGTGAGAGTCTCCACCTGCATAACCCTGAATTCCCCAAATAGCCCTTGTTCTGACTTTGGTACAGACATCAGCTTTTAGCAGTGTATAAGCTTTGAGTCTGGGGGAAAGTGAACTTATATACAAACTCATTTTTCTAGCATATGATCTTTAGTCTAATCTGGGACATAATGATTAAGTGAGCAGGACACTTGAGTCTCCTGCAGGGTTCAAGGACTGTCTTCCAGGGTGCCTGAGTGCAGCAAGCATTTCTTTTCTGAAGATCATTTGTTGAGTTTCTGAAGTTCCAGAGGAGTTCCTTATGCCCTGAGACCTTTGGAGTTTCATAATTGTTGTATTTCCAAATTGTTATATTGACTGGCACATATTAGACAACAAGAGGCCAGGCGCGGTGGCTCAAGCCTGTAATCCCGGCACTTTGGGAGGCCGAGACGGGCGGATCACAAGGTCGGGAGATCGAGACCATCATGGCTAACATGGTGAAACCCCCGTCTCTACTAAAAAATACAAAAAACTAGCCGGGTGCGGTGGCAGGCACCTGTAGTCCCAGCTACTCAGGAGGCTGAGGCAGGAGAATGGCATAAACCCGAGAGGCGGAGCTTGCAGTGAGCTGAGATCCGGCCACTGCACTCCAGCCTGGGCGACAGAGCGAGACTCCGTCTCAAAAAAAAAAAAAAAAAAAAAAAAAAAAAAAAAAAAAAAAAAGAAATAGACAACAAGAAAAGATTGCTCATTGGATGAACAAAAGAAGAAATTAATGAAAATAAGATCACCTTTCTGGTCTAAAAGGTCAGTATTTCTGTGGTGAAGAGCACTGGTTTTAGAGGGAGAGGACCCAGCTTCAAAACATGGTTCTGCTATTTATTAGCTATCTGACCAAAGGCAAACCCATTAAACTAACTCTCAGTTTCTTCATCTATGAAATGAGGATGATAATAACTACCTCATATAGCTGTTATGAAGGTGAGATGAGGAAATGTATATATAACAGGGTGAATTTCATCTCCCTTCCTTCCATTTACCTATGCTAGAGCTGTAAAGGGGGCCACTTTTTCATAATAGGATACAGGAATACGTTAGTTGGAGGCTAATCTTGGCTATATTCAAGGTCTGGTTTTCTTTCACATAACAGGTAACCATCCTACATTGTGGGTTCTTCCCACTCTTTTCTTCCATTCTCAGCATCTATAGCCGTATCTGGAGGGGAAGTCCAGAGACACAAATGACCATCTGATTAAGGGTCCCTAAGACAATCCTTTTTTAAGAGCTTCTTATGCAGTAACTACATGGATAAGATTCTTTTCTTCCTTTGGTCAGAAGACTGTGACCCAAATGAAATAAAATCTGTCAAAACTTATATTTGAAGAAAAATGATCCAGCATCTTTATAATACAGAGATAATGCAATGTCAGAAATAAAGAAGATTTGACTTCTTGCAAGATGGTTGTAAAGAACTGAAAGCCTAGCTGATGCCTGGTTGTTCTTGCAAAAATTTGGATTATGATCAGGTAGCCCTATACAGGGAAGAATCCATGGCAGCTGAAGTGACAGGACACACGTTCCAGTCTCTGTTCTTGCAGTTATAACTTCTGGTACCAGCTGGAAGAATTTTGTTCCTTATCTCCCTGGAGGAGAAAGATATAGCACTTCTCAGAGACACACAGGGACTGGAATAATGTCCACTAACCTCCTTGTGGTATCAGTGCAGCCTCCACCTATACTCTTAGATGTAGGTATGAATTAGCTCCTTTTCTATATACTGAGTCTAGAGAAGATGGTTGGTAACATTCAGGCTAACATTTCTTCTCTTTTTATGGGTTACATTTCCTGAGAAAAGACCCATGTTCTTAGAAAGAATATAACCAGTTCTCACTTCCATCATCAGAACCAGGAAGTTAATCTTCAACAAGAGTATTACAATGACTGACAACTTATACAGTCAATTTAGCATAAGAGGAGAAGATACTCCTGGGCATGTGGAGGGAGGAAGGCGAAAGGAATATGGTAAAGCAGCTCAATAGATGCTGAATGAGGAGAAATAGATGGTCCAAGGCAGCAGGGGAAGTGTGAGTTCTGTATTGATTACAAGAAAGTGTAGGAAAACCATTCTACAGTTTTAAAGCCACTATGGACCCTATATGGTTAGAATATGCCACCTGAGCTCCTGCAATGCTGACAATATTTTGTGTAATATTTCTTCCTTCGTTGTCTTCTCTTTCTTCTCTCCTATCCTCTCTCTCCCATTCTCTCTTTTTTCTAACACAAGTCCACATAAACACACACTCAAAACATTACTATACACAACAAGCACATGTAATCAATCAATAATGACTAACTGCTTCAACAGGAGACCTTGCATTCTAGTGCTAAGGGCCTCAACCTGCTCCCTAGTTAAGCAAGGAGATGCTTGACACGAGCTAAGTTCACTAAGAAACAACTTTTCTGGACATCTCAGCCAGCTGGAAGGATTTTTGTCCTGATAATTGATTTTAAGCACCATTGCTTCTTACTGGCAACACAATTGCTCCCTACTGAAACATGTGAAAAGAAAATCATACATCTAATCGCTTGTATTCGGGGCATTGCTTCTCCTTATCTCAACTGTGAATATGTAGCCTGGAGAGAGATCTTGTAAGGGATAAAGGGAGGTGACTTAGAGTTTTCTCAGTGTACTCAGCTGTCCAGCATTTTTAAAAAAATCTAGTGAAATGACTTAAACATTGCATCAATAACACATTTCTTAGACTTGGATTCTGTGGCATTGGAATCTGCTTTATGATAGAGATATAGAAACTTGGTTAAAATTTAGCTCTTCATGTAGATAAGACAAGAAGCTATCTACCTCCCTTCTACTACTAAAATCAATGTTTAAAATTCAATAATTGTATCTTTTCATTTTTAGCATTACCATGTTTGCATATTAAAAGTAACTTCCTGGTGATGCAATAAACATTCCTGAAGCAAGATGGAAATTTATAAGAATACAGACAGGTGCTTTGGATGCTTCAAACTCCACAGAAAAGCTGTGAGCATTCCCTCAGAGAATACGTTCAGCTTTATCATCCTCTTAGACTAGAGACATCATTCATTAATCAAACACATCTGAAAACATTTTCTGATTCAAATTAAAGTAAGGGTAAAATTATTCCTATAGTTTATGAATTCATTGAATTAGTAATGAAATAGGCTTAATTTCGACTTTTGCAAACTGCTTTCTAACAGAATGCCTGTTTTGGCGCACTGCAAGTTTTTTGGTTATTAAAAGCACTGTTTAAGAAAAGATCCACTTTCAGCATTGTGACTCTGGACTGAGAATTGGACCTGAAGTATTTCAGCACTCAGTCTCAGTGTGCCTTAGCAGGATCAGTCAAAAAGACAAATTGAGTGATAGAACTCACCATCTGAACAAAATGCTTCTCAGATTAAAAGAGATATTTTTCCCCTTGTCTCAATCTTAAAAATAACTTTGAGATTGGAAATTTGTACTTGCATGAAGTAAAACCAAATGTGCTATGTGATCCTTTATGAAATAATAAGGTCAGGATGAAGTCTTGATAAGGTAAAGCATGAATGGCTTGAATGGCTTATGGACTCCCAAGTTTACTGAGAAAATATTAGAGGAGGAGTAAGGATACCAGGTTCCAGAAACCCCTTCATGATTAGACTCCTTTCTGGTATGATGATAGAAGTCCCTCTCCACCAATTACATGGTGTAGGAAGTTCCACAAGGGCTGGGTTCATGCCTGTGTTTGTTCACCTTGGTATCCCATCCCTCAGTAACTACACTGTGAATGGATAGAGTGATCCTCAATGTTTACTGAATGAATAAACAAATCAAAGTAGAGAACTGCACAAAAATCAAGCTTCCTGCCCCACATCTTTGCTTCTGACATGTCAGATTGGAACAGTCTTTTTCTGCCTGAAGTCATACTCACTTTCAGCTCCCTGTGGCTTTGCTGAAGCTACTTTTCTTGTGAAAACATCCTTTCTCTCTTTCTCTCCATAAAGCAAAATGCTAGTTATCTTCCATGATTTGACTCAAGTTTAAATTTCTCCATGAATATACACCCTTCCCAATCTGTCAGTCAACGATGACTCTTTCATTTATAAATTTTATTGAAATTGTGATTAGAGGAACACATGATGTACCTGTCTTTAGTATTTTCCTGAACCAACTACATTGGAAGCTACTTATGATCACACACTATCTTAAAAAAAAAAAATCCTAATTGCCATACATAGCACCTTGAGGATGTCAGGACGCATTTTAAGTGCTTGAGTAATAAGCTTTTGCTGATTCATCTTTGATATATCTTGCACCTATAGAACTTTGTTCATTCATTTAAGTTCTGCATCGATTTACTTATTCTTCCAGAATACAAGCACAAGAAAGGCTGTGACCTTGTTCTGCTGTATTGCCAGGTCCTAGGAAAGTGTTTGGCAAATTAGCAGATGCTCAATAAATATATATTGGTTAAATAAATTGTCAATAATTTCAACATGGTCCCATTTCCTATAGTTTACTGTCTAGTTGGGGATACAGATGAGTAAACATGCATTTACAGTAGAATATGTTGAGTGCTACCATGAGGAAGTAGGAGCTATGGGAAGATTGGAATGATACCTGAATAAGGGGAAGCAGGCATCAGGGAAGTCTTAAAATAGGGCCATGATCACTGCCACGAGATCTGAGCAAACAAAAAGATTATTATACAAAGGGGAAAGGTAATATGAAATGTATTCTGGGTGGAAAAGACAGAATGTGAAAAGGCAAGAGAGCATGCATGATGCATTTGAGGAACTAGAAGCAGCTCATCATAACTGAAATAGAGAATGAGTTGAAGGAGGGTTGTAGAAGCAATGAGAAATGAAGCTGGAGGGTCAAGGAGACCAGATTATGAAGGGGCTTGTGAGACAATAAATTTGAGCTGCTTCTTCATGGCAATGGAGAGGGCACTGAACAGTTTTAAACAACAAAAATAGATTGCTGCCATTTTCCTTTCCAGAAATACAGATATTGTAATTTTCTTGTTATTTCATGTAAATATATTACCATGGCATTTTTGTATAACTGAATTTTCATATCAAAATTTAAACTCATTCTGTCTTCTGTGCATATTCCTAAAAATTACTCATTAACATCACTCTAAATAAGTCCCATCAAATGCTACGACTCACTTATTGAGGCCTATGTTGTTATTAAAGACTTTTTCGGTGTCTTACAAGTTTTGCTGTGCAACACATGCTGCTCTATTTTGGTCTCGAGTTGGACAAACTAAGCAGGTTGTGTGACAAGTATTCAACTTTCATGTCTTTCACTCCTAGCTCTCCTTTACACCAGATCCTTCCCACTAAGATCTAGTCTTTCTATGAAGTTATTCTTTTTTAAATCTTTCCCACTTCTCTTTCATAACTTAGCTCTCGAATGCCACCTTCTTGTAAATTCTTCCAAGATTCTCAAATTCCTCCCTGTGAGAAAGAACTAAAACAAAAAGGCTGTTTACCATTAGTGATTTCTTTATTGCTACTAAACCAAAAAAAAAAAAAAAAAAACAGTTGGGTCGACACACTTACAAAAACTCAAGAAGTTGTAAACAGAAAAATGCTCAAGCTTTTGGATGCCTCACCCTTTTCTGATTTAGTACTGGTGATGCCTTCTCATATTACATGAGTGGGGCAGACTCTCAAACCCCACATCAGCCCTACTGAATTAGAACCTGAGTTTGTCCTGAGTTTGTGTGTGTGTGTTCTAAATTTATTTTTAGAGACAGTTACATTCTGTCATCCAGGCTGGAGTACAGTGGCACAGTCATAGCTCACTGCAACCTGGACTCAAGTAATTCTCCTACCTCAGCCTCTCAAATAGCTGAGAGTAAAGGCATGCATCACCATGCCCAGCTAGTTTTTGTTTCTCCCCCTGAGAGATGCGGGTATTACTCTGTTGCTTAGGTTGCTTTCCAACTCCTGGCTTCAAGCAATACTCCCTTGTCAGTCTCCCAAAGTGCTGGGATTACAGGATGAGCCACTGTGCCCAGTCTAGAACCTAGGGTTTAACCAGATCTTCAGGTGACCTGCATGAGTATTAACATCTGAGAAGCCCCACATCGGTGGTATCTGCAGTGGGCGGCAGCATTGGGTGAGGCTATTCCAGGTATAAATAGTATTGGGTTCTTCTTGACACTTTGGAATAGCCCTTGCTCCTGCCCATTTTAAGTTTGTCATGTCAATTCTGTGAGTTATTGATATTCTTCCAATAATGCTCCTTTTTTTCTTAAGATAGAGTTAGTTTCTATTACTTGCAATTAAGTCCTAATTGAAGCACAGGTTACTTTATTTTTTTTTTTTTAAAGTGTGTCTCTAACCTTTCTAAATTTTCCACAATGTGTATATTCTACTTTCATAATTAGTAAAGCAAATAAGTTGTTTTAAAATATATGCCTGCTTTTAACCAGAGAGCTGTGAATCTACATTATATTCCTTTGGATCTTTATACTTAGAGAATAATTTACAAATAAACAAAACAGCATTGTGTTTTGGTGCTATGCCCTCTGCCTACATGGAGATAAACCAGGAGCAGCTGTGGGACATTTATTATTGCCTTTGAATGGATGTTTTTGAGGGTATTATTCATGAATTTCATAGTATCTCCCTTCTGAGAAGTGTTGGAAAATTTCTCTCACGCCTAAGTGCCAGGAAAGCTAAACACCTTCTGAAAACTAATGCTTTACATTCAAATAAAATCGTGAATCCTAAAAATCAATTGCTCTTCCAAAATTTCTTAATCATTAGAATCACCTGGATTGCTTATTTAACAACTTAGGAGCAGTAAATCAAAATATCCAAGGAAGGAACCTGGTAATTTTCATGATCAATCAGTTGTTTTTTTCTTTGCTTTTAGTGGTTTGAAATTCTGGCTGCCCTTTAGCTTCATCTGAGAAGTTTTTGGAACCTATGGTGCCCTGGCCTCGCCCCAGTTCATTTACATCAGAATCACTGAAAATGATTCTTACTACATATATATGTATATATAGTAAGAACAAATGGAAAAAAGTGGCAGAAAAGTGTAATGAAGCCATGGGAAACACTTAATTTTATGATGCATTTTGTTTGGCTGAGAAAATTGGGTGGGCTACAAATTCAGCCAAAACACTGTTTTTCAAGCTTGACTGCAAGTTATGATTACCAGATACTTTCTTTTTTAATTCCACTTTCAGTGATTCTGATGTAAATCAGAATGTATATATGTATATATATGTTTATATTTTAACATAGGAGGTAGATGAATGAGTGAATGAATAAATGAATGTACTGAGTAGCCAAAACCAATTATTAAATATTCTGTCATATATACCAAAATATCAGGAAATAAATACAACTCTTCCCAAGAAATTTCTCTCCCTGATAACTCTCTAGTTATCCAGTAGTAAATGCAGATAATTGAGGCAATCTGGTAAGACAAACAGGCAGAAGCCTAAGCAAAGCTGTGCCTGTAAGGGGATTTTGGGGTCCAGGGCAGGGTCTAGGTGCTGTGGGACGTGAGAAGAGAAAGCAAGGGTAGAGCTGGGGGATGGAAAGCATCCTTCTGCTGAAACAGCAGCTGTTCCTCCCTGTGGGGGAAGCCCACACTCAGTGCTGCCACCTGAGTCCTGATGTCCTGCATGACGCTTTCTGATACATCAGCATTTGTGACACATGTTCAGGCCAAGGGCATGTTTATGGAGCTTGAAGAACTTTCATGCCCATTTATAACCTTCAGATGTTCATGGAACTCTCTCATGATGGCTCACTGCCAAGCCCTGCTATGACCGGCACCTATTATTGTGATAATGGCTGCCCTCCCAGGTCACAATTTATTTCTTGCCTGCACTCTGTCAACAAGCCCCTGTTCTCCACTGTTAAGGATGCTTTCAACATGTCTATTACCTAGCAACAGCATTTCTGAACATAACCCAAGATCATGACCCAATTCTAGAAGTAGCTGAGATATCCACCTCTGGTTTAATCTATCTGCTGCTTTACTTTCAAGCCAATAGCCATATGGAATGAATCAATAATAATAGCTAACATTTACAGATGCTCCTCAGCTTATGATGGTTTGACTTATAATTTTTATTTTACAATGGTGCAGTATGAAAGAGATATGCATTTTTATGCTAAACACACCTGATAGCAATAACTTAAGCATAGCCTGAGAATGACCTTGTATGGCAGATGCACCTGAATGTGTGTTCTGAGCTAAGGAATCCAGGAGTGACCAGCCTGGAGATTGGTTCCTTGTCTATGAGGAACACATGAGCCTTTGGCCTATCCCATAGAACACAGGCCTTACAGAGGATGAAGGCCCTGTGTTTGGGGGGGCAGGGGGGGTGAATGAAGGTTGCCAGGTGGAGGTTGTTAGGGAAAGAGTGCTAAGTGAAAATGTTAAATAAAAACTTCATGCCTTTTCAAGTGGTTGTATCTTTCTGCCCAGCCCATCACCACTGGCTATGTGGTTATCTTGTCCAACTCACTGCCATTGGACCCTCTCTCCTGCATGTAAGCCCCCAGTAAACCCCCCTGTCTCATTTGCAGGCTCTGGGTCTCTTCTTCGGCCTCTTAAGCCTGTTGCCATCCACACTGGAGTCAATAGGGGTTTGGCACAACAGCATTCAGTAGAAACTATACTTCAAATTTTGAATTTTAATCTCTTCCCAAGCTAGAGATATGCTGTACCTTACTGTCTCACTATGCTAGGCAGCAGCAGGGAGCCACAGTTCCCAGTCAGCCAAGCTGACACATTACCATGAGTTTATTGGGACATAATCCCATCACAAGTCGAGGAGCATCTGTACTGAGTACTTACCTTGTGGCAAGCATTTTGGATGTATTAACTCATTTGATCTTCACAAACCTAAAAGGGGTAGGTGCTATGATGTTACATCCACTTTCAAATGAGGAACTGAGACACAGAAAGACTAAGTAAATTGCCCAAGGTTGCACCGTAGTGGTGAAATTGCTATGAGTGGAGCCCCAGAGTCTGCATGCTTAATCACTTCCCTGTGATCATGTCATCGCTGCACATCACACAGACGACAGCATGGGTTTATCTAACTCACCACCTGGGAATTTGCTTATTGCTTACTATACTACTTCCGCTAAAATTTATCCTTGTGTCATAACTATGGCATTTACTTACATCCCTTACCCAAACCACCTCATATCACCTTAGCAGAAGGCCAGCAAGATCCTGGGAGAGCCACTGGCTATTCAAGGAGTTCTTAAAAACTCCCTTTGGCATGCCAAAGAGCAATATAAAGCATACAACGACAGGCACCAGGTCTCAGGAGAGAAAATCTGACAGTGAGATGCCATCTGTTTCTACTCCTATCTACACAGACCATCTGCTCTTGCTCAAAATACTGCACAACTGCTACTTAGGGTCATTTAAGGTCAGAGGAATCATCAACCCTTCAACTGTGTCTATCCACACACCCACCTTGTCTTCTACTGCTGCCCGCCATGCCTGGTTCACCAAAGCCCCACATTTCACTGCCCAGGCCTGCATCCAACCCTGAAAGCTAAATGGAGAATGAGAATGTGTGGTAGGGGAAATGCTAGATTCCCATTAGTCTGAAGGCTGACTCCAGCAGCAGGTAAAATTGGAAGTATGGGGCTGAAAATTAGTCAAGTAAACCTTCCTCCCACAACATGAGCATGGGGTCAAAAACCTGAGATTCCTATTTAGGCAAATAAGCACTAAAGCAAACAGGATGGAATTGTTTATCCTATGCTTGGCTGTATAAACCTGTCCTCCACCCATCACACATTTGCTGGCCCAGAAAAGCTAGCCTCAAAATTTAGCTAAAATTCAAAGCAATTCAATAAGAGCTCTCTTATTTCACACATCCCCTCCTTTTCATCTGCTTGTTCCCAGTCTCTCTTCATTTACTGCCTTTCTGCCATGTGTGTAGATCTGCCCTCCAATACCAGGCACTGCCTCTGGCCCTGCCAGGATGTCAGGCCATCTCAGTTGGGTTCCCTAGACGCACGTTGCTGAGAGAGAGTTTATGAGGGGTCAACACCTGAGAGAGGAAGGGGGAGGAAACAGGATTAGGATGCAGGATCATTAAAAAAAAAAAAAAAAAAACTTTTTTTGAGACAGGGTCTCACTCTGTCACCCAGACTGGAGTGCAGTGGTATGATCTCGGCTCACTGCAGCCTCAACCTCCCAGGCTCAGGTGATCCTCCCACCTCAGCCTCCCGAGTTGTTGGGACCACAGGTGCATGCCACCATGCCCAGCTAATTTTTGTATTTTTTTGTAGAGACAATGTTTCTCCGTGTTGTCCAGGCTGGTCTCAAACTCCTGGGCTCAAGGAATCCACCTGCCTCAGACTCCCAAAGTACTGGGATTACAGGTGTGAGCCACTGTGCCTGGCTTGTAGGAGAAACTGAACTGTGTACAGGCCCCCAAAAGGCTCCACTAACTCAAAACTCTGGAAAGTATATTGCCCATCAGAATTGCTCTTGTTGGGCCAAAGCATTAGGCATTTGCTCCTGCCTTGCTCAGTCTGCAGATGAGGGGTGCCCTGGGAAGGATGTGGCTTTGGGCGAGGTGGCTGTCCTTAGCTGAGGCAGCCACTAAAGGAGCTGACAACTGGAGAGACATGCTGACTGCCCTCTCTGCATCTGAGCAATGCATCTCCAAGTCTACCACAGTTTCCCTTTCTTATGCTCCCCCTCAATGTGAACCATCAAGTCCTAGGTCGTGGAATTCTCACTCAGCTTGTTCCTCCAGCCGCATCTCACACTGTATCCAGTGAAGACTTCATCCTGTGGGTCCTAGCTTAGAGAACCTGGGCAGTGGCAGGGCTGGAGAGTGGGAGAGATTCAAACCTGAAGAGGATGAACACTTTCAGAATGAGTTCTATTCTGCATTCAGAGATTCATCTTGCTGAGCTTTTAGAAGGGGCTTTTGGGACTGGTTGTGGTTTCCTGTGCTTTCCCATTTCTCTCATCTTCACTTAGGCTTTTCTTCATGCCTACTTCCTTGAAGAATTCTGGGCTGCTCCTCTTTCTAAAGCCTTTCTTTAGTTCTGTCATCTTAGATGGGCCTCTTTTTTAGTTTTGAGATGACTCTTTTTTTCAGAACTGGTTTAATGAATCTCAAACTCTTCCACCAAAGAATTCCTGACTTCACAGAAGGAGTATGTATACTTCTGGGGGTCCCAAAAGCTTAGCTCAGAGCTGCTTTCTCTAGGCATAGAATTTCTTTGAAGTCTTTGTATTTTTTCTTAAAAATTCATGCGAATTTTGCATTCTACTCTATAAACTGTATGTGCTAGTATTAATATTAAAATACTGTTTTAAACTACTTACTAGTGAATAAATTTATTCAGGAAGATACATCAATTTATGCATGGTTTCTTGTACCTTATGAAATAATCTTGCATATATCAACTCTAAATTCATAGAACTAGGAGATCATACTTCTGAAGCTTGGATATAAATATGGCATATGATCTTAGAATATGAATTTAGAATATGTTTTTAATATCAACTTACATGCACTGAATTATGTTTACATGATAGTCTATATTTTAATGTGTATTCAACATGAAATTATATATGAAAAAGATCAACATATTTCTTCTAAAAGGAGAGAGCGAATTTTCCATCAAATCAAAAACTAGATGTTCTATTCGACTAAATATCAATAAATAATCTTTCCAGGTTATGCTATATAAGCTGAAAACATCATTTAAACACAATTTCTTAAAGATATTTATATGAGATAATAAACACTATATTTTAAAATTAGAGTTTTTTGATGGCCTGCCTTAAGAATATAATTTATAAATCCTGTAATATCTAAACTATCAAGACTTCAGACTCCAGAGAAACAAATGAAAGGTATATTATTTAGGGTGATTTCTATTGTATTTTTTCAAGAAATGAGGTTTTTTTTTTTTTTAATAGAATCAAACAGTGTTCATTTATTTATTTAGCAACTGTTGCACATTGTTGAGTACCTACTGTGTATCAGGTTTTATACTAGGTGCTGGAAAAGAGAGAGGAACAGGGCAAACTGGGTCTTTCTTCCAGGTGACACCTTTTGCTGGTGGGGAGGGGATATAACTGGGAATTTCAAGGAGTAATCTTTGGCAAGGTTCTAGAGAGCAGGTGTTCTGAGATATTGATAAAAAGACAGGCCTATGTGCTTTGAGGCTCACACAGGTAGAGAGAAGACTTAAAATTCTCTTAAAAACACTGAACAGCTTTGACAAAAAATATGCTTAAATGGATGACCCCTCTAGCCCTTCATATGAATGATTCAAGGGCATATCTGAAGGTGAACTTTTTCTAAAGTCTATTCTGCATATTTCAATTAAGTAAATACTCAGTGTGCATAATATGGTTTGGCTCTGTGTCCCCACCCAACTCTCATCGTGTAGCTCCCATAATTCCCATGCGTTCTGGGAGGGACCTGGTAGGATATGACTGAATCATGGGGGTGGGTCTTTCTTGTGCTATTCTCGTGATAATGAATGGGTTTAATGAGACCTGATGGTTTTAGAAATGAGAGCTTCTCTGCACAAGCCCTCTCTTTATGTCTGATGCCATCCATGTAAGATGTGACTTGCTCCTTCCACCATGACTGTGAGGCCTCCTCAGTCATGTGGAATTGTAAGTTCAATAAACCTTTTTTTTTTTTTTTTTTTTTTTTAATTGCCAGGCTCGGGTGAGTCTTCATCAGCAGCATGAAAACCGGCCAATGCACTGCATTTATTGTGCAAGCTCTGGAGGATATAAAGAGCAAATAATCTCAGGGTTTTTTTTTATGTTATTGTTTACACAGTTCCTTCCCCTGCAAAAAGACTCATCCCTCAGTGGAGCAAAGGTGCCCAAATTTTAATGCCTGAACAATGCCTGAAAATAATGCCTCTATTATTTTATGTGATTTATTTTATTTTTTCACACATATTCAACTAATATTTGTTGAGAACCTACTCTGTGCAATGCACTATCTTAGGTGCTGGGTCTTCAGCAGAAAAAGAAAACGTTGTTTCTGCTTTCTCTGAAGCTTATAATTTACTAAAAGTAAAGAAAGAAATAATTACAAAATGCAAAAGGCTATGAGCAAGACAACAGTGTATTTTGATACAGAACAATAGGATTGACCCTTTTAGATAGGATGTTCAGGGAAGCCTTTCCACAGTGGAGATATTTTATCTGAGAACTAGAAAAGGAAAAAGAGCTAGCCCTGAGAAGAACCCACACAAAAGCATTTGAGACATAGGAAACAGCATATACAAATGCTCCCACATGAGAAGGCACTTAAAATGTTTGCGTTACAGCAAGAAGTCCAGTGTGGCTGGACTACCATGGATGAGGGAATGAGTGGTACATGATAGGTGAAAATGAAATTGAAGATAAGATGAAATTAAGAAGCTCCTAATTCATTTTCAGTGTAACATTTAAGAGATTTAAGCAAGTAAAATGATGATATGACATACATTTTTAAAATATCAATATGGTATCTACATAGATGAGAGATTTAGGGGAAAAATAAGGCCAGGAGAGACCCATTTGAAATATCATTGAAATAGCTCCAGGAAAGGTTTGGTTATGATCTGGACCAGGATGGGGGAAGAAAGAATGAGTTTGGGGTCTATTTCAGTATAACTGGGACAATTTGAGCTGCATAAGGGAGAGAAAAACTGGCTCTTACAACAGATTTTATCTGGGAGTCCTTTTAGGTGGCACCAAATACTATACCAGAAAAGACTAGGGAAAATTTTGGTTGAGGGAAACTCCTCAAATTGTTTTCAATCTGTGATGCTTGAAAAACTACCAGATAGAAACATCAGCTAGAGAGATGTATACACAAGACTAAGGAAAACTTGGATTGAGAATTAAATTTGGGACTCAGAAGCATCAAGCTGGTATTTAAAGGAGTGGAGAAGGCTGAGGTTCTCTAAGGATTGGAGAAAGAATGAGAAAGGACTCTGAGAAACAGCAATATTTAAGGGTCAGATAGAGCAGAAAAAGCCAGTAAATGAAGCATCCAAGGAAAAGCCAAAGATAGCGGTAAAGAAATAGAAGTTAACGTTCTCACAAAAACCAGAGCGCCAACTACTTAAATGGAAGGGAGTGATCAACACCATTGAGTGCTTCTGAAAGAGCTAATAAGGGGTGAATAGGAAGCATCCACTGGGTATATTAACTTGGAGTTCATTTGTACCTTGATAAGAGCAAATTCATTAGAGAGCCCTGGCTGAAGTACACAGGAGCTGGCTGATGAGTGAATGGGAAGGGAGGAAGCAACAAGAACAAAGCCTGGAATGCACAGGAGATATCTATGAACAATGAAAGGCTGACTGGTCTGTTCAATGTCTATAGCAGAGTTGTTTAGCAGCAGGTGACAGACTGAGTAAGCAAGAGTGACACCAGATTGCACGAGACTGCAACTGCACAGCGGAACAATTAGTGTAAGTAATAGTAATTATCAACCTATAGTCCTCAGGTAGTTATAGATAACTCTTCTGCTATTTCCTAGGTTTGTGACTATGGGAAACTTACTTAGCTTCCCTGTGCCTCAGTTTTCCCATCTATAAAATAGGAATAATACTGAAATCTACCTCAAAGGCTTTGTCATGAGGACTTAATCAAACAGTATATCCAAAAGCAGTATCTTTCCCATATTAAATATTAATATTCACTAACCAGAATTACCATTATTATTAGTACACGTAGGATATACAATTAAAAATAAAATATGTGTGACAGTGAAACAGAGTATTTCATTTTTTTAAAAAAAGTTACAGCCATTGAACAACTTTGGGAAAGAAAGAATATTTGAGAGAGGTTCAAAGGTGTCAGTTTTTCCATTTTTTTCTGTTCTCAGCCCCTGGTAACCTCTATTCTATTTTCTGTCTCCATTTGTGTATTCTACTAGGTAAAATTTTAAAGTAGCTAAAATTTATTTTTGGAAATCCCTCCCACTGACTCTTTACAATCCACAGAATCCAAAAATCTGGAAGTACATAGTGGTTGGTGATGGTTGCACAATGATGCACAACCATTTATAAACCATTTGGTACTTAAATGTTTATTTAAGTAAAATCTAATTCCACCGAATTGTTCACTTAAAATGGTTAAAATGTTAAATTTTATATTATATATATTTTTACCAAAACAAAACAATATTTATCTAGAAAAATAAGTTAATTGTATTTTTGGCATATAAAAAGCTGTACATATTTAATGTATACAACTTGATGAGTTTGGATATTAAGCATATACTCATGAAACCACCACCAAAATCTATGCCATAAACCTAACCATCACCTACAAAAGGTTCCTCCTGCCTCCCTATTTATTATTATTAATGTGATAAGAGCTCTTAACAGAAGATCTACCCTCCTAGCAAAAGTTTAACTATATAATACTGTATTACTTAGTATAGGCACAATGTTGTTAGGTAGATCTCTAGAACTTCTCAACTTGTGTCACCAAAACTTTGTACTTATTGACTAATACCTCCCACTTCTTCCTCCTGCCAGCCCCCGCAACCACCATTTCACTCTCTGCTTCTAAAGTTGACTATTTCAGATTCAACATATAAGTAGAATCATGTAGCATTTGTCCTTCTGTGTCTGACTTATTTTGTTTAGCATAATGTCCTCCAGGTTCATCTATGTTTTTGCAAATGGCAGGATTTCCTTCAAAAGGATGTTAGTTTTAACCTTGCTTCTGACAAGGCCAGGTGATCTTAGGGAAGTCATTTCAAAGTTCTTTGGAAGTCATTTTACTCATATATAAAACGGAGTTAGGCTTTTCTTTTTTTTCTTTTGGTTTCATTCAACCTCCAAATTCTGTAACTATCACACTAATATAACTTTTAAAAATGGGTGAAATAATAGAAGAGAAAAGACTAGATATAATAAGAACATATTTTATTGTGAGTAAAATTAAAAAAAAACAAGCTCCTCTAATGTTTTCTTATATGCATTTTAAATATTTCACTTATTTGCTAATCTTAAACATTAGATTATAATTTATAATTGTTCATGGGATGAGAGTTTATTACATAGAGCTGGAAATACAGTAGCCACTAGGTACATATGGCTTTTTATATTTAAATTAAAGGGCTGGGGCCAGAGGGGCGGTGGCTCATGCCTGTTAATCCCACCACTTTGGGAGGCTGAGGTGGGCGGATCACATGAGGTCAGGAGTTCAAGACCAGCCTGGTCAACATGGTGAAAACCCATCTCTACTAAAAATACAAAAATTAGCCAGGCATGGTGGCAGGCACCTGTAATCCAAGGTACTCAGGAGGCTGAGGCAGGAAAATTGCTTGAACACAGGAGGCAGAGGTTGCAGTGAGCCAAGATAGAGTCACTGCACTCCAGCCTGGGAGAAAGAGTGAGACTCTGTTTCAAAATAAATAAATAAATAAATAAATAAAATAAATAAATTAAATTAGGTAAATAGAAACTTAAGTTTAGTTCCTCAGTTACACTAATAGTATTTAAGGTGTTCAATAGCCATATGTGGCTACTGGCAGATATGAAGTATTTACATTGCAGAATGTTTTATTCGACAGTGCTGATTTAGCAGATCTCCCATTGCTTATATATTTCCGGACATTTTTCATGAGACATTTCTTTTCTTAGCTTTATCTTTCAAACAGTATCAGCAAATGACCAAAGCTATAACAGATGCTTGGGTGTCCTCTGAGAAAAAAGGGCCACCACCAAGCTGTCATCTCCTTCTCATATTTGTTTAAACTTTCTTAGGATATGCACCTAAACAGTATATTTTTAAACTGAAATATTCTATGGTAATTCTTCCAGAAATGTAATTCTTTAATTTGAAGCAGTTTTTCAATGACTTCTATTTCTTTTCATTTAATTGCATCTATAAAAACATAACATAAAATCACGAAATTCTACAAGAGGAAATCAGAAGTTGAAGAACTATTGCTGTCATCCCATATGTGTTTGGAAGTAGACTTTGTAAGCACAGGGATAAGACATAATCTCATTTGTTTTAAGATATGACAGAAGCCAGTCATGGCTTAATTAATTCAGGGCTATTTTCATTTTGGTTGGATGGGACAGATCTGTTAATAGAAACGACGTATAAATAAAGAAGATCCACAAAAGGATGTTGAATATTGGTGGGGAAGGGGGAAAGGCTGACAAGAACTAAGGTCTGCAAAAAATCATCCTTACTTGAGAAACAAAAACTGGCTGCAGACAGTTGCTTATAAGACCTCAGCTTTGTTGAAGAGAACAGTTTTATAAATAGATGCACAATAACGGCAGCCAGCTGTTCAAAATAATTGCCAGGCGATATTTGGTGATGACAACCTGAAGAAAGTCATCAATGCAATTATTTCACACCAGATCAGTCCAGCAGATCTGTTGAACCCTCCTGCCTATTTTGTGTGAGTGAAATACTCATTATTCTTGACATGCCAATGTTACCTGCTCCTTTTTTCCTATAATAAACAATGACTTCAACAGCAATTATATTGTTGTAGCATTATTCATGTTTTAATCAGGGACAATGAACTTAGTGGGTTAGAGTTTCAAACATGTGACACTAAGGTTCAGCACACTAATGTCTAAAGAGATATGCACTGTCCTAAAATAAAAGATTGTGTTTTTAACACCAGTTAGTCATTTCAGAAAAGCACACCAGCTGGCTGTAAGGGCATTCTGGATTTAACATTAAAGAAAAGCAGTACAATACCCAGTTGTTAATGTCTTGACCACTTTATCATAACATATATAGAAGAATTTTTACATAGTTCTATGTTACAATACAGTTTTACAAACCCAATCAGTGGTTCTCCAAACGCATTTATTTTATAACTACTAATGTTCATCATTATTTGTTCATTTCCTTCCATTACCTCTCAAATGTTTAAACTTCCCTCCACACCGCTTTTCTAGCCCCACTCCTCTTTTCTCAACCTTTTTTTTTTTCAAAGACTCAGTAGTTACATAATTATCATTTTCTATGACTCAACCATAGTTTCATCAGTTTTTCAGGTCTTTGTAGTCAGGGCTTCTGCACTAAAATGTTATGTTCTTTGAGTAACATCCTCACAACACTATTCCTGAGATGTTTGCAAAATAGTGTTTCGTGTGGAGTTTCAGCAAGCATTTGTAGAAGATCTGCTTCCCCCTTGGAAACAAATCAGGTTTAATGACACAACAGTGTAGGGCAGATATTCAAGAGTTAAATGTAAAGGCTATTCATTCAACAAGTACTAATTCAGTGATAATTATATGTGAAGTGGAGATAAGATATGGAATTCCAGTGGGAGATTTGCTGGCTAAATAAAAATAAATGCTCTTTTGAACTTTAAATTGTGCAAAAGCAGTAGACCTTTAAACTTTAAATTGATGATGGAACAATACAATTACCCGTATCTTTACCTATCTTTTTCTTACTCTCAGATTTATTATTCTCTCTACCTACAGATTCATTATTCTTGAATAAATATTTTGGTTTGGGGGACGTTGATTACAATGAGTAAATATTTCCTGAGTATCCACTATCAGCAAGACTGCTGGAGGGCGATAAAATATAAAGAAGTTTAAAAATAATTATTCTGATATTAAATTAAATCTAAATAGTTGGAGAGATATACCATGCTAATAGGATAAAAGACAATATAGTTAAGATGTCAATTCTCCTCAATTTACCTATAAATTTAAAGCAGTTGTAATAAAAACTCCAGCAGACGTTTTTGTTGAAATTACCAAATTGATTATAAAACTTATAGAAATGCAAGTAACCTAGAACATATCTATTCTAAATCCTTTGTATGTATGTAGATGTATGTATTATATATTTTATACACACACAAATCATACAATTTTTAAAAGATAAAACTCTAGAATTATTAATCGAAATAATTATTTTAATATTTTCAGTTGGCAATAACATTTACTTATTTCCACTATAGCTGATAAAATAATTAGATACTTACTTTTTCCTATAATTTCTCCTTCAGAACTTCCAAATTCTGTTAGTAATATTACTAACAAAATGGTAATAATACTATTTCTACATGGTCAAGATTTATAACATCTTTATTCTGTTCTTTGACCATAAGTCCACAGTTACTTAGTCTTTAGTTCTATATTTAATATGATTTAGTGCTCATTGCCAATATTTTCACCATGGAATCTTCCTACCTCAGCTGCTTATTTTGGTACATTACTTGGTTGTCTAGATTTCACCAGAGACTGATCCTCCCCTCCCCTCTCCTCTGCTCTTCTTTTATTTTCTTTTGATGGAGTTTTGTTCTTGTTGCCCAGGCTGGAGTGCAATGGGGCAATCTCAGCTCACTGCAACCTCCGCCTCCTAGGTTCAAGTGATTCTCTTGCCTCAGCCTCCCGAGTAGCTGGGATTACAGTGCCCTCCACCATGCCCAGCTAATGTTTGTATTTTCAGTAGAGACGGGGTTTCACCATATTGGCCAGGCTGATCTCGAATTTCTGACCTCGTGATCTGCCTGCCTGGGGTTCCCAAAGTGCTGGGATTACAGGCGTGAGCCATGGCGCCTGGCTCGTTTTTTTTTCTTCAATAAGATTAGAGGTACAGTTTTCCCTGAACTTCTGCATGTGAGATAATATTAGTCTGTTGACTTTATGTCTGAAAGAAAAACTTTCAGAATTCTAAAATTCTTTGGTCACAATTGTACTCAGATATTTGTAGATATAGTTCCACTGTCTTCTGGAAATGGGTTTGTGAGAATTTATAATGTTTTTTCTGCTTGTGACTTTTTTCATCATTTTTCAAAAGTTATTTATTTATCCTCAAAATTTGGAAATTCACTGAATACTCAATAAGGTTAGTGTGCCTTTCAAGTTGCAGATTCAGTGCTTTATTTCAGAAGTTTTCTTCTATTATATCTGTTATATTTAAAATATCCATTTTGTCTTTGGTTTTCAAGAAATGTAATCTCCTTTTAAATCATATTTATCACTTTCATCTTAATTCTTCTATTGGTATTTTATTTTTATTTTGCATTTCATATTGGTACTTCTTTCTGTCTCTTCTTCAGGTCTTTATTTTTTAGTCAATATTTCTGTATTTCTGTTATCTTTTCATCATTATGTTCATTTCTTTTCTGAGTTTTACCAGTTTTTTTTTCCTTCCTGCTACTGATTTTTTAAGTTGCCTTCTTTTTCTTTCTTTCCAATTGAATCATTTGCTGTTGTTGTTAGAAAGATAGACTGAAATGTCAAATAACTTTTTCTCAACTCTTTCTCTATTTCGAGGTGTAATACTTATATTTGCTAATTTATTTGCTTTTTAAAAATTATACTTTAAGTTCTAGGATACATCTGCAAGATGTGCAGGTTTGCTACATAGGTATGCACGTGCCAAGGAGGCTTGCTGCACCCATCAACCCATCATCTACATTAGGTGTTTCTCCTAATGTTATCCCTCTCCTAGCACCCACTCCCCAACAGGCCCCAGGGTGTGATGTCCCCCTCCTTGTGTCCATGTGTTCTCATTGTTCAACTCCCACTTATGAGTGAGAACTTGCAGTTTTTGGTTTTCTGTTCCTGTGCTAGTTTGCTGAGGATGATGGTTTCCAGCTTCATTCATGTCACTGCAAATGAAATGAACTCATTCTTTTTTATGGCTGCATAGTATTCCATGGTATATATGTGTCACTTTTTCTTTATCCAGTCTATCATTGATGGACATTTGGGTTGGTTCCAAGTCTTTGCTATTGTGAACAGTGTTGCAGTAAACGTATGTGTGCATGTGCCTTTATATTAGAATGATTTATAATGCTTTGGGTATACACCCAGTAATGGGATTGCTGTGTCAAATGCTATTTCTAGTTCTAGATCCTTGAGGAATCGCCATACTGTCTTCCATAAAGGCTGAACTAATTTACACTTCCACCAACATTGTAAAAGCATTCTTATTTCTCCACATCCTTTTCCAGTATCTGTTGTTTCCTGATTTTTAATGATTGTCATTCTAACTGGCATGAGATGGTATCTCACTGTGGTTTTGATTTGCATTTCTCTAATGACTAGCGATGATAAACTTTTTTCATATGTTTGTTGGCTGCATAAATGTATTCTTTTGAAAAGTGTCTGTTCATATTCTTCACCCACTTTTTGATAGGGTTGTATTTTCCTTGTAAATTTAAGTTTCTTGTAGATTCTGGATATTAGCCCTTTGTCAGATGGATAGATTGCACAAGTTTTTCCCATTCAGTAGGTTGCCTGTTCACTCTGATGATAGTTTCTTTTGCTGTGCAGAAGCTCTCTAGTTCGATTCCATTTATCAATTTTGGCTTTTGTTGCCATTGCTTTCGGTGTTTTGGTCATGAAGGCTTTACCCATACCTATGTCCTAAATGGTATTGCCTAGGTTTTGTTCTAGGGTTTTTATGAATTTAGGTTTTACATTTAAGTCTTTAATCCATCTTGAGTTAATTTTTGTATAAGGTGTAAGGAAGGGGTCCAGTTTCAGTTTTCTGAATATGGCTAGCCAGTTTTTCCAACACCATTTATCAACTAGGGAATCCTTTCCCCATTGCTTGTTTTTGTCAGGTTTGTCAAAGATCGGATGGTTGTAGATGTGTGTTGTCATTTCTGAGGCCTCTGTTCTGTTCCATTTGTCTATATATCTGTTTTGGTACTTGTACCATGTTGTTTTGGTTACTGTAGCCTTGTAGTATAGTTTGAAGTCAGGTAACATAATGCCTCCAGTTTTGCTCTTTTTGCTTAGGATTGTCTTAACTATATGGGTCTTTTTTGGTTCCATATGAAATTTAAAGTAATTTTTTCTAATTCTGTGAAGAAAGTCAATGGTAGGTTGATGGGGATAGCATTGAATCTATAAATTACTTTGGGCAGTAAGGCCATTTTCACGATATTCATTCTTCCTATCCATGAGCATGGAATGCTTTTCCATTTGTTTGTGTCCTCTCTTATTTCCTTGAGCAGTGATTTGTAGTTCTCCTTGAAGCAGTCCGTCACACCCCTTGTAGGTTGTATTCCTAGATATTTTGTTCTCTTTGTAGCAATTGTGAATGGGAGTTCACTCATGATTTGGTTCTCTATTATTTGTGTATAGGAATGCTTGTGATTTTTGCACGTGGATTTTGTATCCTGAGATTATTTGCTTTTTGCATATATTTATTTCCTCCTCTCTCCCTAACCTGGTATTTCTGCCATGCCTCCCACTATTGTTTCCTTTCTACCTACTACCTATATTTAAATGAGTGTTGAACTCAGAACACTTATTTGCCAATTAAAGTCAGAGGAAAATTCAATTGATTTAGCTTGGTTAATACCCAGATTTAAATCAAGTTTGTGTTATCCCATGCCCTCTAACCAAATTTGTCATTACTTTGTCCTGGTTTCCTACCATCTTCTGTCTTTTCCCATTCAGGAAGTTAGGGTGGTTTATAGCCCTTAGGTAATATGCTCTTTGATTTATAGTCTTATTTTCACTACTTTCCCTTATTCCTTTATTATACCTCCAGCAGATATTTTATGTAATTATAAATGTTATAATATTATATAATACATCATAAAAAAGATACATTAGTATGAGGTGTACTTTAATCTTATCTCCCTGATAAATTGTTTATCAACTTGATTACTGTAGGAACATTATCCTCTTTTTCTAAGACCTTTCTAAAACCCTCTATTTTATTGCTTTACTCAAAAGTTTAATATACGGGCTTTTAGGAACTTGGACACTTAATTTTAAGAAATCTCTTCCTGCCTAAAGAATATGGGAATAGATATCAGTACTATTTCTCTTTTGGTCCAAGTTTCACAGTATTTGGCAAATATTCTTCATATTTCATAATTTATGGTTATGGATATGTTTTTGTTTCATCGATAATAAAGAAGCCACCATCCTTTTCATTATGTACCCACTGTACCCCCTAAATGCTTTTGCTATACCACTTTCAGCCCCTTGGTACACAGAAACTTTCATTCTTCTTTTTTCCTTGACTGAAAGGACAAGGCAATGTTGTACTCTAGAGCCTGCCTATTCTTACAAATAAGATATCAATCTTCATTTCTCATTATTCACTCATGTTAAAGAATAAATGCTACAAGCAGTTGAAGAAAAAACCAATCTATTGCTATATTTGTACAATCATAGGGCTAGGGATTATTCTAAGAAATTAAAATAGGTGCCTTCTAATTGTTTTAAATAAACATTACCACTATAACCTCCACCATCACTTCTGTCATCACTTCTAGTTACATTTTCATTAACTGTTTGCTATGCACCACAGACAAGGCTGTTAAGTGCATTTTCTCACTTAATCCTCACATAGATTTTATAAGTCTTGTTCTGTTATTACAGAGTGCTCTAGTAACTTAGATTAATTGTTAGGTGTCTGATTCTAGAGCCTGAAATCCTAATCACTATATTATGCTGCCTTCTGAAAACCAAAATAAAATAACATGAGACTCTATATTTTCCACAGAATTCTCACATTTATTCGCACTATACATTTGGTATTTAAAATATGAATTTTGCTTTGAAGAGGTGAAAGGCACTTTGAAATACTTTGGAATATCTGAGAAATGCAAATCAAAACAACAAGATTACAACTCACACCTGTTAGGATGGCTAGTATTAAGAAAACAAAAGATAAAAAGTCCTGGGGGTCAGGCACAGTGGCTTACGCCTGTAATCCCAACACATTGGGAAGCTGAGGCAGGTGGATCACTTGTGCTCAGGAGTTTGAGACCAGCCTGGCAACATGGCAAAACCTTGTCTTTACTAAAAATACAAAAATTATCCAGGCGTGGTGGCACATGCCTCTATTCCCAGCTACTCAGAAAGATCGCTTAAGCCTAGGATGTGTCATCATGGTGTGACCATGGCTCACTGCAGCCATGATCACATCACTGCACTCCAGGCTGGGTCCACTTACACACACACACACATATAAAGTGTTGAGGATGTGGACAAATCAAAACCCTTGTACACTGTTGGTGAAAATGCAAAATGGTGCAGTCACTATGGAGAAGAGTATGGAGTTTTCTCAAATGTTAATAATAGAACTACCGTATTATCTAGCAATCCCAATTCTGGGTAGACATTCGAAAGAACTGAAATCAGAATCCAGAAAAAAACATCTTCACTCTTATGTTCATTGTAGCATTATTCACAATAGCCAAGATATGTGGAACAACACAACTGTCTCTCAACAGATGGATAGATAAAGCAATGTGGTATTTACATAAAATGGAATATTACTCAGCCTTCAAAAGGAAAAAGAAGTCTGCCAATTGTGACAATATAGATGAATCTTTAGGGCATTTTGCTAAGTTAAATAGCATCACAGAAGCACAAATACTGCATTATTCCACTTATATGAAGTTTCTAAAATAGTCAAACTCAAAGAAGCAGAGAATACAGTATAGGTTTACAGAAACTAGAGGGAGAGGTAAATGAACAGTTGTTGTTCAGTGGGTATAAAGTTTCAGTTATGCTAGATGAGTAAGTTCTCAAGATCTGCGCTGTACACCATAGTGTTTAAGGTTAACAATAGGGTATTGTGTACTTCAAAATATTTTAAGAGGATAGATCTTATATTAAGTGTTCCTACCACAAAACAAACAACAAAAAAACAAAAGGACACAAGGAAACTTAGGAAGGTGTTAGATGTGTTACCTTGATTGTGGTGATGGCATGTGAGTATCTGCATATGTGCAAACCTATCATATTGTACACATTACCTACGTGCAGTTCTTTGTATATCAATTATATCTCAATAAAGCTGTTAAATAAATTTAAAAAATATATACCTCATGGCATTTATGGGTTAACAGGATAAATCTATGTTAAATTTCTAAATAAAAAAGTAAATATCTAATTATAAATTTTGATTTAAAAAGAATTAAAAAATGCATCAAAGTAATTAATTAATTATAATAATTATTTGTCAAACACCAGACCCTGTAGTAAGCATTACAACCACATAGATGAAAGCACAAGCATGATCTTTACTCATGTAGCACTCATGGCATTCATTTGTTTTTCTTTCTTCCCTCCTTCCTTTCTTCCAATAAAGAGCTAGGGCAGTGGATAACATAGGGGACTGTGTGTGCCTGAGCAAGTAGGGGAAGGCTTCTCAGTGGAGAGACAAGCCTAGCTGGACTTTGAAGAACAAGCAGCTCTTCATTAGATAGAGGAAAAGAAAATGGCATTTCAGGCAACTAGCAAAGAGTGGTAAAAGACATGGATGCAGGGCCCTGCAAGAAATGGTAAGGGATCTAAGGAGGGTGATCATAAGAGATGAAGTCGATGATACTTGGAGGGCAGATTGCAAATAAAAGAGCCTGAGATTAAAAACAAATGAGCCCTTTAACCAGGCACCCAACAAGCATTAATAATTTAAACTTTAGAGGAGAGATTACCTTTAAGCATGGATGGTCATTGTGGAATTTCATAAATGTCCACTAAACTTTTGTTAACTTAAGAACTAATAGTATTAGCAGTTGCACATAATACCTTCCTAAATTACCAGGGAAAGAAATAACTAACTCCTAAGGAAGAAATCAAGATCTTATATTATCACAAAGAGCTGTTTCTAATCCATTACTAATTAGAATGGCATGGGAAATATAGTGGCCTTTAAGAAATCTGGTTTACGCCACTGTCTTTTCCAGGCTGAAATTTCTTGTTATCAGTTTTTTAAACATTTATTATAACTCTTTCATAATCACACTACTTTGGAAGCTGTGGAAATGCCTAGGATTGCCCAAATTTTATCATTGACTTATTCTTGGCTCTTCATGTGAATTTTTAAAAAGCTGAGATAAAAATTTAATTGTGTTTATGTGACAGTAACACATGAATACGTTCTCCTTTGGTAAAAAGTTGAGTGGAATGTTGTGCTTCACTCCGTTTTTATGCTTAGCAGCCTTGGCTGTGTGGGTGAGGGCTTCCTTCTCAGAGCTCATAGAGTCCACAGCTGTCCAAGGATGGACTTCAGGGGAGCAATAAACACCCTCAAATTGCACTTAAAGTATTGTACATTTTTTTCAGGGACAGAGCCCATAGTTTTCATCAGTTATTCAAAGGGGTCTTGACCACCTCCCGCCCTGCACACACACACACAAATTTAAGTGCCATTAACATAGAGGAAAAAAGTGCCCAGGCATTGTTCTTCCCCATCTCAAACACAGTGGAAAGCAGGCCTTTACCTGCCCATGCATTATGCATACCTTGTGTGAAAAAATGGTCCTTAACTAATGGTAAAACTTAGAGTTGTGAAAGGGTCCTGTGCACAGCTCAATAGCTGTAAGCCTCTTTCCCTCCAGCTGTGGAACAGATGCTCTTACAGCCCTGAGAAACTACCTCTGGTAGAAGTAGTTGCTGTTTCAAAGAATATGACAACAGACAAGTATGTTTTCCTGATATTCTTTCTTAAAATTGGGTGGAGCAATAAATATGTGTGTAAGAGGATAAATATGTCTGAAATGTGGTAGATATTGTCCATCTTACCTCTTTCTAGAGGAAAGAAAAGAAGTAGCACTGCTTTAACCTATTAATGTATTTCACCACAAAGCTATGGTGTTAGTGACCAAAATAATCACTGTTCCTGAAGAGCAAGCTGGCACATCTTCTCTTTGGCATTACCCCTATTAACATCTGTTTGGAGTTGTGTGAGCTCTGCTTCTCTGAATTCCAACTACATGAGTGATCCATTAATTTTATTTTGTTCCGAGAATATCTAAATGTTTTTATTATAAACTCCTGCAGTTCACTTAACCTTTGTAGGATGCTTGTGCTCTTTTGTGAGGCTTTTTGTGTGTGTGGAAGCCCTAGTATGATAAACAGACTCAAGTGTTACCAGGATTCTCATTGAGGCTAGTATAGGCTTTTGAAAGACTGCGCGTACAAGCTCTGAATTTACTGAATTGTCTAAAGGTCATTCTAGTTTCTGACATTGATGACACATTGTAGGAATTTAGCTATTGGTGTTTATTTGTAAAGAATACTTATTTTCAGGGCACTTATCTGATATTATATTTAATATTAGATATTTCACTGTGGTTTAGCATATCAAATTTTTACTTTGCTTCCATATGATTTTGGCTATGACCAAACCAATATTCAACTAGCATTACTATTATTTTCCTTAAATATTAAATTTGGGGATGGTGGTAAGTTAAGAAACATCACTCATAAATTTTGTAGCCTATCTTATAAATGTTACAGTAAGACATTTGATATTTTCTTGTAATTCAAGCTTTTAAATTTATAGTGGTTCTAGTACCTCTCCACTCTTTCTTTGATTGCTTGTACGTATCAGTAAACCATGGGTATGGTCTAGGAGTCATGTCATTTTCTCTTTCTGTCTCCTTTATTCCTCATCGGTGCAGTGAAACACAAAATTAAGCTATGATTCTGAACATCTTTCTTCTGATGGTTAGAACAGATTTCTGGGGTTAATGTATTTGTGCTACATTAAGCTTATTTTTGGAATGACCTGCCATGAATTATGGGCACAATGTTTTTTTTTTTTTTTCATCTAAACATAAAAATTAGTATATTTTCTTGCTAAAATAATCCTGAGAAGAAAAATTCAAGGGGAGCCTGAGCACCTGTGCCAGAAGGTAAGGAAACATTCAAAGTCTAATGTAGTTGTGTCAAAAGGAAACAGAAGCCAGCTTGAAGGAGCTCCCACTGGCCAAAATTTGAATAATTTGAGGAGGGATAAGAATCATGACTTTAATAATTATAATGATAGAATAAATAAAATCCATAAGGCTAAAAGGAAAGAAAGGAGGAGAAATCTCACTAGCCTCAATTGAAGATGATGATTATAACAATCCTTTACTTTAAATACTGGCAATTAAAGAGAACTAGTAAGTACTTATTCTGCCTTTAATTTAGATGAAATATAGTTTTATCTTAGTTGATAATAAGTTTTTCTTTATAGAGCAAGGCCAGGTAATAATTCTATCTAGAATGAATGAGAGAATTAGAAAAATCAACATTTTGTAACCCCCAATACAGTAATTAATTCAGGAAGGATCACCAGTGGATGCTAAAATCATTATGGGAAAGGCAGTCAGGGGAGTAAGTAATTCACACTCTGCCAAAGTGTCAGTTCACAGACTACTTGCCAATTGCGATGGGAAAACTGCAACTTTACAATGGAGACATCTGGCTTTCCCCACCCTAACCAAGAGATCAAATAGTGGGACAGATCTAATATTATATGTCCCCTGATGTGAGGCAATTTGAAGTACATATACTCATCTAGGAAATACTCTTTCAAAAAATTTTAGCCAGAACCTAATCAATACTTTAAAAATAAGTTACAATTTACAGAAAATAAAGGGATGGAGAAAGAAATTACGTAGCAACACAAGATCCAGAATGAGACATATTTTGCAAGAGAATCAGCCTTGTTTGGTCATGTCTAGACATAAAAAACAGGCAGGAAGACTATTACTGTAAATGAAAAGACACTAAAAGGACAACATACCCAAATGCACTATATGAAAGTTTATTGATCTTGATTTGTTTTTTTTTGTTTGTTTGTTTGTTTGTTTGTTTTTGAGGTGGTGTCTTCCTCTGTTGTCCAGGCTGGAGTGCAGTGGTACGATCTTGGCTCACTGCAACCTCCGCCTCCTGGGTCCAAGGGATTCTTCTGCCTTAGCTTTCTGATCCTGATTTTTTTTAAAGTTATAGAATACACTTAAGAACAACTGGAAGAAATTTGAATATGGACCTCTATTTGATGTTACTAAGGAATCATTGTTAATTTCTTACATATGATAATGGCATAGTATGGCTGTAAATGAACATGTCCTCATTGTTTAGGAGATACATTCTGAAGCATCTTGATGTCTTTCATTGATTTTCACATAGTTTATTTGAAAAATACACACATATTTATAGCTACATTAAGCAAATGTGGCAAAAGTTAACAGTTATTGAATTTAGATGTTGGGCATATGGATGTTCATTGTTCATTTAAACATTTCAGTATTTACCAATGTATAATACAAATTTGGAAACAAAAGAAACATGACATATGTGTTTTGTATGTGTGATTCCATGTGTGTATATTTATGTGAGTTAATCTCTAGAAATTCAATAAAAATCTTTGTCTCAGAATTCTTTGTACATTCATATGATGCCACTTTGTAGGGGGTTGGTGGGCCCCCAAATTAACTTGTGAAGCAATGTCAGCTCATTTTGGATGAAAGTGTCCTCCCTTCCTCTCAAATCTGAAATGTATGCACAGAATTTATGTGGTGTCAGCAGAGTGATGGATGTTCCCAGTACTAGGAAGGAATTATAGACATATGCTGCAATCATAACTGTGTAGACTGCCATGAAATGAGAAAGAACAGGGCATGGCAGTGAAACCTGGGATGAAAGTAGAGATCAGAAATCCAAGAACTGGGAGAAATTGTCAAAGTGTATATAAAGGGAATTAAGAGAATGAAGAGCATAAGGAGGCAGGATGTATGGAAGCCATGTGGCATAAGAATGTGCCATATGGTGTTGGAAGGTGGCAAAGAAAGGGCAAATACCCTGAAGAGATGATGAAGGAAAAATCACATTGACGAGGACCAGACGGAGGTCAGCACAGCATAAGTGGGTGGCATTCCTATCACAAGATGATGGGAAGCCTAGAAACAATTCAATGCTAGCAGGATGATGAAAATAAAGGAATCAACTTGAGCTGGTGAGTGGGGGATTTTGAGGTCAGGAAAAGTCAAATGATTTGAAGCCAAGTCAGCTTGGAATAGTGAAACAGTGTGAGTTTTGGAATTGGCTAAATCTAATTTTAAATTCTGGCTCTGCTGTTTTCTACCTGTGTGACCTTGGGCAGCTCACTTGGGGTCTCAATTTCATCTCTCAAAATTCACAAGTCAGAATTTTGATTAAAGATAGTGAGCAAATAAAAATAAGTGAACAATGAGCTTTTCATTTTATCCATAGAATGAATCAATCAGATGCGATAATTTGATACATGTAAATTTGATTATGAACATTACAATCACATTAACATAATAGCAATTTAAAGAGGATCATATCAATTAAGCGTTTTGATATTATTATTCCTCTCTGACCATGGGGGAGGGTATATTTCAATAGAGCTAAGGACAACCATGAAACTAAGTTCTCATACTGGGTAAAGTCCCTTGAACTGATCCCACTCATCATTCATTCATTCATTCATTCATTCATTCATTCAACAAATATCTATTGAAGACATGTTATATACACCAATAATTATGCTAGGCACTGGAACTATACTGATTAGACAACATGCCTGTCCTATAAGTAAATTATAAATTCCTTCAACAAACATTTATTGAGTGTTTTTCCTCTCTATACCTTTATTGAGCAGCTTTTATGCACCACATTCCTAAAACTATTCACACATATTTCTTTGTTTCCTTCAAGTTTTGCTTTTGATAGAACTGAGGTTAAGAAAGTGCTAGAAACTCTGCTACATGAAAGAGATGAATATGAATAAATTATGTTAAAAAACCCAAAAGTTTGCAATCTGGTAAACAGAATATACAGGACAAATGCAAGGTAAAATGTAATACTCTAGAAGAGTCACAAATAAAGGTCAAAGAAAGGAGAGAAAGCACACATCAATCGTTAGTTGGGGCAAACCAGTTGGAAAAAAACTTGATGGAAAAAGTGTCATTTGAGAAAATTTTAATAACTAGATAGAATTGCAAGGGATTAAGAAAGTATATTTGTTTATCTAGACTGCCGAAACAAATTACCACAAATCAGTGGTTTAAAACAACAAACAGCGGAGGCTCATGCCTGTAATCCCAGAACTTTGGGAGGCCGAGGCAGGCGGATCACGAGGTCAGGAGTTTGAGACCAGCTTGGCCAACATAGTGAAACCCCATCTCTACTAAAAATACAAAAAATTAGCTGGGCGTGGTGGCGGGCACCTGTAATCCCGGCTACTTGGGAGGCTGAGGCAGGAGAATCGCTCGAAGCCAGGAGGTGGAGGTTGTAGCGAGCCATGATCGTGCAGCTGCAGTCCAGCCTGGGCAACAGTGGGACACTCCGTCTCAAAAAAAAAAAAAAAAGAAAAAGCAGACATTTTTCTCATAGTTCGGGAGAGCAGAAGTCTGCCATCGAGGTGTGGGCAGGTTTGTTTCTTTCTGGAGGCCTTGAGGGAGAATCTGCTCATGCTTCTCTCCTTGGCATTCCAGGGCTGGGAGACGTATTATTCCAATTTCTGCCTCTATCTTCACATGGCAGTATCCTTGATGTATCTCTGGGTGTCCTCTCCTCTTCTTCTAAGTATACCAGTCATTGAATTTAAAACCCACACTAAAACCAGGATGATTTTATCTTGAGATGTCCCAATAAATTACTCCTGCAAAAACCCTATTTTCCATTAAGGTCATATTCTAAGTTCCAGGTAAGTAAGTTTTAGGAGAACACCATTCAACTCACTACAGATGGGAAGGGAGACCTGGTTAAAAGTAAAAAGCATGATCAAATGCACTTTTGGCATATATTCACAGCAAGGAAAGTCTTCTGGTCTGTCTGGAAGGTACATAGAATGTAGAAAAAGAGCAGGGAACTCTTTCATTCATCAGTACTCAAAGTCAGTGTCACATTTTATGTGAACTCTTACCTGAACAATCCTTTTCCTGCCTTCCAGGAGTTAGCTGCTTCTTCTTTGGTGTCCTTTATCTCCTTTGTCCTTACCTGGGTTACAGCACTCACCACATCTTAATGTAATTCTATGTACACATATCTGGTTTTATTAGGCTGATTGAGGTAAAACTATGTCATTTGACTTGGTGTTCCCAAGGCCTCACACAGTGCTGGACATACAGTAGTCACTCAGTGATTACTTGTGGAAGGGTGAAAGGAAGGAAAGAGGGAAGAACCAAGGAAGAAAGGAAGCAAAGAAGGAGAGGTAGGAGGGATGGATGAATGGTCAGGCTTGCATTGGCCTACAGAGGATGCTGAATGCCAGCTTAAGGCATTATGTGCTTTATTCTCTAGGTAAAGGACTGTCTCTGCAGCTTTCTAAACAGAGGTTAATAAATTAGAACTATACTTTAAAATGAAATATCTGATAGTGATATTTAATATGTATTGAAATAAAAAAACCTCAAAAGAAGGAAGAAGTTTGGAGGAAATTGGAATAGAAAAAGAAAGGAATTGAGGATCTACAGTAGCCCCTCTACATTGTAGATGTAAAGAGATAGAATCGTGGTAAAATCAAAATGCATAGTAATTGAACTGTTGTAGTTTCATTAACATAAAAATTAGATGGGGCTAGGATGGTGACTCACACCTATAATCCCAGCAATTTAGAAGGTCAAGGCAGACAGATCGCTTGAGCCCAGGAGTTCAAGACTAGCCTGGGCAACATGGTGAAACCCTATCACTACAAAAATAAAAATACAAAATACAAATAGTTAGCTGGGCATGGTGGTGCATGCCTGTGGTCTCAGCTACTCAGAAAGCTGAGGTGGGAGGATCATCTGAGTCCAGGAAGTCAAGGCTGCAGTGAGCCATGATCCTGCCACTGTACTCCAGCCTAGGCAATGAGAGTGAGACCTTATTTCAGAAAAAAAAAAAAAAAAAAGGGTGGGAGAAAAACAAAGGTTTTGTGTAGTAATAATGAATTCACCTTGGAATGTTTTAAAGGTTAGGGAGAACATTCCAAAATCCACATTTTAGCATTCAACTAGATATTCAGGAATAAGCCTGCAGGAACCAAGTTTGAAGTTTTGGATTGGAAGTCATTTAAGGAGAGGAAAAACATTCAGGTGAGATTGAGATGAGGATCCCTAGGAAGAGAATAAAAAGGAGAAGATAAATGGTTTGTGGAGAAAACATTAAATGTTGCCAATATGTAGGAAAGAAGAACTTGTAAAAGATTCAGAGGAGCAGTGAGAGAGTTTTGTTCGTGCCCTGCTACTGCTCAGAGAACTTCAACTATGTCCATTTATTAGTTTAATTAACTACAGTATATTGATTCTGGCTTTTACTTTTTTTTTTTTTTTAACAGTATGGTCACCCCGAATTATGAACAAAAATCTACCTGTAGATTGGTCCCTGTAAAATGTTTTTCTTGGCTAATATGCTTTGAGAAATAGGTACTGCCCATGTCTATGTTGGTACTTTTCAATTTTGGTTTTGGAATGAAAATATTGCATTTTGAATAGGTATTTCAAAGTAGATATTGAAGGCTAGATCAGGGCACAAAAAGCAAAATTGTGGCACATAAGCACTTTGTATTTAGAGCCCCACCTACTCTGGGATATTCTCTTTTGTGAACTTCTTCACTCTATGTACTTAAAGATCTCTCCTAACATGCAGTAAGTAAAGGAGACTGGCCAATGCCCTCATACAAAGGAGTCAGCAGACGTAGCTGGCAAAAGTACAGGATGTTGACTAGCACTTTCCTGTCTTGTGTCCCAGGCATCGTTAATCAGTTATGGTCAACATTCCCACTGAAGCCTCCTAGGAATCTGTTGCAACGTAACATTCCAGGCCATCAATAAGCAGAGAGATTAATCCGAAAGAAGAATGTGTTTCAGAAATTAGAGAAAAATTTTACTGGACACTATCCCTCAAATCAAACAATGTGGATGAACTTACCCTGAAGAATGAGCTGTAAGGTGAGGGTGCAAGAAGAAATTATTAAAAGAAGAAAACATAGATTTGGTCATCAGTTAAGCTTAAGGTAAAAATGACCCATGAAACTGTCTTGGAGTAAAAGAGTTTGGAAATACTGAAATCTAAAAGACAAAAAAGGGGAGAAATATATCAAGGTGGAAATGTTTGAAACCAAAAGAGCTGAAGAAGGTGAAAAAGAAGTAGAATCTTATGCTTTAAAAGAAAATAAACATCAACATTTCTGAGTTTCAGAAAGTATACATTGGCATGTACTGGCCTTCTGATACTCAGCCCATTGGAAATGCTAAGGTGATCCTGACTTACAGCAACATTCATTTTGAAAGTCACTAAAATGTATTCATCCATCTGGCCACAGATAGAACTGAAGATTAGTTTTGATGGTTAAAAAAAGCAAAAATGTTTCTTTATTGCTTTCACTAAAGCTTTTACTTTTAAGTAAATTATTTATAGCTAATTCCTTATTGAAAATTCTGTAGATTATGGCAGTTCTACAAATTGTGATATGGGTTATTTGTTTTATCATATGTCGACTCTTCTTCATTAGTTATTGAGCTCTCACGACTTGTCAGGAATGTTAGCCACCCTCATCCCTTTGCTGAAACAAAACAAAATGGCCGCTTGGTTTGGGATCCATTTATGTCAGGGAAAGAGAGGTAGGAAGGTTGAAAGTTCAAGGGAGCTCCTCACATTTCTCAGAAATCTTTATTTCCTATTGCAAGAAAACCTACTATGTTTTAGGATACTCTAAAATTAATTTACTACTTTTTATAGCCTCCTTTACCACATGAAAAAATCTAAAAACTGTGTCCTGATTGTAGCTAAAGAGTCAGTGTGACACAAATTCTTACCCTTTTCTGACTGTGATGTCAACCTATCACTACTGAATCCAAGCAAAACTCCAAAGGCACTCTCTGCTCTTAGACTTAATGGAAGAATTTAACAATCCAGTCTGCTGTCCTGGTGTTTTCTAGTTGCTCAGGGCTGGTTGTCAGCAGCTCATTTGGCAACCCTGTAGGAGAGGTTAATTAGCAGGGAGAGTTGAAGAGTGCTACCCAGAGGGAGCAGGAGTGCTGCGCCCACTGAGAGCCTGGAAGACAAACAAAGAAGTTGGGAAGTATTTATTT
The DNA here is from genome assembly GCF_007565055.1 of Rhinopithecus roxellana. Classification (NCBI taxonomy): domain Eukaryota; kingdom Metazoa; phylum Chordata; class Mammalia; order Primates; family Cercopithecidae; genus Rhinopithecus; species Rhinopithecus roxellana. The sequence continues at coordinate 55,530,161 of NC_044557.1, read as the reverse complement.
TCTCTGTTGGGGAATCTTTTTCTCCACAGGACTTGAGTTCAAACAGGGGCCAGCACCTTGTTGCCTCCACATGAGAGACACAGAATCAAAGTGCCCTGAAAATGAATGATGGTTAGAAAGGGGATCAGAGTCTTGACTTGCACTCAGGAAGCCAAAAAGGTTTTGTTGCTCTCCATAGTAAAAGGCTATTGATTGCTGCAAGTAAGAGCTTGCTGTTTCCTGAAGTTTAAGTTTATTCAGTCTTTTGCCCTTTGAGAGTCCCTTGCTGTTAAGAACTACTATGGAATTTAGCACTTGTTTAATATAAAATGAATTATTTGTGATCAGCCATGACTGCTATCTCAGGCTACAAATCTGTTGCCAAGGTCAAAGTGAAGGATGTTTTACATAATGTAGATTTTACTGAGTGGCCATCTTTGAAGTAATCTTAGCACAACACATCCTGGCATGGTCATTGCTGTCATACCTTTAAACTGACAGATTGGGTGCCAGTACAGCAAAATCTTTTTTGAAATTTTCCACTATTGCTCAAAAAGTTACCATGGTTGTTTTAAGCTGGAGGCAAAAGTAACAGGAAACCAATGTCTTCTTTTTTTTTTTTTTTTTTTTTTTTTGGTACGGAGTCTCCCTCTGTCGCCCAGGCTAGTGTGCAGTGGCGCAATCTCAGCTCACTGCAAGCTCCGCCTCCTGGGTTCACGCCATTCTCCTGCCACCTGCCTCAGCCTCCCAAGTAGCTAGGACTACAGGCGCCCACCATCACTCCTGGCTAATTTTTTTTTTTTTTTTTTTTTTTTTTTTTTTTTGGTATTTTTTAGTAGAGACAGGGTTTCACTGTGTTAGCCAGGATGGTCTCGATCTCCTGACCTCGTGACCCACCCGCCTCCCAAAGTGCTGGGATTACAGGTGTGAGTCACTGCATCCAGCCAGGAAACCAATGTCTTCTACACAGACAGTGTCAATTCTGTTTGCAATCAATGATGAGAGTACCAGTGTGATATCAGAGAAGAGGGTTTAATCATGCTTATGTTTACACAGCTCCTATGGCTACAATTTCTTTAGGAAGAATCTGGGCATTTAAAACATAACCAGAAAGAGCCACAGAGGCTCTTTGTAGCTTACTGTTCTCTGTTTCTAGTTTATTAGAGAGTAGGTTTCTTGAAACAGTTAGTTTTTTTAGTTTTTTCAGATTACAAAAGTAATATCTAGTGATGAATGTCATTAATATTTTGATAATGTATGTCCTTTAAATATTTTTTCTCATTTCTAATGTTACTTTACTAAATTGGAATATATGTCCTATTTTTAGTCCATTAGTGGTTATGGTTATAATTTTTTAAATATTCAAGTTATTTTCATAATTATAATGAATTAGGTTTCTACTCGGGGAACCTAATTTTATCCCAATACCTTTTTCTGATAACTCTCCATTTTTATTTATGCCAGATTATATAGATTCAGATTATAATTATAAAATTAATGATTCGATACTATGCATTGTCTTTTCTAAAATAATGTCTGGTATTTATTTGCATTAAGCTTTAATACCATATTAGAAACAATCACTGGGACTTAACTATGTTTATCCAGTTTTACTGCTCACTCTTAATCTCGTATAACAACTTTCCCATTTTCAAAATTCTTTATCTTTTCTTTTATTAGTCAGCTGAAATGTATCTTCACTTAACTATTTCAGGAGAGGTGTGTAGGTGATATGCTTTGGAAGTCTTTGCAGTTGGAGAATGTCTTTCTGCTGTCCCTATTACAGGAACCACTGGGGACAGAAGCCCTCTTTGCTCAGATCTTGGATGATTACTACCTCAAGGAATGTTCTAGAGAAAACTAACAGTAGCCTGTTTTTGGTGTTTAGTAATATGTTAATTTTTCTCTGCTTGGATACTTGTAACATTTCATGTTTTATTCTTGAGAAGAAATCAGCAAAAAACAAACAAACAAACAACAACAACAAAAAAAAAAACCAGCACACACAGAGGCTCCTTTTGGATCCATGAGTCCTTCTGATCTGTGACCTAATATTGTTTCCTCTCAGGAAGATTTTCTTTTACTCTTTCTTTTATTAATACCTTGTATCATACAATCTGTTATTTATTTGTAAGATTATTATTTGTATGGAGTAAGTCTCTTGAATCTACATATCAAGTTGTACAGTTTTTATGCCTTTGTCTCCAATTTCTAGAAATATTTAAGTTCACTTTCTACTTTACTAACTTGATTTTCTTTAGTATTAATTCTGTTACTGTCTTCATTATGGAATTCAGGGCATATTAAATATTAACTCCTTCTGTATTTTAGATTTAGAGTTTTTAAAAAATAGATTTGTTCCTCATTCTTATTGGGGGGGATGGGGGTCGGTGGCCATGAATACCCAGTATTGGTTCACAGCAATACATTGAGAGATTCTGTCCTCTATTGGTGCAAGTGACTGTCTGAAACCTCTAGATCCAGATGAAAAGAGAAAAAGAGAATACATTTCCTGTAAAATTACAGTAACTGTTCAGAGAGCCTGCTGTCTTGGGGGAAAGGAGAGGGAGCTGAGGCAATAGGCAGCCTCATCAGGGAGCCCCTCCTCTGTGCTGAAACGTTGCTTCTTTGTTGTTTTCTGTTCCCATGTAGCCACCTGCTGCAGAACATGCTGCAATACTGCCCATCTTCTGTTCATCACAGTTGCTGAGCCACAGCCCAGCCTGCAGCTCTTCCCAAAGCTTTGCTTGTTGTAGCCCTGTGAGTAGCCTTGCCTGATTTAGCAAATAATATACATGCCTATGCTTGTGCTACTGTGTCTACAATCTTTTAGCAAGAGTCTGGGCATTTCCATATAACCAGAAAGGGCCACAGAGGCTGTTTATGGCATACTCTTCTCAGTTTCTAGCCTATTAGATAGTAGTATTTTAAACAGTTTTGTTTTTTTTTTTTTGTATGGCACAAATTTTGCATGAGACATACTTATTACCTTTGCTCCCTCCCTCCACCCCAAATATTGCATGAGATACACTTTTTACCCTGGTCCCTCCCCTCACCCACCAAAATCTATTGTTTACTGAAAAGTCAACTTTAACTAGGTGTCCTATACTTGATCTGGCAACTTCACCCATGAGTCATAGTATGCTCTTGTCTTTTTTGAGTTAAGGAGGTATTACAAGGGCTGTTGGCAAGGACTCCACCTAATTCCTTAGGATGCTGGCCTTTCAGAGGACTGCATGGCATTGCCCTTCAAGGCTCCCTTCAGCAGACCATTTCAGTACTGTATATGATGGAAATCTCTCAATATTTCATGCCGATATGGCATTGGCATTAGGATGTAACATATTATGGTTTCCAGAGCTGATGCAGATTTCCCACTACTTTCGCATTCCAGTGGTAATTGCTATGAGATTCTGGAGGGATGTGTGAGTGTGTACATGAGGTGGGGAGGTAGTTGTGACGAATAAAAGGAAGTTAAATTTCTGTTCATATGTTGTCATTGTACTAAAAAGTTTCACCAAGTGAATTTCAACTTTCTAGAGCTCATGTGCTTAGCCATGTAGTGCCTCGTTAAAAAACGATTCTTAAAGCGAATTGGACAAAATTAGTTATGTGGTCAGATAAACAGGACCACCTTAGGCTGTAACTGATTTAATAGACTAGGACAAATAGCTTTCCCCAAACTATCTCCATAGAGATTTATTTTCCCATCCCATCACTCTTCTGTTTACTACCCCACTACTTGAGCTCATCTACTCCTCTGGGAAGTTAATAAGCCAAAAGAAGATAAATGCTCTATGTGAAACTGCCTATCAATAGAAAGTGATCGTATTAACATTTATTGAATATTTAATATATGCCAGGCACCAGGCTAAGTGTTTTATGTAGCTTGCCTCATTTAGTCCTCTCTGTACTCTGTGGAATAGTTACTAACTCTCCCTTTCCAGACAAGAAGGCACATGACCAGAGAGGTTGACAGACTCATCATAGGCCACACAGTGAGGTTTGAGTGCCCTTTTAAAAACTATATTGTCCCATTTCAAAGCTCTTAATTCTCAATTGCCCCTTTTAGAAACAGAAGGGATTTCATGTTGGCCTGCTTATTGATTCTTTTCTCCTCTAATTTCACAGAGAGAAAGAACTGTGGGCTTAGGGGACAGTATGTGCTACTGATTTCCATTAGCCATATCATTATGCAGGTCACCCCTGCAACCAAACACAGCTATAAAAGGCAACTTTCCCTTTCCTGTAGTTGCTAGAGTTTTGCTTCCATCTGTAGAGATTCTTTTATCCACTCACCAACTCACAGAGCATCAAATGACTTTATGACCTAGAAAAAGTACTAAAATGTAGAATTCAGAAGGGAATACAGAGACAGAGCATGGCAAGGAGCCAGTTACCAAAGCAAAGAGGATGAAAGGAAAATCCCTAATACCTGCTCATGGCTGGAAAAATTATAATTGTGTTGCTTATTTACTTTGTGCACTGGTGGTTCATGTTAATTACAGGAGATCCCCTGCAATTTCCCACGAGGTGTATCAATGGCCTACAACGTCTTCAGTTATTTCTTTTGGAAGTAATAACTTTCCAATGTCATAACCGTGGGCACTATGCATTATTATTGTCACATTAGCTGGTAATGAGACAGAACATTTAACTCACATCACCACAGTGCATTCCCAGGCATTCCTGCTTGTTACGAAAATTTCTGACCATACCTTCTGCTTGTTATTTAGATGAAGGATCATGAATAATGTTGCCCAGAGATAATAAATGTCATATAAATATCTTCATATAATTTTATCAAATTATTTCACTTTTGACACTTGTCATTAGGCTCCTTAATAGGCAAAAGCTCCTATGGACAAATATAGGCACATATGTGATTGTTTTGTGCAGAAGACAAAGTTTCAGAGAGGGTACATGAATGAGAAATAATTACTAATTGAGTGCCTATTACACGCTTAATGTTTTCTGTGCACTATTTAAAGCTTAAGCAACCATATGAATCATGTTCCATTGCTTCCTTTTTTCCAAATGCAGAAATGGGAGATCAGAGAAGCTCAGTTATTCACTCAAAGTAACTCAGCATTGTCTAATTCAGAGCTAATCTATCTCTAAAACTTCAAGTTTTTTCTACTTGAGCCACAAACAATCTCCAGTTCATCATCTACAAAACTTCTCTTCACAAAAGTAAACTGTCAGTTGAGTCTACGATCATTCAGTATTTTGCTTTTATATTAATCATTCATAATTTTAATTTAAAAATATTTATTGGTTAAGTTAACACTGGCATGGATGCATTTATAAATATAAAGAAAGGAACCACTTTCTGCAATTTACTGTTTGACTAGTCAAGCAAAAGTCAAACAAAAATATATCTCACAAGGGCAGTTTGTTTTACTGCATTTTGTAAATGCTAAGTTACTTCCACCCAAACTTTGGTTATCAGTAATGGAGATCTGAGTTTGAGCTAGATCAATAATCAACCACACACAAATGAGAATACCCAATGGAAAATAAACCATGAAGAATGTAAATAAAGGACAGAGGAAAAGCACAGATTCTTTTTCTGTTCTTTTGTATCTGTGGCCAGAATTATTTCCCCTGTGGTCAAAAGAAAAAAGAAATTCAAGGTTCATCATTTTATTTTCTGCAAACCAGAGAGACCACAAGAGACTAAGATGAGCAGATGTCCATTCCTAAAACTCAAATGAACCTTCTTAGAAGTTGAACTCATTGTCTTCAATGGGAGATAAGAGCAGTTAGCCAAACTGCTCTTACATCAAAGCTGATGTAATAGAAATGCTACATGAAAATATACATTTAAAGAGACCTTGAAAGTGCAATTTTAGGAGAAATTATTATACTATAAACTGAAGTGGAACAAGTGCATAAACACATCAATTTTACTTCCTATATTTTTCTTTTTTTTTTCTTTGCTGATTTTTACCTCCCAGGTCAGTCTGTATTCCAAGGGATAAAAGCTGTATATAGAAAGAGGTCCTACACCTACATTCATAAAATATTTATAATACAAATAGAAAATAATATCAATATAAAACTTTATAGTCTTTCACCTAAGGAAGTCTTTAAACAATTACATAATAATAGCAGCTGATATTTATTAAGCTTTCACAAAGGCCTGACCCAATGCAAAGTGCTTCACATGCATTTCATGACAATCATACTCTGGGCTATCCACTATTTTGGGATTACTGGAGAGACAAAGTTCTTCTCTTTAAGAGTAGCTGATTGAGCAAAGATGGCCAACACAGCTGGGGTCAGGAGGGCCACTCTGCATGTGGAGTAGCATACAGCAGTCAACACCTGCCCTGGCAGCATGACGCTCATGAAAGCTGGCTCAATGATGGCTAATTGTCCTATTCAGAAAGAAAGCACACTATAACAAGTCAGAGACAGAATGAAACAGAGCAGAACCAGAATGTTAGATTCCCTAAGTCCTCATTAGAAACTCTGTTCATGTGCTTATCCACTTATTCATATGTTCAATAGGTATTCACTGAGTGCCATCTACATTCTAAGTGCTGAGCTTGGTGATAAGGATGCAGAGATAAATAAGATACTTCATATTCTTAAGGAGCCCCCGGTCTAGTTAGTTGAACAGGAAATGCTAGATCAAACAAGCCCAATAAAATACAGCTGTAAGAAGGTACAGAGTTATCAGGCCAGAGGAAGCAATTCACACTGGCAGATTATACTAAGAGAAAGGACAGTTAGACTGAATAGGTAGGCAAAAGTGAAAATAATATTTCAGGACAATGAAACAGCATTCACAAAGCTCTTGGGCATGAATCAGCATAGTGTATTTTGGGATCTCTAAATAATTTGGGTGGAGAGGGCAGCTTGAACTGATTGTGAAATGACTTACATGCATTTAAAGAGCTTAGATTTTTCTTGTAGGAGATTGTGAGTTAGTGAAAAACTAAGCAGAATAAAGCCATAATCCAATTTATACTCTGGGAAAGTTAATTCTGGTGAAAATGTGGATAAAGGATTACACAAGGACACATGCAAGGTATTGCTATAATCATTAAATGAGTTACAGTGGATTGGTCAGACATTGAAAGAAAAGTTTCCAACACTGCCTATAAATGAATTATGTCACGAGACATCTTGATCTACTTTTGAGATCTTAATTATGCTATATACATGTGTGTTTTTGTGGGGGTGTGTGTGCACTTTTTGTATAAATTTCTTTTTTCAGAGAGCTTTAAATAAAAGAGTCTTTAGCATTATTGCCCTAAACAGCAACAGAAAATTGGAACTAATGAGTTCTTCCCGCTTGGTCTCTTAATCAAGGTATCTCAAGTTTAACTGTTACTAAAATTATTCTGGATTTTTTACACCTGTTAAATAAAATAATTATCTCATTATGCAATATGATAAATTTTTGAAGACATGCTGCTGACTTACAGTACAAGTAGCTGGCTCTTTGGGAATATTTTTACCCCTGGAATTGGCTATAGACTGCAACTCACTCATCCTTTCAGTGCCCAGTGGCAACTATTTGCCAACTGATTTGTTTGAGATGAGAAATAAATCCGGGCCCTTGGAATTGCATGTTTTTCTTTCTGAGTGAATTGTGCAGATACATAAGAGTGAAGACCTCAGATCCAACAGACCCATATTTTAACTCACTAAATTGACTGTTCTACACACAAGCTCAAAATCTCATATTAATATTGTACCTGATTCTTTCAAATGTCTAAAACCAAAATATATGTATTCCTTTCTCACAAATGATTCCATAAATATTTTGTGCAAAAGATGCTGGTCTGAGTAGCACAGCAGGTCCTGAGCATTGGGATGGAGATTCTTTAAGACAGGCATTCTGCTGCCCTACCCTGACTTTGTATAGTCATAATGCCCTGTAAGGTATTTCTAGAACTATCATAGAGACTTGACAGCTGCCTTTGTGCATGAGAGTGTGTACATAATATAGAGGAAACAAAGCTTTATATCAACTTATTTCGACGTGTGGTACATAAACCACCTACCTCAACACCATCAAAAATTGAGACATTATGAATACCTACTCTGCACATCTCCCAGCAATGCTTTGAATATAAAATGAGATAATAAATACAAAAAAAGCTTTTAGTGTAGTGTAAAAGGCTCTATTTAGCCAAGTAAATTGTTTTACTCTGGGAGAAGAACGTCTTGGGGAAAAATTGGTGTCTACTTCATTGAATAGAAAACTTCGTTGGTACACGGTTTGGAACTTGTGAAGGAATTGCTAGATAATTTATGTTCACTTACACATGGTGGAGGACTCCGAACAGCATTACCACAGCATTTCTCCCTTACCTTTGAGAGCAAGGTAAAAATGGGAGGCCCTGTACATCAATGCCACCCTCTTCTACTGGGGAATACAACTGGTTGGGGAAAAAGAACATGTGTGGCTGGGCACGGTGGCTCATGCCTGTAATCCCAGCACTTTGGGAAGCTGAGGCGGGTGGATCATTTGAGGCCAGGAGTTCAAGACTAGCCTGGCCAACATGGTGAAACCCCCTCTCTACTAAAAATACAAAAATTACCGAGGTACTGTGACATGCGCCTGTAATCCCAGCTACTTGGGAAGCTGTGGTAGGAGAAATGCTTGAACCTGGGAGGCAGAGGTTGCAGTGAGCCAAGATTGTGCCACTGCACTCCAACCTGGGTCATAGTGGGACTCCATCTGAAAAAAAAAAAGAGAAAGAAAGAAAGAAAGAAAGAAAGAAGGAAGGAAGGAAGGAAGGAAGGAAGGAAGGAAGGAAGGAAGGAAGGAAGGAAGGAAGGAAGGAAGGAAGGAAGGAAGGAAGGAAGGAAGGAAGGAAGGAAGGAAGGAAGGAAGGAAGGAAGGAAGGAAAGAAAGAAAGAAAGAAAGAAAGAAAGAAAGAAAGAAAAGAAAAGGAAAGAAAGAAACAACTTGTGTCCTTTGCCTTAGGCCTCTTTATGAATTCAGAAAAGACCTGAGCCCAAGTCATCCATCATAAAACTAGGCATCCATCATAAGACTGAGTATCCCACCTGTTCGGCCCAGAACCATGTTCTCTGCAAGAAAGGTGCCTTTGCCTAGCCAAGGGAAATGGAGACACACAACACCTAGAAAATCGGGTAACTCCCATCCTAATACTGCACTTTACCAAGGGTCTTCGCAAACGGCACACCAGGAGATTATATCCCACACCTGGCCCAGAGGGTCCCACATCCACGGAGCCTCCCTCATTGCTAGCAGAGCAGTCTGAGATCTAACTGCAAGGTGGCAGCAAGGCTGGGGGAGGTATGCCCGCCATTGCTGAGGCTTAAGTAGGTAAACAAAGTCACCAGGAAGCTCCAAGACTCCACCTCTGGGGATAAGGCGTAGCAAAACAAAAAGCAGCAGAAACCTCTGCAGATGTAAATGTCCCTGTCTGACAGCTTTGAAGAGAGCAGTGGTTCTCCCAGCACGGAGGCTGAGATCTGAGAATGGACAGACTGCCTGCTCAAGTGGGTCCCTGACCCCTGAGTAGCCTAACTGGGAAACATCTCCCACTAGGTGCAGACTGACACCTCACACCTCACATGGCTGGGTACACCTCTGAGTCAAAGTTTCCAGAGCACAAATCAGACAGCAACACTCGCTGTTCAGCCATATTCTATCTTCTGCAGCCTCCGTTGTTGATACCCAGGCAAACAGGGTCTGGAGTGGACCTCAAGCAAACGCCAACAGACCTGCAGCTGAGGGTCCTGCTGTTAGAAGGAAAACTAACAAACAGAAAGGACACCCACACCAAAACCCCATCAGTATGTCACCATCATCAAAGACAAAGGCAGATAAAACCACAAAGATGGAGGAAAGCAGTGCAGAAAGGCTGGAAATTCAAAAAATCAGAGCGCATCTCCCCGTCCAAAGGAACACAGCTCACCGCCAGCAACGGAACAAAGCTGGATGGAGAATGACTTTGACGAGTTGAGAGAAGAAGGCTTCAGTTGATCAAACTTCTCAGAGCTAAAGGAGGGACTACGTAGCCAGCACAAAGAAACTAAAAACCTTGAAAAAACAATGGAAGAATGGATAACTAGAATAATCAATGCAGACAAGACCATAAATGACCTGATAGAGATGAAAACCATGACACAAGAAATGCATGACAAATGCACAAGCTTCAGTAACTGACTCGATCAACTGAAAGAAAGAGTATCAGTGATTCAAGTTCAAATGAATGAAATGAAGTGAGAAGAGAAGTGTGGAGAAAAAAGAGGAAAAAGAAATGAACAAAGACTTCAAGAAGTATGGGATTATGCAAAAAGACCAAATCTATGTCTGATTGGTGTGCCTGAAAGTAACGGGGAAGATGGAAACAAGTTGGAAAACACTCTGCAGGATATCATTCAGGAGAACTTCCCCAACCTAGTAAGGCAGGCCAACATTCAAATTCAGGAAATACAGAGAATGCCACAAAGATACTCCTCGAGAAGAACAACTCCAAGACACATAATTGTCAGATTCACCAAAGTTGAAATGAAGGAAAAAATGTTAAGGGAAGCCAGAGAGAAAGGTTGGGTTACACACAAAGGGAAGCCCATCAGACTAACAGCAGATCTCTTGGCAGAAACTCTACAAGACAGAAGAGAGTGGGGGCCAATATTCAACATTCTTAAAGAAAAGAATTTTCAACACAGAATTTCATATCCAGCCAAATGAAGTTTCATAAGTGAAGGAAAAATAAAATTCTTTACAGACAAGCAAATGCTTAGAGATTTTCTCACCACCAGGCCTGCCCTACAAGAGATCCTGAAGGAAGCACTAAACATGGAAAGGAACAACAGGTACCAGCCATTGCAAAAACATAACAAAATGTAAAGATCATTGATGCTGGGAAGAAACTGCATCAACTAATGAGCAAAATAACCAGTTAATATCATAATGACAGGATCAAGTTCACACATAACAATATTAACCTTAAATGTAAATGGACTAAATGGTCCAATGGATAAAGAGTCAAGACCCATCAGTATGCTGTATTCAGGAGACCCATCTCACATGCGGAGACACACATAGGCTCAAAATGAAGGGATAGAGGAAGATCTACCAAGCAAATGGAAAACAAAACAAAACAAAAAGCAGGAGTTGCAATCCTAATCTCTGATAAAACAGACCTTAAACTGTCAAAGATTAAAAGAGACAAAGAAGGCCATTACATAATGGTAAAGGGATCAATTCATCAGGAAGAGCTAACTACCCTAAATATATATGCACCCAATACAGGAGCACCCAGATTCACAAAGCAAGTCCTTAGAGACTTAAAAAGAGACTTAGACTCCCATACAGGAATAATGGGAGACGTTAACACCCCCACTGTCAACATTAGACAGATCAAAGAGACAGAAAGTTAACAAGGATATACAGGAATTGAACTCAACTCTGCACCAAACGGACCTAATAGACATTTACAGAACTCTCCACCCCAAAGCAACAGAATATACATTCTTCTCAGCACCACATCGCACTTATTCCAAAATTGACCACATACTTGGAAGTAAAGCACTCTTCAGCAAATGTAAAAAAACAGAAATTATAACAAACTGTCTCTCAGACCACAGTGCAATTAAACTAGAACTCAGGACTAAGTAACTGAATCAAAACTGCTCAACTACATGGACACTGAACAACCTGCTCCTGAATGACTACTGGGTACATAACGAAATGAAGACAGAAATAAAGATGTTCTTTGAAACCAATGAGAACAAAGATACAACACACCAGAATCTCTGGGACACATTTAAAGCGGTGTGTAGAGGGAAATTTATAGTACTAAATGCCCACAAGAGAAAGCAGGAAAGATCTAAAATTGACACCCTAACATCATAGTTAAAAGAACTAGAGAAGTAAGAGCAAATACATTCAAAAGCTAGCAGAAGGCAAGAAATAACCAAGATCAGAGCAGAACTGAAGGAGATAGAGACACAAAAAACCCTCCAAAAAAATCAATGAATTCAGGAGCTGGTTTTTTGAAAGGTCAACAAAATTGATAGACCACTAGCAAGACTAATAAAGAAGAAAAGAGAGAAGAATCAAATAGACACAATAAAAAATGATAGGCTACATGTGGTGGCTCACGCCTGTAATCCCAGCACTTTGGGAGGCCGAGGCGGGCGGATCACAAGGTCAGGAGATCGAGACCACGGTGAAACCCTGTCTCTACTAAAAATACAAAAAAATTAGCCGGGCGCGGTGGCGGGCGCCTGTAGTCCCAGCTACTCAGGAGGCTGAGGCAGGAGAATGGCGTGAACCCGGGAGGCAGAGCTTGCAGTGAGCCAAGATCACGCCACTGCACTCCAGCCTGGGGGACAGAGCGAGACTCCGTCTCAAAAAAAAAAAAAAAAAGATAAAGGGGATATCACCACCGACCCCACAGAAATACAAATGACCATCAGAAAATACTGTAAACACTTCTATGCAAAAAAACTAGAAAACCTTGAAGAAATGGGCAATTTCCTGGACACTTACACTCTCCCAGGACTAAACCAGGAACAAGTTGAATCCCTGAATACACCAATAGCAGGCTCTGAAATTGAGGCAATAATTAATAGCCTACCAACCAAAACAAGTCCAGGATCAGACAGATTCACAGCCGAATTCTACCAGAGGTACAAGGAGGAGCTGGTACCATTCCTTCTGAAACTATCCAATCAATAGAAAAAGAGGGAATCTTCCCTAACTCATTTTATGAGGCAGCATCATCCCGATACCAAAGCCTGGCAGAGACACAACAAAAAAAGAGAATTTTAGACCAATATCCCTGATGAACATCGATGCAAAAATCCTCAATAAAATACTGGCACACCGAATCCAGCAGCACATCAAAAACCTTATCCATCATGATCAAGTGGGCTTCATCCCTGGGATGAAAGGCTGGTTCAACAAATGCAAATAAATAAATGTAATCCAGCATATAAACAGAACCAAAGACAAAAACCACATGATTATCTCAATAGATGCAGAAAAGGCCTTTGACAAAATTCAACAGCCCTTCATGCTAAAAACTCTCAATAAATTCGGTATTGATGGAATGTAACTCAAAATAGTAAGAGCTATTTACGACAAACCCACAGCCAATATCATACCGAATGGGCAAAAACTGGAAGCATTCCCTTTGAAAACTGGCACAAGACAGGGATGCCCTCTCTCACCACTCCTATTCAACATAGTGTTGGAAGTTCTGGCTAGGGTAATCAGGCAAGAGAAAGAAATAAAGCATATTCAGTTAGGAAAATAAGAAGTCAAATTGTCCCTGTTTGCAAATGACATGATTGTACTTTTAGAAAACCCCATCATCTCAGCCCCAAATCTCCTCAAGCTGATAAGCAACTTCAGCAAAGTCTCAGGATACAAAATCAAGGTGCAAAAATCACAAGCATTCTTATATACCAATAATAGATCAACAGAGAGCCAAATCATGAATGAACTCCCATTCACAATAGCTTCAAAGAGAATAAAATACCTAGGAATCCAACTTACAAGGGATGTAAAGGACCTCTTCAAGGAGAACGACAAACCACTGCTCAGTGAAATAAAAGAGGACACAAACAAATGGAAGATCATACCATGCTCATGGATAGGAAGAATCAATATCGTGAAAATGACCATACTGCCCAAGGTAATTTATAGATTCAATGCCATCCCCATTAAGCTACCAATGACTTTCTTCACAGAATTGGAAAAACTACTCTAAAGTTCATATGGAACCAAAAAAGACCCCTCATTGCCAAGACAATCCTAAGCCAAAAGAACAAAGCTGGAGGCATCACACTACCTGACTTCAAACTATACTACAAGGCTACAGTAACCAAAACAGCATGGTATTGGTACTAAAACAGAGATATAGACCAATGGAACAGAACAGAGCCCTCAGAGATGATAGCACACATCTACAGCCATCCGATCTTTGATAAACCATACAAAAACAAGAAATGGGTAAAGGATTCCCTATTTAATAAATGGTGCTGGGAAAATTGGCTAGCCATAAGTAGAAAGCTGAAACTGGATCCTTTTCTTACTCCTTATATGAAAATTAATTCAAGATGGATTAGAGACTTAAATGTTAGACCTAAAACCATAAAAACCCTAGAAGAAAACCTAGATAATAACATTCAGGATACAGGCATGGGCAAGGACTTCATGTCTAAAACACCAAAAGCAATGGCAACAAAAGCCAAAATTGACAAATGCGATCTAATAAACTAAAGAGCTTCTGCACAGCAAAAGAAACTACCATCAGAGTGAACAAACAACCTACAGAATGGGAGAAAATTTTTGCAATCTACTCATCTGACAAAGGGCTAATATCCAGAACCTACAAAGAACTCAAACAAATTTACGAGAAAAAAACAAACAACCCCATCAAAAAGTGGGCAAAGGATACGAACAGATACTTCTCAAAAGAAGACATTCATATAGCCAGCAGACACATGAAAAAATGCTCATCATCACTCGCCATCAGAGAAATGCAAATCAAAACTACAATGAGATACCATCTTACACCAGTTAGAATGGCCATCATTAAAAAGTCAGGAAACAACAGGTGTTGGAGGGGATGTGCAGAAATAGGAACACTTTTACACTGTTGGTGGGACTGTAAACTAGTTCAACCATTGTAGAAAACAGTGTGGCAATTTCTCAAGGATCTAGAACTAGAAATACCATTTGACCCAGCCATCCCATTACTGGGTATATACCCAAAGGATTATATAATATACTGCTATAAAGACACATGCACACGTATGTTTATTGCAGCAGTATTCACAATAGTAAAGACTTGGAATCAACCCAAATGTCCATCAGTGACAGACTGGATTAAGAAAATGTGGTACATCTGGGAGGCCGAGACGGGCAGATCAGGAGATAGAGACCATCCTGGCTAACACAGTGAAACCCCGTCTCTACTAAAAAATACAAAAAACTAGCCGGGCGAGGTGGCGGGTGCCTGTAGTCCCAGCTACTCAGGAGGCTGAGGCAGGAGAATGGCATAAACCTGGGAAGTGGAGCTTGCATTGAGCTGAGATCTGGCCACTGCACCCCAGCCTGGGCGACAGAGCGAGACTCCGTCTCGGAAAAAAAAAAGAAAAGAAAAGAAAATGTGGTACATATACACCATGGAAGACTATGCAACCATAAAAAAGGATGAGTTCGTGTCCTTTGTAGGGACATGGATGCAGCTGGAAACCATCATTTTCAGCAAACTATCACAAGAACAGAAAACCAAACACCACATGTTCACACTCATAGGTGGGAATTGAACAATGAGATCACTTAGACACAGGAAGGGAACATCATACACCGGGGCCTATTGTGGGGAGGGGGTGGGGGGAGGGATAGCATTAGGAGATATACCTAATGTAAATGAGGAGTTAATGGGTGCAGCACACCAACATGGCACATGTATACATATGTAACAAACCTGCACATTGTGCACATGTATCCTAGAACTTAAAATACAGTTAAAAAAAAAAAAAAAAAAAAAAGGTTTGAGGCAGTTTTCTCCCAAGTACAGGAGAAATTACAGGAGTATTTTTCTTAAACATGCAGAGTTTCAGGCCTAATCTCCACATATTAAAAACAGCTGTGTGGTCTTGAGAAGTTACTGAACTTTTCCGTGTCAGTTTCCTCCTCTGAAGATCCCAGCAGTACCTGCTATGGAGTTGTTTGAGAATTATAAGGATTTCTCCTTTTTTTGTGTTCCTCTGATTATTATTATTTGTATGAAGTTGTATTTATGAGCTATTACATTTAAAAACACATGGCTTTTTAAAATGCTATCGTCATATATGTCGTTTAAATTTTGAGAAGTGGAGACTTTCTTACAGGATCGAGACGCTTGGTTTTCTTTCTCTGCCCAGGATTTTAAATCTTGAATATAAATCTCAGGTCCATCTTTAAAAGTTGTTTTAAGATAATTCACAGTCAAGTTGCAGTTCCCACAGGACTGGCATCCCTTCTCACTGCCATACCTCTGCCCCGTGCTGCCTTTCTAGCAAAGCCAACCTCTGGGTAATCACCACTCAGGCCATGCAATTTGACCTGTGCTGGGCTGGAATGTATTCCTGAGAAGCAGTAGGTAATATGACCTAATTTGGCTTGAGCCTCTCATGAACTGAGATGAGATTACCAACTGAGTACAATTATAGAGGGTGATTTGGTGCTTCTGACCTACAGTCAGCGGAGACTGAAGTTGGATCATCTCACCTATGAAATTTCCCCCAAGGCTTCCAGATAATGATTTTAAATGCTAATTACTACATGTAGTCAATGCTCTGATAAAATTGAGAGCATTTTGATTTATGATGGATATTAAGTAAGAGTAAGAATGAAACCCAGTAGATTTAGAGGATTTAAATACACTTATAAGGTTTTGGCACTAAAAGAAAACCACAAAACCCTTCCTTTGCAATAGTCATATTTATTTCAGTTCAGAAACATGGTTTTTCTTATTACTGCTGTGGATGCCACCATAGAAATTGATGAAATTCTGTCCAAATCTACAGTCTTTGTTTAAATTTTAAAACAAGTGTCTTCTCCAGTTTGGCAGTAATTCTAGGCACAGACAGAGGCAGATTTGGCTCCTATACAGAAGATTTTTGTGTTTAGAGAGATCCAATCCCGGGCTAAATGGAATTTGAAAGGCAGGACCAATCTGTGGATAGTTCTTCCTGGATCTACATAGCTGAAAGCACACCCAGGATGATCCAGGGAAAGGCATCGGGGTTTCTAGCCTCAGATTCACCCAACTCTAGATTCTTAGATCATATATTCAGTTTTGTGATACACATTTTGGCATGAAGTGTTAAACTCAACAGTATTAAATAAAAACTCTGATTCTGGTCTTTATTTGTCCTGTAAACATGGTCAATCACTTGACCTCTCTAAGTTTCAACTTCTGCAAAAATAGGGATTATAGTACTAATTTATCAAATGTAGTGACACGCATTAAATGAGTTAAGTGCCTAGCACAAAATGAGTGCTGAAAGTATGCAAACAAATATGATATAATATTATTTTAGGGACCTGGGTTTGAGTTTCACTTTTGCCAATATGTACTCTTGGGCAATAATGTTTTACCCTTTAGGCCTCAATTTCCTCCTCTGTCAAATGAGATGATGAAGCTAGATTAGTAAGTTCTCAAACTTTGTTTTAAGGAGCTGTCATATTCTACAGAAATGTCTCTAATGGTATGACTTGGGTCTCCTTTTAAAAATATATTTTAAAAGTTTTAATAGAATAACGTGCATCTATATGTGGGCTATACATCCATATTTTACTAAGTTGACAGAACTTAATAACCTAATAATCTGTCAATATTATACTTGGAACTTGTAAAATTGATTTATCTAGTGTCCGTATTAACTACTGGGGATTTTTCATCAGATTGCCTTTGAAATAAAGGATTTGATTGCTAAAACATTTTCAAGCCATGGAGCTAATGATCTCTGAGGATCCATCCAGTCTAATATTCTAAATAATTGATTTTATTAAATTCATGTGAATAAAGACAAATACAAGTGTTCCTTGGCATTCCCTTGATGCACTAGATATGTTGGAGTACTGAAGGCATTTGAAAGTCAACATCCTCCACATCTCTCCCAGATGTAAAACAAATGTTCTTGCAGATTTCTTTGGATGGTTGCTCAGTTATTTAGTCAGAGAGAATATAAGTGGCATGGCAATTAATGCAGCAACACCTTCACAATTAGAATATGAGATAAATGTGGATGGCAACACTTTTGCCTACATTTTAAAAAACAAAAATCTGATGATGACAAAGTCACTATTCTTATGGAAACCTCACCCTGAGCTTTGGAGCCAGATTGATTTTTAAGAATGCTCTGGTGCAGGCTTTGTGGATGAGAAAGATTGTTGTCATTTTCCATGTTGAAATAAGGGCAAACAGTAAAGATCAGTATCAACTCTATTTCAGCAAGGTTTACATGTACCCAGCCAGTTGCTTAACTAGTACAAAAGGAAAAAGAATTGTCATTGTTTTTTAGTGGAAATTCTTTAAGAATGAAGTTAGTCTTTCTCATAGGGACTGTTTTCATAAATCAATCTGTGGTTGAGTCCCTATGGAAAACATATTTCATTTATAAACTTTTTTCTGTGTCTTTTTGTTGGGAGACAAATGTAATTGATTTTACAAGACTGATGGTTTGATCAGATTAGTTTATTGGATTAGCCTTTTAAGATGACTATGATTTATTTGTTTTCCATGAAGTATTTATTTAAGTATTTTATTGTTGCTTATCCTTGTACAATTTTTGAAGATTGAAGAAAGCACTGTGAGTATACAAGTCAACATTTAATTATGATATGGGGTGAAGGCTATATAAATTGTATGAGAAAGACTCCATTAACTTTTACACTTAACCGGGCACACTATGGTCATTTTAAAGTAGTGACGACTTAGGGGAAAACAAGATGAACTGTATTATGTACTAACCTATATTTAATGAAGTAAAATTCATGGGGGGGTGGGTATTAAGTCCCCCAATTTAAAAGCAATATGCATTTTTTTTCCTACTGCTTAGGTTTGCAGTTAAGTCAGCAAAGTCCTCCATTCACCTAAAAGGGAATAATTCTATAAAATATTCTGGTTCAAAGGTCAAAGAAATCAAATTTACTTTCAATCAAATACTTATTAAGATTAAACTAATTACAGCATATATTGTGAAGGACTTATCTATATTGTCTTCAGAAGAAAAGATTAAAATGTTTAATATTTTTATTTCTCTGGGAAGAAAGTTCCCTTCCAAAATTTGGGTCTGGTTTTTAAAAATATGTTAAGGATGCATCAAATACAAATGTAGAAACTACACGTACTAACGTTAAGCATTAAAAAGGCAGAAACCAAGTCTGTATTGTTCCATGGTATTTTTTCTCTGCTTTTCATAGACCTCACATTCAGGATCCATAAATCCTTGTTGAATGAATGGTAGGCATTAGTTGAGCAGAGTAGCATTGCAGTAGAGTAGCTAAGGGCATGCAATTGGGAAACAGAGGAGCTCTGTAGAAATTCTCACTTTACCAGTTCCAGTTCTGTAAGCATATGGCTTAACTTTTCTGAGTTCAGTTTCCTCATCTGTAAAATGAGGGTGATAATGTTTGTTTCAGAAGGTTGCTGTGAGGATTAAATGAGATAACCCCAGTAAAAATGTTAGCACATGTCTGGCAAGTGGCAAATGTTCAACGAATGCTAGCTCTGAGTATTCTCAGTAAAGCACAGAAAGTTTTCTAGGTAATGGATTTATCTTCATTTTTTATGTTGTCTAGTTTCATAGTGTATTTGTATTATACAATTATAAAATATACTAGTCACATTCTCCCATGTCAAAGAGAATTCTCTCATTTTCAAAAGTCTGCTGATGGTACACATCTGATCATATAATTACATGATGCTAATGTGTAGTTAAATGCCAAGTACTCCTAGTTCCATAATCTTTCCAGTTTTCCCAAGATGTGAAGATCATTTGAAATAGTTACACATTCAAACCAATAAATGTTTCCAAAGATATATTGAATAAACTATGATCAAAATACATAAACAAACCTACAAATCTAGAATGCACTCATCATGAAATGCTCAGAGTTAATACAAGCATATAATTTGAGACTGCAGAGCTGTGGATACAATACTAGATATTCTCTGCCCTTGGGTGTATGGTGAGTTCTGGAATAGAACAGGAAAAGAACTAGAGAACAGACATGTTCCACTGGAAAATCAGGTAGAAGAAATGCTTCTGCAAAAAGTGCTAGAGGATTTTGGCATTGTTTCCTGTTTTTGTTTTGTTTTGTTTTTTGTTTTTTCTACATTAGACCATGCCAGAAGTTTTCTTGTGACTCATATGAGATTACAATAGCCCCAGTTGTTGAGAAGAGCTCCAACAATGACAGATAGAGCAACTGTATCAGAATCTCCTGTTAGAGCTACATAAGCCAGGACCCCAAAAAGGATGAAGAGATTATTTTCATGACAAGTAACCTACTTGGGGTGAACATCCATCTCAGTTTTCCCAGGACCATCTTGGTTTTAACACTAAAAGTTCTGCATTCCTAGAAACCCCATATTGCCAGGAAAATCGGGGCAATTGATCCCTGCCCTCCACATGCTTCTGCCTACACTTGCTTTTCAAAATGACCACAGAGTGTCTAGCCTTCTTCTTCCCAATCTGTGCTTTCTCTTGGACTGATACTGTCTCACACACATAGATGCATTGAGGCAGGGGAACACACATAGGAATGCGAAATGGAAGAAAGGCATTTATTTGCAATTTTCAGAAGGCAGACTCTTGCAGATTCAAAATATAGTTAGGACCCTGGTCTGAACTATGCCCCCTTTCTCTTTCATAGGGAGCATAATTCAGAAACAGATTTAAGAACTGAAGATGAATACTTTTGTGTGTGTGCAGACACAGGCAACACTTCATCTAAAATACAATTTTACATCATAGATACACGATAATACATCATTGTACAAATGTGATACATAAGGTACATTACTGTAAACGTCTTATGATGTTCTAACCCTGAACTCTGGCCCAATTTTCTGACTAAACATGTTACTTATTGCCACTTCAATGATTTTGTGACAAGGCCTTTGTCTTCTTGGATGAAGTCTGTGCACAATTTCCTGGCAAAAAGGCCAGAGTTAGCTCGGAGATAGATCTTTGATCAAACAACATCTGGAGACACTGAAGAGACTGGTGAGTAAACTAATTAGACTGTTCTCAGATGTGGAGTCAAGGAACTAATGAATCAGATTTCTTAGTTGCACAATGATCAGACTCCATCCTGTGAATGGGGTTAGGTAGAAGTTGGCCCTGCTGTTAACAAACTGGACCCTATTTCAGTTTCACACCATTCTTTCTTAAGGTTGTCTTCATTCTCATATGCTTGCAATTTTATTACACATAATACCACTCAAGAATGTTAATGGACTCTCATTACTAGAACCACATTTTAGAGATGTGATTTAACATTTAGCACTGAGCTGAAGAAATTTGATTATAAGGTAGCCAAGAATTATTCAATCAGTTATGCCTAAGTAGTGTACAGTATAAAGCTCTAAATTATGTACAATGCATACCAATCATTTCCAGTAAGTTTTCTACAATTATATAATGATTTTGGTGCAAAGTTACCCACTTTGATGTAGTGGAACCCTCTTGAAGAATATACAAATCTATAGATGTTACGCTCTTTAGTGGTGGTTTTTCTCAGAAAATGGAGAATTTATTCAAGATGACGGGACTCCAGGACTTTTCTGACTCAAATGCCAGGAGTATAAAACTCCTTTGGAAAGAAAATGTTAGCTACCATGCAATATTCATTTTGTACTTTTCAAAATGCTGAAAAACCTGTGTAACACCCAAGAAGTACAGGAAGTAACAGGAGGCAAATTTTGCAAAGCAAAAAGACCACATATAAAATAGACCACGGGATAATCATTCACTTGTTTATTAATTTTATACCTCTATTAAATGTTTGGTACAGTACAAGACACTAGGAGGATTGGATTTTTTTTTTTTTGTCCTAAAAATCTTGTGTTCTAGTAGAGGAGATGAAATGTTTTGAATAATAAATGATAAAAAGCTGACTTAATTACTATAAGAAAACAGAGATTAGAGAAATATTTTCTTCTTCCTTTCTTTCTCTCTTTCTTCCTTCCTTCCTCTCCTCTTGCTTCTTTCCTTCACTTTCTTCCTCCTTTCCTTTCTTTTTTACCCTGTTCAGAGTTTCATGGAAGATTTCTAAAAAGAACTTCAGTTTTGTGATAAAAAACATAATGTTTACGTATGTTAAAACACTCAGAGTAAAAAAGACATACAGTAAAAATCAGCCTTGGGTTTCTTTTCCTAGAAGCACCCCTTTTGCCAGTTTCGTGTACATCCCTTTAGATATTCAGTGCATGGGCAAATATTTGTAAACATTCCCTCTTTTTCTTTTTACACAAATGAAAGTATCACAAATATGCTGTTTTGTCCTTGCTTTTTAAAAAAGTTAATATATTTTAAGACTTTACATATATTTAATTAATGTAATTTTAGTACAGGAAAATTAGTCTTTTGCCATATGTGCTGTAAATATTTTCTCAGTTTATCATCTGTCTTTTGACTTTGTTTAGGTATTTTTACCATGCAGAATTTAAAATATTGTATTTGGTCACATTTATCAATTTTTTTATGACTTTTTTTGTCTTTTTTTTTTTTGGTAAGCATTTCTCAGATTAGAGATGAAAAATAAACCCTTCCATGTGTTCTTTAAATGCTTTCATGGTCTTAACTATTTTTCACAGTTAAATTCTTTCTCCACCTATAATTTATTTTGGGGTAAGACTTCATTTTAATCCAGTGGCTAGCTGCTGAACCCCAAACTAATTTTGAAATAATTGATCTCTCTTTTCCCGTCAATATGAAATGCCAACAATGTCAGTTTCAGAACTTTTAGAGAAGGAAATAAAAAAATCCTCAGGCGGTAGGAAAAATGTGAGACAAAGAAGTCTATACCAGTCTTCTGATTCCTCAACCTATGTCCACTGTTTCATCTCAACATTTTCTGAAAAATCTCCTCTGAAATTCGAAACCCCTCTCACCACTACTACCACCAAAGTGCTTACTCAGTCTTCACTGTGTATCTGATGTAGTGTAAGTATTTTACAGGTATCACACTCAGTCATCACGTCAGCTGGGTAATGTAACTGTCTCCAATCTGAAGGCAAGGAACCTGGGGGAGTGAGGCTAAGGAATTTTCCTAAGACCACACATCAGGTAGATATCGCAGCATGAGCCTGAACTAACTAGGCTGTTTGACATTAGGTCCGGTGTTTTTAAACCCTGAGTTGCACCATACCTCAATAGCCTCATTTGAACAAAAACCTAGGTTTCCTCTGAAAATATTCACTTCCGGCCGGGCGCGATGGTTCAAGCCTGTAATCCCAGCACTTTAGGAGGCCGAGACGGGTGGATCACGAGGTCAAGAGATAGAGACCATCCTGGCTAACACCGTGAAACCCCGTCTCTACTAAAAAATACAAAAAAAAACTAGCCGGGCGAGGTGGCGGGCGCCTGTAGTCCCAGCTACTCGGGAGGCTGAGGCAGGAGAATGGCGTAAACCCCGGAGGTGTAGCTTGCAGTGAGCTGAGATCCGGCCACTGCACTCCAGCCTGGGCAATAGAGCGAGACTCCGTCTCAAAAAAAAAAAAAAAAAAAAAAAAAAAAAAAAAAAAGGCGGAGCAAGATGGCCAAATAGGAACAGCTCCAGTCTCCAACTCCCAGCACGAGTGACACAGAAGACCGGTGATTTCTGCATTTTCAACTGAGATACTGGGGTCATCTCACTAGGGAGTGCCGGACAATCGGTGCTGGTCAGCTGCTGCAGCCTGACCAGTGAAAGCTGAAGCAGGGCGAGGTATCGCCTCACCTGGAAGTGCAAGGGGGAAGGGAATCTGTTTTCCTAGCCAGGGGAACTGAGACACACAACACCTGGAAAATCGGGTAACTCCCACCCCAATACTGCGCTTTAAGCAGACAGGCACACCAGGAGAATATATCCCACACCTGGCCGGGAGGGTCCCACGCCCACGGAGCCTCCCTCACTGCTAACACAGCAGTCTGCTGCGATCTATCCGCAAGGCAGCAGCGAGGCTGGGGGAGGGGCGCCCGCCATTGCTGAGGCTTAAGTAGGTAAACAAAGCCACTGGGAAGCTCGAACTGGGTGGAGCTCACAGCAGCTCAAGGAAGCCTGCCTGTCTCTGTAGTCTCCACCTCTGGGGACAGCGCACAGCTGAAGACCAACAGGGGAAGCAGCGGGGGCCGGTGCAGACGCAAACAACTCTCACAGCTTTGGGGAGAGCCGTGGATCCCCCAACGTGAAGGTTGAGATCTGAGAACAGACAGACTGCCTGCTCAGGTGGGTCCCTGACCCCTGAGTAGCCTAGCTGGGAGGCATCCCCCACTAGGGGCAGTCTGACACCCCACACCTCACAGGGTGGGGTACACCCCGAGAGGAAACTTCCAAAAGAAGAATCAGACAGGTACACTCGCTGTTCAGCAATATTCTATCTTCGGCAACTTCTGCTGCTGATACCCAGGCAAACAGGGTCTGGAGTGGACCTCAAGCAATCTCCAACAGACCAACAGACAGTCCTTCTGACTGTCAGAAGGAAAACAATCAAACAGGAAGGACACCTATACCAAACCCCATCAGTACGTCACCACCATCAAAGACCAGAGACATATAAAACCACAAAGATGGGGAAAAAGCAGGGCAGAAAAGCTGGAAATTCAAAAAATAAGAGCGCATCTCCCCCTGCAAAGGAGCACAGCCCATCGCCAGCAATGAATCAAAGCTGGTCAGAGAATGACTTTGACGAGATGAGACAAGAAGGCTTCAGTCCATCAAACTTCTCAGAGCTAAAGGAGGAATTACGTACCCAGCGCAAAGAAACTAAAAATCTTGAAAAAAGAGTGGAAGAATTGACAGCTAGACTAATTAATGCAGAGAAGATCATAAACGAAATGACAGAGATGAAAACCATGACACAAGAAATACGTGACAAATGCACAAGCTTCAGTAACCGACTCGATCAACTGGAAGAAAGAGTATCAGCGATTGAGGATCAAATGAATGAAATGAAGCGAGAAGAGAAACCAAAAGAAAAGAGAAGAAAAAGAAATGAACAAAGCCTGCAAGAAGTATGGGATTATGTAAAAAGACCAAATCTACATCTGATTGGGGTGCCTGAAAGTGAGGGGGAAAATGGAACCAAGTTGGAAAACACTCTTCAGGATATCATCCAGGAGAACTTCCCCAACCTAGTAGGGCAGGCCAACACTCAAATTCAGGAAATACAGAGAACGCCACAAAGACACTCCTCAAGAAGAGCAACTCCAAGACACATAATTGCCAGATTCACCAAAGTTGAAATGAAGGAAAAAATCTTAAGGGCAGCCAGAGAGAAAGGTCGGGTTACCCACAAAGGGAAGCCCATCAGACTAACAGCAGATCTCTCAGCAGAAACTCTACAAGCCAGAAGAGACTGGGGGCCAATATTCAATGTTCTTAAAGAAAAGAATTTTAAACCCTGAATTTCATATCCAGCCAAACTAAGTTTCATCAGTGAAGGAGAAATAAAATCCTTTACAGATAAGCAAATGCTTAGAGATTTTCTCACCAACAGGCCTGCCTTACAAGAGACCCTGAAGGAAGCCCTAAACATGGAAAGGAACAACCGGTACCAGCCATTGCAAAAACATGCCAAAATGTAAAGACCATCGAGGCTAGGAAGAAACTGCATCAACTAACAAGCAAAATAACCAGTTAATATCATAATGGCACGATCAAGTTCACACATAACAATATTAACCTTAAATGTAAATGGACTAAATGCTCCAATTAAAAGACACAGACTGGCAAACTGGATAAAGCGTCAAGACCCATCAGTCTGCTGTATTCAGGAGACCCATCTCACATGCAGAGACATACATAGGCTCAAAATAAAGGGATGGAGGAAGATCTACCAAGCAAATGGAGAACAAAAAAAAGCAGGGGTTGCAATCCTAGTCTCTGATAAAACAGACTTTAAACCATCAAAGATCAAAAGAGACAAAGAAGGCCATTACATAATGGTAAAGGGATCAATTCAACAGGAAGAGCTAACTATCCTAAATATATATGCACCCAATACAGGAGCACCCAGATTCATAAAGCAAGTCCTTAGAGACTTACAAAGAGACTTAGACTCCCATACAATAATAATGGGAGACTTCAACACTCCACTGTCAACATTAGACAGATCAACGAGACAGAAAGTTAACAAGGATATGAAGGAATTGAACTCATCTTTGCACCAAGCAGACCTAATAGACATCTATAGAACTCTCCACCCTAAATCAACAGAATATACATTCTTCTCAGCACCACATCGCACTTATTCCAAAATTGACCACATAATTGGAAGTAAAGCACTCCTCAGCAAATGTACAAGAACAGAAATTATAACAAACTGTCTCTCAGACCACAGTGCAATCAAACTAGAACTCAGGACTAAGAAACTCAATCAAAACCGCTCAACTACATGGAAACTGAACAACCTGCTCCTGAATGACTACTGGATACATAACAAAATGAAAGCAGAAATAAAGATGTTCTTTGAAACCAATGAGAACAAAGATACAACATACCAGAATCTCTGGGACACATTTAAAGCAGTGTGTACAGGGAAATTTATAGCACTAAATGCCCACAAGAGAAAGCAGGAAAGATCTAAAATTGACACTCTAACATCACAATTAAAAGAACTAGAGAGGCAAGAGCAAACACATTCAAAAGCTAGCAGAAGGCAAGAAATAACTAAGATCAGAGCAGAACTGAAGGAGATAGAGACACAAAAAACCCTCCAAAAAATCAATGAATCCAGGAGTTGGTTTTTTGAAAAGATCAACAAAATTGACAGACTGCTAGCAAGACTAATAAAGAAGAAAAGAGAGAGGAATCAAATAGACGCAATAAAAATGATAAAGGGGATATCACCACTGACCCCACAGAAATACAAACAACCATCAGAGAATACTATAAACGCCTCCACGCAAATCAACTGGAAAATCTAGAAGAAATGGATAATTTCCTGGACATTTACACTCTCCCAAGACTAAACCAGGAAGAAGTTGAATCCCTGAATAGACCAATAGCAGGCTATGAAATTGAGGCAACAATTAATAGCCTACCCACCAAAAAAAGTCCAGGACCAGATGGATTCACAGCTGAATTCTACCAGAGGTACAAGGAGGAGCTGGTACCATTCCTTCGGAAACTATTCCAATCAATAGAAAAAGAGGGAATCCTCCCTAACTCATTTTATGAGGCCAACATCATCCTGATACCAAAGCCTGGCAGAGACACAACAAAAAAAGAGAATTTTAGACCAATATCCCTGATGAACATCGATGCAAAAATTCTCAATAAAATACTGGCAAACCGGATTCAGCAGCACATCAAAAAGCTTATCCACCATGATCAAGTGGGATTCATCCCTGGGATGCAAGGCTAGTTCAACATTCACAAATCAATAAACGTAATCCAGCATATAAACAGAACCAAAGACAAGAACCACATGATTATCTCAATAGATGCAGAAAAGGCCTCTGACAAAATTCAACAGCCCTTCATGCTAAAAACGCTCAATAAATTCGGTATTGATGGAACGTACCTCAAAATAATAAGAGCTATTTATGACAAACCCACTGCTAATATCATTCTGAATGGGCAAAAACTGGAAAAATTCCCTTTGAAAACTGGCACAAGACAGGGATGCCCTCTCTCACCACTCCTATTCAACATAGTGTTGGAAGTTCTGGCTAGGGCAATCAGGCAAGAGAAAGAAATAAAGGGTATCCAGTTAGGAAAAGAAGAAGTTAAATTGTCCCTGTTTGCAGATGACATGATTGTATATTTAGAAAACCCCATTGTCTCAGCCCAAAATCTCCTTAAGCTGATAAGCAACTTCAGCAAAGTCTCAGGATACAAAAATAATGTGCAAAAATCACTAGCATTCTTATACACCAGTAATAGACAAGCAGAGAGCCAAATTAGGAATGAACTTCCATTCACAATCGCTTCAAAGAGAATAAAATACATAGGAATCCAGCTTACAAGGGATGTAAAGGACCTCTTCAAGGAGAACTACAAACCACTGCTCAGTGAAATCAAAGAGGACACAAACAAATGGAAGAACATATCATGCTCATGGATAGGAAGAATCAATATCATGAAAATGGCCATACGGACCAAGGTTATTTATAGATTCAATGCCATCCCCATCAAGCTACCAATGAGTTTCTTCACAGAATTGGAAAAAACTGCTTTGAAGTTCATACAGAACCAAAAAAGAGCCCGCATTGCCAAGACAATCCTAAGTCAAAAGGACAAAGCTGGAGGCGTCACGCTACCTGACTTCAAAGTATACTACAAGGCTACAGTAACCAAAACAGCATGGTACTGGTACCAAAACAGAGATATAGACCAATGGAACAGAACAGAGTCCTCAGAAATAATACCACACATCTACAACCATCTGATCTTTGACAAACCTGATAGAAACAAGAAATGGGGAAAGGATTCCCTATTTAATAAATGGTGCTGGGAAAATTGGCTAGCCATAAGTAGAAAGCTGAAACTGGATCCTTTCCTTACTCCTTATACGAAGATTAATTCAAGATGGATTAGAGACTTAAATGTTAGACCTAATACCATAAAAACCCTAGAAGAAAATCTAGGTAGTACCATTCAGGACATAGGCATGGGCAAGGACTTCATGTCTAAAACACCAAAAACAACGGCAGCAAAAGCCAAAATTGACAAATGGGATCTAATTAAACTAAAGAGCTTTTGCACAGCAAAAGAAACTACCAACAGAGTGAACAGGCAATCTACAGAATGGGAGAAAATTTTTGCAACCTACTCGTCTGACAAAGGGCTAATATCCAGAATCTACAAAGAACTCAAACAAATATACAAGAAAAAAACAAACAACCCCATCAAAAAGTGGGGAAAGGATATGAACAGACATTTCTCAAAAGAAGACATTCATACAGCCAACAGACACATGAAAAAATGCTCATCATCACTGGCCATCAGAGAAATGCAAATCAAAACCACAATGAGATACCATCTCACACCAGTTAGAATGGCAATCATTAAGAAGTCAGGAAACAACAGGTGTTGGAGAGGATGTGGAGAAATAGGAACACTTTTACACTGTTGGTGGGACTGTAAACTAGTTCAACCATTATGGAAAACAGTATGGCAATTCCTCAAGGATCTAGAACTAGATGTACCATATGACCCAGCCATCCCACTACTGGGTATATACCCAAAGGATTATAAATTATTCTACTACAAAGACACATGCACACGTATGTTTATTGTGGCACTATTCACAATAGCAAAGACTTGGCATCAACCCAAATGTCCATCTGTGACAGACTGGATTAAGAAAATGTGGTACATATACACCATGGAATACTATGCAGCCATAAAAAAGGATGAGTTTGCGTCCTTTGTAGGGACATGGATGCAGCTGGAAACCATCATTCTTAGCAAACTATCACAAGAAGAGAAAACCAAACACCGCATGTTCTCACTCATAGGTGGGAACTGAACAATGAGATCACTTGGACTCGGGAAGGGGAACATCACACACTGGGGCCTATCACGGGGAGGGGGTAGGGGGGAGGGATTGCACTGGGGAGTTATACATGATATAAATGATGAATTGATGGGTGCTGACGAGTTGATGGGTGCAGCACACCAACATGGCATAAGTATACGTATGTAACAAACCTGCACGTTATGCACATGTACCCTAGAACTTAAAGTATAATAAAAATAAATAAATAAATAAATAAATAAATAAAATAAAATAAAGAAAAAAGATAAAAAGAAAATATTCACTTCCATTATGTCCTTCTAAGTGATAGTTTATTATTTTCCAATACAGCAGGTAAAGAAAGACGGAATTCAACACTGGAGGCTGAGAAACAACTTTGGAGGCTCTTCCAGAAGTTCAGGGAGCCATGTGAAATGTCTGAATTAGTCTAATTAGAATGGAGAGGATGGGATATGTTTCTGAAATATAGAGGCGATCTATTAGGCCAGATTTAACGGTTGAATGGTTATAGAAGGGGGAAAGAGAGTTCAAGGATGACTCTTACATTTTTAATTTGGTTGACTGACCAGGTAAATGATGTTTGCCATTAATTGAGAGATAATTTAGAAGGTATAAGCTGGATTTGAAGGACGGAATTAGATGAATTTAGTTTTTGACTGAAAATACTAAGCTGTTGTATTACAGGCAGTCTATGTGACTCTGAAAGCCAGAGACTCATATAGGAGAATTAAATTTGGGAAATGATTAGTGCATGGGTATAAGTTTAAATTTTGGAAGTGTGTGAGATCACCTGGAAAAGGAATAAGGCATGAGAAGAACTTCCGGACACTTCAGAACTTTGGTGAACATCAGCATGCAAAATGTAGGTGGCATGGAATACTACACAGCCATAAAAAGCAAAATCACATTTTTTACAGCAACATGGATGTAGCTGGAGGCCATTATCCTAAGCAAACTAATGCAGGAAAAGAAAACCAAATACTGCATGCTTTCACTTATAAGTGAAAGCTAAATATCAGCTATGCATGGACTAAATATCAGCTATGTATTCATCTCTATGCTAGAGATGAAGCATATAAAGATGGCAACAATAGACACTGGGGGCTACTGTGGCGAGAGGCAGAAGGCCTGGGTTGAAAACTAACTATTGGGTACTATGCTTACTACCTTCATGACGGGATCAGTTGTACCCTACAACTCGTTATTACACAATATATCTAGGTATATTGCACATATACCCCCTGAATCTAAAATAAAAATTGACAAAAAACGTAGGTAGCTCATATCAAAAGGGATAGAGGAAAAAAACTGAAAAAACTAGAGAGTATAGTGTCAACAAATAAAGTGACCAATAGAACAAAATGTAACTAAAATCAGCGATATCAATAGACAAACACTATTTAGATAGCAATGATGAGGTCACTGGTGATTTAAATAAGAATACCTTCAACAGAGTGGAATACAGATGCACAGATGCAGTCATTAAACTCTGAATAAGAGGTTATGTTGAGGGGATCATCCCCTTACTATTCTATGTAGTCTGGGAGAGAAACAAATGAATGGTAACTTGAAGAGAATGTGAAGTTTGGAGGTTTGTTTATTTATTTATTTATATTTTTTTATTTATTTTTATTATACTTTAAGTTCTAGGGTACATGTGCATAACGTGCAGGTTTGTTACATATGTATACTTGTGCCATGTTGGTGTGCTGCACCCATCAACTCGTCAGCACCCATCAATTCATCATTTATATTATGTATAACTCCCCAATGCAATCCCTCCCCCACAGTGTGTGATGTTCCCCTTCCCGAGTCAAGTGATCTCATTGTTCAGTCCCCACCTATGAGTGAGAACATGCGGTGTTTGGTTTTCTGTTCTTGTGATAGTTTGCTAAGAATGATGGTTTCCAGCTGCATCCATGTCCCTACAAAGGACGCAAACTCATCCTTTTTTATGGCTGTATAGTATTCCATGGTGTATATGTACCACATTTTCTTAATCCAGTCTGTCACAGATGGACATTTGGGTTGATTCCAAGTCTTTGCTATTGTGAATAGTGCCACAATAAACATACGTGTGCATGTGTCTTTGTAGTAGAATAATTTATAATCCTTTGGGTATATATCCAGTAGTGGGATGGCTGGGTCATATGGTACATCTAGTTCTAGATCCTTGAGGAATTGCCATACTGTTTTCCATAATGGTTGAACTAGTTTACAGTCCCACCAACAGTGTAAAAGTGTTCCTATTTCTCCACATCCTCTCCAACACCTGTTGTTTCCTGATTTTTAATGATTGCCATTCTAACTGGTGTGAGATGGTATCTCATTGTGGTTTTGATTTGCATTTCTCTGATGGCCAGTGATGATGAGCATTTTTTCATGTGTCTGTTGGCTGTATGAATGTCTTCTTTTGAGAAATGTCTGTTCATATCCTTTCCCCACTTTTTGATGGGGTTGTTTGTTTTTTTCTTGTATATTTGTTTGAGTTCTTTGTAGATTCTGGATATTAGCCCTTTGTCAGATGAATGGATTGCAAAAATTTTCTCCCATTCTGTAGGTTGTCTGTTCACTCTGATGGTAGTTTCTTTTGCTGTGCAGAAGCTCTTTAGTTTAATTAGATCCCATTTGTCAATTTTGGCTTTTGCTGCTGTTGCTTTTGGTGTTTTAGACATGAAGTCCTTGCCCATGCCTATGTCCTGAATGGTACTACCTAGATTTTCTTCTAGGGTTTTTATGGTATTAGGTCTAACATTTAAGTCTCTAATCCATCTTGAATTAATCTTCGTATAAGGAGTAAGGAAAGGATCCAGTTTCAGCTTTTTACTTATGGCTAGCCAATTTTCCCAGCACCATTTATTAAATAGGGAATCCTTTCCCCATTTCTTGTTTCTATCAGGTTTGTCAAAGATCAGATGGTTGTAGATGTGTGGTATTATTTCTGAGGACTCTGTTCTGTTCCATTGGTCTATATCTCTGTTTTGGTACCAATACCATGCTGTTTTGGTTACTGTAGCCTTGTAGTATACTTTGAAGTCAGGTAGCGTGACGCCTCCAGCTTTGTCCTTTTGACTTAGGATTGTCTTGGCAATGCGGGCTCTTTTTTGGTTCCATATGAACTTTAAAGCAGTTTTTTCCAATTCTGTGAAGAAACTCATTGGTAGCTTGATGGGGATGGCATTGAATCTATAAATAACCTTGGGCAGTATGGCCATTTTCACGATATTGATTCTTCCTATCCATGAGCATGATATGTTCTTCCATTTGTTTGTGTTCTCCTTTATTTCTCTGAGCAGTGGTTTGTAGTTCTCCTTGAAGAGGTCCTTTACCTCCCTTGTAAGTTGGATTCCTATGTATTTTATTCTCTTTGAAGCAATTGTGAATGGAAGTTCATTCCTGATTTGGCTCTCTGCTTGTCTGTTACTGGTGTATAAGAATGCTTGTGATTTTTGAATATTATTTTTGTATCCTGAGACTTTGCTGAAGTTGCTTATCAGCTTAAGGAGATTTTGGACTGAGACGATGGGGTTTTCTAAATATACAATCATGTCATCTGCAAACAGGGACAATTTAACTTCTTCTTTTCCTAACTGGATACCCTTTATTTCTTTCTCTTGCCTGATTGCCCTAGCCAGAACTTCCAACACTATGTTGAATAGGAGTGGTGAGAGAGGGCATCCCTGTCTTGTGCCAGTTTTCAAAGGGAATTTTTCCAGTATTTGCCCATTCAGAATGATATTAGCTGTGGGTTTGCCATAAACAGCTCTTATTATTTTGAGGTACGTTCCATCAATACCGAATTTATTGAGCGTTTTTAGCATGAAGGGCTGTTGAATTTTGTCAAAAGCCTTTTCTGCATCTATTGAGATAATCATGTGGTTCTTGTCTTTGGTTCTGTTTATATGCTGGATTATGTTTATTGATTTGCGAATGTTGAACCAGCCTTGCATCCTAGGGATGAAGTCCACTTGATCATGGTTGATAAGCTTTTTGATGTGCTGCTGAATCTGGTTTGCCAGTATTTTATTGAGGATTTTTGCATCGATGTTCATCAGGGATATTGGTCTAAAATTCTCTTTTTTTGTTGTGTCTCTGTCAGGCTTTGGTATCAGGATGATGTTGGCCTCATAAAATGAGTTAGGGAGGATTCCCTCTTTTTCTATTGATTGGAATAGTTTCAGAAGGAATGGTACCAGCTCCTCCTTGTACCTCTGGTAGAATTCAGCTGTGAATCCATCTGGTCCTGGACTTTTTTTGGTGGGTAGGCTATTAATTGTTGCCTCAATTTCATAGCCTGCTATTGGTCTATTCAGGGATTCAACTTCTTCCTGGTTAAGTCTTGGGAGAGTGTAAATGTCCAGGAAATTATCCATTTCTTCTAGATTTTCCAGTTGATTTGCGTGGAGGCGTTTATAGTATTCTCTGATGGTAGTTTGTATTTCTGTGGGGTCGGTGGTGATATCCCCTTTATCATTTTTTATTGCATCTATTTCATTCCTCTCTCTTTTCTTCTTCATTAGCCTTGCTAGCGGTCTGTCAATTTTGTTGATCTTTTCAGAAAACCAACTCCTGGATTCATTGATTTTTTGGAGGGTTTTTGTGTCTCTTATCTCCTTCAGTTCTGCTCTGATCTTAGTTATTTCTTGCCTTCTGCTAGCTTTTGAATGTGTTTGCTCTTGCCTCTCTAGTTCTTTTAATTGTGATGTTAGAGTGTCAATTTTAGATCTTTCCTGCTTTCTCTTGTGGGCATTTAGTGCTATATATTTCCCTGTACACACTGCTTTAAATGTGTCCCAGAGATTCTGGTATGTTGTATCTTTGTTCTCATTGGTTTCAAAGAACATCTTTATTTCTGCTTTCATTTCGTTATGTACCCAGTAGTCATTCAGGAGCAGGTTGTTCAGTTTCCATGTAGTTGAGCGGTTTTGATTGAGTTTCTTAGTCCTGAGTTCTAGTTTGATTGCACTGTGGTTTGAGAGACAGTTTGTTATAATTTCTGTTCTTGTACATTTGCTGAGGAGTGCTTTACTTCCAATTATGTGGTCAATTTTGGAATAAGTGCGATGTGGTGCTGAGAAGAATGTATATTCTGTTGATTTGGGGTGGAGAGTTCTATAGATGTCTATTAGGTCTGCTTGCTGCAGAGATGAGTTCAATTCCAGGATATCGTTATTAACTTTCTGTCTCGTTGATCTGTCTAATGTTGACAGTGGAGTGTTGAAGTCTCCCATTATTACTGTATGGGAGTCTAAGTCTCTTTGTAAGTCTCTAAGGACTTGCTTTATGAATCTGGGTGCTCCTGTATTGGGTGCATATATATTTAGGAGAGTTAGCTCTTCCTGTTGAATTGATCCCTTTACCATTATGTAATGGCCTTCTTTGTCTCTTTTGATCTTTGATGGTTTAAAGTCTGTTTTATCAGAGACTAGGATTGCAACCCCTGCTTTTTTTTGTTCTCCATTTGCTTGGTAGATCTTCCTCCATCCCTTTATTTTGAGCCTATGTATGTCTCTGCATGTGAGATGGGTCTCCTGAATACAGCAGACTGATGGGTCTTGACGCTTTATCCAGTTTGCCAGTCTGTGTCTTTTAATTGGAGCATTTAGTCCATTTACATTTAAGGTTAATATTGTTATGTGTGAACCTGATCGTGCCATTATGATATTAACTGGTTATTTTGCTTGTTAGTTGATGCAGTTTCTTCCTAGCCTCGATGGTCTTTACATTTTGGCATGTTTTTGCAATGGCTGGTACTGGTTGTTCCTTTCCATGTTTAGGGCTTCCTTCAGGGTCTCTTGTAAGGCAGGCCTGGTGGTGAGAAAATCTCTAAGCATTTGCTTATCTGTAAAGGATTTTATTTCTCCTTCACTGATGAAACTTAGTTTGGCTGGATATGAAATTCAGGGTTTAAAATTCTTTTCTTTAAGAACATTGAATATTGCCCCCACTCTCTTCTGGCTTGTAGAGTTTCTGCCAAGAGATCTGCTGTTAGTCTGATGGGCTTCCCTTTGTGGGTAACCCGACCTTTCTCTCTGGCTGCCCTTAAGATTTTTTCCTTCATTTCAACTTTGGTGAATCTGGCAATTATGTGTCTTGGAGTTGCTCTTCTGGAGGAGTATCTTTGTGGCGTTCTCTGTATTTCCTGAATTTGAATGTTGGCCTGCCCTGCTAGGTTGGGGAAGTTCTCCTGGATGATATCCTGAAGAGTGTTTTCCAACTTAGTTCCATTTTCCCCCTCACTTTCAGGCACCCCAATCAGACGTAGATTTGGTCTCTTTACATAATCCCATACTTCTTGCAGGCTTTGTTCATTTCTTTTTCTTCTCTTTTCTTTTGGTTTCTCTTCTCGCTTCATTTCATTCATTTGATCCTCAATCGCTGATACTCTTTCTTCCAGTTGATCGAGTCGGTTACTGAAGCTTGTGCATTTGTCATGTATTTCTCGTGTCATGGTTTTCATCTCTGTCATTTCGTTTATGATCTTCTCTGCATTAATTAGTCTAGCTGTCAATTCTTCCACTCTTTTTTCAAGATTTTTTGTTTCTTTGCGCTGGGTATATAATTCCTCCTTTAGCTCTGAGAAGTCTGATGGACTGAAGCCTTCTTCTCTCATCTCATCAAAGTCATTCTCTGACCAGCTTTGATCCGTTGCTGGCGATGGGCTGCGCTGCTTTGCACGGAGTGATGCGCTCTAATTTTTTGAATTTCCAGCTTTTCTGCCCTGCTTTTTCCCCATCTTTGTGGTTTTATCTGTCTCTGGTCTTTGATGATGGTGACATACTAATGGGGTTTTGGTATAGGTGTCCTTCCTGCTTGATAGTTTTCCTTCTGACAGTCAGGACCCTCAGCTCTAGGTCTGTTGGAGATTCCTTGAGGTCCACTCCAGACCCTGTTTGCCTGGGTATCAGCAGCGGAGGTTGCAGAAGATAGAATATTGATGAACAGCGAGTGTACCCATCTGATTCTTACTTTGGAAGCTTCCTCTCAGGGGTGTACTCCACCCTGTGAGGTGTGGGGTGTCAGACTGCCCCTAGTGGGGGATGTCTCCCTGTTAGGCTACTCAGGGGTCAGGGACCCACTTGAGCAGGCAGTCTGCCCGTTCTCAGATCTCAACCACCATGTTGGGAGATCCACTGCTCTCTTCAAAGCTGTCAGACAGAGTTGTTCGCATCTGCACAGGCCTCTGTTGCTTCCCCTGGTGTTTTTTAGCTGTGCCCTGTCCCCAGAGGTGGAGTCTACAGAGACAGGCAGGTTTCCTTGAGCTGCTGTGAGCTCCACCCAGTTCGAGCTTCCCAGCGACTTTGTTTACCTACTTAAGCCTCAGCAATGGTGGGCGCCCCTCCCCCAGCCTCGCTGCTGCCTTGCGGTTAGATCGCCAGCAGACTGCTGTGTTAGGAATGAGGGAGGCTCGGTGGGCGTGGGACCCTCCTGGCCAGGTGTGGGATATATTCTTCTGGTGTGCCTGTTTGCTTAAAGCGCAGTATTGGGGTGGGAGTTACCCGATTTTCCAGGTGTTGTGTGTCTCAGTTCTCCTGGCTAGGAAAAGGGATTCCCTTCCGCCTTGCGCTTCCCAGGTGAGGCGAT
Source organism: Rhinopithecus roxellana (assembly GCF_007565055.1). Classification (NCBI taxonomy): domain Eukaryota; kingdom Metazoa; phylum Chordata; class Mammalia; order Primates; family Cercopithecidae; genus Rhinopithecus; species Rhinopithecus roxellana. The sequence goes on along the minus strand of NC_044557.1, from coordinate 55,493,397 downwards.
GCCTCCACCTGCTTCAGCTCTCGCTGGTCAGGCTGCAGCAGCTGACCAGCACCGATTGTCCGGCACTCCCTAGTGAGATGACCCCAGTACCTCAGTTGAAAATGCAGAAATCACCGGTCTTCTGTGTCGCTCGTGCTGGGAGTTGGAGACTGGAGCTGTTCCTATTCAGCCATCTTTCTCCGCCCCCCCCTTTTTTTTAAAATGAAAAACTAGAGAATGTTTATTGGCTGAAAGGAGAGGAACTAGCATAGAGATGAATGAAAGACAACTTATTTTCAGGATACACAAAGAGTTCAAAGACACAAGTAGTATGAGGAGGATGGCTTCATCTTATAAAGATGAAGGAAAATATTTTTGATGGATGCAAGGTAGACAGATTTGTGTATAGGGGAATCAGCAAATTGAGGGAGATTTGAAGAATTTTCTCTTAATGACCTTGATTTTTGTCCTGTAATAGATAAACTTATTTACTGAGAATGAAGGAGCTAGAATGGTGTCAGATGCTTGAGAAGAGCAATAAAAACTTCTTCATGATTGATAAGGGCAACACAAATGTTGGAATGATATATTTCTGACTAAGAATATATAAAAATCATTTATTGGCAGTTCTGGGTACCTAGCTGACAACAGAGACTGAATTTTTTGTCATGCCAAATCATATTGTTGTTGTTGCTGTTTTCTTGGTGTAGAAGAGAAGGCAGAGTTTGACAACATCGATTTTGTGTTGTTTGGATAAGCTAAAGATGTAAGGAAATTTAGCATATCTGCAAGATAATGAAGATGATAAACATTTTAGTACAGGGTATATAAGGAAAGTGATGAGCAAGAGGGCGAATAAGCTGGAAGACAATAAAAAATTGATGTCTCTACAAGATGCAAGAGTGATGTAGTCAGAGTTTGAGGGTAAGGGTTACCATCAGAAAGTGAAGTGGAGTAATTCTTAATGATAACTGAATTGAGAGTTTGGTAATGGTTATAGGTGAATCTCAGTGTATTGGAGATGAGGGTCACTTGATAAGAAAGGTTCAGGGATTTGAAGGCAAGTTTAAACGATAGGTTATTAAAAGAAACTGACTTTTCATAGATTACCATAGTAAAGGAGGAAGATTCTGAGTCAGAGGACTGACAGTAGCCAGGAGGTCAGTAATGAGGATATAGCCCGATTGCATAAGTATTGAAGGTGATGGACAGTTTTGCCTGTAAAAAGAGGTGTAATTAAATGATAAAGGGAGAATCTTCAAGATAAATTGTTTAATGAAATAGCATTTCACTGGAGAAAGTTATGGGGATATAGATAGAATTAGATAGTGTGAGGACCATTGCCATTTTAACAAACATATTTGAACTTACGTTGATGTTTTCCATTAACAACGATAATTCATTAACCCTTTTGACACGCCCTCCCAAATAAGACAAGGGTTTGAGTATGTTTTTACTTCTTCCTTTTTGCTCACCACCAGATTGTTACTTTTTTTGTTGTATTTGTGGCACTATTTTTTATGTATCTTTTCTTAGTGTAGTCACTTTAAAATATGTCAATCTAATTCCTCTTCCCTTGAATTTGGCCTGGTCTATAGCGACTTGCTTCTAGTGAATAGGAGCTGGTGGAAGCTATGCTGTATAATTTCTGAGGCCAAATCACAAAAGAGATACAGCTTTCACCTGGTTTTCTCCTTGGAATAGTCGCTCTTGGAACCTAGTTGCTGTGCTTAAAGGAAGCCCAGGCCACATAGAGAGGCTTCATGAGGTGTTTCAGCGAACAGTCCCAATTTTTAGGCAGTATCAAGTCTCAAATATGAGTCAGGAAGTCATGGAGATGACTCTACCTCTATCCATCGCTTGATTGCAATCACATTAGCAACCCCAACTGAGAACCTTCTAGTTGAGCTGAGTCACTTCCATAACTTTTATAGATAATAAAAATAAGTGATAATTTTGCACAACTAAGTTTGGGGTGGTTTTTCTGCAGCTATGATCAGAACACTCAACAATTGAGTTAATCCTCACAGTTCTATTATCAGTAAGTGTTTAGATGTAACCATGTATTTTATCGATTTGTATTAATCCATCTCATGTTATCTATTTTTTTGTGTTCTTTTCTCATTCTGCTGAAATATTTATTAAAGGTTTTTTCCTCTCAGAATAAACCCTGTGTCCTTGCATGTCTAAAAAGTATTTGAATGGTAGTTTGACTTTTTACAAAATCCTAGACTTAAAATTATTTTCTTCTTTTTCTGCCATGTAGTTTTAAAGATGAGAGTTCTCATTCCAGAGTCATTCTCACTCCAGGATGGTTGATGTTTCCTATGTATATGTTTTTAAGCTGTGGTGTTTGGAAATTTCACCTGATATTCCCTCTGCTTGGCATACTCTTCTCCCAGATCTTTTCATGGCTAGCATTTTCCTGCCATTCAGCTCTCACAGCAAATACCAGTTCCTCAGAGGTACCTTCACTGCTATCCCAGTATAAAGTAGCTCCATATGGTCATTATTTATTATTACCTATACTTCTTTCTTCAGATAATTTATTTAACTTTTATTTGTTAATTAATATATTTTATCTATGATCTTTATAATGTAAGATCCATAGAGGGAGAATTTGGTCTGTCCTGTTCATGGCAGTCCCTAATCCCTAGAATGGAGCCAGGCATATAGTAAATATTACATGAAATCTTTGATAAAGGACGAATGAATGAAAGTGTTTGCTTGTATTTTACCTTACTAGATACCCAGCATGCTTTTCAATGTGAAAACTGGATCGTTTTCAGGTCATTCTTCTAAAAACTATCTTTTGATTATTTATTTTCTCATTCCTCTTCTCTCCTAGTATATGAATATTGGATAGAGTGGAATTCTGCATATCTCTGTAATGTTTTTATTTTTTATTTCTTTTACTCTTGAGTTTACATTCTTTGGCAACATCCTTTCACTTATTCAGCCCGTCTATTTTTTAAAACTTTTACCTAACATGCTTTATTTCCAAGAATCCTTTATTTTTTATTGCTATTTTATTGCATCTTGTTGGTTTCCTTTGTAGATTCAGAGTCTTTTTTAATCACTCTGAAATTATTTAAAATGATTTAAGTTTTATTCTCTTTTCTGTGTATCTCTGTTTCCCCCAGGTGTTCATCTTTAGCATTCTTTTTTATTTTATGTATGTTTCTTGAATGGTGATCTTTGTTTCCTGTGAAACGATAGGTGAAAGAATACATTGGTGAGTTTAATTTTCTGGTTTGTATTTTCTCTGAAGCTGTATCACTGTCTCCCAAGTAGTTCTCTCCCTTGAGTGAATCCTTGGCACATTCCTGCTCCTGAGATTTAAGTTGCTAAGAAGTTTTGTTGGGACAAATGGGTTCTAACCAGTAGAATTTTCTGTGATTTGTGTTACTGTTTTGTTCTGCTGAGTATATGTAATTCCATTTACTTTCCCTCATATACCTCAAATTTATTTTGTCTGATAATGGCACTCAGTAATCTATATCAATAGATGTAAATATATAGCTGCAGATATGATTTACAGTGAAATGACTATTAACATTTTAACAATCATATTCACACAACATTGATAATGTATTAACCCCCATAACTGTCATCCCAAATAAGACAAAAGTTTGAGTATACTTATTTTTCAGCACTGTCATAAATTCTACTTGTAAATATATTTCCTGTCATTTCAGTGAGAATGTGAGTGTAAAACATGTGCAAGTCAACCATCCTTATGTAGACACTACAGCTTCCAGACTCACATGTACATTTTCAATTCATTCGGCGCACATCTGTCCTAAACTTAATTCAATCTGGTTTGTGTCCACAGCAGTCTACTGAGACTGCTCTCCCTACTGCTCCAATGACTGATTAATCATCAAAACCTGTGTCAATTTGTTATTCTCCAATTAATGTTCAACACTATTGATCCCTTCCTACCTTTAAGATTCTTCTCTCTCGAAGATTTTGTGGCATCATTTTGTTTTGATTTTTTTCCTAGCCATTTTTTTTTTCTGTTTTACTAACTTCTCCTGGAAATTACTTAATTCTTTGATGCTACCATGGAACAAGTGGAAATTCCTCTGCTGATGAGTCACTGAACCTATAACTCTATTCACTGATCTGCAAATCCTGCCCTATTCAGGATGGTACTTTACCATCCCGTAAGTCTACCATGCTTATTTCAGACTCTGAGCATTGGCTTATATTATGCATCCTACATAAATTGCCTGCCACTTTGACTATCTTTTCTAATCTTATCCATCCTTCTAAAAGGAGCACAATTCTCCATCTTCTATGAAGCATTCCACGTGAAGCCCAAAGCAGTTTCTTCTTTGAATGGTTATTTTTGGTCTATCATGAACTTCCACTTACCATTAATTCCCTCTAAATTTATATTCCATCTCTGTGGTTAATTTCTGCAAGAGCAGAGTCTGTGTCTTCTTTTTTTTTTTTTTTTTTTTTTTTTTGATGGAGTTTCACTCTTGTCACCCAGCCTGGAGTACAAAGTGTCACAATTTCAGCTCACTGCAACCTCCACCTCCTGGGTTCAAGTGATTCTCCTGCCTCAGCCTCCCGAGTAGCTGGGATTTATAGGTGTGTACCACCATGCCTGGATAATTTTTTTGTATTTTTAATAGAGATGGGGTTTTAACATGTTGGCCAGGATGTTCTGGACCTCCTGACCTCGTAATCTGCCTGCCTTGGCCTCCCAAAGTGCTGGTACTACAGGTGTGAGCCACCGCTCCTGGCCTGTGTCTTACAATTTTTAAATTTCCCCTCCCTCTATACATATTCTAGTAATATGAACGTAGAAAGCATTAACATTTTGATTGAATTAACAAACAAAAAGCTAAGTGATCTACAACTAGTACTGATTCCTCTTTTAGCTAGGGCAAAAGAGATTAAAAAATTGGGAGTTAAGGATTAGGTCCGCCTTCGAATAGCTACAGGTAAAAAGTGTAATAGCATTTTAATAATGAGTTAATAGGGAAAGCACATTAGCCTACTTAACAGAGTTTCAAACAGCACCTGGGTGTTTTCTTTTCTGGGTTTTGTTTTTAGGTTCTCATTTTACTAAGGAACATTGGAATATCAAAAAATTCTCATGCTTATTTGGCACAGCTGGTTCCAGGAGAGATGCCTATGACCTACAACTTAATGAAGATTTCATAGCTTCATAAAATTGTATAGAAAAGGAAAACACCTGTTAGGTCAGCTACCTCAGACAAGAATGTTACCATGCTTGCTCTCTAGGAGATAAGTTGCCATGAGAACTCATTGATTCTGAGTGTAATGTTTCAAATAATTACGATTTTAAAATAAATTTATTTTTTAAAAAAGTTTGGGCTTCTCAGCTCATGAAACAAAGAATTCTTGGCAAAATAGTTAATTTATCTGTTTTATCTATTTTCCAAAATACAGCTTACTAGAATTTAAGAATCTTAAAAGTGTGTATAGATAATCAAGATAGATATTAAGTAAAGGAAAATTCATGTAATATCTAGAAAATATCTTTGTAAGAAACAAAATTATATTGTTATGGAACTTAACTCCTTGATTTTTCAAGCTTTCTGAGATTCTATAATCTAGGTATCAGAAAAGTTTGTTTGACTATCTGGTTTGGAATCTGGACACATATGGTTACATATGCCCAGTTGACTTTATGCACTGAGGGTTTTAAGAAGGAATTGCCATAGATGTAGGAATTTTCCAAACAACTTTTTGAACTTAATAATTTTTCCATATTTATTCTGTAGAATTGTTTTTAAAAGAAATTATTTTCAATGAAAGAACATTTGAGTCAGTCTTCATGGAGTTCTCATAATGGTATTTGTTCTTGTTTATGTTCTTGAAATCTACCTAAACATACATTGCCAAGAATAAATAATTCAGAGAGATTATGACAAATTCTTTGAAGGAATATCTTTTTCTTTCTACAAATATAGCAACTGAGAAATAATGTCATTCACTAGCAAGGTGATATTATAGTGACTTACAGTTAGATATTATGATGCTAATATTTGTTGCTGCCTCAGTTCTTTACAATGAAATAAATGTAACTCCAACTGCCTTGAAGCTGACCTTTCTGAAGCTTAGCTAACAATATTAATATTAAAACCCCGTTTTCATCTTGTGTTATCAGGGAATAAAGCATTCAATATTTGCTTTTGTTGTCTGAAAAATTCAGGTAAGCTTTTAAGCAGTAAAATTGACTTCAGTAAATTTCTCTAGATTTTTCTAAGTATTTCAAATATTCATGGCTTTGATTCAGCAGAAAACACTAAACAAAATTTAATTTTTTTTTTTTTGCATGATTTAGTGCCATCATTGTAAACAACAGCCTGTGTAATCACAGTGTTCATCATCTAAAACGAATGGGCAAAATATGCCCCGGGGCCAAAGCTGGGTCGCTGCCTGTTTTTGTTAATAAAGTTTTATTGGAACACAGCCAAGCCTATTCATTTACATTTGTCTGTGGCTGCTTACACAGACAATTTTTCTTGCTGTCCTAGAAAAGTTGAGTAGTTGTGACAGAGGCTGTATGCCCCCTTAAATCTTAAAATATTTACTATCTGGATGTTTATAGAAAAAATTTGCAAGCTCTGATCTAAAGCATGGTTCTCTTTTTATTGTTCCATGAGATACTAGATAGTCCCTAGAAGTCAGTTTTGGTAATTTCCTTTAGTATACCCCATTTACAATCCAAAATAGAATGCTTCTAAATATCTCTTATTTACTTCCTAAATATTTACCTTCTAACAGTTTTTTGAACTTTTTTACTTCTGTCCATTTCCACTACCAGAATTCTAGTCAAACCATCATCTTCAGCTGCTATGTTATTGTAATACACTTTTCACTGATTTTCCAGCAGCCAGTCTTGCCCCATGTAAATCCATTCTTCATACTGAAAGGTGATGTTTTAAAAGTACAGGTTTCATTATATTGCTCCCTTTCAAAGCACTCTTCAATAGTTTCCCTGTATTTGTTGGGATACAAATGGAATCCATAGACTCTGCATCTATCAGTCATATAAACTTTGTATAATCTAACCCTTGCCTACTTCTCCAGCTCATCTTACATGATCTTTCTTTCTTTCCTTTATTTTTTTTTTGAGATGGAGTCTTGCTCTGTTGCCCAGGCTGGAGTGCAGTGGCGCAATCTCAGCTCACTGCAAGCTCTGACTCCTGGGTTCACACCATTCTTCTGCCTCAGTCTCCCAAGTAGCTGGGACTACAGGCACCTGCCACCATACCCAGCTTATTATTATTTCTTTTTTTTTTTGTATTTTTATTAGAGACGGAGTTTCACCATGTTAGCCAGGATGGTCTTGATCTCCTGACCTTGTGATCCACCCACCTCGGCCTTCCAAAGTGCTGGGATTAAAGGCGTGAGCCACCGCACCCGGCTGTGATCCTTCTTTCATTTCTTCATGTTCCTCCCACCTCAGGGCCTTTGTATAAGCTATATTCTCTGTAGAAATATTTTTGTGCCCTCCATCTATACCCCTATCTTCCAAAAATATTAGTTTTCAAATAGCTAGACATCCTTCAAATCTCAGATAAAAGCTCACTTTCTCAAGGAAGCCTTTTATATATATATTTAAACCTTTTATAGATCCCCTTTTTTTCTATTTATCACAGTATTAAAATGTTTTTTGCATAATATTTACATTAGAATGTGCATCCTTCTATAGGCTCTAAAGTTCAAGAGGGCAAGTACCAAGTTTGTTTTTTTCATTGTTTTATCCACAGCTCCCAGCAGGGAGTAGGGCCCTAATAAATATCTGCTGATTGAATTTAGGTTCTAGCAGTGCCTTCTGCAGTTGTTTTGATTCCTTGCCCCTCAGGAGCAAGCATTTTGATTTGCCTGAATCCTTGCCATAGACTGTGTTTTCTATCTTGCCAAGGCTTTTAGAAACTGGCATTTAAATGTGAAATACTGTGTCAGTATCTAAAGAAAGCATAGAGATGTTAATGATTATGTGAGAGGCACTTTTGTGAGGAAAATCCACAAATATTAGCAAATATATTACTTCTGTGGGGATTACCTACATAACATTTTTATTTACAAGTTCTCTGGTGATTTCTCTATTGTTGAGTATTTTGGGTATGAGGCATTCAGTTGTCATGTGCAGCTTTAGTATTATGCCATATCACCTTTTGCCTACCTAATCCGAAGGGCCATGTAGAAATTTCTATGTCTTTTCATAATGTCTCTAAAAGAGAGAAGCCCACCCATAGGCTTACTTCCAAAGGCATGCATTTCTGAAAAGACACAACAATCCTGAGGGTGTTACACATGTGTTTCTATAGCAAATGCGGGAGTCCAAACATGTGTCTTCATAGTCCCTTGATAATTAGAAGGACAAAGAACACAGGTTTTCTGTCATGCTCTCATCTCACTGTAGAAGCTGAAAAATTAGAATAATAAGGCAGAAGGAATCACAAGAGGTCATTTAATCAATCTTTCTACCTTGAGACATTTGTACTTAAACGAATAGTAAAAATACATATGGAATTATCAGGCTGAGGCCAGAAAGAGTAAGAGAAACTGTGCTCTGGGCAAATAAAATATTTATCCAAAACTAAAGCATTCCCTTTTCATTTTGTTCACATTGATGGTATCTCCAGATATATTTGTAAGCAGAATCATCTAGAAACAATTTTTAATGCAAATATCCATTCTACCTACAAAAAAATGACTGAAACTACCTGAGACAGAGAAAGGAGTCTGCTCCATTTTTAAACTTTTCACAATTCTGTATTGAGGATTTTACACTGTCCTTTGATAATCCATCTTAGAGAATATCCCCCTAAAGCTACAGTGTTCTTCCTTATGTCTAACATAATCTCTCTGGTTATAATTTAATCCCATCCTTCTACTTTCAGCAGAGAGGAGAGCAGCTGGCAACATACTCTATCCTAATAATCTTTCACATAATTACAGATGGTCAGTTACCAACCCTTAGCTTTTCTTGTCTACAAGAAATCAGCTCAGCATTTTTTTTGACCTTTCCCCAGAGGGCATTTGTTCTTTGATATTTTTACACGTTTGTCTGTTATAGATTTTCTTAGTATTCTTTTATTTTTCTTGGTGTTTCTTTTTGCTCAATATTCAAGGTTATGGAAAACAAACCTCATGCACACTGGAAAAACTGAGGCTGAAATTTTTAAATGGCAAATACTAGGTATAAAAAGTCTATTTTAGGCATACCAGGTCTAAAGGTCAACCTAATTGCATTGATAACAAAGGCAGAATCCAACAAGAATTTAGCCTTGCTTTGAAAAGGGACTACTGGTTTGTTTAAAACCTAATCCATTGCAACTTTTACTCAATAGTGACAGTGACAACATTCAGAGAGTGATTGTCACCCATTCTTTTAAGTGCTCTAGCAAAGAGAAAAATGTGAATCTTGAGAGGAGAGAAATATGGAAAATAAAAGATATTAAATTTGAGAGACTTGAGCAGAGTTTATGAGAAAAAGACAGGTAGAGAATAAGAAAGAAAGAAGAGAAAGTGGGAAACTGATTAAATGAACTCCTAATAAGGGACGGGGGGAGAGGGAAGAGGTGCAAAGGTGGAGTTTCACTAGCGAAGGCTTCTTTTTGATAAGCAAAATTCTACTATGTCACAATGACTATAAAACACTATATTATTTTGCATTTTATTCTCTGATTTGATAAGTAATTCATATAGCTGCTAATTTCCTAGCAACCTTTTGGGTAAAAAAACACAACTCTTTTTTTTCATCTTGAAGCAATTGTTTACTACATTTTTATGACAATGTTTTTCAGGTAATATCTGGACCAAGTAACGAACTCTTTTTCCTTCTTGAATTCCTTGGTTAGCTTAGGCTTTAAGCTATTTTTTTAATTTATTTTTGAATTTTTTTTAACTGCTCCATATTTAAATCATTGTATTATTTTAATTGTGTTATCACTTTTAATATGTAAGTGGTCTAATTAGCTTACAACTGTAAGTTTCCCTTTCTGAGCATTTATAGTTTTCTTCTTGATTTGTCTTTTTATAGTTTCTATTTCTTTGCAATTCACACCTTCCTTTAAAACAATCAGGTGTCCCATGAATCTACCAAAATACACCAACAATCCCAGAAACCCCTCCAATTTTTAGATCCCCGGAAATGCACCCTGCTATGTGAACAACAGCTTGTGGTGGCCTCTTGCCTCAGGGGTTCTCTTTTATGGGTGATATCAAAGCAAAGGATGTGATTTGGAGTCAACTGAAAGCAAATCCATTTTCTTAAGCTGGATTTTAATTAGTCAAATGGGACATGTTAATATTTTTCACTTGAGGTTCCAGGAGAAGGGACCAAAACACTGAGGAACTTAGTATAGAATCTGATTGGGAATCTCTTAACTTCTCTAAAATGTGGGGTAGCACACCCTTTTATTTATTTATTTTTCAACAAAAGCATTAGAAAAGAAAGACAAAAATTGTGAGAGGCTAAATGTTACCCAAGAATATAGTAGCATATGCGCCACAAAGCTGCTGAAGTACCAGGCTTAACAGCATTTCTCTGCAGCACAGTTGCTTATCAATGAAGCGTGTATGCAGTCTAATTAACATAATTGGAACTACTATAATTATGCTATCATTTTGTTTACTTTAGCACATTCTGTTGAGGTATATGGGTAGCAATATTTGCTATTGAAATATTGCCCCCTTGCTGCATGCTGGTTGTTTAATCATCCTGTTTATTCTACCTTCCCTGTGGTGCTGCCCTGCTACTCAAAGGTAAGTAAAGTGTTAAGTCCTTGTAGCCAGGAAAGTAGAAGAAGAAAAAAAAAAAAAACAATTAAACTAATCAGGAGCTCACAGCCACAAAGCTCCAAGAGTGGGCAGTTTTGCAAAAGCACAATGGGAAAATAATACTTCCCAGTTCAGAGCAGTCAATCTAATACAATGATGAAGGAAATTGATTTCAAACAGAATGCGTTCATCATACGTGGTTTGCCCCTGTGTTGTAAGCAATTGAAACAAGTTATATCCTATTTTGGAAAACTGAGAATAAAGTCATAAATGCTTCATAGAGCTTGTTCCAAGATATTCATTACTAAAATGGGACCAAAAGATTTTATTTGCTTTGACCTTTTAAGTGAGGCTACAGTGAGGATGAGAAAATGATCCTCAACATTCCTTCTCCTAGCTCTTGCATTTAGAGGCACTAAAGATTTTATTTTTCCTGATGTCTCAGCAGAACCAGGTAGGAGATAAGAACTTCACAGGTCATCAGGCCCTTGTATGACCATGCCTTTCCAGAATCTTCAAAGAGAGACAGAGAGCAGAAGGCTTGATTTTCAGAATCAGCTTACATGCCTGTTCTACGGCACAGAAGAGGTTACACAGGTGTTTTGGGTCTTTGAAGCTTTCTTTTTTCTCATGTTGTTTCCAAAGAGAAGGTATGGGCTAAAGCATTCCCAATGTTTCCTACCAGAGGCGTCAAGCCAAGGCAAGCAGATGTCAGTGTCACATTCACAGCCAATGAGTGTAATATCTGGGTTTTCATAACTACTCTTCTAAAGAACATAAACAGAACACAGTATAAAGATCAATAAAACAGGGGGAGACATGCTCAGTGCCCTCTCATCCCGCTGAGTTCTCCGAATGATGACTCCACATCCTCCTGCCTACATTTCCTGAGCTCCCCGTTAGACATCAAAAGTCACTGAAAGAGCTGTTACCGTGTGTGCTCCACCTTAAAGGTACATCACATATTCTTCACCGAGGTTCAATATGGAGATCTTAATCATCTACCAGATGTTTTTATTTACTAGTTGTTATTTAAAATAGCGTGTAGGGTTCCCTTTTTATTTCATCCTGATCTCATTCCATTTGGAAGTCTTTAAATGCATGCAACACATGTATTCCTGAAGCAGAGACTCGGCGGCAATAATCAGGGTTGTAAAAATGGTTTGTGAAATCTACACAGAACTGGTCAACTGCATGAACAAGTTGAACCCTATTTCACACAAATCTTGAGGAATGAATAACATGCGAACATTTTAATGGGCGGTAAGTACAGTGGATGCTGTCAGTGTCTGGCAAGATCCCCTTTTCCTGACTCTTGTATGTACCCCACGGCTTCTGTGAATGTTGCTGGTTAATAGCCCATAGTTGCCTCCTTCTCTGGAGAATTTTCCTAGGCTGAACTAAGTGTTCTCCATGAAGGTTACACACACACACACACACACACACACAGCCCAGGGCAGCCCAAATTCCAGTAATTGAGCAGCATGGGAGTATAAAGGGCCAGTACCCCTGACAATGGTAAGTCATGCTCCCAGAGCTCCCTGTAAGATTGGCCTAAATCTGGACACCAATGGAGATGACATTCAGGTTTAAATAAATCTTTCCCTAACCTAACCTATCCTGCCTCCCTCACTGTCATTCTCTTAAGAATATTCCCTGATGTATCCAAATTCTTGCTCTGCTACTTGGTAACCCAACCTAAGACAGTGGGGATATCTAAACAATTTGCACCATTAGCACTGAGGTTATAAATCAATCAAAACATGGTGTTTACTCTGAAGAGAGAACAGAGGTGGCAAAGCATAATACATACACAGAGTCTGGCACTGAGCAGCCATCCTATTATTTCTTTTAAAATAGAGGAATAAAGAAACAAAAGTTAGTCAAAGACTGTTATGGTTCTGTTAAGAGGCAATAACATCCATCATTAAGAACTCAGGCTCTGCAGCAGACATCTGAATTCAAATCCGTGTGCCTCCATTTTCTGGTGGGCTGTCCTTGAATAAGTCCCTGAACTTCTTTGTTCCTTAGTTTTCTCATTCGGATACTGAGGATGATAACAGAACCTACTTCACAGAGTTGTTATGAGCATTAAATAACTTCTAAATGTAAATTTTGGCATAGTGTATAGTACAAACTAAATACCGAACAAATGAAGATTTTACAATATCATACACGTCACAGAAAAGTCCTTATCAACAACCATTGTAACTGTTGCATGTGGCACATTCCAAAGGCTCCAAAATGACAAAGTATTCTTCTCTGCTCTGAATCTTTAGGAGGCTGGCTGAGATTTGATATAATGGGTCCAGAAAGCAGCTCCAGGCTTCACAGGACACAGCAAAGTTTTATTCACTTACTTGACAAACATTCTGTATCAGGAACTGTTCTGGACATTGCATATGCAACGATGACCCAACTAGGTCCCTGCAATGATGGAACTTACATTTTAATAGTGAAGAGAAACAATAAACAAATGAAAGTGGGATTGCCTCAGATAGTGAAGAGCTCTGAAACTAGACAGTAATGATCTGGAGCAATGTTGTCCAACAGAACTTTTTGGATGACAGAAATGCTATATCTGCACTGCCTTGGTGGCCACTAGCTATGTGTAGCTACTAAACACTTGAAATGTGGCTAATGTGACAGAACTAATTTCTAATTTTATTAAATTTAAAATTAAATTTAAATCACTTTATGTACATTTGGATTTGCAGAAAGACAAGTGGGAATGAGGAAGCAGACCTCCCATGTGAGGAGGCCATTGGAGCTATGACAAAAGTGGCACTATTCAGAGAACACTTCTGAGTGAGGAACAGATGGATTTTTCAATAAATGGTACTGGGTCACTTGGATGTAAAAGTGAAAATACAAAATTAAACTTGACACCTAACTCATCACACAAACAGACCAATGCTAGAGATTGTGTATGTGAATGTTAAAAGCAGAACAATAAAACTTCTAGAAGATAACATAGGAGGATGTCTTTGCCACTTTGGCATTTGTAAAGATTTTATAAACAGGACTTACAGATCTCTAGCTATAAAGAAAACAATTGATAACTGAAGTTCATTAAAATTTTAAAAAGACCCATTCATTAAGATTCCACTATGAAAAATTTTTAAAAGCAACCCATAGAATGTGAGAAGATATCTACATTACATAAAACTGATAAAGCACTTGCATCCAGGATATATAAAGAATACCTACAATCATATTGAAAATAATTTAATAGAAAAAAATGGGCAAGACTTAAGCACGCACTTCACAAAAGGGGATATCCAATTAAGTGAATAAACATGTGAAAAAATGCTTAATCTCATTCATAGTCAAGGAAATGCAAATAAAAATGCAACATGAACTACAACTTACACATCCATCAGAAAGGCTGAAATTAAGAAGACTGATTATTGTATTGGTGAGTATATGGAGTATTTAGATCCTTCAGTAAAGTTGTAGGAACTGTCAATCAGTATAATCAGTTTTAGAAACCATCTGCAGACTCTCTACACCAATTCCATTCCTGAGAATACACCTAAGAGAAATACTTACAAATATGCTCCAAATATGTATACAGTAAACTCACAGCAGCACTAATTCAGCAGCCCCAAACAGAAAACAATGAAAACGTTCAGAAACAGAAGAATAAATTGCAGGGAATTCATCTTGTAAATTAGTATACAGCAATAAAAAATGAATAAGCCACTGCTATATTCAACAGCATGAATGAAGTTCACAAACATAATGTGGAATGAAATAAACCACTCGGAAAACTGCATACTGTGTGAACAATACATGTGCTGTTTACAGAGTTCAGAAGGAGACGAAACAAATCTATAGTGTTAGAATCAAGGAGTGATTATCATGGAGAAGAGGGAAGCTTCCAGGGAGCAGAGGATATTTTGTTTCTTCTTAAGTGTTGGTAACACTTAGCTGTGCAATTTTCTATATGTATTTTTTAATAAAAAGATTATTTTAAAAAGCACATTATAAAACAGAATATACAGTTTGATCCCCTATTGTGAAAATAGATGTGTGTGTGCCTATGCAGAGAGCTGAATCCTCTGTGGAGGTTTAGAGAGAATTACTTAGCATTTTTTTTTTTTTTTTTTTTTTTTTTTTTTTACTTCTCTGATCATATTTTCTAATTCATCTGTAACAAATATGTATCACTTGACAATAAAAAACAAATTGTTTCTATTTACAGCAACAGTAACAATATTAATAGGAATAACAAAAAAATAAAGTGAATCTTCAGCTTTGACACAGCTCAAGTTAAGAAAATCAGAACAATTGTTGCTGAAGAGAACAGGCTTTGGGTAGCCAAAGAAAAGACTGGTAGGTCAAAGGAAACATTTGTTTTTAGAAGAATGAGGGTCCTGATTGTCTTTGTATACTAAGTGGGAAGAGTTAAGGGAGGCAGGAGCTGAGAGATCTTCATTTTGTTTGGTCACTGTGCAAAATGAAACAACCATTTTTTCCATGGATACTATGCAAAGGACAGATCCAGTCCTAGTATACCCAATTGGCTAGAATCTGCCTTGTACAGCAGCAGCAGCACAATCTTGGCTCACTGCAACCTCTGCCTCCCGTTTCAAGTGATTCTCCTGTCTCAGCCTCCCAAGTAGCTGGGACTACAGGCATGTGCCACCACGCCCGGCTAGTTTTTGTACTTTCAGTAGAGACGGGGTTTCACCATGTTGGCCAGGTTGGTCTTGAACTCCTGACCGCAAGTGATTCATCAGCCGCAGCCCTCCCAAATTTGCTGGGGTTACAGGCATGAGGCACTGTGCCTGGTTTTTTTTTTTTTTTTTTTTAGACGTTGTCTCGCTCTGTTGCCCAGGCTGGAGTGCAATGGCGCGATCTTGGCTCACTGTAACCTCCGCCTCCCAGGTTCACACCATTCTCCAGCCTCAGCCTCCCGGGTAGCCGGGACTACAGGTGTCCACCACCATGACCAGCTAATTTTTATATTTTTAATAGAGACAGGGTTTCACCATGTTGGCCAGGATGGTCTCAATCTCTTGACCTCGTGATTCGCCCGTCTTGACCACCCAAAGTGCTGAGATTACAGGCATGAGCCACCATACCCGGCCGCCTGGCCTCTTTTTATGAGCTTTCTTCTCATTTCCAGTATAGCCAGGTACTCCTAATTACCGCCTTTGAAAAGCAGTTAATTTGCTGTAAAAAAATAAACAACCAACCAACAACACCAAAACAACAAACACAACTACACAAAACACCTATGTTTACTTTGCCTATAGCATAATCTTCTGATATTTTAGCATGATACTCAAGGCACTTCATAATGTGGCACCAACTCTGTTTTCTTGCCTTATTTCCTGCTGCTCACAACAGCCCTTTGCTGCTCTAGGCATACTGAAATATGTGTATGCCTCTTGCTGTTTCGTATTTGTGTTTTGATCTAGCCCCCTTTCCTACCTGGCAAAATTGCCCTGGTGTTTTCACACTCAGCTCTCATGACAACTTTTTAAGAAAATTGTATAAACTCCCCTAGGTGTAAAAGCTAACATCTCCCTATGTGTTTTCTGAACCCTTCGTAATAGTAAGAGCTACCATTATGCTGGGTGTGATACTGTTGAAAGAAAAACTTCAGCCAAATTAAATTTAAGAGAGTTTAATTGAGCAAGGAATGATTCATAAATTGGGTAGCCCCCAGAATCACAACAGATTCAGAGAGACTCCAGGGATGCCTTGTGGTCTGAACAAACTTATAGGCAAAAAAGGGGAAATGATATACAGAAATAGGCAGTGAGGCACAGAAACAGCTGGATTGGTTACAGCTCGGCATTTGTCTTATTTGAAGACAGTTTGAACACTCAGCAGTGTATGAGTGGTTGAAGGATGGCTGCTGGGATTGGCCAAGATTCATCTGTTATTACAGGAGCATACTCCTAAGTTAGGTTTGCAATCTTGTCTACCTATTAAGTTAGGATATGGTTTGTCCACAAAGTCTCAAATGTAGAAGTATGGAGTCTTTCTCAGGTCATATTTAGATCTCTTTAACAAGACCAGTATCACTAATTCTCAAGGCTACTCTACCAAGTAGATATGATTACACCTTTTTATCAAATAAGATAACTGTCCAAGTTCACTTAACCAGTAAGTGGACGAGCCAAGATTTTACCTCGACCTGTCATCTCTATGTCACTAGTCTAGCGTATGTGTCTGACTCCCCTATTATATTGTGCATTTGAGGACAAGAATCTCACCCTATTAGTTTTGTTTTCCCCACCCTGGCACCAAAAAAAAAAAAAAAAAAAAAAAAAAAAAAAAAAAAAAAACAATCACCTATATTGTAGTTTAAACTGCTTGTGGAACTTCACTGAAGTAATCTCAATTAGGTTCCTTAACAGGAAGCATAGCATCACGTTATGGACTGAACCTCATCCCCACAAAAAGCCCCTAGTACCTCACAATGCAACTGCATTTGGAGACAGGCCCTTTCCAGAGTTAAGTAAGGTAAAGTGAGGCCATATAAGTGGGCCCTAACCCAACATGTCTGGTGTCCTTCTATGAAGAGGAGATTGGGACATAGACATGCACAGAGGGACAACCATGTGGGCACAGAGAGAAAGATGGTCATCTACAAGCGAAGGAGAGAGGCCTCAGAAGAAATCAACCATGCCAACACCTTGACCTTGGACTTCTTGCATCTAGAATTTTGAGGAAATCAGTTTCTGTTGTGTAAGCCACTCGTTCTGGCACTTTGCTATGACAGCCCCTAACAACTCATCCAGCTGCTCTGGCCATGTCCCCCTAACATGTGCCCTATCTGAGTCACTGTTCTGCTTTGGAGTCCTTCTTCTGGGTCTGTAAATCTTTTCATTCCTGACTTCTTTTTTTAAACCAACCATTCTCCCACTCCTCCCATCACTTTATCTTTCTTTAGAATTGGTATCTGCCTGGATTTTACCCACATATGTGATTTTTCTCTACAGCTTTGCTTTCTTATCAGTCTTGTTTTAGCCTTGCTTACCTGACGCTGCCTGTGGCTTTTATTTTAGATTATTGTCTGACTACTATTGCCAGATTTAGTAAACAAAAATTAGTTCTTATTTATTTGAAATTCACATTTAAGAAGGTGTCCTGTATTTTATTTGGCTGCCCTTATGTAACCCTTTGTCTGTCACCATAGTCATCAGTGTCTGCTGTGGCATAATTGATTTTAAAAATAAGAAAATATTTTACTTGCAGTTTTAAAAAATTAGTATCAGGATTTAGAGCAAGGCATTCAGTTCAAATTCTGTCATCTCTGCTGACTTTCCAAGTAGCTCAGAACAATTAATTCATTGTATCATGCAAAGTCTTTCTTCATCCTGAAACCATTAGTGAGTTGCTTGTCAGACCTAGCTAAGAAAGACTTAATTCCATTCTATTTACAATCATCAGCTGCATAACAATGACACATTGTTATGTGTCAGTCAACATGAACTGCATGTACAAGGATGGTTTCATAAGTTGGTAGTTTCATATCTTTACTGTACCATTTCTATGTTAAGACATGTTTAGATACGCAAAAAATATTTACTCTTGTGTTACAGTTGCCTACAGTATTTGGTACAGTAACATGTTGAACATGCTGTACAGGTTTGTAGCCTAGGAGCAACAGGCTATGTATACTATATAACCTAGGTGAGTAGTAGGCTCTACCATCTAAGTTTTTGTAAGCATACTCTATGATGTTTGTTCACACAGTGACAAAATTGCCTAATGACTCATTTCTCAGAATGTGTCCCAGTCATTAAGGGACCCGTGACTATGTCTGTCCACCCAGTTCCTCTAAATTGTTGGGCTCTTTGCTATTTTTGAAATTCTTCATCATGCTCCCTCCAACCAGAACTGAGGCAATGTCAAAATGCTAGTTTGTTTCATTTGCCATCTTTATAGCCCTCTCCCTCCCCACTCCCAATTCCAAGGAGTGTTTTTCCATTCATTCCTTTGCTATGAGCTGTTGGAAACATACCCACAAATCATTTACAAATCCCTCCTCATAACTCTATTCCCCACCCCAGTGTTGGCTTCTTCTACAAACAATTCTTTTGGAAAAAAGAGGCTCAATTGTTTACCAACTTCATAAAGCTATTCTGTAAATAAACCAGTTTAAGTTTTGCTTGTGATTTGCTTTTTATTCAAAGAGCTGAATCAATAGTATGTTTTGTGACTCTGCTTAAAGGAGACACAGTTAAGAAGTTTAATGGAGACAGCATAGGCCATACAGCAGTTGCCCAGCTCCGTAGATGTCGATTAACTCCCAATGTTCCCTTTTAGACAGATGTTCCCTAGGAAACTTGCCAAAACACATGCATGTTCTGTTAGCAGTGAAGAAGTCAAATAGAAAGCCACTTCCTCCCTTCCCTGAATGCATGCTTGAAAATCAGAAACTATAATTAAATGCATATGTGGCATTTTTCACAATATGTTAGGTTGGTTGTTCTAATTATTATCATATGTACCATATTTGATCTGGTAGAACATGTGAAAATGTTTATATACTTTTACATTATGGTTTAACAACACTTATAAACATTTAGGTACAAAAGGATTATAAATTTTGTTAAAGGCATTGAATTACTGTCAAAAAGAGAGAAACTTTAGCAATTATCCCTGTATTTTTTGCAAACCTTTTGTCACAGAACAAACTGTTTCAGAAAGTAAAACTGTAGGAGAACCCAAATTGAGGAAATGAGACTGAAATGTGTCAAATAAACAGAATATATTTTGTAGGAGCAGTCTTTTAGGGCTCTACAATAATCGGAGAATTTAGGGACCAGGCCCAGTTCTGCGCTCATATGTCTCTTGCTTTACTCACGAAAGGGGAAGAAACAGAGAATAGACGGGGTGGGAGTTGACCAATGTCACAGAGCAGACTTCTATTCATGAATGATCAAGAACCTACTATGTTTCAGGTACTATCGTACATGAATTCTAATCTTTACAACAAACTGGCTCTCACATTACAAATGAGAAAACCAGTTTAAAAGTTTTAAGTAGCTTTGCCATTGTTGCTTAGCTGATTAAAGGCAGAATCTGGAGTGACAGCCAAATGCAGGTCTGAGAGTAAAAGCTCCTCCTTCTGCATGAGGGTAGGCTTAGTCTGAGATTTCCCTCCGAAGTGTTAGCACAAAGGTCTCAATTGTTATGTCTGTGACTTGTACTAACTTTGTATTGCTCACTAGAAAGATGGCAAGTAGTACGCAAACTAGTGTTTGAACAAATTTGCATCATCAATCCATAAAATGTCAAAGCTAGAAATACCTTTGAAGGGCATCTGGTCTATTCCCTTCATTTTAAAGAGAGTTGAGGTCAATGAGCTGTGTGTCTTGGGATGAGCAGCACTGCGCCAGGGTGTTTTGGAAATACTGCCCTCTGGCATCATCATATCTCCACTTCTGGTGGAGAGGAGTTAACAGATATAGGGTTCTGTTGTGACATCTATGGGAACAATCTGGGTAGGCAGCCCCATAACTACTGCACAGATAGAGAAATACTTCCCGGGATGTTTAAGCATGTAGATGACCCAACCAATTTGGTCAGTTTTTTCTATTTTTTTTCTTCTTAATGTACAACATCAGTTAATCAAACACAAACTGCTCCAGCTAATGCTGGCTATTTCCTACCTAACTGTCAGACCTGGAGTGCTTACCATAAGGAGCCTCTTCAATCCCCAGTCGTGGTAGCAGATGAGTTTTGTGGTTAGAAGGAAGTCCAGATGCCCTGAAGTCTAGACACAGAGACTCATCTTTAAAGGTGAAATAAGGAGCCGTGGAGAGGGACAGTTATAAAAGCACAGTTCAGGAGTCTGTGGGACTAATAATGACTTGAAGTGACTACCTTAGTGCTCTCTTCTGACTCAAATTATTAGAGGTAACCACTGTGATTCACAGAGAAATGGGATTAGAGATCAGCCTCCTTCCTTCCTTCCATCCATCCATCCCCCCTTCCTTCCTTTCTTCTTCCTGTTCTCCTAATGCATTTTGAAGTTTGGTGATACCATAGGAGCCACTTTCATTCATTTCTAACTGTGAAGCAGATCACAATTACCCATTATAACTGCAAAGTAGCTTTAAAAATCACATTTTAGAGAGTGTTTTAACACCATATGGTTGAGTACTGACAGGATACAGCACAAAGGCAACAGAAAGTGTTTAGTGACAGAAGCATTTTCATGAAATCCACCTTTTCCTTCTCTGGCTTCCCATTTCCAAGGCTGTTTTGGACAGGGATTAATGTGAATTAATCAGGACAGGACAAAATTGCTACTAATCTCACAAGGAATGAGGCACATGTGCTGAAGAGGCCATGGGGTGACATCCAGACAGCCTGCTCTTTACATTGTGTTCACACGCGGAGTGTTCCCTAGTCCATCTCTTTAGTTTAGTCACTCCCCAGGCTCTCACTTCCCATGGTCTTATTTCTTTTATTCTTTTCCCATTAAGTGCATCAATGGGGGAAAAAGCTAATTGAAAACAGGATATGAGAAACTACTTCAGAAGATGATTCACTACATTCTCAAAGGCACCCAAATTTGAGTCCATCATAGCAGATTTAAGTATTTATTGAGAACAAACTAAGTTTAAGTGCTTACTAAGAGCTGTGCAAAATAAAAAAGTATCACACAAAATACAAAAGTAATGTAAGGAAGAGAATGGATGTTGAAGGAAGTGGTAGGTTGTGGGAATGTGTTGACAAGGATGCTCATAGGAATCTGGCTCACTAGGAAACCATACCACACTGCTGACTGGAGATCTTCACCATGGACTTGCGTCAATGTCTTACAGAAGCCTCATAGCAGCCCCACAGAGGAGAAATGTTTTCTCCAATTTATAGACTGGTAAACTGAGGATCAGAAAAATCATAATTTTCCAAAAGGTGCATAGCCAGAAAGGTAGATCCAGGTTACCTGACTTCCAAGTCATATTTTATAATTTAATTTTTAAATGTGTGTACCACAATTATGAACTTCTGGGCAAGACAGTGAGTTGAGTACAGTTGTGTATTTATCCTATAGTGCAAGAGTACTAGAAAGTAGATAGAGGAGACCCAGGAATATGTGACTGGCATCCCTTAAATCAGAGAGGAATGGGCTAGAGGCAAGTGCAGGCCAAGCACGACACAATGGAAAAATATGAATTCCACAACGCAATGGGACACCTGCTGGACAAAGAGCTTCTGGGCAGGGTGCCCTTGGGCACCTTAGCAGTGGCCATAATGAACCTGCAATGTTACCTTGGATGAGAGGCAAAGTTCCCTATAATGATGACCCAGTGCTCTGAGCAAACTTCCTTTCCACTACTCCCAGACTCAGAATACCAAAGCCAGTCAAATAAAATTATGGTAAATGATTAAATTATCTAGTGTTTTTCCCCCTTTTTCACATGAAAATAGAAGAATTGGACAGAGACCCACATCAATTTCAACTCCAAAGTTATTTTAAGTCAATCTTGAGTGAACATAGACGGTCTTATGCAAGGAAGAGCAAGAAGAAACCAGCACGCTTTTGAAACTGTATCACGGTTCTAAAGAAAGAGACAAGCCTGAGATGATTACAAACATATTCCTTTGAAATAGATTTATTGCAAGGACAAGGATTTTTTCTTAAATTCTAACTTGGGTTCTCATATACCCACAAGAGAATAGTAAATCAAATAAAATGCAGTATTAAACCACAAAGAGAAAATAATCTTAAGAAAATTTGTACAATGTGAAAGACATGATTTTGTGATTAAAAATTATAGTGTTGTCTTTCCATGGCATACTGGATATAAGATAAAAGGAGTTTTTTTAAAATCAGCAGAGGACAGATTTAATATCTTAATATATTCATAAAAACATGGTAAAGATATATTTTGGGTTAAAGATGACAGGCTAGGAGAGGAGATACAGTGGAATACACAGAATATGTATTTAGCATTTACATTTCTGTGTGCAGGCACCCAATATTTCAGACATCCAAGAGGATCAGAAAATATAATATTTAAGTTATTCTTGAAAGTTGTTCCTGAAAACAACTATCTGAATATAAGCTCTAACCTTTTTATCAAGGTTAATACATAAAATAAAGACACAAATCAAAATAAAAATTTGATAATGGGGACTAGGGTATAAAAGATCTGAGATGAGCAGTGCGATCAATTAAAAAGAGTCTATATAATTTCCAATATGGCCATAAAACAATGTAAATGTGAAAATGGTCTTTGAAGACTAGATTTATAATATAAATTTGTAGCAATAGCAGTGAAGTAAAATCTAATTTATACATGTTACATATGCAGATATGTGTTTTTTGATGTGTATGTAGTTATATACTAAAAATCTGTATCACGTAGACCTGGGTTTGGATCCTGGCTTTGCCACTAAGTTTCCTATGACCTTGCCTGCATACACCCACACACCTAAACATATGCTTAACATACTTACAATAGGACAATCCAACAAAATGCTAAAAGTATTTGTCTCTAATCAACAGGAATTATGTGAAAATTTTATTTCCTTAATACATTTCTATCACTTTAATAATCAGAAAAATGTTATTAAGTACAAGAAAAGTGATATTAAAATTTTAAACTATAATTCTAGCTAAGGATATTCTTTCCCAAAAATCAAATCTACATAATTAGGAACCTGAGTTGAGTTTATTCGAACTTGTATTGGTAAGCTTAATAACAACAGATGCCATTCTGTGTTGAGATAAGACTTGGAATTTCAACATCACATCATTAGGATTACTGGCACTGTTGAATGGGCTGTTAGTTATTGACATCGTGGTCAGTTGGCCTGGGTCTGTCTTCTGCTCCATCCTCACTCAATCATACTATGTTATGCAGAGTGAGCTATGTAACCTCTCTGGACCTCACTTTTCTAACCTATAAACTTTGAATAATAGGGGTGCTTGTATTATAGGTTGACTGTAGGAATGAAGTTAGATAATGGTTGGTGAGGAAGCTAAAGGTTCAGGAAGCTGCAGAATCAGTCTTCAGAGGGAGAGCTGACCGATTCCAGAGCCCGGCCCTGCTGCTTTGGTTTCTCCCTAGCCCTGGAACCCAGTCATGAGGCTGAGCCCCCTGCCAATTTTTGAGAGCTTGTTTGAAGGTTCTAGCAGGGGAGTGCAGCTATTCGTATATGCTTGACCGAACACCGGTCTTCCTCTGTTAGGAATAGTGGTCCTCTTCAACCAAGTGTGCAGCTTCAGGAGGGAGGCACATGTAGTGGTGAGGTAGGAAGGGGACACCTGCCTAGTCAGCCAGATCAGATGAATCAACCCTGGCAATCAATGGGGTGACACATGTTGCAGCCATATCGCCCTCACATCCAACCCCCTGCCAATTTTTAACTTCATCTTTCTACTTAGATTGAGTTGTGTGTGACTAGCATTTTAGTTCTAACACCAGTATTCTTTCATTTATTGACAAATTATTTATTTGGTGTTTTTTGAAACCATGTATTTGTTGTTACCATATTCTGACCACCTGAAGTTTCTATATGATACAACATATGTGTTATGAATACAATAGCAAAAAACAAACGTGATTTTCATTTTAACTCTTAACAAACCTATTACACAGACATCACAGCCAAGAGTGGTATATACTTATGGCCTCTCAAGCTCCTTTAAAATTCTTACAACAGCACTAAATGCTCTCTGTGTAGATAGATGGATCACTAGAGAAATGGAAGTTGGGTCAGAGCTGCCATGCCCAGAGGCTTCAGAATTTGTTTTGCAGTTGTTATGTTGAGAATAATCACTCTTCTCATTCTGCACTTGGCTGCTTCGTTTTTTATTTATTTTTTATTTGTTTCTGTCCCTCTTGCCCAAGTAGAAGCAAGTCTGAATACTGATGGCTGATCAATTCCAAGCTATCATTTGGAGGTAATTAATTTGGACAGAAAGCATAAACCTAGCACTTGTGGGGCTAATTTGAGGTTCGGTTAATTCACCAGATGAATTATTTCATTTTTAAGTAGCTACTTTTCCAAAGACCTATTAATAAGATACGTGTTTAACCTCTAGATCCACATTTGACTCAGTCCTGGGATAGCACCAAGTTTCCTGAATACATCAATAGAATATTTTGGTGTCAGGTTTTAAATTTAACTGTCATGTGGTCAATTGTTTAATTAATTTTACTTTTTTTTAGGTTAAAAAAAAAAAAAAACTATCAGGAACTACCAAACCAGAATAGAAGTGGAGGAGGACATTTTCAATTATTCTCACATCAGAAACTAGAAAATGCTGTGATTGATCTTGCCTATGGAGCAATGATGAAACATAATCTACATTCCAAAAGCATACATTTTATATCAGGGAGCTATATGACCATATATGACCAGTTCCCAAAAAGTACTTCCTCTGAGAAGTACACAACCCTTAAAATGTTGCTCAGAAAATGTTTGCAGCATTATATGAATACTCTTAAAAACTGAAATTTGCAGTCAGCAACTTCAAATGTTTCAAGGACATCCTCACAAGGAGAACACCATATTTTCCAACCTGAAACAGCTGTGCAACTACTTGAGGCTGAGTTCCTTAAGGCCCTGTTTGTACTGTGAAGTATCACCCAGATGTTGCTACCTGGAAGGCCTTCAGTGACTTGCATACTTTGTCTAACATAAGAGGAGAATGACCCAGCTCCTTAGTTCAGAGCTGCAGCACAAATGTACCAGAAAATGTAATCACACAGCATGGTAGGCAGTCACTGGTCTCTGCTTTTACCTTGGTAATAAATGGATTCATGTTGTCTGACTAAAGATTGGACTCCTGTGTTCATTTATTTTTGTCATGCTCCACTACCATACGGTTAGTCAAATGGACAGAAGTTAACCTCAACCTCTCCATTCTCCAGAAACACTTAATTCTGTTTCAACTGATTTAATATTAGCACATATGTGCCTTACAAATCTTTGTTAAAGGCCACTAACCTTAATGTCCTGAAAAGGGCACTGCTGAATCTGATAAACTTAAAACATGGAAAGATTAAAACCAAGAATTTTCACAAGATTTCTTCCTTTAAATATGCTTTATTAGTGAAGACTGCCAAATGAGGAATGTATCAAAGTTAATGTTACTACAAAGAAGGGAAGTACTGTTCTTCCCCAAACATATGCTTTGCAGCTGAGCCATGCTCTCAACTTTGAATCTTGTTTCATGTGGCAGTCTGACTCTCATCTTTGGCCCAAAGCCCAAGCATCTCTGACCATATCTTCCCTATCTTTCCACCCTA
The DNA here is from genome assembly GCF_007565055.1 of Rhinopithecus roxellana. Classification (NCBI taxonomy): domain Eukaryota; kingdom Metazoa; phylum Chordata; class Mammalia; order Primates; family Cercopithecidae; genus Rhinopithecus; species Rhinopithecus roxellana. The sequence continues at coordinate 55,467,397 of NC_044557.1, read as the reverse complement.
TAGAGCCAGATAAAGAAATATTAAACTAAACGCACTAAAGTAATTAACATGAGATTGAGTCTCCATGTAATACAGTGCTCAAATAGCATGCTTATCCAAGGAGAAGGTAAAGCAAGTCGTTTTTGCTATTTGGAAAAGCATTTGGGGATGTGTGTGTGTGTGTGTGTGTGTGTGTGTGTGTGTGTGTGTGTGTGTTTTCTTTTCATAAATATTCCTTCCTCATTATTTTGAAAAGTGAGTGAAGTGAGAAAGAAAATAGAAAGAATGAAAGAGGATGGAGAACTTTTGCAAATTGGCAGAACAAAATATGAAGATTCAAAAATGGCGTTGACGGATACAGAAAGGAATGTCACAGTACAAGGAAGAGTGGTTGGTATTGTTAACAGAATTTTTTAAAGTGCATATGCATTAATGCTAATTCAATTGAAATAGATGTTACTGTTTCTAGAGGATGAAAGGTTAAGGTTAGCTTCTATATGTTCTGCTAACCATATGTCAGTGGTTTATGACTAAAATAATTGCTGTAGTGTTTCCTCCACTCAGAATGAAAGAAAATATAGAGAAAAAGAAGCACATTTGCAGGCTTGCTCTTTCATGAGGTTTTATGATTCCTCAGCAAGACTGGACCTGTTCTTGATGACAATGAATCCTATTTTTGCAAGTTGCTTCTCAATGTTCACAGTACTACTCCATTTTATGGAGGAGACTGACCTTTGCATTCTGAACATTCTCTTTATGAAACCCGAGTTTTCTTAGGCTTTGTTATCCTGTGGGTGACAAATGAGATCATACAAACATTTGTGCTGAAATTCCATCAAGCTACAATCCCTATCTACTTCAACAGCACTTCAGCCCTTCCAGCTCCTCCCTGCTCCACTGCACCTTCATTTGTTCTTGGGAGGGTCCGGTGGGGTCACGGACAAGTCTACTTCTGTGGTAGACATGATACCATACAAGTCATCAGTGCTCCAAGAAGAAACAAAGTCTCTCTACACTTCTGTGGACACCACTCTGTGTGAACATTACTGCTTTCCTGGGACCTACAGGCACTAACCTGCTCCATCCTCTACATCTGCTCTCTGTACTCTTTCCCTAAGTACTTAGAAATTTTTATTGCCTGGGTCCTTTCCTGAGCCCTTTTCTGTGGCAGAATTATGAAGATGGTGTGTTCTTCTCTGGGTCACTGTTGCAAACGTTCTGAAAATAGAGTTGTTTAGGCCACAGTGGGCTATGGCTTTCAGTGAAAGTGCTATTTTAGTTTTATTTACTGAATTCTCTAAGCATTCAGATGTCTCAGAAAATTGGAGCTAGAAATACAATTTATGTGGCAGACAATGTAATCAAAATCCATACTCTCTTCCAAATATCTATTCTATATTCACAAGCTCATCCTGCATGGTTTCTCCTTTCCTTTAAGAGAACCCTCACCCCTCCTACCAATGGGCATCCCTTGAGTGATCCACCAGAGCACCAGATTTGTCAAGGAAATCCTGCACTCTGTTAGAAAATGGTCTTCTCTTGTATGCAACAGACATTCTAAGTCCATATATATGTTACAATTCTCTTAAAACTGAAACCAGTTTCACCTCTATTTTTTAATTGGGTATTTAAACGAGTTATGAAGATTCAATAGATTTGATATTCCTCAAACAGATACCATATCAAGATACAAATTTGCAAAGAAAAGTATATGAAAACCAGCTTCATGACTGTTACCTCCTCACCTAGCTTGATGTTTGGGTCAAGCATGGAGATGGAGAAAGGCATTTTAGAAAGCAACGCCCTGGAGAGAATTATGATGTGGCATGGGTTCCACCATTCTGAGGCTTGGAGAGAGGTGCTTCCCAAGATCTCTCAAATAATGTGATTTGTGTCTCCTACAGCTGGAGCATTTCCAGTGAATTCATGTTCATGCTTTCTTATTAAATATAGAAGTAGACTGGCTGGATGACTGCTGCAAGATTGAGCAATGGTTGCAGGGTCAGAAATGGCTTAAGTCCCTGTGATTTGTCAAGGCCAAGTTTCCAAGGCCATATGAAATAGGGAGGTTCTGTCCAAGAGGGACACCTAAAAGCTCAAATTGACCTGAGAACAGAGAAGCTGAAGAAGTTTGGCCAAACTGGGAAGGCTCAAGACCAGTCAAAGGTAGTACCAGTGAAACAAAAACTCTCCTATGTTCATTATCTGTCCTCCTTCCAGATCACCTCTTCCTACTCCTGCCACCCTCCGAAGTCAGTAGCTATCAAATGGGGAAGTGGGTAAGCCAAAAAGAGGGAAGAAGCTACCCATATGTGTGTCCTCTAGGGCAGATTGCTCACTCGAAGAGCTGTACCTACTTGTGGAATAGAAAATAAGGCATGCTCTGAATGAAGGACCTGAATGCTCTATTTTCTAAATTGAAACGTATTTTATGACCTGAATAGACTATAAAGTCACTGACTAGAGAGTCATGGAACTTTCAAGTTGTTTTTCAGAGCCATGGAAAACTAACAAAGATAAAAGTACAATGAGAATACAAAATAAAATCACTTTATGAAAATATTCCATTAGTCCATGGAGTTTGCTCAATACACTAGGTATGTCATTACAAATCCTACATGTTAAAAGGGAAAGTATCACACTCATAGTCTTAATATCTGGTTGGATCCCTTTTCTTCTTTTTAATCATTTAAATCTATGTGAAATTCCACATTTCTAATTAGAGCAACTTCCATAATGTTTTCAATCTTACTGATTATACCAGAGTTTTATAATTATATACATTTTAAGGCTATAAATAACTTTAAGAGGATCAAATCCAATGGTTCCCAACCTTTAATGTGCAAACAAGTCATCTAAGACCTTGCTAAGACACAAATTCTAATTCAGTGTGTCCAAAGAGGACTGAGATTTTGCATTTCTAAGCAGCTCCCAGATGATGTTAATGCTGCTAGCCATGAGCCATATTTTGCACAGCAAAACTCTATATACATCTACCCCACTATTATAATATAACCAATAAACTTAAACCCTATAAATGAAGAATTAGAAGTCCTCATATGAGGTAATGAAACAAGGAGCAGATTCTAGAACTGGGGCCTCTGACATTTGCCTCCTTAGGCCATGTATTTCTTCACTGTCATTACTCTTATCATATGTAATAAACAATCCAGGAGCTTTGTTTTCCAGGTATTACATGACCTGTGAAACTCCTCATCCATATAAAAACATGATATAGGTTGTACTAGCCAACTGAGACCAAAAACAATGATGGTAGTTACTGAAACTTATAAAAAACGATTAATGTACTCAACTAGACCCATGGAAAGAAAAATCTGACTGAAATCTGACTGCACTAAGAAATTTCACCTCGCTTTGCTGACATGCTTCTACTTGTGCCATTTTTTCCCCACCAGGAATACCTTTCATTCTTACATATTTCAAATGCTTTAATTTATGCATAATCACTCTCAAGAAGCCTTACCTGAAAGTCCAGACTTAATCACATGACTATTCGCTGTTCTCCAAAGTATCTTGTGACTGCTTCAACTTTAACATTTACTATGTTATTTTGAAATCAGCCATTTATATATACGACTTATCTTGCTTTTGATGGCTGGGACTATATATTACTATTTGTGCTCCTGAATATCTAGCAAAATTCTTGGGATACATCAAGTGTTCAATAGATATTTATAGACAAAAATAGACTTTAAGACAATAACTTTTTCTGTAGACAAGGAGAGAAGTACTGACTTAAAAATCTGACTGTATTAGGGAGATATAATAATTATAAATGTAGATGTGCCTAGACACTTAAAATATGTGATTAAAAAACTGACAGAACTGAAAGTAGAAATAGACAATTCAACAATAATAGCTGGATATTTCCATAATCCATTCTGAATAATTGAAAGAGCAACTAAATGGAAAGTCAGCAAGATTATGGAAGACTTAAAATGATACAATCAACTAACTTGACTACCTAACTGATATATAAAGAACTCTTCATACAACAACCATAGAACATACATTCTTTTTAAGTACACACGTAACATTCTTTAGGATAGATCATATGCTAGGCCCAAAGAAATCTCAATAAATTTAAAAGAATTATAAACATACAGAGAATATCTCTGACCAGAGTGGAATTAAATTAGAATCAACAATTATAAGAAATAGGGTAATCTCCAAATATTTGAAAATTAGACAACATACTCTTAATCACTGGCCAAAGCAGAAATAACAAGAAAAATTAGAAAACATTTTGAGCTGAATAAAAACAAACATATCAAAACTTATGCGATGTAACTAGAGCAATGTTTAGAGAAAAATATAGAACTTTGAAATGACTTTGTCCAAGAGGGAGAGAATGACATCAGCAAGGTAACAGAATAGGAGTTATTACCATCATCTCTCCATAGTGTACTGATTTTGACAACCACCCACTGACATTTGTGTGAGTTCAGTAGTCTAGTGGAGAAGTTCTAGCACACTGTTGGAGCAAAATATTTGGGAATAGACACACTGGGGAGGGAAGAACAGCTTTGGTTTATCCACATTACCCCCCCTTCAAGGTGGCACAGCTCAGTAGCAAGAGAGATCCCCCAAGCGTGTGATCCTTCCCATGGGAGAAAGTAAGAGCATAATAAGTAAGCACCCAGGTCTCTGAGCTATATGGGAATCTGCCCAAGAGGTTCACTATTTTTTTGCCCCATGCAAAATTCTGAGGAGATCAACATGGCTGAGTACCTGGGAGAGGCTGGTAGTAGGAAAGAGAGGTAGGAACTCACAGCAGGAATTCACAGCAACTAGGGTGTGAAACTCAATAAAGAGTCATGTATCCTACTAACTGCCTCATGGGTTTCCTTAAGAAGCCCTGCCATGAACTACTTGGGATACTTTGTCTCCAGACCACCCCCCCAAAAAAAGAAACTGGCCCATGGGCTTCCCCATATATCTTCTCTGTGGCTGACTCCCCATCTTCCTCCACTAGACATGGAGTGTGAGCCTTTACAGATGACTCATGAACAAGCACAGTCAGATTTAGCAGGATTGAGAGAAGGCACACAAACTTGAGCATTTCAGGGCATCACCCTAGGGAAAACAAACAGGAGACTCTCAGCACCAGGCCTACTTTTGTGGGATCAAGACAAGGCATACAATTTTAAGAATTCTCACCTAAGAGGGAACAAGAGGGATAGAGTGGCTGCATCCATAGAAAAAGTCTAAAAGAGCCTCAGAATCTCAAGCCCAGGTGATTGGTGAAGGTGTTTCTCTCCCAAAGCCAGTTAGTAAAATATGTCTTTACTTATTCAAATATAAAGACAGCAATTCAAGACTTCAAGAAACATAAAAAAGGAAACATGATACTACCAGAGGACTACAATAATTTCCCAGTTACCACTGCCCCCTCAAGAGGGGTAAGAACTGCCTGACAAGTAATTCAATTTTTTTTTTATGGAAGCTCAGTGAGAACACAGATTGACAACATTAGACAATGATTAACAAAGTGTGAATTTCAATAAAGAAATTGTCTTAGTCCCTGCCATGTCAAAACACCATGGACTGGTTAATAATACATATTTTTTTGTTCACATTTCTGGAGGTTATGAAGTCCATCAAGGTGCTAGTAGGTTTGGTGTCTGCTACAGGCTTTCTCTCTGTTTCCAAGATGGTGCCTTGTTGCTGAATCATCTGGAGGGGACAAATGCTGTGTCTTCACATGGTGGAAGGACTAGGAGGGAAAAAGGATCAATGCTGTTTGAAGCCCCTTTTACAAGGACATTAAAGTAATCCACAAAGGATAAGTCCATATGACCTATTTGTATCCTAAAAGCCTCTCCCTTAATACTATTGCATTAGGGGTTATATTGCAACATAAATTTAAAGGGACACAAACATTAAAATCATAGCAGAGTTAGAAAACATTTTTAAATAACAGAAATTCTGGAGCTGCATACAGTAAATTAAATGAAAACTGCAATAAAGAAATTTCAATAGTAGGCTTGAGCAAGGAGAAGAATGAATCTGTGAAATTAAAGACAAGGTCAGTTGAAATTATCCATTGAAAGGATATTTTAAAAAGAGTGAAATTGAATGAAGAAAGTTTATGGGATTTATGTGATACCATCAACAGAAATAATTTACAAATTATGGAATTCCAAAGAAGATAGAGACAGAGGGAGCGTGGGGTGGGTACAGAATGCTTATTACATACAAGGGACTCATTACATACAAGGGGACCTTCATTAGACAGAGCAGATTTCTCAGCAGAAAACTTGAAGGCTAAAAGCGGGGTAATATATTCAAAGTTCTGAAAGAAAAAAAAAAAAAATCCAACCAAAAATATTTTGCCCAAAAAAGCTATCCTTCAGAAATGAAGAAAAGATAAAGGTTTTTCCAGACAAACAGAAGCTGAAGAAGCCTATCACCAACAGGCCTGTTAAAGAGAGTTCTTTACTAATAACTAAAGTCTCTTGATCATTTAACAAAAATTCATTTAATAAGAGCTCATTTAACAAGAAATGCTAAAGGGTGTTTTTCAAGCTCAAACTAAATTATACTAATTAGCAACATGAAACATATGAAAATATAAAACTCATTGGCAAAGGTAAATATATAGTCAAATTCACAATATTCTAGTCTGTAATGGTGGTATATAAATCACTTTTACTCTAGTATAAAGGTTAAAATACAAAAGTATTGAGACTGACTATAGCAATAATAATTTGTTAAGGGATATACAATATAAAAACTACATTAAGAAATTAAAACTTAAAATGTTGGGAGAAGGGAGAGTAAAAGGTACAGTTTTTAATATGTAATTGAAGATTGTTATCAGCTTAAAATAGACTGTTATAAATATTAGAGGTTTCATGTACACCCCATGATAATCACAAAGCCAAAACCTATAGAAGATACACAAAAGATAAACAGAAAGGAATCAAAGCATACCACTACAAAAAGAAAAAAAAAGATCAAATGACAACAAAAGACAGTAAGAGAGGAAGAATGGACAAAGGAACTATTAAAGAATAAGAAAACAATAAACAGAATAGCAGCAGTAAGTTTTTAACCTCAAAAGTACTTTAAATATAAATGGACTAAATTATACAATCAAAAGAAATAGGGAGGCTGAAAGGATACAAAATAAGACCCCAATATATGCTGTCTACAAGAAACTAACTTAAGCTCTAAGGACACACATAGGCTGAAAGTGAAAGGATAGAAAAAGATATTCCATGTGAATGGAAACAGAGGACAGCAGGGATGACTAACTTGTATCAGACAAAATCAGTTAATGTAATATACCATATGCATAGAAAAAAAACACCAATAGATGGACAAAAATCACTTGACAAAATTGAAGACCCAATTATTAAAAAACAAACTGTCAACAAACTATAAAAAAGGGAGCATCCCCAATTTGATAACAAGCATCTAATAATTAAAAAAAATACCCACAGCTAATATACTAATGGTGAAAGACTGAATTCAATGCTTTTCACTTAAGATTGAGAACGAGGCAAAGATGTCTGATCTTGACAATTTTATTCAACATTATATGGAGTAGCCTCTAGTACAATAAGGAATAAAAAAGAAAAAGGATAGAAAAAAGAGACAAAATTTTATAAAGGGACCTAGATAGGAAAGAACGAAGTAAACTCTTTTTTAGCAGATAACATACTATTTTTTGTAGAAAATCTCAACTACTTACAAAAATTACAATAATTGAGTTTAGCAAGGTCATGGAATAAAAAAATCAAAATATACAAGTCAACTGTATTTCCATATGCTAGCAATGAAAAATTTAAAATAAAATTAAGAAAACAGTTTTATTCAAAATAGGATGAAAAGAAGTACTTCAGAAAAAATTAGGAAAAATGTAAGACTTGTACATGGAAACTATAATAATATTGTTGGGTGAAATTAAAGCAGACACAAATAAATGGAGAGATAGCTTATGTTTATCAATTAGACAATTTAATGTTGTCAAAATGAAAATTCTCCCCAAATTGATCTATCTATTTAGTGCAATTAATATCAAAGTTCCAGTTGGGTTTTATTTATTTATTTATTATACTTTAAGTTCTAGGGTACATGTGCATAACGTGCAGGTTTGTTACATATGTATACTCGTGCCATGTTAGTGTGCTGCACCCCCAGTTGACTTTTTAATAGAAATTTACAAGCTGATCCTAAGCTGTATATATACACACATATACATATATATACACACACATATATATGTATATACACACAAAAACCTAGAATTGTCAAAATAATTTTTAAAGGAAAAAAGAAAACTGGAGCACTTACACTACTAATGTCAAAACTTACTATAAAGCCATAGTAGTTAAGACATGTGGTATTGCAACTCCATTCCAAGATGGCCAAATAGGAACAGCTCCAGTCTGAAGGTCCCAGCATGATCAACACAGAAGACAGGTGATTTCTGCATTTCCAACCAATGTACCTTGTTCATCTCATTGGGACTGGTTGGACAATGGGTTCAGCCCAATGAAGGGTGAGTCAAAGCAGGGTGGGATATCGCCTCACCCAGGGAAGCACAAGGGGTCAAGGGAATTCCCTTGCCTAGCCAAGGGAAGCCATGACAGATGGCACCTGGAAAAATGGGACACTCCTGCCCAAATACTGTGCTTTTCCAATGGTATTAGCAAATGGCACACCAGGAGATTATATGCCGCGCCTGGCTCAGCGCGTCCCATGCCCACAGAGCCTTGCTCACTGCAAGTGCAGCAGTCTGAGATCGACCTGCGAGGCACCAGCCTGGCAGGGGGAGGGGTGTCCGCCATTGCTGAGGCTTGAGTAGGTAAACAAAGCAGCTGGGAAAGCTTGAACTGGGCGGAGACCACTCCAGCTCACAAAAGCGGGCTGCCTCTGTAGTCTCCACCTCTGGGGTTATGGCATAGCTGAACAAAAGGCAGCAGAAACTTCTGCAGACTTATATGTCCCTGTCTGACAGCTCTGAAGAGAGCGGTGGTTTTCCCAGCACAGTGTTTGAGCTCAGAGAACAGACAGACTGCCTCCTCCAGTGGGTCCCTGACCCCTGTGTAGCCTAACTGGGAGACACCTCCCAGTAAGGGCCGACTGACACCTCATATAGGTGGGTGCCCCTCTGAGACAAAGCTTTCAGAGGAAGGATCAGGCAGCAATATTTGCTGTTCTGCAGACTCCACTGGTGATACCCAGGAAAACAGGGTCTGGAATGGACCTCCAGTAAACTCCAACAGACCTGCAGCTGAGGGACCTGACTGTTAGAAGGAAAACTAACAAACAGAAAGGAATAGCATCAACATCAACAAAAGGAACATCCACACCAAAACTCCATGTGTAGGTCACCAACATCAAAGACCAAAGGCAGATAAAACCACAAAGATGGGGAGAAACCAGAGTAGAAAAGCTGAAAATTCTAAAAAACAGAGAGCCTCTTCTCCTCCAAAGGATCACAGCTCCTCACCAGCAACGGAACAAAGCTGGATGGAGAATGACTTTGACAAGCTGACAGAAGTAGGCTTCAGAAGGTCGGTAATAACAAACTTCTCTGTGTTAAAGAAGGATGTTCAAACCCATCGGAAGGAAGCTAAAAACCTTGAAAAAAGATGAGATGAATGGCTAACGAAACAATGTAGAGAAGATCTTAAATGACCCGATGGAGCTGAAAACCATGGCACAAGAACTATGTAATGCATGCACAAGCTTCAATAGCCAATTTGATCAAGTGGAAGAAAGGGTATCAGTGATTGAAAATCAAATTAATGAAATAAAGCGAGAAGAGAAGTTTAGAGGAAAAAAGTGTAAAAAGAAATGAACAAAGCCTCCAAGAAATATGGGACTATGTGAAAAGACCAAATCTACATTTTATTGGTGTACCTGACAGTGACGGGGAAAATGGAACCAAGCTGGAAAATGCTCTCCAGGATATTATCCAGGAGAACTTCCTCAACCTAGCAAGGCAGGCCAACATTCAAACTCAGGAAATACTGAGAACACCACAAAGTTACTCTTCGAGGAGAGCAACCCCAAGACACATAATTAGCAGATTCACCAAGGTTGAAATGAAGGAAAAAAATGTTAAGGGCAGCCAGAGAGAAAAGTCAGGTTACCCACAAAAGGAAGCCCAGCAGACTAACAGCAGATCTCTTGGCAGAAACTCTACAAGCCAGAAGAGAGTGGGGGCCAATATTCAACATTCTTAAAGAAAAGAAATTTCAACCCAGAATTTCATATCCAGCTAAAATAAGCTTAATAAGTGAAGGAGAAATAAAATCGTTTACAGATAAGCAAATGCTGAGAGATTTTGTCACCACCAGGCCTGCCTTACAAGAGCTCCTAGAGGAAGCACTAAACATGGAAAGAAACAACCAGTACCAGCCACTGCAAAAACATGCCAAACTGTAAAGACCATCAATGCTAGGAAGAAACTGCATCAACTAACGGGCAAAATAACCAGCTAACATCATAATGACAGGGTCAGATTCACACATAACAATAATAATCTTAAATGTAAATGGGCTAAATGCCCCAATTAAAAGACACAGACTGGCAAACTGGATAAAGAATCAAGAACCATCAGTGTGCTGTATTCAGGAGACCCATCTCACATGCAGAGACACACAAAGGCTCAAAATAAAGGGATGGAGGAAGATATACCAAGCAAATAGAAAACAAAAAAAAAGCAGGGTTGCAATCCTAGTCTCTGATAAATCAGACTTTAAACCAACAACTATCAAAAGAGACAAAGAAGGCCATTATATAATGGTAAAGGGATCAATTCAACAAGAAGAACTAACTATCCTAAATATATATGCACTCAATTCAAGAGCACCAAGATTCATAAAGCAAGTCCTTAGAGACCTAAAATGAAACTTAGACTCCCACACAATAATAATGGGAGAATTTAACACCCCACTGTCAATACTAGATCAATGTGACAGAAGGTTAACAAGGATATCCAGGAATTGAACTCAGCTCTGCACCAAGCAGACCTAATAGACATCTATAGAACTCTCCACCTCAAATCAACAGAATATACATTCTTCTCAGCATCACATCACACTTATTCTAAAATTGACCACATAGTTGGAAGTAAAGCACTCCTCAGCAAATGTAAAAGAGCAGAAATTATAACAAACTGTCTCTCAGACCACAGTGCTATCAAACTAGAACTCAGGACTAAGAAACTCAATCAAAACCGCTCAACTACATGGAAACTGAACAATCTGTTCCTGAATGACTACTGGGTACATAACGAAATGAAGACAGAAATAAAGATGTTCTTTGAAACCAATGAGAACAAAGATACAACATACCAGAATCTCTGGGACACATTTAAAGCAGTGTGTAGAGGGAAATTTATAGCACTAAATGCCCACAAGAGAAAGCAGGAAAGATCTAAAATTGACACCCTAACATCACAATTAAAAGAACTAGAGAAGCTAGAGCAAACACATTCAAAAGCTAGCAGAAGGCAAGAAATAACTAAGATCAGAGCACAATTGAAGGAGATAGAGACACAAAATACCCTTCAAAAAATCAATGAGTCCAGGAGCTGACTTTTTGAAATGATCAACAAAATTGATGGACCACTAGCAAGACTAATAAAGAAGAAAAGAAAGAAGAATCAAATAGATGCAATAAAAAATGATAAAGGGGATATCACCACTGATCCCACAGAAATACAAACTACCTATATTATAAACACCTCTAGGCAAATAAATTAGCAAATGTAGAACAAATGGATAAATTCCTGGACACATACACCCTCCCAAGACTAAACCAGGAAGAAGTTGAATCTCTGAACAGACCAATAACAGGCTCTGAAATTGAGGCAATAATCAATAACCTACCAACGAAAAAAGTACAGGACCAGATGGATTCACAGTCGAATTCTATCAGAGGTACAAAGAGGAGCTGGTACCATTCCTTCTGAAACTATTCCAATCAATAGAAAAAGAGGGAATCCTCCTTAACTCATTTTATGAGGCCAACATCATCCTGATACCAAAGCCTGGCAAACACACAACAAAAAAGAGAATGCTAGACCAATATCTCTGATGTATATTAATGCAAACACCCTCAATAAAATAGTGGCAAACCAAATCCAGCAGCACATCAAAAAGCTTATCTACCACAATCAAGTTGGCTTCATTCCTGGGATGCAAGGCTGGTTCAACATATGCAAATCAATAAACATAATACATCACATAAACAGAACCAATGACAAAAACCACATGATTATCTCAATAGATGCAGAAAAGGCTTTTGACAAAATTCAACACCTTTTCATGCTAAAAACTCTCAATAAATGAGGTATTGATGGAACATATCTCAAAATAATAACAGCTATTTATGACAGACCCACAGCCAATATAATACTGAATGGGCAAAAACTGGAAGCATTCCCTTTGAAAACTGGCACAAGACAGGTACGGCCTCTCTCACCACTCCTATTCAACATAGTGTTGGAAATTCTGGCCAGGGCAATCAGGCAAGAGAAAGAAATAAAGGGTATTTAATTAGGAAAAGAGGAAGTCAAATTGTCCCTGTTTGCAGATGACACGATTGTATGTTCAGAAAACCCCTTCATCTCAGCCCAAAATCTCCTTAAGCTGATAAGCAACTTCAGCAAAGTCTCAGGATACAAAATCAAAGAGCAAAAATCACAGCATTCCTATTCACCAATAACAGACAAACAGAGAGCCAAATCATGAGTGAACTCCCATTCACAATTGCTCCAAAGAGAGTAAAATACCTAGGAATCCAACTTACATGGGATTTGAAGGACCTCTTCCAGGAGACTATAAACCACTGCTCAATGAAATAAAAAAGGACACGAAGAAATGGAAGAATATTCCGTGCTCACAGACAGGAAGAATTGATATCCTGAAAATGGCCATACTGCCCAAGGTAATTTATAGATTCAATGCCATCTCCATCAATCTAACAATGACTTTCTTTGCAAATTGGAAAAAGCTACTTTAAAGTTCACATGGAACCAAAAAGGGCCTGCATTGCCAAAACAATCCTAAGCAAAAAGAACAAAGCTGGAGGCATCATGCTACCTGACTTTAAACTATATTACAAGGCTACAGTAACCAAAACAACATAGTTCTGGTACCAAAACAGAGAGATGGACTAATGGAACAGAACAGAGGCCTCAGAAATAATACCACACATCTACAACCATCTGATCTTTGACAAACCTGACACAAACAAGAAATGGGGAAAGGATTCCCTATTTAATAAATGGTGCTAGTAAAACTGGCTAACCATATTTAGAAAGCTGAAACTGGATCCCTTCCTTACACCTTATACAAAAATTAATTCAAGATGGATTAAAGACTTAAATGTTTGACCTAAAACCATAAAAACCCTAGAAGAAAACCTAGGCAATACCATTCAGAGCATAGGCATGGGCAAGGACTTCATGATTAAAACACCAAAAGCAATGGCAACAAAAGCCAAAATAGACAAATGGGATCTAATTAAACTAAAGAGCTTCTGAACAGCAAAAGAAACTACCATCAGAGTGAACAGGCAACCTACAGAACAGGAGAACATTTTTGCAATCTACCCATCTGACAAAGGGCTAATATCCAGAAATCTACAAATAACTTAAAGAACTTAAAAAAATTTACAAAAAAAAAAAAAAAAAAAAAGTGGGCAAAGGATATGAACTTGAGACACTTCTCAAAAGAAGACATTTATGCAGCCAACAGACACATGAAAAAAATGCTCATCATTGGTCATCAGAGAAATGCAAATCAAAACCACAATGAGATACTATCTCACACCAGTTGGAATGGTAATCATTAAAAAGTCAGGAAACCACAGATGCTGGAGAGGATGTGGAGAAATACGATTGCTTTTACATTCTTGGTGGGAGTGTAAACTATTTAAACCATTGTGGAAGACAGTGTGGTGATTCCCCAATGATCTAGAACTAGAAATACCATTTGACCCAGCGATCCCATTAATGGGTATATACCCAAAGTATTATAAATCATGCTCCTATAAAGAGACATGCACACATATATTTATTGCAGCACTATTCACAATAGCAAAGACTTGGAACCAACCCAAATGTCCATCAATGATAGACTGGATTAAGAAAATGTGGCACATATACACCATGGAATACTATGCAACCATAAAAAGGATGAGTTCATGTCCTTTGCAGGGACATGGATGCAGCTGGAAACCATCATTCTGAGCAAACTATCACAAGGACAGAAAACCAAACACCACATGTTCTCACTCATAGGTGGGAATTGAACAATGAGAACACATGGACACAAGGAGGGGAACATCACACCCTGGGGCCTGTCATGGGGTGGGGTACAGGGGGAGGGGTAGCATTAGGAGAAATACCTAATGTAAATGATGAGTTAATGGGTGCAGCAAACCAACATGGCACATGTATACCTATGTAACAAACCTGCACGTTGTGCACATGTACCCTAGAACTTAAAGTATAATAAAAAAAGACATGTAGTATTGCATATAGATAAATGAAACAGAATTGAGACTATAAACTCTTATATTTACAGTCAATTGATTTTCAACAAAATGCTAATGCAATTTAAAAGGGGAAAGAATATCTTCAACAAATGGTGATGAAACTCTTGGATGTCTATGTGCCAAAAAAAGAACGTTACCTCAAACTATAACAAAAATTAACTCAAAATTGATGACTGAATATTAATATAAGAGCTGAATATTAATAAATAGATCAGAGGAGGATTTTTTTTTATTCTGGAGTAAGCAGAGAGTTTTAGAAACAGCATCAAAAATACAACCCATAAAACAAAAATTGATAATTGGGAGCTTGTCTAAATGATAGACGTTTGTACTTTTAGCAACACAATTAAAATAAAAACAGCAGCCACAGTATGGGAGAAAATATTCACAATCAAATAGCTCATACAAATCTTATATAAAGAATATTTAAGGAACCCTTAGAACTTGATAAATAAGGCAAACAACTCAATTAAAAACAGGCAGATGTGAATAGATATTTTACTATACACCCTTTAGAATGGTTATAATGAAAAAGACAAGTCAATGGCAAATACAATATTCCCCCCACAAATTGTCAGTTTCACTTTTTCCCCAGATTTAAGTTACCCATGGGCAGCCAAGGACTGAAAATATTAAATGGAAAAATTACAGAAATAAACAATTCATAAGTTTTAAATTGTGTACCACTCTGAGTAGTGTGATGAAATCTTGCACCTTCCTTCTCCTACCTGGGACATGAATTGTCCCCTTGTCTAACAAAGCCATGTTTGTCGCTTGGTCATGGCTCAGTGATCCTCTTTCTGTCCAGTGTTCAAAAGGTCAATGGTAGAGTAATGCTATCTTACAATGCATATGTCATTCATCTCACTTCATCTCATCACATACACATTTTATCATCTCACATCAACACAAGAAGGGTGAGTACAATACAATAAGAAATTTTGAGAGAGGGACCATAGTCACATAACTTTTATTACAATATATTGTTATAATGGTTCTATTTTGTTATTTGTTTTTGCTGTTAATCTCTTACTGTGCCTGATCTATATGTTAAACTTTAACACAGGTATGTGTAAATAGGAAAAAGTATAGTATATATAGAGTTCAGTACCATTTACAATTTCAGGCACTGACTCAGGGTCCTGGAATGCATCCCCTGCAGGTAAGGTGGGGGACTACTGTATTGAAGAAGGGTACTTTAAAATTGTACAACCAGTTGGAAGACAGTTGATGGTTTCATTAAAAGTTAAACATAAAGCAGTCATACAACCAACCCAGCAATTCTGCTCCTAGGATTCTACCCAAGAAAAATGAAGACTTAGGTCCACACAAAAACATTATAAATGTTTATAATGGCATTATTACTAGTAGCCCCAAACTGAAAAAAAGTACAAATACCTAATTGGTTAATGGATAAATAAAATGCATACAAATGGAAAACTATTCAGCAACATAAAGGAATGAACTACTGACCCATGCTTCTACACATAAGACTTGAAAGCATTATTTTATGTGAAATAATGCAGACACACAAAAAACTAGATATTATATGCTTCTATTTATATAAAATGTCTAGACAAGAAAAATGTTTAGAGACAGAAATCATATCAGTACCCAGGGCTAGAAATGAAAGTATGGATAAATTACAAATGGACACAAGGGAAATTTAGCGGTTTATGAAAAGTTCTAAAACTGGATTGGGGTGATGCTTGCACAACTAAATCTATTTAAAAAATCTCTAATCAAAAAAAATATTATTTTAGAGGTTGAGAATAGGATTAGAAATAAGATTTCTTTCTTTTATTATTTTAGCACTTCACCCTACTTTAGTTTAACATACTTGTTAACAAAGACATTAACTGTCTAATCAGTCCAGGATACCAGTCATTATATATCCTCTTAAAAAAATACGTTGTTGCAACAGGCAAGCAATTCAAACACTGTGACTGTTCTGTGGGACCATGTAGACCAGCTGAGCACCTGCTCTACATGAATTCCTCTCACCTAATATTTTTATGCTGTTTTAGACAAAGTCTGAAGCAGCAGTGCTTCTCATGCTCTATCTTTATCATGATTAAGTGACTTCTGGTCCTTCTCTTTCCTTCTTTTTAAAAGTGCCAAGGCTCCTTATGAGTGTTAAATTGTACTCGGCTCCAGGAGTTTCCAGTATGTCTCGGTGCTCACTGAGCCAAGAGTTTTAATCACCTCCTCTTCATCACATTGGTGAAGAAGAGACTCACACCCTAGGTTTATGAAGATGGCCAAACACATAAATGCCTGACACTGGACAGGTAAGGGCAACAGCAGTTAGTCATATATACTCATAACCCAGGGGAGAAGGATATCATATGTCACACAAAGCCCATGGACATTGCAATTGGGAATATAATGAACAACCAGGGGCTGTGGGAGGCAGGCTTTGTACTATCAAGACAACAAGTGCCCAGTCTCCCTGAGAGAGTGTGATTGGCTTGTATGAATAATTCCATGGACCAGCAGGAAACTGAAACTTGCTATTCAGTGAAAAGTAGCAAGTCCACCTGGTCTGTTTGATAAGGATGGTTGTTTGGATAAGGGACTTTATTCATGGGAGGAGAGTGGTGAGGGAACTTGCAGTTAGATCTGTTGAAGCCCTCCCTGTTTAATCAGATGTCCAGGCAGAATACAATACTGAGCCTTAATTTTAGGTCTTGTATCACACTAAGTTAAACACATGGAACATTTTACTTTCTATAAGTGATTGTATATCCAGAAAAGTGAATCAACTGTCCTGTTCAAATTCTCTATTTAGCCACTCCATGACTGTATTTGTAATCACAATATCTGTGAATTATATAAGTTGGAGAAAAAAAAATCCCACAAGATTAATTACCAAAAAGTCATCTATAAGATATTTTTATGCTTGCAAAGAATAGCAATAAACATCATTGTATATATTATAGGCCCTAAAATATAGGGAAAAGGTAGGAATTTTATATGGGTCTTCAATGTTCCCACCAAGTATTTTGTGCATCTCTATGACCCTACAACCCTGTATTGGTGGCTTCATTTCCCTGAGGATGGAGCCATGTTTTGTTTGTCATGGCGCCTCCAGCACCAAGCCTAATATCTGGCAAAATACTTCTAATGATGCCTAACAGTTAATGAGAATGCACAATATTCCAGACAACATCCTAAACAGTATGTACACATTGTCCCATTTTAATTGTCACAACCACCTGTGAAGTAGGTACTATCATTACTTAAGCTTATTATATGAGAGGTCAGGAAAATTTTTCTGTGAGGGGTCAGACAGCAAATATTTTAGGCTTTGTGTACCACAGATTGTGTGTTAAGACCACCCTACTCTACTCTTAAGACTATAAAAGCAGCCACATGATACACAAATGAGTGGGCATGGCTGCATTCCAGGCAGTGGGATGGATGTGGTTCACAGGTCAAAATTTGCCAACCCTGCCTTAGATCATGGTACTAATGCTTGGTGTGTTTAGTAACTTGCTCAAGGTCACACAGCTCGTAAGAGGCAGAGCAGGATTTTGTACCCCAAATCCTGATTTGTTTGACTCCAAAATTCCTTTTCCTAATTACTATTCTGTACTGCACCAAACTACTGCACTAGTCAATAGGGCCCCATACATATGTGTTGAATAAATTAAAAATTCTATTATATTCACTTTAGTATAGAAAAAGTTGAGTCTAATTTTATTAAGTCAGCACATAATCAGGACTTGTGATTCCTATCCTAAACCGAATTTAAAACATAATGAAAAGTTAATCAGTCTGGGATATTTTCACTAGGCCTCTGTCTACTCGTTTAATGGTAAAACAAGTCTATATCTAGTAAGAAAGAGCAGCTGTTAACAGAAGAGAAACAGACCCTGGTCTATAGGCTTTATTTTCCATTATCTGGATTCTCATCTGTAGCGGCATCACCATGGTTCACGATCATTTTCTTCAGGCTCTGTCTACGGACTAGTACATGTGACTTTCCAGCGCTGTTCAATCCTAACCCTACTCACATTCTCTTACACTAGAAATTCAAGTACCCCATAAACTAGCTCTTTTTCTCTCTTAAATTTGTTACAAAATACTAACACTTTTTTCACACTTTGTTGAAAAATATGCTTCTCAGCTAATACAGTATCTTCTAATTTTTAAACAAAAATTCGTAGGATGAAGAATAAAAAATTGCTGACACATCTTTAACTGACTATGCCTGGAATAATGGCATTTCTAAGATGATTCAACTATTATTTTTTATAAACAGGAGGAATGAATAGCTACAGCATTTTTACTTATAATTCAGAGCTCACTGTTATTAAAAAAAAAAAAAAAAGACATGTGGCATCCGGAAAATGTAATTAATTTGATGGTATAAGCCTTCATAAATTATCAAGTATTCCCAGTAGCAGCCATGAAAAACTTAGAGAGAACATGAGCTGCCTTTAAATTGCTTGTTTTCTCACAGCCAGAATTATTTTAAGGTGGTTGTGTTGCTGTTGGCATTAAAAGATATTTGAATTATTATTACCATTAATGGCTGACTCCACCTTTAAATAAGGTGATAGAGATTTGGAGTCACACACAAGCCAGCATCAATGTCTCAAGGCTGTCATTCTTCTCACTAATGAACTGCTGCTTACAGAAATTAATTACGGGGGAAAGGTTGCTGTTACCCCCACCAGGAATAAAGTCTCCAGATTCCAAATCAGGTGTTGTTGAGGAGGAAGTGCAGAGCTTCCTGTGGCTCCACCTCCCAAAGCTCTGCTCATCTTGTGCTCCTTCTGCCAGGCACAAACAACACACTTGACTGCACAGTGGGAGAAAAATGACTTTGGGAAGGTTTTCATATTTACAATCAGTATACAAAGCAGCCCCAGAAAGACAGCACAATCCAGTGACTAGAACAATTTCTTGGGACCCCCAAAGAGTAGGTTCCAGGCTAGGAGATCTGGGAGACCATGAATCTACTTTTGAATGTCCACATGGTATTTGCAAAATCAATAATGTTGTATCTGACCTCTCCAACCTTTCTAGAAATATGTCAGTTTCAATTATTAATAATATAATGCATTGCACAATTCTATCTTCTGAAATAATAGAAGACATTGATAGTTTGCAAAGTATTTAAGTAAGATCTGAAGACCATCTATATTACATTTACTATTCAGTCATGGGAGAAAAGCAATTGCATTATTTTCTCCATTTGACGGTGGAATAGCTAGCCTTCACAGGAAGTTAATTGATGTGTCATCCTAGAGATATTAAGGCCTAAACTGTATGCCCACTTTTTGTCAATTTGTATGGAAGTTTTGAGTGTATCTATGAAGTTCAGGTATTAGGTATTCTTGAAGTCCTTTTAAATCCTGTTTTGTTTTTTTTTTTTTTCGTTATGTAATAAACATATGTGAAAGGGATGGGCAGTTAGAAAATTAGGAACTTAAATTATGTGACTTAGGGCAACATAATCAAAATCTTAAGACCATTTCCAATATCATCAAAAATATTTTCTAAGTGAGGATGAGAGAAGATGATCTAAGAATAAATCAGCCCACATTAGAGAAGGAATTTCAAGTCTTCAGAGTTAAACTGGCCATTTTCTCAGCAGCACAAGTGCCTACAGCTGATTTGCAAGCAATTTTACAGACACTCTTGTCCTTTCACTAGCTGGAACGAAGAGGGAAAAGATAAACCAACTCTGTGGATCACGTATTTGAGATAGGGCTGCTAGGGGTGAAGAGCACTGATCTGAAGTCATTGATTATTAATATGCTTCCTATTCACAGGCAACATCAGGGTGATGAGGCTGTAAAACTGAAAATTCTAAAGAATGTTGTCATGAAAATGCTATAACCATCAGCTCTTGAACACTGGATGAAAGAATTTTCGTTCTTCTCTTTAGGTGTTTACTTATAATTACAGGATATGTTAAACAGTGACAACAATCACTCGAGCACACACACGCATGCACACATGCACACTGAAATGTACAAAGAATGAAAGTGACCAATTGTATAAATGTATTTTTTTCTGCAAAAAGAAGATAAAATGAGGTCAGCTTGTGCTTTCAGAAATCCAGCTCTGCTGTTGGTCCACAAAAATTTTGTGACTGTGCACAGGGGCACCTCCTGTGCCTCAGGATCTGAAAATCTGATGGCACTGTGTACAGTCATGACTTGTAGAGATACCTGCAGTAAACACAGCCGTTTATGTCTGTCTATCTATCCATCTATCTCTATTTATCACAATATATGGACCCAGCCCTGTCTGACATGGGTCACTCTCCAGTCAACTATACCTGTCTGACAGTTTAGCAGAAGTTCACTCTTAGCGGTTACAATAAAAGATCTTCCAATTTGCCACAGAAAGCTAGAAAAATGGTAAAGAAAATTTCTTAGCTCACTTCATTTTATTTGAATAAAAGTCACATGTGAAGTTTCAGTTTTTCCTCTTTTTTAAAAAAATATCCATTTAGAATCCAATGTACAGATTGTGAGACAAAGTAACAACAAAAGCTGTTTGCTCATTTCTGCTTGCCAACACAACTTCACTAAGTCCCTCACTCTGCAATAACGTGCAGCTCTCCAGAAAGATGCTTCAAAGACAAAACAGAAGAGAGCACATAGGTCCCCCATGTCTCTTGCCTGAGTCACTACACTCCTTAAAAGATAAATGACCTGGTCCTTGCCTTGTCCTACACATAAGTTAACGTCAGATGGGGTTAGTGATTATGCCTCTGTAATTTATAACCAGATGTACTCTTACACCCAAACCTTGATGTGATTCTGCTTTAATGTGACTTCTCAGGAAGTTTGATGTGATTTAGCATGTACTGAACCCCCATCCCCCTCCCTCCTCCACTTGTACATGAGATATGAACTCAAACACTGCTTTGGAGCAGTCTGAAAGAACTCCTAAGCGATAGGCCACAGTAAGACTTCCAGAAAAACCTAACTTTAATTCTTTAAAAGCTTGGCTTCTTTCTTTAGTCAATAAGATCAAGGAAAAGTGACACCATCTAAAGAATAGAAAATGAAAGTACCTTTCTTGGGTATTAGGAGAAATGTAAAAGTAAAAAGGCCATTTTTACCCTCTGTTGAAGGAAGGAAGTACTTGCTAAATTGTCCTAAATAAAGCCATATTGACCTTGACAGAAGCATCTTTAACTACAAAAGTACTCCTGACAAAAAGTACTCCCAATAAAAGTATAAAAATGAATTGATCAATTTCTGTTTTTTAAAATTATACTTTAAGTTCTGCGATACATGTGCAGAATGTGCAGGTTTGGTACATAAGTATACACATGCCATGGTAGTTTGCTGCACCCATCAACCTAACATCTACATTAGGTATTTCTCCTAATGCTATTCCCTCCCCTAGCTCCTCATTCCCTGACAGGCCCTGATGTGTCATGTTCCCCTCCCTGTGTCCATATGTTCTCATTGTTCAATTCCCACTTATGAGTGAGAACATGCAGTCTTTGGTCCCTGTGTTAGTTTGCTGAGAATGATGGTTTCCAGCTTCATCCATGTCCCTGCAAAGGACATGAACTCATCCTTTTTTATGGCTGCATAGTATTCTATGGTGTATATGTGCCACATTTTCTTTATCTAGTCTGTCACTGATGGGCATTTGAGTTGGTTCCAAGTCTTTGCTATTGTGAACAGTGCTGCCTTAAACATACGTATGCATGTGTCTTTATAGGAGAATTATTTATAATCCTTTGGGTATACACCCAGTAAGGGAATAGCTGGGTCAAATGGTATTTCCGGTTCTAGATCCTTGAGGAATTACCACATTGTCTTCCACAAGAGTTGAGCTAATGTACACTCCCACCAACAGTGTAAAAGTGTTCCTATTTCTCCACATCCTCTCCAGCATCTGTTGTTTCCTGACTTTTTAATGATCACCATTCTAACTGGCATGAGAAGGTATCTCATTGTGGTTTTGATTTACATTTCTCTAATGACCAGTGATGATGAGCTTTTTTCATATGTTCATTGGCTGCATAAATGTCTTCTTCTGAGAAGTGTCTGTTCATATCCTTCACTCACCTTTTTATAGGGTTTTTTTTTTCTTATAAATTTGTTTAAGGTCCTTGTAGATTCTGGATATTAGCCCTTTGTCAGATGAATAAACTGCAAAAGTTTTCTCCCATTCTGTAGGTTGCCTGTTTACTCTGATGATAGATTCTTTTGCTGTTCAGAAGCTCTTTAGCTTAATTAGATCCCATTCATCGATTTGGCTTTTGCTGGCATTGCTTTTGGTGTTTTAGTCATGACGTCTTTGCCCATGCCTATGTCCTGAATGGTATTGCCTACGTTTTGTTTTAGGGTTTTTATGGTTTTAGGTCTTTTGTTTAAATCTTTAATCTATCTTGAATTATTTTTGTACAAGGTATAAGGAAAGGGTCCAGTTTCAGTTTTCTGCCTTCCCAACAGCATTCATTAAATAGGGAATCCTTTCCCCATTGTTGTTTTTGTCAGGTTTGTCAAAGATCAGATGGTTGTAGATGTGTGGCGCTATTTCTGAGGCCTCTGTTCTGTTCCATTGGTCTATGTATCTGTTTTGGTACCTGTACCATGCTGTTTTAGTTACTGTAGCCTTATAGTATAGTTTAAAGTCAGGTAGCATGATGACTCCAGCTTTGTTCTTTTGGCTTAGGATTTTCTTGGTTATCTGGGCTCTTTTTTGTTCCATTTGAAATTTAAAGTAGTTTTTTTCTACTGTGAAGAAAATCAATGGTAGCTCCATGGGAATAGCATTGAATCTATAAATTACTTTGGGCAGTATGGCATTTTCACAATATTGATTCTTCCTGTCCATGAGCATGGAATGTTTCTCTTATTTCCTTGAGCAGTGGTTTGTATTTCTCCTTTAAGAGGTCCTTCTCATTCCTTGTAAGTTGTATTCCTAGGTATTTTATTCTCTTTGTAACAATTGTGAATGGGAGGTCACACATGATTTGGCTGTCTGTTTGTCTATTATTGGTGTATAGGAAAGTTTGTGATTTTTGCACATTGATTTTGTATCCTGACACTTTGCTGAAGTTGCCTATCCACTTGAAGAGATTTAGGGCTGAGATGATGGGGTTTTCTAAATATACAATCATGTCATCTGCAAATAGAGACAATTTGACTTCCTCTCTTACTATCTGAATACCCTTTATTTCTTTCTCTTGCCTGATTACTCTGGCCAGAACTTCCAATACTTCGTTGAATAGGAGTGGTGAGAGAGGGCATCCCTGTTTTGTGCCAGTTTTCAAAGGGAATGCTTCCAGTTTTTGCCCATTCAGTATGATATTGGTTGTGGGTTTGTCGTAAATAGCTCTTATTATTTTGAGATACGTTCCATCAATACCTAGTTTATTGAGAGATTTTAGCATGAAGGGCTGTTGAATTTTGTCAAACGCCTTTTCTGCATCTATTGAGATAATCATGTGGTTTTTGTCACTGGTTCTGTTTATGTGATGGATTACATTTATTGATTTGCATATGGTGAACCAGCCTTGCATCCCAGGGATGAAGCCAACTTGATCGTGGTAGATAAGCTTTTTGATGTGCTGCTGGATTCGGTTTGCCAGTATTTTATTGAGGACTTTTACATCGATGTTCATCAGGGATATTGGTCTGAAATTCTCTTTTGTTGTGTCTCTGCCATGTTTTGGTATCAGGATGATGCTGGCCTCATAAAATGAGTTAGGGAGGATTCCCTCTTTTTCTATTGATTGGAATAGTTTCAGAAGGAATAGTACCAACTCCTCTTGGTACCTCTGGTAGAGTTCAGCTTTGAATCCATCTGGTCCCGGGCTTTTTTTGGTTGGTAGGGTATTAATTACTGACTCAATTTCAGAACTTGTTATTGGTCTATTCAGGGATTTGACTTCTTCCTGTTTTAGTCTTGGGAGGGTATATGTGTCCAGGAATGTATCCATTTGTTCTAGATTTGCTAGTTTATTTGCCTAGAGGTGTTCATAGTATTCTCTGATGGTAGTTAGTATTTCTGTGGGATCGGTGGTGATATCCCCTTATTATTTTTCATATCCAGCCAAACTAAGCTTCATAAGTGAAGGAGAAATAAAATCCTTTACAGACAAGCAAAGGTTGAGAGATTTTGTCACCACCAGGCCTGCCTTACAGGAGCTCCTGAAGGGGTCTGGCACGGTGGCTCAGGCCTGTAATCCCATAACTTTGGGAGGCTGAGGCGGGCAGATCACAAGGTCAGGAGATCAAGACCATCCTGGGTAACACGGTGAAACCCTGTCTCTACTAAAAATACAAAAAAATCAGCCAGGCGTGGTGGAGTGCACCTGTAGTCCAAGCTACTCGGGAGGCTGAGGCAGGAGAATGGCATGAACCTGGGAGGCAGAGCTTTCAGTGAGCTGAGATTGCACCACTGCACTCCAGCCTGGGTGACAGAGCAAGACTCTGTCAAAAAAAAAAAAAAAAAAAAAAAAAAAAAAAAAAAAAAAAAAAAAACTCCTGAAGGAAGCACTAAATATGGAAATGAAAACCTGGTACCAGCCACTACAAAAACATACCAAATTGTAAAGACCATTGACATTATGAAGAAACTGCATCAACTAATGAGCAAAATAATCAGCTAGCACCATAATGACAGGATCAAATTCACACATAACAATATTAACCTTAAATGTAAATGGGCCAAATGCCCCAATTAAAAGACACAGACTGGCAAACTGGCGAATTGGATAAAGAGTAGACCCATCAGTTTGCTGTATTCAGGAGACCCATCACACATGCAAAAACACGCATAGGCTCAAAATAAAGGGATGGAGGAATATTTACCAAGCAAACGGACAGAAAAAAAAAAAAAAAAAAAAAAAAAGCAGGGGTTGCAATCCTAGTCTCTGAAAACAGACTTTAAACTGACAAGGATCAAAAAAGACAAAGAAGGGTATTAGATAATGGTAAAGGGATCAATGCAACAAGAAGAAGCTAACTATTCTAAATATATATGCACTCAGTACAGGAGAACCAAGATTCATAAGACAAGTTCTTAGAGATCTACGAAAAGACTTAGACTCCCACACAATAATAGTGGAAGACTTTAATACCCCACTGTCAATATTAGACAGATCAATGAGTCAGAAAATTTAACAAGGATATCCAGGAGTTGAACTCAGTTCTAGACCAAGCAGACCTAATAGACATCTACAGAACTGTCCGCCCCAAATAAACAGAATATACACTCTTTTCAGTACCACGTAGCACTTATTCTAAAATCGACCAAGTAATTGGAAGTAAAACACTCCTCAGTAAGTCCAAAAGAATGGAAATTATAACAAGCAGTCTTTCTCAGACCATAGTGCAATCAAATTACAATTCAGGATTAAGAAACTTACTCAAAACCATACAACTACATGGAAACTGAACAACCTGCTCCTGAATAACTATTGGGTTAATAAAAATTAAGGCAGAAATAATTAAGTTCTTTGAAACCAATGAGAACAAAGCCACACTGTACAAGTCTCTGAGGCACAGCTAAAGCAGTGTGTAGAGGGAAATCTGTAGCACTGAATGCCACTGGAGAAAGCAGTAAAGATCTAAAATCAACACCCTCACATCACAATTAAAAGAACTAGAGAAGCAAGAGCAAACAAATTCAAAAGCTAACAGAAGATAAGAAATAACTAAGAGCTGAGCAGACCTGAAGGAGGTAGAGACACGAAAAACCCTTCAAAAAAATCAACGAATCCAGGAGCTGGTTTTTTGAAAAGATTAACAAAATAGATAGACCGCTAGCCAGACTAACAAAGAAGAAAACAGAATAATCAAATAGATTTTTTAAAAAATAATGCCGATAGTAAGCCAAGAGTTTTCCCTGAAGTTTTCCATTTAGCAAAATACAAAGGGTTTGCAATTGTTTTCTATGCTTCTATAGAGAATAGCTTCATTTTTCTAGTTCTTCAAAAGAAGCATTTTAAGGATTGATGCAGATGGAAGAGGGAGTGAATTCATCAGGCATGGAGAGTATGACTCCCAGCCAGAAGTGTAGACCACATGCAAGCCCCAGAATGGAGTCAGGCAATCTCAAGTCCAAGGTCCTCACTTAAAAGATGAGGACATGTATGTTCAGAGGAGCAAAAGCAATATTTCTCAAACTTTACGGTTCACAGAAAGCATCCTGAAATCTTCTTGAAACAATGCCTTCAATCTTGTAGTTTTGATTAGGACTAGGATTCTGTGCTTCCTACAAGCTTCCATGTGCTACTGATACTGTGATTCCCAAGCCACACTGGAGCATTGTAGAAAAAGATGCTTTTCCATTTTAGTTAATGGAACAAAGAGGATTTGGCTATACCCTGCATACCTCTGATTAATTTTTTTAAGTTATACAGCTATTGCCTATATTTGACAACTGAAGTAGTTATCCTAGTTATTCAGTAGTATACTGGCTTTATTCCCACCAGAGAGAAGTATTATACACTTATTTGGTAACCGGATTCTGCTACAGGCTTTCTGAGTTCAATCCCAGTTTTGCCACTTGCCATCTATGTGATCTTGATGAATTTTCTACCTTCTCCTTGTCTCAATTTCTTCTGTGAAATAATGGTGAGAATATTATCTATCATATACAGTTTTTAGTTGTGTTTTGTTATATTTTACCACAAGTAAATCTCTTAAAACAGTCCCTAGCATAAGCTAGCCCTCAAAAATGTTAGACTTATCAAAAAAGAGTGGAGTCTGACTGATTTTGATGGATCATCTCACTTTATAGATATGAAACTTGAGACCTAGAAGAAAAGTAGGACAGAATCAGAATTAGCATTATTTTTGACTGCTTGTGACACTAGAAGACAGAAAAGTTCAAAACACAACTTGTTCTGGAGTAGGAGGGATAATTGCATGTGCTGAACACTGCTTTTGCCTGACATATCAAATAAATAGTATAATCTTCAGTTTTCTTAACAGTCTTGTGGAGTTGTCTTGTCACCACCACGTTTTACCTGAGGAAACCAAGGTACACATGTTAAGTGACTGGCCAGTGGCAGTTTAGCCACAAACACGGCAGTTCCAAGATTGGGACTCAGGCTTGGCTGACTCCAAAACTTGTGTGAGTTTACTAGGTGTGAGCCTTCTGATGTGGGAAACAGGGGTCTCCGTGAAACTAAGTAAGGAAAGGTTACCAGCACCTTGCAGGGTCATCCTCCTAATCCTTTAATAGGTGATCAAACATTGGTGATTGCTCAGCCAACACCTCCGAACTCATAGCAATTACCTTGCTTACAAGAAACAAGTCGTTTTCCTCTGCCTGGATGAATGTTTTTTCCATTCTAGGCGTCAGAGAAGGAAGAAAAGGGAAGTTTTGGTGTTTCTTTCTGCCCCAAGCCCCTCCAAAATTATCTCTCTCTCTTTCCCCCTCTTTCTGTCTCTCTCATACCTCTACTTTTCCATCTGCCTCTCAAAGGAATGTCACCATCATGTCCCCACATCCCCATATCAGTCTCTATTCTTGCCTAAGCCAATGTGGTTACAGAATTTAACCTTTCTCAGGATCACCATAAAAAACAGCGCCTCTCGAAACTATTGGTGCGCAATTTACAATTTACCTGTGACTTCACAGGGGCGATGGAAAAGAGGATTTACATTGGAAACACTTCAGCAAACTGCTTGAAATCATTCTTCTACAGGTTCCTTTTTTCCCACCTTGCAGAGATCCTTGGACCCCATTTCTTACCCCCATGGTAGCACTCACATTTGCTGGTTTCTTTCTTTCCCCCAGGGGCCTCCCCAACTTCTGCCGACCTTCCTTAAACATCATTTAGGAGAATGCCGGGGCTCTCTCTCAGACTTACATGTTCACACCTACCTTGGAGTAAACTATGGCCATTCAATCACAAGGACCTGCCTTTCCTAGAAAGCAGTGAAGTGCCTGTACAATAAGTTTTCTGGCCAGTCACAAAGTTGATAGGTAGCACCACTAGAATGGCAGGTGGAAACCATACGCAGCAAGAAGCCAGTCTTCCTGCCACCCCACAGCCTTTGCAGTCTGGTGAGAAAGAGTCATCCATTCAATGACTTCACAGTGCTGCAAGGGCTGTAAAATGAAGGCCAAGCATCATCTGAAGGGAGAGCCTGTGTCAAGAAAGGCTTCCGGAGGGAGGAACTACAGGCAGGAAACTAAAGGATGAGGTAGAATCATCCAGATGAAGATAGAGGAAGGAGGACTCCAGAAAGTCCAAAATGTTCTAGTTTCTTGATTCCCCATGGGAGGACACCCTTCCTTCCTATAACCCTTGCTCACCAGCTTACAGGTGATGTGTCCTAAGTAGGTTTAAGGTTCATTATAAGCCTTCAAGAGGCAGTTCAGGGAAATATTGATGACTCATCCTAATCCAGGAGGTGGTACCCTGGTATCTCTCTGGACATTATTACACATCATCTTTAATCTACCACAATATTAGTATATATGGATGATTTCATATGTCTAATAGTTTATTCTTGGAGGTAATAGGGAGTAATAACTATAAATGTCATTTGTTATAAAACTATATGGAGCTATGTATTTTGGTGATATGTATAATTTGCATAAATATATTTTTTAAAAGGTTTCTGTTTGCAATGATTTTCCAGCAACGCTATATAAATGATTATAATTCTAAGTACTAATGATATCAACAAGCCCATCAGAAGTTTTACTTAAAGTTCCCTCTCCATGACCTCTGTCAGCCCTACACTCAATCAAAATTTTTAGAGACTTGAACATTTGAGATTCTTTAGAATAATTTTCCAGGGTCACATCACTTTTGAATTCCAGTCTCTGCCCTTTTAGTCTTCACATTTGTTTCTTTACTAGAAAGTGATGAAAAAGACCAATGACTTCTATCTCACTCAAGGATAAAGTCAAATTCTTACAAGGATTTGCCAGGTTGTGCTGTGATTCTCTGCTGCCCCTCCAGATCCCTTGGACACTTTCTTGCCCTCTGCTGTGTGTCCATCTAGTATGAAAGCTTCATGAGGGCATACATTTTTGTCAGTTTTGGTCATTTTGGTATCCCCAGATCATACAAAAATGCCCATAGATCATTACATGAAGAAAAGTTTTTTTAAAAAACAACTGAGAATAGTAATTATCATACCTTGAGTCATTAGTGAATCTCAATCCATTGGCCTTTCTCTTCATCTCTTATAGTATCCTGAGATGTTATTAAATAAAAATAGCCTCAATATTTTATTCATTTTTATATATATATGCAAATAGACACCTATCTTGTATTATTATAACTTTATATTGCAGTCATCTTCATTCCTTTTACTGAACAGTAAACTCTTTGAGTAAGTGGCTATGTCTGCTCAATTCTAATTTTTCATATGACCTAGAACAGTGCCTGGAACATTACAGACAATGGATGTTTGTTGAATATGTGTGAAAGAACCAAAGTGAGAAAGCCTGAAACAGAGTTAATCTAAAATATAAACTGGGTTCACGTTTTCCTATTAGATAAGACAATCAATATCCTTCCTAAAGCTGTAGTGTTGCAGGTCACTCTGTGTACCTGGATCACTGCAGGGCTGGTAAAGATTTTCATTCTGATGGCTCAATAGTTGTCACTTCTATTCCCAGGTGGGAGGAGAGTGAGATGGCAGAAGTGACCGGGCTCTCTCTCCATTGATTATACTCTCCAGCAGCATGGCTGTTTTCCCCAGGATGGCAGGTGGCACAAGTGTTTTGCTACTCAGCAGGAGGTGTTGGCTTGATGCTCAGGACCTCTGTGACATCAGCGGGTGCAGCAGAAGGGGAGATGACTTCCTGACACAGATTTAACTGATTAAACTGCAAGTCCCCACAGCACCAGTGCCAGAGAGGCCCCTGGGACTGACTGCAGCCAACTTTCTCATTTATAGGTTTCCCTGTCTGTGATGCCTGACATTTTTAAGGCTAAGCTGACAAACAATCCATCATGACAGCCTCCAGAGATGAGACTCATATTAAGTAATTACAATAGCTTGGGTTTATAGAGAATATTTCTTAGCACTTAACAAGTTATCTCATTTTATCCTCTTCATGATCCATGTCTGTGAAACACAGAAATTCCTGCTTGTTTTCCAGCGGGTAGAGACCAATTGTGCTTTATTTATGTATTTATTTGTTATTATTATTATTATTCTGATGGAGTCTTGCTCTGTCACCCAGTGCAATGGTGTGATCTTGGCTCACTGCAACCCCTGCTCCCTGGGCTCAAGTGATTCTCCTGCCTCAGCCTCCCAAGTAGCTGGAACCACGGGCATGCAAGAGTATGCTTGGCTAATTTTTTTTTTTTTTTTTTTTTTTTTTTTTTTTTTTAGTAGAGATGGGGTTTTGCCATGTTGGCCAGGTTAGTCTCAAACTCCTGACCACGGGTTATCTGCCCACCTTGGCCTCCCAAAGTGCTGGGATTACAGTTGTGATCCACCATGGCTGGCTCCAAATACATTTTTGCCTAAATGAAAAGTAAAATCTAGGTGTTCGGATTTTCAGTTGAAGACAGTTTCAGTCTAAGGGTTGGAGACAAAATAAATTGTTTTTGAAAGCCAATGAAAGTATTTTCTGGAAAGAAGCCAATATAAATCAAAATGTAAAAAGTCAGGTACCATTGCCTCCTCTCTTTACATTTAAAATCGAAACTTCCTATAGCTGGTGTGTCTCTTTAATGAATTCTTATTCTTACTTAGTAAACAATTTTGGGTGTGTGTGTGTTTTTTTTAATGTGTATATGCCAGGTCGTATAGTTTAAAGGTGGTTCTAAAACTGTTGAATTTCTTCAAATAAGGAGGAATTATTATTGGCCATAATTATTGTGGTTTTTTTTCCCCCCTTAATTCTAAGGGTCACAGAAGATTCAGATGACTATAACCATTCATTTACAGTGTCTTATAATTTTTATTATAGTTTTTTATTTTTAAAAAGTTTCTTATGGTACAAAGACATGGAGAGGGTGGGGGAATACTCGTAATATAAAAAAAAGTTGAACAATGAGCCACACCTTAAAACAAAACAGTGAATAATGGTGGTTTCTTCTTGCATTTTTATATTTCTTGGTTTTATGTAGTCAATGTTCCATGAATGATAGATTTTAAAAATAGTCAAAGTTATTCTAATTTTTTTTCTGACTTTCAACATAGATTGAGGGGTTGATTTTCAATTTCTATCCACTGCAGAGTACAGAAATAAGTAGAAGTGAAGCCAGGATGAAATTGAAAATCCCACTAATGCATAGAATCAGCTGCCCAGCAAATGCTTCCTCTTTCAGTATCAGTTTTGCTGCCTTCCGGTTTAATTATGTCTCCACATCATAAGGAAGCATTTGTTCTTTACGTAGGTAGTAAGCCTAACTGCCAAATATTCATTAGAAGATCCATAGCCCAAACTACGTAAGCATCAAGCTTGTTAACTCATTCTATGAAACAAAAGGTTTTCTCTCCTTTGTTACTAAGAAGAAAAAAAAAAATGTCTCTTGAACACTTTGGACAATTTATTGTTTGAAAACTTACAAGTAACCTATTTTAACCTTCCAAATAGCCAATACTCCTTTGCTTAGTGTAGACTTCTCTCCATGGTACTGAGAAGGCAGAATCAATGGTGAGTATTTCCAATATCTTCAACTATCACTGATTTTTCACAGTCCACTCAAGGCTCTTGTTATTCCAGCACCTCCATCAACTATACACCTGCAGGCATATTCTTTTATTTAACACTTTTTAAAAGGAATATTTCTTCTAGTTGTCATCAATTTTGCATGTATCATAAAAAGTGACAGACAATATCAGCATTTTCCTTCAAAAGAAACAAAAGCAGAAAAAAGGGAAGGATACTGTGTGTGGTCTTATTTGCTTCATAGAGCAACCTGAAGTTACCGAGTCAGAATTTTCCTTAGAAGCGTAGCCTCTTCATATATGAGTCAATTTCCTTCTGGACACACAGTCACAAAGAACCAGAGGGTCACAACCTTCTTACAGGAGGTTTCTAGAATCTCTAAGGACTGTTAAAAACAACCGTGGAAAAAACATTTACTTAAGTGTAGTAACAACGTGTGCTGAGCATACTGGAAAAGGGAATTTCATAGAACTTCTGTCAAACAATTACAGACAGCATTGACTGCCCAAGAGCTTTTAAGCAGTGGTGACATCCTCTGCAGCAGTGAATTAAGCCCCAAGAAAAGTGTTAGTGTTATTTCAAAAATAATCATCAAAAATAACAAAAATACTTATTCCTGATGACGCATACAAAGCAACAAGAAGAAAAATCACAATTCCAATTTAGACTTCCTAGGAGGCCTTAGGCAATCCTTCATACATTTCTAAAGATCAATATTTAAGCAGCAGCAAGAAAACAAATATAGAGGTTTTTCTTTTCTTTCCTATTTGTGAAATCGGTACAGGACTCCACAGAACAAAGTACGAAATAAAATGAAAAATCCTTTCCCAACATGAAGAGAAAATAAGGCAATGGGTAGGGGTGGAGGGAGGAAATATATTTTTATAGATCAAACCAGTAAGCATTACTGAGATCTAAGAGCCAATTACTGCCAGTGCTATTTTCTAAGGGATTTAAAAATACATCGCCTCCTAATATGGCCCTAGCACCATCTCTTGAGATGAGAGATTTGAGCCAGACACAGGTGTTGTGAGCGGGGGCCCAGAAATGATTAGAAGGAGCTCACTGGCTGTGCCAAAGAGGTGAGTCTATGCCAGGAACATTCTGGATAGAGCCCCTCCAACTCCAGCGTTTACCAAAGCAAATTAGAATAAGAATCCACAAAATAGGAGAAATTCTCTGCTTCAAATGAAAAAACTAAATCAGAGAGGAGATGTCTTCTTCTACCTTTTGGGTCTTTTAACATTTTTTGAGACAGGGTCATGCTCTGTTGCCCAGGCTGGAGAGCAGTGGCAGGGCTATACTCACTGCAGCCTTGACTTCCTGGGCTAAAGTGGCCCTCCTGGCTCAGTGTCCCAAGCAGCTGGGACCACATATGTGCTCCATCATGCCCAGCTATTTTTTTTTTAGAGATGGGGTCTTGCTATGTTGCCCAGGCTGGCCTCAAATTCCTGGGTTCAAGCGATCCTCCCACCTTGGCCGTACAAAATGCTGGGATTACCGGCATGAGCCACTGGCCCCAGCTGATTTTTTCTTCTCAGTATTCTGTATTGACTCCTTCCTCTGCCCACTGCTGTGTTGAGCTCCCCCATGACCAGCAGCATGCCAGAATCCCCGGTGGGGACAGCATGTGTTTTAGGGGGAAAACAAGTCCCCTCCATTGATTCTCATTCATGTTCCCTCAGCTCAGCTTCACTCCTTTAAGAACTGTCCACTCAAATGTAGCGGTAAGCCTAGTATTCTAGTCTGTGCCTAGCCCTCATTCCTTCCATGTATCACACCCTAACGAGATGATTCCAACCATTTCTGTGGTGGGACATGTTAATGATTCTCTTATGATTATCTCTGACTCCTGTGTGGACCTTTAACTTCAAATTAGACATTGCCTCTTTGAGAGACTCATGAGTCCATCAAACTCAGCATGTTCAAAAGGGAAATTAAGATGCTCTGCTGGAGGGGGTAGAAACATACTCTAGGTCATTTAAGTAAAAATTGACTTACTAAAAGGATACAACAAAAAAGCCCATGGACATGGAAGGATAAACATGACATCTACTCAGCCCTCCTTGCCACATTTGTTTAAGCTTGGGCCACTTCCCTCATAGGAAGTCACAACATGCTGGCTGCAATTCTAGGCATCCAGAGAAAGAAAGGAGATTCATTTAGTTCTTTTCAAAAGTGGGGGCAACTTCTGAAGAAGATCCAGATCAGACTTGAGTTTACTATACATTTGACCAAACCTATTTCCCTGTCCATTTCCAAGCCAAGCATTTGCCAATACTCAGCTGTGATTAGAAGACAGTAAAGGAATTAAGAGTGTCTGTTGTGTATGTAACCAACTGAATACTTATGGAAAGCCAGGAACCAAATTTAGTCTCAGTTCTGAGGGACTGCCTTCCAGTTATCAACTATATCCTCCCTATTCTTATTTTCTATTACCCTTTTCCTCCTTCACTACACATGAGTCATTCTCTTGCTCACACACATCAAACTTTTTTCCTATTTAATTCACATCTCTGCTTATATCACCTCCTCAAATAGTTCCCTATTCGTAACCACTCAATCTAAAAGCAGCACCCTACCATTTTCTACCACCTTATTTGGTTGATTTTTCTCCCCAGTACCTACCATTCTCAGACAATATTTGTACATTTATCTTTTATCTAGTTTTCTACTAGAATATCATTCCATCAAGGCAGAGCTTTTTCTTCTTTGTTAAATGCTATATCAACAGTGCCTGGGACCTTTCCTGGTATATAGTTAATGCTCAGTAACTACTTTTTGACTAAACAAAGAATTTTTCAATTTCTTAGTCTTAAATTCTAGGCAGAAAACATATTATTGCAAAAATCGGGGTGAGGCATTTGCTCACAGTCAACTGTAGACTGGCACGGGATCATGTGCTTCACAGGTGGGGAGACCATGTACCCCATTTGCTCTGGAGAATCCTAGCTCATTCCTGCTGTTCTGTAGTCATTATTGGCAGCTTCCTATTCTCAATCGCTAATATGCCTCCATTTAGATAATAAATTAGATGAGCACCCCATGCACAAGGAATGCCCCATCTAGCAGCTGTGGAAAGAGAGGCTGTTTTCTAAATAAAGGAGTGTGGTAGGAAATGAACTAGCATATTAAGTACTCTCCCCGATTCTTCTTCATTGGGATTCTCTATGCCAGAAATCTCACTGCCATTCACCCAGATGGCAAACTAAAACTAGTCTCTGCTGAGATGTTCAGTTGTCTCTAAGGATATGTCATGTCCGTTCAATCAGCAATTAAACCTTTTTTAAATATACCTCTTTTTTATATCTCATAACTACCTCCTCTTTTTTATCCCCAGTGCTAAAATTCAGGCTCAGAACTTTTCTCCTGGACTGCCCTGATATTTTTATTTCTTTTTATTCATAAATGGTCAATGTGTCTTAGGGGGAAAAAAAAAGTCCCATCAGGTGATTCCTGAGTATAATCCCAGTATACCACCTTACTGTGTTGCACATCCTGTTCAAAGGTGTTATGAATATTAATTCATTTAATCCTCATAATAACTCCATGCAGTAGGCATTAATTATATTATCATTGTCCCCTTCTAAATGTGGAAGAATTGAGGCACAGAGAGGTTGAACAATGGCACACAGCAGTGACCATGTGAGGAATCAAGCAGCAGAGTGGGACTCAGCCCTTATACTGAGCTAACCTGACAGGGATCTCTGCCCATGATTCCACTCTACATGAAGGGAGCAAAGCATTGGTGAAACCTACAGTGCCTTAGAATGGTATACAAGGGCTTCTGTAATCTAACTTTGCCTCCTTCTACAACTTTACCTCACCATGACAACCTAGTTTCACCTTTCAGTAAACTTTTGCAGAACATGCTACTTTTCCCCAAATGGGTCATGGTTTTTCATGTCTTTCTTTTTACTTTGCTGGCAGACCTCATTGTTATACCTAGAATGTCACAATGTCTGGGATACCCAATATAGTAAATCCCAGTAAAACTTTCAAGATTTGGGCTTTGTTACTTCCTCTATGAAGCTTTCCTACTCTTCTAATATATCTCTTCCTTGTTTCTACTATGTCCTACATATAACACATTGTTTCACTGCTCGAAGACAGGGTTCATATCTTGGTCATTTTTGAAAATATGCTTATTGCATAAAGCAAACAGATCAAAGAAGAGTAGTGAGATGTTCAAATTCCAGTCATAAAATAAAGCATCCAGAGAGGGGCAGAAAAATATTCCTCACTGACCCACAGAGTAATAGTCACAAATATTAGGTTGGTGCAAAAGTAACTGTGATTTCTTATAATAATTTAATATATATTCACTTCTCCTTTCTATAACCGAGTGTAGCAAACTATGACCTATGGGCTAAATCCAGTCTGCCACCTTCTGTGTGAGTGTGTGCTCATGCACATGTGCACTGCCTGTTTTTTATAATAAGGCTTTAGAGAACACAGCCATGCCCATTCATTTCTGCAAGGTCTATGGCTTCTTTCATGCTACAATGGCAAATTTGAGTTGTTGTGACAGAGATTATACATCCTGCAAAGATGAAAATCTGTAATATTTGGTCCTTTATAGAAAAAAGTTTGTGACTCCAGTTCTACAATAAAATGTTCAGTGACTGTCATGAAAATGCTATTTGACGATGCTCTTCCATTTGTCAATCTAGACCTGCTGTCACAGGATAAGGCTAGAGATCCATGCAGGAAGAGGAGCATGAATAACAACACAACTTCAAGTCATAATTTCTATTCTCATTATGGCATAACAAGATTTATCTCCTTTTCTCTGGGATATAGATGCCCCTTTTAGGTGTGTGGCCTAGACTAAACTAGAACACTCATGAAGAGATAGAGCTACTTAACTCCAAATACCTAAGTATGTTGAGATGATTTCTCCTAATGAGGAAAACCTTTGCTCTTATATGTCCTGTCCTCTGATACTGGACCAGGAGGGGTGACTTTTCTTCATTCTTTCCTTATAGGTACAAGAGCTAAAATGAGCTCCTTGCCCCACCCACCCAAGCTCCATTGAGGGGGAATTTGGAGGCAAACAAATGACCGAGAGCACTCATCTAAGGACAACAGAAAGAATTGGAATCATAAAGGAGAGGCAGAGTGATCCAGTTTTAGGAAGGATGGTAGTGGTGGCAAAGAGAGGTGGTGAGAGCAGGAAGGACCTCCTTATATTTTGAACTCACTTTAATAATGATTCATAGTTTTCCTGAGGCAAGAAGTAAATTCTTGTTTTGTTCTCTGAAGCCTTGATGTGGGTTTGGTTGTCTCACAGTAGGACCTTTTCTGCAATGTATCATCCCTTTTCATTCTTCCTGAGGTTGTGGGCACAGCTAAGGGGCTTAACCTGCATCTTTCACTTCAGTACTGTGTTATTAAAATGGCAGTCAATTTACAGAGGGAAAATAATCTTCTGCAAATGGAATCAAAATACTAGATCCATACTCCATTCCTTTACCATTTTCCCAGGCCCCAGAACAAAACAGAACAAAAAACAACACTGAATTTGGCATCCCAAGAGAATTTGTTCACTTTCAGTCCTACAGATATTTGTGTTTATGCGTGACAACATCTGGAGATACGTGGGCAATGCTAGCAGGTCTTTAGAAAAGCAGATGTTGTGTGAACCATTTTGCACTACTCACCAGTAAAAGGGGCAGGCAAGCAGAACGGTGCCATTCCTTGCCTGGCATTTGGCAAAAAAGAGAAAACAAATGCATTTTTGACATCTGTTCATGTTCTTCTTTATAGCTTAGCTGTGCCAGCCAAGCAGGCCTGATCAGGCATAATTGATAAATTATTAAATGCAACTTGACAAGGAGGGCAATGAAAACTATTAATGAAAAAAAAGAGAAAAATGAATTGACTCATGTTTGTCAGGTGCTTTGAAGAAAAAAAGTTAAAGGGACAAGACAATCTCAAAAACAAAAAACAGTATTGTTTAAGCAAAACTGCAGTGCCATGGTGACTGAAACATAAATAACTTTGTTCTTTTTCTTTTGCCTCCCACAAATTATTGGGAGCAGACTGAAAAGTTATGTTCTTCATATCATGAAATAATAACAGCGACAAGTTACTGAGGGCTCTGTAAGGCATTACATAATCTTTAAATCCATATCAGGAATTATCCTCATTTTAGAGATTGAGAAACTAATATCCAGAGAGTAAACGGTCACATATGTGATCAAATGGCAGTGTCAGGATACAAAAACTGCCTTAAATGTGCATTCTTAGCTGACAGACTACTCCCAAGTACACGTCTATTGAGAGAGGCATAGCCTGGTAGCAAGAGCTTGGACTTTGGAGCTGCAGAGTTTTGAATCCTGCCTCTGCTATGTTGTAGCTAGTGGATTTGGTTTAGTTACTTCATGTGGAGACTTCAGTTTTCATGGCTGTAAATGAGCAACACAATCTATGTCACTGGGTTTCTGTATGAATTAAATCAGGAAATATATATATATATATATATATATATATATATATATATATTAAATTCCTTGGATATAGTAAACCCCCAATAACAACCGTCTGTTGCTTTTCTTTTCCTCATTTAATCTCATCTTGTGTACTCGTTTAAACTAGCATTTTGAGAAGATAAACTGTGATACTCAAATGCTCATAGTATAGTTTAAAAACTGTCTCAAGCTGCTGTCCTTGATAGATGATGTTTCAAATAAAAAGTCTTGTTTCCTCTGGTTACGTTATCACATCTTACTACTGTTAACATTACCAAACTTACCAAGCATCTTCGTGCTGTTAACCTGAAGTGGGTCAGGATTTCCAAACTATCTTTCTAAACAAGTACATTAAGGTAAAGTTCTGGGGCAATGAAATGGGGGCTTCTCAGTGTTCTGATAAAGGTATGACTAGCAACTATATGAGAATCCATCCAGCATTTATATCTTAATTTGGTAATTGAAAAGTCTCTATCACATGCTTTTTGCCTCTTACCTAAAATCTGATAGGAAGTTGTACAATAGGAAGATATACAATTCCAAATATCAAATGGATGTTAAATAATTATTAGTTGACAATATGAAGCAAAGGAAGAAGATTTGCAATAAACGACTTTAAGAAATGGCTTTCCGGCCGGACGTGGTGGCTCACGCCTATAATCACAGCACTTTAGGAGGCCGGGGGCAAGGGGGGGCAGCTCATGAGGTCAGGAGTTTGAGACCAGCCTGGTCAACATGGTGAAACCCCGTCTCTACTAAAAATACAAAAAATTAGCCAGGCGCAGTGGCACACGCCAGTAGTCCCAGCTACTCAGGAGGCTGAGGCAGAAGAATCGCCTGAACCCGGGAGGTGGAGGTTGCAGTGAGCCGAGATTGTGCCACTGTACTCCAGCCTGGGTGACCAAGTGAGACTCTGCCTCAAAAAAAAAAAAAAAAAAAAAAAAAAAAAGAAAAGAAAAAAAAAAACATTGCTTTCTAAGTGTGACATCTGTGAGCAATCAGGTAGGGGATGAGAGGAAGTGTCAAGAGTGGAATTCTTGCCTTTGTAAGTTCTAAGATGACATTTACCCTTCAATCTTTCTTTAAGTTCCATAGGAAACACTTCAGTAGCACTTCCTGATCGTGTATGATAACACCTGAGATGATTAGACAAAGAATGAGGCATAATTGTAAATGTTCAACAAGGTTACATTTTGTAATATCAACAGTAATAGAAGAGAAATCAAATATAAGTGGAATAAATGTGCATAAGGAGACTGTAAATGAAACACTAAGTAGTTCCTTTCTATTTGTATTTGTACTGTTTCTTTTTAGCAGCAATACAGTTAATTATCAGGTATTCAGCCTTTTCAACTGAATGTTGCCAAAATTTAAGCATACATTTTAAGGAAAGAAGATCTAAACCAGATGAACTCATGAATGACGTGAAACTAGACAACAGAAATTGCCTCATCACCATGGTGGTCTGAAAATACTTTCTTCATTGTAAAAGTCATGGGAAACATCTTATCTATGAACTTGTAATTTCCCAATAGAGACATAAGCATTAAATATTTTTAGGTGTATCTGAGAGGAAACCAAGACCACTGAAGACAAACTTTCCATTTCACCAAATAGTTACTCAGGAACAAACTTCAAAAAAATTCTATATAGATAAAGGGAATAGAACTTGAGCTCACTCAGTCTCTGTAGTTTAATAGTGCTGTATTACTAGTTAAATCATATATCCACTATGAACTTTAGTTGCCTCATCTACATAATGGAGATAAGTCTTTTCCATTAATTATTTATTATGAAACATGTCACCCCAATCACTAATTTTGTTCAGAAATCTCTAATATAGGTGAGACCCACCAGGGAGAGCTTGCATTTGTTTTATACAGCATTATTAGCTGTGGTGAGAGAAAAACTGTGGATAACTTGACAGCCAAGGGCTGGAATAATCTGAAGACTCACCACTCATATCTGGTAATTGCTGACTGATGGTTGGACCACACTCAGCTGGGGCTACAGAGTGTATGGTATTGGTTTCTCTCCACATAGTCCACTCCATCTGATACAGCTTTCTAATGGCAAAGAGACTGTGGTCCAAGAGCAAGCTCTTCTACAAAGCTGTGCTGAAGGTATATCCTCTTTTATGACTAGCCTTGGAGGCCATACACTGTAACTTCTGCCACGGCCAGGAGTTTATCCAGCTATGAGGGAAGGGAACATAGATCCATCTCTCAATGGGAGGAATGGCACAGTTACATTATAAGTATGTGTAGGATGAAGGATGTCACTGTGTCCATTTTTGGAGCATACAATCTACCACAATAGTAAAATCTACCATATAACATATATTTCTATTCTACTTTTTTCTTCCAGAAAAAACTCTTTTTACATGCCTTCCCACATTCTTTTACAATTTTTATCAATTTCTCAAAATAAAAGACATTGAAACTTAACACTGAAAATTGTTTCTTTTTTTATTTCTTTCCTTCCCTTTTTTTTTTTTTTTTTTTAGAGTCTTGTTCTGTCACCCCGGCTGCAGTGCAGTGGCATGATCTCAGCTCACTGCAACCTCTGCCTCCCAGGCTCAAGCAATCCTCCTGCCTCAGCCTCCCAAGTAACTGGAACTACAGGTGTGAGCCACCATGCCCAGCTAATTTTTATATTTTTAGTAGAAACAGGGTTTTGTTATGTTGCCCAGGCTGTTTTCAAACTCCTGGACTCAGGTGATCCACCTATCTTGGCCTCCAGAAGTGCTGGAATTACAGGCGTGAGGCATTGTGCCTGGCCTTGGTTTCTATCTCATGTTTTTGCTTTTCAGGTAATGGTTTCTTGAGTAAGGATGCAGTGTTTTAGTGAACTAAGTCAGGAAGGAGAGTGACAGGTAAAGAAACTCTTTTGTTGTTGTTACCTTGAATTATGAGAACACACTTTTAGAGTGAACTTTGCTAGTGCGACAAGAGTACAGCACTTTTAACAAGACTAGGTTTGCTTTATGAAAACACCCTTTATATTTTATATCAACTTTACAAACACTTCTCCTTATGCCCTTTTGTTTTTCATGATATAAGAGCATCAAACAAGGGCTAGAGTGTCTCTCATTTTGGATAGTGATTGTTGTGGGTATTATAAATGACAGTGTATATGAAGGTCTCTGACTATTGGTTGGATGAGCAACTTTTTTTGACAAATAAAAACCAAATATCACCAAAAGAACTAAGTTTACCAACTGGCAAGTTAGTATGCATTATTAATTTTGAATCTCAGCATCCACAATTCTGATCAAGAAAACAACATTTAAGACTTGGGAGAAATGATAATTTTCATATTGCATTTTATACCATCTTTCTTCTTTCATTCTTTTTGGATGAAGATAATGTATAAAGAAATACTTATAACTAATAATAAACACATGAACAGATCATAAAAAAAAAGACTTGGGAGAAATTAAAAGCTCTGGCAGAAGCTCTTCCTGAATGTCCCCAGTTCTTCCTCAAATGTCATAGACAGCGTACAAAGAGAGTGTCTTAGATATTTGTTTTCCCATCAAAAACCTGTTATAATACTCAATGCCAAATATTTAAACAAAATAAACCAGTAAAATTATGTATAATTCTACAACTTTCAAATTCCAAGATACATAACATCACAAAGACTCAATTAAAATCTGTTTACCTCCAAGTTTTATTTTGGCATTGATTTATTAAACAAGAAACTGAGAAAATTCATTGAGAATAGTAGCAAAATGAAGTGCATTATTGAACTGTTAGCAAAACTGCCAGGCATATTTTCTAATATGTGGGATAAGGAAAGAAAATAATGTAGAACAGTTTTCATTACTTCCATTAAACTGTTGCTTTTGTTTGTTGCCAAACCATACTATCTGAATGCAGTGCATTAATGGAAGTGTAGAGACTGAAGATCTGCATTAAGCAGCAAGTACTTCATCCCAGGTGCCTAGCCTACCATCTTATATTGTTACTGTTTCTGCAGTAGTCATCTCCGAAGTGATAAAGTCAGTGATGATTTTTCTGCTGCTGTCAACAAAAATAGCATTAGAGGTTTATGTCTGACCCTGGAAATCAAGTTTTACTTTGAAAAAAAAAATGCATTTTAAACAACATAGGGGGAAAAACTTGTCAGTTACATCCTATGCATATGTTGTCCAGTTAAAATAGAAGAGCACATTTTACTAGTGTAAACATAACCATTAGGTTTTATCAATAATAATCGGTAATTAGTTAATCCTTATAAATATTTTAAATTACTAATT
The DNA here is from genome assembly GCF_007565055.1 of Rhinopithecus roxellana. NCBI lineage: Eukaryota > Metazoa > Chordata > Mammalia > Primates > Cercopithecidae > Rhinopithecus > Rhinopithecus roxellana. Next base: position 55,424,536 of record NC_044557.1, on the reverse strand, counting down.
TCATGATACAGCTTAAATAAAGTGGTTCTTATCCTGAAAGAAAATGAACATAAAGTAGTTTTGAGAGGTGCAGCATCTGGACTTTTATGCAATTTGTTTATTCTGTGACTTGAAGCTTTCAATTCTCTGGCTACACCCCTGGCACAAATTGAAGATGTAAGAAAATTTCTTCAGTTAATTCTCAGTTTTTCTTGAGGAAAGGAGAGTGTAGAAAAATGAAACACCCAGATAATACAAAACGTTTTCTGTAGTCTTGCCTCTTGGAAAGAAGTTAGTGGATGTATTGTTGTAAGGTACCAGCTCAGCCTGAAATGGGCTATGCTAACTGGTGAGTCAGACTGCTGGGACTTCATTCACAAGCAGAACAGGAATTTTGGAAGAACCCTGTTGGGAGGTGTATTAGTTATCTACTATTGTGAAACAAATTATCACAAATTTAGTGGCTTACAACAATACACCTTTATTATCTCACAGTTTTTGTAGGTTGGAAATTTGGGCAGAGCTTCTCTGGATCCACTGCATCAGAGTTTTCCAAAAGGCTTCAATCAAAGTATCAGCAAGGGCTGTGGTGTAATCAGAAGGCTCAACAGAGGAAAGATCTTTTTCCAAGTTCAGTGGTATTGGCAGGATTCAGTTTCTTACAGGCTGTTAGGCTGAGGAGCTCACTTTTTTGCAGGCTGTCAAGCTGAGGGTCTTGGTTTCTTGCTGGCTATTGGCCAGAGGCCATCCCAGTTTCTTGTTATGTGGGTGTCTTCACATGGCAACTTGCTTTATCAGAGCATGAAAATCAAGGAAACAAAAGTCTGAGGGCAAAACAGAAGTCACAATATTTTGTAGCCTCATCATAGAAGTGATATCCATTACCTTTGCCATTTTCTACTGGTTAGACGCAAGTCACTATGTCCAGCCCTCACTCAAGGAGAGGGTATTACAGATGGGCATGAATGCCAAGAGGCAAGGATTACTGGGTACTATCTTAGTATCTGCCTACCCCAAGGTGGTTGAGTTCCAAAGGGGCTGGGTTGGGAGGAGCACTGTGTTTTCACTCTGGTATTGGTCTCTGGACCTGTGCCCAACTTCTGCAGTGAAAGCCTCAGCAGGCTAAAGTAAGAGCAATTGTTTTCACCTAGGATTCAGTGGCACCTCAGAGGTGTGGCTTCCTCTCCTATGTGATAGCATGTGATATTGGTTTGGGACAAGGCATATACTTCTCTCTTCTGCATGTGGCACAGCATTGCTTTCTCCTCTCAGCACCTGTGTTCTTTACAGCAACTTTCCTGCTTCCACAGTGAATTATGGGGAATTCTGGGAGACTATGTTCTTGTGTGTGTGTGTCCATGTTTTGCTTGGTTTTTTATTTTTTGTTTTTTGTTTTTTGTTTGTTTTTCTTCCCTCCCTGGGGAGAGAGAACAGAGAAAGGAAAGGTAAGAGATTGTCCTTGTGTTTTTATACAACTATAAAAGAGAATGTTAAACATTATAGGAATGGATGACTCTGGTCTGTTTGGGCAGCTTTGTGCATACTGGATACATAGGTGAACACATAATTCTTTTAAGGAATGAATATAGTCTGCTGAGCAATTTCTCTATTTTCTCATCTTCCTTTCTTTCTTTGACTCAGTGACCAAGTTTGTTGGAGGCTTTAAGCATTCTAATTTGTATGCAAAACAATAAGGAAAGCCAAATGTAAATTAATTATCTAAGTTTCACAACAGAAGGTTGATGGGGGATGGTGTTGCTAAACTGACCTCTATTCTATGTTCAAAGATATGTTTTGAACAATGCTTATAATATTCATATATTATTTTGGATAAGCGGGAATCTTAGCATATTAATTCTATTCTAATTTGTGAGAAAATTTCTGGCCACTGAAGTGTGTCTGTTTATCCATGCATGATTAAAATACACAAAGAGGATGCTGGTATTGATGTCATTAAGTAACAATAGGCTAAAGCAGAATAATATAGAAAAGAAAAAGGAAGAGATGGAAGCAGAAGAAGAGAAACATGAAGAAAGTATTTTTTCTTTAGTAATCCTTATCAGATCTCTTTTGAAAGATATACTCAAAGACCATTACAAAATGTTCATATTGTTACTTTCGAACAGTATACTTTAGACTCTTCCTGGAATGAAGGAAAGGATAACAGGAGACCAAAGTCTCAGATTTGTTTACTGAATTGGCCCTACAATTTCTTTTGTATATAGTTTTATAATGAGCTTATGATGAACCATTTTTTCCTGAAAACCTAGAGATCCTGGGATGGTGTTTCAGTACCATCTTATGTCTAATATTTATCAAAACAGGAGAGACTAAAGCATTAAAATGTCTAAACTTTATCACACATTTATGTTTGCTGGCAAGACTATATGACAGTTGTTAATATTGAAAATGAGATGAAAGATGTTCTAAATTTATCTTATCAGCACTGTCTTTCAGTGTAATGAGAGTTACTTGACACTATCAAAATGCTCTTCAGCCAGTTGAAACCAGGTCTGAAAAGACATACATTCATTCAGAAGTCATGGCTCAGAAATACAAGAATGATGCCAAATGAAACAGATAATTGTTCATTCACCTGGGAGTCATATTTTGACTGTATTACAGTGCAAGTTGAAAAAAAAGCAATATTCACATCAATTTAAAAATCATACTTAAAAGACCTCAGATGGAAACCATACATTTTTTCAATATCCATATATAAATTAATATGTACCATCTAGGTTATATCTGGTGACATAAAAATGTTGTCTTATGAACGCTGAAGGTGTAAGAACCATCAAGCAGATCCAAGTTGATTTTGACACATTTGTTCACAAAGGAGATAATTCTTTATGTGGTAAGATTTAATCTAGAAAGTAAATAGAAATTTAAGAACCCATTTCAACATACACAATTTGATCAAAAATATAAAACACATTAATATCGATGAGATAAACAAATTGCCATTCTACATTAGAAGATTATAAAGCAGGATAATGAATTTTGAAAAACAGAATCTGCCTTTGGATCTTTTTAGCAAGAGTATTTTGCACCCATTTTAGAAATAAAATATTGTGTACAGAAATTGTGATTCTCCTATGTGGGAAAAATCAATATTTAATTCTCACTCTGTTTGTTTTCAGGTCCATGTTCTACACGCTATGCAAATTTCAAAGCTACATTTCTGGGACCCTTGGCAGGGTGCTCGGGCCAAGCGAGGATATTGGGTAGAGTCACAAATTACCCCATGTATTTCCTTTACATTTCTTTCACCAGGACTTTTATTCAGGTTAAGTCAGTTCAAGGTGAATATCAAGGGAAACACTGAAGAGTAAAAAAAGTAACAAGAGAGTATGGTGGGAGTTGTGTACCAAAAGGTAACAAAGACTGCTCCACCCAATTGCCTTTGTGGGGTGATGATGCATCTGTTGTGTGTGTATATGCGGGTTGCACTTTTTCCCTACACTATGCGTTGAAGAGGCGGGACTGGGCTGGCCATTGAGGGAGTGGCCCAATTGGCATATGCTGTGTGCATGGCCATTCAACAGGAGAGGGAATAGCCAGTGATGGATCACCCTGACAACACAGCCAGAGGGCTTCCAGGGTCTTCACAGGCTGGTGGCACCATGCAAAATGCATTGTAATATAACACCTGCAACATCCGTGCAGCCTCAGAAAACTGATTTTGACTACAGCTTGAGGAGGACTATCTTCTGAGACAGATTCACATTAAATACATTCATAAGCCTAATGAAGATAATTTGAAGGCCAATTAATTCTCTTCAGTTCTCTTCAAGGGTTGATAATATTTACTCTACTCCACACAATCTGTCTGAACTCACCTCCTGCTATTTGCCTCATGCACTTTGCTTGGGCTACCCTGACCCCGTACTTTTCCTCAAACACACCAGACATGCTCACTCTATCCAGGGTACTTTTCCTCATTTATCTTTACATCTTGCTCCATCAGCTCTTTTTGGACTTCTCAGTGAAGCTTTATTCACATCCCTGTTTAAAATGCAACATCAGAGGAGTCACATCAGCAAGATGAGTGAATCTGAGGTCCCAGGCTTCACTTTCTCCCACAGATATTTCAGTTAGCAATTATCCTCAGATGAAAAGAACTTTGTGAAAACCCAAAAACTTAGGACTAAGACTGAGTGTAAACCATAGAACTAAATAAAATTATATCATAAGATAAGAGGAATGATTTCACTTTGACTACATCATCATTTCCCTCCTTTAAGACAACACAACACATACGGAAGATCCCCTGAATCAACAGTTTCCATAGTGAGTAAAGAGCTCTAGAGGTAGTCATCCAGCTTCTCAGTATTCAGGGACACTTATCAGGGAGCTCATCCCCATCTCACCTCAAAGGGAACACTGGGTGTAACAATGGGACTAGACCACCTGGGATCAGATAGAAACACAAAAAGGAGGCTCAAGGATCTTGATAGCCCTTTGTTTCCGCCAGTGATGCCATCCCAGCCAACAGCAGAGCTCATCCCCAAAGCCAAGCTGGTGGCTCCCAGAAGTATAGCAGGACGTTTAACCTGGCTAGAGCCCTAGGCAGCCAGCCTCCACACCTAGTGTCAGAGCCTACAGCAGATCCCCACCCAGGCAAGGAGACACAGTCACAACACATTTCTGTAGAGCACAGGGGCTAGTGCCTGGCCTGGGAGTCCAATCAGCAGCCTGGCCCAGACTCGGAGCCCACCCCAAAGCTCCACCCAAGCTAGGAGACACCTTAATGTACAGAATGCCTTTCTGTAGAGCACAGGAGTGAGTCCTGCCTAGACCAAGCAGTAGCTTGGCCCAGTTCCAAAGCCTATTCCAAGGCCCCACCCAGGAAGGGAGAGTCCTGTTACATGCATTTCTGCAGAGCTTAGGGACTAGACCTGCCCAACCTCTGAGTTCAAACAGTGGCCTGACCCAGACTCAAAGCCCATTTCAAAGCCCCACTCAGGCAAGGAGGAAAGCTTCAAATATGCATTGCTACAGAGTATAGCCTTTGGACCCATGTTTTGAGCAGTGACTCTGCCTAGCCTCAGAGTGCTTAACTTCTGCAAGCACAGCTTGCAGCCTTGCCCAACTGAAAAACACAAATAGCAGGAATGCTCAGCCAGGAAATACACCCCGTGACCCTGAAGATTAATACCACAGAAATACAAATGATCATAAAAGATCACTGTGAACAAATTGGATAACCCACAAGAAGTGGAAAACTTTTTAGAAAGAACCCATGAAGACTAAATTATAAACAAATAGAAAATTTAAATAGTCCAACAATGAGTAGGGAGATTGAATATGTAATAAAAAGTCTTCCATGAAAGAAAAGCCTAGGACTTAATAGCTTAACTGAATAATTCTACCAAATATTTCAGAACTAGTATCAATCCTTCTCAAATTATTTCAAAACGTAAAAGAGGAAAGAATACTTCCAAACTCATTACATGAGGCCACATTCCCTGATGTCAAAGCCAGACAGGGACATGAAAAGAAAAGAAAATTACATGTCAATATCCCTGATGAATTACAGTTGCAAAAATACTCTAAAAATATTAGCAAATTTAATTCAATCTTACATTAAAAGGATCATTCACCATGATCAAGCAGGATTTATACTGGGGAAGCAAGGATAGTTCAGCATATACAAATCAGTAACTGTGACACATCACATTAACTGAATGAAGGACAAAAATGATATGATTATCTCATTTAGATACAGAAAAACCATTTGAAAAAATTAAATATTTTTTCATAATAAACTCTCAACAAATTACATATAGAAGGAATGTACCTCAACTCATTTAAAGCTATATATGACAGTCCATAACTAACATTATACTTAACACTGATGACAAAGATGTCCACTCTTGCCACTTCTATTCAACACAGTACTGGAAGTCCTTGCCAGAATAATCAGGCAAGAGAAAGAAATAAAATACATCCAAATAGAAAAGAAAGCAGTGAAATTGTCTCTGTTTTCTGATGACATGATTTTACATGTAGATAATCCTAAAGATTCCACCGTAAAACTGCTAGAACTAATAAATGAATACCATAAGTTTGCAGGATAAAAACTAACAGACAAAAATTAGTAGTATTTTAATACACTAACAACAAACTATTTGAAACCGAAATCAAGAAAACAATTCCACTTACAATAGCTACCAAAAAAATTCTTAGAATAAGCTTAACAAATGAGGTTGTATTAATTTTTTCTCATGCTGCCTGGGTAATTTATGAAGAAGAAAGGTTTACCTGAGACTGAGACTGGGTAATTTATGAAGAAAGGTTTAATTGACTCACAGTTCTGCAGGCTGTACAGGGAGCATAGTTGGGGAGGCCTCAAGAAACTTAAAATCATGGTAGAAGGCAAAGGGGAAGCAAAGCAAGTCTTCACATGACCAGAGCCAGGGAAAAAGAGAGATAGGGGAGGTGCTACACACTTTTAAACAAACAGCACTGGGGATGGTGCTAAACCACTAGAAACTACCCCCATGATCCAGTCACCTCCCAGCAGGCCCCTCCTCTAATTCTAGGGATTACAACTTGACATGAGATTTGGGTGGGACACAAAATCAAACCACATCAGAGGTAAAAGACTGGTCCACTAAAACCTCTAAAACATTAATGAAAGAAATGAAAGAAGACACAAGAAATGGAAAGATATTCCATGTTTATGAGTTGGAATAATTAACATTGTTAAAATTTCCATACTACCCAAAGCAATCTACAGGTTCAATGCAATCCCTATAAAATTTCAATGTCATTTTTCTCAGAAGTAGAAAAAAGAATCTTAAATTTCAGATGGAATCTCACACACACTCACACACACACACACACACACACACCCCTGAATAGACAAGCCAATCTTAAACAAAAAAATACGAAGATGAAGGCATCACTCTACCTGATTTCAAACTATATTAAAAAGCTATAATAATTAAACCAGCATAATATGGGCATGCACATAGACACACTGAATAATGGAACAGAATAGAGAGTCCAGATATGAACCAACACATTTACAATCAATTGATTTTTGACAAAAGTGTCAAGAACACAAGATGGAAAAAGGAAAGTCTCTTCAATAAAAGGTGCTGGGAAAATTGGATATAGACCGGTAGAAGAATGAAATTAGACTCTTATCTTACACAACATACAAAAATTAACTCAAAATTGATTAAAAACATAAGTGTTAGACCTGAAACTGTAAAACTACTAGAAAAAATCATAGAGAAAATGTTACATAACATAGGTCTGGGCAATGATTTTTTTTTTGGAATTTGACCCCAAAAGTTCAGTCAACAATGAGAAAAAATAAACAAATGTGAAATAATAAACAATAACATGAAAAAATAAACAAAAGCAAAAAAGCTTCTGCACAGCAAAGGAAAAAATTAGTAGACAATCTAGGAATGGTAGAAAATATTTGCAAGCCATATATCTGATGAATGATTAATGTCCAAAATATATAAGGTACTTAAACAACTCAATAATAAGAAAACAAATAACCCAATTAAAATTTGGGCAAAGAACCTGAATAGATATTTCTTAGAAGGAAGACATACAAATGGCCAACAGATAGATGAAAAAATGCTCACCATCACTAATAATTAGTGAAATGAAAATTATAACCACAATGAGCTATCACCTTACACTTGTCAGAGTGGCTGTTATCAAAATGACAAAAGATAACAAGTGTTGGTAAGGACATGGAGACAAGGGAATTCTTTTATTATTTCTTAAAAAAAGGGATACATGTGCAGAACATGCAGGTTTGTTACATAGGTATATGTGTGTCATGGTGGTTTGCTGCACCTATTGACCCATCTTCTAAGTTCCCTCCTCTCACCACCCCCATCCCCTAACATGCCTCGGTGTGTTATTCCCCTCTGTGTGTCCATGTGTTCTCATTGTTCAACTCCCATTTATGAGTGAGAATGTGCAGTATTTGGTTTTCTGTTTCTGTGCTAGTGTGCTGAGGATGATGGCTTCCAGCTTCATCCATGTGCCTGCAAAGGACATGATCTTAATCGTTTTTAATGGCTGCACAGTATTCCATGGTGCATGTGTACCACATTTTCTTTATCCAGTATATCATTGATGGGTATTTGGGTTGGTTCCACGTCTTTGCTATTTGTAAATAGTGCTGCAGTAAACACACTTGGGCATGTGTCTTTATAGTAGAATGATTTATGTTCCTTTGGGTATATCCCCAGTAATGGGATTGCTGGGTCAAATGGTATTTCTGGTTCTAGATCCTTGAGGAATCGCCATACTATCTTCCACAATGGTCGAAATAATTTACATTCCTGCCAACAGTGTAAAAGCAATTCTAATTGTCCATGGCCTCACCAGCATCTATTATTTCCTGACTTTTTAATAATCACCATTCTGATTAGTTTGAGATGGTATCTCATTATGGTATTGATTTGCATTTCTCTGATGATCAGTGTTGCTGAGCGTTTTTTAAATGTTTCTTGGCCACATAAATGTCTTCTTTTGAGAAGTGTTTATTCATATCCTTTGTCCACTTTTTGATGGTTTTTTTCTTGTAAATTTAATTTCCTTGTAAATTCTGGATATTAGACCTCTGTCAGGTGGGTATATTAAAATTTTTTCTCTCATTCTGTAGGTTGCCTGTTCACTCTGATGATAGTTTCTTTTGCTGTGCAGAAGCTCTTTAATCAGATCCCATCAAGACAAGGGAATTCTTGGGTACTGTTGGTGGAATGTAAATTAGTACAACCATTTACGGAAAACTGTATAGAGGTACCTCTAAAAACTAAGGATTTGAAACCTGTATGTTGAAGAGATATCTGCATTCTCAATAATCTTATATGGAATAAGCCTGCAACAGATGCATGGTTTAAAAAAATATGGTATGCGTACACAATAAAATATTATTCCACTTTAAAAAAGAGGGAGGAAATTTTGTCATTTGTGACAATATAGATAAACCTGGAGGACATTATGCTAAGTGAAATAAGCCAGGCACAGGAGGACAAACACCACACAATCTCACTTGTATGTGAAATCCAGAACAATTGAACACAAAAATAGAGAGTAGAATGGTGGTTACCAGAGGCCAGGGGTTAGGGTTGGGGAGATGGGGTCAAAGGGGACAAAGTTTCAGTTAGATAAGATGAATGAGGTTTTTCAGATCTATTGCACAGCATGGTGACTATAGTTAATAATAATGTATTGTATGTTTAAATATTGTTAAGAGAGTAAATTTCAAATGTTCTCACCACAAAAAAAGTATGTGAGGTGATGAATACATATGAATTAGTTTGATTTATTCATTCCACATTTATATTCATATATCGTAACATCACTTTGTACCTCATAAATATATACAATTATAATTTGTCTATTTATAATAAAATAAAAATTACATAGATTAAATTAAATAAAATTCAATGTCTCCCTACCCTGACCCCATTACCTCTTACATTCTCTGCTTTATATTTTTTTCTATAGCCCTTATCACCATATGATGTAACTCTATATTTTACTTACTTTGTCAACTTTCTTATTTATTAGAATGCAAATTCTGCTTATTTATTAGAAGGTAAATTCCTTGATGGCAGAGGCTTTTGTCTGTGTAACTCATTGCTATATCTTCAGAATATAGAACACCACTGGACATAAGGTAGTAATTGACTTAAATATCTTTTAAAATGTGGTTATTTAACTATTTTACACAGAGAAATATAACTATAAGTATGTAAACATAAATATGATAACTTGTGTTACATGAAACTTTACGTGATAAATAATACACTATGTATATCCCAACCACTGTATATATTCAGAGTAGACAGTGAAGCTTGGTAAGAACATTAAAAACGAAAATTTCTTGGGGTGTATGCAACCACACTAAGAAAATAGTTTAGTCACACATGTAGTAGTGACTAAATCTCAAACTATAATCTTGCATATGTTCCTCAAAAAAGTAACTTTATTTAATTGTCCTTAATTTCTAGCTTGAGTCTCATTATGCCTGGTAGCAGAATCCATTTCTGACAATTCAGAGTAAATATACTCAATTGAAGGTAGACTTAGAATGATCCAAAATTATTCTCCTTTTCTTTTTCCTTTTGCTTATTTCTTTTATTATTATACTTTAAGTTCTAGGGTACATGTGCACAATGTGCAGGTTTGTTACATATGTATAAATGTGCCATGTTGGTGTGCTACACCCATTTCTAAACCTTTTTTTGCTTATTTCTAAACCTAAGGAAGTTGACTTATCTGGTCCTTGGTCATCATTTTCTACATTGCTGGCATCTGCTGAAATGGCCCCATTCCCACTTGTTCCCTTTGAATGGCTACTGGCAGCATTCCCTGGCTTCCTTTCATCTTATATCCAGGACTTTGTCATCATTCTTTCCATTACATTTGTGCCTCTCTGGAGGAGGGTTGGTAGGTACACAGGAAAAATTTTGTATGCTCTCCATGTCACTCTGAAGCACAGGAAACCTCAGAGGAGGATGCTGGTGGGAAGGGGATGTCTTTGAACTGCTTTCCCTAGATAAGCTACATTGCCATTTCATTTTGACTGCTACAACCTCATTTAATATGGGGAATATTCCCAAATATCATCACCTTCCAGAGCCACAGATGGAAAATGGGTACGTGTTGACTTTGTCTGAAGGCTCAAACCTACATGGTCATTAGTGGTAGAGATGCCTGCTGTCCACCAAAATATCATGGTTTTCTTGCCATAGTTTGGAATTATTGGTGAGATGAGGCTATATAACCGGGGACTGAGTTTCCAAGTCCCCTTTTACATCTAGTTGAGGGTATGTGACTAATTCTTGTCAATTGAATATTAATAGAAATGATGTATCTCATTTCTATGCCAGGATTTATAGGAAGCTGATAAGAATTTTTCAGTTTCTGTTTTCCCTTTTAGCTACTGGATTCCAAGGCTCTAGAGAACTGAAGAGTCCCAAAATGGAAGGAGCCTGAGAATCTGAGTCACCACATAGAAAAAAGCTGTCCACCAATCAGACCCACTTCCTTGGATTATTGCATAAGAAATAAAATATATTGTATTGTGTCTCCAAATTTGGCTGCTGCAGCAAGGATTACCTTAAAAAATAGCATTCTGTGGCCCTCCCAAACTGGGTCTGGGAATGGAGAGCAAACACTTTCCTGATATACACACTGGTGTATTGCTTCTTCTCTCATATACTCCAACCTTAGCCCATGGATTCTTCATCTAGTCTAAATGTATTTTTAAAAAAATACTCAGGTGATATTTATTCTTCTATGGTTATTGTTTCGCACAGGGCCACCTCTGTTCTCTGAGGAAATCAAAGACTTTGTCTTGTGTTTCAAGCATATGCTTTGAAATTTAAAATTGAGTATTGCCTAGAAAATTTTTATTTGCATTCTCATTGCCATAATCCTTCTGAGGCAACTGGATTCTTCAGGCTGAATGGAAATTAGGGAGGATATCTTGTAGTTATGGTAGTTTGAGTGCAGGAGGAGATAAACCTCAATGGAGATCATATCTTCTTACCTCCTCTAATAGAGCATCAGGAGGGACTTGCTATGGAACTATACTAAAAGTCTAAGAATCAATATTTACTTTTCTTGAGACAGTGCTTAGATGAGCTTTGCCGATATCTGCCTTGGTGACCTTCCTTTGTCCTTTTTTGTTTGATCTGCATTTCTAATACATTATTTCTTTAGATTTATTCATCATTGCAATCCAATTATCTTCAATATTAATGATTGGAATTTATTTGAATTTTCAAGGTGATCGTGTTTATCTGTGTTCTTGTCAACTGCACATTTATTTGATAAAGTATATATCTAAGGATAATCAAATGTTCCCTAATTCTACGATTTTGGGAGCAGAAACTGTCTACCCACTCCCCATGTTCTTCAACACTGGCTTTTTTGGGAGGTATGTCTTTCTTTTGTGATTTGGCAACCAACCCACAGCTTCCAGGAGCCAAACTAAATCTATATCCCTAATCCAAATACTAGGCAAAATCTCTGGAGTTACAGAAGGTCATCCATGATAGTTGTAGACATATATGGAAAGATTACCTTTTATACATTTTTAGTAAGCAAAGGAAAAGGCTCTGATGATGGATACAGGGGGTTGAAATAACATACAGAGATGTGGAGAACCCTGGCTGTGGCATCTTGCAGGGCTAGGCTAATACAAATGTGACTACTATCACTCAGTACAAGGGTTCAGCTGAGATAGCAAAAATTCAGTTTAAATAATAATAGTCACTTAATTTTTTAGTTTAAATTGTAAAATTTTTTATAACCAGGGGTACCTGTACTTCCAGATTATTCTTTATAAGGAAATGAGTACTGTTAAATATTTATTAGGGAGTACTGAGCATCATATGGGATTGTTCTGCTTGTTATGTCAACTAAAGTCTTCCCTTTAATTTTAGAAATAGGAAATTAGTATCAGTTCTAGGGATTATTCAAACATCTGCACGTTTAACAGGAACTTAAACATCGTTGACCTTATGAAAGTGGGATATATGTTTTTCTTCTAGAAGTGGAAGGGATTGCTCCATGCACTCTCTGTGCACTTCTCAGATAATGAAACTGAGACCCACAAAGGTAAAACACTTGCCTAAGGTTATTCTTTTTCTACAGAATGAGAAACAACCACAGAGAAATGCGTATTATGAGAAAAAGAATCACTGACAATAATAGGGAATGTGTTTGTAATATAATTAAGATTGATCATATATATTTATATATTTATACACACATTTATACACACACACACACATACCCAAAGAATAGAGTGTGCTCTTGCTGGCTCTGTCTCTTCCCCCATGCCTATTTTTGAATATTTGCTTCATTAGGCAAAAAAACATGGAATGTCAATGTATTAAAATGCATGAAACAGCCTACTACTTTTCTATATTTTTAGAATAGTATTTGCTATGGAAACATGTTCAGAGGCCTTGACAGTGGAACCACCTAACAAAATTGAAAATAAGTAAATAAATGAGACACCCAAATATGCATACTGAAGCAGTCTGAATGTTCACTTAAAACTCTGATATAACAATGAACTAAATTATGGCAATCATTGTTATTTTGCTAAGGACTTTGATGTTCATTGAATTCTTATAACAACCTAATGACTAATATAAGGATTATCATTTTAAAGAGGCAGAAACTGAGACTCAGTTGATTAATGAAACTTTTTACATAATTATTAAATAGTAGACCAAAATTTGAACACAATTTTGTCTCATTCCAAACCCTTTACCCCAGTATAACATGTTATTTTCTTCACCATCCAAAGAAAAGGAAGTTCAGCTTTTTTCAAACTCACTTCCTTTTTTTTTTTTTTTTTTGTTTCAGATTCACTTTTTACTATAACAACTTTACTGATGCACTTGTCCAGATGTTTGTTAGGTCCTTTGTACTCATGTTCTCTAGTGCACATCAAAGGCATTCGAATAAATAGGTGATCAGTTGCCCTACTGACTAGAAAGTTAGCACCCAGGTGAAGGGAATTTTCCATTTAAAAAACTTAGAAAATTCAATAGTCTATGAAGACAAATTCTTCCTCAATCATCTCCTTACTGATCTCCAAAGAGCCATCGAGTAAGAAGGGGTGATCATCAGTAAAACATAGCAGTAACTTAAAGATGAAAATTATATTTTGAAACATAAATCATCAATGATGTTATTGCACCTAACATTTCTTTCTTTTTCTTTCTTTGAGTATGACACACACAACTATGTGGATGGCACTAGAATCTAGGGTAGAGGTCACAAGGTGAAACCTGGCTGAGCAGAACAAGTGTTTCCCATCCTTGCTTGCTTTCACACAGCCTCCTAAGGAATCTTCTCAGCAATGCCTGTAAGTCCAATCAGCATCTTGAAGAAGGTTAGTGGACATGAAGAAGAACTGAAAAAACCGCCTTTCTCTCAGACACTTAGCACTTATTTGTAGAGTACAGGCTAGGTGCTATTCCTTGTGCCAAGTCAGGGAAGAATCAGTCAAGGCTGCTGCACTCAGGGAGCCTACAGTCTAACAGTCTGTTATGCTCTTTTTCTTATCAACATTCCCGTGGTTGAGGTGGGACTATCACTTCATCAGCATTGTGAACTAAGGTAGCTAATTGTATGAAATATATGGCAGCATGGCAATTCCAACTAAGACACTGAAGACTCATGAACTCATGAGAAATAAATTCCAGCCCATTGACATATTAAGAATCACACACTAGTAGCCAATAGCACATTTCACTACAAACCTTAAGCTGCCTTCTAGATGCTGGTGTACACTGGAGGATAGAGTTTAAAAGACAGACATTTATCTTTATCACACATTTGTACAAAGACTACTCCAGACAAGTAAACATTTCCAAGTTTAATTTGGTTCCATCACTGACCATCGGCTTTAATTATGCCTCTAGACCATTTGCATGGCGTTTGTTATGCAAGTACCCTCATTAGAAAATAGGATATTGCTTTAAGAACTCATCCAGCTTTCTTCTCTGCCTATAGCCATAGCTTTTGACTTCAGCCTGCACACTCTTTTCTCCACCTAAATGTCATAACCACCTCCCCCTAATCCATGAAATCAAATCTCTGAGTACATGAATGTCAAAACAATGTGCTAATGTGGAATCCAGCCACCCAAGTTTGCTCTAAGCACAGCTCTTACAAAATCCAATCCATTTTATCACTCTGTCTTTGTGCTGGATTTAGCAGCTTCATAATTCCACACCTCTGTCAACGAGACCCTCATTATGCAGGCTTCTAAACATTTTACTTGGGGAAAGAATAAACAACATATTTAGTACTAATGAGGTGAGATATTGCTTTTACATTTGCATAACTGTTTAATGATTGTGATATCTTCAGCACTTTGGACTCAGGAAGCTTGCTTTGATTGATGTAGTTTTTCAATGAGAAGCTCTTGCTGACAACCAGCTACTTGCAGAGTGCAGTTTGTCCCATAATCTGGATGTGGGGCTTCAGAGCTATTGCAAAATAGAGCTCCATCTTCCATTCACCATGGATGCTCTACAGGTTGCAATGTTATTCATGTTGTTTGCATTTGAGCATAAACATTTAAAATGGAGTGTTTATCAACCAGATAAATTTAATCATATTTTTTCTTGTATTTTTCTCCCCCTCCCCTCTGCAGTACAATGACTGTAAAACACCAACAATTTTAAATATTTTCTCTTGCCCTAATTTATCCCAATTCTTCCTGCCTGCATGAGTCTTTCAAAGATCATTTACTTAAACAAACATTATCTGGTATCATCCTGTAAAATAGTTATATATTCCAGACTAAGCATAACTGATAGCAGCAACTTTTGATCTCTAAATGGAAAGAATTTGGGATCAATAGAAGAACTGCAAAACTAATCTCAGGATATGTCAAATGCAAAGGCGACATGAAAAGAATAGAGCCTTGTGGCCAAGAAGAGCTAGATTTGAATCCCAGCTGGGCTACTTAGTAACTCAGTGAACTTGGGCTACTTAATTTGACACTTAAGTTCTTTACCCATAAATGGGTATTTAAAAATATCAACCTCATTTGTTCTAAGGACTGACGAGATAATGCATGTAAAAATGCTATTGTGTGGGGTCTGGTGCATATTAGGCAACTCCATACACCTTTGTTCTAATCATTATTACTAAAACTCTCACAGTAAGGCGAGTACATAGATGACTGATAACCCTGTATGGAAAAACAGAAGCAGTGATACAGCTGAGCATTCACAAGAATATTAGAGAAGAGTAGCTTTTCTCCCTGTGTTTAATCCCCAAACTTTGAGAGCCATGGCTACTCTCAATTCACATCCAAACCTTTAATACATGTAAGGGACCTTAAAGAGTTTCCAAATTATTCCCCTGCCAGTGGAGAAAGGACCTATTCAGTTATGTGAGACAGTCCTCAAGCAAAAAACAGTCAGTGCCTTGCAACACGATGAAGTTTTAAACCCTAGTCTCTATGAAAGCCATGCTAGCCTACCTGAGATCACATCGAAAGGAAGACATGAGAGAGGTCTCACATTAGGCTGGGAGACTCTAGGGAGATATGCAGGGTAGCCTAGCAGACTCTTCCTTCAACAGGTACTTTTTCTACCTCTACTCAGAATATCAGGTATAGAGTCTGTAGACCTGGATATAAATTCGGATTCTATCACTCACCAATCTACAAAAGAGAACTCTGTCTTTTTTACTTCAAGCAGTTGTTATAAGAATCACATGGGATAATGTAATAAAGAGTGCTTAGTAAATTTTAAAACAATTTACATATACTTGTTACTCTCCAGCTGAGATGAACAAAGTAAGATACTATTTAATTAGATATTCAATTTAAATTTACTTTTTATTTTTCTTAACTAGTAAATGTGGGTCTTAAGAGTAGTAAATTTATTTTTCCTTTATAAATACCTGGGGTAAAATGTCAACATTAGCATTATTAGATAATCTCAGGGCAAAAGACAGAGCCTTGAGAGCAGACCATGCTTAAATACCTGCAGATCACTTTAGTTACTTTTATCCAGAACATATCTGTGGTCGATGAAATGATAAAATAGAGTTAACTATTATTATTATAGAGTAGGCTAAAAAATTATTGACAAAAGGTGGGTTTTACAATGAATGAGCAGAGTTTCTGAAATATTTTAAATTCTACATGGATTTAAATCTTTTAAATTCCACATTCTACATGGATGAGATTTAATGAGTTTCACCTCAGTAGGACATCAGAGTCCTTCCCTCAGGGGAAGAAAAAAGTATGGTCCATTAGTACCTAATAGGAAATAACATACATTTAAATTTATTGCCTAGACTCATTTTACTTCTATTTGTATAAGGTATATATTTTGCTAGATAATATTATAAAATCAAATATGGTAGCATAGAACTACAACATGCTTTTTTTTTTTTTACTTACCCTATATCATATCTTTCCTTCAAATTTATCTATGTGAATACATAAATCACAGTAAAGTGTCATGAAACATAATCCGATTTGATTTTAAAATCTACACTGGAAATCATTATTCATGAGCACAATAAAAATTTCTTCCAAAAAATTTCTTGAATTGAGAAATTCAGTACATACAGTTTAGGTTCTTTCTCTGGTTGAATCACTTCTACATTTCAGGCACTGTGCTGGGGCATGGAGTATTGACATGAATCAAACATGGTGCTGCCTTTGCACACAGCTTGGCCTGTGAAGCCTGTGGCCTGGCTAGCACTGTCATAACCCTGGCATGTGGTATGAAGAGAAAGCAGCAAGTGTGAGCATAAAGATTTGAGAATAAGTGGGAAAGTTGATTTAAAAAAAAATTGGAACTGAGCGAGAAGAAAGAGGAGAGGCTCTAGGCCTCCCAAAACTCTCATTGAGAAAGAATTTCAGATGTCACTTACTCTTCGTAAATAACTGTTTATAGGTGAGTTTTAAAATTTTATAGCTCCAACAAAATGCCAGGTTTAATGTTTCATATTACAGAATACACTGCGAATTGCTGCATTAAAATAAGGATTGGCTAGAGACTTCAAGCTGTAAAAGTCTGTTTTCATGTCTTTATTATGTTTTGGTATATAGTAATCATACCGCAGTGAAAATAGGGTAAAACAAAGCTTTTAATAAAGGGAGAATTAAATAAAAATTTGGTGCTCAAAACTATAATTTCAAACCATTAGTTGGGTATTTGAGCTTGGACACTATGGAGAATTATTTTCATTTACGCTTGGTTAAATGCATGCGATGTTGCTGCAATTTGTTGTATCACTGAGATGGCTGGCGTCCTACAAGCTAGAAATAGGGGTTGAAGTACCACTTAACTTAAATGTTAAATCTTTTCCAAATCAGTGGCAATGAGTTGCCAATTCTTATTTTAAAAAGGGGCATGTATTAGTTTAAAAAGATTACTCATGATTCATCTGAATGTTATTGTGCTAAAAACACATCTTGGAAATTTACTCATTTTATGGATTTCACTTTCCCCTACAATATTAGTAAACAGCAGAGACAAAATCTGGGTTTCTTTAATAAAGCATTATGTGCATATCTACAAAAGCATGGCAAAGATATGGAAATCTACTTTTCTGAGAACTAATTCCTTTCAACCTCTCTAGCTTTCACGCATTGTCCTTTTGCGAGCCATCTTCTGTCCCTGCCTGAGGCAGGGTCATAGGAGTTTGTGACACTCTCATGGCAAAAATAGCACCACTGCTGTTAAGCAGAACATTTTTTATCTCATACATGAATCTTTAAAAATGTGACTACTTATTCGTCTAGTGCCTCTTGATTCTCTAACCTGCTTTCCATTTCTTTTGATGCCTACAGTTATCCAGCCTTTATCCTTTTTGGCAACAGGGTTTACTAGGGCTTCCTTAAACATACCCAAATTTGGACCTAAGTGCAAGATTTCAAGTTTCCATTCATCCCACTTTCTCTGTGATTTGAAAATACCTGGGCAGTTACACCAAAACGTCTGTTACATTTTGCTTTTTGCAAAAAAATAACTAAATGATGAAAGGTTCATACAGAAAATACAGGCTCCCACAGAAGTTAATGCAAAGTCTATTTTCTATAGATGAATTAACTGCTTACCATAAATGGTAAGGAAAGTAACAGATTTGATGACAGCAGCAATCTTTTAGATATACTAAATGCACTATGCATGCATTTCCACAAGTTAATATGATGTATTGGAAAGAGCAGTACACATTTTGCCTCAATTTAAAAAAAAATCAGTTTGTCGAGGAACACACAACTCATCATAAGTAAACCATAACAAAAGGAAAAAAGAGGAAAGAAACAGAAACATTTTGTCCTAACTACATTTGACAGGAGTACCAAAATGTGAATCCCAGAGAAATTCCATCTTCTCCCATCTTCTCACAACTTTCCGAGGCAGGTGTCAGTGCTATTTACATGTGTCTTCTGTTTTTAAATCAGAGAAGCAAATATTTACAGTGGATGTTTATTTTCTGCAGACTTTGGGGGCTTAAGTGTCTACACAGAAAATGTTTCTAAAATCTGAATGTAGATTTGTGTTTGGTTTGTATTTTATTAATATATATCAGTAGACTTGACTCTAGCTTGAATTTTAAGGCTTTACATTGAGCTTAGTAGGTAATAATTATTCATAATTCTATGCTGTTTTCATGATCATGATGGTCTTTCTGGCTAGGTAAGTTTATGCTATTTTGTTATTTACACTGACCTGGTCCATCTCCTGCATGTGGTATTCTAATCATCTCTTGGTATATGAGGGTGGGGTGGGAGGTGGGTTACTAACCATGGGTTTGCAGTCATAATTAACTGGTATTAGGATGGAGGATTCCTACTGTAGAGAACATGAGTTGCTAAGATTCAGTCATAGGTAAAAGCCACTGGGAAGTGTTAACACTGGAGCCTCAACATCACCAAGTCCAAATGCTAGCAGACACAGGGGTAGAAGTAGAAAATTCAGTTTTTTGTCACTGAAACAGCAGTTTATATTGGGAGAAGTGGGGCTCATATCATAAGTAAAACAGGAATAAATAAGAAAGTTCCCAAGGCAATGGACTCTACCAGGGATATAGGTAGAAGTAAAAGGTGTGTGTGCCAGGGAGGCTAAAATTGTTAAAACAAAGTAAACACATCTTTGGGCATATACTGATATTCCTGACATTTCTTAGCAGTGTAAATTGTAGCTATTATTTCTCCCAAATCATTAAGTTTTTTTTATCCATCACCAATACACTTAGAAAATAGAACTATAAGAACTCTTGAACTTCTCTAGCTTAGTTTAGAGTAGTATGAAACAAGTAGCAAAAAATAAATGATGAATTTTAAGAACACCTACGAAAATTCAATTCCCTGATGCACATTAGATTTACCTAGGCAGATGGGGGTTTGTTATTGTTGTCATTGTTGGTTGGTTGGTTTTTGTTTGGTTTTTAAATATTTCAATCCCTGGGCTCCACTCAAACCAATTTAGAATATCTGGAGGTTAGTCTCAAACACTAACGTGTGTTTCAAAGCTTTCTAGGTGGTTTAAATGAACAGGCAAATTTAAGAACCACTGGTTGAATTCTACCAGTCTGGAAGTCAAGTTCAGCATTTTAGGAAAAATTGAGACAAGTCATTAATTAAATTTTTAAGTATGAAATATTATGAAATAGAGATGAGATAGTTAAGTTACTAGTCCTTGAAAATTATCTTTCATTATACTGATTAATTCATTCAATAAACATTTATTGAATGCCAACTCATACCAAGTGCAGTACCAAGGATATGAACAAAAAGCAAAATCACAAGCAACTTAACATCTTTTGTCTTTAAAGGAACCCCAAACACACAACTCCTTTCTATCTATGGACCATGAAAAGGGACTAGGGATAGCCCAAGGACATTTAGGAATTTCTCTGCACCTCTTCATTTGTTTGTATCTGGTTTTTCATGGATGTTCTCTACGTGACCTGATATCCTCCTCCCTGCAACCCTGATTCAATCTCTGGCCGTTTGAGTCAGCTATTTACATGCGACTGTCTCATCATTTTACTCTTAGATTTCTCTTATACCTTTGGTCTTTATGGTGCTCCCTGACTCTCTGTTCCAGGCTTCCTTGAATAGGTTTTTGTTTTTTAAAGAACTATTCTTTTGGTAATTCTAGTTTACTAGCAAAAAAAAAAAAAAAAAAAAAAAAAGGAGAATTCCATTCATATCCATTTACTCTTATACTTCGGGAAATAAATTTTGATGTATCTGAGCAACAAATCCATTTTCTACAAGTTATTCATGCAGGAGATCAGTTAGATAAATCATAACTAATAGCTTAGAAAACTCAGGCTCGTAAAAAGTGGGTCTCAAATTGGGATGTATGTCTGAATCAACTGGTGGTAGCAGGTGCAGAGGAGAGGGGTTTGAAAATAGGATTCTTTGGTACCACTTAGAGTAACTGAATTAGAAACTCAGGGTTGGGGGGATGCATGGAAGGTGAACAATCACTTTTTTAAAAGCTTGCCAGGTAAGTTTCATGCAGGATGAGGGTTTAAAAGCACAGTCATAAAAGAACATATGAAAGTGGAAAGAAACCCCATCTTCAGTAACTTTTAAAATTCACTGGAAACCTTAACATGGTTTACACTTTCTTCTCTTCCGTGCCTACAGGAAGCTCATAAAATTAATTCCATTGTCCTTAATAGAGAAGAGAAGGAAAAAGCAACTCAACCAAATGACACTGATTTTTCAAGGCGGCCACAGCTTGGATTAATGCCTCACAGTTTCCTTTTGCCATGTATTTTGACCACAGGCTTTTAAAATTTAATGACATGTTTTGATTGAATTATTTTAAAGATAGTTTATTCTTGAAAACTATAACCATAGCTGTTCCATCAAAAACTGTTATTCTTCACAAACTTATATGGCTTTTGGAAAGAAAAAAGAAAACAAGGTAATATCAAAAACAGATCAAGCAGCAATCAATCAATCAGCACTTTTAGTCTGAAAAGAAAAATAAGTGTCATCAACCTCTAAAGATTAACAGGTACCCTTTAATTTATTTTGAAAACCTGGTGACTAGTTGTATAACTCTATCACATCTCCCTAAAAGTATCTGTATTCTTCATGGACACAGTATGGGGTTTCTCAATCTTTCTAACATCCTCTTTAATTACACAGCAGGCCACTGTGTACTTCACACTCATCCACAGGCTCCCCAGCTAGTACTGCCATTGTGCTGAACACAGCATGAGGCCTCTCCATTTCTGAAAAATAGCTTTCTCATAGAAATTTCATCTGTAGACTAATGGTTTCACTTCAGATTTTCTTCCTCATGTGGAAATACCACACTTTTACTCTTAGACTTTTTCTTCTTCCCTTTACCTAAGCCACAGTCCTTTCTTCTGCAGGGAAATACATGGATAAAACAACAAACAAACCCTGCACTATTGGAATAGTGTCCTTTCTTTGTAGGAAAGGCCTTATGGTATGTTCATCTTTTATGTGTTGGAAATTCCACATCACTTTTTTCTATTTTGACATGAAAATTTCATATTTTATTCCTTTAAAATCTTTTTAATTAAAAAATAGGAAGTCTATAGTTTTTCTAAGTGATACGTGGCTTTATATTTAGACTTACTTGGAATCAAATCTAATTCAATATTTTTATCCTGAAATTATAGAAAGGGAATAATTTTATAAAAGCAATTAACAGGCTGGCTTGACTACAAGGTAAAATCCCATTTTCAAATTTTTATTCAAAGCACTAATGCACATAGCCTTAATTTCTTAGCAGAAAGGTATTACTATATCAGAATAATCTACACCAATTATTTTGTCTATATTTTTCATTCTTTTTTTTCTTCAGTAATCATCAACTCTCTCAAGGCACTGTGCCACAGTTGCTTATAAACAATATAAACATGAGTAAGACATTGTTTCCAGCCACAAAATAATCTGAAATTTAAATGGTATGAAAGAGATGGAAAACTGAATAAAATAATGACATCAGAATGTGATGAATATCACAAGAGACATGCAAAGTGCTACGCAGGTTCTGAGAACCAATAAAGTCATTTCACCAGAGTAGACAGACACAGGAAGTCTCTATATTTATTTATTTAAGATCATCAGCTCTACCATCCTTCATGACTATAGCGAACAAAATTCCTTCAAGATGCATGAGTACTCAGGTACAATCCAGGTTTGTTTTATAAGGGAAGGAATTTACCTTTCCTCCACAGAAGAATTGGGTGCAAAAATCATACCTGCCTGTATTTGTCTTCTCAGGTGCCTGAGGGTAGGATCTGAGTGACTCTAGATAACCTCCTCCTACTGGTCCAGATGCACTGCCTTTTGATAGTAACACACTTGTCAGCCCACTTAGCATACTGCCAGTTATCCCCACAGATTGAGGAGGGATAGGCAAAATTATTATCAAAACTGAATCTTAGCTTTGTTAAAGAGTTGGTAAATTTATCTTCAGAACTTCACACTATTCTTTTGGGATCTTTTCCACTCTTATTTAGCACACTCATACCTACCAACTTGCCTCAGAAATCCTGGGGTATATCCTATTGAAATATACTTTTAGAGCCTTCAAATTCACATAAACATGTGAATTATTGATATTACATAAATGTATGCTATTAGTAACAAAGAGAAATTACTAATGGTAATAAGAGAAACTCATTATCTTTGTATATATTTTATAGTTTGCAATACCCTTTTGCTAATATTTTCTAATCTGCTCCTTGTAATAGCTTTGTAAAGTAGTTACGAAGGTGTTATGATCTATATTTTATTGATGGTGAAATAAGGGTAAAAGATTATGTCACTTATCAGAGTGACATAAGCAAGTGTCATTGCTAGTATTAAAACAGTATGTTTTCTGACTCTAAATTCACTGATAAACACATAAGTAATGGTGAAATTTTAGGTGCCCATTCTGTTCTAAGAAAGCTATTTGGAAGCTTTTACAGTTCTTGAAATACATAAAGACAGTTATTTATTTTACCTTCATATTTAACCAGCACTGGTTATATTACCAGAGACATATAGCCTTTCTGATAATGTTCACTTTGTACTTTAAGTTTGCTGTTTGTCATTCAGAGAGCATTAAACCAGGAGAAGAAAGAAAAACACCCCACAGGAAATCAACATTTAAAATTCAAGACTGGAGCATTATTTGGACAAATTAAGGATGCCAAGTGGTATCTGCTGATACCGCAGCTGTCACTCAATAGCTTTCTCAGGATTCTCCTCCAGCAACAAAAAAACAAAGTGTCTAAGCTTAGCCAAAGTAGGACCAATGATGATATGGAGTGACAGAGCTTTCATTGCACAAGAGACAGTTTAGTTAGTTCTTTCATTGGACTCCTATAAGACGCATATGGAGCATTCAGTCTATGAATGAAGCATGTGTGATCTTCAGGGAGAGCTGGCCAAAGCGTTAAAGTGCATGGATTTTAGATAAGTCAGTGTGAACATGTGGTGCCGTGTGAATAAAATGTGATAGTGCCTATCAGAATGAGCCTACATCATATTCTTACTTGACACATTAAGCAAAGCTTTCAGTTCTGGGCCTACTGATGATAGGATTATGTTCACAATTGTTTTATGATAGCTTGTTCTGGAATTTTGTAACCAAAGATCCCATGAGGAAAGACTTAAAGGAAGCACCATACACTTATTAGTGTACTCTGCACCTCCAGGGTTGAAGACTCATTTGTTCTTACCTTCAAGGTAAAAAAAAAATCTCAGTTTGTGAAATCCCCCTGCTAATATTATAATTTTCATAGAGAACATTTCCTTTCTATTGTCCAATCAAAAGCACTGGAGTTAAGAAATACGGCAATACCACTTTCTTGAATTAAAATTTCTTTTCACATGAAATAAAGAGGTGATTGTGTGTATGTGTATGTAAGCTACAATACATTTGTTCATACATACTGAGCTAGACAAATGTGGGTAGTACCTATGTTTTTGTTTATTTCTTGATCTGCATCTTATTCTAAACCTCCAATGTACACCAATATAATTCTTTAGTGTATTATTCATGGATGATTTTAAAGTCAGGGTTCCTAAAATCGGATTCCCCAGAAATCAGAACCTGAAACAAAGTCTTAAGTGGTTGTACTTTCTTGGAAAATGTGATCCAAGAAACATAAAGGAGAGAGATGGTGGGGTGGGGGCTGAAGCAAGAAAGAAGAGAAAACCAATAGAAAGATACGTCCTTGAGTTGGCTGTTGCTATGGTGCAACTGCTTGGTAAATCCCATGAGACATTTTGAAGAACCATATGAAGCACATTTCAGGACTTTATAGGGTAGGAAGGAAGCATCTATCCATGAGAGCTTTTGTGTCTAATCCATCAAAGATCTTGATTGCTGGAGTTGGAGTGCTTCTAAGCTGTATTTTGGTGAGCATTCCGAAGGTTGCCCTACTTCAGCAGTCATGTCTGCAGAGGCCTTCATGGAGGGCATGAGGCAAAGCATTGTCAGAATATACCTGCACGAAACTGGCTGAAGCCAAAGCAGAACCAGTTGCTCCTCTGGCTCTATAAGAATCTGTGGAGGCACATAAAAGGTATGTGAAATGTGGGGGCTTCATGTTTTATAAATAAGTTAGGTTTCAAATGTTCATTTGTGTGTCTGTTATATGAATGTTTTATTCCTCACGTGAACTATCTAAATCTCTATAGCCTTCATAGAAGAATTCTCAGGGTATTCCACAGAGGCCCTTTTAACCCATGTAGATAAAATATTTATTACAATGAAAAGTGGCATTGGAAAATACAATTATACCTCTATAGCATATTAAGTTGAAGATGCTATGTAGAATCTAGTAATTCCTGGGAAACAGCTACCAACAGTCTCATCCAGACCAGGCTGTGCTCTCGAATCACTCTTGCTAGAGCATTAGTGACTGATATCAAATCAGTATGACTGGTGGAGGAAGAAGAAAAAACTTTAGAGTGAAGGCTGAGAGGATTGCAAAAGATGAAAGTTTTCGAAATGGCTTTTAAAAGTCTGCATCACGGCATCTTTTCTTCTCACGTTATTTTATCACATATATTGCTTTTATATTGTTTCCACTCTGACTACAGTCTTTATGTTTGGTTCTGTGAGTCACATTCAAAATAGCATGGCTTAAGATTTTTGTATAAGAACATTGTGAATTCACAGTGAGTTCTTTATTTTTTTATTAATTTTTAAATCATTATTGAATGAGAAGAGAAAAACGGTGGACAGTGCCTTGTTATTCTATATTTTTATTGTATTTGTAAATCAGATTGTTTAAAATGTTGAACACGGAGTACATCCATTTTTATTATGGCCATATTTACTTTTTAATTCTATATATCTTTTGCTTTCATTTGTAAAGAAAATCTGGTTCACTACTTTTAAGTTTTTCTCTAAAAATACTTTGAGATGATTTTCTTAAGCACAGTTATTCCAAGAGGAAAACAATTTGTTTGAAATTTTGACTTTACATTTCATCATTAGATTATGAAAAGTTATAAAAGAGTTACATCAGCAAAAATGATAGAGTGAGAATATCTAGGGACCGGGTGCAGTGGCTCACGCCTGTAATCCCAGCACTTTGGGAGGCCGAGGCAGGTAGATCACGAGGTCAGGAGATCGAGACCATCCTAACTAACACGGTGAAATCCCGTCTCTACTAAAAATACAAAAATATTAGCCGGACATGGTGGCGGGCACCTGTGGTCCCAGCTACTCGGGAGGCTGAGGCAGGAGAATGGCGTGAACCTGGGAGGCGGAGCTTGTAGTGAGCCCAGATCACGCCATAGCACTTCAGCCTGGGGAGACTCTGTCTCAAAAAAAAAAAAAAAAAAAGAACATCTATAAGTCCTATAGGTCCATCCCTACATAAAAACAATGAAACCCTGGCAAAAAATAAAAATTAAAAAAAAATGCCTGCAACAACTTTTTTAGAACTATGAAAACTAAATAAAAACCTTCAACAACCAGGATGAAAGTATCTCAGGCAAAGTCAGCTGAGTCTTAGTTAGAATAGCAAGATTTGTGGCATTGTAGCTTACCATAGTCCCATCCCCCACTCTCCAGCTCAGTGGTGGCCTTGAGAGAAACAGTCTGCATTTGTGGTACAGGTACTGGTACAAGAGGAAACAGAATGGATCTCATTTACAAAGAATTGTGATTGTTTGACCTGTCTTGTGGCTGTATGGAGGAACAGCTTAAAGGAATTTCCTTTATCTCACCTAACTCATTTTCCAAAAAAAAAAAGTTTATGGGCAGATGTATTAGTTACTGTGGTTTTTAGTTATAGATCATGTTGGGACAAAGAATAGACTAACTGAAACTTGAAAGGAAAGTTTGGGAAATTAGATATGTTGGAAAATAAAGATTTGAAACACTCTGACATACTCCTGGGAATCTATAAGTCCATGTGCATGCCCAGGGTTGTGTGCATGCTCAAAAGAAAAGAAAAAAACGAAAAGAAAAGAAAAGAAAAGAAAAGAAAAGGAAAACCCAAAGCTCTCATCTCTGGCTGACCCCTAAGCTCTCTGCATGTAGGAAGTGAAGTCTAAGGCAGAATTTTCAACTACCTAGCTGAATATGGAAGGTGTGTCACCACACACACACACACACACACACATACACTCCATCTGCAAAGACTGGAGAATATGAAAAATGTTTTTTTCCAGATGTTTAAGGTAATCTCTGTTCAACTACTAGCTAACCACTAAACTAACAAATAGAGATTTCAGTCACCCCCACAGCAAATAATAAAGACCTCACCAAGTTATTTCAGAAAATTCAGTAAATAAGCATTCAATAACAACTACAACAAGCAACAAAAACAAACCCAAAAGGGTATGAAATCTGTTTTCCAAAGCTGCCCCTAATAATACTCAAAATGTCCAGTTTTCCAAAAAAAATGAAATATGAGGCATGTAAAGAAATTAAAAAGTATGGCTCATACATAGAAAAAGACAGGGCAGGAGGAAACTGCTACACACGAAAAAAGAAACAAAGAAACTGTCTCTGAAGGAGCCCATACACTGGACTTACTAGATAATGACTCTGAATCACATGTTTTAAATATGTTCAAGGAACTAAAGAAAATCATGCCAAAATAACTAAAGGAACCACAAGAAAAGTGTATCTTTAAAAAAAGACAGTCAATAAATAGAAATTATAAAAAGGAATCATTAAAATTCTGGAGTTGAAAATCACGATAACTAAAATTGAAAATTTACTAGAGAGACTCTACAGCAAATTCGAGCAGAAAGAAGCATCAGTGGACAATAACTTGGGTCAATTGAGATTATTCAATCTGAGAAACAGAAAAATAATTTAAAACATTAAAAGAACCTACAAGACCCTATGTGATATTATCAAGTGTGTTAACATATGCATAATGGGATTCCTAGAAGGAGAGGAAAGATAGAAAGGGATGGAAAAATATTTGAAAAAATAATGGTCACAAAGTTCCTGAATTTGAAAAAAAAGCAATAACCTACACATTCATAGACCTTAATAAACTAAAATAAATCTAAACCAAGATACATTATAATCAAATTGTAGAAAAAATGGACAAAGAGAGTATTTTGAAAGTAGTAAGAGAAAAGCAACTTATCACTTAAAAGAGATATTCTATATGATGATAGCTGATTTCTCATCAGAAACCATGGAGGCTAGAAAACAGCAAAATGATGCACTCAAAATGCTGAAAGGAAAAAAAATCAATAGAAAATTCCATATCTGACAAAACTATCCTTCAAAAATAAAGGAGAAATTAAGCCCTTCCCAGATAAGCAAACACTGTGTTGTTAGTTGTTACCAACTCTTTCCTGCAAGAAATGGTAAACGGAGCTCTTCAGATGAAATGAAAGTATACTAGATGATAACTCAAATCCATATGAAAAAAAGAACACTAGTAAAAGTAACTATATAGGTAAATATGAAATGCAGTATTAATTTATTTTTTGCTTGTAATTTTTTTAAAAAGTCTCATTTAAAATAAAACTTTATAAAACAATAAGTATAAAGCTAAGTTGATGGGCACAGAATGAATAGAGGCATGATTTGTGAAAAGTACAAAGGGGAGGATGGAAGTATATAGGAGCAAAGATTTTATATATTATTAAAATTTAGTTGGCATTCATTCAAACTAGAATGTTATAAATTAAGATGTTATGTATCCTCTCCAGGGCAATTATTAAGAAAATAACTGAAAAATACACAGCAAAAGAAGAACAAGAGAATTAAAACTGTACAGTAAAAAAGACTGACTTAACACAAAAGAAGGCAGTAATGGATGAATTGCAGGACACAAAAGATAAGACATATAGAAAAGAATAGCAAAATGGCAAAAGCAAGTGATTCTTTATATCTCATTAAATATAAATAGATTAAACTGTCCAAATTAGAGGCAGAGTTGGGCAGAATAGATTTTAAAAATATGATCCAACTACGTGATGTCTACAAGAAACCCACTGTGGATTCAAGGACACACATAGGTTGAAAATAAAAGGTTGGGAAAAGATATTTTATGCAAATAGTCAAGAGAGCCAGATAGCAAAACTAATATCAGAAAAAAAGATATCTTAAGACAATTATTACGAGACACTAAGAAAGCTTTATTTGATGACAAAATGGTCAATCCACCAAGATATAACAATTATAAATGTATATGACCTAAAAGTCAAAGCCCAAAATACATGAAGCAAATACTAATAGAGAGACTACTAAAGGAAGAAAAGAAGATTCAACAATAACTGTCAGAGATTTCGGTACCTCATTTTCAAAAACAGACAACTAGAAAGAATATCAGAAATATTGTACTTGAATAATACTATAAGCCAACTAGACCTAACAAATATATATAGCACACTCCACCTCAAGATAACAAAATAGACTTCCTTCTCAAGTTCACACGGAACATTTTCTAAGACAGATCATCTGTTATACCACATACAAGGCTCAATTTATTTAAAAGATTAAAATTATACAAAATATGTTCTGTGACAACAATGGAATGAAATTAGAAATCAATAATAAAGGGAAATTTGGAAAGTTTCCAACTATATGGAAATTAAACAATACATTTCTAAATAAAAGTAGGTCAAGGAAATCATAAGAAAAATTAGAAAATACTTTGAAGTGAATGAAAACAAAAATTAAAAAAAAAAAACAAAATTACAGAACATCAAAAAAAAAGTCCTTCTAATAAATTTTATAGCTATAGAAAGATGTCAAACTAATATCCTAATCTAAATATCTTTTTTAAAAAGTAGGAAAAGAGCAACCGAAACCCAAAACAAGAAGAGGAAAATGTAATTGTCCCTCAGGATACACAAGGGATTCATTTCAGGACTTCTGCATATACAAAAATCTGCGCATACTCAAGTTTGGCAGTTGGCCCTGTGTAACCCACATATGCAAAAAGTTAGCCCTTGGAAATGTGTTTTTAATCCTACAAATGCTGTACTTTCAATCTATGTTGGTTGAGAAAAATCCACATATAAGTGGGCCTACCCAGTTCAGACCAATGGTTTTCAAGATTCAACTGTAGAAATGATTAGTGAAAAGATAAACAAAATAGATAATAGAAAAACAATGGAGAACATTAAGGAAACCAAAAGTATGTTCTTCAAAAAGATCAACAAACTTTTGGGCAGACTGGCAAAAAAAAAAAAAAAAAAAAAAAAAAAAAAAAAAAATGAGAGAGAGAGAAAGAAGAATTGAATTACTGAAATCAAGAATAAAGTGGTGACATTACCACAGATCTTACTGATATAAAAATGTTTCTAATACTATGGATAACGGTATGTCAACAATTATATAACCTCAATGAAACGGACAAATTCCTAGAAATGCACAATGTACCAAAACTGACTAATGAAGAAATAGAAAATATCAATAGACCTATAACAGGTAAGCAGATTAAATTGGTAAGAAAGAAACCTCTCAACAAAAACCTGAGAATCAGACAGTCTCATTAGTGAATTCTATGAAACAAACAAAGAAGGATTAACACAAATCCTTCATCAAAAGATGGAGGAGGGAATACCCCTAACTTATTCTATAAAGATTAGTATTACACTGGTTATAAAGCCAGACCAAAACCGAACCAAAGCAAAAGCAGGAAAGAAAAAATATCACAAAAAAGGTAAGAGGAGAAAGAAGGCAAAAAGAGAGAGCGAGAGAAAGAGGAGAAGGAGGAGAAAGGAGGAAGATGAGGAAAAAAATGGAGAAGAAAACTCTAGACCAATATTCTTTATGAATACAGATACAAATACCCTCAACAAAATAGTAGCAAACTGAATCCAGCAGCCTATTAAAATATACACTATATGTGGAATTTATCTCATGAATGAAGTGTGGTTCAACATATGAAAATCAACCAATGCAATAAGAAATATTAATAAAGGTATTTATTATTAATAATAAACTATATTAACAAATAAAGGCATTTATTATTAATAAATAATAAATTATATTCATAAATAAAGGTAAGTAAGATCTGATCATCTCAATAGATACAGAAAATGCATTTGGAAAAAATCCAACATTCTCTCATGATAAGAAGCCCTCAGCAAACTAGGAATAGAAGGATATTTTCTCAACATGTTAAGGGCCCCTATGAAAAACCCAATATTAATAATACACTTAACTAGTGAAAGACTAAAACTCTTACCTCCCTAAGATCAAGAAAATGTCTGCTCTTGCCACTTCCTTTCAATAGCATACTGAAAATTCTAGCCAAAGCAATTAGGCGGAAGAAATAAATAAAATGCATTTGGACTGGGAATAAAGAAGAAAATGATACTCACAGATAACATGAACTTATGTATAGAAAACCCTAAAGAATTCACAAAAAAAGCATTAGAGTTAATACATGAATTCAGCAAATTTGCAGAATACAACATCAAAATACAAAAATCAGTTGTATTTCCATTCACTTGCAATGAACAATCTAAAAAAATGAAGTTAAGAATTCCATTTACAATAGCATCCCAAAGAATAAAATACCTAGGAATAAACTTAACAAATGAGGTAAAAGACTTGTACATTGAAAACTACACAACATTGCTAAAAGAAATTTAAGAAGACACAAATAAGTGTAAAGACATCCTATGTTTTTATACTGGAATACTTAATATTAGGATATTAATACCCTCCAAAGCATTCTACAGATTTAATGTGATTCCTATCAAAATTCCAGGTTCTTTGTTGCTTTAAGAAATGGACATCCTATTCTAAAATTTGTTTGGAATGCAAGAAACCCCATGTAACCAAAACAAACTGAAAAGAGAAAAAGCAGGACTCACTCTGAA
Organism: Rhinopithecus roxellana; assembly: GCF_007565055.1. Classification (NCBI taxonomy): domain Eukaryota; kingdom Metazoa; phylum Chordata; class Mammalia; order Primates; family Cercopithecidae; genus Rhinopithecus; species Rhinopithecus roxellana. The sequence continues at coordinate 55,392,738 of NC_044557.1, read as the reverse complement.
ATTTCAAAACTTAGTACAAAGCTATAGTAATCAAAACAATGTGATACTGGCAAAAGGATAGATCAGTGGAATAGAATTCAGTGTCTAGAGATAAACCCATACATGTATCTATGGTAAATTGACTTGACAAGATTTCCAAGACCACTCAATGAGGAAAAGGATAGACTCTTCAACAAATGGTGCTGTGACAACAAACCCACATTCAAAAGAATAAATTTGGATCCCTCCTTCATATAATGTATAAAAATTAATTTAATATGGATCAGAGACCTACACTTAAGAGCTTACACTAGAAAACTCTTAGAAGAAAACATAGTATACATATTTTTGAGGTTGTATTAAGTAATGGTTTCCTAAACATGATTACAAAGAATAAGAAACCAAAAATAGACAAACTTGAATTTCATCAGAATTAAACACTTTTGTGCATCAAAGGTCATTATTTAGAAAGGGAAAATATGGCTGCTTTGTCTATGGAGTAGCAATTCTTTTACTTTAAGTACTTTCTTTACTTACTTTAAGATTTCTTTACTTTCTTAATAAACTTGCTTTCACTTTACTGTATGAATTCACCTCAGATTCTTTCTTGTGTGAGAGCCAAGAACACTCTCTTCCTGGCTGGACTGAGACCGCTTTCTGGTAACATCTTTCTGCTGAACCACCAAGGGACTATACTAACATATTTCTGGTGACCACAGAAGGGACAACACTGAGGAAAACCCCAACCCAAAGCCTAATTTTGGATATGTCGTGGGGTCCAGTAACATCCTTCTGGCATACCACTGAAGGGATGATGCTAAAGAGACCCCCAGTCCAAAGAAAAATTATCTGACTGGGCTGACAGGGTAAGTGGGGTGCATATACCTGGGTAAAGGATGGGATTGGGTTACAGGCCCAGCTTAGAGGAGTTAGAGTCTCTCCTAACACAGAGTGGGTTAAATGCCCCCTGAGACCCAATTTAGGAAGGTTAGAGTTCTTCCTAAGATTTAGGGTGTTAGAGGTCCCTGTCAGTAAAGTCCCTCTTGGCTAAGAATGGATTTGGCACTGTGAGATGTTAACTGCTATTCTCTTTGGATTAATTTGTCTTGCACTCTTTGCTGATGGGTATGGATGACAGAATTAGGCATGTAGAGGACCATGGGACATGAGGAACTTTTTCCTCCTCAAAAGGGAACACTTAAGAGCTAATAAGACTACTAGAAAAGATCCCTTCCCAACTGGCAAGCAGCCACCTGAACTGATGATTCAGTGTCACTGTGGTGGGCGGGTCTTTCTCTGACCTCCCTGAGGCTCCTTGCCTTCTCCACCCTGCCACAGGCAATACTTTTCTCCCTTTCTTTTTTCTACCTTTTCTGTTATTCAGGGTGAACATCTTACCCAGAAACCACAAGGTGAAATTCCTGGTCAGAGGTTGGATTAATGATGATGAGGCCCAACTCGGGGCAAGTTTGAGCCTTGCCAATTTGATATTGGGTGCTAAGCAGAGTGGCTAATGTCTAGGTTTTGTCACACATGTTTTGCTCTGACCTGAATAGAAAAGGATAATTTTCCTTTGTGTTGTGGCTTGGTCCCCAGGGCTGTAGTGCAGCCAGCTGGGTGACTAGGGCTGCCCAGAGAAAGGGAACCCAGAAGCCTGGCATGCCCACAAAAGGCTAAGAATTTCTTACAGTCAGACTTCTGGCCCCTCTCTCTCTCTCTGTCTTCATGCAAATTGGTTGAATAAATGGCAAAAATCACTGTTTATCTCCTCTATAAAGTTTTTATTAACTGGAAAAAGGGTTTTTGAAGCAAATCTTAAAATGTAGTGAATCTGTTGTGCTTTGTGTCTTTCTGTAATGTTCTCTTATAAAAAGGGGTATCTCAGGATTGAACATGGGCCTAAGACCCCATAAGTCCACTGTTCAGGATGGCCCAGCAAACTGGTCATTCACGTCCTTGGGAGCTTGACCTTGTATCCACATGGCAGTACTTTCTCTTGGCCTCTGCCATCACAATGGTCACCCACGTTCAGAGTTCAATTCCTGGCTTAGGAATAAGTCCTTTATCATCTGTCTTTCTGTGTACTTACATGTTGTGTGTGTAACACAAAAGTGCTCTAATTAATTGGCTTAAAATATAAGAGCTTAAATCCAATATTTGTCAGAAAAGTAAAAAGTGTAATGCCTTTTAGTTCATGTGACTTTAGTAAACTCTGGGAAATAAAAATAGTTTTGAAAATTATTGGTAAAATAAAAATATCTTCAAAAATATAAACATTTCATCTAAATTATGCAGGTTAGCTATTAGATTTGCTTAATCCTTTAAGGTCATAAACTGCTTCTTTGGCTTTTAAAAATTGTTAGCATTAGATTCTAGATAAGGCCTGGGGACATGTGGAATTAGCCATGCCCCCTAGCTATGCGAAGAAGGTTATAAAGAAAAGAGATTTTATATAAGAAAGGATCCTGTATGGTAAATTCTTGTCCTAAAGTAAAACAACTGGTTGTTTAAAAAGAGGGATATTTAGGACAAGTCAGAAAATCCAAGCATGTCATAGATGGTCTGTGTAAGTCAGTAAATAATTCATGAAAAGGAATTTATGCAGGAAATGTTGCACAATGTAAAAGTTAATAGGCCTCCTAAATGTTTCATAAAATGCCACTGTAAAATAACTGTACAACTTGCCTTGCTTTACAGGTAGATAAGGCCTATGATACCTGGAGTTAGCTATAACCCTTAGCTACACTGGAAAGAATCAGACTTTATTGGAACTTCTGTCTGGGTCCTAGGAGCCACACCTAGTACATAATTAAAATCTCTTACCAAGGTTTTAACCAAAAGTAAAAGTCACTAAGAGATAACAGTGTAACATATAATTGAGACTACTGAAGAAATCATTTCACATGCAGGGTATATAAAAACAGTGAAATGTGTTTTTGGTGAAAGATTATAAGGAGGCATGAAAATGGTTTTTTTGTTTGTTTGTTTTGTTTTGTTTTGTTTGCCTAGATCAAAAGGTTAAAGGATTGTTTTAAGTTCAAAAAAAAAGCTGAAGGTTTAAGCAAGTTATGGCAGGCTTGTGAAAAATTAATTGTAAAAGAAATTCTGTCTGTGAACATGTTGGCTAAAGTAAAAGGGGCATTATTCAGTTTTCTGTAAATTGAACACTGGAATAAAAAAATTGGAATGAAAGCTCTTTAACAAGAACTGTAAAGGGCTTTAAAAGGTTTCTCCAGAATTTGGAAACTATTTGTGAGTCTTAACTTGTGGCAATATAGTTATTTGCATAAGTGCAATTAGAATCTGTTTTCTGGCCAATATGGCGGCTCATGCCTGTAATCCCAGCAGTTTGGCAGGCCAAGGCAGGTGGATCAGCAGGTCAGCAGTTTGAGACCAGGCCAACCAACATGATGAAACCTCATCTCTACTAAAAATACAAAAATTAGCTGGGTGTGGTGGTGCATGCCTGTAATCCCAGCTACTCAGGAGGCTGAGGCAGGAGAATCGCTTGAACCTGGGTGGCGGAGGTTGCAGTGAGCTGAGATCATGCCACTGCACTCCAGCTTGGGTGACAGAGTGACACTCTGTTTCCCCCACTGAAAAAGAAAAAGAATCTGTTTTCTTTAGCAACAGGACATAATTGGAGAAACTGCTTATTTTACCAGGGCTATGACTGGAATGATGTGCTTTCTTCTAAGGTATCAAATTTGACTTACAAAGTCAATAAAAGCCCTTTGGGAAAACTGGCCTCATACCTTGTGTACACGGTCCTTGTACAGGGTTCTTGATCTGTGGTAAATAGAGAATGCCACATTCTGACAGGCAAAGGAGCCCCAAGCTATCTTGGGATCTCAAGATGAGAGGAATTTAAGCAACTCATAGATATTTGAGGGTACAAACTGATGTCTCGGCTTTGCTTTTATAAAAAAAAGCCTTATCTGAGATTCCTTCTATGGAACAGAGTTCCATCAAAGCCAATTTTAAAAGAGCTTATGTGAAAAATAATGATTCTTACTGTACTTTATACAAATAATTAGGCCAATTATAATAAAGCAAATTGGTCCTACCATGACTTGTTTTTAGTAAAAATGGGAAACTGGAGAGAGAAAAATTATGTTTCAAGAATTACGGTACACTTGTTATTAGATGCTAGTCTCATCAGCTATTTTTAAGTTTTTGTCTGCATTTAGGCTAACCTTTTTCATTCCCGTGAACCAACGAGTGATCTCTGACTGCTGCTCAGAAGAAACAAGAGGAATGGGTAATGTAAAAATTGGGATCAATATCCTAATTCTAGGCACATGTTGGAACCAACTAGCAACCCCAAGTTGGCTTGGTTCCAGCAGTTACCCAGTTCATGGAAAGCCTTCTTACTTAGCTTACTTGGGATAATTTTACTTATTTTGCTTTACTTTTGTGGAATATATTGCTGTCATACTTTGTGTAGGAATGCCGAATAAGCTTACTAAATGTTTTCTTAAATTGAACACTTATTAATCTTCCAGGTGTCACCTTTTGTGGAACTTGGTGTTATGAATGGCTCTCAGTGTACTGAAGTACTGATGTTTTCTGACTGAGCTCCTCTCTCCCCTAAATACAAGAAACCCTAATAGTTAGGCAGGAATATCATCTCACCCAACATGAAGAAGTTACAGAAGATGAATCTTCATCCCTCTATAACCCATAAGATTAAGGATTCCTTACAAAATGGAGGGGGGAGGGGCGGGAAATGTCAGAAGCATCTGAACCAGAGCAGCTCCACCTTGAATAGAGGCTGGGTAAAATAAGGCTGAGACCTACTCAGCTGCATTCCCAGATGGTTAGGCATTTTAAGTCACAGGAGGAAAGAGAAGGTAGGCACAAAATAAAGGTCATAAAGACCTTGCTGATAATACAGGTTGCAGTACAGAAGCCAGCTAAAACACATCATAACCAAGATGGTGATGAGAGTAACCTCTGGTCGTCCTCACTACTGCATTTCCACTAGTGCCGTGACAGTTTACAAATGCCAAGACAATGTCAGGAAGTTACCCTATGTGGGCTAAAAAGGGGAGACATGAATAATCCACCCCTTGTTTAGCATATAATCAAGAAATAATCACAAAAAGGGACAGCCAGCAGCCCTTCGGGTTGCTCTGTCTATGGAGTAGGCATTCTTTTATTCCTTTACTTTCTTAATAAATTTACATTCACTTTACTGTAAAAAAAAGTAATAATGCAGCCGCCAAAATGGGAAAAATATTTGCAAGTCATATATCTCAAATTATCCAACTGATAATTTGTTTATCAGTCATGTATCTGATAAAAACATTTCTATAATAAAACAAATAAAATAATAAAATTCTTTTCAATTTTACAACACCAGTTCAGAAAATATAACTCTAACAACTCAACAAGAGCAGCAAAAAAGAATACATTTCAAAATGGACAAGAGTTGAATAGCCATTTCTTCAAAGAAGCTACACAAATGGACAGTAAGCACATGAAAAGATGCTCAATGGATCTAGTAAGATGGTCATATAGGAACAGCTCTAGTCTGCAGCTCTGAACTAGATCAACACAGAAGGTGGGTGATTTCTGCATTTCCAACTGAGGTAACCTGTTCATCTCATTGGGACTGGTTAGAGAGTGGGCGCAGCCCATGGAAGGCAAGCAGAAGCAGGGAAGGGTTTTGCCTTGCCTGGGAAGTGCAAAGGGCTGGAGACCTCCCTCCCCTAGCCAAGGGAAGCTGTGAGGAACTGTGCTATCTGACCCAGATATTATGCTTTTCCTATGGTTTTTGCACCTGGGACAGAGCACCTGGGAACAAGGGTGGCAGTGGGCACAATTTCAATAGACTTAAATGTCCCAGCCTGCCAGCTCTGAAGACAGCAGCAGATCTCCTAGCACAGTGCTCAAGCTCTGTTAAGGGACAGACTGCTTAGCAAGGACAAGCTCTGCTAAGGAGACACCTCCCAGCATGCGTCAACAGACACCTCATACAGGAGAGCTCTGGCAGGCATCAGGTGGGTGCCCCTCTGGGACAAAGCTTCCAGAGGAAAGAGCAGAAAGAAATCTTTGCTATTCTGCAGCCTCCACCATGAACAAAAACCAACATGAACAAAAAGGATGCCCACACAAAAGACCCATCCAAAGGTCATCAGCATCAAAGACCAAAGGTAGATAAATCCATGAAGATGAGGAAAAATTAGCATGAAAATGCTGAAAATTCTAAAAACCAGAATGCCTCTCCTCCTCCAAGTGATCGCCACTCCTCTCCAGCAAGGGCAAAAAACTGGAGAATGACTTTGATGAATTGACAGAAGTTTGGGTAATAACAAACTCCTCTCAGCTAAAGAAGCATGTTGTAACCCAATGCAAGGAAGCTAAAAACCTTGATAAAAGGTTACAGGACCTGCTTACTAGAATAACCAGTTTAGAGAAGAACAAAAATGACCTGATAGATCTGAAAAAGCAAAGCAAGAGAACTTCATGAAGTATACAGAAGTATCAATAGCAGAATTGATCAAGTGGAAGAAAGGATATCAGAGATACATATCAACTTAATAAAATAAAGTGTGATGACAAGATTAGAAAAAAAATAATGAAAAGGAACAACAAAGCCTCCAAGAAATATGGGACTATGTGAAAAGACCAAACCTATGATTGGTTGGTATACCTGAAAGTGATGGGGAGAATGGAAGCAAGTTGGAAAACACACTTCAACATATTATCCAGGAGAACTTCCCCAACCTAGCAAGATAGGCCAACAATCAAACTCAGAAAATACAGAGAACACCACTTAGATACACCACTTAGATACTCCACGAGAAGAGCAACCCAAAGACACATAATCGTCAGATTCTCCAAGGTTGAAATGAAGGAAAAAATGTTAAGGGCAGCTAGAGAGAAAGGTCAGGTCACCTACAAAGGAAAGCTCATCAGACTAACAGTGGATCTCTCTGTAGAAACTCTACAAGCCAGAAGAGTGTGGGGGCCACAGAAACTCTACAGGCCAGAAGAGTGTGGGGGCCAATATTCAACATTCTTAAAGAAAATAATTTTCAACTCAGAACTTCATATCCAGCCAAAGTTGGCTTCATAAGTGAAGGAGAAATAAAATCCTTTCCAGACAAGCAAATGCTGAGGGATTTTGGCACCACCAGGCCTGTCTTACGAGAACTCCTGAAGATGCACTAATTATGGAAAAGAAAAACTGGTTCCAGCCACTGCAAAAACATATCAAAATATCAAGACCAACTACACTATGAAGAAACTACATTAACTAATGTGCAACATAGCCACCTAGCATCATGATGACAGGATAAGATTCACATATAACAATATAAAGGTAAATAGGGTAAATGTCCCAATTAAAAGACACAGACGGGCAAACTGGATAGTCAAGACCCATCGGTGTGCTGTATTCAGGAGACCCATCTCATGTGCAAAGACACACATAGGCTCAAAATAAAGGGATGGAGGAATATTTACCAAGCAGATGCACAGCAAAGAAAAGCAGGAGTTGCAATCCTTAGTCTCTGATAAAACAGACTTTAAATCAACAAGATCAAAAAAGACAAAGAAGGACATTACATAATGGTAAAGGGGCAATACAACAAAAGAGCTAACTATCCTAAATATATATGCACCCAATACAGGAGCACCTAGATTCATAAAGCAAGTTCTTAGAGACCTACAAAGAGACTTAGATTCCCACACTATAATAATAGTGGGAGACTTTTACATCCCACTGTCAATATTAGAAAAATCAACAAGACAGAAAATTTACAAGGATATTCAGGACTTGAATTCAGCTCTAAGAGGACCTAATACGCATGTACAGAACTCCCTACCCAAAATCAACAGAATATACATTCTTCTCAGCACCACATAGCACTTATTCTAAAATCAACCACATAATTGGAAGTAAAACACTCCTCAGCAAATGCAAAAGAATGATAATCATAACAAACAGTCTCTCAGACCACAGTTCAATCAAATTAGAACTCAGGATTAAGAAACTCACTCAAAACCACACACTTACATGGAAATTGAACAACCTGCTCTGGAATGACTACTGGGTAAATATGAAATTAAGACAGAAATAAATAAGTTATTTGAAACCAATGAGAACAAAGAGGCAATGTACCAGAATCTCTGAAACACAGCTAAAGTAGTGTTTAGAGGGAAATGTATAGTACTAAATGCCCACTTCATAAAGTGGGAAAGATCTAAAATATATAGCTTAACATCACAATTAAAAGAACTAGAGAAGCAAGAGCAAACAAAATCAAAAGCTAGCAGAAGACAGGAAATAACTAAGGTCAGAGCAGAACTAAAGAAGGTAGACACCCAAAAAAAAAAAAAAAAAAAAAAAAAAAAAACCCTTCAAAAAATCAGTGAATCCAGCAGCTGATTTTTTGAAAAGAGTAATAAAATAGGTAGACTGCTAGCCAGACTAACAAAGAAGAAAAGAGAGAAGAATCAAATGGATACAATACAAAATAATAAAGGGAATATCACCACTGATCCCACAGAAATAGAAACTACCATCAGATAATACTATAAATACCTCTAAGCAAATAAACTAGAAAGTCTAGAAGAAATGGATAAATTCCTGGCCATATACACCCTCCCAAGACTAAACCAGGAAGAAGTTAAATCCCTGAACAGACCAATAACAAGTTCTGAAATTGAGGCAGTAATTAATACCAAACAAACAAAACAAAAAGCCCAGGACCAGATGGATTCACAGCCGAATTCTACGAGAGGTACAAAGAGGAGCTGGTACCATTCCTTCTGAAACTAATCCAAACAATAGAAAAAGAGGGACTCCTCCCTAACTCACTGTATGAAGTCAGCATCATCCTGATACCAAAACCTAGCAGAGACAAAACAACAACAAAAATTTCAGGCCAACATCCCTTATGAACATTGGTGCAAAAATCCTTAATAAAATACTGGCAAACTGAATTCAGCAGTGCATCAAAACGGTTATCCACCATGATCAACTAGGCTTCATCCCTGGTATGCAAGGCTGGGTCAATATACAAAAATTAATAAAGGTAATCCATCATATAAACAGAACCAATAAAAAAAGATTATCTCAATAGATGCAGAAAAAGGCCTTTGATAAAATTCAACACCCCCTCATGCTAAAAACACTCAAAAACTAGGTATTGACGGAATATATCTCAAAATAATAAGAGCTATTTATGACAGACTCATAGCCAATATCATACTGAATGGGCAAAAGCTGAAAATCAGCACAAGACAAGGATGCTCTCTCTCACCACTCCTATTCAACATAGTATTGGAAGCTCTAGCCAGGGAAATCATGCAAGAGAACGAAATAAAGCATTTTCAAATAGGAACAGAGGAAGTCAAATCGTCCCTGTTTGCAACTGACATGATTGTATATTTAAAAAACCCCACCGTCTCAGCCCAAAAATTCCTTAAGCTGTTAAGCAATTTCAACAAAGTCTCAGGATACAAAATCAATGTGCAAAAATCACAAGCATTCTTATACACCAATAATAGACCAACAGAGAGCCAAATCATGAGTGAACTCCTATTCACAATTGCTACAAAGAGAATAAAATACCTAGGAATACAACTTACAAGGGAAGTGAAGGACCTCTTCAAGGAGAACTACAAACCTCTGCTCAAGGAAATAAGAGAGGACACAAACAAATGGAAAAACATTCCATGCTCGTGGATAGGAAGAATCAATATCATGAAAATGGCCATACTGCCCAAAGTAATTTATAGATTCAATGTTATTCCCTTCAAGCTACCACTGACTTTCTTCACAGATTTCGAAAAAACTACTTTAAATTTCATATGGAACCAAAAAAAGAGTCCGTATAGCGAAGACAATCCTAAGCAAACAGAACAAAGCTGAAAGCATCATACTACCTGATTTCAAACTATAGTACAAGGCTACAGTAACCAAAACAGCATGGTACTGGTACCAAAACAGAGATATAGACCAATGGAACAGAACAGAAGCCTCAGAAATATCACCACACATCTACAACCATCTGATCTTTGACAAACCTGACAGAAACAAGCAATGGGGAAAGGATTCACTATTTAATAAATTGTGCTGGTAAAACTGGCTAGCCATATGCAGAAAACTGAAACTGGACACCATCCTTACACCTCATACAAAAATTAACTCAAGATGGATTAAATATTTAAATATAAAACCTAAAATTATTAAAAACCCTAGGAGAAAACCTAGGCAATACCATTCAAGACACAGACATGGGCAAAGACTTCATGACTAAAACACCAAAAGCAATGTCAACAAAAGCCAAAATTGACAAAAGGGATCTAATTAAACTAAAGAGCTTCTGCATAGCAAAATAAACTATCATCAGAGTGAACAGGCAACCTACAGAATGGAAGAAAATTTTTGCAGTCTATCTATCTGGCAAAACTCTAATATCCAAAATCTACAAGGAACTTAAACAAATTTACAAGTTAAAACCAAACAATCCCATCAAAATGTGTGTGAATGATATGAACAGACACTTCTCAAAAGAAGACATTTATGTGGCCAACAAAAATATGAAAAAAAAGCTCATCATCTCTGGTCAGTAGAGAAATGCAAGTCAAAACTACAGTGAGATATCATCTCATGTCAATTAGAATGGCGATCATTAAAAAGTCAAGAAATGGCCAGGAGTGGTGGCTCACACCCAGCAATTTGAGAGGCTGAGGTGGGTGGATCACGAGGGCAGGAGATGGAGACCATCCTGCATTACACTCTGAAACCCTGTCTCTACTAAAAATACAAAAAAATAGCCTGGCATGGTGGCAGGTGCCTGTAGTCCCAGCTACTCGGGAGGCTGAGGCAGCAGAATGGTGCAAACCCAGGAGGTGGAGCTTTCAGTGAACCGAGATGGCACCACTGCACTCCAGCCTGGGTGACAGAGTGAGACTCATCTCAAAAAAAAAAAAAAAAAAAAAAGTCAGGAAACAACAGATGCTGGAGAGGATGTGAAGAAATAGGAATGCTTTTACACTGTTGGTGGGAGTGCATATTAGTTCAACCATTGTGGAAGACAGTGTGGTTATTCCTCGAGAATCTAGAAGCAGAAATACCATTTGACCCAGCAATCCCATTTCTGGGGATATACCCAAAGGATTATAAATCATTCTACTATAAAGACGCATGCACACGTATGTTTATTGCAGTGCTATTTACAATAGCAAAGACTTGGAACCAACCCAAATGCCTATCAAAGATAGACTGGATAAAGAAAATGTGGCACATATACACCATGGAATACTATACAGCCATAAAAAGAATGAGTTAATGTCCTTTTCAGGGACACAGATGAAGCTGGAAACCATCATTCTCAGCAAACTAACACAGGAAAAGAAAACTAAACACCACATGTTCTCACTCATAAGTGGGAGTTGAACAATGAGAACACATGGACACAGGGAGGGGAACATCACACACTGTGGCCCATCGTGTTTTGGGAGCAAGAGGAGGGAGAGCATTAGGACAAATACCTAATGCATGTGGGCTAAAAACCTAGATGATGGCTTGATGGGTGCAGCAAACCACCATGGCACATGTATACCTATGTAACCTGCACATTCTACACATGTATCCCAGAACTTAAATTATAACAATAAAAAAGATGCTCAACAACACTAGTCAAGAACATTAGTCAGCAAAATTGAAATTATAAACACAATGGGATGCCACTTCTTAACTCACTAGGATGGCTATAATTTTTTTAAAATCAGAAAATAACAGGTGTTGACAAAGATGTGAAGAAACTGGAAGCCTCGCACATTGCTGGTAGGAATGTAAAATATTGAAGCCACCGTAGAAAAACATTTAGTAGTTACTTAAAAGTTAAACATTGAGTTACTATGCAATTTTACTTCTAGGTATATATCAAGGAGAAATAAAAGGTATGGCCATATAAAATCGTGTAGATGAATGGTCTTATCACAATTATTCATAATAGCCAATTACGCTAAGTGAAAGAAGCCAGTCACAGAGTGAAAAAGTCACAAGTTACATGATACCTTTTATATAAAATGCCATAATACTCAATCCATTGAGACAAATAGTAGCTTGTTGACAGGGCCTTGAAAGAAAGGAGACTGGGGTATAACTGCTCAATGAATATGAGGTGTCTTCTGGGGTGATGAAAATATTCTGAAATTAGATAGTGGTGTTGATTGCACAACATTGCAAATATACAAAAAAAATCACTGAATTGTACATTTAAAATGATTAAAAAGGTAAATTTATATGAATTTTTTCTCAACAAAAATTTAAATTAATAAAGAAACTATCTCAAATAGTTACAAGTTCTTATTTTTCAGAATTAAAATATACTAAATTAAATAATGAATATATACAAATTTCTATAAGTAAAACAAATAATATAAATATAATTCTTCCCGATTTTATAACACCTAGGATATTTTACTCATTAAAAGTAAAGAAATAGATTAGAAGGTTGTATGAAAATCCCTCTGAGACAGCTGCCTGAAGAGAAAGAAAAAGTGGGTTTGTTGTTTAGTATGAGAACTAGGCTATTTCTTTGAATTGAACAAATGTAAACATTTTTATCTCAAATCATTGGATTCTCAGGAACAATGGACTTTATAGCTTCCAGTTATATTCATTTAAATTCAAACTTGTGGCTAAAATCAAAACTCTTTCAAGTAAATTAAATAGAAACACAAATTTATGTCTATATCTCCAGCACTGGAGGTAGAGCTCCTCATATAATTAAATCCTTCATCATTTGGAGCCATTCTAAGAGTGCACTAATTGTACTCACATTAGAAACTTTCAGGCAATAAATCATGAGCTAGGACTCTTCCTTTGTTATAATTACAACTCTGCTTCAAATATGCTTTCTCTCTGGGCACACTAATACCTTCGGTTGTTACAGTACACCAAACTCCTTCCAAACTAAATCATAATGGAATGCATGGTACATCCTTCAAGATGTATTTGTTTTAAAGTGTTTAGGAGAGGCTGGATAAAAAAAAGAGCACTAAACCTATTAGAACTGGTAGTGCCTAAAACTAACCATTGGTTCATTCATTCATTCACCTGACAAACATTTATTTTGTGATTGCTCATGTTTTAGCTAGCCATTGCTCTTGACAAAGAATTAATGGTTAACATTTCCTGCTTTTAAGGAGACCACAGTATTTGGGGGGACAGAGAAAAAATAGAATTAGTGATAATTTAATGTAGCAAGTACACTTACAGATATATGCCAGAGTGAGAACACAGGAGACATATATTGCATAACCTGGATGATCGGGGAAAGGCTTCCTAGAGGAGTAAAGGCTGTTTCTATAGGTAACACAGGCAACTGGAGGACGAAGAAAAGGGAAAGTAATTCTAGGCACAGGATACAGAATTTAAAAAAACACACAGGCAAGAAATAACATAGAGATCAGGTAAACTGAGAGATGTTTCACATAGAAAGGCCAGATGAAGAAAGGACTTGTCTGCCATACTAAACGGTTTGGATCTTACTATGTTGATAAAGGAAAGCTACTAAAGATTTTTAAGGCACAGCAAAGTACAGACTGATTTGTACTTGACATAGTACACTTGTGAAGGGATATGGAATTTCAGGAGCTATACTAAAAAAATAGTGGTTTGCATTCTTTTTTATCTCATTGCAAACATCATAAAGACCACAATGCATTGTAAAGACTACAGTGTACCACCATTTGGCAAAGCCATCAATTACTCTGCAATAAATCACGAATATAGATATGGCCAGAGGACAAAGCAGAAAAGAATTGAGACGAATCTTGGATAAAGCATAAAAGCATAGACTCTTCTTTTTTTCTCTCTCTCTGAAAACTTTCATCTCACAAATTGAAACAAGGTCTTATTGTCCTGAACAAAATCCCTCCTTTCTCAGAGGAAAACACCATGAAAATTAATGTCCACTAACATCAATGTTTGTTTGAAGTAAAGAGTCTATTATAACTCCATTAGAACAGAACTGCTTGTGGCATCAAATTACTGTGGGAAACCAGTTCATGCTCCGCCTTCCCATACACACATTGCTAAGACCCCATAGAGAATCCATTAGTGGGACCCAGAGTCACACTAGCCTATAATTTTTCTTTGCCTTAGGAAAACAGTAGCCTGTAATTTTTCTTTGCCTGAGGTTTTAAAAGGGCTGTCCTTGGCTGAGTCTCATGTATGCTATTGTAGCCCCAAATCCAACTCATATACCAGTTACTGTCTGTATACTTTCTGAAGAAAAGAAGACTCAATGGAAACAGCTCTTCTGGTTTTGTAGTTTTTCTGTGAGCAAAGACATTCTTTTTATCTGAGCTCTCTTTCTTGATTTTTCATTGTAAGTTTGGTTTTAAGCTTATAAAGAATCTCAATTACAGTCGTCCCTCAGTATCCACAGGGATTGGTTCCAGGACTCTCCAAGTATACCAAAATCCACAGATATCAAATCTCTGAGCTAAAGTGGCATAGTATTTGCATATAACCAACACACATCTTTCTGCATACTTAAATAATCTCTAAATTACTTATAATAACTAATACAGTGTAAATGTTATGCAAATAGTTATACCGTATTGTTTAGGGAATAATGTCAAGAAAACAGTTGCACATGTTCAGTACAGATGTAATTTTTTGTCTAAATATTTTTATCTGAGGTTGATTGAATCTATAGATGTGGCACCCAAAGATACGGAGAGCTGACAGAACTTGGGTTTAGTTTAATATTAGATATTTTCTGTCATCAAAACTTTTCATGTTATTTTGTAAGCTTTATACCAATGAGAGAAATTTAACCACAGTGTGTTAAAACAGGTTCTATGGTCATTATAGAAAGCCATGTTTAAATGATCATGTTATAATGTTCAAATACATTATACTGAAGTATATAAGTTTGATGTTACTTTAAAAGACAGCATTTATCTATTATATTTATGAACACAAAAGGTTAAAATGATGACTAGAGTAGGTCAAACATGGATTATGTTTACTCAAATACACAATAATTACTTGATTGTTATTAGCGGAAAAAATAGATACACATCGTAGACAAGGAGAGTCTATAAAGGCACACTTTTAGTTCAATAACACTTACTTCCCTAAAATCTAATTTCAAGTTCATGAGTAGAATGTCTGAATGCCATGTTCAAGTTCACGAGTAGTGTAACTGAAATCTCCTCTGGGTTAATTTTTGAAGAGCATTGGACTAATGATAAAGCAGCAATGTCTTCCCAAGTGGAATTTTTGACATATTTTTTGGATACTTTAATTTTCCACAGTGTTCCTTTTTTTCTTCTCTAATGACTCACATTCTTTGAGAGGACAGGAGTTTGTTATAAAAAAAGGAGAAAGCATCACAAAATACACTGTTTTGTGTATAGAAGTAGTACTTGTTATGTAAATCAGATTTCACCTCCTGGGACCTTTAAACGTTGGATGACTCCCTCTTTTGACCAATTGGTATTGCCATCCAGGAGGGAAGTCCTGATATATAGTAAGAGGCTCTCATGAAGAATCAGCAAAGAACAGAGGCAATGAATAGCGGCGGTATCCGATTTACCATCTGCCAATGAATAGTTAATAATTGGCGGCATTTGGCATAGCTCATCATGCCATTCTTCTTGAACTACACCTTACTCTTTACCCTAACTCTAGGTTCTCATCCTTTGCTCACTTATTCTCAGCATTCTTTCCTATCTCCATCTCAGATTTCCAATCTGTAAACAACAGGACATCTTAGAACTTGGTTATGGGATCATTTCTTTTCTCTATATACCAACCAAGTCTTCCCATGGTTTTAAATATCATCTTTATGCTAATAACTTTCAGGTTCAAAATCCACTCTTACTTCTCCTTGAAATATATCCACTGTTTACTCATACCCAATTCTGTTTTTGACACCAATTCTTAAATGCCTAAAAGACATCTCAAAATTAACTTTGAAAAACTAAACTCTTCATTCTTCTCCCCTTATTCCTGTTTTTCCCTTATTTGCACTGTATCAATAAATAGAATTCCACTCTTCCAACAGTTTAAGCCAAAAGTCTTTAAGTCTTCCTTGTTACCTCCCCGTCTTTCACACCCCGGATTTGATCTATTAACAAATCACATTGGTTTTTACTTCAAAATACTTTGAGAATCTAACAATTTTTTACCAATATCAGCCCCTAGTCCAAGCCAAAATTGGTTTTTGCCTGGATATTGAAGTTATCTGCAATTACCCTTCTTGCTTACCTTACTACTGTCTATTTCTCACAACAACGCTCAGATTATCACTTTTCAGCGCAATATTTCCCAGATCATTCCATCTTACTCAGAATAAATTCCAAAGTTTTTATTATTGCTTACAGCTGCCTACATGTTCTGGCCCCCTTTCCTTTCTCTGTACCTATCTCCTATCACCCGATTACACCGTGCCCTAGAGCACTGCTGTGTTGTTTTCATGCTGTTTTTTGAATGTGCCAGGTACTCTTCTACTCCAGAGACTTTGCGATTGCTATATCTTCTACCTGGAGAATTATCTATAACTAAATCTATGTATCTATGCATCTGTAAGATAGATAAATATCATTTCATCTCTGCATCGCTTCATTCAAGTTTATGTTCAAATACAACCTTAAAAGAGAGACCTTCCTTAACTACTCTAACTAAATAGCTCACCCCATCCATTCTCTGTCCATATCTCTTTACTTTGATTATTTAACCTATTAGTACTTCAGAGCACTAACATGACAGAGTCTTTTTTGTTTATTGTCTCTCTCCAGCCACCATCATGTATTCCCCTTGGTAACAGAGACTTGCATTCTCTGAGAATCTTCAATGACTAGGGCATGAAATACTAGGTCCTTTAACATTTAAGAGTCAATGAATTTGTTATACTTCAAACTAGGGAATCTGTTCTACTGGCTTCATGTTAAAAAGTAATTTTAAAAGTTTGTCTGTTTTGAAGAAAAAAGCACCAGCTTTCCAAGCTGTCTTTCAATTTCTCAGAAACCTGCTTAAAATATAAATGGTTATATAAGCTTAAAAACAAGCCTGCTACTTTGGCAAAGAGACAAACATGGAATCTCCTGCCATTCATTTGCTGGTGCTGAATTTCATTTCTTCAAACTATTAACTCCTTTCCTGGTAAAATTATTCTCAAAGAATGCCTCTCAGAAAATGTTTACTTCTCTGGTCTATGAATATAGTCATATATACATATTACTACTTGCCTTTGAATAATATTATAATAACTCTTAAATCTTCATTAACTAGCCAGATTATTTAGTAGCACTATTTCAGCTTCAGACTTCTATATATGAAATAAGTATCTTGCTCCTGTGATTTTTAAGAAATATCTTATTTGTGTGAGCATTAAGACTTAAAACAGACATTGATTCTCATCCAATGTTATGGTTCTTGAATTAAAAGTTTCAGCACCCACTTGTGCACTTCACTTAAGGCAAATTGTATCACTTATTACAAGTGAATAAGGCAAATACATAGACATGTCCTTGTGGAATATGCATTCTGTGAAATCCCACTTTGACTTGCTTGCAAGAATTTCCCAAATCCATCCAGAAGGTGAAAGGGATAAAAGTACGTGAAGAATCCTATACTATTACACACATGGAAAAAAAGATTCCATAACACATTTGGGATTTTCTGGTACGGAAATTCAAGGAAACTCTCCTAGAAGTCTCCTTCCCCTGGATATTCTTTGTTTGTTACAGATACTCCTCTCACTTGTTGATGACATTTTCTTGGCATTCATCCCCTTGATAAAATTTTATTCTCTCTTCTTTGTTATGTGTGAGAAAAAGCAAACTTTGACTTCCTTTTCAGGATTCAAATATTATACTACTGTTTGTCAAGTATCCATATTTAGCACCAATTATTCCCCAGGTATGTTTTAATCAAACACAGTATATCTGCTTAGTGTTACCCATCACAAGAAGAATAATACACTTGGGGTTTTCCCCCATATATATATTTCAGAATCAAACTTAATTCATCTTTGGCAAATAGTGAGTGGTATATGATCCAGATTTTTTTACAGTACCTACTTCTGATAGTAAAGGAACTAAGAAAATCTTCATATAGAATATTTCCAAATAACAATATCCTTCAGACATTTTTATTTAGATACCTTTTTCTGGAATCATGTCTTTGGCATGCCACAGATTTATGTACAATGTACAAACATTAAAACAATATACTTCAATTTCTGCCTTCCTGCCCTTTGTGCTATTCTTGTCAATAATTTTACTTCTATATACATGCAGCCAACAAATATATGAAAAAAAATGCTCATCATCATTAATCATTAGAGAAATGTAAATCAAAACCACAATGAAATATAATCTAATCCCAGTCAGAATGGCTATTATTAAAAAGTAAAGAAAACAACAGATGCTGGCAAGGTTGCAGTGAAAAGGGAAGACTTATGCACTGCTGGTGGGAATTCATATTTGTTCAGCTGCTGTGAAGGACAGTGTGGAAATTTCTCAAAGAACTTAAAACAGAACAACCATTTGACTCTGCAATCCCACTATTGGGTATACACCCAAAAGAAAACAAATCATTTCATCAAAAAGGCACATGCACTTGTATGTTCACTGTAGCACTATTCACAATAGCAAAGACATGGAATCAACCTCAATGCCCATTGATGGAGGAATGGATAAAGAAAATGTAGTACATATACACCATGGAATACTACACAGCCATTAAAAATGAAATTATGTCTTTTGCAGCAACATGGATGCAGCTGGGGGCCATTATCCTAAGTGAAGTAGCAGGAATAGAAAACCAAATACTGCCTGTTTTCACTTATACATGGGAGCTAAACATTGAATACACATGGACAAAAGATGGGAACAATAGACACTGGAGACTGCTTGAAAGGGGGTATTGGTTGGAAGATTACCTATGAGGTATCATGCTCATTACCTGGGTGATGGGATCATTGTACACCAACCCTCAGCGACATGCAATTTATCCCATGCAAGAAACCTGCACATGTATCCCTGGAACCTAAAATAAAAGAAGAAGAAGAAAGCATATAATCTCTTTAAAACCTAGATTACTTAATTCCACTGAAAAATAAATAGTAATTTTACTTCCACATATTATATACCCCATTATACATTTTTACTATTTTTTCTTTAATCAAATATAGTTTAATACAATTTTAATGAATAATTAGTTTTTATATTTATTCACATATTAACTATTTAAGAAACTCTTCTTTCCCTTGTGCAAATATCTCTATCCACTATCCTTTTCCTTAAGCCTGAAGAACTTTCTTGAACATATCTTTTAGTGCAAGTCCCCAGTGACAAATTCTCTCAGCTTTTGTTATTCTACAAAGGTCTCATTTAACCTTCATTTTTGAAAGACACTTTTGGTAGATACAGATTCTAGATTAACTTTTTTCTCAACTCTCTAAGAATATCATCCCATCGCCTTTTGGTTTGCATTATATATAATGAGAAGTCAATTAAATTTGTTACCTTGTATGTAATATATCATTTTCCTCTGAAGACTTTCTCTTCATTACTGGGTTTTAGTAGTTAGACTATGATACGTCTAGATGTGGTTTCATTTATTCATATTCAGTTTAGGTTTCACTGAGCTTTTTGAATGTGTAGATGTATGTATATCACCAAATTTAAGAAATTTTCAAACTTATTTATTCAAAATTATGTTATGCCCTACCTTCCTCACCATTAAGTACTTCAATTACACGTGTGCTAGAGAGCTTATTAATGTCCAACATGTCACTGAATCTCTGTTCATTTTTTAAATAGGTTCTAGTGCTCTGATTGTCACTAAACATTTTCTTCTATGGTATCTATCACGCACTTAAAACTCATTTAGTGATTTTATTGCTTCAGATATTCTATTTTTCATCTCAAGAAGTTCCATTTGCTTCTTTTATAAACAGGTTTTATTTTTTTCTTCTAATTATGTTCATATTTTCTTTTATTAAACATATTTATACTAATTTAAATTCCTTTTCTTTTCATTCTATCAGTATATAACAGCTCAGAAACTATCGTCCATGGAACTTTTTTGGTACAATCCACGAGTTAAGAATGGTTTGCATATTGTGAAGTATTGTTAAATACACACACACACAAATACACAGCAAAACAAAACAGAGAAAAACATACAATAAAGACCATAGGCAGCCTTCAAACCCTAAAATATTTACATTATGGCCTCCTATATAACAAAATATTGTTTGGCCCTTAATTTATGCCATTTCTGAGTTCAATTCTGCTGATTGATGTATCTACTGACTATGAGTTTATTGCCCTACTTTTCTTTTCTTTTTGAGACAGAGTCTCACTCTGTTGACCAGGTGGAGTACAGTGTGGCACAAGCTTGGCTCACTGCAACCTCCACCTCCCGGGTTCAAGCGATTGTCCTGCCTCAGCCTCCCGAGTAGCTGGGACTACATGCATATGCCACCATACCTGGCTAATTTTTGTATTTTTAGTAGAGACAGAGTTTCACCGTGTTAGCCCGGATGGTCTTGATCTCCTGACCTTGTGATCTGCCCGCCTCAGCCTCTCAAAGTGCTGGGATTGCAGGCGTGAGCCACTACATCCGCCCTGCCCTACTTCTTTACATGTAATTTTTGATTGGATGATGAGAATTGTAATACGGCATTGTTGGTTGTGTAAATTTTGTCTTCTATAAAAGAATGTTTTATTCTAGAAGACAGTTTTTTAAATGATCATTCTGAGGATTGCTTTTCATCCTGCTAGGGCGGGTTTACAGTAACTTTTATTCTAGATTTAGTTTCATTCTACTCCTAAGGTGTGGCTTTCTGAGGTCTCTCCTGTATGTACCAATTACTCAAGGGGGTCTCTCTATTTCAGATCATCAAACTGTGAATGTCTCCCAAACCACTGTAATATCCAATTGTTTTTAAATTTACACTCTACATAATTCTTCTTTTACTACTAGTTGTTTTTTGCCCAACCTCATTGACACCAGTGTAGAATTCAACCAAAGATTTTGCCCAACATATGCATACCAATTTTGTATGTAGCTCATTGTTGATATAGCTTTTATTCACTCATACTCTACAATAATAAACCACTCTCTTATCAATTTGAATAATGCATTTTCTTGAAAAACAACTATGTTGGTCAGACACGGCATAGATCAGTCATTCATTTCTTTTGATGATTCATATTCCATCGTATGGCTATGCTGCATTTTATTTACCTATTCATCATTTGAAGAACATTTGGACTGTTTCCACTTCTTTGTTCCATAAATAATGTTAATATAAACATTCTTATTTAAGTTTTGTGTGGACAGATGTTTTTCTCTTGGGCATATATGAAAGAGCGGCATTGCTGGGTCCTATAACTACTTTAGAAATTACCACACTGTTTTCCACAGCAGTGACACCATTTTACATTCCAACGAGCAGTGTATGAAAGTACTGACTTCTCCACAACTTTGACAACACTTGTTATTATTGCTCTTTTTTTATCATAGCTATCCTAGTAGATGTGAAATTACAACTCATTGTGATTTTGACTTGTATTTTCCTGATGTTTAACGATGAACATCTGTTTATGTACTTACTGGTTATTCATGTATCCTTGGAGAACTATCTATTCAGATCCTTTGCCTATTTTTTAAATGGGTTATTTATAATTTTATTATTGAATTTTATTAGGTCTTTATATAGTTGATCCCTGAAGAACAGAGGTTGTGGTGCTGACTTCCTGCACAGTCAAAAATTCTCATATAGCTTTTAACTCTTCAAAAATTTAACTACTAATAGCCTATTATTGACTGGAAGCCTTACTGATTACATAAACAGTTAACGCACATTTTGTATGTTATATGTATTATATATTGTATATATACAGCTTAATATAAAGTAAACTAGAGAAACAAAAATATTTAAAAATAAGAAAAAGAAAATATATTTACTATTCATTAGGTGAAAATGGATTATCATAAAAGTCTTCATCCTTGTCATCTTCACATTGAGTAGGCTGAGGAAGGGGAAAAGGATGGATTGGTCTGGCTGTCTCAGGAGTAGCAGAGGTGAAAGAAACGGAGGAGAAAGAAGCGGAGGCAGAAGAGACAGGCACACTCAGTGTAACGTTTATTGAAAAAATTCACACATAAGTAGACCCGCACAGTTTAAATCTGTGTTGTTCAAGGGTCAACTGTATATTCTAGATACAAGTCCCTTTTCAGATATAAGATTTATAAAAAAAATTCTCCCACACCGTGGATTACCTTTTCACTTTCTTTATGATGTCTTTTGAAGCACAGAGGTTTTAACTATGATGATTTCCAACTTATCTATTTATTTTTTGTCACTTTAGTGTCATATCTAAAAAACCATTACCTAATTACAGGTTATAAACATTTATACCTGGTTTTATCTAAGAAGTATATAGTTTTAGCTTTCAGCTAAAATAAATACATGTAGATATTTAATCCATTTTGCATTGACTTTGTATATAGCATGAGGTAGAGGTATAATTTCCTTCTTTAGCATGTGACTATCCAGTTGTCCCAACACCATTTGTTACAAAAAAAAAAAAAATTCCCCATTGGAATTGTCTTGGCATTCTAATATTATTATTTTTACTTTGGACTTAAAGAAATAATTTCAGGGACCCTCTCTGTCTCCAGACAACACTTAGAGAATGGCTATAGAGAATGGACATACATATATATTTACATTTGATATAGAATCCTCTCAGAAGCCATTTAAAAAACAAGCTTCCAATGTGCCTAAATCTTCATCCTCCTGAGAGAAACAGGTTATGTAGATGAATAGCATGACAGTAATTGAGCAAAACATGCTTTCTGTCCTAGTGAATGACCTGTGATTTCTCTAAAACATTTAAGCATGTCTTCATCACCTATTGCCCACCTATAGACTGGGATAATACAATATGACTCTGTAGGATCTAAATGCTGTTTTATATTTGGAGTTTTTACTTACCTAAATACAGATAAACTGAAAGATACATTATGAAATCCTCAAAGTTATGGGTTTAGGTTCCTAGGATAGATAAGACCTCTGGATTTAAATTTTGGTCTCAAAACTTGCTGTGTGGCCTCAGCATAATTTCCAAAACTTTCTAAGCCTCTGATTCCTCATTCATAAAATAAAGACAATAATATTATTTCATTATGAATATTAATAATGTTAAAAACTCTCTAAGTCTCTGTTTCCTCATTCATTAAATAAATACAATATTATTTTATTATAAATAATAATATCAATATTCATAATAAAACCTTATATTATCAATGTAAGGTATAAAGCAGAGAATATATAAAGCACTTGGCACAGATTTGGGCATATACTAATAACGCAATACATATCAGCTGTAATTAATCAACAAACATTCTTTGATTATATATGCTAAGCACTGTGTTAAATACTGGAAATAATAAATAAGAATCAGTTCTTGACTCTAAAGCAAGGATTAACATATGCCATCTTCAGCAGCTTCCTATATGTTTGCTTAAAGACTCCCTTTTAGGGTATATTTTTATGCTTAGATTCATCCTCTTTGATCTTCAGATAGTCCAATGGCTTGTTTTTTTTACCTACCCTCCCAAACTACCACTTTCAAGATATAACACAAAGTGATCAAGTATCATTTACATTTTGATATGAACTTATTTATACCAAAGTATTTGTTGAGGTTCATTCAGTCATTCATTTCTCCATTTATTCATGAATCCAGTAATCAGAATTTATTGAGCACTTACTAGTCCTAGACACTAAGCAAGCTGGGAATATAAATAAGATCATTTCCAAACTGTGAAAAAGAATATAGGTTAATTCATGAACATGAACCATAAGAATATAAAACAATTTTATAATTAATAATAATTACAAACAAATACCATAAATGTCCAAAGAAAGATAAGGGAAAATGTGTTTGAATGTATCAAATCAGCCCTGGATTACGATCTTTAAGAATTAAAAAAAAAATCAATAAGAACCAGTGAAGAATTTCTAACTGGAGGAAACTGCAATCATAGAGTAGGATTTCTACTAGATGAGGAGAAAGAAAAGGTACAGGTACTTCTCCCTGCTCCAGAAAAATATTATATCCTAGAATAGCATTAAGGAAAATCACTTGTATTACATTTAAGATATCTCAGGACTGCTCTTAAATACCTGTCTTTCCCTTCCCTTCTCTATTCTCTTCTTTTTACCTAACGCTTGCTTGCTCTCAAGTCTACTTTAAAGCACTGAGATAACAGGATTTAAGATCCTCTCTTTTTTTTTCCTTAATGTTGTATCTTCACTTTAACACAACTGGTGAAACTGGATTTATTGACATGATAAAGATGACCATGAAGTCATTATCTTAGACACATAATGCACAGTTGTAGGATCAGTTTCTGCTGTCTTAAGTGTTCTAGCACCTACTACACATAGCCTATGAGAAACATGAAATTGTTCAAGGAATTTGCAGGCCTAGTGAAAGGAACCATACAAGGAGACCAAAAGTAATCTCAGGATTAGATATGTCTTCAAGGTAGAGTAAGATTCAAAGTCCTGACAACCTGAATATTTGACCAATCACACAAACTAGGTCCTGAACAGATGGGTACAAAGGAAAAGTCTAAGAAAATGTCATATATTTATCACTACTATTAATACATTGTATTGCAAGTTTATATATGGAATACTTGGCCATTAGAAAGTACGCTGGACTTTATATGATATACAAGGACATATTTTTTCCAAACAAGAAAAAATGTACCTTGTCCAGGACAATTTCTTCTTCCCCTTGGTTTTTTTTCTGTTTTTATTAATAAAGCCCACTATGCCTCATCAGATAAAGATAAAATACTCCAAATATAAAAATAAAATCAAGGAGTTAAGAATACCAAAATTCCATTTCATATGGAGACAAAGGCTTCTTGTTCTTAGCACATAAAGATGCAACCCCAGAACCAAGGTCCTAGGTCTCCTTAGCCATGACCCAGTCAGCACATTGCTTCAAGGAATGAATAAGCTTGAGCTCCTTCTAAGGTTTAGATTGTGCATCCAACACTCAGTACAAAGTGGCAGACACAGTGTTTGTGTTATAGAATCCTAACCATTGACGAGGCTCTGGGATTCAATGAAAGTCTATGGTATTATGCACTGCCTATATTCTTGAATTGTCAAGGATGATGGTAATATAATAGTGAGGATAAATAAATGCTAAAACAGAAAAAAATATAGCCACTTATGTATCCATTCATGAAATGCAAGCCATCCATTAAATACAAGTCACTGAAGAACTAGAAAACTGAAAGGGAAACTTTGAGATTTTACATGAGCTATGTATAAATAAAAATAATTGAAACAAGTAATTGAACTGCTATATTTCTATTTACTATTGAATGATATAGATATTAAATATATCAAATTTTCCTTTTATACATGTTACTTGATTAAAGAGTTCATCTGTGTCTGTGTACAGTTATCATAGTTTGTGTCTCATTTAAAAAGTAAGTTGCTTCTTGGCCGGGCGCAGTGGCTCATGCCTGTAATCCCAGCACTCTGGGAGGCCAAGGAGAGTGTATCACCCGAGGTCAGGAGTTCAAGACCAGCCTGGCCAACATGGCGAGACCCTGTCTCTACTAAGAATACAAAAATTAGCTGGGCATGTTAGCAGGAGCCTGTAATCCCAGATACTCGGGAGGCTGAGGCAGGAGAATCACTTGAACGCGGCAGGTGGAGGTTGCAGTGAGTAGAGATCTTGCCACTGCACTCCACCCTAGGCAACAGAGTAAGACTCTTTCTCAAAAAAAAAAAAAAAAGAAAAGAAAAGAAAAATAGAAAAGAAAAGAAAAGAAAAAAGAAAAAAAGAAAGTAAGTTGCTTCCAATATTTTTAATTTAAAAAGTACCTCTCATGTTAAAATGTAACTATAAAGTATTTGAATAACTATAATTTACAGTTGAGACTGTATGCCAACCTTGAACTATTTTGCTTAATGGATTATGTGATTATGTGATTACTGCCTGACATGTCATGTCTTTGAATCATTATAACCATTTGAAAACAAATACTTCACATCATATAGAAGAAGCCTATGAATTAGTTTCTGTTGATCACCCATAGGTTAATGATCACTTCAAGCCTATTAATAAGATTCCTACAACTTCACCAGATAACCTGTAATTTTATGCATTTTTTTAATAATAAGCACATGTGTTTATTATGATATCATCCTTAGCAAGGCTTTTATATCAGTTTTTCATTCTTTTAAGTTGAGTTATGCCAAGTTGCTTCCTGAAACCAGAACTGATTCTACTTTGTCCAACAAGAATAAAAAAATCTCAGAATATAAATAGTTTAAAGATACTTTTTTTCCTACTGTAAATGGCACACAGATGGTGCTTAACTGTTCTCTGAATCAATTCCAAAAATGTGCAACATCCTCAATAGGGAGAACTAAAGATGGCTGAGGTTCTATGAAAATCTTTAGAACTTGTAAAGGCTTTTCTAGATTTTAGATTGAAATTTTATTACCTACAAAGTTGTTTGGAGGAAAAAAACATTTTCCTAGAACATGATTTTCAATGACATTTAACAATGTCTAATAAAATATTTTAGTTTACTTTGTACATTATTTCATGGATAGGAAGACTTTAAAAACCCAAATACTTCCAAATTCAACCCCACCCTCTGGCTAGCTTGTATGTTCACAGATGGAGCTTTTAACAATTTTATTTGGATTTCACTCTTCCTTGAAAGATTTATCATTCTGTTTCCAGAATTCTATGTATCTACATGTTTTTATTCTCTTGCATTTAATTATTCTCTTCTCTTTCATTTCCCTTCTCATATTTCACACCTTGTCTTTCTTCTTATCCTCATAAAATAGGAAGGTGATCAAAACGAGGTAGAAGCAAGTAAATGAATGAGAGAATAAAAGAAAGAAAAAGGAGCAAGAGCAGGATCTGTAAATCACATGATTCCCACAGAAGGCCTGGCACCCACCTAATGACTCTCATACACAAGCCCATGTCCGCAACCAAAACATGACCTAGGTGATATGCCAGTATTTTCCATCATGAAGTGAAGGATGACTTAGAAAAACATTCCTGGAAATTTGGGGACCTCAAGGAGCCATAGAAATACATGTCATTCAAATAGAGTAATATTTTGTTAGAGAGTGTCCCAATTGTCAAATGAATATAGAAATTCTGAATTTCCAGGATCAAATAAGGGGCAAAAGTTTCCAACATGCAAAAGTTTATGAAGGTTCTAGGCAAAAGGCCAGCATAATTGAGGGTTCATACTACTCAAATCAGCTTTCAAAACTTTCTGAAAATGTGTTTACATACTGACTATGTTTCTCTTCAATATTACTATGTATCAGTCACTCTACAGGGTTCTATCCTACAAAGATGTGACAAATGGTCCGATACCAAGAAATCATTGGCTAACAGAGTCACAAAGAGCTTCTCTTGTCTTCCCCTATAAGTTTTATAGCTTTTCTTATGTTTAGGTCTATGGTTCATAATGTTAATTTATTTAATTGTCAAAGTATTTTTTATGTAGATATCAAATTACACTAACACTGTTTGTTGAATAGACTATTCTTTTCCCATTGAATTATTTTATCAAGTTAATTTGAAGGTAATTAACATATGTGAGTCTATTTCTGTAGTCTATTCTGTTCCATTGATCTATATGATTGTTCTTATGCCAATACCACGTTGTCTTTACTAACGTAGATTTGTGCTAAGTAAAGCTAACTGCTAACTCACTGATAACTCAGGCAGTGTAAGTGCTCAGATATTTTTTCTCCTTTTCTATATTGTATAGGCTATTCTAAATTATTGATGCTTTCATACAAATTTAAGAATAAACTTGTCAATTCCCCAAAGTAGTCCTGATTTGAATTTGAATAAAATTCCATTCGATCTGCAGATCAATTTGGGAAGTAATATTTTAACAATTTTGAGTCAATCAATAAATACATTATATAGTTCCATTACTTTAGATATTCTTTAATTTCAGAAATGTTTTATAATTTTCAAAGTGCATGTCTTGCATATGTTTCATTGAAGTGATGAGAGAAATTTCATATTTTTTGATGCTGTTGGATAGGGTATTTTTTAAAAATTTTCCATTTTAAATATTTATCACTAGTATATAAATAAAGCAATTGAGTATTAAAATATTAACTTTATAAATTTTATGGCCTTGGTAGCTTACTACTTTTTAGTGTTAGGTTTTTATAAATTTACATTTGGGATTTTTTTTATATTAACAATCATATCATCAGTGAGTGAAGAGCTCACAGTATTTCTTTACAATCAGTATGCATTCTCTTGACTTACTGAAGTGACTATGACCTCTAACAATGTTGACTAGATATGGTCGGATAGGTTTTTACTATTAAGTAAAAGTACAATGTCAACTGTAGGTTTAAATATTTTTTGCCTATTTATTCTATCTATTATTAAGAGAAGAGTGCTGAAAATCCAAACTATAATTGTGGATTTGTCTGTTTGTCCTTGCAGTTCTACCATTTTTCTGCTTTATGTATTTGGAAGTACCATTATTAGGTGATTCAAATTTTACCTTTAGGATTGTTAGGAATGTTATGTTTTCCCGATTAATGGATCTTTTTCACCATGCAATTTCTTTATCTCTGTTAATACCCATTTTTCTTTAGATTAGTGCTTCATGGTATACATTTTCCATCCTTTTACGTTTGACATATTTCATTATTTTAAAATAATTTTCTTATAAATAGTAAATATTTGAGCTTGTTTTTTTAATCCAATTTGGCCATTTCTACATGTAAATTTCAGTATTTAGACCATTTATATCAAATACACTTTTTGATAGGGTTGGGCTTAAATCTATAATATGGTTGGGATTAAATCTTGCCATTTCTTATCTAGTATTCCATCTGTTCTTCGTTTCATTCTTCCTCTTTTTCTGCCATATTTTGAATTGAGCACTTCAATAATTTCATTTTATCTCCACTATAGGCTTATTAGCCATATATCTTTGTTTTATTTTTTAAATTGTTGCTCTGCATTTTACAGTATGCATTAACTTATCACAGCTTACCTTCACACAATAGTATACCACTTTTTGCACAACACATGACCCTTACAACAGTATACTTCTATTTCTCCTTCCTATCATTTGTGCTACTGTCATATATTTTGCTTTTACACTGGTTATTAACCCCACAATATTTTACTATTCTTTTTGTTATAAAGTATGATTTATCTTTTAAAAAGGTCAAAAGTAAGGGAAAAAAATCTCTTCTATATTTGTCTACATTTTTACCACTTCTGGGATATATCCATTCCTTTCCATAGACACAGATTTCCAATTGACCTCATATTATTTCTGTCCTTTATAAGACTTATTTTAAATAACATATCTTGTGATACAGGTAAGCTAGTGATAAATTCTCTAATTTTGTTTTTAATGTGAAAAATTACATATTTTTTTTATTTTTAAAAGGGACTTAGTTGGGTATAGAATTACTGCTTGACAAGTTGTTTTGTTTTGTTTCTTTACCCAGTTGATATGTCACTTCATTGTTTTTCTCTTCTTTTTTTTCTTACTAGCTTTGTGATGAAAAGTCTACTGCCATTATTAACTTTGTTCTTCTCTATATGTTTCTTTTTTTCTTTGGGTATTTTCAAGATTTTTTCTTTATTTTTGTTTCTAAGCAGTTTGATTATGATGTACCTAGGTATATTTAGCCTGCTAGGGGTTCTTTGAGATTTTTGGAACTGTTGTTTGTTAACTTTAGTAAATTTTGATGAATTCTTGGCCTGTAACTCTACACGAATTGTTGGGTTCTCACTATTCCCTGTTCTCATTCTGGGATGTCAAGTCTAGGTATTTTGTAGAGTTTGATAGTGTCCCATATTTCTGGATGTTTAATTCTGTTTTCTTCTCTCTTTTTCCTATTTGCATTTCGAGTTGAATTATTTCAAATGACTTATCTTCAAGTTCATTGATTTTTTCCTCTTCTTTGTCTAGTTTGCAGATAAGTGCAAAGGAATTATTTGTTTCTGTTAAGCATTTTCAATTTATTTTTTTATACTTCCCAGTCTTCTACTGATATTCTATTAATATTTTATCTACATTTTTGCTAGATTTTAAAAATATTAACATAGTTATTTCAAAGACTGCTGAAATTTTCCAATTTCAGTCTGAGATATCTCTATTTCTATTTCTACTGACTATTTTGTCTTCTTGCCAATGGGTCTTTTTTTTGTCTCTCTCTCTCACACACACACACCAGGAAAAAAAAAAAAAAAAAAAAACAGGAATGAAAGTAGATATGAATAAACATCAAACATTGTGTGTGAAGAAACAGTAGAGACTGAGGTAACTATTATTTGTACCCAGAAATTGATATATCTCTTCTTCTCTAAGACTGTTAGTGTTGGTAGTTGAGTCAGTCTCACCAGTAATTGAAATAGATGAGAGTTTTGTAGTTGCTGTATTTATCTCAGTGCACTACCAACTTCAAATTTCTCCAATGATGGACCACAGCTTCCTCCTTGTGCTTAGTGTGACATGTGGAGTACTGAAGGTTTCATTTGGTGATTTGGTGTTCCTGCTCCATTTTCTACTTTTTTCAAGCCCTACTCATGACATAAAGTCTCTTTCTGAACTCTTACCTCTTCCCAAGTGAAGGATTGCTAATGCTTGCTACTCTCTTCTGATATTTCTAGTATGTATATTGGTTATTTCTTATTGCATGTAGTAGAATACTTGAATGATAATATACAACAAAAGTGGGTTTTATAGCCACTGAATAATATGATTAGCTACCAGAATTTGAAATATATGCTCAATATATAAAATATATCATTAAACCCAGAGCTAGTATAAACTAGAGACAAAGCCTAAACTAAGATTCTTTTTTTAATGCCTGATAGAGATTTACTTCTTTAGAGTTAATATGCTCTATGTCCAGAAATTACATCATTAAAGATTATGATTTATTAAATTTACCAATAGGCACTTGCATGATAAAATCAATTCGGGTACTAGATTATTAAATCTAAGTCTAGAAAAAAAACCAGAATTTCACATTTGCTTCACATTGGAGGCTGAAATAACCTATCTTGGGCATTCTCTGTGAAGGAGAATATAATCCCCTGAGGTTTACATAAATTCCTTGATTATAGATAGTGGCACAAGAAAAATTCAAACTGGATTACTGCCAAATAGAAAGAAAACTAAGGATGGTTTTTTTTTTTTTTTTTTTTTTTTTTTTTTTTTTTTTTGACCCAAATGACTCTAATTTGCTTTTAGACATTTGGTGTTTTAACAAACAAAATGTCCATTAATTCATGCCATCTGGGAAGTGCTTCTGTGCTTGGGACATAAAGTCAAGGATTTTTCTGCCCTGCTATCTTTAACTGGACTATTTGTAATAATGAGGTTCAGATATTCAACATTAGATAAGATAGTCCCAACAAATGACTTCCTGAATATTTTGATAAAGGATCTTCCACATGCTTCTTACTGATACATGTTAGTTGACATTAAATCCCATCTCCTTCCTTCCTTCTTTCTTTCATTATTTTTCCTCATTTTCTTATTTGTTCCTCATGGTAATTTCTGCCAAGCCACAGTTTTTACAGTACTACAAAGGAGAGCACTATTTTTAACTTCAGTAACTCAAACACTACTTTCATTATATTTATCTTTTTAAACTACCACTTATATACCAAAATATATTTTTAAATTAAATTTAAATAATTTTTAATTTAGCCTTACCCTAAGCAATTATATATTCATCAAATTAGTGGTTCTCAAACTTTAGTACACATTAGAATCACCTGGAGGGATTGCTGGGCTTCAGCTGCAGTTTCTGATTCAGTGTATCTGCGGTGGTGCTTGATGATTTGCATTTCTAAGCTCCCAGGTGATACTGTTACTGTTTGAGAACCACAATGTAAAAACCACACTATTTTTGGTTTTCTTGTGCTTATTACACAAACACACACACACACACACCACTCATTTTGTAGTATACTAATGTATCTTCAATATATAACTATTAAAAGTGAAAAGTTGCTTTGTGAACTACCAAAAAATATTCTCACCTATTGCACTTTTTTTAAGGAATTTTCTAGCAGATCTCACTCTATTCTCCTGATAAATCATTCTCTATTTAGTTATTTCTACTTCTTCCCTACTTTTTTCTTTGATTATAAAGCTCCAAATACCTGTAATGTTATGTATTAGTTTGTTTTCACACTGCTATAAAGAAATGCCAGAGGCTGGGTAATTTATAAAGGAAAGGGGTACAATTGACTCACAGTTCCACATAGCTAGGGAGGCCTCAGGAAACTTACAATCATGGCGGAAAGGGAAGCAGGTACGTATTAACGTTGCAGCAGGCGAGAGAGAAGTGCAAGCACGGGGAATGCCAGACGCTTATAAAGCTATCAGATCTCGTGAGAACTCACTATCATCAGAACAGTAAGGGGAAAACCGCCTTCATGATCCCATCCTTTTCCACCAGGTCTCTCCCTCAACACCTGGGGATTATAATTCAAGATGAGATTTAGATGGGGACTACCAAGCCTAACCATATCATTTTATCTGCATGCAGATAAAATGTCTCTTGTCATACTCACACATACAGCATTAACATACAGGTGTTTGGGGTTGCTCATTAGTTGTTTCATAAATATACAGGGGTCTGGAGTTGCCCATTAGTTGGGAAAAAAAAAAAAAAAAAAGTTTTGTCTCAAGAAACCTAGAGAAAAGCTTACAAGTACCCAATAGGAAGACCAGAGTTCATCATGCTATTTTGCACAGCCCTTCTTTCTCCACCTCTGCCTCAAAATCTAGCTGAATTACATCATGATTTTAAATCTTAAGACCATGGTCTCTTCAACACATTACTTGTAAAGCACTATTGAAGTAATGGAGTTAGAGAACAGCATTTAAGGCTGGTTGTTTATTAATATATGTTGACAGTGAGAACTATAAGTGTAGATTAGACAAATAATATGACAGGGGATTACTGAGATACCATTCTTCTTTTCATTATTGTCTAATAAACGTTATTACTAATACTGTTCCAACACTTCAATAAAGACAAGGTCTGCAAAATCAGAAAGGAGATGGAAATTCAAGATATTTTCTAGAACCATGTCTAAAATAAAGGCACTCGGTATTACATTTTCACACACAATCTGGAAATGCACACCCTGCTTACTTTCACCCTTAGGATTTCCCTCACGTTGCCCTTCTCATCTGGAATGTCTTCCTTTCTCACCTCTATCAATTCAAACTTGACCTTTGCTTTCAGGCTCAGCTGGAACACCACCTCTTCAACACAGCCTTCATCAATCTTTTTTTCCTTGGTACCCCTAAAGCAATTATAGAATGTATTTTAGCACTTATATTCTGCTGTATATTTTCAACATTGTTTAATAAATATTACATTTTCCTCAATCAAAGCAGGGTGTCCCTCACAGCCCCTATAACTGTGCTAAGTATATGCTAAGTGATTTGTCTTTGTGTTTATATATTCTAGTGACTCCTAAAGAAATATCTAATTATACTGTTTTCCGTATTATTTAACTATATTTCTTATTTTACTCATAAATAAAAATAGTCTGAGCCAAAATTCTACTATTGATTCATTCTATTATCATAGATACATTTTATATGTGTATATTTTACTTATTGCCTTAATTTTTATTTAATTCACTATGGCCAGCATAGCATAATTTTATAGAAAATTTGTATTGTAAGTCAGTATTTAATATGAAGTCAATTTTTAGATTAGTTGCCTAAATGAGTAAATAGGCTCTTAATAATTCTGACTCCTCCTAAAATCAAGAAAAATATCCCAAATTTTATATCCATAAGAAATTATAAAACATCATATAATTATACTGCTTTAGAAAAAAATACATAACATCAGGAAAAATACAGTTGTAGCTATAAAACATTATATACCTAGTTTATTTGCAATTTTCTTTTGTCAACACATCATTTTGGCATCATGTAGACAATGTTAATGTCTATACAGTGCCAAAATATTTACCATAACAGCCAACTGACATGTGGGGGAAAAAAATCAATGTAATTTCTTTTGTACACTTGATGCTAAACAACTGATTCAATTTATTTTTTAACATAGAAACAACCACATTAATCAATATTTTGAAAAATGTTTATATTCTAGTCCCTCAAATTTAGCCTAACAAAAGATTGGGAGGAAGATGACATAACTTTGTCTCCGCCAAAAGGCATCTTGCTTCTTCACAGAAGCTACAGAGGACTCTCTGGCATATGGAGACAGTTTTTACCACTGTCAGGTCCAGCGGTAGTCTGTTAAGGAGGAGCGGGAAATGCTTTATCGACCACAAAAAGGAATTGTCTCAAGAAGCTTCTACCTTTAGAAATAAAATCTCAACTGAAAACTGTTGTGATACTGAAAGCATGGTAAATTGATTCAGAGAAGGAAACAGAAAACTTTTTTTTTTTTAATCAGAAAAGGACACCATCAAGCATTTTTCCTTTATTTAAAGTTACAGAAATAATATAAAACTAAGCAATCATACATTATATTCTGCTATATTCTAGTAATACCATAAGTGTTTTCCTTGCATTTAATAATTCTGATTCAAACCATTTCCACTGAGGTGTAAAAACATTAAGGCATAGGCTGGGCACAGTGGCTCACGCCCGTAATCCCAGCACTTTGGGAGGTCAAGGTGGGTGGATCACAAGGTCAGCAGATAGAGACCATCCTGGCCAACATGGTGAAACCCCATCTCTACTAAAAATACAAAAATTAGCTGGACGTGGTGGCACGTGCCTGTAATCCCAGCTACTCGGGAGGCTGAGACAGGAGAATCGCTTGAACCAGGGAGTCGGAGGTTGCAGTGAGCTGAGATCGTGCCACTGAACTCCAGCTTGGCAACAGAGTGAGACTCTGTCTCAACATAAAATAAAATAAAATAAAATAAAATAAAATAAAATAAAATAAAATACAATAAAATAAAATTTAATTTAAAAATTAAGATATAAACTCTAAAACCTATTTTCCAGAAAAGTAAAACCAGTATCTGATGCTAAAGGAAAATAAATCCTGAAGTCAGAAGACTTGAATTCAAGTCTCTGCTTCCTCATTAACCAGTTCTCCTTCATCATTAACTAGTTAGGTCTCCTTGGGCTAGATGCTTTAATTGCCTAAGCCTCAATTCTCCTGTCTATAAAACGAGATTAGTAATACCAATTTTATCCTTCTATGATGAGGTTAAATGAAATAAAAGAAATATTTTTGTAAGCCATAGAAAGTAAAAACTAAACAAGAAATTGGCAGCCCAGATCACTGACTTCTTTGTTGTTATTCATATCCTCAAAGATTAAATGAATCACAGGGCTGCCATGTGCTTTCACAGATTCGGTATAGCTACAACTCAATCACTGTCCCCTAAGGTGTTTAGAATATCACCTTTTTGCAAATGTTTAGTGTCATGTTGGAAAAAGCACCTGCATGATTAAGTATGTATTTTCTTTTGAATGTTACTGATGTGTAGGCAGAATCTAAGTACATGTATTTGCATTTGGTCAAGTAAAAGAAAGGTTTAAAAATGTACAAGGAATAAAGGGTGCTAAGCAAAGATGGCAGTCACATTAATAACTAAACAACCAAACCTACTCCAGTGTAATTCAGCAAGTAATGGTGGACAAGAGTGTCAAATTTATAGAATCTTAAGTGCTGAAAGGAAGCTTAGAAATGAAATCCTTCACCTCCCATCTCATGAGAGAATCCTTCCTGCAATTTCTATGATCAGCCAGATCATTTTCATTACATCCCTACATTCAAGCATTTTCTTTTCCACTCTTTGTGTTGGCTGGCCTAACAGTCATTCCTTAAACAGCATGACAAGGTTTTCTAGGTTCCTTCCGATTTTTTTCTTGGAGAAGATATCAAAGAATCTTTTAGGGAAGGAAGAAAGGAATGGATGGTATGAAATAAACCTCTTCTGCCTGCTATTCAGATTAATTTTCTCATTTTTTCAAAAGTTATCTCAATCTAAGGTAGATGTACACAATCCCAAATCAAACAAATTTATGCTGGTGAACATATTTGTATCTTCATAATAATTCTTAATCAAATAGAAATTTTTAGTTGACATTGTGATAGTTTTACTATATTCGGTATTTTCAAACTGTTTGGGATTCTGATAGGTATTCGTAAGTACAGTTGGATTTGTTTTATACATAAAATTAACACATATATAATGTATTAACATATGTTCAGAAATTAATTTATAAAAAAAGTATTTCCAATTTTAAGTTATTATTATTCTTTATATGCTCTAACATCACTGTTCTTCCTCTTGTCCTATCGCCTTTTACTCAAGTGTAATCAAGGCCTTCACTGGAAAGACAAAACTGTAAATGTTTCTATCTACAAGTGGGAAATTGAACACATTTGCTTTGTCAGGAACTGGATAAAGAACAAGAAAAGCTGAACAAAGGAAAACTGTTTTAATGCATATGCTCCAGGCCTCAGAAGACTTTGAAATGAAGTAGCACTTCCTTTTTACTTTTTGTTACAAATGTACTTTTGTACACTCTTTTATGAGGTTTCCTTCTCCCGGTACCTCTGGGAATCCTGATACCATTTGTTAAATGTTCTCAAATTATATTTTGGAACTCACCGGTCACTTGGAATACCCCAATCTAATGCTGGACCATGCCCCTCAATTCTGAGTTGAGTTTCATTTCATGTACGTCTCAGGGTGGCGATGCTTCTCCCCTATAGAAGCTTTACTGCAAGTGTAATGGTAAGCTCATCCCTCAATTCTCTAAAGCACAACTGCGCTATGTAATGCTTAATAAGACTTCACTAAAAGAAACCAGGGACAGGAACTATATCACACAGAAAACTTGAAATTGGTTGTGGCTGCTTTTAGAATATACAGTCCCAAGCCACATGTCAGTCATCTCCTGACACCTTTTCCTGTTTAGATCTTGACCTGCCTCACTGTGGTGAAAATCAACCTTCCTGCCATTCCTTGTCTCTTCTATTTTATAAAGTCCAGCTTACCTTCTGGCAAAGAGGCAAGGAGAGCTTCCTAAGTACAGTATACATCTTCTTCTGCAGTCTAGACACCAACTCCCCGAGGTGAGAAAGAAAAGAAATGGCTTTTCTGTCCTCCTGACTCCCCCAGGAGTCCCCAATCTCTTGATTGATTTCCAATCAAGTTTCTGCCCTTGATTGACCTCTCCCCAGCTTGCTTCACGGGGATCATGCATTCTTCTTAGGGAGAACTCCACCCCCTACTCACAGGCATTAGTCTCACCCTAGGCTCCTTTCAGGACAATCCCAAAATATAGAATCACCTGTGTTTGTTTCCTAGTGTCGCATGTTAAGCATTGGAAAACTTCAATGTTGTCAAGGAACCAAGACAGGCAACAAAGCTTCATTTCTGTTTTCAGAATTTTATGAGTACATGCTCACATAGAAAAACTCACAAACATAGACATTCCCTAAGAACAAATGAAGAAACAATAATGCTAACAAAGGCAATCTTAAAACAAAATGACCAAGGACAACATTTATTATCTCCATCTCAAGTGTTTGCACGTGGGCTGCTTTCTGGAGATTAACACTTTCTCAAGAAGAAAATGTAGGTGTTTTTCCATAAGTATGAATAAAAGCCCACAAACGCAGACATTCCCAGAGTATAGTGGGGGATCACCACAAAGAGAGGAAGAGAAAATTCCACCCTGGAAAGCAGAAATGAAGTTCCAGTAAATTTTTAAATGGCAGATTCTCCAGTTTTAACAGCAACACAGCAAATATAATTTAATAATTACTTTATCTGCTATATTAATATCAAACATCAATAGAATACTTTGTTTCCATTATTCTTTTTATTACTACTACCACTACTATTAGAAATACTTGGGATACTAGTATCTATAGTATACTACTATCTCTGAACATGAATTTTTAATTATAATTTAGTAAAAATTTATCTTATTAGAATATTCTTACAGTAGTATGAATATGTTTCTATGTAAATATGTTATATTATGTTTACCCTAGGTTCATAAAAATGCAAGACAGTTGAATATCACTTGTTCATAATTCTACTAATTTCTTAAAATCATTTTTAAATTTAAACCTTTAAAAATACTGGATTTTTATTATAACAAGTTTACAAGTAGTCATCATCTCTATTTTACAATAATGTTCTAGGCTGGGCATAGTGGCTCACGCCTGTAATCTCAGCACTTTGGGAGGTCGAGGCGAGCGAATCAACTTGAGGTCAGGAGTTCAAGACCAGCCTGGCCAACATGGTGAAACCCCATCTCTACTAAAAATACAAGAAATTAGCTGTGGTGTTGCATGTCAGTAATCCCAGCTACTCGGGAGGCTGAGGCAGGAGAATCCCTTGAACCTAGGAGGCAGAGTTTGCAGTGAGCTGAGATAATGCCACTGCACTCCAGCCTGGGTGACAGTAAGATTCTGTCTCAAAAACAAATAAATAAAATAAAATAAAATAATGTTCTATATCCACATTTTAAAGTATAAGCATTATTTTCAAAATATTTTGTCCTTTGAGGTAGGCAGAATTCTAAAATAACTCACAGTGAGTAAAACCCTTGTATAATAACCTCCTTTAAATACGGGCAGAACCTAGAACTTGCTTCTAAGTTCCATATTCTAAAAATATGGAAAAGGTATTAAAATAGTCACTACTTTGATTAGCTTACATTTTATGATGAGAATACAATGGCTTTTCAGATGTAATTAAGGTCCATAATCAGTTTTCTGTAAGTTAATTAAAAACAAGATGTTTACTGGGTGAGCCTAACCTAAACCAGCTCACCTACTAAAAATCCCATCGAAACGAGGGTCTAGAGGTAAGGAACTCTCTTTCCCACTGGCTTTGAAGAAGTAAGCTACCACAGATTCTACTGCTCTGAGAAAATTAATACTGCCCATATGAGTTTGGAAGAGGTCACTGAGCCTCAGATGAGAAACTAGCTGCAGCTGATACCTTGATTGTAGCTTTGTGAGATCCTGAGCAAAGGACCAAGTTATAGCAGCCATTCTCAGACTCCTGACCTACAGAAACTGTGAAATAATTAATGTGTGTTGCTTAAGCCACTATGATTGTAGTAATTCTTCATGCAGCAATTTAAAAAATTACTACATCATCATCAACAAATATTTATTGAGCACCTACTATGTGCCAGTAGCTGTTCTAGTATTTGGGATACAACATTGAAGAGAACAGGGAAAGTCTCTGCCTTCAGGGAGTTTCTATTATGCATCGAGGAAGAAGATCAATGCTATTGTCAATTTAATACAATCACTTTTTTCTTTTCTCTGAGTGATGTCAGTTATGTGGATGTTTCCCATTTCATTAGGTTAACACTAGCTGCTACAGAAGATGAATACCCAAATATTGGTGACTTAATAAAAGCATATTTTTTTCTTTACACAATTCAGTGAGAATGTTTGGCACATAACACTCCACATGATGACTCAGGATGTAGCGCTGCCAGCACCTAAAGGTTCCATGACTTTTGCTTCCAACTGAGGGAAAGGAAAAGCAAAAATAGAGAAAGGCACATCATCTGCTTCTTAATCATCTTGGCTTGGGAGTGGAACACCTCTACTCATATTCCATTTACAGGAGCTAATCTCATGGTGGGAATTGTAGTGACTGAGCAGCAGCATCTTAGCAGATACTCTGCTTTATGAAAGGTGAGTGGGGGTGTAGATATGTACTAGACATCCACCATTGTCTGCTGCAATCCTGAATAGCTGGACATTTGCCTCAGGTAGACAAGACCATATTATAGTCTTTGAATCAGTGAATGAATATATTTATGTACATGTTTACATATTGGGGGGATATATTATATCAAGTGAACCTGTAGAGACTATAGTGAACATCAATTGTTTTGGTTAGTGCAATAGCCCTTCCTACTTCCGGTAACGCACTGTTTTCACTTTGGTTATAGCCACAAAACCCACCGCCTACCACCAACTGGAAAACACATTGACGAGGCCTAGTCATTCAGAGTGGACTGGACCATTCTTCCAACAGCAACAATAGTCTCACGAACCAATCAGAGTCAATTAGGGTTCTCCATGGGATTTAACACCTTGAAGGATGTAAACATAGGGCTGCCAGCAGTCATAATGCCTTTCATAAGAACAAGAAGGCCTCATTCGTTAGAAAGTAAGCCTCAGAGACCACAGAAAAAGACCTAGCTCAATGTTACCTTATTTTCTCATCTTCATCTATCACACATTGACCTGGCCCGATGTTACCTTATTTTATTTTTTATCTTCATCTATCACACATCATTCTTACTTATAATCTCCCCTGTCAGATTCCTAAAGAATGGACGGCAGCAAGAAGAGAAACGAGCTAATTAACAATGAGGAAAGTATATGAGCAATGGAGCAAGCATGTGACAGAAGACATTGGCATGGTTGGGTGACAGGAAGGACCAAGGCTTGAGGGAAGACACAATTGCTCAAAAAAATGTAGTCAAATTAGGAAATGTCTTTAAAGCTGGATATTAAGATTTTTGGCAAAAGTAGTAATGTGAACTCCTAAAACAAATAAGAATCATAAAAGCTTTGAGTTAAAATGTCACATAGAGATCATTTTATCACCCAAATGCCCATCAGTTAATGAGTGGATAAAGAAACTGTGGGATATATGTGGCTATATATAGCTATATAGCTATGGTATGTGTGTGTGCATATATGTGTATATATATGTATATACACACACACATATATGCATATATACACATGTATGTATATATGACATATATAATTAAATATATATAATGAAATACTACTCCGCCATAAAAAGGAATGAATTAATAGCATTCACGGCAACCTGGATGGGACAGAGACTATTATTCTAAGTGAAGTAACTCAGGAATGGAAAACCAAACATCATATATTCTCACTCATAAGTGGGAGCTAAGCTAAGAGGATGCAAAGGCATGAGAATGATACAATGAACTTTGGGGACTTGCAGCAGGGACATGTCCCCAAAGGGAAGGGGGTGAGGGATAAAAGACTACAAATCAGGTTCACTGTATACTGCTTGGATTATGGGTACACCAAAATGTTACAAATCACCACTAAAAAACCTACTCATGTAACCAAATACCACCTGTTCCCCCAAAACCTACAGAAATAAAAAATTTAAAAAAAAAAATTAAAAAAAAAGATCACTTTATCAAACACCTTTATTCTCTGGAAAATTAATTCCAAATTCAGAGGTCAACATTGGGTAGCTGGATGGTAAACTGGCACCCTTGTGGGAAAATGAAAAAGCAAAAAATGGAGTAGTGATCTTTTTTCTAGTTCATAAGCTTGTGGATGGGTTGTCACGCACATGTATGAGTTGTGCCTTCCTCAAACCTTGTTACGATGTCGGCACATTACCTATCTGACGTGGAAAAAAAAAAAAAAGGAATAGTTCAGGTGATGTCAGAGTGGGCTTGGAAAGCAGCCCTGAAGAAAACGACGTGGCTATGAAAAGCATTCCATATGGAATACTGATGTGAGGGAAAGCCACATGCACTGAGATTTCAGGTGAGGAAATGGAAGGAGGTGATACCACTAACTAAAACAGAGACTTGAATGAGGGTGCCAGTTCTAGGGAAATATCATACATTCTATTTTAGATGTATACATTTAGAGTATGTTGAGTTTCTGAATATAGCATATCACACAGGATAAGTTTCATATTGTATATCACCCAGGAGAACAAGTTATAGAGGATACATTCTGGGCTAAGAATTATAATAAGTGATTTACAGATGTCATCAAATTTAATCCTCAAAACAGCCCTTGGAGGGCTTAACAGACTGGTTTGGCAGCTTTGCCTTAAGACCCACAACTACCAAGGGCCAGGTCCAGGAGTAAAGCCAAGATTCAGGAAACTACCAAGCTCATTCTCTCAGCAATGATGTCTCCCATCATGCTGCCTTCCTGAAGATATTTTGGAGGCGTAACAAACATTATTCAACGGGTAACTTCATATGAGGCCTAAAGAAAGCAGAAGAGTCAAATACTTCCAAAGTAGGGGTAGACATATGAATTTTTAAATCACTCATACAGAAGTGATCATGGATGGTTTGAAAAAGACATTGATCATTTCTCATGTTGCAACAACATGGTGAGAAAAGAGTATGGGGCAAAAACATGGTCCTGAGCACCCATATCCATAATTAGATTCTACACAGAAAAAAGGGACTAATCAGGCAGAACAAGGAAACTCAGAAATAGAGGATTTACACATAGTAGGTTTTAAAATATACTGTATCTTAGAAACACAAATTTAAAGAAGATGGATTTGATGACTCAGGTCAAATACAACAGAAAGATCAAGCTAGAATGGTGAAAAAAAAAATTTGGTCACTACAATGCCATGGTGGCTATGGAGGAGGCAGTTCTACTAGTAACATGGAGCCAGTTTGTAATGGCTAAATAGAAAGAGAGATGGAAACAAGGACACTGGGTCTAACTCTGCATTTCACATGGATTTTTTCTACCTATTTCTATATCATCTAATAACTGCATACGATATGTATGTCTACATTTGACACTCTCATCAAAATATTCTTTTCATTTAGTGTTTGATTCCTTGTGAGGTTCCCCTTGCTATTCTCAGGTCATGTTAGTCCACAGGAATCTACATGCTCTAAAAAGGCCAGACATTGCTGTCTATGTTCTAAATCACAGTGACTTAGGCAGAAATCCATTACCAGGGAAAAGAGGACACAGTCAACAGAGCTTTTTAAAGGAATTCCTTCCTTTCCTCACTGTTACCTGTCTGGCCACAAATCATTCACAGTCAGACTGAACTGAGCTTACATGAGCTGGCTTTCTGGCAGAGTCCAGATTTGTGCCCCTTCTCAAAGGGGGAATAACTGGGCCTGCTGCAGAAGCAGCTCTCCTTTCCAATTTCACCATGGAATTTTTATGCAGTTGTGCTCACTCCTCTTTGGTGTTATAAAACAGTCAAACAAGATGAATATGGCTGGTAATTTATACTAGGAACTTGCATTGAATTATACTTGGATGACTTATTAAATGAAGGATATTATCAATATTACATCTGTCATAAATAAAAAACTCCACGTTTGAATGGATCTGATCCATTCATTGTTTTATGGGCACATTGGCCTCCAGAGAGAGTCACAAATCCAAATGATGTCCCTGAGTGATGGATTTTATGTTCTCTTCCTCAGGCATTGCTAAAAGATGTGTGAAGTCCTTATGTAAAGTGAGGGTTTCCCTTTAGCCAAGCATCAAAAGAGACTTTCATAGAAAAGTTTCATGAGACCACCTGGAAATGTTCTATCCGGCTGCAATGAGCATGAAAGGCAAGGTGGTAAATGGCAGCTAGATAAATGTGACTTCATATAAACAGAAGTACATGAAGCCTCTTTTTTCCTTACTAGTCCCTATAAAATAGTTTGCGAAAAGAGCCTGGATTTGGAAGTCTAGGCTTCCTCCACTCAGTGAATATTGGTTAACTCATCCATTGCGCTTTGAAACAAAGCCCAGGAAATTAAAAACTGCAACAGTTTCCTCATTTCCTTAGCCAAATTCCCTATTATATATTATATTTCTCTTTGATTTGTCATGCTTAATCTCTCTTTGGTGAACTATAATATCTTCCATACAAAACACAATCCACTATGTTCAAACTCAAGTCTAAAATAAAAAATGGATGACTAACATTATTCTAAGGGCTTTACACATCCTCTTTTACTTAATCCAGAGGACCTCTATGAAGTAGGTTATACTATTATACTAATTTTTAGATAAGAAGTTGAGTAGCAGAGAAAGATTTTTAAACTACCTAATGTAAATGCTTCAGAACTCTAGAACCCTCACTCTTAAATATTAAATGTAATTCATCATAAAAGCACTCATACAAGAACATTTCCCAGAGTGTATGTACATTATGCTACCAATTGAAATGGCTCATCAGGTGCCCAGTGCAACCCATGGAAAGGGGATCTCACCAAGGCACATTTTTTTGTGAAATTTTACAAGGGAGTAAGGAGGAGTAACTAAAATTTCAGAGAAAATAAACATCACCTTACAAAGGAATGGAGAGGCATATGACATATCACATTTTAACAGCAAGTTTCAATGCTAGAAGCTCATAAAGAATATACTCAAATTTTGGAGAGGAAGTAAATTTTAACCTAGAATTATATGCCCAGCCAGACCATTAATCAGCAGACAGCAGAATTAAAAGCATTTACAGACAGGGCACAGGGGTTCACACCTATAATCCTAGCACTTTGGGAG
This sequence comes from Rhinopithecus roxellana, assembly GCF_007565055.1. Taxonomy (NCBI): domain Eukaryota; kingdom Metazoa; phylum Chordata; class Mammalia; order Primates; family Cercopithecidae; genus Rhinopithecus; species Rhinopithecus roxellana. The sequence goes on along the minus strand of NC_044557.1, from coordinate 55,348,375 downwards.
GCCGAGGCAGATCACCTGAGGCCAGGAGTTTGAGACCAGCCTGGCCAACATGGCAAAACCCTGTCTCTACTAAAACTACAAAAAAAAAAAAAAAAAAAAAAAAAAAAAAAAAAAAAAAAAATTTGCTGGGTGTGGTAGTACATGCCTGTAATTCCAACTACTTGGGAGGCTGAGGCAGGATAATTGCTTGAACCCAGGAGCCAGAGGTAGCAGTGAGCCAAGATAGTGCCACCGCACTCCAGCCTGAGTGACAGAGTGAGACTCTGTCTCTCTCTCTCTCTCTCTCTCTCTCTCTCTCTCTCTCACACACACACACACACACACACACACACACACACACACACACACAAGAAAAGCATTTACAGACAAGTGCTGTCTCTGAAATTTTACCTATGTATTCTTTCTTAGGAAGCTACTTGAGGGTGAACTGTAACAACGTTTTGTTGTTAATGATTAAACCCAGAGAGAGGAAGGCACAGGATTGAGGAAATAATAACTGCAACAACTGAGAGCACCAACAGGGCATTCTTGGATGATACTGCAGGGATGTCCTTCCCACAGGCCTGGGGAACACTCAATCAGGACTTGGAGCAAGGATAACAAAGAGCTTCGGGAGGAAGTTCAGTAAGGAGAACAGTAACTCATGGGAATATTTTTAAATGATGGCATATTTGTAAAGAAACAAAAGCAAAAGGAGATATTTTAAGCCAATGGCTTGGAGAACAGAAAAGAAGGGGTGTTTCAGAAAAAGGAATTAATGATTTGATGATGAGTGCACTGGGGAAGGAATCAAAAAGTAAGTTTGAAACAGCAGTAATTGCCAGATAAGAGACATTCATGTTGTATTTCTTAGATAACCAGGTTATAAATTTACTCTGATTTTCTGACTAAGCCACCTTCAAAGTATCTTCCTTGTAATCACCTTTTTTTCTGGCTGAGAAGGGGCCTCCTTGTGGGTACTGCAGGGAGGAGAAAGAAGGATGCTGGAAAGACCTCCTTGCTGCACCCATCTCCACCTTTGGGAGGTCACCTCCAGCCCCACCAGCCAGAGGAGATAGAGTCTAGATTTCTAAACAGAATCACCCAAACTGGCCCAGATAGAGAAACTCTTTCTGGAAGGAAGTTTCTAAGCCTATGTTGTGTATTTTTGGAGGGACTTGGAGAGAGAGAGGAATGGGGAGAGACAGCTTTAACAAAGGAACCAACGTTAAAACTTAGAGTAGGAGTTAGGCCAAGTGAGAAGTAGGGAAAAATTTTCAGGCTGAGGGAACAGGTTGGCAAGAAATGAGGAGACCATATCACATTCCAGAAACTGATAAAAAGTTCTGTGTGATTAGATTGTGAAAGATCTCAATTCATGTGTGAAAAACACACCTAAAAGGAGAAGAGCAATTCAGAAAACCTTTGCTGGAGGAACGGACGTTCCAAACCTGAAGTATTCATTCCATGTGAAATAGTTCTCAATCCATGCTCAAATATTTAGATGTTCCAATATAAAACAAAATAAGAAAACAGAACAAAAACACATGAACAGAGAAACAAGTATGTATGTAGAAATCCACAAAGCAAGAAAAATGGTGGAAAGCAAATGTGATCACACTGAGTAAAGATAATTTCCATCGTGTTCAAACATGATAAAAATTAGCTATAGATTGGAAGACAGAAATCACATTTAGAGCTTTTATAAATTATTTTCTTATTATAAAAGTCATGACGGTTGTATATTCATATTTGAAACCAATCATGGTAGAACTCGTGACCCACAGGGTACCCAGGGCTGTGGCTTCAGGTGATATTCAGTGGAGAGAGTGTATACTGGGGTCATGTCAGTAAATGGATGGCCCCTTCACAATTACAGTTTATAAAACAATGGCTGGGCCAATACATAGAGACTCAAAGTGAGGTTCACTATACTAGGGCAGATAATTTGAGTTACAGTCAAAATAATAAAATTTTAAAAATCATTCAAAGAAAATCATAACTGCCTTCTGAAATTAGAAGAATGAGAGCCAGGAAACAAAATATGGATTAATTTGGGACATTCTCCAATCTTCACCAGTATTGCATCAAATGAACTGTGTTTCTTAGTTGAGTGGTGTGTGAGCATGTGAGTTTTTCACATGGAAGTTGCACTGCTGGTAATATTTTTCTTATTAATCATGTTCCTTATATTTTGGCTGCCTTTGTACTCTGCTAATATTCTATAATCATGAGATGTGAGAATAAACTTATCAGAGAAGTGCGTCAGCCACCACTCCTGACAAGGTAGGCTCAAACACTTTACAGGAGGTCCTATAGCTTCCAGAAGGAAATACAATGGACTTCAATTAATATTAAAGTCACAGTCAGAGAGAGTGCAGCTTTTAGTAAGAATAAGAGACAGAGACTTAGAGAGAAGGCCAGGAGAAGGCAGTTTAGAGTTTAAGTAGCAATGGAAGCTCTTGAGAAGCACCTACGGGGAATGGATTTTACTGTGCTGGAGGTTTTGGGACAAACAATAGTTTGAAAACTAAAACTTGCATGCAATCTCAGTATTTATTCCCCGAAAATGTAAGTACTTGATAATTTTGTGACTTGAGGCCTCAGGCATTTTTCTTTCCCTTAGGAACATAATTAACAATTGTTATCACTGAAATAAAAATGACTAATAAATACTTCTAAGGTAGTCACGAGATAACTATATACAAAGGCTCTAGGATAGAGTGTCTCCCTTTGAAATAATGACAGAATGAAAAATAAAGCAGACTAAAGAGCAGTTATATCTTAAAAAGAATAAAGAGAAGACACACAAACACCAGTGCTACTACTTTTTTCTTATTTCAAATATATGATAAGTTACTTCTACAAAATTAAAGAGGTACAGATTAGCAAAACAGTACATAGGGTTTCTAAAACACAAATTTGAATCATATAATAATTAGCTTTATAATGTGATTTTTCATTTGAAGCATACCATAAATATATTTATTTTATTAACTAATCTTACACAAAATAATTTTTAACAATAGCATACTACTCCGTTCTATATACATCCCTTAATTAATATTACCAATATCTAGAGTGGAAAATTTGGCATCCTCTTGCTTCCTGCTCCTCTTTATTTATTCTTTTAAGACTTCTGGTATTTTCTATCAGTTTTTGAAACTACTAAAGATTTAAAGGAGAACTCTAATCTGTGTATATCAACTATGCCAAACTTTAAAATAAAAATTGTCCTCTCTGGCTGGGTGCCTGTAATCCCAGTACTTTGGGAGGCTGAGGCGGGTGGATCACGAGGTCAGCAGTTCCAGCAGCCTGATCAATGGGGTAAAACCCCGTCTCTACTAAAAATACAAAAATTAGCTGGGTGTGGTGACGCGTGCCTGTGGCCCCAGCTACTTTGAAGGCTGAAGCAAGAGAATCACTTGAACCCGGGAGGCAGAGGTTGCAGTGAGCTGAGATCACACCACTGTACTCCAGCCTGGGGGACAGAGCGAGACTCTATCTCAAAAACAACAACAACTCCTCTTCTTAACTAAAGATTAAAACACTTTTTACTTTCTGAAGAGAAAAATTGTCATTTCTTTCTACTAAAATGCTAATCAGTCTATGCAATTATCCAGCAGAGATACAAGTTCAGTGAGATGACCAATAATTCTATTTTATAAAACACTCTGTTTTATATGAAGATCTATTAGACGTCTATAAAGGACAAGAAGCCTCAACATACTGTTCTTTGCTCACAATTTGTTTCTCTAATGAAACATTCAGATTTATGTTATTGAAATAAATAGATTACTTAGGGTAGAGAACATAAAGTCATGTGTTTCCAAATTCAATCTGAGATGGAAGGTTTAAGCATAAGAAGTTATTAGAAAAACCTCTAAAAAGAATGATATCCTCACTTTTGCTTGAATAAAACATTATTTTGAAATAAATATCTTAGATGTACAAACGTATATGTATGTGCCTTGTAATCTATAAAGTATGCTCTTCATTGGGTGGTTTATTCTAATGTCAAGTAAACTGTCATGAGTAAAATTACTAACTCAATGAGCAACTAGGACTTCTTGAACATGAGCTGCAGACCCTCACTTTCACTGTGAGCCTACTGCACTTATAGCCTATGAATACATCTGCCATTGCCCTGAGAGTATATTACTCTTCCTTGTTTGTCTTTCTTCCTCGTTAGACCGGAAGCTCCGTGAGGACTGGTACCTTATCTTTCATGTGTTCACGTCTTCCCTCCCTATCAAAACAATGGAATTAAAGCAAAGCTTAACAAGTTTTTGCTGGATGAATTAATCTATGTCATCTTTTCACATCAGGTCACCAAACTGCATTTTTATTGAGTTAACAGAAGTCTTCAAACATGTCTGGTAGAAAGAATATGGGCTTCTGAAAAATGAAAAGTTATTCTAAATGTTCTATTTTGTGTTTTACCATACCACCCTGTTTATTTTCTCTCAAGGATTTATGGCTAAGGTAGTCTAGACAGTGCTGTGGAATGAATATTTGTGCCCCTCCAAACTTTATATGTTGAAGCCTGATTCCTAATATGATGGTGTTTGGAGGTGGGGCCTTTGAGAGATCTTGAAGCTGGAGCCTCTGAATAGGATCTCTCCCTCTGTCTGCTCCGTGACATACACTGAAGACACGGCCACCTGCAAACCAAAAGAGGGCTCTCACCAGATGTCAAATCTGCCAGCACCCTGATCTTGGGCTTCCCAGCCTCCAGAACTGTGAGAAATACATTTCTGTTGTTTGAGCCACCCACTCTGTGGGACCTTGTATACAGCCTGAACAGATTAAGACAGGAAAATAGAACATGACATGAGAATGAAAGTGGTTTGAGGAAAAACTAGCCCTCATATTCTATGCAAAATCAAATTGATCCTTCCATATTTGATCTGGTTATTGAAATGGAGGGGGAACCATAAATTCCTCTAAATCCATTCTCTGGTGTTTTTAGGACTTAATCCTCTATACTTGGGTCAATAAAGTTGTGAAGCTTCAATGATTTTAGGAATAAAGAAGCAAGTAATAAGGTAGTTGTGAGGCTTTGTAGACTATAATTGAAACCCTTACTTTTTAATAGGAAAATTACTTTTATCCACATTTTTCTTTGGCGCTAAACAGACCATTGAACTGTACTTGGATCCTGCTCTTTAAAGTATGTATCAATACTGTACACATCAGGCTCTTTGCTAAGATGGCTACACTGTACCAGTATCTAAATTGACATGCAGGGTTGGGTTGTATATTTGAATGTCTCTTTGTAGATAGTATGTTATACTGGTTGACTCACCCATACAAAAGGACATTATTTACTTTATTTCTATTTATTTAAAATATCTTAGATACAATTTGATGGCAAACTATTTCCACTGAAAGGGAAATAGTGACATCTTGTGGAATCATCTAATTTCATCCTAAATTCTAGTCATTAACATTTTTATTCCTCAAAATAAGTGAAATACATATTCTCTCCTTAGAGAACAAATGAACTTTTGTAAAACTAGCATATGTTATATATATCATGATGTTATTTTATGGTACTAATACTAATAACTTAGTCCCTTTTTAGACTAATGAGTGACAGATGAGAAATTACCTCATGAGTATAATGTACAATATTCGGGCGATGATTACACTAAAAGCCCAGATTTCAGCACTATGCGATATATCCATGTACCAAAACTGCACTTTTATCCCCTACACCTATAAAAAAAATTTAATTGAGATTTTTCGGTGAATGTCCAGAGCAATAAATCTAGAAAAAAAGCAAAACAAAATAAAGCAAAAACTGATAACAGGATTTCAGTCTTTTTACCATTCCAGCCATTTAAAAAATGCAACCTGAATGTAGCAAGCCATATGTTATACACAGAAGTAAACATAGATATGTTTATACATATATGTATATAAACCTGTGGGGTCAGACAACATGGAGGAAAGTACAACTTCATTTTATAATGTTCAAGACTTGCCCCAGATCCTCATGAATTTCAAATTTTCAAATACCTGTGTAGCATACTTTTTAAAATTAAATTGTACACAAATATGAACAGTGAGTCACAAAGTGGCCATAAATTACAGTCCTGAATGGTGGGCCGGCCTGGAGGCTGCACAGCAGCTAGTGTTAATGTTCTAAGATTGCTAATTGTACTACCTATCCGGGAATGTGTATCATTTGAAACTATTGTGAACTGCAAATGCTAAGTCAAATAAAGCCAAGGGTCTCTCCTAGATTACATGGAAGGCAGTCTTAAGAGGCAGTTCTGATCTTAGTTTCGGATTCTCACAGATCTGAGCTAGAATTCTGGTTTCACCAGTCAGGTAAAACAGGACAAATGACTTAGTTTCATCACAGGGACAGAAATGAAATAGAGTTGTTGTATTAATTGAAAAACATAGGTAAAGCATTTTAGCAGAGTGACTAAAAAGTAGCACTTATTTGTTTTAGACATGGTTGTGTTACTTCCTCCCTGTGTCACATATTGTGAACTTTATTGCTGTGTCACAGTTTCTTGGAGGGCATTGTTTTACATTGTGAGAAAGGTCAGAACCACACAGCATTTGAGAGCTTGTGGTCTAGAGTCAGTTCAAAATGTGGTTCAAATCCTGACTCAGTCACTTACTAACTGATCTTGGGCAAGTGATTCAATTTCTCTGTAAGTCAGTTTCATCATTCATAAAATGGGGCCAAAATTTTCTCTTATCTCATGTGATTTTATTATGAGGATTAAATGTATTAATGCATGTAAAGCCCTTAGAGCACTGTCTGGCACAAGGCAAAATGACATAAACGTCAGCTCTTAGTATTGTGTTATTTATAATAAAATAACATAAAAACAAACAGTACTTTTGACCTACTCATCCAAATACTCTTAAGGGGTGTAGGTGGGAGAGTTGATCTAAGTTTGACTCCTAAATTATTAATAACTCAGAACAGATTATCAGAGCATTTGCTTATTCCATGGCCCCTGATCAGTTTGTCTTGCTTATCCATTTATGAATACATATACTCAACTGGAATATGTAATTCATTTTTTCTCCTTATATAGATATGATCACAGCTTGAGTCTAAATTATGTTCACTGCTGGGATTCAAACATGGTTGGGTATTTCTAGCAGACTGGAAGAACAGTCCCAGCTTGAGCTTATTTGTGTAAGGGATTGAAAAGTTTCTTAGGAAATAACCCATCCTAAGAGAAGAAGAAAATTTCACAGACAAATTTGCCCAATAACAAAGCCTGAGTTCTCAAAAGAGGCGGGTAGGTCTCTGCCACTTGAGTTTGCTCCTAGTTCAACTCTTATAGACTTATACGACTTATGTGAATCCTGAGAAGGAGGCTGCATGATCAGTCATATTTTAAAACTACCATAAGATAATGAGGTTCAAAGAAATTTTTACTTTAGAACTAATATGATGATATATAACAAAAAGCAAGAAGAAACAATAAGGAACAACAGGCTTGTCACAGACATCAAGATTCTCATGTGAACCCTTACCATCAGGATAGTAACAAGTAACAGAATGGCTTTAAAGGCAAGAGGCCCAAGCATGTGATCTCCCTGAAGGAGGGAAGAGATGAGATACATACATGGGAGATAAAAGTAGTAATGAAGAGGACTTAATCTTGAGTAAATGTGAGACAGTCTAGAAATAATAGATAAAGCTTTGAGAAAGACTGGAGATCTGTAACAGAGAAATGGAGTTAGAGCCAGAGAAATGAAATTTATGTTTGTATTTTCCAAACCCACCAAAAAGAGGATACTAAATACATTTTGAAAGAAGTAGATTAAAACAGAGAAAAAAAGGAAAAGGAGGAAGAAAAGAGACAGGTCATCTCATACCTGCATGTGTGGGTAGAAAATTATGCGAGGTTTTTACAGAATGGGAGAAATCTTTGCAATCTATCCACCTGACTAAGGGCTAATATCCAGAATCTACAAAGAACTTAAACAAATGTACAAGAAAAAAACAACCCCATCAAAAAGTGAGCAAAGGATATGAACAGATACTTCTCAATAGAAGACATTCATGCAGACAACAGACATATGAAAACATGCTCATCATCACTGGTCATTAAAGATGTGGAAATCAAAACCACAATGAGATACCATCTCACGCCAGTTAGAATGAAGATCATTAAAAAATCAGGATCAGATGCTGGAGAGGATGTGGAGAAATAGGAATGCTTTCACGCTGTGGGTAAGAGTGTAAATTAGTTCAACCATTGTGGAAGACAGTGTGGCGATCCCTAAGGATCTAGAACTAGAAATACTGTTTGACCCAGCAATCCCATTACTAGGTACATACCCAAAGGATTATCAATCATTCTACTATAAAGACACATGCTCACTCATAGGTGGGAATTGAACAATGAGATCACTTTGACACAGGAAGGGGAACATCATACATCGGGGCCTATTGTGGAGAGAGGAGAGGGGGGAGGGATAGCATTAGGAGATATACCTAATGTAAATGACGAGTTAACGGGTACAGCACACAACGTGGCACATGTATACATATGTAACAAACCTGCACGTTGTGCACATGTACCAGAGAATTTAAAGTATAATTTAAAAAAGACACATGCACATGTATGTTTATTGCAGCACTATTCACAATAGCAAAGACTTCGAATCAACCCAAATATCCATCAATAATAGACTGAATAAAGAAAATGTGGCATATATACACCATGGAATACTATGCAGCCACAAAACGGATGAGTTCAAGTCCTTTGCAGGGACATGGATGATGCTGGCAACCATCATTCTCAGCAAACTATCACAAGAACAGAAAACCAAACACCACATGTTCTCACTTACAAGTGTGAGTCGAACAATGAGAACACGTGGACATAGGGAGGGGAACATCACACACTGGAACCTGTTGGGGGTTGGGGGCCTACGGGAGGGATAACATTGGAAGAATGACAGGCTGATGGGTACAGGAAACTACCATGGCACGTGTATATCTATGTAGCAAAACCGCACATTCTGCACACGTACCCCAGAACTTAAAGTATAATTTTAAAAAAAGAAAATGAAAACTATGTGAGGTTTTGTGATTAAAGGAACATGTTAGAGGAAAGTTGAAAGCCCTTCTTAAGTTTCCAACAAACTCTGTCAATGATCAATTCTGTATTGTTGGTTAAGTCACTAAAAATTTCTCAGACTCAGTTTTCTTACTCATTCATCACTCAAGCATTCATTCAACCAGACTTATTGAGCTGTTATTATTCACCAAGTTCTGTGCTAGCCCTAGAAGTGCATATGAATATTTCCTCTATTTAAGGCACTTACAGTGTAGTGGAGAACACATGAAAATGAAGCAACTAAATAAAACGTAGAGAAGGCACTGAGGGAAGTTTTTGTGTAGGATGATATGCTTGGGTTAAGTTCTTGAAGGACGGGTAGGAGTTGTTTTGACAAAAAAAAGGAAAAGAGCTCTCTAGGTGTGAGCAGCATGTGGAAACACAAGGAGGCATGAAATATCATCATACTTTTGGGAAACTGCCAGAAATTCTGTATCGCTGAATCCAAGGGTGTGTTGGGGTAATGTCGTGAGTTTGGAACGAAAGTAGTAAATGGAAGCTAAGTCAGAAAAGGCCTTGAGTATTAAGCCCATCTACAAAATGAGGAAGTTGTACTACATGGAATTCTGTTCTGACTTCCATGGAACATTTTCTCTCGTGGACATAAAGCCCTTTATCCTACAACATATGGAACCATTGACACTCAAGATTGGATAAAATTAGCTCCTAATTCCAATGTGACACAGGAATCTTGTCAGCATACCAAGTGATCACTTGTTCTCTGCTCGAACACCTCCAGTGATTGAGAATTCATCATCTCTTGAGATAGTGCAGATAGCACATTTTGCCTTTTAGATGGTGATTACTGGAACTTAAAGTCAAACATGGAAGATTGAACAATTCATTTATCTCCTCTCTTTATTTCCAAAATCCAAGTAAAATGAGTAAGAAATTGCTAAACATCTATCAAGAATGTCAATAAAACTTTGGAAGCTGATTTGGAGGAATAAAGAAACTTGAAACTTAAGCCTGCCAGGGGAAAGACTAACCATGAAAAAGCTCAGGTACATCTGTAATGTCAGTCTAAATATGGGAGAATTTATTAAAGGATATGTAAGAAGAGTCTGACACACAGATTCCCTCCCTCACCCTACAAAGCCAGGAAGCTGTTCTTCCCATCCAGGCAGAAGCGCATTGGTTTACTTTCTAAAGATATTAAATTGTGAAGATTGTGGACACTCAGATACAAGGCACAGTGGATGGTGGAGGTGAAGCATCTTTGGAAAACAAGAGGACTAAGACAAGGTCTGTACAGTGAATACTGAGCTCCCTGAATGGTCTTCTAGTACACTGGCCACTATCCATCTCCTTTCCCAATTTCATCTGTGGAAATTTACCAGCCCAAGAGAAATACCTTTGATACTGACATCTGAGGCTGTCTCAAGGTATTCCCTCTCCTGAAATGATAACTTTGTAGTAAGGTCTACCATTTGCCTAACCTCATCTACATGATAGCATTTTAGTGCCTTTCTATAGAAGGTGCTGTAGTGTATCATCCTGAGTTCTCTTCAGGACTGAGGTGGTATTGTCAACTGTGTGAGTGTTGCTGGCTTATGGAGTACAGCTGATTCCCTCTTAGGGAATTGCTCACAGGTCAAGAGAGATGACTCTCATAAGATCACACCCCTTCCTTGGAAATAGCCCTTATAGGTATGGGATAAATAAGTCTAGCCCACTTGCTTAGATTAATTTGTACATCTGTGAGGAGACATCCAAGCTCCAGAGCTTTCCATGTGATTGTCTGTGAACTGATTGCAACCATATTCCCATTCAATTTCTCAACATTTTCCCCCTTAGGTGTTGATTTCAAGGGAATTCCCAGTAAACTTGCTGCAGAGACTCTATTTCCCAGAAAGCCAAATTTAACACACTCACCCAAGAATATGAAAGGATATTCAATACAGCATTTTTTGTAAGAAACTCTCTAACATTAAAGACAGTCCAAATCAATGTATGGAGAAAACAAGGAACTTGAAAGAGACACATAATGTAAAGAATTTTAACATTTATTGTTTAAAGAGGTAAAAATTCTGTACTCATAAAATAAAGAGCAGAATGTTATAAGAACAAAACTTTCAGAAAACTAAAAGGAGTCCCTTGGAAATCAAACTATAGTAATGAAAATGAAAACTCTGATAGACTGATTAAAAGACACATTTGTGGCACTCTCCAAAACACAGAACAAAATACAAAGAAAGAGAATATGAAAGACAATATGAGAAAATTAGAAGATTCAGAAGGTACAACATTTGACTAATAGGAATTCTAGAAAGGGAACAAAAAAAAAAAAAAACAAAGGGGAAATTTGCTTTCAAAAAAACTAATAAAGAAGACGAAAGATGGGGCTGGGCACGGGGGCTCACACCTGTAATCCCAGCACTTCAGGAGGCTGAGGTGGGTGGATCACGAGGTTAGGAGTTCGAGACCACCCTGGCCAAAATAGTGAAACCGTGTCTACTAAAAATTAGCCGGGTGTGGTGGTGTACACCTGTAATCCCAGCTACTCAGGAGGCAGAGGCAGGAGAATCACGTGAACCTGGGAGGCAGAGGTTACAGTGAGCCGAGATTGCACCATTGCACTCCAGCCCAGGTGACAGTGTGAGACTCCATCAAAAAAAAAAAAAAAAAAAAAAGAAGAAGAAGAAGATAAAAGACTTTCTAAGAACTGAAAACCAAGAGTTTCCCAAGTGCCTTGTAAAATGAATGAAAAAGTTCTACACCAACGGAAATCATTGAGAAATTTCAGACTAACAAGAAAAAAACGAGAAGTTACTGAAATCTTCCCAGAAGGGGGGCAAAAAAAAAAAAGCAGCATGAATGTAAGGGCTTAGGCTTCTTAACAAAGATCCTGAAAGTTGGAAAACAATAGCATAAATCAATGTCTTCAAAACTTAGAAGTAATGTAATTTCAAATCTAGAATTCTAAGCCCAGGAATATTCTCAAACTTAAAGAAGAATAGATGCTCATTTCAAAAATTTTACTTCTCATACATTTATTCTGAAGAAACTACTGCAGAAAAATGTTCCACCAAATAGGGGAATAAAACAAGAAAGAGGATACTGTAAGAGTCAAAAAATAAGTAAAGGGAATCGCACGAACCACAGCTACATCAAGATGGAAGCCACTGAGCTGAGGACTTCAGAGAGAATTTTGATAGGAAAAAATAGTGCTAAGAGATGGACTAGTGCATTTTATTGTATTGATTTAAGTTATGCAGCTGTCCTAGAGAGTTTGGGGATGAAATAACACAAATTACCTAAGGGAAAAAACAAAAAACAAACAGTTATTAATTCCAAGGAAGACAAATCATTCTATAAGAAAATATAGTTGGCCAGGCGTGGTGGCTCACGCCTGTAATCCAGCACTTTGGGAGGCCGAGGAGAGCCGATCACGAGGTCAGGAGATCAAGACCATCCTGGTTAACATGGTGAAACTCCGTCTCTACTAAAAATATAAAAAACACTAGCGAGGTGTGGTAGCAGGCGCCTGTAGTCCCAGCTACTCGGGAGGCTGAGGCAGGAGAATGGCATGAACCCGGGAGGTGGAGCTTGCAGTGAGCTAAGATTGCACCACTGCACTCCAGCCAGGGCGACAGAGGGAGACTCTGCCGTCTAAAAAAAAAAAGAAAAGAAAAGAAAGAAAATATACTCATAATACTTTATATGTCTCAATCACAAGCTATTTACATAAAGTACATCCTGGATATTGATTTAAGCAGAAACAGTTATTTTAACTAAATTGACAGAATAGAGAAGGAGAAGGGAGAATAATAGAGAACTAAACTCTCATTTTCTATAGAAGTCATTAGATTTAATTTTTTAAAGTAGAGTATGCATGACATTTGGAAAATAGAAGGAGTACCAGGAAATTAAGTAAAATAACTCCCTAGAGGTTGCCTCCAGGGAGCAAGGATTAGGGTTGAGAGGGAGAAGATAACTGTAGTTTTTAATTACATGTTTGGCAGCATTTTTTTGCCTCTGTAACCAATGTATCATTTTGATAAACATTTTTTAAAAGAAAGAATTTCTTTCTCATGCTGACCTAAAATTTGCCTCCCTAAGTTCTGGTCCTAATTATATTTTCCAGGGCTCTACATACAAAAATAAATAAAAGTTTCTCTTCACCATGACTATAGTTTTAAGTAATTTAAATCAGACCTCTAATTGTCCTTTTAGTTTTCATGTATAAGGGCTAAAATCTTTCAGTTCATTCAACCATGCTTCATGTGAAATCTTTCCCTTCCCCCACCTGGTTGCTTTTCTCTGTACTCAAAAGAGTGTTGTCCAGAAATAAGGATGATGCTCAGGATACAATCTGGCTAATTTACAGCAAACTATCACTTGTGTCATTCTGTATAATTCGTTAAAGGCAACAAAAAATCACATTGACTTTCTTAGAAGCTAAATCTCATAAATGCTTAATATTAAAAGCAAGTCTTTTTTCCATGCATATAATGTTTAAGTCACCTATCCTATTGGTAGGACTTGCTGTCTGGGTCATTTTTTGTCTTGGTGGAGGACCTTACATTTTTCTCTGTTAAAATATGTCTTATTATAGTCACTTTATTACCAAGTTGAAAAGAAAATATATTTCACTGTTAATTTATTCACAGAAGATATTAGCTGTCTCCTCCAAATTTGTGTCACTCATAAATTTGATAACTGTGCTTTCAATTTGTTATTGAATAAAAATAGCGAACACCACCAATCCTAGCAAGGCCGAGCCCTTCAGCCACCAGAACACACATTTCAAGTTAACAACCATCTGTTAGCCAGCTTTACGTTGCAAGTTGTTCAACCATTATAAGTTCATCAAATCTGGCCCTGAGCCAGATACACCAAACAGATGACAGTCCTCTATTTTAACCATTTTTTAACCTAGTCATTCAGAAGATAAAATAATATCATTAAATCCATTACTTCCTTTACTGATATGCATTATTATAAAACAAGCAGTTATCAGCCTTCCTACTTCACTAGATATTCAAAGGGATGTCATTTGGCTTGTCTTATAGTGACAGATCTGGAATGCAAATGTGGATTTTGGCTCCTGACTTCTAGCCCTGTTCTTCATTCTTCAGAAGTAGGTCAGCATCTTGAGATTTATCATCATCATCATCTTAATGTGAGGCTGTAAACTAACCATTTTTAGCCTCTTTTCCTTCTTTTTTTTTTTTTTTTTTTTTTTTTTTTTTTTTGAGACGGAGTCACTCTTGTCACCCAGGCTGAAGTCCAATGGCACAATCTCTGCTCACTGCAACCTCCACCTTCTGGGTTCAGGTGATTCTCCTGCCTCAGCCTCCCAAGTAACTGAGATTACAGGCATCTGCCACCATGCCCAGCTAATTTTTGTATTTTTAATAGAGACAAGGTTTCAACATGTTGGCCAGGCTGGTCTAAAACTCCTGCCCTCTGGTGATCTGCCTGCCTTGGCCTCCCAAAGTGCTGGGATTATAGGTATGAGCCACAGCACCCGGCCTTTAGCCTTATTTTCATACCCTGGAGATGTAAGAGCTCAGTCCTGGAGGTCATGCCATGGATTTTTAAATTGCAGTGGGCAAACCTTGCCCTCCTCAGGCCCAGCCATTCCCATTGCTTTCTGACAACTGACTGAGGTACAGCTTTAAGCCTTCTGATATTCCTGGGCAAAGAGTCTGTGCTTTGACATTTGCATTTATCTCATTATGTTTGATTGGCATATTGAGATCCATAAGCTTGTGGTTAATATATTGCCACGGATTCTTAATTAAGCTGGTTGTGCAAAAAATGCATTAGAGTCTCCAGAGAAATGTATCATCTTTGCCAGTCGTTCGCTTTGAATTTGCCTTGCTGCCCCAGTGGCATAGCAGTGGTGCTACAGGGAGGGTTGGGGTCTTGACATAACAGTCATAGGCTTCTAAAACCTGGGGCTGCTATTTGAGTTAGGAGTAGGGAGATAGTTACCATAGAAAGGGGAGACAAGCAGAATATCTAAGTTCATATGCCCCATGGGGCAAATGAAACCAAAGAACAAAATATATGACAGGCAAAGTTGCCCGTTGTCGTACTCCAAGGAATTACTAAACATTAATATGCTTACTTTCTACTTATCTTTTTCTGTTAGTATTTTAATGAAATTGATACTTTAGGAAGCTGAGACAGAAAGATCTTTACTGAATCAAAGTCATTTATAAACACTCCCCACGTCCCTGTGTGCTAGAAGCAGTGGTTTTCAGTTTCGCTGCCCAAACTGGCACCATCAGCACCACCTTTGAACCTAATAGAAATGCAAATTTTCAAGTCTTACCCCAGAAATACGTAATCAGAAACTTTAAATACAGAGCCCTGGAAATTCATGCTTTACTAAGCCTTCCAGGTGATTGTCATGGACAGATAAGTTTGAGAACCACTGCTGTAAAGAAATTACTCAGCTTTTCAAAGGTGGGAACCTTTCAAAAATGATTAAGTTTCAAAACAAACAATTCGTTAACACTGGTGAGCATATTTACTTGCTCACTTTTCGCTATTCTGCCTGTTTGTCTGTCATTGTGTTAGCATCCCCTGAATGAACAATGCCACAAGGACTCCAGTGTCCATCAGATGTCCTCAGGAGTTCCCTTTAGGAATCAGCATTCTTACAGGAGAAGCATGATGCATTCTCCCTCACTCATGATTCTTACCTGCCCAGGAACACCTACCTTTGCCTTCAGCCTTCTTCTCTCTGTCCCATGGCCATGAGCCTTAGGAGGAAATGAATTTTATTAACTCCAGACACTGTGCATTCATCTCTTTCCCACCTTTCTTCCCCACCCTATTCAGAATTCCTTCAGGCATCCCTTTATGGCCTGACTTCAGCAGAAAGCTGCTGTTTAAATGTGGGTCATGCAATGAGTAGTGTGCCACTGGGAGCTATGCTACTCTGCTTACTTTGTACCCTGTTGATTTCAAATGATCCCACTCTCAATTTTGTTCCAAACCTCTAGGTGATGCTTCCCTGGCACACAGTGGCCGAGACAGCTCAACTCTGCCGTGGCTTCTGAGAATCTGTTAAACACAGAGAATGGGTATCGGGTTTTAGTCCAAGAAGGATTTAAGGACATTTTCCTTATTTGTCATATACACAAAGTATCCCTATGGCATGCACCCCTGCACAGTAATTTCTTTAGTAGGTATTTGGGTACATGCTGTAACAAATGTATTTAAATCTTTTCAATCTGTGGATTCCTAGATTGTTTGACTTTTGTTATTCACTCACTGTGCCTAACCTTTGCCGAACAACTACAGAGCTATGTCCTGGCCACAGGTTTTATTTGCTGCCTTTAGTCATTTTCAATTTCTTAGTAGAAGAAAATATGAGGGTAAAAGTCAATGGAAAGCAGGTTTAGGTAAGCTCCATTTGGTCTATACATATTGCCAAGAATCCAACATGTACTTGAAGCAAGAAAGGGGTTTCTGTTCTGATCTGGAACACTACAAATCAAATAACTAAGGTTCAGTCACTCCCAAGACTGCAGACATGGTTCCCTCCCAATATTTATTGCTAAATGTAAGAACTTACAAATGCCAACTTGGGTATGCTGCCTGCACCTGGATAATTATTTTTGGTTTGTCAGAAAATCCAGGGGCTGCTTTTGTTTGATGTTAGTGCTGTTCAGTGTTTCTGGGACTGTTTGCATGACACTTTTCTCATAGCATATCCCGTCAGAAAGGGTGACAGTTACCTGGAGAAGCTATAGACCTCATGTTGCATGACGCTTGTCTCTATAAATGCCAACTGACAAGCATCTCTTCAGAGGTGCCAACATTTAAATATTTCAAAGATAGAGGCAGTGAGTGAGGAGATGTTTTCACAGCTATCTGGTATTGTTACTTGAGTGGTTACTTTCTGTGAGTGAGAAAATAATGCATCTAATGGCTACTTAGTGAACACCCCCTATGCAACAGACAATCTGATGGGCACAGCAGACACCAGCCCTGCCCTCAAGAAGTTTATATCTTTTAGTACCCTTTGGGAAAAATGAAGGCAGACTCCTGTTTTAGTCACTTGGATTCTACCCTCTCTTTCCAGGCATCAAAGCAGCTTACACCGTGCTTGTTGACAAACACACTTAAGTACTCAGAGGTGACGGAGCTTTTCTAAGCAGCTCTATTTTGCACTGAGCTCTGTGGGAATGAGTTATATTGTCACAGCAGCACAGCAATTGGCAAGGCACCTAGAACTCTTAATTGATCATGATGAATACAATCACTAAAGGTAACTAGGATATACTTTTCAGTAGACTAAGACTTTTCTAAAAATTTTATAACAATAGATCATCAATTTAGATTAGAGCAATATAAACATAATGCAGAACCACATATAATCTCTTTCCCCAGAAAAGCATGATACTTTTGTGTAGCTGTATAAATATAACTATTTACAAACATGAAATATGAACTATTATAAGTATATGCTTTTGAATCTAGTTTCTTTTTTTTCTGAGAAAAAAGAAACGATTCAAAATCATTGTCTCGGGAAAAAGAAACTAGATTCAAAACCATTTTATATGATTGTATGATACACCATTATTTGGACATGCCATCTTTTTTTTAACCATTCTCCTAGATTAGGACATTTAATCTGTTCCTAATTCCCCTGCCCTCCTCTCCTCTCCCCTCCCTTTTCTTTTCTTTCTTTCTTTCCGGAGTCTCGCTCTGTCACCCAGGTGGAGTGCAGTGGCATGATTTCAGCTCACTGCAACCTCCACCTCCCAGGTTCAGGCGATTCTCCTGCCTCAGTCTCCTCATCAGCTGGGACTACAGGCACGTGCCACCATGCCTGGCTAATTTTTCTATTTTTAGTACAGACCGGGTTTCCATGTTGTCCAGGCTGGTCTCAAACTCCCGATCTCAGGTGATCCACCCGCCTCGGCCTCCCAAAGTGCTGAGATTACAGGCAAGACCCACTGCACCTGGCCTCTAATTTTCATTAGTTTGAATATCCCTATAACTTACATTCTTCTACATGATCTTTATCTTCGTTCCTTATTATTTCTTTAGAATAATTACCTTGAAGCAGTTCAATACTAGGTCAAATCTCAAGAAGACTTTTAAGTCTTTTGGTTACACAATGGAAAAATATTTTCTAGAGATGTTATGTCAATTTATATTTTCATCAAAAATGTTTAAGAACACCTATGGAGACCAAGTTTTTTTATATTTAAATGAAATATAAAACATCTTGTAAGTCAAAGAATATATAGGTTTTCTAAGCATGCTTCGTTCCATATGACATTTTTAACATTATTCTTTGTGCATGTGTAGAATATACGATACACGAGCTGCACTACAGTAAGACACATGTTTCCAGAACGGTAATTTTTACCTTACAAATGGACTATGAAAGCTATGATTTTAGTCATAGCAATATGTTCCTTGGTTCCCCTTCTTTGCTTTTAAAGCACCCTGTTTTTCCTTTGGAGAATAAGGTATCTGATTCCTCACAATCCCAACAGGCTTTCATTCAAACTACCATACCTTCCTCTACACACACAAAAAAGAGAATATTACCCAAAGCTGGCCATTTCCCATATGGTCACATGATTCTGCTAAAGCCAATTAGAGTATTTTCTAAAGCTTTTCACTGGAGCTAAGAGGGACTCCAAAAAAATATGTGTCTGGGCTGAGGGAAGCCAACTTCACTGGCACATGGTAAGAGTTCACCTGCAGAATGAGGTCAAATAGGGACAAGTAGAACAGTGAGCGAGTACCCTAATAATAATGTCTGATTTCCAGGATGAGCTACACCTGAAGTTAGCTTCCTTCCTGGAGTTCTAAGTTTCATGAGACAAAAATATTTGGTTCAAATTGGCTGTGATTTTTTTTTTTTTTTTTGATACTGTTAAGTAAAAGAACCCATTTGAATAGGTAGCTATGAACTGTCCCATAGAGATAAAGGAGATATAAAATCTTAAGCCAAGTCAGAACTACATTGAGTAAAATGTGGTTCAGGGGGTTGGTCAAAGAACATGTAGTATCATTTTGAATAAAACTACTTATCTAAAGAATGGAACCAATTCTCAGTTTGAAGAAAATGAAAGACCTTGTAGAAATGCACTCATTAGGTCTTACACACTACATCCATGCTTCTCTATAGATATGAAGTAAGGAAATGCCTGCAAAAAACCATATCATTTTAGTTACTAAAGAGGGAAGGATCAAATTAGTAGAAAGCAGCCCTCACTTCACTAAGTTAGCCTAGTTAGATGAAATTAATACATGCATGTTTCTTGTTGCTTGACTACAATCTTCAAAAGTGATTAAAGTAGCCTTCTTCTCTGTAGCATGTTAAAATGGGCCTCTTTAGGACATAAAGTATACGTGGGACTCTATGAGGTCAACATGTTTACCCCATTTAGATTCCATTTGATGCTGTGATGCATTCTTCAAAGGTATGCAATAGGTAAAACATCACAGGGTAATGGAAATAGCACTGAGCTGAAAGTCAGAAAACCTTGTATAAGTTCAGCTTTTAACCACAGGTAGTCATGTAACCTTGAACTAATAATTTACCTCTCTGAGTTCCATTTTATTTATTGATACAACAAGAAATTTAAACTTAGGCTGTAGCACTAACAGTCAAACATTCCTATGTTCAAAATATAACATCTCAGAATAAGGAATTAGTGTTTTCTCTGGTGTATTAGTCCATTCTCATGCTGCTATAAAGAACTGCCCGAGACTGGAAAATTTAAAAAGAAAAGAGGTTTAATTCACTCACAATTCCGCAGGGCAAAGGAGGCCTCAGGAAACTTACATTCATGGTGGAAGGGAAAGCAAATATATCCTTCTTCACAAGGCAGCAGGAAAGAGAAGAATGGGTGCTGAGCAAAGCAAGAAGCCCCTTATGAAACCATCAGATCTTGTGAGAAGTCACTCACTATCATGAGAATAGCATGGGAGAAATAGCCCTCATGATTTAATTATCCCCCACAGGGTCCTTTCTACCACACATGGGGATTATGGAAACTACAATTCACGTGAAATTTGGGTGGGGACACAGCCAAACCACCATATCATGTGAAAACTATTCATTCTTCAATCACCACTTTGGTAAATCCCCTGAGCTCTCTAGACAGCGGTATGATACATCTAACTACTCAAGATGGTTGAAAATAAAAACTAGAAAAAATATTCCAGACAAACACAGAAAACTGATGTATCTATATTAATATCATTATTAAACATATAAATATAATTTAACACATTGTGATAAAGTACACATATATTATACCCACTATACAGATCAAGAAAGAGAATTTCAGGTGGCACAATCAGGCCCCACCTGAAACACACTAAGTGTCTTTAACTGCTCACAATGTTTTTCCTCCCTCTCTGGAATATGACAATTACTTTATGACAATTATGTTCTTACCATACTTTATAAATTCACTGACATTTTTTTCAACTCGGTATAAAACAGAGTCATAGCATAATCATTCTTCTGTGATTTTCTCCTTTAAGTTAACATTATATTTGAAAGATATTACTGGCACCCACAATTTGTATACTGTATTTTCATATAATATTTCATGTGTGCCAGTTATTGATCTCTCATCCTTCATCACCCTACCTCTACAGTACTGGAGCTAGACCTTGTACATATTTATCCTTTGTCAGCTAGCACAATGTTAAACTAGGTCAGTAGAGAGCACTACAAGAAAGCTGTAAGAAAGGGCTTTCCTTTCTGGTTCCAGTGAGTTTTCTTCTCGCTACTGTGGTTCACAGCAGCCAGCAGCATCAGAAACTCCTAGTGACACACACTTCAGTGATTTCAGCAGCACCTCAGTGGATAGTTTTCCAATGTATTTCAATGCACCTAGTAGGCAGCTTCCTAGTAAGTTTTGCTGGCACCCTCAGAAAATGATTTCCTGTTCTCCAGATCTGGCCTGTGGCATTTAGCAAATTCTTTCAGAGGCAGTGGGCCACAGCCACACCCTCTCCATGAGATGTGAAGCTCATCCTTGCCAGGGTCCCTCTTCCAAGATTCTTCCTTCCTTGGGTACTTTCTCTCAGCTCAAAGCTGCCCCTATGTCTTCTATTTCCAGGTTGGTTAGAGTTTTCTTTACCTCCCTTGGTAGACTATTCCCTGCTACTAGCTAATAATCTCTTAAAATTAGCAATGTAGTTTCTGTCCCCTGATGGAATACTGACTTACAACTACGTTAGAATGGCCAGATATTCATAATTTGTGTAAGTTTTTTCAAAGAATCAACTCTTGGTTTTGTTAATCTTCACCACTGTACATTTCTATATAACTAATCTCTGGTGATATAAATATGAATACTGCATCCTTTCTTCTACTTTGCTTGGATTTCTTTTGTTGTCCTTTTCTAACTACTGAGATAGATGTTTATTTTGTTACTTTTAACCTTTCTTATTTTCTTTTTTTTTTTTTTTTTTTTTTTTTTGAGACGGAGTCTCCCTCTGTCACCCAGGCTGGAGTGCTGTGGCCGGATCTCAGCTCACTGCAAGCTCCGCCTCCCGGGTTCACGCCATTCTCCTGCCTCAGCCTCCCGGGTAGCTGGGACTACAGGAGCCACCACCTCGCCCGGCTAGTTTTTTGTAGTTTTTAGTAGAGACGGGGTTTCACCGTGTTAGCCAGGATGGTCTCGATCTCCTGACCTCGTGATCCGCCCGTCTCGGCCTCCCAAAGTGCTGAGATTACAGGCTTGAGCCACCGCGCCCGGCCCAACCTTTCTTATTTTCTAATATAGGTATTTAAATCTATAAACTGCTCTGTAAGTACAACTGTAGTTCCATCATGCATTTTCTATATGTAATATTTTGCTATCATTCAGTCAAAAGTGTTACCTTCATTTTCATTTCTTTTTAACTCACAATAGTTAATGTCCAAATACTTAACAATTTTCTAGTTCTGCTTTTTATATTGACTTTTAGCTTTTATTTGCCTTTTATCAGATAATAGTCCCTGTATGATGGCAATTCTTTAAAATTTTTGAGCTTTTATGGTTCAGTGAATGGGCAATTTTTGTTTTATATATTTGAAGCAATATTAAGTGCAATTTAAGATTTAAATTGGTATATTTTCCTTATTCATATGAAGTAATCTTTTTTACCTCCCTTAATGTTTCTGCCTAAAATCTAATTCGTCTATTGTCATACCTACAAAATATTTCAGTTGGTTAATAATTTCCTAGTATATATTTCCTATTTCCACTTTTTCAACTTTTCCATATCCTTAGATTTTAGATGTTTCTCTTTTAAATAGTGTGACTGGAATTTTAGAAATTCATTCAGAAAATCTTTGTATTTTACTTTAACCTTTATGTTATTATTATTTGTATAAATACTGTTATGTTCAGGTTTAAATCTATCATCTGTGTGTACTGCTCGACCAATATTGTTTCTCTTCTTTATTGCTTACTTTTGTATTGCTTGATATTTTTAGCATATTCCTCTGTTCTATCTGGCTCTGTTCTTTTAGTGGTTATCCTAGCAATTACAATATTCATATTAAACTAAATTAATCAAAACATTTACTGTCCTTTCAGATAACACAAGGGCCTGAGAATATTTAATGCTATCCTTCTTCATTGATATTTTTGATATTTTTTCAGATATTTTGATTCAATAATTTTTGATTCTATTAGATATTATTATAATCACCTTATATAATCAATGTTTCTTTATAGTTCCTCACATTACTACCCTTTTTCACCCTTAATTCCCTTTTTCATTTCATGACTTCCATCTGGGATCACTGCCATCCTTCTTAAGCACCTTTAAAATATCCTTCAGTGAGAGACTTCTATTAATAATTTTTTCAGATTCATTGCTTTGAAAATATCTTTATTTTACTCTACCTTTGAAAAATATTTTTGATGGGTGTGAAATTCTAGGTGGACAATTTCTCCCTGGAAAATTAAAAATATTCTACTTACAGAAATTTCCACTTTTACAATTGAGTAAAACTTACAGTTTTCAGTACTTCAAGCAGAATTTGGGTTTGGTCTCTTCAAGTTTTTAAAGGTATTTCCTCTTTTCAGTTTGTCATAATTTTGTTATTTTATGACTAGGTATGGACTTTTAAATTTTATTATAGTTGGAATCTTCTGGGTAACTTGATTCTGTAAATTGAAGAATTTCTCGCTTCTGGAAGTTTCTCGGCCATTATGTTTTTGAATATTACCTCTGCTCCTCCTACTGGGACTCTAATCAAATATTGCTAAAGTCCTATAGTGTCCTCTCACCTTTCTCATTCAGTTTTTCATCTACTTGTCTCTCCAGGTGTTGTTTAAATTATGGCCAATTTACCAGTTTATTCATTTTCATTGTCTTCATCCTTTCTGCTGAAAAACAGTTCCATCAAGTTTTCTTTCACTATTTACACACAAGCAGATACAGTAATTGAATACAATCAAAACTCACACAGCTTAAATAATTATTTACTTCTAGCCAATCGTGCTTCATTTATATCTCATCTAACTTCTCCCATACCCATAAAAGTAGAAGCAATTCCTATTGTGTATCACTTTATCTATAAATATTTTAATGTAATTTTCTGAAATAATTTATTCAAAAATAATTACAATATTATCACAAATTAAATTTTTAAAATATTTACTATCACCAACTATTCAGAGCTAGATTTCCAATTGTCTTGTAGATATCATTGGCTTTGTTACCTTCTTATTACTTTCCTTCAAATACTGGAGCACATAGAGCATATTTATAAGAGCTCTTTTAAAATCCTTGTCTGCTAATTTCATCATTTCTGTCATTCCAGGGTCTGTTTCTATTAACTGCTTTTTCTCCTAGTTAGTAGGAGTTATTATTTTCTGCTTCTTTGCATGTTCAGTAACTTTCATTACATTCTAAACAGCATAAATTTTACATCATTGAGAACTGGATTTTACTGTATTACTTTAGAGTTGTGAGCTATTCTGGCAGGCAATTAGAGCACTTGTGAGTCAGCTTGATCTTTTATAGGGCTTGTTTTAGTATTTTGTAGGGCCTGAGTAGAGTGGCTTTTACTCTAACCTAAGTTTAATCCTGCTACTAACATGTGACCCTTTCACAGTCTCCACTTAATATACTCAACATGGTCTCTTCCATCTAGTGGAAATGCAAATGATTTCCAGACTTCATGAACTCTTAATATTGGTTAATTTACTCTTCCCTACTAATTGTTCTTTTCACAATCATTGTTATTTGTACAGTCTTCGGATTTTACCCTATGCTTGTACAGATGGATATTAAGACAAAGCTTCAAGGAAATCATTATGTAGATTTCCACAACTCTTTCTTGTATAGCTCTTTCTTCCATGCAGAATTTCTCTTGCAGAATTTGCCTGAAAATTATTTGACTCTTCATATTGGTAAAATTTCTGAGCTCTGTTTGGGCTTCCAAACTCTGTACCAATTCAAAAACTGCCACGAGACATACAGCTGTTGTGATCGCATGGCTTCCTATCTTTGTTTCCCTTCCCTCAGAGCACATCAGCTTGCACTGACGTTTTCTCAACATCTAAGAAAAGTCATTTTGTACTTTTTTCTAGTTTTCTAGTTATTTACAAGGGTAGGGGAAGTCCTGTAGAGGTTAACCTTTCATAATCAGAAGCAGACATCTTCTTTTCTTTTAACATAGAAATCACAGATGTTTTATAATATTCAAATAATTCTAATATGTGAAATCTGTTTCTGCTGCTATTACCTCTTCTGCTTCTCACTCATAGTACCTTGTTTATGCCTTTTTACATTTGGCAGAATGGTAAGCATTGTACCTTTTTTTTTTTTTATTGCATAGAAACTTCCTAAAGTCCAGGACAAATATGCCCTATACAGAGGCATCTGATGGTACCACCAGCTAGGAAACATCTCAAACCTGGGGACAAAACTAAAGAGGAATATTTGTCTCTTGTCACACTTTTTTAGATATTTTCTCTTTTTTCTTTCTATTTTCCTACTTCACTGCCCCACTAAGGTATATTTTTCACTGTTTGGGGAGATATACAATGATAGCTTTAATTATAGGTTACCCTAATCTCCTCAGAGTAAGACTTTTTAGGTCCTACTTGAATGTGAGAGGAAGTCTTTAAACTATAGACAATTTCCTTTTTTTTTTTTTTTTTTGATGTAGTCTTGCTCTGTTGCCAGGCTGGAGTGCAGTGGCACGATCGTGGCTCACTGCAGCCTCCGCCTCCTGGATTCAAGCAATTCTCCTGCCTCAGCCTTCTGAGTAGCTGGGACTACAGTTGCACGCCGCCTATGCCCAGCTAATTTGTTTGTATTTTTAGTAGAGACAGGGTTTCACCATGTTGGCCAGTATGGTCTTGATCTCCTGACCTTGTGATCCACCCACCTAAGCCTCCCAAAGTGCTGGGATTACAGGCATGAGCTGCTGCACCCGGCCAAGAAAACATTTTATAAAACACAAAATCTTGGGTTTTAACTTCTGTTTTTCTTGCTGCAAGAGGTCCAAGAGTGTGTCACTTTTACCCTCAGCCTGAAATTAACAAAGAAACAATTTTAGTGCTCTGATAGTCTGTTTATTCTGCTTATTTCTTTAGGTTTTAACTTTTCCAAAATATTTAGTATTTGTTATGGCAGTATCCCAAATGTATGTGCTCATTCCACTATATCTTACCATTTTTAGCAAGAGGCAGTAAGCCAAATAATCTAACACACCATTCCTACAAAAACTCTTTCAAACTAATTTTCTAAAAAGCTGAAATCATAAGAAGATGAGAGTATTGTTTTCTTTCTTCTTGGCTTTGATCCAATATGAAGAGGTATTCTAGGTGTGACTGCTTTGAAGACCAAACCCTCCTTCATGTGGGCTGTTCTAAAGTCTAGGTTTAGGGACACAGAAAGCATTATCAGGTTTATTTGATTGCAGATCTATAGTCACGTTCTTCAATCACATTTTTCTATAATAAAGCTTATACTTGACCTCCAGCTCTCTATTTCCTACATCTTGTTTCTCAACTGCTTCCCAAACTTGGAAAAAAATAGTGATTTATCTACCAAACCCTACTCCCAAAAAGAAAATCACAACTATATATATGCAAAAAAAATTCCATTTAATTTCCAACTAATTTTATATGAGAAAATATGAAGAGATAGGAAAGAAACAAGCACAGACAGCCACAAACAAATCCTGCCTCCTAGCTGCGATCATGTAGGTGGGACCGAGGACTAGTTACATCCTTTTACTCCTTCGTGTCCAGAAAAAAATTTGATGATCCCAACTACAAAGTCATATGGTGCACCAAAAATGACTTGCTGCAGATTGTGGCTTTACAGTTTATATGTCCTCAAGGTAAGTAAAAAATGTCTCAAAACAACTAAGGTCATTACACACAGAAGTATCTCCTTTTAGCACTTTTATTCAGTGATTGCTCTAATCCTCACAAGTGAAGTACACATTTGAAAGGCCATTGTATCCTTTTTGGTTTTTTTGTTTTTTGTTTTTTGTTTTTTGTTTTTTTTTTACCTTGTTTGGGCAGAAGATAAGAAAAAACACTATAAAAATAACCAAAGGCATCTCAAGAAGGTAAGGTGATAATTAAGTGAAATTATTAATCTTAAAATACATCTAAAATTATTCACCACAAAATTTCTGCTCTCTGTGCACTCTTCAAATCATTCTGGTTTTTGGCGCATGGGACAGACTGAAACCAGTCTGCATGATAACTCAATTACCAATTCACTCTACCGGTTATGCTCTACATGACAACATAATATTGGATAACCGAAGAGTCTGTGTTGGAGTTTAAAAATGTTTAAAAGTCAGAAAAGTAAACAGAATTAGGGCCATTGATAGCTCTACAGGTCATTAAAAGGATTTTTAAAAGCACTATGCTGTCCAAGAGGCAGTCAGTATAAAGACTGTAAGATAGGAGAAATATGATCTATAGACCACGTCTTAGTAACAATGCTGGCAGCAGCCACATTCAAAACCATCTGCAGCCAGTTTAGCAAACAATCTGGAATGCCACCAGGAACAAATTAAAATAGTCAATGATGGAAGAAATGAAAGCCTAGTATGGGTGAATGAAATGTTGCTTGCTGGAGAATGCAAAGACCGTAATCTTACAATATTCTAGAAGTCAGAAAAAGAATTTTTCAACACGAATGTTATATGGAGATTGAAAGTCAAATTGAGGGCCATAAAGAGAAACATGCATGGCAATACCACCATGCCAAGGCAAGGAACTCGAATCCCAATCCCAGTGGCTTTGCTGACATAAAGTGCAACTCAACCAGGAAGAGAATGTGTTTAACGCTGCTATGATCTGTAAGGGACACTGCTCACCTGGTCAGTCCTGGAAGCACAATAATGTCAAGGACAATCATCTGTTTGAAGCCAGCAACTGAAATAATGCCCCTTGATAATACCTGAAGTGGACTTTGGTATCAGAACTTTACAAAGACAGCATGATTTGCATTTGTTAAGAATGAACTTATCATTTAGTAAATTTATGTTGTTTCTTAAATAGTAATTAAAATTAGATGCAAACCAATATAATCTGCTGAATGTTCTGATTTGATCATTACACAATGTATATATTTATTGAAATGTTACACTGTATCCATAAATATATACAATTATGTGTTAATTAAAAACAAAACGTAAAAAAACAGGAAAGGGTACATATCACTAACATTTAGTAAATGCTTACTTTGTGTCAATATGGTTCTATGTGCTTTATATAAAGTCTAAGGTAATTCTGACACCATGAAGTGTTATTGTTGTCTTGTTTTATTTCGATTAACTGCCAGGACATCCTGTACATTCTTTTCCTAACCCCTCAATGATACTGCTCAGAGAGCAAATACTATATGCCCTGTCCTTTGCAATAGTTGAAGCAAGCAATTTTTAAGGATGATTATAAGAATTCTAGCATTGCAGGGATATGTGTAGAAACTGATGGAATCAAATACTCTGATGACATAACTTTTCTGATGAAGTAATGTCATCATCTCCATTTTACATAAAATGTAAAGAATGCTAGGGCACCATGAAATTTAGTAGCTTATACTTTGCTATGATAGTAGAGGCACAATGTGAACTCCACTGCTTTAAAATCATATACAAATCTAACAGAGTGGTTCTGGATTTAGTGCCAGAATCCCAGTCCCATCTCACTCTGGCAGTGATGAAACTCTTCAGTAGGAGAGGCTGATAGAATTCATCTATCCTGAGCTTGCCTTGGTCTCCTTCTGAATTCATCAAATTCTGTACTAGTCACTGAATAACTCTTGAGTCAACTCTATTCCAAGCCCTCCTCCCTCTTTTGCCACCCCCCATTATTTGCTGTATCTGGATAAATTCAGAAACTAGGGATGTATTTCAGTATATACCTGAAATTGTTCACAATTTTTAAATTTTAAGGATAGAGTCTTCTGCGGAAGAATTTAACATCTCCCACTGATTTCTGCAATACCAGAACCCCCATGCTCATTCTCAGAAGTTGCGTCCTCCAATGGCTTGCACAGTACAGCCTTTTTCTTTCATGGCAATGCCATCGGGAAATTAATAAAAGTTACAGGATAAATGTGGCCAAAATAACTTTCTGTTTGAGCTCAGCTTCTCCAAGCCATAGCTCATGGCATTGACTTTTTTAGAGTTCTACAAGTACATTCTGTGTTATATTCATAAAGTTTATCTCCCTATACTGTAGGAGTTACAATTGTTGACCAGTGGCCCCATCCTGTTATTTGATATTTCTTTTGTACTGTTTGTTGGCTTTATTTGTAAGCCCCAAAAGAATGTCAACTGTGAATCATGGTATATTTGGAAGTTACTTAAACCTATTCGGAAAGAACACCCATCCGAGCATGGATGGGGAGAGACACACTAACTACAAAATAGTGGTATTTGATTAAACTGCACAGGAATCACTGGAAAGGTTAGACGAATATTTAAAGGTTTTTGTTTGTTTTATCATGATTCTCTGAAGAGGAACAGTAACAGGAATAACTGATTGCAAGGAAGAGAGGTTTTTAATGTGAATTTTGAGAATGATTCAAAAGTCAGATAGGATTTAGATATTTTTAAGAAGGATGGGTGCTTTTTCGCTTTGCTCTAAAATACATTTTAAAAGATTGTTTCAATTTCGAAGAGTACTATTAGAGCTGCATTTTGAGGGGTGGTCTAATTTATGCATACAGAAGGACATTCTGATATTCTCAAAATTTAAGGAATCAAATCAAATTTATATAGAGAGATGTTATTAGTGATAATGATAGCAATTTATCTTTGGAATAAAGTTTACAACAGACGTAAAGTTATTTTTTGTCTTTATTGCCTCTTTACACATCAGGCATAATATGAATTAGAATTAAGTGCTTTAAAAGCTAATTCAACAGAATGCCTTTGATGATTATTCCATTTAAACTGAATACCAACTGCTGGTTTTCCAATTTATACAAAATTTCATAGCAAAGGAAGAAACTCAGGAATTAGGCTGAAATATACTGATGAATAAGGGTATATGTCATGTACTCAAAGCTTACTGTTTCCTAGGCACATCCTGGATTCTTTACATTCAGTATTTATTTAATTGACTCTATCCTATTAACAGCTCTTTAGAGATGAGGACTTTAGCTATCGTAGTCAATAGGCTCATGAAGTTACCATGATAAAGCATAAAGGTAGGTTAAATCCATAAATGTTCAAGTTAGTGTTTCAGGATCCAAGATTCTAGCATATTCCATAGATGACATTGTTGTGGGTGCATGGGATGTTTAAATATTTATTTCAGTAATTTAAGTATTCACTTTCGTAAAAATGTGAAATCATGTATATAAATACACACTCATAGATTATATATCTATACATATATAAGTGTAAAGGCACACTTATACACTCTGAAAATAACTGACATGTATATTAATCATACACAAAGTTGGGCAAATTTGAAGAAATAAAAAAATCTTTCCATAACCCAATAATTTCACTTCTAGCTATGTACCTAAAAGACAGAAAAATGTATGTCCACACAAAACTTGCATACACATGTTCATAGCAGCATTGTGCCAAATAGCCCAAAAGTGGAAATAATGCAACTGTATATCAACAGGAAAGAATAAACGAAATATAGTATGTTCATACAATAGACTATTACTTGGCAATAAAACATAAGGAAGTCTTAATACATGCCACAATATAAATGAACAATAAAAACTTTCAGATAAGTGAAGAAGCTAGTTTGAAAAGACACACTGTATGTTTCTTTCTATATAAAATGTCTAGAATAGGCAAATCCATACTGACAGAAAGTAGGATAGTGACTCTAGGCACTAGGGAATAGACAGTGATTGCTAGTAGGTATTGGGGGTGATAAAACGACCTAAAATTAAATAGAGATGATGACTGTATAACTATGAATATATCAAAGACCTCCATATTGTATATTTTAATAGGCAATTGTGTGACATATGACTTATATCTCAAGAAAGCTATTATTAAAATATATAATGATCACATGTAGACTAATATAAATTGGTGAATTCATGAGAACAAAGTACATCATCAAGAGAAAACCATTGGCTACAGACATATGACAAACAAGACTAGGGCAACAAGAGCAAAACTATGTCTCAAAAATAAATAAATAAATACGATTGTGATGCATACCCAGCCTAGAGGTTATTAACTATTAAGGATAGGTACCTGCTTGTCAAAAGAGAAAATATCATGTGACCAAATAAGCTGTCACAGGCAAATGATTGCAAATCTAGCTGAAATTTGATGCTCATTCTAGCAGGCAATTTATAAATATTATTATTATATTTATTAAACATGACCAGCCTTTCATGGTAAATGAAGATAAATTCACTCCATCCAAAAACTCATTAGCTTTTTTCCCATAGGCAAGTGTATTTCAAACAAGTACACATAAAATTTTGTATGACCACACCAGTTTTTAAAATAATAAAATTGTCTGTAAGTACCTGGTAAATAGTCTTTGCCTCTAGCCTCTTAGTGCGTTCTCATCTTGTGGACCTAGACCTTACCTTGAGACCTCAACCCTAGACCTCTGTATAAAGCAACTATAGGGTTCAAAACATGGTGTCCACATAATGTCAATTTTAAGTATTCTAAATATAGCCCCTGATAGATGGAACCTGAAGACATTATGCTAAGTGAAATAAGCCAGTCACAAAAGGATAAATCTTGTATAATTCTACTTGTATCAGCTATCTATAGTAGTCAAATTCATAGAGACAGAACATAGAAGCATGATATATTAGTCCATCCTTGTATTACTATAAAGAAACTGAGTAATTTATGAAGAAAAGAGATGTAATTGACTTACAATTCTTTAGGCTCTACAGGAGGCATGGCTGGAGAGGCCTCAGGAAACTTATAATCATGGCAGAAGGCATAAGGGAGGCAGGCACATCTTCACATGGCCAGTAAGAGAGACAGGGAGCAAAGAGAGAGGTGCTATACACTTTCAAACAAAAGATCTCCTGAAAACTCTACCACAAGAAGAGCAAAGGGGAAGTCTGCCCCCATGATTCAATCATCTCCCACCAGTCCCCTCTCTAATACTAGAGATTACAACTCGACATGAGATTTGGATGGAAACACAGAGCCAGACCATATCAGGTGGTCACCAGTGTTTGAGTGAACAGAGAATGAGGAGTTAAAGGGTATAGAGTTTACTTAAGGAAAATGAAAACATTCTGGAGATGCATGGTGGTGATAGTTGCACAATATTGTAAATGTATTTAATATCACAGAATTGTACACTTAAAAATGGTTAAAATTGTACACTTTATGTTATGTATATTTTATTACAATAAAACAGATTTTAGGCCAGGCACGGTGGCTCACGCCTGTAATCCCAGCACTTTGGGAGGCCGACGTGGGTGGATCACGAGGTCAGGAGATCAAGACCATCCTGGTTAACACAGTGAAACTCGTCTCTACTAAAAATACAAAAACATTAGCCAGGTATGGTGGCGGGTGCCTGTGGTCCCAGCTACTCGGGAGGCTGAGGCAGGAGAATGGCTTGAAGCTGACAGGCAGAGCTTACAGTGAGCCGAGATCATGTCACTGCACTCCAGACTGGGCAACAGAGCGAGACTCCATCTCCAAAAACAACAACAACAAAAAAAAAACCCACACATTTTAACGTGGGTAACAAGCATAGAACTTGCTAACTAACGACAGTACTAAAAATATTTAAACTATCCATTTTAAATATTGTAAAACCCTAAGTTCAAGAAGCATCTTGATAAACAAGCTTGTGATAGGTCCACAACTAGTCACTTAGGGAAACTAAGAAGAGTCGAAGCTATAGGTAATACTCGGAAAGTTTATATCCTACAAGATCCTGTATTCGTCTGTTAAGGCCACCATAACAGACTACCACATCCACATCCTGGGAGGCTTCAACAACAGAAATTTATTTTCTCACAGTTCTGGAGGCTGGAAGTCCAAGATCAAAATGTCGGGAGATTTGGTTTCTGGTGAGGACTTTCTTCTGGCTTGCTGAGGGCTGCCTTTGTGTTGTTTGCTCACATGACCTGTCCTCTATACATGCGCACTCCTGGTATTGCTCCTTTTCTTATAGAGACGTCTGTCTTATTGAATAGGATCCTTGCCCTATGCCCTCACTTAACCTTACCTCCTTCAAGTCCCTGTCTCCAAATACATTGAAAGTTAGGGCTTCAGCACATGAATTTGGGCAGAAGAATACAACTCAGTCCATAACAGATCCCTATGTACTTTTACATACCACTCCACAGCACTATTATCAAAGGCAAAATGCTGACCAAATTCTAACAATTATTTTACAGTCAATCTTATGACATTCTTATTTGATAATAAAGCAACAATGATTGTGTTGTGAACTGAACGGGAATTTTAAAGATAGCAAATTACTCGAAAATGTAGTAAATAGTTGTCCTCTGGGGGAAAAGTGTAAGCTCACTTATTAAATAAGGAAGCACAGAGCACTACACCTTTGCCTAGTATCACATCCATCAGACCAGATAACTGCATCTTCATCCATCATTTGATACAAAAGAAATGAAATTGTTATAATAGAACATCAATGTAGAGTGCTTTGAAACTAAATTTCAATAAATGTCTTGACTGCTCCTATGATTCCAACTTACAATGCAATAACAATACGTGTGATCCACATTCTATCCCTCTCACATTCTCTCTTAATTAAAGTTTAAGATTTGATTAGATAGACAAAACAAAAGCTTCTTCAAACCCGTAGACTACATACTTCAAGCATATTTTGAGTCTTTGCCAGTATTAAATTGTCCAACTTTCAAAAAGTGGTAGGTTGCTAGCTTCCTGGTCATATTGTGCCTCATCTGAACCACCTAGATCTGAGATTAATAGAAACTGACTTGTTCTTGTCACTTTGGATCTGTCCAGTTTTTTCAGTCCATTTTATTTTGTTTTACTTTTTATGAATTTATTTTTGAGACAGAGCCTCACTTTGTTACCCAGGCTGGAGTGTAATGGCACGATCTCAGTTCACTGCAACCTTCGCCTCCTAGGTTCAGGTGATTGGCCTCAGTCTCCCGAGACTACAGCTGTGTGCCACCACACCTGGCTAATTTTTGTATTTTTAGTAGAGACAGGGTTTCACTATGTTGGCCAGGTTGGTCTTGAACTCCTGAATTCAGGTGATCCATCCACCCTCAGCCTCCCAAAGTGCTGGGATTACAGGTGTGAGTCACCACACCTAGCTCAGTTCATTTTAAATATTTTAAAACCCTAAACTCATATATTTCTTACCCACTATCATAATATCCTAAAAATCAGGATTTCCCAGTTGAGGTTAATAATTTATATTAAGAAAGCAAAAATTTCTGAATTTACTTATAGGAAGAAACATAATACAGAAAATGCTACATTGTCTAATTGCCTTCTCACTACTGCAGCAAACAAAATATTTCTGTCTAAATGGTGAAGATTTTAGTGAAAATTTTAGAACCTTTTCGTGTGTTTATCTTATTTTATATATGTATATTTTATAAAGATAAATACTACCAAAAGTAGAACATCATTCTTTTATCAAATATTAGAGTATTGATAACAGATGTCTGCTGATCAAATAGCTGATTTATTTGGTTTCTAAGAAATTAATTGAGCCATCTGGAAAGTTCTCTTACCTCAGAGAACCACCTAGTAATATATGTACATTTCAATGGCAGGCAAATTGAAGGTGCTCAATAGATAATAATAATCATAAAATAAGACTTATTATATTGCTACATCATTTATTGTTTTGTGAGTAATATTCAAGTAAAAATGATTTATTCATACAAAATTGATGTAATTCCTGTCCTGAATAAAAAATAATTTAACCCATAATTATTGAACGCCTACAATGTGCAAATCTCAGTAAGCACCTGTGAGGAAAAGTTAGTGCATCAAACAATAGCTTTAGAAGGATTAATACCAAAATAAGACTTCTTTTTTTGTTTACAGATTCTTTGGAACTTTATTTTTCTCTCATAAAACTTAAACCCAATTTGTGTAACTTGCAAGCATAATATTTTGAGAGGGATTGTTCCCTCCAGTCCTCCATAACCAGCAACAAAACCAAATTACTACTGCTATCTCTTTCTTTCTTATTTGGTTCTATCACTGCTGAAAAATATTAAAGACGAAAAGAAATCTGTTATAAGTTTCTCCAGGAATGTTCTTAAATTTGTCTCACTATTCCTCATTTACCCCTTCTGAGCCTACTGAAAGTGAAAAATAGAAGTGGTTGGCCAAAGGCAAGAATATCAAGTTAGGAAGAAGTTGTGCTCAGTTAACTCTTTTCAGCTTATTAGCATTTTACATACATCAGAAGAGGGTAGAGGAAAAGGGACAGGCAGTAAGAGAGAAAGAAAAGGCTACGTCTTCTGAGCTGTGGTGTCTAGTTTAAAAGAGTCAGCTCTGTTATAGCTCTTCTTTGAGAAATTGCAGTTGGAGACAAGGAAAATCAAAACATCTCCATTCAACATTACATTTTGTAAAGGATTTCCCCCAAAGATTTTCAGCTTTCATATACGAAAGAATCAGAGTTCACTGACTCAGATAAACATCTTTGCCTATAGGATTAAAATCAGATGGGCTTAGCCCTTTTTCTTGGTTGAAAACCTCAAAAGATTAGAGAAGCGACATGGTGGTGGTTGACTACTGATATCAAGTGCTGTTTGAGTCCGAGTTTTCCTGCAGTCAATGAAGAAAAGCTTCTATTATAATTCCATCAAATTTAGCACTGTATTGTATTATTATGCCAAAAATATCTTCAGATGTGCTAAAAATACAAGAATATTGGTATTGGAATTAAAATGCACCATTTACAATTATTTGATCACAATCTAGTTGGCTAGACTTATACACATATATTTATCATTTTCAAGTATGGTAAAATAGTGTCAAATCACTAAAATTATTTCTTTGGGTCAATTACAGTGAACAGTACAATATAATCTGAAAATGAAATACAGTGACTGTATACACTGGGCGCGGGGGCTCATGCCTATAATCATAGCACTTTGGGAGGCCAAGGCTGCCAGATTGCTTGAGCCCAGGAGTTTGAGATCAGCTTGGGCAATACAGGAAGATGCTACTTTAAAAAAAGAAAAGAAAAAAATACCGTGGTTATCTCATACAATTTCGTATAGACTAAATTAAAATTTTGTTTTGAATAGTAAGAAACTAATCTAAATTGGGAAGCTACAGAGCTTTCCTTGAACAATTACACATAAGTAAATAAATTTATCATTGCTAATTTTTTTTGAAAAAAAAAAGAACATGAAACTTAACTCTTAGATAATTACACATACCAACTTTAAAAGTGACAACCACTAAAATATTTACTCTGCAAACATTGCCTCAAGACTTGACTCCCCACCACTGGATAGACTTCATGTTAATATTGATCTTGCATCACAGTGTCCACTAACCCAAGTCCTAAAGGAGATATCCTTTTGGTTTTATCCCCATATCTTGTGTTGATTTGTATTTTTGACAAATAATATAAACCAGTTCACTTATACCTTCTATAAAATAGGAGTAATAACATTTGTTCCTTTCTTTGTTCACATAGTATATAAATTAAGTGATATCAAGAAAGAAAGTGATATCAAGAAAGTTGTATCAAGTACTACCAAAATGTAAGACAGGACTTCTTTCTGAGAATAAAAATAATCTCCCTCCAAAATATTAAGCATAAATTGTGAGATCAAATTCACAGTTTACAAATATGAATTAATCATTTCTCTGTGTCAGATATTATCAGTGACATACACACAATGAATAAGGTAAGGTTCCTTTTCTCAAAAACTTACCAAATAATAAGGGAAATAGATAAGTAAATACAAAGTGGTAAATTTGGGTGTTATGGTGAGGCCCAAAGAGTGTAATATCAGCTTAACCTGAAAGTATCGAGAAAGAACAACCTGAAAGTATGGAGAAAGAACTTGGTAAGAAGTGGTATTTAAATAGTGTCTTGAAAGGTGATTCTCCAGCTCATTCACAAAAATATGAGGAGGAATGTGTGTGAAAAATGTGTATGACTAAGCAATGAATGTACAATGGGGAATGTATGTGTCAGTACTCCCTTGATTGCAAGCAATAGAAATATAACTCAAATGAACTTACACATAGAAAGAAAATCTGTTGATTCAAATAACGAAACTACAAAAAGGCAGAGGTAGCCTTTCAGACAATGCAATCCAAGGATAAAGCTTCATTAGCACTCTGCTGCTCCATCTTCTCCCTGTCTCTAATCTCTCTTTTGTTTTGCATTTTATGGCTCTGAATCACTGAAGAAAGATTTTTTTTTCTACAGGGTCATTTTCCACAGGGGAGAGACCACAACCACTGGGGATTAGAGATTCATATCCTAACAGTTCACCAACAGAGAGGAAGAATATTTTTCTTCCAGTCCCAGAATGAAAATATCCAGGGAAAGACCGAGAATAAAATAGGACAAGTTTGAGTCTTGTAAAAAAGAAGGTTAAATACAATAGCTATAATAAGACAATAGATGCCATAGTTATGAAAGTGGGCAAGGGATCATTAAGAATCTTATCATTGAGATCATTGAGAATCTTATATGCTACACAAAGAAGTTTGGATTTCACCAGGTAGGTTAAAGGGGACTAACAAAGGGTTTTATGATTATATTCCCATGCTTAGCACACAGAAGATGATGGGATAAAGGGAGAGAGGGCAGGGTGACACTTAGGAAGTCGTTGCAATGATCTCAGCTTGAGATGATAATGGCTTGAACTAGAACAATAGCAATGATAATGTAAAAGAAATAGAATAAGTAGGAATTAATATTCACCATTCACCGTTTCATAGGTGTTTGAGAGGGAATATCATATGGAATGACTATAAGATTTCTGGTTTCGTTGCTAGGTAAATAATGGTAGCAGTAACCAGAATGAGAACTATACAAAGAGGAGAGAGATTAGCTCATTTTTGGACAAGTTGAGGGTCACATGAACTATAAAGGCGATGTCCAGTGGGCAGTGGATATCTAAATCCATGGCTCCATAGAGATGTCAGCTGAGCTGAGTGCATGGAATTGGGGAACACCTTCTGAGAGATGATAGATGAAGTCATGGAGATGTGTAAGGTGGCCAAAAGAATATGTAAGATAAAAAAGAAGAGAACAAAATACAGAACTCTGTAGACTTAATGGGTATGATGACTTTGCAATGTGCCCACTTGGCTAGGCTAAACTATATTTCCCAAAATCCCCTTTTCTTTTATCTTTCCAGTTGGGTTGGGGCTGAGGAGTTTCTTAGTAGAGTTGGAGGGGAGAAGGGAAGTGAAAGCTATTTTGAAACACACACATTGTTGCAGATCTCTGCATTACCTCAGTGCAGGAAGCAGCAGCCGGGCCTACAGTGGCTCTCCCTATGCCCTAGATTTGCTTCAGTTTCCCTGACTTTTGGACCAGGCATGGATATTTTGCTCCATAATGAAGGACTTCAGCTTCTGCATAATACCTTCATCATCAAGGTCAGAGGAAACAAGAATGGACACGGATTGCAGTTTATTCCACTGGGGTTCCAGCCCATGCTCATGGAGTTGGAGCCTGCTGTGATCCCTGACAGCCTGCCTGTGGCTATTGGGCTTCAGCATTAGATGCAAAGGCTGTTTAGTATATACGTATGCTTGCATAAACCAAGGTCTCCACAATCAGTTTACATATTGATTACTATATATTACTATATATGTGTGTATATAATTATATATGTATGTACATATATACACATAAATATATATTTGAAATATATACAATATATACACATGTATAAATAGCATACAAATCTCCTGCTGGATCTGTGATTGAATCTGCTATAGTGGGCAAAAGAAGAGAAGACCCAAAGGAGATCTTTAAAAAATGATGATCAGTGATGGAGGAGGAGCATAGGGTTAAAATGACCACAGGAGACCTTTACAAAGGAGAAAGGTAACACATGAAATGCTGCAGAAAATCCACTAAGTATGGTCTGTAGACTAGCCATCAGGTTTAGCAATTAAAATAACAGTTAACATTTGTTCCGGTAATGTCAGAGAGGGATAATAGGGAAAGAATCCTGGTGGAAATGGCCCAAATAGAAAATGAGAAAAAGAAAAATAAATATATACTAATCTTCCAAATAGCTCAATTTTGAAGAAAGGCTGGATTAAGAAATAGTTTCAGGATAATGCTAGGGTTATTTTGTTTGTTTATGTTGTGTTAAAAATAACAATATTTGCCTTCTTAATCATTAAGAGTACAGTATAATAGTGTTAACTATATGCATATTATGTAACGTCTCTAGATTTTCATGTTGCAAAACTGGGACTCTATATCCATTGAGCCACTACTCTCTTTTTGCCCCTCCTCCTAGCCCCTGGAAACCACTATTCTACTCTGTTTCTAAGTGTTTTACTACTTTAGATCCCTCATATAAGTGGAATTATGTAGTATTTGTCTTTTT
Organism: Rhinopithecus roxellana; assembly: GCF_007565055.1. Taxonomy (NCBI): domain Eukaryota; kingdom Metazoa; phylum Chordata; class Mammalia; order Primates; family Cercopithecidae; genus Rhinopithecus; species Rhinopithecus roxellana. The sequence continues at coordinate 55,309,319 of NC_044557.1, read as the reverse complement.
GTTGCTGGCTTATTGCACTTAGCATAATGTCTTCAACGTTTATCCATGTTGTAGCATATAAAGGATTTCCTTCTTTTTTAAGGCTGAATAGTATTACATGGGTGTGTGTGTGTATATTTATATTTGTGATATATATGTGAGATATATATGTGATATATTTAACATGATACATGATATATATCATGTTAAAAATATATATATATATATATAAACTTTTTTTATCCTTCACCTGTTGATGAACATTTAGGTTGCTACCACCTAGGTTGCTTCTTGGCTACTGTGAATAATGCTGCCATGAACATGGGTGTGCAAGTATCTGTATGAGATCCTGTTTTTGATTCTTTTGGATATATTCTCAAAAGTGGAATTTCTGGGTCATATAGTAATTATGTTTTTAATTTTTCAGGAATCACCACACTGTTTTCCACAGCAACTTCACCATTTTATTATACGTTTCCACCAATAGTACACATGGATTCAATTTTCTCTACATCTTCACTAACACTTATTATTTTCCATTTTTGGGTTTTTTTTAAAATAGCATCTATCATAACAGCTATTAGTTGATATCTTATTGTGGATTCGATTTGCATTTCCCTAATGATTAGATATGCTGGTCATATTTTCATATGCTTTTTGGCCATTTATGCATCTTCTTTTAAGAAATGTCTATTCAAGTCCATTTGTCATTTGTCCACTTTTCATTTTTTTTTCTTTTTTTCTTTTTTTTTTTTGAAACGAAGTCTCGCTGTTGCCCCCAGGCTGGAGTGCAATGGCACGATCTCTGCTCACTGCAGCCTCCACCTCCCAAGTTCAGGTGATTCTCCTGCCTCAGCTTTCCAAGTAACTGGGATTACAAGTGTGTATCACCACACCCAGCTAATTTTTTGTATTTTAAGTAGAGATGGGGTTTCACCATGTTGGCCAGACTGATCTCGAACTCCTGAACTCAGGTGATCTGCCCACCTCAGACTCCCAAAGTGCTGGGATTATAGGTATGAGCCACCACGTCCAGCCATTTGTCTATTTTTCAATCAGACTGCCTGTTTATTGTTGAGTTGTGGGAGTTCTTTATATATTCTGGTTGTTAACCCCTTATCAGATACATGGTTTGCAAATATTTTCTCTCGTTTCATAGGTTGTCATTTCACTGTGTTGATTATTTCCTTTACTGTGCAGAAGTTTTAAAATTTGATATAGTTCAGTTTATCTATTTTTTACTTTATTCTCTATGCTTTTGGTGTCATCTCTAAGAAATGATTGCCTACAGCAATGTCATAAAAAGTATTTCCTTTATGTATTTTTCTAGGAGTTGTATAGTTTCAAGTCCTAAATTTAGGTATTTAATTGATTTTCAGTTAATTTTTGTATATGGGGTAGATAGGGATTTGGATCCATTCTTTTGCATGTGAATACCTAATTTGCCCAATACCATTTATGGATGAGATCATTTTTTCCCCATTGTGTAGCCTTACAATCTTTTTTGAACAATCATTTGACCATATATAAAACGGTTTATTTCTGGACTATTTATTTTATTTCATTGGTCTACATGTCTGATTTTGGGCCAGTACCACACTGTTTTGATTGTTGTATCATTGTAGTACAATAACATAACCCAGAGAAATGATAGTGACAGAACAAGAACTTTGTAGTCTCCTAACATTGTCTAGGAGAATGAGACCTGATTCCATGAGACTAAAGATTATAGGTCTCTGTATAGAATTTTATAGTGTAAGACAAAAAGGTCAAAACAGTCCTCAAAAATATTGGCTTTTTCAGATTCTTTGCTCCCCATGCACCATTCTGAATATAATTTGACATTACATATAGGTTATGCTATTATAAAAGAGAATGCACTAACCAAAAGGTGAAATTCCTAATTTCCGTTTGTTAGCATTCTCATTATAAGTTAACTAATACAGTATGTTAGCTTTTTTTTTTTTGTGAGACAGAGTCTCACTCTGTCGCCCAGGCTGGAGTGCAGTGGCACGATCTCAGTTCACTGCAGCCTCCACCTCCCAGGTTCAAGCGATTCTCCTGCCTCAGCCTCCCAAATAGCTGGGATTACAGGGGCCTGCCACCGTGCCTGGCTAATTTTGTATTTTTAGTAGAGATAGGGTTTAATCATGTTGGCCAGGCTAGTCTCAAACTCCCAACTTCAGGTGATTAGCCCCCTCGGTCTCCCAAACTACTGAGATTACAGGCATGAGCCACTGCGCCCGACCTATATTAGCATTCTGGTTAACGTATTTATCTCATGAGTTTGTCTTCCTGCATCACTTTATCTTGGAATACACTGACAAATGGAACTCCTAGGTTTACAAACCCCAAATCCTGACAATAGTCTCCCTATCAATTTACTGCTTTGGAAAACTCTCTCTTCGCAGTGACCAGTGAGCTCCTTGAGAGTGTCTGACTTTCCTTTAGCTTACTTTTCAGTCACTGTTTATTAAATGAATGAATGAGTGAATGAGTGGTCAGTCATCACCTTTAAATGATCATCCTATAATCCAACTAGACAACATGAATTATATTTGGAAGATTTGGAACTTCTTTGAAGAAGGAATTATTTGAACCAAGAGTATAATGAAATGAGGTATAAATAATATTAATCTTTTTAATGTCTTGAAACATTTTCCTTGCAACTTGCTTACTTTATGAAGACAATTCTCACAATAATTTAGGCTTTGATATTGGTATGACTTGGCTGTGTCCCCACCCAATCTCATCTTGAATTGTGGTTCCCCCCATGCTGTTTTTGTGATAGTGAGTAAGTTCTCATGAGATCTGATGGTTTCATAAAGGGCTTCCCCCTTAGCTTGATTTTCATTCTCTGTCCTGCGGCCCTGTAAAGAGGTGTCTTCCACCATAATTGTTAGTTTCCTGAGACCTCTCTAGCTGTGCACTACTGTGTCAATGAAACCTCTTTCCTTTATATATTACCCAGTCTCGGGTATTTCTTCATAGCAGTGTGAGAATAGACTATTACAGATACTGTTGTCTTGCTACATTGCTCTGAGAGGGCTGGCACTGAAGCAGAAGATGGTTTTGGCTATTATTGTAGGCTATGTAACACCCTCTTCAAGTGCTATCGACTCTAATCCCCCATAGGTTGTTGGAGAGAGTCATGAATTGATGGGTTAGGCATATGAGGAAAAGATGTTTACCTAAGCTTGGATATTGTGGGGGTTGATTGATTTCCAGACAATAAAATAGCTCACTCTTATCATTTTCATCCATCACAAATAACATTGATCACTAATTGTTTGTTCAAAATGTGTCCTCCCAAATACTACCTTGAATTTTCAATACATTTCAGAGTAATATCAAGTTACATTTTTAAGTAGCTAAAATAATAACCCACTTATTGAGTGAGCTTCTTCAGGTAACATGACCACAGGCAAGAGAAATTTTAATTTAACTTTTAAAAGTAACAATAGAAAAGAGTGGCTTTATGGTGATAAAATCTATTGAATATACTCCATTTTTACATTTTTAATACAAAACTACTATTAACTAGGATTATGAATGTATTTTTCAACTCCTTAGAAAAAATTTCAAATGCACACATTTTAGAAACCTTGGTCAACTAGGATTGAATGAAGTATATAGATTAGACTATCTAAATCTCTCTGGTTTAGTTAGTGTATGCAAACTAAGTTGGTGCAGCTGAATTAATCACAAGTTCAAGCTAATTCTTTTTGCAACCTTATTAAACAGGCTAGAGTTTCTGTTTTATGAATGTAAACAGAGAAAGGTCAACAATTTCGCTAGGGGCATGTTCCAGGGCATGGGAATTAAGTGAAAAGTCATCCTTCATTCCCTTGCTGAACTAAAAACAGCCTCAATCCTCAATTCTTAGTTTTGGATAGCGTAGAATGTGCTGTATTCACAGAGCATATTGTTTCTGAGCAGCAATGAAGGTCATTTATTACAGCATTGTCAGTCAACTCTGCAATGATTCTTTGATTAGTGAAAAGTACTTTTGCATGTTATGCCTTAGGATGTTTCTTTACTGGTTGTTTTTGTTTTGGGTTTTTTCATTTGTTTGCTTGTTTGTTTCCTCCAAAAGAATTCTGTGGATTGTACTAATTCTCTCCATGAGAATTTTTGGCAAGAGGTTCCCTACATCATGTGCCAAAGGTGGTCCACAATAAAGCATAAAGCTTAAATTAATATACAACGTTTGTGTCTTTCTCTAGGGGATAACTGTTATATACCTTTACAAGCCTTCATAAAAGACCGCAGAGTAAGTTGTATAGAGCTCTTATTCACTCTTAACATTTAAGAATGTAACCATTTTTGAAAAAAGTTGCAAGACAGTGGGTGTGTTTGTTATATTTTAAACTTAAACCACTTCAAGCCCAATATAGGACCCATCCTTCTCTCTTACATACATCAAAACACCAGTTATTTCTTTTTTCTTGCAAGCAACACAGGGCTTCACAGGATCAGACAAAAGGATTTCAAGTGAAGGTACTCCTCAGCTCCAAATCTGTGCAATAGCTTTAGACAATATGTTTCATTGGATCAAATAATTAAGTGTGGCAACTAAGAAATACTGTCTGCCTCTTGAACTAGGATGTGATTGATATCCTTCTAATTTCTAAAATTTGGTGTTTTTACTCAATTTTCTGATATTCCTGTTATGTAGCAGATCCCAGGATGGAGAAACAATACCTAAGGTCTCCCAGGGCATATGAAGACCAAGGTTCTCACTTGTTCATTAATTTATTTGTTCAACCATTGAACCAAAATTTATTGACCTCTTCTTCAAGCTAATCACTGTGCTAGATATTTGAGGTAGGGCTATAGATACAGAAAACAAGCCAGAAATTGTTCCTATCCTCTTGAAGCTTATAAATTAACAGGTTAACAATGAGAAGACACTAGGCACAGGGAGGGGAACAAGACACACTGGGGCCTGTTGTGGGGCGGGGGAAGGTAGAGCATCAGGATAGATAGCTAATGCATATGGGAGTTAATACCTAGGTGATGGGTTGATAGGTGCAGTAAATCACTATGGCATATATTTACCTATGTAACAAACCTGCACGTTGTGCACATGTATACCAGAACTTACAATAAAATAATTAATTAACAGGTTAATGTGGCAAAAACTGCAATTACTTTTACACCAACCTAGTAACATATTCTTTCCCAAAGGCTTTGAGGATGCTTTTCTCTGGGAGTTCCCAGCTCCCTCTAACCTCAACGGTTTCCTCAATTTTGCCAGAAGCATGCTTCCCTGGCATTCCTAACACCAGCAAGCACAACCCAATAAGGATGATTGCTACTGTCCCATGGAAATGGGCTGTCCTATCACTTTATATATTGCTTATTCAATTGCTCTTCCAGATCCCAGAATAGTTTCTACAATTGAAACAAAGACTTTCCCCCTTCTCTAAATAAATCTTGTGGAGCCCTGAGTATTTACTATCCCCAACTATTATATGAAGCCAATAATCCAAAAGAAGTTAGGTCCTGCTCTTTCCCCACCTTCTTAAAGACTCTTGCTAACCTTTCAGCTTATAGCAGCAGCAGCAGCAAACAGCTATTGTCACTTGTGATGGAATTGTCACTGTTGGGATATAGAAACAGAAACCATCACTTCTCTCCTGGAGCGGCTTACAGCTGAGATGTACCTGCGGTATCACCTACCATTGCTCTTGCTTTATGCCCTCTCACATACTGAGGTCTAGAGCTTATGAATGTTCTAGCTGTCACTCCCACTAGGGTTTTATAGTTCAACTGATTACTGGAATTTAGACTCTTTATCCCTGGTTTCTACTTTAGGGAATATCTGAACTCAGAAATGTTAGCAGTCAGATTGGCAATAGAGAATAGGTGAACTCATGTGCAACTGGCCGAGGGTGATCCCTGCAGGTCTCACATTAAGACACTAGGGTTATTGACTCACTTGTCAGAGGTTTTAGGAGTGGCACACTAGGCTGAGGGTAGGTCATCTCTATCACCCTTCTACCAAAAGCAAGTCTAAAGTACTTACTTATTCAGTGTCTACCAGGAGCCAGGCTCAGTGCTAAGAATTAAACATTAGTACTGATTTCCATAAACAAATTTCTCTACGGGACAGGTATAGAAAAGCTTTTGTTGCCCAAGGAAATGAATCTAAGATTCCAACCTGTTTCATTTTTCTGACTGTGGCTCTAATTCCCTGATGGGCCAGATCTGCCACCCTGAAACCAACCCATTTGGCTGGTACTTGTCTAATCTGCCTGGTTCTTGTCTAATCTGCCTGGTTCTTGGGGAACTGAATACTGTTCCCCAATATTCCAAGACATTCTCAAAGACCCTACTTTTAGTAGGGACAGACTCTATGAGCCCTGTTGCTATAGTTTACCTGGCTGAAAACATCACCACCTGGAAACCACTGCTGACTCCAACCAACAGTTCTAACTGCTTGAAGGATGATGATGTGAATGACATTGATGAGATCCATCAGTTTTGAACTCCTGTTACAGATCAGACTACATACTCGGATCTTTAAATTCAGCAGGTAATTTATTCCTTACAGAAATTATATGATATGAGCATTGTCATCTCTAGCTTACAAATGAGGAAAATGAGACTCAGAAAGGTTAAGCCATTTGCTCATGGTCTATGACTAGAAACTCAGTTTCACTTACCCAAAGTCTATATTCTCACCTGTAGGAAATATTGTGATATAGGTCTCCATTTAGGGGATTGGTCTCTCTGATTTAGGGTAAACTATCAATCCGGTTCTCCTGGGTCTCTGACATTTTTTAACTTAGACATGCATCCTGGGAAACCTCTTTTTCTCACAAAAACCAGGACTATTGGCCACTCTTTTCCATGTCAGAAGCTTTGTCTCTGGCCCCTTCTCTCTTTGTGGTACAACATGGCCAGAAATGGAGCAGGCCCAATGTAGCAATGGCACTCCCTGGCTTCTAGCCCTCCAGTCTCAAGAGTTATACGATTTTGAGACTGTTTTCAGAAATGAACTTTAGGCTGCCTCAGTAAGAAAATAGAGAAGTACTGGGAAGCAATGTCCATTTACTTCCTTTTTTATTTATTTGCACTGTTGATTTGTTTCTTCAGTAATGAACAGAAGACAATGCAATATTCAGAGGAGCCCTAGTTGTCACTCTTGTCAGCCTTCACATCTGAACCAGTCCTTGATGAAATGGCCCACCTTACCTTTCCTAGCTCCTTGTTTTGAACCCTGCAAGGAAAGGTTTCTGGAATGCTTTGCCATGAATGCCATCTACAGCTTCAGAGCTCACCTGCTCCTGGTGGTGCTCGGGGATCAATGTGTCACCTGGTTGGCAGCAGAGCTTTTTCCAGAAAACAATGGAAGCTTAAGCCTCAGAGTCCCTCACCTACCTGAGTCTTTTCAAAGTCCCAGAGAAAGATTTCAACAATGTGTTCACGTGACAGAACATTTCTTTTTTTAAGATTTATAAAAGTAAGACAAAAATAACCTCAGTCAATTAAGACTGGTGTCTCTTTCTAGACCTACTACTCTTCCATCATGCTTCATCGTCAGTGCTTTGCTTTAGCAAAGGTCTGGCTATCTTTTGGGATCTGGTGAAGGAGGCTAAGTTGAAAATGTGTCATATTATGTAAAATTTGGAGGGTGTTTTGGAAAGTTTCAATAAAACAAATAGAAATTATAGATAGCTTATTTGGCTTTATATTTCATCTCTTTCAAGATTTACATATTAATCAAATTTTTAAATCACATAAAAGTTAATGGAGTCAAAAATATAGGAAAGGAAATCAAGAAGAAGTTATTCTGCAATGAGAAACAAATTGTAGCAAAACAAAAACTTACATACTATCAAAAGCAGAAATTCCTTACACAAAAAGATGATTTTGAAATGGAAATCATGAGTAGGTATTTGGTTTGTTTGAGAATCCCATTAATGAAAAAGAGCAAGTCACATTAAAATACTGGAAAAAAAGATCTAAATTACCTGTTAATTTGAAGAACATGAATAGAGACAATAATGATAAAATACTCAAATAGTATACCAAAGACACTGACCAACTGGTTAATGCCATTTGTCAGTTCAAAGGCCTTTGAAGAGTAGTCATTGCACAAGAAAACTTGAAATACCTTGAAATAGCCAAGCTAATACATGGAAGAAATGGGTTTTCACAATTTTGATAAGCATCTTAAGTGTTCACATGATATTACAAATGCCAAATTAGGAATCTAAAAGATTTTCAAAGTTACCAATAAAAAATACAAATTTATGCAGCCATGCTAAAGGAAATAGTTATTTTTTTATTTTCTCTTTAAAAAAAGTTATATAATTGTTATATGAAGAAGTGAACAAAGAGTACGCAGGGAAAAAAAAATCATGTTTCTAAAAATAATATGGAAGTGAATCCAGAAGTTAAGTATTTAAAAATAATTATTTTTTCTGAATTTGGAGGCATTTGTGATATTTGTCAGCTTTTTGAAATAGAATTTAACTTTTTTCTTCATTCTAAATATTTATTTTCCTACATAATTTCACAATCTCTTTCTGACTTAAAGAGGGTATTCCCAATAGTCTAAGCTCCAGATCTCGAAGAGCCTGGACCTGCTTTTCCCTTTCTCAAATTATAAGGGAAAGTACTCACTTACTGAGCTCAGTAAATTCAATCAACCAGGCTGGCCCAGAGTACCATTGTGTGCACAGAATTTATCTTATATCATTAAAACTCCTACTTCTTATTTTAGGCTGTAACTTGTAATTGAAATGCTCAGAACTTTCCTGTTTTCAGCAGAAAAATTAGAGATTCTCCAAAGCCAATCTGAAAGTATCCTTATTGATTCACAGGAATCCACCACTGCTTTTTCCCACAGTACATTTTAGTATCTGTTTTTTTTTTCCTGTAAATTTGTAGCCTAAATATAATAGAGCACCAATAGATGTTCAATCACATATTAATCATTTGCATATATTTAGAAGATTTGATGGTAAGTAAAGTTTCACAAATTTAATCAGACTGATTTTGTAGAACCACCTGGTTTTGCTTTATTTATTGTAGTGATTTTATTGTTGTCCAGCCAGCCAGCAGCATTAGAACTCAAAAACCCTAAACATAACATATCAAATAGGCTCAACAGACTACTGCATTTCATCCATCTCAGACCATCTGGTTCTTCACTTAGCCTAAATTCTACTCATTTATGTATCGCGTCAAGGATTGTGGCAAACTAGATTCTATTGTATAAAAAAGTGAAGCAAATCAAAGACACCATGAATCAGTTTATTTGAAATAATTTCAACCTTTTCTGGAGATATCTGGTTATTCACTGGTAGGAACAATTAAGCTTACTTGAAACATCTTATTTATTAGATACAGCACAAGTCTCACAACATTCAAGAAATGCTCAAGTTATGACTTAAAATCCTGATTTTTATCCCAAATATATGACTGATGACTTCAGAAAGATAATGTGGTGGAATGAAAAGGGTAAAGGAGTCATGCCACAGGATAGAAGACTTACTTCCAAGAATAAATGTTTTAGTACATAAAATTTCTATCAGGAAATGAAGTCAATCATAAAATATTTAAAGCAGTCATTGTTCTTAAGGTGGCTGAATTTAGACATTGAAAGCACTGGACTGGGAATCACACAGAGCTCGGTTCAAAAGCCATCTGACATGGGCAGATTATTGAACTAGCTCAGTGTAACTTTCTTCATGTATAAAAATGGCATAATAATACTGACTTCATAAGGTTATTGAGACAATAAATGAAAAAAGTGTACTTAATACTTGCCAGTAACTGGAAGATATTTTTAACTTGCTCAAATGAGATTTAGGCAATGATTTTTTACAAATAAAGGTAATGTCTAGGCAGTGTTTATCTATGTAAAATACCTTCTATTGTGTATTATATTTTGTTTGTCAATGTACAGTTTTAAATAATTAGGATGAAAGTTAACCTTTTGGAGGATCTTTCCAAATACACTTGTCAGGGAAAAACTTCAACCTCAGAGGAAGAGAAGAAATAAGTTACAATCGTTCCATAAACGCCCAAAGTAGACAAGACAGTTTATTACTCACAGTGAGAGGTGACCGCGTGCTAGCAGTCCTCGCTCTCCTCACCTCCTCAGCCTCGGCGACCACTCTGGCGGTGCTTGAGGAGCCCTTCAGCCCGCCACGTCACTGTGGGATCCCGTCTCTGGGCTGGCCAAAGCCTGAGCCACCTCCCTCTGCTTGCGGGGAGGTGTGGACGGAGAGGCGCGAGTGAGAACCGGGGCTGCGCGCGGCACTCACGGGCCAGTGTGACTTCCGGCTAGCAAGGGCGCGGGATCCGCGGGCTTCGGACACACAGCGGCCTCTGTGGCCGGCTGGCACCCCCGGCCAGGGCAGTGAGGGGCTTAGCACCTGGGCCAGCAGCTGCGGAGGTTGCGCCGGGTCCCCCAGCACTGCCGGCCCGCATGCATCAAGCTTGAATTCTCACCGGGCCTTAGGTGCCTCCCTGGCTCAGGACTGCAGCCCACCATGTCTGAGCTCCCCGCTGCGGTGGGCTCCCTGGCAGCTCGAGCCTCCCCGACGAGCACCACACCCTGCTCCGGGGCCCTAGGTCCCATCAACCGCCCCCCCTAGGAGCTGAGGAGTGTGCGTGCAATAGGCGGGACTGGCTGGCAGCTCTGCCTGCGGCCCTGGCACAAGATCCACTAGGTGAAGCCGCCTGGGCTTCTGAGTCTAGTGGGGACTTGGAGAACTTTTATGTCTAGCTAAGGGATTGTAAATGCACCAATCAGCACTCTGTGTCTAGCTCAGGGATTGTAAATGCACCAATCAGCACCCTGTCAAAATGGTCCAATTAGTTCTCTGTAAAATGGACCAATCAGCAGGATGTCGGTGGAGCCAGATAAGGGATTAAAAGCAGGCTGCCTGAGCTAGCCCAGGGAACCCTTCGGGTCCCCTTCCATGCTCGTGGAAGCTTTGTTCTTCTGCTCTTTGCAATAAATCTTGCTGCTGCTCACTCTTTGGGTCCACACTGCCTTTAAGAGGTGTAACACTCACTGTGAAGGTCTGCAGCTTCACACCTGTCAGCAAGACCACAAACCTACCAGGAAGAATGAACAACTCTGGACACACCATCTTTAAGAACTGTAACACTCACTGTGAGGGTCCACAGCTTCATTCTTGAAGTCAGCGAGACCAAGGACCCACCAATTCCAGACACAAAGGCACAGACAACAGCAGGGACATCAGCACAGTGGTCCAGATTCTTGTCTCCAAACCCCATGGGCCCAGGTGGGTGCCACACATACAGTGGGTTGTACTGCAGCTGAGGAACCCAGAGCCAGGCGTCCAGTAGTTACTGAATTAAGGGCAAGCAAACCAGTCCTCCTTCACTAGGCAGTGAGCAGTTACATTGCAGTGATGCTGTGGTAACCCTGCTGTTTAGGGGTCCTTGTGACTATGAAGATTGGGCACTATCAGGTGAATACAGCTTGCAGTTTACATACATGGCAAGAACATGCAGAGATGCTCAGGGTCCATGTTCAACTGCTTCCCCCAACAAGGTTAACGTCAATAAAGAAAAAAATCTTCCTTTGAAGTTAAATGCTAACTGAAGATGCTGTTATTCACATACTCTGATTCTGATTCTGATTAAATGACATGAATTCTCTCCAAAATCTACAACATTCCACTTTACAAACTGAAGTTTCCAAAATGGTGAAGAAACTACTTCTTCCCTTCCCACTTATTGAGAATTATCTAGCTAATAAGCTTTTACAATTTAGTACAATATTTCAAACTGGAATAAAATTATGTAATATAAACCAAGCATTTCATTTCGGGTGTCATGTTTAGCACTTACATATATTTTTTCCAGATATTCCCGCCTCCGTCTTCTACTCAGCCATAGGAAGACATACTAAGAAATAACACAAAAATACAAAAATCTAGTAACAACCTACAAAGTATTTGCAGTTCTAAAATGAGTAAGTTGATTTTAGGTTCTCCCATCGCCCAGGACTTAGTAAGTTGTTGGCAACCAGAAAATATAGTTTTGTTTGTTTGTTTGTTTCTGCAAAGGTGCAAGACAACATCATTTTAAACTTCTACAGAGCAAAAAATTAAAAAGAGTTTGTAGGATTTTGCTAAACACCATTTAACACCATAGATTTTCAAAAGATCAACTGCCTGATACGATGTTAAATATACTTGAATGTGGTCCCACATCTCTGTGCCACTTTGCCAAGTTTCCGTCGGATGTGATTTGCAACAAGCAACATATTAAACCCCCATAAATAGTCATTATAATGTAAACACTGAACACTCCTTATTGTAGCAGTGAAAGCAGCCTCTTCAAAATATATAAAACAGAAAACAAATTCTTGAATTCCATCTCAGGGCAGAAGGTGGATTTGAATTTGAAGAGATGCCAAATGGTAATTTCGGGCACAAATATTTCAGACAAAGCTGATCTATTATGAGTAATAACAGCATATGTTAGTTCCTAAGTCAGTTTGCATATGTCACAGGAAGCACACCCAATTAGCATGTGAGGCCATTTGCACTTCAGCAAAGTTATTAACAGTAAATCATAACAAAGTAGGTATGTTAGAATTATACATACTATTTGAAATATACATGAAAATCTCACACAAAAACAGTAAAAGAGAGAAAAAGAGAATCTTGAATGAATTAAGCAGCAAATTAGCTTTATTTCTATTCGTTCCTGATCTTATTATTATTTCTGTTTTCTTTTCACATAGGCAGTTGCTATGGCTTTTGACAGTTTCCTTTTAGCTAGCTAAGCCTGGGAGGATTAAAGAAGACATTTGGCCTTTATGGTTTTCTGTGTCTGAATGTGTATGTCCTGAGGAGAAAAGGAACTGTGCAAGAAGCTATTAAGCACCAATGAGCGAGCATGGATTTGTAATGTCTGAGTTATGTTCACTGAAACAGATGTTGTGTCCCAGAATTCCCTGAGCTGCCTCAGGCTTTTGCTGGTGTCAACCCTGTGGTAAATGGGTTTTCATAATGAATTTACTGTTAATTCTCTCACACACAAAAACCATTAGAATCACATTAAAGAGCTGACTAAATGCCACCAAGGCTCAAAGCATGACTGTCTTTTGTCCACTTTTGAAGAAGCTCTGAAGAGTCCAGAATCTCAAATCAATCATTCATGATCATTTGGGGAAAGTAACACCTCCCAGCGACTGGAGAGGGCAGACACATTTGTGGGGGTGGTTCTCAGACCCCACTCACTAGGGCGAGACTCCGATGCTTTTCCAGATAATCACAGTACAAATTATTGCTCTTGATACCAAATGTGGTGTATTTTAGTGAACTGACCCAATTTTTAAATTATTTTGTTTAGACATCTCTCTTTTAAAAAATGTTTTAGTAAATAAAAGGATCAAAAAGCTTTGAAGTAAATGAAGTAAATATATTCAAGATACAAGTATTCCAGATGAACCACTAATCATGGGTGGAATGCCTAGAGAATACAACAGCTGAATATTTGTTATCTGAAAGTAAGGATAAAAGCAACAGGGAGAGTCATGAAGACTGTGACAGAAACAAAGATGGAACACAGCACTAACAGGAGGCACCCGAAGTGTGATCTGCTTTTCAAATAATAGCAGTGCCACTAGTACTGCTCAAATAACAACAAAAATAATGGGAGATACTATTGGTTGGCATCTACTATGTTTCAAGTACTATATTAGGTATTTTTTACATATTGCCTCATCTCTTCCTCATATAAATGACAAGAATAAAAGCCGCTGCCTTTTGTAAATGTTTCCTCTGTACCAAGCCCTGTTCTCACCCTTCTGTCCCCCTGTAGTACTCACTGTCTCCAAGCCATGCTGTGGTCCTTTCAGCATTTGAACACTTGAGTTCTTTCCTGCTTCTGAAATTTTGTGCATGAAATTTCCTCTCTTGGAGTCTTCTCATGCCTGCTTCCTCTACCCCAACCTGGCTTTTTTGTTTGGATGTCTTCCTCTTATCCATAGTGTCTCACTTTTAAACTTCCTGCTCCAAGAAGTATTCCTGAGCAGCTTACCCAGAGTAAGTTCCCAACTGTCTCACCCAATCCCTCGTCTACCTTTCTATTGGCTATGTTATTCTCTACCATGGTGGTACCTTGCTTATTTCTTCAGGGCACTTTCTCAATTTGTAAGCATTTATTTGCAAGTCTATTTACCTTGTTTTGTCTCTCCATCTCTATATTAAAACATCAAATGCCAGTTTCCAGTTCCTTTTCATTCAGTATCTATACTATGCACATAGAAAAGTAGTAGGTACTCAATAAATATTTATTAAACAAAAGAATGTGCTAAGTGCCTTGCATCAATTCTCTCATTTAGCAAATAATCTTCCCATGAGTTTTTTGAGCTCAATGGGCTCTTAACCATATAGGTAGGAAACGCTTAAGGTAAGATCCAAAACCATTTCAGTAGGACTTCAGAGCTGTGATTATAACCATTATACTCCCATTTTACAGATCCGATAATTATTTATGTATTTAGTTAGTTAGTTAGTTAGTTAGTTAGTTAGTTAGTTGAGACAGAGTCTCACTCTGTTGCCCAGGCTGGAGTGCAATGGCTCAATACCGGCTCACTGCAATCTCTGCCTCCTGGGTTAAAGTGATTCTCCTGCCTAAGCCTCCTGAGTAGCTGGAACTACAGGCCTGCGCCACCACTCCCGGCTAATTTTTGTATTTTTAGTAGAGATGAGGGTTCACCATGTTGGCCAGGCTCGTCTTGAACTCCTGACTTCAAGTGATCTGCCAGCCTCACCTTCCCAAAGTGCTGGGATTACAGGCATGAGCCACCGTGCCCATCCCTTAATAGATTCTTAATATCAGTTTGATATCGACTTCTTGGGACTATTTTTTTGGGAACCCATCACGATCTTGGCCAATGCACATCCTTTTGTGCAGCTTCAGTACTACTTTTCTCAAGCACTTATCAGCCACCTTCAGTTTAGCAGCTCTGCAATTTACAGCCAAGTAGATTAAGAAAAGGCAAACACCCTCCTCCTAATACAGAGCTCTCACTGTACACAAGCTTGGGGAATACAAATCTCACCCTGTTCTAATTTCTTTGCTCTGGAAAAAGTGCGAAGAAGAGATTCTTAAACACATTCTTGTCTCCTCTGATGATCCAAGATTTTTCTCTCTATATTTGCCATTATGCTTTGAAAACCAATTATTTCTAGCCCTACAAATCATGACTTTTAGTAATTGGCCTCAGATATAAACCAGTTATATGAATGGGAAAAAGCACACTCTATTTTGCTTTAGTAAAATTGTTTATACATTCAACAATTTTGCCCATAGAATAGGTAGGTATATATAGAGATACATATAGAAAAGAAAATGTGGATTTTCCTGAAATATTTTAAAAAGTGTGCCTAGATGCTTGGACATCTTAAGCAATGTTTAACACAAACTAAGAGTTATACTTTCTACTTATTTAGTGGCTTTAAGCATGAAATTATACAACTTGTAAAGCACTTAAAATCGTGCTGACACACAGTAAATAACCAAGAATTATAATTTATTATATTTTACTTTTAAATATTTTATGTATTTTGCTATAAAATGTATCAATCACATTACCTAATAACCTAGAAATATGTTCATCTTGTTATATTTTCAATTACTTATTACTTTCCATATTTATTTTGCCTTCTCTTGGAGTTGGTTAAGGTGAAGGAGAGAATTGTCTCTGGTCAAATTAAATGGCTAATTTAACAATGCCTCAAATAAGCTGTTTCCCTTTTTAAAACTGTTTTTCCTTAACGTATCTTTTATTTTGTTATCATAAAAAGGAGTGGGATGTGGTATAGATCCCCTGGACAAATAATTTTGCTAAGAAATCTGTGAGACAGGGCAGAGACAACTAATTGTTTAGGTCACAGATTGGGAAGTGGGAGTTATCAGGTAGGGAAAGAAGGCAGCAAAAGACACTTCTGGGCAGTGAGCAAGCTCCTTCACTTACACTTTCCTCCCCTCCCTGTGTGTCAGCACATGCTTCTCCCAACTCTGAATTGAAGTCAGGGGCTGCAAATGGCAGATATAAGAAGTTGATGTTTGAGTTGCTGAGATATAGCTGTATATCAGGACTTTATCTGTATTTATAGCTTTCATCCATTCAACAGGCATGAAGGACGAACTGCTATGTTTCAGGAACTGCTATTTTAGGAACTGACAATAAAGCACTGCACATAGTGGATCTGCCTTCATAGAACTTGTGTTTTGATACGAAAGATAAATGATAAAGATACAAAGGGGATAGATAGATAATGAAGGGAGAGGTAGGTAGATAGATTAGATAGAGACATATAGAATGATTATGTCATTAATAATATCACATTGAATAACCATTATGAAAACATCAAGAAAATAGACAAGAGAGCCTGGATATGATTCTGGATATAAGGTTGTCTGTTAAGTGTTCTCTAGCAGGGTAACAGAAGAAATCTAACTGAAGTTGGGGACCAAGCCATGTGACTTTCTCGGGGCAGAGCTGCCACTCTGGACCAGATACTTTCATGAAGGACAAAAAAAGATCCATCTTGTTTAAGTCATTTTTTTCTGGGGCAGTAGAGAGAGGGACTTTTACTTAGAGCTAAACCTGCTCCTAAATAAAAGAATGTTTCCTCCTAACCTTGGGTATGTAGTAGGTTAATAGCCACAAACTCCTCCCATTCTAATAAGCATGTTCCTTTAACTGCAACTTTGCAATTCTTCCCATCCAGAAAAGTCCATCCCTATGTCCCCTTAAGTAACTGGGCTGGTGTGTAACTTGGTTTGATCAATAGAATGTGGCAGAAATGACATTCATGAGTGCCAGAGAGTGGGCCTCAAAATGCTTTCCAGCTTCTCCATTTCTCTCTTATGGTGAAAAACCTAAAATAAAAGGTCACATGGAGAGAAAGTTCCAGCAACCTTCACCATCACAGCTGAGCCCATCTCTAGCCAATCCTTCAGCTACATGTAGCTACAAGAATGTGCACGAGTGAGATTACAGATCAAGTCAGCCAAACAACAGAATTCTGAAAGATAATACATTGCCAATTTTAAAGCTACTAAATTTTGGGGTGGTTTATTACATAGCCATAGATAAGTGATACAGAAACTGGTATTGGTGTCAGGGAGCTGCTGTAAAAACTAGAAACAATGTGGCATTAGTTTTGCTATTGGGAAATAGGCAGAGGCTGGAAGAGCAGTGAAGAAGTGCTACTGGAGACAACTAGAAAAGCAACTCAGTTTTATAGCCGGGTGCGTGGCTCAGGCCTGTAATCCCAGTACTTTGGGAGGCCGAGGTAGGAGGATCACCAGGTCAGGAGATCGAGACCATCCTGGCTAACACGATGAAACCCCGTCTCTACTAAAAAAATACAAAAAATTAGCTGGGCGTGGTGGTAGACGCCTGTAGTCCCAGCCACTCGGGAGGCTGAGGCAGGAAAATGGCGTGAACCCATGGGGGCGGAGCTTGCAGTGAGCTGAAATCGCACCACTTCAGCCTGGGAGCCAGAACGAGACTCCCTCTCAAGAAAAAAATAAAATAAAAAGAGAAAAGAAAAGAAAAGAAAAGCAACTCAGTTATGTAGTGGCAGAACAACAGAGAAAATATAGCCTGCGGCAATTTGAAATACAGAAAATGAATGTGTGGATCCTTAAGGAGAGTGCCAGGCAATGTTGAAAGTTCTTTTTAAGCTGCATCTGATGAGTTGAGAGGAGAGAGATGAGCTGAAGAGAGAACTGTTCAGTTTGAAAGCAGAATTTAGAAGAAATATAGAAGATCTAGAAATTGCTATGCTGAAAGGTAAAATTCATTCACACGTCCGTCCTGTAGAATATTCCCAGTGTAAGAAATGATCTTAGGAAAGATCATTTATCGTAAGTACCTATTTAACTATGTTGTTATAACACCCTTTAAAATCTGAGACAGACTTAAAAGTGGTGTCTGACTAGTAGGCTTTTGATCTCACCACTCTTAGAGTCAAAAAAACTTCTAAGAATCAAAAGTGTGTTGGCAAACAGCAGTTTTTTATGCCCAAGGTAGACACAGAACAGTCCTGAAAAGAATTATGGGTGCCACTTTGGGGCATGGCATCAACTTCAGTAAACTTGGCAACAATTTTCAGAGAATGGTTCCTGACAGGCACTGCTTCTTTGGGTCAAAGAAAGAGAAATGGGGACAAAAAAAAAGGCCTCTGAGTCTGAACTGTCTATGAAAAAGAAGCAGGCTGAGATGCAGCTGCAAAGACCAGCTCTTTCTGATGAAAGAGTGAAGAGGTCTTTAGAGAACAGAACCAAAAGGCCAGACAGTGTAGCCAGATCCAAGATCTGTTATTTGTGACAAGATCCAGTAACAATGAATTCAAGAATCACTCCCAGGTTGTAGAACAAGGCTTTAACCAAATAACTTCTCTTGCCCACAGAAAAGGGGAAACGGGTGACATGTGCCCTACTGTTTTTCAGAATTGCTACAAAATTGAGACTGCTTCTCTTTTCACTCTTCTTTTGAAAAATTTATTATTATTTTAGGGTAGTTTTATATTTACAGAAAAGCTGCAAAGATAATACAGAGAGTTCCCGTATGTATACTCTTCATCTAGTTTCTCTATTAACATTTTACATAATCATGAAGCATTTGTCACAACTAAGGAACTAACATTGATAGTTTACAATAAACCAAACTCTACAGTTTATTTCAATTTCACTACATTTTCTCTCTATATATATATATATATTTTTTTTTTCTGTTTCAGGATACCCTGTAGAATACCACAATACCTTTAGTCATCATGTCTCTTAGCCTCCTCCAGTCTGTGACAATATTTTAGTCTTTTTTTTTTTTTTTGCATTTGATAACCTTGACAATTTTGAGGTGTATCTGCCAGGCATCTAGGACACATTAAAGGTATTCGTCTCTCAACCTGGGTTTTCTTGATTTTTTTCTTTTTTTTTTTTTTTTATGGTTAGACTACTCCAGCCCTAGAATCATCTTTTTCTCCAAGGAGTCCTGCTTCCTTCTCTTGGGTAATAGCGTTAGAAACCAAAATCCGGGAGCTGGGTGTGCTCATTGCTCCATTCTTAATATTTTAAAGGGAGTGTCTACTGTGGTGATTCTGTCCTTGTCTCACCAATGTATGTTGAAGGTAGTTCAACAGGTAGTGCAGGTGGTTCTTTACAACAATGGGAGAATTAACTAACACATATTTGTAGTTCACATATCTCATCATCAAGAGAAGCTACATCTGAGGAGATTCATCCATACCCAACCGGATGCTGATCATTAGGTCCTAGACTTAAAGCCTGGTGCTGTAACTGGGGTGAAACTTGGAAGTTCCTGGATGGGATAAGCATACTTTACACATAGAAGGAATGTTAATAATTTGTGTAACCAAAGGTAGAGAACTCTAGAAGGTCGTTTATTGGAAACTTACATCTGTGCCTTTGCCAAGTGGCTTTGCTGCTTCTCCCACACGGAGGTGGAATCTACTTCTCTACCCCATTGAAACTGGGCTAGCCTGTGGTGGAAGGAATGTGGTGAAAGTGACATTCTTAAGTTTTTGAGCTTAGGCCTCAAGAGGCCTTGCAACTTCACCTTCATTCTGTCACAGTTCTGTGGCTTCCAGGCTTTTGAAGAAGACTCCCCAAAAAAGACCACATAGACAAAGAGAACTCAATCATCTCTGCTTTCCCAGATGAGCCCAGATCCCGGGTAACTCAGCAGCTGAGTGCAGCAACATGAGTCAGCCCAGGAAGACCAGCAGAATCCAGTAAACCTCAAAATCATGATAAATGATGAATAAGTTTTAGAGTAGTTTGTTAAGAAGAAATGGATAATTAACACAGCATATTAATTGACTGTAATAAAGGTCAATGTTCTATTAATCCAAGTCCACTTTTCCGTAAGTCCCATTTACCCAAGTCTGGGTTCTTGATAAGCAATAATGTATGGTAAATTGTGATGATGAATTAATAGCTTTATTTTCCTTTATCATATTATAGTGTCCTTACTGATGACATATTGAATTAACTATGAAAGAGAGTTTTATCAGTAGAAATTTTGAGAGCTGTCACAAATTGACAACAGATTTGGAGAATTGAAGCTTCTCATTACCCTTCAGATGGCTTCTTAGAAATACCTGCTTTCAGATAATCTGAAAGTAGAGATTAGTTCTCTAGGAGTCAAGTTAGGTAACTGCAGTGCAAATGTGATTTAAAACTGGCAGGTTTAAAGTGATCAATAGGGGCAGCAGCTTTTTCATGAGTGAAGTTCTATTTACCTCTTCAGATTTGCCTCAAGCCTTTTACTGTTCCCTGATGTTCCAAACACGCTCGCCTTCTGGGTCTCTTGGAAACGCTAACCTCTTTTCTTTAGTTGATTTCTAGGTTTTTAATATCATTAAATATTTTTTATTTTTATTGATTGATCATTTCATCCATCCCTTCAACAAATACATAATAAACATAACATTTAAATGGCCAGGAACACACCAATGATTACTAGATTACCAGTACGTTTAGAAGTATATAAGTGAATAATTATGATAAAATATGGTGAGTATATAACATTAGAAGAAAGAATGATATTTTAGCAAAACATAGGTGTGCATCTAACATTAACTGAATCAGTTTTAATAAAAACGACTCCATTTTTTGAAGTTTGACTACCCCTGACAACCTTTAAGCTTCACACCTCTGTCTTTCTTTTCTGCCCCACATTGGAGAAAGCTGATAAGAAAGCTGGGGTGCTTTCTCCTTTGCTGCAGGAAAGTTCAAAACACTTCAGGAACTTTCCTTCAAGCTTCATTCCTTAACCACCATAAGAAGTTTAAGTCAGTCTCTTTTCCTTGTTTTTCAGCTGAAGCAGCCTTCCCTGCTCTTATCAGAAGGACAAATTATGTAAGTTAATGAACCTTTCCATATCCTCTTCGTACCTTTGTGGCATCATCAGTCTCAAACCAAGCTTTGGGTGGAGGTATGTCTTGCCTCTAAAAAGTAACCACAAAATAGGTGATCATAGACAGTAGCTTGAATGGCATCTTAAACTGTGAGCACATATATAATATGTGGGATTATAGTTCTTTTTTTTCCTGTTTTGCCCACAAGTATCTAAAATCCTTAAGGGCAAATAATTATTGATTCTTGTGCCTGTATCAATCAGCATGGTGCCTGGCTCATAAGAGATGTTCAATTTTGTTTGATACATAAGTGATTTATAGAAGCCAAAGGAGTATGATTTTATGAAAAAGAGTGATCAAGAGTATAAAAGCAAATAAAATCAGTAAGAAGAGAACTGAAAAGAGGAGCCACTGACTTTGGACATTTGAAGTGAATGGCTATCTGCGCAGAACCCTTTAGAAGTGTGATAGAGGCAAAGTTTTCTGCAGAAGCCAGAGATGAGCAAGTAGAGACAGCAAATGTCTACTGTTTCAGCACACTGGAACTGAAATTATTCAGGGGCACTGAAGAAAATCAGAGATAAAGAGCAGAAAAGGAAGCATGGCCAAATGAAGATTTTTGTTTTAAGAGAGAGGATAAATAACTTGTTTTTTTTAATATACTATAGTTACGTCCAGTTTAGTAAAAGAGATTGAAGACACTTGGAAAAGGACAATTAACTGACACAGCTGTGCCTGGGAAAATGCAGTGGAAGTTTTTTTTTTTTTTTTTTTTTTTTTTTTTTTGTTTTTTTTTTTTTTTAAAGTGAAACTAAATTAACAAACAAGGTTAAGAGAAACTCAGAGTAGCAGATTTGACCTTGGTTAGAAAAAAAGAACAGTTACATCAATTGTTTTAAAAAATGAAAGTACATATGGATTTGAATGTATGTATCTTTAGGTCACCAGGCAATGAATAGAAAGTTGAGGAAGAAAATGCATAATGGTTTCCTGAAGATAGAGGCAAGGTTATCTGTGGAAGGCCCTTAGGAACAGGATTTAGAAGGGAGATTAAAGATGTAATTGCAGCTTGGAATACTGGAAAGTGGAAATAGTAGAATTACTAAGCACAAAGAAGTGACAGCGCTAAAGGTTCACTCTAGGATAGAGAGAGGGAATTTTCAGGAACACCAAACTGCAGAAATGGGATCACCTTCCAACCACGTCATCTGGACACCAAACAATTGAGTCTGTATATACCACATGAGTTGGAATCCTGAGTCGAAAGAACAGAAATATCAAATTCTCCCCCATTTTTACTCAGACTGCAAGTAATTTTTCTAACAATTGTTGTGTCCTATTTTCCTTTATTCTCTCTCTTTCCTTCACATTGCTGGTGACCTGGGCAAGTGTGGTACGAGATGCACAGTGAAGTGTCCCACACAGCTCCTCTGTAACTTGGGCTACAGAACACTGTTACCTAACATGCACTTTAGATCAATTTCTGATTTGTGTTTTGAATTGTGAGATGGAGTCCAAATATATATTTTATTAATTTTTGGATATACTGAGCATTTAATGCAACTAAATCTGTTATCCATGGAATGAGAATGACTTTTAAAGTGAATAAGAAATAAACTACAGTAAGCATATTCCAGAAAATGAAACTTGAAGACATACATTCACACATCTGGCAGTGATTCATAATTGAATATCATTTTCTCTCTAGTTATGATAGTTTACATCAGCCTCAATCCCCAAACTGAAAGTAGCTGAGTAATATTGCTGGCACCATCTCTTTATTCCAGCTCCATATGTGCAGAATAAAAGGTTTAACTATAATTCACTCTGGTAGCATTACACAGGGAATTTCAATGAAGGTGTTGAAAGAAAATAATTACCCATATAGCCTTAGGCTGGAAGGGAAATATCTCCTTTTCTTTTACGATGTATTTCTAGTGGATGTGTATGAGAGGCAACTTGGAGGATGGGATCATTTTCTTATATGACTACATCAATATGTGTTGGAAAAGTATAAATTTGTGAAACAAGGAGAAGATTTAAATTTTCCATGATAAGGGATATTACATCCAAACTTGCACTCTTAGGAAAACTATTGTAAGTCACCCAAGAATATATGTATACGGATAATATGTTTTAAATACTTTCTGCCCCTGACATGCTCATATTGAGCAAAGGCTTTGGTTAATTTGACATCATCCTTTGCAATGTGACATAACTATGTACCCAGTTTTTGTTACCTAAGCATAACACTATAGGGATACCATACAGCCACAATACATTACAAATGATGCACAAACTGAAACAGATGAAGTGATGAAAACATAAGTACCTAAGAATTATAGTACAGGGCTTCTTTTAAATACCAGACTAAAGAAAGTCTTTGTGACTGCGATCCTAAATTTTAGGGTCTAAAACTAAAGGGATTGTCATTTTAAGATACATATTCCCAAGTCCCACCCCAAATAAATCCTGATTCACTAGGTCTTGTGTAGGCCATTGGAATCTGTTTGCATTTAGCAAGCAAACACTCAATTCTGGTGTAGATATTGTAAGGTTCGCATTTCAAACAAGATTCAGAAGGACTCTAGCAACATCATTTGATTGATTTTAATTGATTATACCTCTACTTTCTTAAGCTAGACCCTTCCTACTTCAATGTTTTCATTGGCTAGGTGGAGAGGGACAATTGGAAAAACAAAAGGTTTCCATGAGACAGAAGTTAGATGTCAGTCCCATTTGGGGCAATCACACTGTTATTCTCAAATTTTAATTCCAGTGCCAAAGCAAAAGGCATAGATCCAAGCCCCAGAAAGAGTTGTAATGTGGGAAGAATTGTGTTTGGTTTTATGAAACCCAGTTCTGCCATGTCTGTGTCACCGGGGGTTGGGGGCACGGGAAGAACCGGTCATCCAAAAATGCCTAAGGCCTGTTACTCAGCCTGCCTCCCCTCCCCCACCCATTCTCCATCACCACCCATCTTGCCTCCCAACATCATGCTACCACCCCAAGCCCTGTCCTCTGTAGCCCCCAAAATATTCCTAGCCATCCTTCTTCATCAAAATTTATTGTATGCTTTGTTCTTTCAGGTCTTTGGGGACAATGTCTTATAAGCTCTTTAAGTGAACTAGTTCTTCATAAGACTAACACAATGTGTTACAATGGCTTTCTTGTGTTTTCCTTTCATATACTGTTTACTCCAGCCCAAGTGAATGACTGATGATGAGAACTTCAAGCCTCTTGGAAGACTGTGAAGTAGGTATTTGGACTTCGGGGACATTTAGATACTCCTGAAATCATACCACCACAGGGTCAATCATGCCTACCAACTTTCTCCTGAAATACCTTTTGTAAACCTAGCTTTATCTTCAGTCTTTATTTTTCCCCACAAAATCCGTTCAGTGCACAGAAATTGCGTTCACTTCTCTCCTTCTCCTGCTCTCTCTCAGGCTTTGTTAGCATAAATAAAGGCACCCTTATTTAAACAATAGGTCCCTAACTACAAATTTAAGAAAATAGGGAGCATGGAAGCTTGAGAAGCCTGTAAGATATAAATCAAGGTGTAAGAAGTATAGAAAGAGAGGTGTTAAATAGGAAAGTTGATCTGGAAGACACATGCCAGTGCAAAAGATGTTCTATGTTTCCTCACTTTTCTAGCCTTATGAGTCCATAAATTGCTTCAAAACCAAGAAGATTTTAAAAAGCAGCTCTAACAGTAAAGGAAATAAAGATAGATTTCTAGTTTTATTTTTATTTATTTCATTATCAAAGTATTTTATTTTTTAATGTAACAACTGTTCTTGTAATTTATGGATACTTATAGGACTTATTAATGAGCCAATTTCTAAATGACTCTTTAAAACAAGAGGCTCCAAATTAAAAAAAATACTGAAAAACTTCCTACTCTTACTATAGGTAATAGTCTTTATTATATAGAAGAGAAAAGAAATAAGTCTGATCAAAATGAATTTCTGGCCAGGTGCAGTAGTTCACGTCTGTAATCCCAGGACTCTGAAAGGTCGAGGCAGGCTCATCACCTGAAGTCAGGAGTTCAAGACCAGCCTGGCCAACATGGGGAAACCTCATCCCTACTAAAAAAACACAAAAATTATCCAAATGTGGGGGCACATGCCTGTAGTCCCAGCTACACAGGAGGCTGAGGTGGGAGAATTGCTTGAACTCAGGAAGCGGAGGTTGTAGTGAGCTGAGATCACACCACTGTATGCACTCCACCTTGGGTGACAGAGAGAGACCTCGTCAAAAAAAAAAAAAAAAAATCCCTTTGCTGAATCAATTAAAAAAAAAGTAAGGACTTTTGAAGAGTAAGTACTTTAAAAGAAATTGTTTCGGAGAACTCAATCAATTTGGAGTAACTGAGCATTCTTCTTTAAAAAAAAAAAAAAAAAGCAAAACAAAACAAAAGAAAGCAAAAACTCAAGTGGAAAGTTATCAATAAGACTGTGTTCTGTGCCTATCTCTGAGACAACTGGTGAAATTAAGCAAGTCTATGCTGTTATTTTTGTTAAAACAGTATGATAACTTAGAGAAAACTAGCCTAGCTAGTTCAATTCTATCTTCTTTAACGAGATAGTTAATCATTAGGAATCATCACCAGAACACCATATACCGCAGTTTCTGAATCCCCACTGGCATGTTGCAAACCCATTCCTGAACACATCACTCTGTTTCATGGCCACAGTCTCATCTGAGTAGCCAGATATGGCTAGTTATGTCTATGTAACCTACTGTCTCTAGCGGCAGAATGTTTTCACCAGACCATGATCAATGATTATGTTTTTAATACAAAAGCATGACATACAGTAAATGAAAATACAATTCTAGTAAGGCTGGTTTTCAGATTGAAAAAAAAAGAGAAAATCGTTAAAAGTCTAGGAAATGCATAACTCCTTGCTATTGACTGAATTGTGTCCCTACACAATTCATACATTGAAGCCCTAATCTCCAATGTGACTATATTTGAGATAGGATTTATAAGGAGGTAATCAAAGGTAAATGAGGTCATAAGTGTCAGGCTCCAATCTCATAGAATTAGTGTTCATATAAGAAGAGACAGCAGAGAGCTTGCTCTTTCTTTGTCTGTCCTCCCTGAGGACACAGAGAGTAGGCATCCTTCTACTGGCCAGGAAGAAAGCCCTCATTAGAAACCAAATTGGCCAGCACCTTGGTCTTGGACTTGTAGTCTCTGAAACTGAGAGAAGTACACTCCTGTTGTTTAAGCCTCCAGTCTATGGTATTTTATTGTAACAACCCAAATAGACTAATACAGATTTTGGTACTGAGAAGTGAGATACTACTGCAACAAATAACTAAAAATGTGGAAGAAGCATTTTAGGTGCATGCTAGAAAAAGCCTGGATTGTTGTGAAAGGACTGTCATGAACTTAAAGGTGATTGTGGTGAGGGCTTAAAGAGAAAAGGAAAGAGAAAGTCTCCATTTTCTTGGAGAATAAATAAGTAATCCTAAATGGAGTGTTAGTAGAAATATGGTCATAACAGGCCATTCTGCTGTCTCAGATAGAAATGAGGAACATGTTATTGGAAATTGGAGGAAAGGTGACCCTTGTTGTAAAGTGGTCAAGAACTTGGCTGAACTATGTTCTATTGTTTTTTTGGACAGTAGAAACACAAGTGATAAAACTGGATGTTTAGCTAAGGATATTATTTCTAGGCAAAGCGTTGAAGGAGTGACTTGGTTGTTCCTGACTGCTTTTAGTAAAGTATGAGGGGAAAGTGGAATTGAACAAGGAGTTGTTAAGCAGAAAGTAACAAGAACTTGAAGATTTGGTAAATTATCAGTCTGTTCATGTTGCATAAAATGAGAAATCTTGTTCTGAAGAGAGCACAAAGGGTGTGGCGAAACAACCATTTGATAAGTAGATGAATGTGGTTATGAACCATGAATCTGATTAGCCACCTCAGCAGGAGCCAGAAATAGAGATAAAATTATGTCAGCAAACCACTGCCAGTTTGAACTGAAGGAGACAGAGATGGGACAAAATGAAGGAGAGCTATCAGATTTTTTAGGTTCTACAGCACACCACCATAGAGCTAACAGGTGGTGTTAGCTGTAACATGATATTCTTCAAGAGAAGAAAGAATGACACCACAAGCAACCCAGAGATCATCCATGCTGCCTCCTTGGTTTCAAAGGGTGGGGACATTGCCTCAATTTTAATGGGGCAGATAGCCTCAAATTGAAGTTCTAGGGGTGGGAAGACCCTGCAAAGCGATCGGGTGGAACCACCCTGTGGAAATCTGGAGCCAGGACTGCTACCCCAGAGGGTCAAAGAGGTGGGGGATCAAAGCAAAAGGGATTATTTTTGTGTCTGGATCTGATGGAATTTTCCTTGGTAGGTTTTGGACTTGCTTGGGACCTGTCACTACTTCCTTCTTTCTTATTTCTCCTGTTTGGAATGGGGATATCATTTCTATGACAATGCCACGATTATATTTTGGAAGCATATAGCTTGTCTGGCTTCATAGGTTCACAATTGGAGAGGAATTTTGCATAAGAGTTTATCTTGTTTCTGTTCTCGTCTATGTATGATTTAGATGATATTTTATGAAACTTTGAACTTCAGACTTGAGGGTGGATACTGGAATGAGTCAGGATTTTTGGGGCTCTTAGGATGTAATGAAAGTATTTTGCATATGATAAGGACATGAATTTGGTGAAGGCTAGAATGTTGTGGACTGAATTGTGTTTCCTCAAACTTCATACGTTTAATCCCTCATCCTCAAAGTGATGGCATTTGAACACAGGACCTATAAGAAGGTAATTAAGGTTAAACAACATTATGAGGATGGGCCCTGATCCAATAAGATGAGTGTCCTTAGAAGAAGAGTGCTCTCTCTCTCACTCTTTCTCTCTCCCCCACATGAGGACATAGCTTGAAGGTGGCCATCTACAACTCAAGAAGAGAGCCCCCACCAGAAACCAAATTGACTAGCACCTTCAGCTTGGACTCCTCAGACTCCAGAACTGAGAAGTAACTTTTGATTGTGTAAGCTCTCTAGTCTGGTAATATGTTATAGCAGCCAGAACTAAGACACTACCATTAATCACCTTACTGCCACCCTATGTAGGAAGGCAACACTTTATCCTCTGCCATACTTCCTATCGTCTTTCCTTAATGTATTTTCATTTTGGCACATATCATCATCTAACTTGCAATAAATGCATTTTAAATGTATTCTACTTTGCCTTCCCTTGATGCAACAAAGTTTGTGAGGGCGTTTATTCTTTTTCTGTTTTATTATCTGCCATATCTCTAACACCTAGAAGACTTCCTTTGCTTCTTGTCTTTGGAAAAGTAGCCTTTAATAGACTGAAGAATATTGAATTCAGCCTAGGAAGTCAGGAAAGACAAACTACAGTATATAATGAAGAGCCAAATCAAATAAAAAAATGAAATGTATATATTAACCAAAATTGGAATGCAAAGGATGTAAACCTGGTGAAAGAGTATGTCTAAATGTAGTTTTGTAGCACAAAGTATTCTTATCAGCAGTCCACAAATTAAGGCACAGTATCTTACAGTCCTAGGTTGAAATTTGGTAAGAACAAATTACCAAGAATAATGGATACTTCCAAGAATATTCAATACATAACACTCTGTGGTCATTCCAAAAACAGTATGTGTTATTTGCTTTGCAGGAGAGTAAATACTATGAAATAATAGACGCAAATCCATTTAAGCATAATAGTTATCATATTTTGATTTATTTCCATGTAAATTGGTTGTTACATGCTGAGTTAGTACAAAGAATTATAAAAAAGATAATTAAATGCATTGAAAAATATAAAAAATAACTGCAGCATATTAGACTACATGATTTTTAACTAAAAATCTTTGGGTTGTGAAAGTACCATTTAACTCCCTGTTTGAAAGCTGGCCACAAACTCATTGCCAAATAGCATATTCTATATTGAATTAGATTATCATCCCACAGAATTCAGAATGTGCATTTCTAAGGCATAATGTATGTTCAACAATATACTAATATATTTTGGCAACCACTAAATGTCAAGCATTACCCATACAGGGTATTAACACATTAATGTTTTCATTAAAAAAGAAAGATCTCTTTCTTCATTACATTACACGTTTATAGAATAGAGATCTGTCAAATAAATTACTGTAAAATAGTTCAAGCTAAATCTTATAACACTTGAATCATATAATCGGGGGCAAATAACCTTTAAAATGAAAGACAAATGGTGAAATTTATGGGCATTTAATTTGCATAAATGTAATGTTAACAGTCTTTTCCTGGCTACATATTTTATGATTAATTTATATATGTCACTCTATTAGGTCCTTAACACTCTTATAGGTCAGTTTTAATTTTTTCCAATTTTATTTTACCATAATAAGTGTTATCAAGTAGTTTGTCATATATAAAAATAAGGTAATCTCATAAATATAATTCAGTGTGACTATAGAAACAATCCAGCTTCAAGACCACTATACAGTTTTTGTGTTGTCAATACCTGCTTCGAAATAAACATTTGCATTTTAGAATGTTGTGTGTCTAAACTCATGTTTACCTCTTAAGCTCTCAGAACTCAATACCAGAGACTTCCTCCAGGTTAACAGTCACTGTAGCTTTGGTGTGTGGAACTCTACAAACAAAGGTCTTCATAAGGTACATGGTTTGGTCTTCCTTTACATTGAATACAACATTAGCATTTGACACCCAAGTTATTGGACTTAAAGTTTTATCCACTAAACTTCTACTATAAACACTGAAGTGCATTAAAATATAACTGCTCCGACAATACTGTGTCCATTTTGTTAACAAACTATAAAAAACATCCATCAATTAACTATGATTTTAATGTCACATCTGATCCATAATCTCTAATAAATTAGAAAGTGCCTGCATTATATAAGTTCAATTATAGGAGTTGCATAGCAAAATATCAATTTATACACTGCAAAATATATTTTCTTTTTTGACTTTCCTTGACTCATGCTTACCTGCCAGTGACCAATGAATTAGAGATAGTGAATATTACCATCCACCAGTGGAATAATTTAACTGGACAAAGCAGAATAAAATTATTTCCTCTAAGGAAACTTTACCTCCAATTATTACTTCTGCTTTTCCTTGGAAGAGTGTCTAATGGGAATGTGAGTTGGCCTCACTCATTGAGATTGAGGCTACCATAGGGAGAAACACTATTCTTTGTAGTTCATTTCAATCAAAATTGAAATGGCTGGATATGTTATAAGAATTTGAAACCTTTCTTAATTCTCTTTCACTTTATTGCATTGCCCTACCTACAATTTAATGTTAAAATTAAGGGTCATATGAATGTTTACCACACATTTGCTAGAGACCATTATAATCCATCACTTGGCAGGCACTAGAATTTACTTTTATACATGACAGAGACAGCGCCTAAATGGCTGGTATTTTAATTTTATTTTCAACCTGTTTCTCAAACTCACTTTAAAGTACCTAGCTTTTTCTTACTCTGGTAAATTTTAGAGCGGTTAAAATGCTGTTAAAAGCTTAAGCATAATTATGTGTCTATGCCTATCTTTGAAGGTGATAATTTTTTCCTAGGTAAATCAATTTGCTAAATTAAAATGTGAAATTCTACGTACTTGTACGTGATTGAAAATATATGTACAAGCATGAAAACAATAACATACAGTTCAGCCTAGCCTATAGCGTTTATTTGTCAATTATCCTGTTGGTTTGATGGGTTTGCAGATAATCACATTTAGCTTTCCTCTAACAAAAGAAAAAAAAAAAAAAACTATGAAGATCTACCTACCTATACATCCATATGCATATAGTTAAACATATTATATTGAGTATCTCTGAAATAGGAAAGTTAAAAATTATTACAGTTCATCTTATACTGGAATAGCTCAAAGCTATTCTGCTAGTGGTATTTTCTCATCTAAAAATTATAAAATGTGTAATTTCGTATTCTCTTTCTCCAACAAAACTTCAGTGGAAAACAGAGCCTCTTATTGGGTAGAAATGCTAAAATTAGAGGTACTGGGTCTGAGGATCCTAAGCATTTCCAATATTCAGAGCAAAACAGACCAACGTCAAGAATTTGGTTTTATTGGGATACCCGTTTCTTTCGATTATGAAAATATTGCTGAATACTTCAGGAATGGATGTATGGAAAGATATGGAAATGAATTATTTCCAGTTTTTCATTTGTTTTGTTTGGTTTACGTTTTGTGAATTTCACACTTTACTGTGTAAAGTAATATTTAGTCTTATTGCTATTTCAGAGGCCTATACAGAGAGAAGCTGTGTGAAAATGGCACATTTGCTAAGTTGTTTTTATGTATTAGTTACAGATTATCTTAAAATTTTACAAATGGCTTGTAAATGCTCAAAATTGCCTATGACAAAAGTATTCCTCAATTTTAAACATCAACTTACAGCACAATAGAAATAAAACAGCACAAAATATTATAGTAAAATAAAATAAAACCACGTTTACCCTTCTGTACACTAAAACTAAACACATACTGATTTTTATATAAAATAACTAAGTGAATCTTCTTACTAACAAAAATGAGAAAAACAGTTGGCAGTTCTTTCCAACTGCTATGCAGTTACCAAGTTACATCATACTTATTGTAGCAGAGGTCATCTGTAGGATCTAAACAACAAAAAAGTTGTGCAAAATCCCAGCGTATGGCCTCTTCAGGCAGTTGGTAAAGACAAGAGCTGTACTGAGACAAAAGGGTCTCAGACTTCACTGTGGTCACTGAGTTTGCTCAAATTCTGAAATAGAAGAGGAAGAAATAAGTATGTGCTACTTACTCAACTCTTAAATTGGTACCAAAGTAAAAGAACAGTAGTGACTGAAGCAAGCTGTCCAGCTAAGCCAAAAAAAAAAAAAAAAAATGAACATTTTATGAGGCATCAGCATAGAGCAGTTCAAAGCTCCAGGTCCAACGTCAAACTGCTGACTCTGCAACCAACTCTACCACTTATAGATTGTGTAATTTCCCTGGTCAGTTTCCTTGTTTCTAAAAATGGATTAAATTATCGTATCTACCTCATAAGGTCATGACAAATTCAGTTAAACAACATAGTAAAGCTATCAGAATATTCCTGTAATATAGTTAGAGCACTCAATATATGTTAGATATAATAATAGTGTTATTATTATTTTGTAAATACATACTGTTCTGATTGTATACAATAGAGATGACTCTGTGAGACACCAAATGTTATTCTAGGGATGAGGAAAGGCAAAACAATTCAAAACTCAAAGAAAAACTGCAGGAAATCAAAGCTCTAAGAACAATTATAAAACTAAACCATAAGCCCAGCATTTGTAAGATAACTTTGACACTTCAGATCATGTGAGCACTAGACTCTGCAAATAATATTTCCAAAGATGTCAACATAAGCTTAGAGGCAAGATATCAGAGCAGAAAAAACTTTTAAGGCCATATTTAGAGTTTTTATATTTGAGAAAGGTGGATTCAAGTCCCTAGGACAGTAGATCCTGGAAGAAGCATTTGTTGTACAAGTAAGCAGTTTGCAATTGATAGGCACCCACCAATCCTGAGAGCAGTGACATTTTTGGAAGATCCAAGTTACCAAACAACAGTTTGTCACTGGCCTAAAAAAAGAATGGAAACATTCTTTTACTTGGAATAAAAAATCTGAGGGTCTGAAGTGGGCTGGGGCCGGGGGCGGGGGGGGGGGCTGTTAATAGATTTTATATGCCAATGGAATAATAAGCTGATACAAAAGATGCAAAGCTTCGATTCTATATCCTGAATATTCTTATAACTCCTTCAGGCCAAGTTAATCAACTCACCTTATTTGAATGGATATGACTTATTGCAGCAGATACTGATTCAAAAAAAATTGGTTTCTCTGAGTCTAGGTTTCCATAATACGTCATTGCTTTTATCAAGGAAGCTACAAGAAAGCACAAGTGATATAAGAATACATGTGGAAGTGCAGAAGAATCACATTCAACGTTAGTCAGGGACATGTTCTTACCTGTACAATGGGCTAACAATACATCCACACTCCTGCCTTTACAGTCCATGTAAACCTGGAAGAATTAAAATAGGATACGAACAGTTAATTCAGAATAGCCAGCAGGAGGAAATAAGATGGGCTTCAGAAGAAATCAAACTTTCTTTAAAGCGAATGTTTATGAAGTCAAACCACCAGAGGGAGGCATTGTTACACAGTCAGGCATAATCTGGCAAGCATCTAAAAGACTAAGATTAATACAGCAGGGCATCTACCTTTATTGCAACTAAATTTGACTGCTTACCTTTTCCACATCATTTAATAAAAGTAAAAACAGTTACTTTCCTGCCCTGTAAGAATCATATAAAATTGTTCTCAACCTCTTTTAATAGGAAACAAGGACCCATTTGTGAAAATGAAGAAAGCTGCTGACCTACTGCTTGTTTTAATATTTTACAATAATTTGGACATATTCACGTGCTCTACAAACCCTGTGCATGAATGGTAAATTGAGAACCTCACTATAATCCAAGCCAAGTTTGATTACCCAACTTCCATTTTAAAAGGAATGCAAGATGAGAGATCCTGACTCATTTGTTTGGCATCTTTTAAGTCCTAGAAAATCTCAAGCAGAAACAACTTATAAAAGGCTCTGATCTTAAATTCACCCAAATCAAAGTCAGTCTATGAACTTCTGTAAAAGTAAATTTAGGCGTTTTAGTTACCAGGGGATGGATTTCATTATATAATAGTGATGTATCTTACACATAAAATATAGAAAGGTTCATTTACAATATATTCTAATAGTGTGCATTGTACATTCAAAATTTCATTCATATTCTTCCAGCAGTAAGAAGTTCTTTCTATGTGAGAAGAATTGTGAAATAATAGGAGATATATTACTGAGTGTAAATGAGAAAAGAGCAAAAAACATGGACTGCATCTTTGCCATTGAATAAATGGCTCCCATTTTTGTAAGTTAAAATATTTAATTCAAGGTGACCTCTCAGTGTTTGACTTTTTCTTAAGCTCAATGAAACATAAACACATTGCTATGGGCGGTTTGTAGATGCTGATAAATATAATCTCCAGTTTGCTGACCTCCTCAAAGTCCCAAGTAAAAGAATAAAGAGAAGTCACCCCACTTCCTTCAACCTACAACTCCCAAGAGAATGTTTCTTATGCTAAAGCAACTAAGAAAACAATGCAAGGATTGTTATTAGAAAGCATGAAGCCATGAAGGGCTGAAGAGTTGCTGTGGCTCTTCACTCTGAACCTTCTTCCAGGGTGGCTGGAACTAAAAAATAATATTAGCTGCAATGATATTAATTACACTTGAAGAAATGACATTTTTAAAATGAGAAAAAATAATAGAAACTAGCATTATTGAGTTCTTCCTAACTGCTAGACACTTTTTTAGCTGCTTTATATGCAATACATCATTTTTAAGCCTCACAACAACTTGATGAAGGGGGTATTTCTACTTCCAGTTTACAGAAAAGCAAGTAAACACTTAAGTCCAGATCACAGAACTAGTATATGGATGATATTTGGAACCAGGCTTAGTCTATCTTTAAAGTCTATATTCTTAACATAGATCATGCTGTTACTGTAACCATAATGAAATAAAGAAAATAGGCATAACAAGGAAATTTAAAAGGGCAAACTGATACAAAACTGCTGGTTTTGTATGTATAGATAAAACACACCTGGCTAAGGGAATGTCATTTTATGCCAATCTAAAAAAAAATTGCATTAGTTGATTGATCCTGTCATTCCAGTGTACAGATCTTTAAAACCACTAAGATGAATGATGAAAAATAAGTCTTTTTGCAACATGCCCAGTGCCAAGATGGTTTGAATTTCTCTGAATTGTCCGCCATGGATCCTAAACTCAGTGGGAGTAGGTAATCATTTCTCCTGCTTTCTTTATTAACCCTAAGTCCTGTTTGTAATATCTAGAGAAGGAAGCTGATAATTTCAGAAACCAATTTAAAATACAATTGAACAAAAAAAACTATACATACTGGCCTTTCCCAGTAAAAAAAAAAAAAAAAAAATCCTAGTCTAGTGTTTCTCAAAATAGGATCCTTGAGCCTCCTGCATCAGATCACCTATGGGTGTTTAAAATGAAGCTCCTAGATCAGAATCAGAACCCAGAAGACTGCATTTTCAATGAGCACCCCAGAAGCGCCTTAAACACACAATTTTAAGAGACTCTTGTAGACTTTAGGAACACAGAGTAAATAAAAATGCCGAATACAAGAGGCCCTCCTGTGAAGAGGGACCATGTGTTTACAATTTAGTTTCAGCTAGAAGAAAACATGAAGTATTCAGGTTGAATCCTAAGTCCAACTGTTCAAAGGTTTTATAGTGAACCACAAGAAAATGAAAACATATTATGTGGTGAGAAAGGGCGACTTGCTAAAAATAGCTACTAGATTTCAGGCCTCTGATACTTAAACTTCAATTGTTTTAAACAATTTGTTTATTTTCGAAATATCTGTCAATTCTGAAACAAAATCGCTGCCTCATTTTTACAAAATGAATAAACTGAGATCCAGACAAGTGAGATGATTTCTCCCACACCTCAGCTAGTGTGATGCAGCTGGGACTATGCTGTGACTTCCACATACTAAGCAATTCCCCTCCACACACTCCCACCCATATCTTCGTAGGAAAGCAATACTAATGTTGACCTTTGTACTGTCGTGAGTTTGAAAGGCTGGATATTTCAAAGTAAATTTAAGATATAAATGAATAGAGACACAAGGTATACTATACCACAAGAAAACAATGCAAGTCCACAACGTGAGACCTTTTCAAGGATACTGATCTGAACCCTTTAAAAGTCAATGTCTGGTTTCCACTTTCTGACCATGATATGTAACTAATATAAGACTATCCCCTCCTCCACAAAGAAGTACACAACTGGACAAAAATATACAACAACCATGTTTAGACAATCGGCACCAGGCAGGGCAGCACAGGGCAGCTGAGTTTCCTGAGAAAGGGGGAAAAAATGGGGTGAGCCCTCTGATCATGGTAGCTTTCTGCCACAAAGCAGTTTCTGGGCCCTGGCATGATGAGGGGGACCCAATAAAAATGTGGCAGCTTCCCTGAGCTGCACAGACAGAACCAGAGTTCAGGGAGAGATCAATGGGTGATGAAAGAGCTCCAGAAATTTCCATAAGGTTTAAATTAAGTATTTGGCTCAATGTCAAGCCACACAGCAAGGCTCTAGGTGGTCTGAGTAAGAAAACCTCTGGGAAGTAAACACCTGAAGATGAGATGAGCCGATTCACAGGCTCAGAAGCTGGCAGAGGACTGAAGAAACTGAGGAACAGATGCTGCCCCACCCTCAAGACGTCCCACCACCACCAATTCAGGGTATTAAGGGAAAGAACAAAAAGAAAGAAGAAAGAAGGTGAATTCCCTGTTGACTTAGTGTTTACTAAAAAAAGAAGGAGGTAAAAAAAATCTTAGAAGTGTCTGAGTTTTCTGTGAATTGACAAAATTAGGTGTTCTTCTAGCTGTGGAAATGGGGTTTGGAAGCTACGTCAGTTTTAAATCCATAAGTGGAGTTTTATTTTTTGCATACCTGGATCATGGAGAGCACATGGAGATCATAGGGTAGAGAAAGAGGCACTATGGCCTGAGAGAACAGAGAAAAGCCGTTGCATTGGGCACTGCTTGTGAGACCAGGAATGGTATTACGCCAAACTGTACCCAACCGTAATGTGAGAGAAAACCTCCTGCCATCATCAAGGCACTTGCTTATGCAGCCTGTGCTCTAGAATGGGCTTTTCTCCTTTCTAGAATCCTTGTAAATCGACTGCCTAGGAGATCCTATCCCCACTGTATCTCAAGTCTATGTACTGTTCTCTCTGACTACCCCATGCAAATATTCTTAGCCCTGACCCTCACACATACATACAACTAGAAGCTGAATAGGATCTCCTGAAAACAAATCTACAGTGATGGGAGGCATGAAGTTCTACGTCCTTTGCAAATAATGGGGTGAGATGTGTATTGCAACAAGCAGGCTCAAGACTACAGAGAGAAGGTGGTGAAAACCCCTATTACTGAACAAAAGGGAAGAAACAGTTCTAAACACAAGCTCCATAAATACCTCAACAAGCATGGAGACTCCAGAATAGTCAAAAAAGGTAAATCCACTGCAATCCAGGATTAAAGAACACTTCTCATTAGGGCAGGACTGTGAAACTTCTTCTGTAGGAGAAACAGAGACTTGAGTTAGGGAGAATTTTAAGAGATTTCTGCTGCTGGCTTTGTTGACTGGTGGGAGGGTAACAGTGGCCTCACATTTAACAACACTAATTCAAAACACTTTTAATTTTTACATTTTTCAGTAAATTATTAATTATTTCTGAACTTTCTGATTTTGTATTACTGGAATGCAATTTCAGGTGATCATGACATGACTCAAAGAGGAAGACAAAATAGGTTAATTACCAGTATCATTTCATATATGGACGAACTGAAGTTCAGTTTAAAAGTTTAAATGCTTTTTACAGGATATCTGGCAAGTTAGTGCTAAACATAGACAGAAGCAAAGTCTCTAGACATTCTGAATAGTACCTTTCCCACAATATCACAATGTTTCCTTAATAGGCATGCCCAAAGTAGAGCTCTGTTTTGTGGTGCCTGAAGTGTATACAATTTTGGAATCACACTTAAAAAAAAAAAAAAAAAAAAAAAACTCCATTGCTAGGGCTTGTCCCACAGCCTTGGAAGGGATCTGTATGACGGGCCCTGAAAATTAAGCTTCATTCAGTTCATAGTAAATCGGCCTCTGAATTTACCTGATGAAAACAATAAGATTTTACTGAGGAGTTCATGACCTCTTTTTGATAGCCATTCTTAGGGCCACAGTTTCCTTACATGATATGACCTATTTCTTCACAGTGACAGGCCACATTTGGGGTCCCTCTGAGGAGTGATGTAGCTCTCAGAGCAGATCACACATGCTGATTCCCCCACCACTGTAGGCAAAGTCTATCACTTAAATTCAAATTCATTAACTATTATGAAATTCTCTGAAAAAAAAAATTCTTAATTTCAATAGCATTGCCATTTAAAATGTTCAAGGTTTTTCTGTATAGTGACTATATAAAAGTGGGACTGTGGTTGTTTCTCAATTTGGGAGAAAATATGAGGGAAATAGTGCAATTAAAAAAAATCCTGCTTACAGATTTAAGAAAGCAGTAAAA
This sequence comes from Rhinopithecus roxellana, assembly GCF_007565055.1. Classification (NCBI taxonomy): domain Eukaryota; kingdom Metazoa; phylum Chordata; class Mammalia; order Primates; family Cercopithecidae; genus Rhinopithecus; species Rhinopithecus roxellana. The sequence goes on along the minus strand of NC_044557.1, from coordinate 55,271,189 downwards.
CAGAAAATAAAAAATGACACTGAAAATTTATATATGACAGTAACTGTCAGGAAAAGGAGAAATGCTACAAAGTAATTTCTATGTATTTGAAAAGTGATAGGTATAAGACTTGGTTTTCAGTTTCATCTTTAGATCTATATTTACATCTATTAATCAAATAATACACTATTAATTGAATAATAACTATATTGTGTTTGTACTATGTTCAAGAAGGAGAAGATAATAACACCAGATAATCAATATTTCTAAGGAGTAATTTTTTTAAGCAGTGAGTGATAACAAACATGAGTGAGGTCTTATTCCTTTCTTTGGAGTTTATAATACTTTTGAGTGTCAAGGATAGCATTGGTATATAAATGACATGATTAGAATGATAAAATGAATAAAAATGTGAATTTACAAAACAGTGTAGTCTCTTCGGAGTAATCAGGGAAGGCTTCATGCAAAAAGCAGCCTTGCAGGATATATCAGATTCCAAAAAGGAGAAATAATATAGACGTGTAAGCATTCTAACCATGTGGACAGCCTTAATCCAACACTAATGACAGCTTAAATCTAAAACTCCTCCTGCTCCCATTCAACCATTTAATGCGGACCAACTATATGCCAGGCACTCCATTAGTGCCTTCTGTTCTGCTGTTTCTCCCAGGGCAAGAGGGGCTAAGTGGTTAGTGAACATTCAGGCTATGTTTCCATAGGCCTAAAATGGTAAACTAGAACCTCAGGCAACATTGAAAATAGCCATAACATAGCTCATCTATTGACCACTCAGCTGTAATCATTATCATTCATTATTTGCCTGATTAAACACAAGATTTACCTCTACTAATGCAGAGGCTTTTATTTATATTTTTAGGTATAATACACCCTGGCTTATTATCGGAGATAGGAAAGTATTAAGATTGAAGGAAAAAGAAAAATACTCTAAGCAGAGAATACTTGTTCTAATCAACAGTGGAATGTTGACTGGTCATAAATACATTTTTGGAAATGTTCTATTAAATTTTCACAGTATAAAACTCTCTGACAATTAAATATTCGGTAAACTTTATGAGAAAACCTTAAAAAGTTACATAATATACATAGGTAAAATATATGTAATGAAGTTAGATGTTTTCTTACAAAGTAAGATTTAAAAATTAGTAAGACTAATCATGTTTACAATGTATATTGGAGCTTAATATGTGAAGATTTCTTATGTTGACTTTTTCAAACTTTTTTTTAGAAAGTAAAATTTGTGTGGTTTCTTTAAAGTCAGTAATGAGTTGGGCCAGATGATGCCAGTTCTTGAAAGTCAATCGTGTATATATCTTCCATGCTTAATGACAGCATGTTGGTAGCTTAAAATTAGTGATAGTAGAAATATTTACACCATGGAAATTGGCAAATGCTACATATCAGAACTTCTCCACCATCCGACCTTATATCCCCACTCCAAGAATCATTTGCCATTCACCAGTATATCACTGCTTAAAGGTGGGTACTCTTATTAAATATAAAGAAAATCATCAGTAAGTTTTAAAAATCCAATGGCTTTGATTAAATGAAAGACTTAAACCACTGACATATTTGACAATACATCTTAAAATAACAATGACACAAATTGATATCAAATTTTGTCCTTTATTAATCCACTTATACAGTCTTGTTCTTACCAAATGATACCTGTTTTATGAAATAGTACATATTTCATAATAATCTGCAATCTAAAGTTATTTGTTCAAAAATTTCCATAGAAAAAATTAGCATTCATATTTAACTTAAATATTAAGAATTAATAGATTAAGAATTTTTCTAAGATATTTAAGCCTTATTATCTATTTACTACCAAACATAATACTAATGTCTATAAGACAGGCTTGCAGCCAGGCGCGGTGGCTCAGGTCTGTAATTCCAGCACTTTGGGAGGCCGAGGCAGGTGGATCACAAAGTCAGGAGATCAAGACCATCCTGGCTAACATGGTGAAACCCCGTCTCTACTGAAAATACAAAAAATTAGCCGGGTGTGGTGGTGTGTGCCTGCAGTCCCAGTTACTCTGGAGGCTGAGGCAGGAGCATGGTGTGAACCCGGGGGACGGAGCTTGCAGTGAGCCGAGATAGCGCCACTGCACTCTAGCCTGGGCAACAGAGTGAGACTCTGTCCACCTCCCCCCGCCCCGCAAAAAAAGACAGTCTTGCTAGAAAGAAACTGTAATCTGAAAGAATATTAGCAGTTATTATCTATAACTGACATGAATTCAATCCTCCCTATCCACAGCCATGGCAAACATAGCTAATGAATTTGGTATTTTTTTTTCCACTGAGGTCAAACAAGACCTTACAATTTCCATCAATTCAGTGCTTCAGGAAGCCACTACTAGCTGATCAAAAACTTATTTGTCATTCTGAACTTAAAAAATATTACAGTGAAAAACAATCTGTGTATATGTTACTTAGAGAGATTGATAACTGCATTTAATTGATGAAAAAATCGTGATAAAATGGTATTGAAAATTCTTAAACAAGTTTTTTTTTCCTTTTCTATCCTACCATATTAACTTCTAAATTGTACTTGCAATTTTCTTTATTTTCTTGTAATTATCTCATAATGTACATGATGATAGATTATTAACTCTGAAAGTGTTTGGGGCTTTATCAATAGTGATTTTAAAATGTCCCTTCCATTGTCTGAGAGTGTGTTCATGCCATTGTTTGCTTCATCTTTTTTTTTTTTAATCCAACCTCCTTCTGTGCTATTCCTTTAATTGAAATACGTGTATATTTTCAGGCCATCCAAAAATAAAAATAAAGTAAAGCAAAACAACAGGCTCATGCCTTGTAGTTGTGGTTAATAATTTAAGTAAGTTATTTTAAGAGAAGCAATTCATGATTTTCTTCTAAATGAAAAAACACAGTCTTAATGGTAAAATTACCAATTCACTCAAACGAAAATTTAAATACAATGGACATTTCTAACATTTTTCCAAAAGTAAGTGAAGTTTTCTTTTACACAGTATCCTTTCAGTTCTGCCGTTGCACTAATTGTATGGCTATAACCTTGTGTTCTAAACTTCTAAGTAAATCAACCAGAGCAATAAAAATCACGTAATCCTAGAAAAGAGTAATGTGAATGCACAGCTAATATCCTGCCTTAAGCAAAATGAGGTAAGCTTGGAGCATGTGCAAAGGAGACAACTAATCTATTCCCATGTGGAATGGGGTAAATGATGGGCTTTATCTACAAAAAAACAACATTTCAGAAAGAAATTAACCATCAGGTGTGGGTGGGCAGTTAACTCCAGACTGTGGAAGTCAGCTCTCTCCTGTGGAATATTCATTAACTTCTTTAATTAAAAAATATTCATAGTTGCATAATTTAAGAGTGCTTTTTATATACTTCAAAAGATTCTTGACAGTCCATGAGTAACTCATAATTTTTTAAAAGAAAGTATTTTCTGTTGATATCAATTAACTATTGAAAAGCAGATTTACATCTCAAATTCTCAAGAAAATAAGAAGTTAAGAAATATTTAAGACAAACCACAACATTCCCTTTGGAAAACATGTGCACATATTATTGAACATGTCTTTCCTTCCTTCCTTTCTCCCAGCAGTCAGCTAATATAGATGTATCAAGTGCCTACTCTAAGCACTGTCCTAGAAAATGTAAGTATAATGACGAACAAGGAAGACAGTGATCACTGCCTTCAACAGACTCACAATCAGGTTGGGAAACTAGTCAGTTGAACTAGTAATTTAAAGTGTGAAGAGGGCTGGAGATGTGCAGAAAATGCTACGGAGGTGAAGGAGACCTTGTGTGGTGGATAGAATAATGCCTCTTAAAGATGCACACATTTGACTCTCCAGAAACTGCGAATATGTTGCCTTACATGGCAAAAGGGACTTTGTAGATTTGATTAATTTAAGGATGTTGAGATGGGCAGGTTATCCTAGATTTCTCAGGTAGGCCCAGTGTCATACAAGGAGACAGGAGGTTCGAGGTCAGAGAAGATGTGGTGACAGAAGAGACCACATCTCTTCTGATATTTGAGGATCAGAGAGGAGAGATTTGATGATGTCACACTGGCGGCTTGCAAATGGAGGACAGGGCCGTGACCCAAGGAATACAGATGGCCTCTGAAAGTTGGAAAGGGCAAGGAAATGAATTCTCCTCTAGACCCTCTAGGAATGCAGCCCTGCCCAAACTTGATTTTATCTCCAGACTCATTTCAGTGACTTCTGTCATCTAGAACTGTAAAATAAGAAATTTGCACTGTTTTGAGCCACTGCATTCATGGCAATTTATTACAGCAGCAATAGGAAACTAATATAACTGCACTGCTTATTTGGGAAATGAGTAATAAGGGTGGGAACTTGTTTAGATTTCAAGGTCTATGATGGCAGAATTCATGTCTACTTTCTTCATCCTTGAATATTCAGCACTCATTGTTGTGCCCAGGATTTATTAGATGTTCAATATATACAATACAGATTAACTGAGTGAACAAGAACATGAATTAATGCAGGAATGAATGGAAGAATGTGATCTGTGAGCTGAAACTTGATAATGATTGGAAGTTAAGTAGATGACTAGGTGGTGGAGGTAGACCCAGCAAGTCATAATGCTAAGAAAGACCTCAACAGAGTGCATCTTGGTATTGACATAAACTGACTGAAGTGTTTTGGAGACTCAAACTGTAAAAGTGGTAATGAAAGATTTCTCTGTAAATTGAGAAATTTTAATTTTTACTAAGAGAAATAGCATGATTTCCATTTCATACTTGATGTAACCCTGTTTCATATATTTTGATTATTCTGTCATGTGCTCAACTACAAATCTTTTCCTTCTGAAACGATTTTTAGTGGTGAGGGCTATTTTTAATTCTCTTCCTTCTTGCCCATTCCCTTACTCAGTTTACATCTCTTCTTCCTTTAATCACTTCTAGATCTATTCTGTAGTCCCCAAAACCCACTTCATGTCTCCTGGATGACCTCACTTAGCTTAAGTTTACCATTGTCCCACCTAAACTCACTTTTCCTTTTAGCTGTTCTCCTGGTTTTACTATTATTCCCAGTTAGAGAGTTTCAAAGTTTCAGAATCATCATTTGTATCATTCTCTCCCTTACTTCAACTCCCAAACAGTTCCAGCTGCTGTTCATTACACTGCTGAAATCTCTTTTGAGTCATTCATCTCCATTTTCACAACCTGGTGACCAAAGAAGAGGAAGATAGAAACTTCACTCCTCTTCTCTAGATTATTATCACCCTATCATTCTTGCTTCCCTCCATGCAGGCTGCATTTAGACCAATCTTCTTGAATCTCAATTTTAAGTACCCTTTCATGTATATAGCCTACTTTCAACTGGGACTTAAGTCCTGCCTCTACCCCTAACTAGCTGCATGATCCAGAGCAAGTTACATCTCCCCTATGGGCCTCAACATCATCAGTAAAATGAAGAGTGTTCTGGTAATTATTTTAATTATTTTAAAATGAAGAGTAGAGCATTTACCTATTACCTATTTTAGTTATTGAGAATAATGCCCTGTGAATTGCTATACAAATATTTTGTTCATTGGACAATGAAGGATAATACAATGGAAATTAAAAATGCATTATTTACCTTAAAATCTAGTTAGGAGGAAAATGACTCTATAACCATACAGGTAATATGTGATGGATTAAATCATGTGGTAATTTCTGTGTTTCACTATTACTATTGAATTCCACTTTATAGGTGAAGATACTGAATTCCAGTCTGCACTTGACTGAGTATTCTTCTATATGGATCTAGTTGACTTTTTTCTCCCCAACAAGATTGAAAGGAAGTGTGTCCCTTCAATATATTTTACTTCCCTATTAAACCTCAGAAAAAGTATAACATTTGGATTGGAAGAAAAGGAGATGGTTCTAGTTATGAGAATCCAAATAAAAGCTTAGACCCAGAGATGATTAAGTTAGATGCTGGAGCCGTAAATGGATTTGTCTGGCTGGGATGGAGAACTTGTACAATGTGTGATAAGAAGGGAAGCAATTTGGAAGGATAAGGAAGCTTTCAGGTGCCACACTAGGGAGTAGGTACTTGATCTTCAGAAGGAAACCATTATAATTTATTAAGAACAGGAGGGATTTTTTAAAGTAGAGGTGATTTAACATTAATCTGTCATTACATCACAGAATGAAATAAGCTGGAATGGCAATTAGATCTCAGCTGCATGTCAACTCCATTTGTAGTAGCTTTTTACAATAACATGTTGAGAGGGTTCTGAGGCTACTTTGGCTCATAGAAAAAAAATGCCCTGATCTGTTATTCTGTCTGGTATGCGCATACATACTGGGTATTTTCTATCTATAGAATACAACAAAGGCTATCTCATAGCAGAAGATAAAAAACAATATGAAAATAATACTAATTCATTTCTAACATAATTAAGGACAGAATCAGAGTCACAGAAGTGAAAATGAAAGGTAATGAAACCAAGTTATAGGTTTTAGGGATTAAATTAAGATGTGAAATAAAAAATAAGCACAGTACACATAACCTCAGCATTTAAAGCATAGGGGAGTAGAGCACGGCACTACTTGAACAAGAGAGAGAGATAAGAGGACTGAGGAAACTTTGGAGGGGAGAGAAGGAGGATGTCAGAAGAAGTGTTCTGATCAACTATGTCTGATAAATATCAAAGGGCCACTGGGTACCAAAGAGTTTCACGAAGACCCAGTGAAGGTGATCATGCCCATCAGCTACTGTTCTGTGCAAAGTGGGCCTGGTCAGGATGCAGAAGTAAGAAACTCCCCTAAAAATTTTTCAGTTCAGAGAGTAAGGCACTCAAGTTAAATAAGTATTATTCTAGTATTACATAAGTATTCTCAGAGAGCACAAGGCAGGTAAAAGTAAATTTGACACAATAAACTAGAAAAGACCAGAAAAGCTGACATCTGAGATGCATCCATGTTAATGTGGGTCCATGCAGTTCATTCATATATTTATATTCTATTTTATTATGTTGTATATTGATTTACAACATATTATATGCTGTAATTCAATTGATATTTTAATGTGTATTTTATCTTCTTACAAAAACATTCTATAGATTGATTGTCCATTGTACTGCTAATGGGTGTTTTGCTTATTTCCAGTTTTGGGGGATTAATAAACAATTTTATGAAAAATCTTGTATACTTTTCCAGATACAAATATTAAGAGATTCTTTTCTAAATTGTGTTTAGAAGTGCAAAAACTAATATAATTCAGCTTTTTATTCATCTAAGTTTATATGAATGAAATTAGAACCTTACAATATGTTTTCATTTGTCTTACTTTTTTCCCCAACATTGTTTATAAGATGTATATAATTTTCATTATTATGTGAGTATTACATATAACAAATATATTAAGTAAAAACTCAATTGTATAACTTATGTCACAATTTATATGCACCTGCTGCTTTAGTTGGACACCTGAGTTATTTCCATGTTTGGATAGTTACAAACAATATTGTCATGAATATTCTTGTTTGTATACTTTGCTGCACATAAATTATCATTTCTTCAGGGTGTACAACTAAGAGCAGAATTGCTGATCACAGGATATGTGTATCTTCAACTTTATAAGACATTGCCAAACCATTTTCCAAGGTGGATGCACAGATGGTAATCTGAAAATGCAAAATCTGAAATGCTCCAAAATCCAAACTTTCTCAATGTCAACATGACATTATATTACCTTGAACACATCATTTTACTATATTAATGGCATGTCATAATTGTTACTGTTCAGTACTTACATGTGGATAAATGTAAGAAAATGATTGCTTATTGGTAGCATATAAATTCAGTCAGGAGTGATGGTAATGCCAAACAACTGGAAATGTATTGTCCACATCATTTGCTTTCTGATGGTTAAATGCACACAAACTTTGTTTTATGCACAAAATTATTTAAAATATTGTATAAAATTACCTTCAGACTATGTGTATGGGGTGTGCATAAAACATAAATTAATTTCGTGTCTGGAGTTGAGTCTCACTCCCAAGATACCTTATAATGCATAAGTAAGTATTCCAAAATCCAAAGAAATTCAAAACCTAAAACACTTCCGGTCATAAACATTTCAGATGAGTGATACTCAACTTGTAAGAGTTTATACTACCACCAACATTGTAGGAGACTTCTTGTTGCCCTGTATCCTCACCAATCCTTGGTATTGTCAGATTTTTCTATTTTGACCAATATCATACATACAGTGTTATTTAATTTGCATTTCCCCAACAATAGCTGTGAATAATAATAGTGAAGTCAAGCATATTCTCATATGTATGTATTTTGGTAACTTAAAAAATGTGCCTTTTCGTGAAATGCCTGTTCATGTCTTTTGCTCATTTTTCTATTGAGTCATCTGCCTTTTTTTACTCGTCAATTTGTAGTAGAAAGCAGTCCTTTCTGCATTTTATAAGTTACAGCTATCTTCTTCCACTCTGACTTATTTTTTCATGTTTTATATAGTGCTTTCTGGTAAACAAAAGTTCTTAAAAATAATATAGTGAAGTTTAATAATTATTTTCTTTATGCTTAATGCTTTATATTTCTTGTTTTAAGATAATTTACTTATTCCAAGTTCTTTTAAGATATTTTCTTATATGCTCTTCTAAGTTTACATTCTGTCTACTATATTCAGATTGATCTAACTCATACATATGTGTGGAATGGTGTGGATTAGGGGCCTAATTTCATTCATATAGATACATAATTGTCTCTGCATTATTTATCAACAAGACCATCCTTTCCCAGTGCTCTATAGTGCCATTTTTGTCATAAATAAAACAGCAATACTTTTCCCCCTCTGAGCTCTCTACTCTGTCATATTGACCTATTTATTTGTGATCCAATACTATACTGCAGTGATTATTAGAGCTTTATAATACATCTCAATGCTAAGAGGACATACCCTTCATTTGTTCATATTCTTCAAGTGTCTTAACTATTCTTGGCCATTTGTGTTTTTATTTAAAAATGTAAATAAGCTTGTAAAAAGCCATTAAAATATTCTATTGAAACTTTACTTGATATTAAATCTAAATTTATAAATCAATTTTAGAAATTATGCTTTTTGATATCAAGTATTCTAATCAATGGGCATTGTGTTTCCCTCCATTTATTTATGAATATTTACTTGCTACAGGTATTTTTAATGCCTCATAATAAAGTTCTACACCTTCATCCTGTGTGGGTCTATATATTTTTATTTAAATTCATTTCTAAGATTTGATTTTTTTTTTTTTTTTTGAGACGGAGTCTCGCTCTGTCACCCAGGCTGGAGTGCAGTGGCACGATCTTGGCTTAATGCAAGCTCCGCCTCCCGAGTTCATGCCATTTTCCTTCCTGAGCCTATTTATATATACTTTATATTATATATAACATATATTATTTATATAAATATATAATTATACATTATATATTTATATATAATAATTATATATATAAATATATAATAAATATATAATATTATATAATTATATATAATATAAATAGTATATAAATAAAATATATAATATATACATTATATATATAACAATTATATTATAATATAATTATATATTTCATTTCTTTCTTGCTTCTTTTTCTTTCTTACCAAGGAGTGATGCTAATTTTATATACCATATGACCCTATATAATCCTAACAAGTATTTAGGTAATGATTTGGACTTCAGTGATTTTGCCTTCATTATTCCTGCTCTCCCTCCCTCATTTGCTCCCTTTTTTCCATTTATTCATTAATTGACCATCTATTAAGTTTTTGTGCCTAGTGATAAAGCCATAATAGAAACAAATACCAAATTCTTTGGGAAATAATGTTAAATGAAAGAGACAGTCAATGGGAAAAGAAAAATAGTTAAGACTTGAGAAATAAGGCAGTAACCATGCCATTCTTGCTTTCTAAAAATATTCATAATTTTTTTTTTCAAGATGGCTGAATAGGGACATCAGACACCAGTTCTCTTCAGAAACTAGGTCAAAGTTGTTGGTTAATGGGCATGTTCTGAATGGAATATTGAGGAAAGAGAGCCAGGAACTGTCAGAAATCCCAATAGAAGAAGCAGGGTTGCATACAAAAAAGCAGCAAAATCTGAGAGATTGGCAGCCGAGGAACTCAGAATTCCATAGAAAATATAGGTGGGGGTGCTTCTCTGTTCCCCTCACCTCTGTGACAATCTGCAGACTACCAAACTCTTAGGGAGTCCTTCTGCTCTTGTGACTGTGTAATGCTGTTGGTGGCAACTTGAGAACTTCTCAGGGTCAAAGAAACAGGTGACCAGCTCACACATGTGTGCCCTCACTCTCCTCAGATCTAAGCTAAGATGGCACCATACTAATTGTGCACCCATGGTGGACTTCTTCCCTGCCAGAAGATTCAGTGTCATTGAGTCGCTGTACCACCAGATTGCCCACAAACATCTTCTACAACCCCCTCTGACTTTGGCAGGTGCAGAGGACCAGTGGGTCCCAGGGGAGCTTTCAGACCCCTGGAGATCTAACCTTCAGCCACTTCTATGGGTGGGCACTCAGCTCACCAAAGCGCCCCTTGGGACAAAGGAAGCATAGATGTGGTACCAATCACTGAAGGGGGGCAGCACCAGCAGCCAGGAACAGACATGGAGAGGTGATCATCTCCCACTCCCCTCATCCACTATTGCAGACCCAGAAGAGGTTCTCCCTGCTGGGGGCTGGTATGTGTGAAGGAAAGCACTTGGAGAAAGTGCTTCTCATGGCAGCTCCACCACCATTGAAAGTGAATCCACCCTGCCTGGGATTGCACAATGAGCAGGGACCAACTTCTCCTTCCTATACAGAACAGCAGCAGCCCTGCAATGGAGGACATAACCTACAGAGTTGTCTGCTCTGGACTGGGGAAGGTGGCTCTGCCCTGAGTTGGTTTTAGTGGGAGTGGACAGAGGGCTTTATCCACAGTCTGCAGCCACTTTGCAGCCATGAGCCAAAGGACAAAGTCTGTATAAACTGAAGGTCACGAGCCCCAAGGCAGGGGTGCGATAGGGAGGTAAATTGCATTCCTGCCAGCTCAGCATTAGAATCCGGTGCTCGCCCCACTGCCCCTTCCCTGGAGACCTACTCATAGCCCAACAGGATCTCCCCTTGCCATCCTCCCATGAGAATGAGTACTTCTACTCCTCAGCCTCCTGGAGAGTGAGCCAGCTCTGAACTGCCCCACAAAATAAAAACCTGCTGCCAGAAGGACATAGTGCTAGTGCAGGAGAAAAGCTACTTGAGACCTCTGCACCCTGCAGAAGATACTGTTTTGGCTCTTACATTCAATATACCACTACAATAGGCAGCATCTGAGAAAGCCAGTGCACAGAAGCTGTCCACAAACAAGGAACTCATGCAGAACCTTGCCCTGAAAGCACCCAGAAATGAAGACAAAGGATTGTAAAAAACATACCCTGCAGTATACCCTCAAGGGAAAAAAGAATGAAAAATGTAAAAGTCCCATCCAAACTATATAAAATTCAAAAATAAGCAAGAGTTCCTTCAGATGAGAAGGAATCAGTGAAAGAACTACTGCAGTACAAAAAGACAGAGTATCTTGAAACCTCCAAAGGATCAAACTAGCTTTCTAGCAATTGATTCTAACCAAAAGGAAAAGTCCAAAATGACAGGTAAGGAATTCAAAATGTAGATTCAAAAGAAACTCAGTGAGATCCAGAAGAAAGTTGAAAACCCGCACAAAGAAACTGGAAAACAATTCAGGATTTGAAAAATAGCTATATTTTTATAAAAGCCAAATAGAGCACCTAGAATTAAACAACTCGCTAAAGGAATTTCAAAACACATTTGAAAGCTTTAATAATATACTAGAAAAAATAATTTTAGACCTTGAAGACTAGTCTTTCAAATTAACCCTGACAGTAAAATAAAGAAAAAGGTACTTTAAAAATCAAACAAAGCTTTTAAGAAATTTGAAATTATGTAATACAACTAAACCTGTAACTTATAGGCATTGCTGAGAGAGAAGGAAAAGTAAGCAATTTGAAAAACATATTTTAGCAAATAGTTCAGAGAAATGTCTTTTATCTTGCAGGTAAGGTAATTATCCAGATACAAGAAATTCAGAAAACACATGTGAGATACTGTAGAAGACATCACTGAAGCAGAGTCATCAAACTGCCCAAGGCCAACATGAAGAAAAAAAAAAATTTTAAGACAGCTAGAAAAAAGGGCTAAATTACCTATAAAGGAAATCCCATTACACTAACAGTAGATGTCTCAGCAGAAATATTACAAGTCAGAAGAGGTTGGAGGTCTATTTTTAACCTTCTTGAAGAAAAAAAAAGGCCAACCAAGAATTTTATATTCTATCAAACTAAGCTTCATAAAAGAAGGAGAAACAGTCTTTCTCAGACAAGGAAATGCTCAAGACAACCAGACTAGCCCTACAAGAAATGTTCAAGAGTTCTAAACATGAAAATGAAAGGACAATACTTGCTACCATGAAAGCATATTTTGTACAAAGTTCACAAATTTTATAAAGCAATTACACATTTGAGACTACAAAGCAACTAGGTAACAACATTATGACAGGAACAAAACCTCACATATCAATATTAACCTTGAATATAAAAGGCATATATGCTCCACTTAAAAGATATGGCTTGGCAAAATGGATTTTTTTTTTAAAGACCCAACCATCTGCTTCCTCCATAGACTCATTTTATGTGTAATGACACTCACAGGCTCAAAGTAAGGGGAGGGGAGAAAGATCTATCTCACAATTGGAAAACATAAAAGAACAGGAGTTTCTGTTCTTGTATCAAATAAAACAGACTTTAAACCAACAAAGGCAAAAAAAAAAAAGAAAGACAAAGAAGGCCTTATATAATGATTAAAGGTTTCAATTCAACAAGAAGATTTAACTATCCCTAAATATATATGTATCAAACACTGAAGCACCCAGATTTATAAAATGAATATGACTAGACCTAAGAAAAGGGACAGTGGCCAAATTATAATAGTGGGGGACTTCAATATCCCACTGGCAGCACTAGAAAGATCACTGAGGCAGAAAACTAACAAAAGAACTCTGGATTTAAATTGGATTCTTGACTGGATAGCCCTAATAGACAACTACAGAACATTTCACATAATAAGCACAGAATATACATTTTTCTCATCTGCAAATGGAACGTTCTGTAAAATTGACCACATGCTTGATCATAAAGCAAATCTAAATAAATTCAAAAAAAAATTCAAATCATATGAAGCATCTTTTTGGAATACAGTGGGATAAAAGTATAAATCAATACTAAGAGGAATTCTCAAAATCACACAAGTACATGGAAACTAAGCAATTTGCTCCTGAATGGCTTTTGAATAAACAATGAAATTGAGGTAGAAATAAAAAGTATTTTTGAAACAAATCAGTATAGAGATACAACATACCAAAACCTCAAAGATACAGCAAAAACAAAAACAAACAAACAAAAAAACAAACAAAAAACGGTGTTAAGAGGACAGTTTATAGCATTAAGTGTCTACGTCAGAAAGATAGGAAGATCTCAAATTAACAACCTAATACCATATCCAAAGGAACTAGACAAATAAGAACAAATCAAACGCAAAGCTAGTAGATGAAAAGAAATAACAAAAATGAGAATAAAACTAAATGAAATTGAGACAAAAAAAAATACCAAGGAGAAATGAAACAATGGTTCTTTGAAAGGCTAAACAAAATTGATAGACTATTAGCTAGATAAACCAACAGAAAAAAAGAGAGAAGATTCAAATAAGCACAATGAAAAATGGTAAAGGTGACATCACAACTGACAGCACAGAAATCCAAAAGATCCTCAGAGACTACTGTGACCATCTCTATGCACACAAACTAGAAAACAAAGAGGAAATGGATAAATTCCTGGAAACATACAACCTCCCAAGATTGAACCAGGAAGACATTGAAATCCTAATCAGACCAATAAATAATTATGAGATTTATTCAGTAATAAAAAAAAGTCTACCAACCAAAAAGAAGTCCAGAACCAGATGGATTCACAGGCGAATTCTACCAGACATACAATGAAGAACTGGTGCCAAGCTCATTGAAGCTATTCCAAAAAATTGAGGAAGAGAGAGTCCTCTCTAACTCATTATTTGAAACCAGTGTCATCCTGATGCCAAAATCTGGTAAGGACACAATAAAAAAGTAGTACTAAAGTCCAATATCCCTGAAGAACAAAGACACAAAAATTTTCAACAAAACAGTAGCAAAGTGAATGCAGCAGCACATCCGAAACAAAAATTCATTGTGATCAAGTGGGTTTTATTCCAGGGACATAAGGATGGTTCAACATTTGTAAATCAATAAATGTGGTTCACCACGTAAACAGAATTAAAAAGAAAAACAATATGATTATCTTAATAAATTCAGAAAAAAGTATTCAATAAAATGCAACATCCCCTCATGACACAAACCCTCAACAAATTAGGTATCAAAGGAAAATGCATCAAAATAATAAAAGCCGTCTATGTCTATTGAATGAGCCAAGACTGATAGTATTCCCCTTTAGAACTGGAACAAGACAAGGATGCCCACTCTCACCACGACTATTCAACAAAGCACTGGAAGTGCTAGCCAGAGAAATCAGGCATGAGAAAGAAATAAAAAATATCCAAATAGGAAAAGAAGAAGTCAAACTATCTGTCTTTACAAATGATACAATTCTATACCTAGAAAACTCTAAAGACTCTGCCCAAAGATTTCTGGAACTAATGAATGATTCAGTAAAATTTCAGGATACAAAATTAATTCACAAAAGCTGTTGCATTTATGTACACCAACAAAGCTGAAAGACCAAATCCAGAACTCAATCCCATTCACAACTTCCACAAAAAAAAAAAAAAAAAAAAAAAAAAAAAAAAAACCTAGGAATACATTTAAACAAGGATATGAAAGGCCTCTACGAGTAGAACTATGAAACACTGATGAAAGAAATTGCAGATGGCACAAACAAGTGGAGAAATATCCCATGGTCATGGAAATGAAGAATCCATGTCATTAAAATTACTACTACTTGAAACAATCTACAGATCCAATGCAATTCCTAACACATATCATTTTTCACAGAAATAGAAAAAATAATTCAAAACTTCATATGGAACCAAAATGGAGCTAAAATAATTCAAAATTTTCCTAAAGGAAAAAGAACAAAGCTGGAAACTTCACATTATCCAACTTCAAACTATACTACAAGGTATAGTAACCAAAAAAGCATGTTACTGGTACAAAAACAGATACATAGATCAATGGAACAGAATAGAGAATCCAGAAATAAATCCACATACCTATAACCTATTGGTCTTCAACAATATCAACAAATATTAAAGATGAAGAAAGGACTCCTCATTCAAAAATGGTTCTGGGAAAACTGGCTAGCCACATGCAGGCAAATAAAACTGGACCCCTACTTCCACCATATACAAAAATTAACTCAAGATAGATTAACGACTTAAATATAAGACCTGAAACTATAAAAATTCTAGAAGAAAACCTAGGAAAAACTCTTCTGGACATTGCTGTAAGCAAAAGATTTATGAGTATGATCTCAAAGCAAATGCAACAAAAACAAAAGTAGACAAATGGGGCTTAGGTTAAACTAGAGGCCTTCTGCACAGCAAAAGAAACAACCAACAGATTAAACAGACAACCTAGAGAATGGGAAAAGATATATGCAAACTATGCATCCAACAAAGGACTAATATTTAGAATCTATAAGGAATTTGAACTCCAGTGAGAAAGAGAAAATAACCCCATTAAAAACTGAGCAAAGGACATGAACAGATGCTTCTCAAAAGAAGACATACATGTGACCACCAAACATGAAAAAATGCTCAACATCATTAATCATCAGAGAAATACAAATCAAAATCAAATGAGATACCATCTCACACCTGTCAGAAAGGCTATTATTAGAAAGTCAAACACTAACAGATGTTGGTAAGTATATGGAGAAAAGGATATGCTTACACACTGTGGGTGGGAATGTAAATTAGTTCAAACCCTGCCCTCCACCATGGAAAACAGTATGGAGATTTCTCAAAGAACTAAAAAGAGAACTACCATTCAACCTAGCAATCCCACTACTGTGTATCTACCCAAAGGAAAAGAGATCATTTTATCCAAAAAAAAAAAAAAAAAAAAAAAAAAACTCCTGTAGTCTTATGTTTATCACAGTACTATTCACAATAGAAAAGTCATAGAATCAACCTAAGTGGACTGGATAAAGAAAATGTACTATATATACACCATGGAATATTACACAGCCATAGAAAAGAATGAAATTATGTCTTTTGCAGCAACACGGATGGAGCTGGAGGTCATTATTTTAAGTGAATTAATTCAGAAATAGAAAACCAAATACCACATGTTCTCACTTATAAGTGGAAGTTAAGCAATAAGTACACATGGACATATAAATGGAAATAATAGACACAGGGAACTCCAAAAGTAGGGAGGATAGAAGATGAGGAGAAAGTTGAAAAACTACCTACTGGGTACTATTTTCACTATTTGGGTGCTAGATTCACTAGAAGCCATACCCCAGTACTAATCAATATACCAATGTAATAAAAACCTGCACATGTCTCCCCTGAATCTAAAATAAAATAAAAATTATTTAAAGTAAATTTAAAAAATAGATTCATAATTGACTTCCCCTTATTAAGAAAAAGAGAAGTTAAAAAATCCAGTTTTCACTCTGAATTTTCAGCATCAACCTATTTCTTCAAACTTGTGATCTAATAACAGAAAAATGTATAATGCTATTTCATTCTTTTAAAAATCATGTTATTTCTTTAGCTCCATGCTAAAAAGAATATAGTTATTTTGAAGCATATGTTTAAGGTAATAGATGTCCTTCCATTAGTAACACTTTTTAAAAATCTAACACATTTGTAACTAAAATTATTTCTAAAAATTCAAAATAAAAATAATACAACTAGATATTTATCAAAGACTTCCAATAAAAATCACTTTTATTTCCACCTACTTAGAATAAATTGGCTAAGCAAATATTGCATGACACACAAAAAAGAAATTTTTGTAAAACCTTTTATATTAAATAAAAGTCACAATTATGAATAATTTAACTACACTGAGGCTTTAATCTTAGTAAATATCAAATTAAAAGATAAATATACAAATTTGTTTCAACTCTTTTTTTATCATTTAGTTATAATATCACAACACTTCTCATCCATATTTTCTTGTATATCTTTTAATTTTCTCTCTACTGAGACAGCGGTCACATCAATTCATCAGTTTGCAAAGAAAGATAATTAAACTTCTAGAGAACTTTGACCTGGTAATTTAACAAGCATCCACCATCAAAACATTTGTTCTTGTCACCTGATTTTGCAGGTAAATCTGAACACGTAATAGCTTTAAATTGCTGGTTTGTTTTGGGTGGCGATCCAAAATGTATTCAAAGATATATTTCATGATAAATCCTCATCCATATTAAAACTACACTAATGCCATGAATTTCAATTTGTGGGTCAAACATTTAAGTAAATGAAAAGAAGAAGGAGAGGAAAGAGGAGAGAAAAGGAAAAGAGGTGGGAGAGGAGGAAGAAGAAGGAGAGGGAAAAGGAGAGAGGAGGGAAGAAGAAAAGAGGAGGAGATTGAAGAGAGAATAGCGAAGAGGAAGAAGTAAATAGAAAAAGGAAGAAAAGAATGAAGAGAGAAAGAGGAGATGGAGAAAATAGAAAAAAAAGGAAGAAAGAAGAAGACAGAGGAGGAAGAGAAAGAAGAGTAGAAGTGAAGGGGAGAGGGAGAAGACAGGAGAGGAGGAGGGAGAAAGAAAGAGTAGAGAAGGGAGAAGGAGCCAAATGGCTAAATCTATTTTCTGCATATAAAAGTATTAGTGCTTATTTGGTAACATAAGCTTAAGCTAAAGCCAGTAGAAGGGAGGAGGAGAGTAGAGGGAAGAGGAAAATTAGGAGAAAAGAGGAAGAAGAACAGAGGAGGGAGGCAGATGAGGAG
Source organism: Rhinopithecus roxellana (assembly GCF_007565055.1). Lineage (NCBI taxonomy): Eukaryota > Metazoa > Chordata > Mammalia > Primates > Cercopithecidae > Rhinopithecus > Rhinopithecus roxellana. The sequence continues at coordinate 55,253,159 of NC_044557.1, read as the reverse complement.
AAGGGGAAGATTTTATTCTCTGGTCTATATTCAAGTCAAACACTTAGATTTTCTTTTTCCTTAAAGCTAACTCACCATTGCAGTTGCCATTGGATAGGGAATTGAGCAACGTGTTTTGTTCACACTAAAATAAAAACAAACATTAAGAAGAAAAATGTTATAAAATTTTACTTGTCTGAAAAAATCACATCATTCTTTTATTTAGAAAGAATAACAAAAAAGTAGTCTCCAAAATTATTTTTCACTAGCATTCTCTTCAGAATAATGTATAAAACAAACTTTGAAATAATAAAATGATAATTAATTCTAAGCATATAGCAATTCAGTAAATAATTTATGTTATCAGTAAGACTGTCTTCTTCAGAATATTTCCTGCAAGACTAAGTTTGTTTTGATTTTGGATTAGAAATTAAACATTTGCACATTTTTAAAGTAACATATTCAATCAGAAATCATCTTTATTAACATTGCATTTTAAGAGGGAGAACCACTGATCATATATATTACCACTACATGAAAATGCTGGATTAAAAAACAAACAAAAAACCAGCTCTGTATCCTACAGTTAATCTTGTCTGACAATAATTGATGCCTCTAATGAGATCATGCGCTATCTACTTCGCAAATAATGTACTATTGCTATTTTTGTTAATCATGATGATAGCAGTTGATATTTCTTCAGTCCTCACTGTATGCCAAGGACTTCACACTAATTATTTAATCCTCAGAAAAATTGTATGAAGTGACAATTTTTATTTTTTATATAAGAGAGTCAAAGATTTAAAAGGTTAAATAACTTCACCAAAGTCACAAAGCTAGTAAGAGCATGGGTTAGAACCAAAGTTCATGCCTTTCCAATTCCAAGCCTCTTGTTCCCAACCACTACATTACACTGCTTCTCTCACAAGATGAGTTTTTATCTTAAAGGCTGACTACAGAACCTCTGTTTTCTCTTCTTTATAGCCACAGCTTATGTATTGTAAGCCTGACTCACAGTTATCAGCTATACAATTTCCATCAGGTTATTTTATCTCTCTCGATTTCTACCTCCCTTTTTATGTAACATTCAGGTAACGCCACTTACATCTCAGGGTTGGTGATGATTAAGTTAGCCTGACTAAAGGGACTGGCCCCTGAGAGAGATTCAGTGAACTTGAGTTTCCTTTCCCTCGTCTTAAAAATACTTCATGTGAAATCTCCCGTGAAAAAGAACTTCAAAATAATTTATGTAGATATTCGACCCTTTAGGTGGTGGATCATAACTCCATGTTTCTTAAGTGTGGGCTGCACACAGTGACTTTCTTCTGGAGAGCACAGAATAAAAGAGAAGGGAGTCACTTTACAGTGGAGAAACCTGGCAAACACTCCCTTATCCAGGTGATCAAGGTAGAATAAACATGTTGATAAATCATGTTGATTGCAGGTACCCTTGATACAGTGTGATGAGAAGGGCACTTTACCTCCACAGTTTTCCTCCCAAAAGGGGCCCATGCTTAGAAAGGTCTCCAATCTGGTTTAATGATATTCTGTCACCATCTTGAAATTCTTAATAATTGTTGAACAGGGGACCTCACATATTCATTTTGCACTGGGCCCCTGTAAATTACATATCTGATCCTGTATATAAGGCTTCTATGGTACAAATTAGGGTAAGGCCCAAAGGCAGAAGTGTGAAGCTGTAAGGGACAAGAATGTGGTTCAGGACAGCTCCTAAGACATCAGAAATGGGAGGGTCAAGATCTTCTATGTACCTAAATGACTGGGAATAAGTAGCTCAAGGACACAAGAAAAAGAAGCAATCCTTGTGCTCTAGAGGAGTCAAGGAAAGTTTCACGGAGACAGTAGTCAACCAAACTAATAATGCTAACTAAGATGTTACAGTGTTGAGTAGGCCAAGCACTATTCTAAATGCTTTGCCTTCATTGACTCATTTAATCATCTCAATTACATGTGAGAAAACTGAAGAACAAAGATTCAACAACTCAAAATTCCACAGGTAGTAAGTGGCATACCCAGGCAGCTTGGCCTCAAAGGCCACACTCCTAACATTACAGAGGGCTTAAGGATTCAAATGATAATAGATAGCTTATTTGTATTAAATCATACTGATGCAGATGTGATTCAGTATCTCTGTTAATTGACAGCATAAATGGAGATAAAGAATTCTGGAATTTTATAATAATATTATTAAAATGATTGCAACAGTTTATGCGTCTCTGAAGTCATTTATCATATTCCATCATGTTTAGAGTTAGTTCTAATGCCTTTTCTTTGGTTTAAAAAAAAAGATCCTTTCGGCCGGGTGCAGTGGCTCACACCTGTAATCCCAGCACTTGGTAGGCCGAGGCGGGCGGATCATGAGGTCAGGAGATTGAGAACATCCTGGCTAACACCATGAAACTCCGTCTGTTCTAAAAATACAAAAAAACTAGCTGGGCCTGCTGGCGGGTGCCTGTAGTCCCAGCTACTCAGGAGGCTGAGACAGGAGAATGGCGTGAACCCGGGAGGCGGAGCTTGCAGTGAGCCTAGATGGCGCCACTGAACTAAGCCTGGGCGACAGAGCAAGACTCCGTCCAAAACAAAAACAAAAACAAAAACAAAAAAATCCTCTGGAGATTGGTTAAGAGATCCATTAAATTAGATCATTTGTCTTATTTATTCTTTTCAGTGCTATAGTACCTGTGACACATGTCCACTAAATATATGCTGAATAAATCAATGAATGAACAAGAGAGTGATTACCTAAAAATCAACTAAAAGAATCAAATAATCATAGGTTTTGCTGAAGGGAGAGATCTCGAAATACTTGTGTGATGTATTATTACTTACTTGATATATGTTTTATTGTCATGATATAAGGTTACATGTAGTATGACATTCTAATCAAACCACTGATCCTACCTTGCTGGTATCATCGAGTGGCTGATTACAGGCATTTTCCTTTTGGATTATGTTCATTAAATCAGCATAAAATTTTTTTGCATTCAGGAAAACAAGCGGGTTGTTTATTGAGATAATTTTCACCTGCTGCAGGTTTTCCTTTTAGAGGAGAAAAAGAAACAGATTTAGAACTCTGAATTAAATAATAGAGAATTATAGCCAACAAACAATCAGGTCTAAATGTCACTCAGTTTTATGAGCAATCTCTCAATTAACATTTTGATTACTAAAATGTATTTAGAGGCCTTAATGTACTATCACACTTCCTTAGGCGAAATACATATTTCCTGTTTACTAAGAAACATTAATAATGGCAAGATAAGTTGGCAGCTTTTAAGAAAGTGGCCCTTATTCTTCCTAGCTGGTTTTTCAGGAGGCAGTAGCCTAGACTATCCAAAGAGTTCCAGGAAGTCCTATCCTTTCAAAAGTATTTCTTTTATTCAATCTATCAATTAAAAATTAATTTACTTAACCATCAGTACTTTTTTTTAATGAAAATGTGTCCTAAAGGGTCAACCATCAGTTATTTACCTCATAATGACATAGCTTTCCTTCAGCTGAAATACTTTACAGGTGATTAATAGTTGTAATTTGAAGACAGAGACCTACAGGTAGTAGTAGGAATATAACTTTACTTTGGGCAGGCCTAGGAACTGGATTGCCAGGATGTGGTGAGCGATGCAGAAAGGAAGAAGGAAAAGTTTTGACACAAAAGGTGTCTGCTTTGCCCATTTTCCCATCACTTGGTGATGCTCAACTAAAACAGTCTTCTCTATGACCTTTGGGGCAAGTGTCTGATCTAGAAATGGAAAGGAGGGTAAATTCTACAAAATGACAACTCTTGATCAACTAAGTAAGCAATACTCTTTCAGGCTTTACTTCCATAGAAGAGGAGATGCAAAGAATAGCGATGCATACAGACAGAGGATAGAAGTATGAAAGAAAGAAAACATTAAGTATGTTAATTTGGACAATTCATTTAACTTCTCTCAGTTCCCTCATTTCCAAAAGTGAGACAAATGTTTAAACTAGAAAATCTCAAAAAGTTCCTATAGTTACAAAACTGATTGAACTTTGCAAAGTGAGATTTGCAACAAATAACTCAAGAAAACAAACAGACCTTAAGTTGTCAAACTAATGTTCGGACAAGAGTAAACCTCTTAGAAACAAAAAATAAAAATTAACTCTTAGGCCTGTCATATTAGTCATTCCAAAGCACCAAAGCTTAGCCTGACCCTCTAATCACACTACATCAAATTTGTCCAAGCCATGGCCCGTGAGCCACATGCCGCCTAGGATGGCTTTGAATGCAGCCCAACACAAATTCATAAACTTTCTTAAGACATTATAAGACTTTTTTTGCAATTTTTGTTTAGCTCATCAACTGTCATTAGTGTTAATGTGTTTTATGTGTGGCCCAAGACAATTCTTCTTCTAGTGTGGCCCAGGGAAGCCAAAAGATTGGACAACCCTGAACTACGTGATTGTGCCAGTGGGTTGTTTTAAGTTAATATGAAAAAAATGTATTTGTTAAAGAATAGAGATTCAAATTGTTCTAGAAAAGAAATTATCAGTGGGGTTAAATTCACTGAGTGGAAAGAGATCTCTCAAATCACGAAGGGTCATTTCACATGAAGAAGAGGCGGAAGAGTGCATAAATGGAAAAGATAAATGACAGATTATTTTAATTTAGCTGAAAATTCCACCTGAGAACTTACATTCAACTCTTGCTTTATCTTAGTTTTGTCCCTTTTATTTTTTATAAAAAACATTGAGAAATTAGAGAGATGTAATATTATAATAAAATTAAAATCTCCATGTGAAACAGTTATTATTCAGGTCAGTGACTAGACCAAGACCAATCAAGACTTAAAGATGTGGAGAAATTTCTAGCATTTTCATCTTCCTGTAAATCCCCTCATTCGCTTCTCTACATGTTTAGCCCAAGAAGAAGTTAAGGATTAGACAGAATTTATTAAACAGTGATTTTTAAGCCAAAAATAGTCAAATCCAAAGCCAAATTCAGTCTCAAAGCTGAGGAGGTCAGGGCTAATACATGTGTACTTGTGGTGTGGATACACAGGGGACTTCAGGGGCCCAAAAGTCAGTCTGGGGCTTTGCACAAGCACTAAATTCCCATGGAAAAATTAAGGAAAGAAACAAAAGGCAAAGTTGGTGGAAAACTTGAGCCTAGAACACCCTGGAAGGCCCTGAACCCAAATAGCTCTCTGTGAAACAAATCTTTCCATAGTATTAAAAACATAAGCCATTCCCTTGGGTGCTGCAGAGGGTTCCTGATGCTACTTCCTACTTCCAGTCTATTTGGAAATACCCTGACACTGGTCCTTCTGGCGGGAGGCCAGTTTACTCTATCCTTAGGGGAATTATGAGATACTGAAACAAGTGTATGTGAAAAATAAAGGGAAAAAGGTTAGTCAAACATTTACAAAGCAGGTTCAAAATGAGGGCAATTTTTTTTAATTGGCAAAAATATTTCAAGTCAACATTTTCCCCCTCACTTTAAACTGTTATAGTCATCCTTTAGAACAACAAACTAGAATTCAGACATAATCAATTGGCTTTCCTAAGCATGAGCAGAGCAAGACTGTTTATACAAGTTGTGCCCTTAAAAAGGTTCCCACTGTGTAAGAAACCAATTCTATTGGCATTCTGTAGCCACTGGACTGAATTACCCTCTGCTAACATACAGTTGACTGAGTTAAAAAAAAAAAGAAAAGAAAAGAAAAAAGCAATACCATGAACCAAATTTGCTTCATTCCCTTTCCTATTTTCTATCTTTCTCCATGACTTAATTCAGAATAGACTATCAGTGTAGTTTGATTATGCAACTCAGTAATGGAAAAGAGGTGTCCAAATGCCTGAATCAATCTTGGCCATGATTCTACAGTGAACTGTAGTTCTAGGAACCACGCTACGCTTTTATTTGAATGCTGAATCCAAAGAGATTTTCTTTTGTTCTATTGATTTGTTGCATGTCGTTTGTCACATATATTGTGATCACATATGTACCATTCGAAGTTTATACTAATTAAAAACAATTATATTTTTAACTATCATAATTTATCTATTTTGGTGATATCTTAAAATTATCTCACCCACAAAATTATTAACAATTGCATAAAGGAAAAGTAAAACTAAACTTACACTGTCCATTTCTGTCTTTACTTTAAATTCCATTTCTTTCATGTTTTTTATACTTAGAGTCATTGCTCTAAATTTAAAGCAGAGAGAAAACAAAACAAGTCATTTCCTAATCATTATATAAACAATGAAGAAACCAAAAGTAGTCATTTAATAACTAGAATGTATCTGAAATGATTTAAATTCTATAACCCATTTGTTCATAAGAAGACATTGGTAAATCTACATATCTCTAGGATATTTGGGGATAGAGGCTAACAACAGAGGCATATAAATAGAGTCCTATCTCTCCAAGCTACTAGATGTGCATTAGTAAAGAAGAATTATAAAAGAGAAAAGGCAAGAGAGTATGCAGCATTGATAAAATACTGTTTTAATGAAAAGCAAGAAAAGAAAGAATCAATGGCAAGATAGGATTGGATAATATTGAATCTGAATATATAAATTCTATAAAGAAAGACTCTATAGAAATAAAACAACATTTTTTAGAATACATTATGTCACAAATAACTTTAATGGAAAGATGGATGTGAAGTAAATAGAAACATTATTCCCAGATGAATACTTTGTAAAGCAGAAAAAGAATTGGTCAGACTAGGGAAATGATTTATAAATTTTCAGTAAAATGACAAAAAGAGAGTGTGTTTCTCAATAAATTATCTAGAAAATAGATTAATCTGACTTCTGAAAAATAAAATATTCTGAAGTTATTTAATTTTCCAAATAATTATATTGTGAAATGATTTGTGATCATTAGCTACTAACTCTCTTCACTTAATTTAAATAAATCTCTCTATAATGCAGCATAAGGCTAAGGGGTTTATTTATTTTAAAAGAGTTTATATATTCTATTTTATAATGTTGATAAGCTATTTATCTTCATTAAGATCAACATTGTTAAATATCATATGCAGATAAAACATTTTCTTATCTGTTTGTCCCTAGTTCTCTGACAGCAAGAAAAACATGAGATTGTAGTACTATATGTTACACAGAAATAAAAGTACCTAGCAAGTACCATATGGCAAGTAAGCATGTATTTTGCTGCTGTGTCAGAATAAACAGAGCATTTAGATAGGATCCTACCTTGGGAAGCGTCCTATCACTATAGCTATGGTACAAACAACACCAAACAGCAGTCCCACATTGGCAGCAAAGCATATTGTAAATACATATGTACTGACCCATATGCCCTGAAAGAGAAACAAGAAACAGAAGTTGTGAATCCTTTGGAATTCACTTCTTTCTCACGATTGCTAAGTTCCTCACAATTGTATTCTTAACACTCTTGTGACCAGATCTCTCAGCAAGAAGATACTATTTAACAAGTGGTAAACAGAAGTTCAGAAATACAGAAACAAATCCTGCTCCATCAGATTCTCAGCAGCAAAGGTGGGGAAAAGTTTCTTCTTTTATTTCCAGACACTGACAAGCCTTAGTTCAATCCCCAGCAAACACTATATTTAAGATCTGTAAATAGTTGGTTGATGTGTATGCTTCAAACGCATGCCATGATTTCCCACCGCTTTCTCATTTAATGTAATATTATTACAAGCAATTGTGTACAGATTTTTGGTCATTCCCAACAATATTTTGTCTTCTAGGATTGCCATAAAAATAACTAATGTCATTTATTAATACATAAGGCTCAGGAAGCCTAATTTTAAAATGACTGAGTCAAACAATGCTGCCAATGCCACTTTTAGATCAATCATTATGGAGATCATTATAATTTTATTTGTAAGGGGCCATTCATTACGAAAGCTAAAATATAAAAGGGCCAACTTGGTTTTTGGGAACATTTCAAAAGATTACATGAAACTCTAATTCTCTTTTAGTTGGAATACCAAAGTTATTGCTGTTTTGTTTACCACTTAAAATTATAATTTGCAACAAGATATTGTATTATAGTTGGAATTTCTAAGCCTAGTGCTGAAAAAATATCTTTAAAAGCAAAATAATTTGTGAAATACAGATTATATTTTCTTAACACTAAATCCTGCATTTATCAAACAGTAAACAAACAACGTTTTTAACCTCTGTCTTTTCCTCCCAAAACTTGCAGCACTTTGCCTCTGACTGCAATTCTAAATTTGTTTATTTCTGTCCTAATAGCTATATTATCACTTTAAAACATCTTTGAAAACATATTTTAATTCCATACACAAATGAGGAAGTTAGAAACGTTTCTGTATTCTAAAAATAGCAGAATCTTGGGGAGGGAAGGAGTGTAAATGTTTTTCAGACAAGTCTGAAATAACTATTTCTAAAGGGCTCTTTTTTGTTGCTGTTTTTGAAATGCTTCTCCTTTGTCTGGATTATTTATCTACACTAAGTTTGAGTGATTCTTAACAGGCTTTTTTGAAAAGCTGAGCCCTTGGAAGCAAATGGAGGGAATTTTATCCATAAAATTCCTTTTGATGTAGGACAAACAAACATTCTGGAGTAAAAGAGAAAATACAATTTAAATGAATGTCATATTAAGATCCATCATCTACAAATGTAATGCTAGGTTATTACTTATTATGAGATCATTCCCAGCTGAGATGGTTTTTCTTTATTCAGGTGAACACACAGCCATTTGAGTCTTCTGTTCATATATAGTGTTTTTTTCTTCCTGGTGTATTATGCTATACTTAATCATATACAAAACAAGGCTGCAAGTTTTTGACCATTATTTTTGCTTCCCACGATGACTCTGAGTTTCACTCACTCTCAAATGCTAACTGAATCTGCCCAAGTATGGCAGAATAATACCTCACCAAAAGCTTTATAAGTCTAATTCCTCTGGGCCATCCTCCACGATTCAATATGGTATAGGGAACTAAGGATCCTGGTCCCTGCCACATAAAAAACCATAGAGCCTGGAGGCCAGAATTCATCAGAGCAACCAGAAATTTTGGTACCATCTGGTTCTATTTTTAAAGCATATTTACTCTCCCACAACATCATCTATTATAAGTTGGGCTTTCCAAATGCTTACTTATTTCCTGGGGCTACATTTATAGCTTTGAAAAAATATCAAATGGAAATTAATAACATAGACCAATAAATAGTTCCATTGGTTAGAATAAATCCCAATAGCATTCTGTAATAATTCCTGTTAAAGACCCAAATGCTAGTTGTCACAGTTATCAAGAATTAGTTGACTCTTGGGCCCCTATTTTTTATTTTTTGTTATGTGTTCCTACTTGCTCTCTTCCCTATTTGGCACTCACAGTCCCCAAACACAAACTAACCCCAGTGTTGACCTTCAGTAGGGCACACAATGCTTTGTCTTTGTAGAACATACATCAGCATAAAGCACAGTTTAACAGCTACTAAATTACCTCACTTCCCCCTAGCCTAACTATTGTACTATCTGTTTTTATGGCAGATCCCTATTATTAAATTTTTACAGATCTGAATTCTGTATCCAATGTTCAGCTATTCAAACTCAGTTCTGAGCCAATAAGTCTCCTTTTGGACAACTATTTTCTCATTACTTCAAAGAGGGTTTTGACCAACAACTCAAAATAGCATCAATATTAAACTGTTAGGCCTATTGTGGGGAGAGGGGAGGGGGGAGCCATAGCATTAGGAGATATACTTAATGTAAATGACGAGTTAATAGGTGCAGCACACCAACATGGCACATGTATACATATGTAACAAATCTGCACATTGTGCACATGTACCCTAGAACTTAAAGCATAATAAAAAATGTAAAGAGGTGAAACAGTTTCTAATTTTCCATGTGATGACTATGTACATGATATTTTAAACTTTAAACCTTCAAATTAGTTGACACACACACACACCCATATCTTGGATAATTTCACTTCCATGATATTCTAGGCATAGTCCATCTATGTAGTAATCTAGACATTATACATATTGGGTATATAGCCTATATCCACAAAAGTCTGTGCAATATTCATACTTTGAATGCTGCGCCCAATAGTCCAATAATCCTTTGAATGCTGTGCCCAATAACCCAATAATCCATGGCTTTTCACTGTTGAATCCCTTGGCGACTAAGAGATACCTATTCACTCCAACCATAGAAGGCTATTTTCAAGCTAAACCCAATGTCCCACTGAATCATCATGCACCTGCTATATCCACGTCACCTTTCTCACACCGTATCTTTGCCTGCACCCTATTGCCTACTTACTCCAAGTATTTAACTATCACATCTAAGTAGGAGACTACAAATTCTAAACTCTTAAACAATTTTTAGCTATCAAACACATTCAAACTTAACATGTCCCAATGCAAACTCATTAACTTCACCCGAGAATCTGTCCTTCCTCCAATGTTCTCCTTCAGTTATAATACTAATATCCTTCAGTACTCTAATCAGAAGGTATGGAATCATATTTTACTTTTCCTCCTCTTTAATCTACCTGTCCAATCATTTCACAAATTCTATAAATTAAGAAAAAATATCTCAAATCATATCCTTTTCTCAAATTATTAATGATACCTTAGTTCACACTGTTCCTTTCCTCAACTCTTTTGACAGTGTCCTACTTAACTCTCTGCTTTTGTTATCTGCACTGTAAACCACCTGCCATACTGCTGCTAGAATTAATGTTCTAAGTATAGATTTGGATATCAGATTTAGAGAGTATATTAAAGGCATTTTTACTCAACCCTCCTCTATTAAAATCCACCCAAAACAATATAAAATGTGAATACAGAAGGGAAAAAATCAGCATCAATGAAGCCAGAACATGGTCAAAACTTCTAACTACAAAATACGATATAGACTTGCCAAATACTGTGAAATTTGGGTGATAATCAAGGAGGACACTAGAAGCCAACAAACTTATCCTCAGAGCTCAATCAAGTATAGATTTTTGTTTAAATGCCAGAATCCTGAAAATTCTGTACAATAATCTGGTAAGAGCTTTTAGGGGCAACAGCTTCTAAGTTCTAAGGTCAAAGATGGGCTACCAGAGAAAAATGAAATGTACTCATAGAGATTTATTTAATACCAGAGGACTGCAGAGTGAAAGGCCATTTGTATCATTTACAATCTGACTTCCTAAGTAAAGGTGACTGGAGGAAGTAAAACAAGATGAAGAATGGAGAAATGACAACAGCGTGAGATCACCAGTGAACCTGTGATTTCTGAGGCTTTGCTTCAATGATCTAAATCAGAACTGCGGGCTGCTCTACCTCATTTCCAACCTCCTGCTCTCCCTATGTTGTTTTCCAGCAAATGGGTCCCCTAAAAATGCATTACAATTCTAAATGAATCATCAAGGGCCCTATTCATGGAAATGAGGAAAATAAGAAAGAAAATAATGAATAAGAGGCAAAAGATAGATTTGGATATGTAATAGGCAATATAATCTCAGGAAAGAAACTTTAAATATAAAAATTCAAAGAAGGAATGATAAATGAAAAACAGAAAAACAGAAGGAGATAAAAAGCAGGCAGGCTAGAATAATTCAGGAAAGAAAATGAATGAAAATAAAAGCCATGTTTAAAATTAAAAAGTAAGATAATCACAACTAGAAATACATAATCAGAGATATGTGACTAGTCCAAATAAATCACTTACACAGAAAAACAAAATAATCCTGGGAAAATATTTAGATATGAAGGAAAACAAAGTAAAAACAAATAGAAAATTCACTAAAAAGACAGCAGAATACATAGATTTGAAAAAATATTCAAAGATAAATTAGAAGAAAAATTTTGTAAATAATTCCTGATTATGAGATCAAAAGATTATGTCATGCTCAGAAATTTGAAACTGAGTGCTCAACCACAGTAATATTCTGATAATAGTACCAAACTTCATAAGTAAGAAGAAAGAACTTCTTTGGGCATCCATGTAGAAAAACAAGTTACTTATAATAACAACAAAAAAATTATGAGGGATAAAATCTACTTTATCCCTCAATGCCTAAAGATAATGTTAAGATTAAAAAGACCTGAGTGAAAGTATTTTACACTCAGTCAAAAACTTCTTTCTAGTATGAAAACAAGCAGATATTGTCACAATGAAATAGCTCAAGGAATATAAAACACATGAGTTCGTGGAAAACTACTTGGTGACGTACAGAAAACAATGAGATGAAATAAATAACTCGGGTAGGAGAATCTTTTTTTTTTTTTTTCCCAAAAAGACTAGAGATAACCACTAAATGCATCTAAACAATAGAATTTTCTATATCCTATAACTCAGTGAATGATATCATCTTCCTCCACTGGTGTTCCTAAATAAAAACTCAGAAGTCATTCCAACTGATCCATATTATATAATGAACTGGTGGTGAGGACTAACAAATACAATCTCTTTGATATTTTTCATCTGATTTTTTCTTGTACTTCATGGTCTCAGCCTTGGTCTAGGCCTTCCTCATTTATATGCCTGAAGGGCTAAAGAAGTGCTCAAATTTCTGTATGCTTCACCAGTTTGATCCATCTTCCTCAAACTACTCAAGTGACCTTTCTAATACATACATTTTATTCTTATTTCACCGTTCAGTGATGTCTCACTGCCTTCATAATGAAATCAAATCATATTTGTAAGACATGAGTTGCCTTTCCCAATCCAACCCATTCTTAACTTTTCCAACATCATCTGTCACTACTCCCATCATCACATTATATGTTCTACCCATGCCAAATACCATAGGGTAATCAAGTAACTTGTTGAATAATTTGCACCTTTTCATTTCTTTGTTTCCATGACCCACCTAACATATATCACCTTTAAAAGGTCATGGTTAATTTTGGCCTCTTGTTCTGCCTACAAAATACTGTTCCTTCAAGTCTCAGTTCATATTTCAGCTCTTCTGTGACAGTCTTTCATGTTAATCAGTCCAAATTAAATGTTCCTGCCTCTATTTTCCCCAAAACTAAGCTCCTACTTTTCCCTCCAGGTCATGTTTTATCCTGTCTTGCATAATAAGTTAGTGTTTCTGTGTCTACTTCCTCCACAAATAACTGTCTGGAGAGAATGGACAGTTTTATTTTCATCTGCACATTCCTCATGGTGCCCAGCATTGTACTTTGGTAAGAGCTCAGTAATACTGAGCCCCAGGAGGAATATTATGAAAGTAGGCACCAGCATAAATAATATCCCAAAATCTCTCAGAGAAAATGATCTGAAGAAGAGAAAATGTGTATTTCATATTAATAATTATATTTCAATATGATGACTGTCATAGTAAAGCTAAACAGAGGGTACTTATGAAGTATGTCTCCCATATTGGAGAGGGAGAGGATTCTGGATTGCTCTTGCATAGATAGGTTTCTCTAGAATCAGTGGGCTATTTATGTTAGTAGAAATCGTACTTTATCATGGTTCAGTATATTTTAATCTGTTTCAAGCATGGTCCTCTTAATGTAACCCATTTAAAAGGCAATTCATGACACCTTTTGTATTTAGAATGAAAGTGGTCACCATTAAGAGGTTCAGCCTATGTGCACGCAGCATGCATTCTTAGTGATTAATGATAGTTTTTCATACAGGTTATAAATTGTCACATTTCTATTACTGTCTATTTCCCTGGTAAGTCTTACTTCCAAAATTAATTCACATTGTAAATTGGGCATCCCAAATTCACTGAAATTATTAGCATTTCTTTAAAAGTTCTCAAACTACACATTCATCAAAATTTGACCAAACTCTATTTCTGTTTCATATATATTTCAATGTTTTTATTAAGATTTTGGAAAAAAAAAATGGTAGTTTGTAAAGTATACAAATCTCAAATGGCTAAATCTATCTGCTGAAAATAAAATTATTAGTATGTATTTGGTAACATAAGTTTAAGCAGAAAAGGAATAGTTTTAGATCAAATTTCTACTTACCCAATCGATTTTATCCACATTCCAATATTTTTTTAAATCTCGGAACTGTATTAGCATTCCCTTCAGTCCCACAACAATAATGCTTGCAAGGACACACTAGAAATAAAATGTAAGTTGAAGATGAAGCAACATAAAAATTGTAACGTAAATTTAGAAGGCCAAGGTATTTTATTGTTTTGTTTTTAAAGTACTTAATAGAGAAAAGCAGTCACCAATTAGAAGACAAAAGCAATGTTTGTTTTGTTTAAAACTAACCTATTACTGTACTTTAGGAAAATAATATATATTCTAGAAATTCATAAAGTAATATTTGTACAATTCTAAACAACAAGAACAAAAAGAAAATAAGTAAATTGTAAGGATGAATGTCATGAAGCTCAATGCCCTCTTAACTATACATACTCATGGTCATTTGTTTGAAATGTATTTGTTGCATGAAATTAAATATGTACATCATATATTTTCTTATAATTGCCTTAAATGTCAATTATCTGACTTCACCCGAAGATATTTATAACTCTCTTGAAAAGCAAACTTGATTATTGGAAGATTCTCCCATGGAAATGGTTTATTCTCACTACACACATGAAAAATTAGAATAACAAAGGATGGAGACAGGCTTTCATAAGCCCAGTGTTTTGCATTCCTTTGGTGCTTCAGCCTTATGAAGAAGAAGGTGAAACACTGGCACTAATGTTCTGAGTCACTTTGTATAACAGACATATCAACAATGGGAAGCTGTATTTTGTTTCCTATTTCCTTGCCTTAGCACATATGTTTTTCTAACAGTCAAAGTTTTAGTAAAATTTATACTTCTTATAACCAACTATGCCTAATTTCACCCTCCAGATGAGCACAGAATGAATCTATTTCCACAATGCCATTCTTACGTGAGAGCCAAAAACTTAAAAAGAAACAGCCACAGTACCCCCTCCCACGCCTGCCTCAAATGTAGCTTTCCATACCTCCCTCATTCAGACTTTACTTCTGTAACATGGTTTCTAGATTTATGATTATTGAGGTTATACTTCCAAGAAATTTTATATACAATGATTCTCATGAAAAGTTAAATTAAAAAGTAGATAGTGAAAAAGCACTACCGTACCATGGGCAGCCAGTAAAGCAAAGGTCCTATTGCATAGATGACTATAAGGATGAAAATGCAAGATATTAGACAAGCCACCTGTAAAATACAAGACAGACAAAAAGAAAAAAGAAAACCTTGAACTTTTTTATTATGTCAAAGTCATGGGTTGGGGGGATAATTCTTAGTTTATCTTGATTAGAAGAAACAAAATGTTGCAACATAACTGTTAAATTGCTTAGACTGTCATTATCTATATTTTGCAGCTGAGGGAAGTTGAATGTGACAGCCGACAAACTGGTGCAATCAAATTAAGTCAGTGATGAGAGAAAAGCAATTTCACACAAAGAAATAGGACACCATCAACTTTTATCACACATCACAGCGATGGCTTTTTTGTTTAATAGTGAAAGTGACATTTCAATTAAAAGTTCTTTAGCCTGTTGGTGTTTAGCCTGACTCCCCTCCTTATTTTGTAGGAGGTTGTTTGGGCAATAACTGAATATGTGGCTTAGGGTACTTCTGTGCTGATAATTTCCACTGAAGCATTTACCCTCTTATTTGGAGTTCTTTGTTAGTAAAGGCTCCAGTTGTGAAGTAGTTATATGGGATATGGGAGTGATCTCTGGCAGTGGAACAGGCTTCATTTTCCTAAGCCTGAAAGGCCATTAGTATTATGTTCTAACCAGCCAGCCTGCTGACAAAAAGCAATTCAGTTCACCTGACTCCTACAGCCATATTCCACTTGATGAAGAACTTGATTTCACAGAAGCAAATGTTCAGGACTTAATAAAATATTTGGCCAAACTGCCTTCCTAACAAGAGAAAAGAAGGCTTTCACAGGGCCACGAAGATGCCTAGAATATCATTATGGAGATATCAAAGGGAATTTGGACCTAGTAGAATTGCTTTAATTAAAAATAAATATATAAACAAACAATCAATATCAAAGGCTGGCAAAAACTCAGAGCAACTGGAATTCTCAGGCATTGCTGGTGGGAATGCAATATGGTACAGCCACTCTGAAACAGTTTGACAGTGTCTTATAAACTTATATATACGCTTACCTTATGACTCAGGACTGCCTAAGAGAAATGAAACATGTCCACGTGAAACCTAAATATGTATTTCTAGAACCTTTATTCATAAACACCAAAATCATAAATAACTAAAATATCAACCAATTGGTGAATAAATTGCAGTACATCTATACAATAAAATACAACTCAGCAATTTAAAAAAATATGGATGGGGAGCAAGATGGCTGAATAGGAACAGCTCCAGTCTCCAACTCCCAGCGCCAGCGACACAGAAGACCGGTGATTTCTGCATTTTCAACTGAGGTACTGGGTTCATCTCACTAGGGAGTCCCTGACAATCGGTGCTGGTCAGCTGCTGCAGCCCGACCAGCCAGAGCTGAAGCAGGGCGAGGCATCGCCTCACCTGGGAAGTGCAAGGGGGAAGGGAATCCCTTTTCCTAGCCAGGGGAACTGAGAAACACAACACCTGGAAAATCAGGTAACTCCCACCCCAATACTGCGCTTTAAGCAAACGGGCACACCAGGTGATTATATCCCACACCTGGCCAGGAGGGTCCCACGCCCACGGAGCCTCCCTCATTGCTAGCACAGCAGTCTGCAATCTAACCACAAGGCAGCAGTGAGGCTGGGGGAGGGGTGCCCGCCATCCCTGAGGCTTAAGTAGGTAAACAAAGACGCTGGGAAGCTCGAACTGGGTGGAGCTCACAGCAGCTCAAGGAAACCTGCCTGTCTCTGTAGACTCCACCTCTGGGGACAGGGCACAGCTAAATAACAACAACAACAACAACAAAAGCAGCAGAAACCTCTGCAGACGCAAATGACTCTGTCTGACAGCTTTGAAGAGAGCAGTGGATCTCCCAACATGGAGGCTGAGAACTGAGAAGGGACAGACTGCCTGCTCAAGTGGGTCCCTCACCCCTCAGTAGCCTAGCTGGGAGACATCCCCCACTAGGGGCAGACTGACACCTCACACCTAACACGGTGGAGTACACCCCTGAGAGGAAGCTTCCAAAGCAAGAATCAGACAGGTACACTCGCTGTTCAGCAATATTCTATCTTCTGCAGCCTCTGCTGCTGATTCAGGCAAACAGGGTCTGGAGTGGACCTCAAGCAATCTCCAACAGACCTACAGCTGAGGGTCCTGACTGTTAGAAGGAAAACTATCAAACAGGATGGACACCTATACCAAAACCCCATCAGTATGTCACCATCATCAAAGACCAGAGGCAGATAAAACCACAAAGATAGGGAAAAAGCAGGGCAGAAAAGCTGGAAATTCAAAAAATAAGAGCACATCTCCCCCTGCAAAGGAGCGCAGCTCATCGCCAGCAATGGATCAAAGCTGGATGGGGAATGACTTTGATGAGATGAGAGAAGAAGGCTTCAGTCCATCAAACTTCTCAGAGCTAAAGGAGGAATTACGTACCCAGCGCAAAGAAACTAAAAATCTTGAAAAAAGAGTGGAAGAATTGATAGCTAGAATAATTAATGCAGAGAAGATCATAAATGAAATGACAGAGATGAAAACCATGACACGAGAAATACGTGACAAATGCACAAGCTTCAGTAACCGACTCGATCAACTGGAAGAAAGAGTATCAGCGATTGAGGATCAAATGAATGAAATGAAGTGAGAAGAGAAACCAAAAGAAAAAAGAAGAAAAAGAAAGGAACAAAGCCTGCAAGAAGTATGGGATTATGTAAAAAGACCAAATCTACGTCTGATTGGGGTGCCTGAAAGTGAGGGGGAAAATGGAACCAAGTTGGAAAACACTCTTCAGGGTATCATCCAGGAGAACTTCCCCAACCTAGTAGGGCAGGCCAACATTCAAATTCAGAAAATACAGAGAACGCCACAAAGATACTCCTCGAGAAGAGCAACTCCAAGACACATAATTGCCAGATTCACCAAAGTTGAAATGAAGGAAAAAATCTTAAGGGCAGCCAGAGAGAAAGGTCGGGTTACCCACAAAGGGAAGCCCATCAGACTAACAGCAGATCTCTCGGCAGAAACTCTACAAGCCAGAAGAGAGTGGGGGCCAATATTCAACATTCTTAAAGAAAAGAATTTTCAACCCAGAATTTCATATCCAGCCAAACTAAGTTTCATCAGTGAAGGAGAAATAAAATCCTTTACAGATAAGCAAATGCTTAGAGATTTTGTCACCACCAGGCCTGCCTTACAAGAGACCCTGAAGGAAGCACTGAACATGGAAAGGAACAACCACTCCCAGCCATTGCAAAAACATGCCAAAATGTAAAGACCATCGAGGCTAGGAAGAAACTGCATCGACTAACGAGCAAAATAACCAGTCAATATCATAATGGCAGGATCAAGTTCACACATAACAATATTAACCTTAAATGTAAGTGGACTAAATGCTCCAATTAAAAGACACAGACTGGCAAACTGGATAAAGAGTCAAGACCCATCAGTCTGCTGTATTCAGGAGACCCATCTCACATGCAGAGACATACATGGGCTCAAAATAAAGGGATGGAGGAAGATCTACCAAGCAAATGGAGAACAAAAAAAAGCAGGGGTTGCAATCCTAGTCTCTGATAAAACAGACTTTAAACCATCAAAGATCAAAAGAGACAAGGAAGGACATTACATAATGGTAAAGGGATCAATTCAACAGGAAGAGCTAACTATCCTAAATATATATGCACCCAATACAGGAGCACCCAGATTCATAAAGCAAGTCCTTAGAGACTTACAAAGAGACTGAGACTCCCATACAATAATAATGGGAGACTTCAACACTCCACTGTCAACATTAGACAGATCAACGAGACAGAAAGTTAACAAGGATATCCAGGAATTGAACTCAGCTCTGCAGCAAGCAGACCTAATAGACATCTATAGAACTCTCCGCCCCAAATCAACGGAATATACATTCTTCTCAGCACCACATCGCACTTATTCCAAAATTGACCACATAATTGGAAGTAAAGCACTCCTCAGCAAATGTACAAGAACAGAAATTATAACAAACTGTCTCTCAGACCACAGTGCAATCAAACTAGAACTCAGGACTAAGAAACTCAATCAAAACCGCTCAACTACATGAAAACTAAACAACCTGCTCCTAAATGACAACTGGGTGTATAATGAAATGAAGACAGAAATAAAGATGTTCTTTGAAACCAATGAGAACAAAGACACAACATACCAGAATCTCTGGGACACATTTAAAGCAGTGTGTAGAGGGAAATGTATAGCACTAAATGCCCACAAGAGAAAGCTGGAAAGATCTAAAATTGACACTCTAACATCACAATTAAAAGAACTAGAGAAGCAAGAGCAAACACATTCAAAAGCTAGCAGAAGGCAAGAAATAACTAAGATCAGAGCAGAACTGAAGGAGATAGAGACACAAACAACCCTCCAAAAAATCAATGAATGCAGGAGTTGGTTTTTTGAAAAAATCAACAAAATTGACAGACCGCTAGCAAGACTAATAAAGAAGAAAAGAGAGAAGAATCAAATAGACGCAATAAAAAATGATAAAGGGGATATCACCACCGACCCCACAGAAATACAAACTACCATCAGAGAATACTATAAACACCTCTATGCAAATCAACTAGAAAATCTAGAAGAAATGGATAATTTCCTGGACACTTACACTCTTCCAAGACTAAACCAGGAAGTTTAATCCCCGAATAGACCAATAGCAGGCTCTGAAATTGAGGCAATAATTAATAGCCTACCAACCAAAAAAAGTCCAGGACCAGATGGATTCACAGCTGAATTCTACCAGAGGTACAAGAAGGAGCTGGTACCATTCCTTCTGAAACTATTCCAATCAATAGAAAAAGAGGGAATCCTCCCTGACTCATTTTATGAGGCTAACATCATCCTGATACCAAAGCCTGGCAGACACAACAAAAAAAGAGAATTTTAGACCAATATCCCTGATGAACATCGATGCAAAAATCCTCAATAAAATACTGGCAAACCGCATTCAGCAGCACATGAAAAAGCTTATCCACCATGATCCAGTGGGCTTCATCCCTGGGATGCAAGGCTGGTTCAACATTCGCAAATCAATAAACGTAATCCAGTATATAAACAGAACCAAAGACAAGAACCACATGATTATCTCAATGGATGCAGAAAAGGTCTTTGACAAAATTCAACAGCCCTTCAGGCTAAAAACTCCCAATAAATTCGGTATTGATGGATCATACCTCAAAATAATAAGAGCTATTTACGACAAACCCATAGCCAACGTCATACTGAATGGGCAAAAACTGGAAAAATTCCCTTTGAAAACTGGCACAAGACAGGGATGCCCTCTCTCACCACTCCTATTCAACATACTGTTGGAAGTTCTGGCTAGGGCAATCAGGCAAGAGAAAGAAATAAAGGGTATTCAGTTAGGAAAAGAAGAAGTCAAATTGTCCCTGTTTGCAGATGACATGATTGTATATTTAGAAAACCCCATTGTCTCAGCCCAAAATCTCCTTAAGCTGATAAGCAACTTCAGCAAAGTCTCAAGATACAAAATTAATGTGCAAAAATCACAAGCATTCTTATACACCAGTAACAGACAAACAGAGAGCCAAATCATGAATGAATTTCCATTCATAATTGCCTCAAAGAGAATAAAATACCTAGGAATCCAACTTACAAGGGATGTAAAGGACCTCTTCAAGGAGAACTACAAACCACTGCTCAGTGAAATCAAAGAGGACACAAACAAATGGAAGAACATACCATGCTCATGGATAGGAAGAATCAATATCGTGAAAATGGCCATACTGCCCAAGGTGATTTATAGATTCAATGCCATCCCCATTAAGCTATCAATGAGTTTCTTCACAGAATTGGAAAAAATTGCTTTAAAGTTCATATGGAACCAAAAAAGAGCCCGCATTGCCAAGACAATCCTAAGTCAAAAGAACAAAGCTGGAGGCATCACGCTACCTGACTTCAAACTATACTACAAGGCTACAGTAACCAAAACAGCATGGTACTGGTACCAAAACAGAGATATAGACCAATGGAACAGAACAGAGTCCTCAGAAATAATACCACACATCTACAGCCATCTGATCTTTGACAAACCTGAGAGAAACAAGAAATGGGGAACGGACTCCCTATTTAATAAATGGTGCTGGGAAAATTGGCTAGCCATAAGTAGAAAGCTGAAACTGGATCCTTTCCTTACTCCTTATACGAAGATTAATTCAAGATGGATTAGAGACTTAAATGTTAGACCTAATACCATAAAAACCCTAGAAGAAAACCTAGGTAGTACCATTCAGGACATAGGCATGGGCAAGGACTTCATGTCTAAAACACCAAAAGCAAAGTCAGCAAAAGCCAAAATTGACAAACGGGATCTCATTAAACTAAAGAGCTTCTGCACAGCAAAAGAAACTACCATCAGAGTGAACAGGCAACCTACAGAATGGGAGAAAATTTTTGCAATCTACTCATCTGACAAAGGGCTAATATCCAGAACCTACAAAGAACTGAAACAAATTTCCAAGAAAAAAACAAACAACCCTATCAAAAAGTGGGCAAAGGATATGAACAGACATTTCTCAAAAGAAGACATTCACACAGCCAACAGACACATGAAAAAATGCTCATCATCACTGGCCATCAGAGAAATGCAAATCAAAACCACAATGAGATACCATCTCACACCAATTAGAATGGCAATTATTAAAAAGTCAGGAAACAACAGGTGCTGGAGAGGATGTGGAGAAATAGGGACACTTTTACACTGTTGGTGGGATTGTAAACTAGTTCAACCATTATGGAAAACAGTATGGCGATTCCTCAAGGATCTAGAACTAGATGTACCATATGACCCAGCCATCCCATTACTGGGTATATACCGAAAGGATTATAAATCATGCTGCTATAAAGACACATGCACACATATGTTTATTGCAGCACTATTCACAATAGCAAAGACTTGGAATCAACTCAAATGTCCATCAGTGACAGACTGGATTAAGAAAATGTGGCACATATACACCATGGAATACTATGCAGCCATAAAAAAGGATGAGTTTGTGTCCTTTGTAGGGACATGGATGCAGCTGGAAACCATCATTCTTAGCAAACTATCACAAGAAGAGAAAACCAAACACCGCATGTTCTCACTCATAGGTGGGAACTGAACAATGAGATCACTTGGACTTGGTAAGGGGAACATCACACACCGGGGCCTATCAAGGGGAGGGGGGAAGGGGGAGGTATTGCACTGGGAGTTATACCTGATGTAAATGACGAGTTGATGGGTGCTGACGAGTTGATGGGTGCAGCACACCAACATGGCACAAGTATACATATGTAACAAACCTGCACGTTATGCCCATGTACCCTAGAACTTAAAGTATAATAATAATAATAAATAAATAAATAAATAAATAAATAAATAAATAAATAAAAATATGGATGAAATTCAAAATCATTGAGCTAATGAAAGAACCTAAACACAAAAGACTACATACTATAAGATTTCATATATATGACATCCTAAAAAAAGATAAATTATAGGATGCTAGAGGCTGAAGGTAGAGGCAAAGAATTAACTACAGGCTGGGCGCGGTGGCTCAAGCCTGTAATCCCAGCACTTTGGGAGGCCGAGACGGGTGGATCACGAGGTCAGGAGATCGAGACCATCCTGGCTAACACCGTGAAACCCCGTCTCTACTAAAAAATACAAAAAACTAGCCGGGCGAGGTGGCGGGCGCCTGTAGTCCCAGCTACTCGGGAGGCTGAGGCAGGAGAATGGCGTAAACCCGGGAGGCAGAGCTTGCAGGGAGCTGAGATCTGGCCACTGCACTCCAGCCTGGGCGATAGAGCGAGACTCCGTCTCAAAAAAAAAAAAAAAAAAGAATTAACTACAAAGGAGTATAAGAAAACTTTTTACGGTGATAGAAATATTCTATATCTTGATTTTACTTGTTATACAGCAATTTTTTTTTCAAAAAAGTGAACCATATACCTTAAAAGGATAAATTTTACTATATCTAAATTATACCGCCATAAACCTTATTTTTAGTAATAATAAAAAAAAAAAAGAAACCTGGGAAGAGATCTCTAACAATTGCTTACATGTGTATGTCCACACCCAGGGTCAGTCCAGCACCAGCACTTGTCCTAACCTCGTACTCTTAAAAGATGTATATATGGGAAGAGGGAGAGTGGAGTGGCAGTAGCTGTAATTATTCTGCTAAGCAAGCAGTCGTTCAGGGCCTTTCCCTGTTGGGAGAGGCTGAGGGAGTCTGTTCTCCCTTCCATAGTTTGTGTAACTCATCACAAACACTCTTCAGCATCCAAAGGGGAAAAACAATTCTTACTTGGGAATTAAATCAGTAGGGGAACTAATGATTGTCCATAAAAGAAGTTATAGTACACCAAATTGTCACTACACTGATCATTTAGGAGTAATTGGTGATTTTACATAAGAATTTTTAAACAATAAAATATGATGCCTGTCATTCTACTAGACTGCAAACAGGTAGGTGTCAGAGTGCAGCTCACAGGATCCAGTCAGAGAGCTCAATCAGTGATCCAGTAAATCCATGTTTGTATGAAAAGAAAAAAATACTAACAGCTAAGGTTTATTTTAAGACAAAAGACAATGGCACCCTTTTTGTGGGACTCTTCACTCATATCTTGACAATGTACCTGACACCAAAGCCCTGAATCTTAGGAGATGGAATGAACTTTGGACAGTTGCAGTTGCAACTACTTGGAAGGATCTGAGACACAGAGAGGCAAAGTCATTATGCCAAGGTCATAGAACTAGGGAGTTCGAAAGCATGAAGGTAATATGTACTGAATTGGGATCCAAGAACACCAAATATATTTTAAGGTTCCCAAATTTATTATAATACACTAAAGCTGTTATAGAAATTACAACCTAACCAAATAATTCTATTTTAAAACAGTAAATCACAACTACATTTGGGCTTTTCTCTAATAATATTTATCTTTTATTTACATGGTGCTTTGTATGTTCATCAACAACAATTGAACTACAATTTCAGTCTTGTAATCAAAATAAGTCAAGAGTTAAATGGATCTTATTTGGCAAAGGGTGACAAACTATGGGTGAAAAAGACTATTTACCTTAAATGGTAAGTCATGTAATGAAATAGACCATAAACAAATGGATTATGTTAGCTCCCTTAATGCATTTGCCTCATCATTGTTGATGCCCTTGGTCAAAAGATAAGTTCATCTAATCAGACAAGAAACTCTTACCAGCTCTGCGCAGCGTATATACTCCCCAGTCATGGAAATTTATAATATTATAGTGTCTGCCCTCAAAGCTCTCAAAATACTGGTATTCTTTCTCTTCATAAAGAAGAAGCCAGGACACTGATATTTGGATTTGTAAAAATATCTTTGAGATTATGCAATGAAAGCCATCATTCCATAATTGGCCAACTCAGTACATTCAAAAAGAGCTCAAATTAAGATCAGATATTTGTAGTGTATAAAATAGAATTCTCTAACTTCAGGATTCCATAATAACCCACTTAAGCTATATTTCAAGTATCATCTACTTTCTTCGTATATTTTACTTGGCATATGAGGTAATATTTTCTTGCATTTCTCTGACCTACCTTGAGAAAAATTTGAAAAACAAGTTAAAACCAGAACAAAAGAGATGAGCTTGTTCCTTTTTTAATTGCAGAAAACAAAACAAAACTAGCTCCTTCTTAATAAGTTTCAGGTTGGCTTCTACTGCAATTAGTAAAGCGTTCACACAATTACCCACTGGGCAAACACTGGCTAGGATTTTACTCTTTAACTCTTTCTTTCCATGTCATACCAACTAAATGTCCAAATATATTTTTGCTTGAAAATCATAACTACTGAAATTTAAGAGTTAATTCTGCATAAAAGATAATGAAATAATCTATATTTTATTCTTGTTATGTTCTCAAACAATTATTTTATATGCTGTGTGTTAGTTACAAAGATGACTGTACATGCATTTTTATTATCCATACCTTTATATTTGGTTGGGAGTGGAGGGAGATACCAGTCATTTACTTCCTAAGTAGTCGTCAAAGAATGCGTAAGTAGTTCTTGAACTCACTGCATGCGCAGTCTTGTGGAAAGTAGTGGAATGGCAAAAGAAATGGGAAAGGGCAGAAAGAAAAAAAGAGAGAGATGACATCGGATAACTAAAGCTAGATTAAGAAGGTTTTAAAAGAGATGAAAGCAATTAGCCAAATTTTGAAAGAATCAAGGAATACAATTTGGTGAATTAGAATGCAGAGACAATCTCAGTGTCGCAGAAAAACATGCCAGCTGTTGTTTTCAGTCGTGGCTGAGCTGCCTGTGCAGCAGACACAGTCTCTCATCCCTCCTGGTTATGCCTCCCGAGCTCCCTGCAGAGCACCAGCGGATCTCCTCTGTTGGAAGTGAAGAGAAACATGCAGGGAAGAAAGCCAGGGGACACTGAGCTGCCTCCCATACTTAACCATTCTTTAGAGGGAAGGAGAAAAGGAAGAAGTGTAACATTTTTTGTGCTATTTGTCTAATCTGTGCCACAAATTTCTTATTCTCTTAAAGGCCTTTCTTAGATATGCATGCTTTGGGTGTCACATCTAAAAGGGGTCACTGTAAAAAGGGTTTCTTCATAAAGGAAGATAGAATTGTGTGTAATAACCAGGGCACTTGGTATTAAATGATCAGTAACTCTTGTTCCAATTCAAACATTTGGTTTCATTTTCTAAAGCACTGAAAGTCTTTACCATCAGCTCACTTCTAGATAAAATTGTCCTAAATTCACTGTCAAAACAGCCACATATGGCTCTTGAGGACTTGAAATGTGGCTAGTTCATATTAAGGTATGCTGAAATCTAAAATACCAGATTTTGAAGCCTTGTACCAAGAAGAAAGTAATGTTAAAATATCATTAATAACTTTTAAATTATTAACTTTGAAATATTAATATTAAAATGATAATATTCTGACTCCACTAGGTAAATTAAAATATAAAATAAAAATTATCAATTTCTTGTACTTCAAAAATGTGGCTACTAGAAAATTTAAATTATCTGTGTAGCTCATATTATGTTTCTGTTCAATAATGCTTCTCCAAAGTGTATGATCCTAAGCCTGGTTTTAAATGGAATTTTCTGTAAATGTGCAATATTAAGCAGTAATAAAAAAAAAAACTGTCCAGCCTGACCAGTCTCTTCTAATGTCAGCAAAACTGGTAGTTTTCTCTTACAGTTATTGGAAGCTCTCATTTCTCATTCGTTCTTTTCTGTAGTAGTTATCTAACACCTACCACATGCCAGGTCCTGGGCTAGCCACTGAGGATACACTGAACCAAACCAGACAAGGTTCTCCAGTAGCTTTAAGTCAAGGATAGAAGGATGACATCAATCACATAATCACACTAATGAACATTTAATGTCAAATGGCACTAAGGACGTTGACAAAGAGGAAGACGACAGACCCAGAAGTGGCAGTGTGATACGAAGGATGGGAGGAATTCACATAGAGAGGAAGGGAAAGGCAGCCTCAAAGACAAAGGGAACTGACACTGGAACCCACAAGGGCTGGAGAAGGACTAGGTCTGAGAATGAGGCGGAGAACAGGCCAAGAGGAGGCTGTGCCAGGAGGCACTCAGTGCCTGGTAGACAGCAGAATGGTCTGAATTCTAAGACCTATGCAAAGCCTTTCAAGGGCTTTAAGCAAAAATAACATGATCATTTGCATTTTGTAAAGATAACTTTCCACAGAAATACCATTTCTACAGAAAGACCAGAAATGTTTCTGAGTAAAAGTCAGTTGGTAAATTCATTAACAAGTGTAAGATGATTATCACTGATCCTTTGATTGGTTGTCATTAGCCTAAAAATTGAAGATTGTTTGTCATCTACGTCAATTTATGAGATATAAATCTAGTCCCTAAGAGAGTCAGAGCCATTTAAGGGGTTCTTCTGTGAAGTCATGTTACATAGAAAATTGCTTTCACAAATAGCCTATTTAGAACAAAACTTTTAAGGCTTGGCTAGCATAGTGCTTTCTCGGAACCATGTCAGTTATCAGTTTTACCCACATAAACTTAACACTTGCAATGTTAAAGGTCTGAAATGACTACCATGGGAAAGCATCTTCAATTTGAGTATGCACATTAAATCAGATTCTTTCCCTGTGCAATTTAATGGGAGCTGTAGAAAAGATTAGTGACCATCTCAACAAGCAGAGGAGCATGAAAATATTCTGCCACTGAGCTTTGTTTTCCCGGACTAGTGTTTTGTCAGATATCTTTCATTTCTTTTGAAGTCTGATGAATAGAATACCAAGCAGAAAAATAAATTCCTATTAAATAAAAAGTGCTTAGAAAAGTTCTGTTGTACTAGTCATTCAAACGTGTGGCCTCCAGAACAGAGAAGAGAAGGGGCACTGCTTTATCCCAACCATATTAATCAAACATATGTACACCCAACTCAAGTAAAAAAAAAATCCCAATTTAAAATAAGCATAAAGCTTTCTCAAATTATTCTCTTTCAGACACACAATATTAAAGATTACAAAGATGAATCATATAGTTTGATTATTACTAAAATAATAATTAGAAAAGCAGGGAAATGCCTAAGGAAACCCCAGTTATGGAACACATTCAAAGTGGAAACACTTCGACGATTCTATTTCAACCTTCTCTGCCCACGTGATAAATGAATATGTTAACTTGTTCAAGATCCTGCCGCACAGTGAAGGGGCAACTTGGACTAGAAAACCGTCTCATTGCGTCTCGACCATACCAGGATGTTTTAATATTAAATGTTAAGAAAAAGTTCTAAATATATTTAATTATTTTTTAAATAATACTAATAATAAAATCAATGATCACTGTTAACATTTTAAGGACATTTAGTGCTCAACCATTGCGCTAAATAAGCATTATTTACTCCTTTAGTTGTTGCAGTAATTCTACTTTAACAACCAAGTCTACTTATGCCAGAGAGGTCAAGTTACTTGTGCAAAGTCACTTCACTAGTGGTGGGGCCAAGGTACAAGCCCAGGCTCCGGAGCCTAACGCCGAACCACTCACTGTGTTTATTGAGCCTGACTATGAAGAGAGAAACATAATACATTCACTCCGGTAAGAAACCAGGAAGAAATTACTATAGAATCCAGCTGGCACAATAACTCACACCGGTAATCCCAACACTGGGAGTCTGAGATTGGAGGATTTCTCAAAGCCAGGAGTTCAAAATAAGCCTGGTCAACAAAGCAAGACCTTTATCAGTACTAAAAATTGAAGAAAAAAAAAATACGCAAGTGTGGTGGTGCATGCCTGTTATTCCAGCTACTCTGGATACTGAGGTGAAAGGATCACTTCAGCCCACGAGTTTGAGGCTACAGTGAGCTGTAGTGGTGCCACTGCACTCCAGCCTGGGCAACAGAGCAAGACTCTGCCAAAATTAAAAAAAAAAAAAAAAAAAAAAAAAAAAACTGCTATAGGAACCTAGGATTTTACAGATAGAAGAGTCATCAGAGTGGGGAATAATATTTAAGTTCACTGCATATTAAACCTTCAAATTTAGATCACAAAAATTTGAGAGTATAGTTTGCAAAAACATTTACACCACTACAAAAGATGACCCTACACTTGAAAATCCTAGCTGTGTAAAAATCCATCAGATTATTTGTGCCATATAAACCAAGGTTGAATGAGGATTTTACTTCTTAGCTGATGAGTTGTGGCAATTATTTGTCAAATTACAATACATTCAGCATTGGTTACTGCTTCCTTTCATGTACTCTATGATACACTGATATGAGTTTTATTAGTTGGTTTTATGCTATATTTTAATTTAAATCTTTAAGGATTTAATTTAATCCCAGTGTTGGGATTACTGGTGTGAGTTATTGTGCCTGCTGGATTCTATAGTTACTTATTCCTGGTTTCTTACCAGAGTGAATGTATTATGTTTCTCTCTTCACAGTCAGGCTCAGTAAACACAGTGAGTGGTTCGGTGTTGGACTCCAGAACCTGGGCTTGTACCCTGGCCCCACCACTAGCGAAGTGACTTTGCACAAGATTTAAAGATATTTTAATATCTGCTGATCACTTGCCCACAAAGTCAAAAACCACATACTTTTCAAAATTAATTATTCTACAACCTAAAATAGTATTCAATATGGAAGACTCCCAATGAATGTTTGAAATGGCACAAATAATGTTTTAAAGGTTCTCATCTGATTCCTATCTTAAACATAAATTGTTTTAATAATGGTTAGCTGTTAATGTTAATTTTTTACACTAAGATACTCATTATTTTTCTTATAAGAAATAGTGGCTAAGGACACAAGTTTTGGAGCAAATCTATCTGGGTTCCAATCTCAGCTCTGTCATTTACTACCTCTATGACCTGGGTAGGTTACTTTAACCTTCTTTTCCTCAACATTCTCATGTAGAAACTGAGGATAATAATTACACCTCCTTCTTAAGGTTACTAAATCATTACAGGTTTAATTTTTCATAGGATTAAACAAGTTCATTTATAACAAAAATATGACAGCCAATGCCTGGCTCACAACTCAATATCTTTTCCACCACCGCCATCATCATCATCAATAGCATCATCTTCATCACTAGGATTGTCATCACCACCATTATCATCATCATCATCATCATCATCATCATCATCATCATCATCATCATCTTACCAGTACCCAGCAGAATGCCTGGTATATCACAGGCTCTCAATACATGTCAAATTGATTTTGAGTTCCTAAAAAATATAATAATTGTTTAACCTAAAATATGTGCTGATATCTTATCATACATTTAAATACCTGTACAACTCTATAGACAGAAATTTCAGTGTCAGTGACTGATTTCTTTTTCATATAATCTATTTTATTTATTTAAAGGAAGTTAAAAATGGGCAAACGTCATGTTGACCATTTAGATTAGAAAGAAAGAAAGAGAGAGGCACCACTAGAGGGAGCTTTGGCCTCAAAGGTTGCTAACCACAAAGCTGCAATCTGTACAGAATTTTTTAGTTTGCTTGTTGAATCCTTAGCTTTTGGAAGTGTCATTTATAGGAAAGAGATGAGAGAGAGAAGGACTTTCTTAAAACAACTTAGAAAAAAATTAAATTAGTGAAAATATTTTCAGGGCTTTAAAGAGAAGCTAGCTCTTCCCACTCTCCTAGAATGGGAGTAAAGGCCTAGCAGAACTTTGTCCCTGCGGAACAATTCAGTTACCTGTGTCTTTGCTCCTGTGCTGTACAGGCCAGCAGTCCTTCCCATGGCAGCAGCACTTGGTATGCAGAAGAAAAATGAAGAAACTATATTGCTGAGGCCATGGGCCAAAAATTCCTGCAAGATTCATAATGAGAGAATATAAAATATCTTAATCATAATCAACTTTTAGAGACTGCAGGTACAATTTGTCACATAATGAGGCTTGTTTGTATTCAGATTTTGTTCTCCCCACCAGTTGGGATTCAACAATTACAATACAAATAGCTAACATTTATTGGGTGCTTACAATGAGCAAGTAATTGTTCTCAAGCACTTTAGTCTTTTAATCCTCATAACAACCTTATAGGGAAATACTATGTTTTGTAATGCTCTCTGTCATCAATTTCTCCTCCATCTTTAAGTCACCCCAGTCAGGTTTTTCTTCTCATCATTTCACAAATGACCTTCACAATGCTAAACCAATTATTCATTCTTGGCTTCCCTTGCCTAAAAGAGGCATTTGGCTGAGCACGGCAGCTCATGCCTACGATCCCAGCACTTTGGGAGGCTGAGGCAGGATGATCTCTTGAGATTGGAAGTTTGAGACCAGCCTGAGCAACATAGCAAGGCCCCATGTTTTAAAAATGAAAAAAAAAAAAGTTGCCAGGCATGGTGGTGCATGCCTGAAGTCTCAACTACTGGGGAGGCTAAGGTGGGAGAATGACTTGAGCCCGGGAGGTTGAGGTCGCAGTGAGCCACGATCATGCCACTCACTCCAGCCTGGTCAACAGAGTGAGCCTTATCTCTAGAAAAGAAAAATTTAAAATAAATAAATAAATGGAGGAGCTAAGCAGGTATGGGAGAGAACAGAATTCCCAGAAAAGGGAAGAGCAAGTGTAAATATCCGTAGCCAGAAGCATGACTAGTGGGTTCAAGGAGAAACAAGGTAATGTTGCTAGCACAGAGTATAAAAGGGTATGAGACCAAAGAGGAAAAGAGTATTCACAGGTTATGTAGAGCCTTGTAAACCATGAGAGAGGCTCTTACTCTGAGTGTGACCGGAAGCCACTGGAAGGTTTCGAGTAAAAGAAAGACATGGTCTGCGTTGCTCACCATTGTATCCTTTGTACCTAGACCAGTGCCTGCTATATATTAGGTTCAACATATATCTGTGGAATGAATAAATCTACTTTTGTAAAGATGAGAAAATTGGCGCACAGAGAAGATTAAGGTCACATAGTGTGAAAATGAGATTTACACACAGGTAGTTCGATATTCATAAACTACCACACTGCAACTTCTCTGTAGACCAGCACAGCTCTGTAGAACCACCATGACAGGACTTGAAACAGGACATGGGCAAATGTATTTTCAGAAATATGATCAGTGTAATCTACATCCCTTGGTATTCTAAGAATAGACCCTCACATTCTTTAGGTTTTTTTACTAAAAGTAATACTAGTGTTATTTGTACTTAGAAATCCATAATTATTAAACATTAGCATGCAATAATAAATCTGTTTGGATTCTCTCCTAAAAACAAATCAAAAAGAACATCATGATGCCTTTTATTTTAACAAAAATGAAAGGTATTATGAACCATCAATGCCAGGTTTTTAGCTTCCTATGAATGATTTTGATATTTTTCTTTTGTTTTGTTCAACCCACTCTTGCTATACAGTTAGGAAAGTTTTATTTTTCATAAGTTCAACATTTTTGGATCTGGGACTGCACAGTGCAGTGATACAACTGGAGTGGAGAGGGGCTGGGGGCACACTCCACCTGGTTGTCATCAATTGAATATTTGAATTTTTTGGCAGATCCTTGAGCAAGAGCCAGTGAGGCCACATAGCCTACAAGTGCCACTCCAAAAGCTTCAGTGATTACAGCAGAGAGGATGTTCATCGGGGGAGCTCTAGGTGAAGGAATTCTGTGGAAAGAAGGACCATATTGAAGTCATCAAACTTCATGTAATTTCTGTAACAACTTGCAATGAATTTAACTGTGGTAATGACTCTGAAGTTTACATAGACTAAGTGAAATACCCATGAGAAAACCAAACAGCCTTGCCCTTAGAAGCCCTTTGTTTTCAACATTATTTAGCAGAAAAGCAAAATTACAAGGAACACCACAGGGACAGCTCCATGCATTTAACTGGCATTTACGCCCAGGGAATTCAGATTACACCACAGAAATTCTGACTCTACAGAAATTTCCTGTATCAGAACAAAAGCAAATCTGGAGCATTCTTTCATTCGAACCTTTCCAAAATTTATTTGGCTGGTGTTGAAGACTGTATTTCCTCCCTTGAATACTACAGTGCTGTATGCAAACACTGGTTTACTGTGAGCTACAATTCTTGAGTTAATCCCTAAATTTGCCATTGAGTTCATTATCTTAACTATGTTTTTAACTCAATCCTTTCACAGTACACTTAACTATGCCTTACATCCATTAAGAAAAATATGTATAAAGGCTCCATCTAACTAACCCTCTGTTTCAAAATATAGGAGCATAGTTGTTTTTCCATTTCAAAGAACTGTTTAAAATATTTTTCTCAAATAATACCCAGCCCTTGTCTAATTGTCTTTTGAAAACCGCTTGAGCCAAATTATCATTATTTATTTATCCCTGATGATTCCTTGGGAGACTTACCAAATAAATAAATAAATAAATAAATAAATACATACATACATACATACATACATACATAAATCCCTTAGGCAATAGTGGAAGAAAACTGGAAGAGAATTCATGCTGATTTTTAATACCCGGTATGTAAGTAGAATGCTTGGCCCTTTCATAATACCTATTTTACTTAATTCTCCCAACAACCTCCAAACCAAGCATCATTATACCCACTGTATGGAGGAGAAAACATTTTGAGAAAGGTTAGGTAATAGTTATCTAATATCACTATTAGAGGTGAACGGCAGAGCTGGAATGCAATCTCAGCTCGACTTCTGTTCAAAGCCATGTTCTTGTTATAATTCCTTTAGCAGAAGGGTCTGGAAAGGTCACTCAAAATAAAGGAGAATTAGAGGTGATGGAGGAGAGGCACGACTTTTTTTTATTTTAACCCACCGACTTAAGTTTACCATTAAGACAAATTGATTTATATCATTACAGGTTATTATGCTATACAAAATCATTTCAAAGTAAAATAACTTAGTTTCATGAAGACTGAGTGAGCCTAATTATTAATAACAACAAAATGGCATAAAAGGAATAACAAATTGGCTTTCAAAGGTAGAAAAGCAGGAATCTTCGAGAAAATTCAATTTGATTCATATAATCAACATTAGCCTATGTCTATATGTGCTAGAGACAGGATTTTTAACATTCCCTTTTTAATTCCTGAGAATTTTTCTACTGTTTCTCCATTTTCATGTAATTAGAAACCAAAATTTGGGATTGGAAGATAAAAATTTATAGGATTCAACAATTGTAACTTTGCCCCAAATTCATAATTATCAGTGTACATGTAATGCAGTCCATTCAAATGGAATAACCCATAAGATACTGTCCTCCTTCCCTCATATATTTTCATTTTCTTTCAGCCCATATGTGGTACAACCTTTTGCTCATTTAGGGTGAACATCTATTTTGTTAAACTCCTCCTTAGTGGTGAGAGGAAGGCTAAAGCCAGCTAGGGAACTACTCCTTCTTCTCCACTTCCACTATTTCATGATTATATACTACCCAGGCCTAGGGTTTGCTATTTCAGATGATGATTGTCTACTTTTACTATGATTTAACTGAAATGAAAATAGTCATAGAATATGTGTGGTGGGGAAGAGATAGGGCTGACTAAATCCCAGATCATAACTAATTTGCAAAGTCAATGCCCTCTATTTTGTTAATAATATATTTGCAAATATTTCCCACACCTTTTACCTGAAGTAATGCTGAAGTAACATCCTTAGTAATAGGTGAAGTCTAGGAAGTTACTCTTTCTCAACACATGAAGTGTGTGTTTCTATCATTTTGTAATAGAAATTAATTAGAATTAAGAAATGAAATATTCATACCCACCCACTCCCTGTCCCTTTCTCCATCAAAAATAAACAAACAAACAAATAATATTTTTTTAAAAAAAGACTACATTACCCTTGTGGAATACGACCAACTACTTCTAATCCATAGGTGTTTTCCATATTGGTGCAATAACAAGCAAATGATGCAGCAATAATCTGTGTGGTTCCATTTGCAAAAAGAAAAAATATACATTAATGACCTCTCAAACACCTTCAAACAATTTTTAAAAGTAAATATTGTTATCATGTCACATAAACATCAAGAATAATCTAGCAGTTGCACAGACTTTTAAAAATAAACAAAATATTAAAAGTCAAGAAGTCACTCAGTTTTGAGAGCACTGACAGTCTCCAAATTAGATGACATCCCAATCGTATGGCTTTTCTAATATCTTACCCTTGTCAACCTAATTATGTCCAATTTTGAAGGGGAAAAACTACAGGATACAGGAGTGTGTGTGTGTGCATGAAGACAGCACAATCCAACCTAAATACTTGCCTCCCATGATATGAAGGGATGCTTCGTAAGACAGCACGTTTTCTCTCCATGACAGCAGCCTTTCAAGAGTTTGAGATATTGTATTAACATTCCTAATCCATGTTAGTAATCAAAGATGATTTGCAGTCTCCTTGAATATTTTTAAATTTTTAGCTTTTATGATTTCTTATAGTGAAACATGCTGCTTCACAGCCTGCTGGGCTCAATGCTTTTAAAATGACCCCTATGGAGTTTCAGATACCCTATCCTTCTGTTACTGACATATGCTAAGAAAGGTTACATGTTCCCTGCCTATACCCATAATCATCTTTAATATGCATATCAAAGCCCAGTTCACCAGCCACTGCATTCTACTGTTTTCCATCGATTTTCATTTTTCTGATAATTTTAATAGATATTAAAAATTTCACATGATTATGGTATCAGTTTGGAGTAATTCGTCTTGTAAAAGAGACATATCAATAATTCACTTAAAGTACAAATTTACAATATACATGGCCAGAAAAAAAGTATAACAAATACACACTAGCAAAATAAGGAATATCTAATAATCAATGCCCAATAATATAATTTTGTAGGTTTTTTCCCTATTCCTGTTGTTCTGTTCTCTATGATGATATTTAGCTGAATTTGCAGAGGTTTTTAAAACATAAAATAGGCTTAAAAAGCAAAACACCCTGAAGACTTAAAGAAAAAGATAAAAAGCAACAAAACCATAAAGGTGATATTGTTAAACTTTATAAATATTGTGATACAATAGTAGCATTTTCTAAAGAAGCTAGTAATAGCTAAAGATTCAGGCTATTAGTTTAGAATCAGACATATTAACATATTTAAAAATTCCTATGCCAATTAATAAATTATAATTGCTCATAATCATCATGAAACATCTATTCTAGGTCAGAAAATAATGAGAGTTGTAAAGAAAATATGCCATAGCTACCAGATACTGGATTCCTATTGAAAATGGAGGTATACAGGGTGTTTGATACACAGTTAATACTAAAATTAAGTGCTCTATCTACTGAATTAGCCTTTCAGACAGTGTTTTATTCCTGGCTGTATTTCTTTACCAAAATTAAACTTTCCTTATCAGTTGAGTAATTGGT
Organism: Rhinopithecus roxellana; assembly: GCF_007565055.1. Taxonomy (NCBI): domain Eukaryota; kingdom Metazoa; phylum Chordata; class Mammalia; order Primates; family Cercopithecidae; genus Rhinopithecus; species Rhinopithecus roxellana. The sequence continues at coordinate 55,217,264 of NC_044557.1, read as the reverse complement.
CCGTCTTCAATATTAATTCAATATGCGTGTATAAGGCCAGTACTGCCCTTAGACCTGGGCAAGAGGGGATTGCACCCCAGGTGTGACTAGTGCTTTAGAGCAGCAGTCCCCATCCTTTTTGTGCAAGACAATTTCTTCATGAACAAGGTTGGGAGAGGAGGTGGGAGATGGTTTGGGGATGATGATGCTGTTCCCACCTCAGATTATCAGGCACTAGGTTCTCATAAGGAGCATGCAGCCTAGATCTCTCACATGCACAGTTCACAACAGGGTTTGTGTTCCTCTGAGAATCTAATGCTGCCACTGATCTGACAGGAGGCGGAGCTCAGGCATGTTCTTCTGCTGTGTGGCCAGGTTCCTAACAGTCCATGAACTGGTACCAGTCCATGGCCCAGAAGCTGGGAACCCCTGCTTCCAAGGGTTCTAATCTGACTTCTTCCAACTGTAGACTTTCCCACAAGAAGGGAGCTCTGTGGGAGTAGGGAGTTTGTTCCCAACTCAAACCTGTACCCTTCTTTCTGAAACACAATCTGGATACTCAAGAATCTATCATTCCCTGCCCAAATGGCCTTCTGCCTGCTTGCAGGGCACCTTCTGGAAGTCCATCCTCCCAGGGTGGCTCAAGAAAGTTGGCAAAGAGACAGTCGTAGTGGTGATGGAGTGGTGATGTGTTTGGAGCCTGGATGTGAGGACAGAGGTGTCCACACATATACATATGAATCCCCTGGCAGGTGGGATAGAGCTGGAAAGTGAAGAGAGGGAGAGGGAAGAGTGGTCTCCCCACTCTGCCCCATACTGGCAGAATATAAATGACTAGGAAAATTCTCTGTTCTAACCTGGCTTTCAAAGTCACCACTAAGGGAGAAAACAGAATCTGTTATATTTAACATTTTGATCTATAACTTACAAGTATTGGGGCTTGCATTGGTACTTTTGCCTTGGGTCTTAGAAATGTTAGGGATAACACGTATATAAGGAATACCTTTAATCTTATTGTAAGAATAATTGTAACTGGTTTTGCAGAGAATAAGCAACTGTTTTACTACCAGCTTAACAGCCTTCCTCCCTAAGGTTATTTTCAATTTTTGGTTTTATGAAACTTATGCAATATAGCTTCCCAAGATATAATGAGCATTTATTAATATCTACAGGACTTCGAGATAAGATGGTATGTTTCACAGTTGTTGCTGTGAAAACTAATAATCATAGTACTCTGTATTTTTATGACTTATTTGAAACACACACACATACATATTATATAAATCACATATGTCATATAGATCTCAACAAATTATCAAGAGTATAGGATAATACATGGCCTAGTTATGGAGAGAAGCATTTTGTATTAGTTGTATAGAAATGAGTCATAGCCTTCAGAGTCTATTTCCAATGTGCTAGCCTTATAATTGTACATAAACCTACATAATTTCAACAATTAGAAGGAATATTTTAATAGATGAAGTTATTCAGACAACATTTATCATATACATGTATAACTCAAAGATCATTAAAATACTAAAGCCAACTGATAGTAAATTAGTAGACTGTGGTTATATGCTAAGATTTTATTTTCAACTTAATGCTTTGTATAATTAAGAGTTCCCATTAGAGGTTCTTGAAATTTCAAAATATATTTTCTAATGCCACAAGCCTTAGGAGCAAAACGTAATGTATTGCTTTTCCAGGTACAACAAAAAAATATTTCAGAGAACTAGCTTTGGCCAATGAAAATCATGAGCATCCTTTCAATGACGCAAAATTAGGTAAGTAACAAAAACCTTTCAATCATGAATGAACATTTATCAATTGATAATATTTCTATACATATTTCATAGGTGCCATATAAATAGGAAATGATATCATATTTTATTAATTTACAGAAGAACATGCCAGAGACATTTTGAGTCTCACCCTTATAAGTACCTCCTTATTTAAGATTTTAAGCTATATGTTCTCTTATTTATATAAAAAATTATAAGCATACGAGAAATGTTGTATAAATTAAAAACATGTGTGCCTTCTTTTTTAATTTATTGACTCAAAATGTTTCCTGTTCTTACATTACTGTATAGCCACGCAAATTAGCCCTGCTTTAATGAGAGACAGGAGTAGCTGAGGGTTACTGTAGACAATATAGTAAGCATCTGCAGATCTCCCCAAGAACTGGCAAGCTTTGTGTGGCTAAAAGCTAAATGTTCATTATATACTTACCAAAACTAAATCAACAGGAAGAACAACTTTAATTTTCTTTTTAAACTGTTCATTCAGCTCTTTAACAAGAACAAGGACCACGATGCTCAGCAAGGATAAAAGCAATGCTTCCAGTCGCACAGATTTGATGTTTTCAAAAACATATGCATAAATCTACAGTAATGAGAAAAAAATTAACAAAATTCAGGGTCACCTATAATATACTAACATGAAAATATGACCCCCAATATACTCAATGATGTTTTATAAAACTATCTTAATGGCTAGGGAGAGGAAAGGTATAGGTAGGAGGGTAGTCAGTGCTAATGTTATAGATTTATTTGCATCTACAAAATTTCTGTACCCTTGATTCTTTCATCAAACTCAGGGTTTGCACCTTCCTACATAAGAACACTGCTAAAGAAAATGACTCTTCTGGCTTCATCCCTGACACTTCGAGGGGCAGAGATGTTTAACTCATTATTTATACGCAGATTCATCATTAACAGCAGTCAGGGAACCATGGGTTCCCCAACTTTGGGGGCCTCCTCAAACCCCAGAAGCAAATAAGCACACATATAGATCACACACAAAAGAGTTAAGAGCTGGCATTCAACTGACATCAGATATTTGGCTTCATGTAAAATATTAACATGTTCTCAGTCATTCAGCATTAACTTACTTGTTTATTGTCACTTACTTTATACCAAGCACCATGCCCACTGCGAGGTCTACATAGTAAAATATTTAGACATTGCTTCAGTATTCACAGAGCTCATGGTCTAGTGTAGGAATTGCTAAGTAAAACAACAAATTAATGCATACAGTGCTATGGACATGGAAAGGGCACCTGAAATATATGACTTAGGGTTTTGAGTGGTGGTGGCGGGGGGGCCTTCTCAAAGAAGATAAATGGGAATTGGCCAGGTTATAGATGATAGAGGGAGTAAGAGGAAGAAACCTGATGGAAAATATTCTGCTTAAAGGGCATATTTGTAAAACTTAGAGCATAGAATGTGAGGGGAGGGGTGCATGACTTCCCGAAAAGTATGGTCAAGAAATCAATACAACTATTTGTCTTTAAAAGTGTGTAGCCCTGCTTGAAGTTATACCTACATCAAAGAATTTGCCTGAAACTAGGAAGAAAGTATAATACATTAACATCAAACACACAATCTTGGTAATCTGGGATGATCTGATGTGGCAGAAAAGGTAGGATCAATGTAAGAGTAAAATCAACCAAAAGAACAATATTAAAGCCCTTTTTAAAATCACAGGCTATGTTTCCATTAAGTGCCAATAACTCTTTGTTCAACAACTTAGAATGTTATTGATAGTTATGTAAGTATCTAATCTACTAGCACGAAAAAGATAGGGTGAGATTTTAAGGAACCCTAAATTAGGTGCTGAATAATAATAACCAGCCAAATACAATCTATCCTCTACATGAATGTTTGATATAAGGAAACACAACTGGAATTTTGTTGTCTGGAAATTTAACATAGTGCTTCTTAAATTCATACAGAATATTAAATGCACAGGATATATTAGAAAATGTTGCAAGAAAATATTTATGGGTTTATACTAACAAACATAAAAGTATATTTATAATAAGTCAAAACATGATACTAATAAAAAAATATATAAGAAAAAGCTGGGTGCAGTGGCTCACCACCCAGCACTGTGGGAAGCTGAGACAGGAGGATTGCTTGAGGCCAGGAGTTTGAAACCAGCCCTGGGCAATATAGCAAGACTCTTTCCCTACGAAAAATTTAAAAAATTAGCTGGGTGTGGTGGCATGCCCCTGTAGTCCTAGCTACCCAAGAGCCTGCTGCGGGGGGCGGGGGGATCCCTTGAGCCCAGGAGTTCTAGGTTACAGTGAGCTATGATTGCACCACTACATTCCAGCCTGGGCAACCGAAGGAGGTCCCGTCTCTAGCTTAAATATGTGTGTGTGTGTGTGTATTTAATATATATAAATACATATTAATTAAATATATATTAAATACATATTAATTAAATATATATATTAAAGAAATATATAGAGAGAGATAGGGTCTCTAACTTAAAAACATATAACATACATATGTGTGTATATATATATGAAAGATAGGGTCTCTAACTTAAAAACATATACATATGTGTGTATATATATAGGAGAGATAGGGTCTCTAACTTAAAAACATATAACATACATATGTGTGTATATATATATGAAAAAATTTAAAACAATAAAAACCCAGAAACACATAATAGTTGCATTATCCAACATTAAAGATTATCCAATATATCATGTTTGAACAAAAACTAAGCAGAATAAAATAAATTCTAGATTAAAAGAGGTTAAATGTAAAACCTGATGTCATAGAAAATAAAGATTTTAAAATTAGCAGAGGACATAAACAGATAACAAAAGAAATACAAATGGTCAATAAACATGAACAAAGAGCTCAATCACACTAGTAATCAAAGAACTGTAAATTCAAACAATAAGAAAGCATTTTTTCTTTTATCAAATTATTAATGATGCTTAAATAATAATAAATTAAATGTGTAATCTGGGGGAAGAAATGGGAACTCTTTTACATGCCCTTGTGAGTATAAATTGTTGCAATCCTTTGGTGATCTGATAACATGTATAGAAAGCCTTTGAAGGCAATACACATGTTAATTAGCTTGAGTGTGGAAATCATTTCACAATGTATACATATATCAAAACATCACATTGTACATTTTGAACATATACAATTTTTATCTGTCAATTATATCTTAATAAAGCTGAAAAAATAAACACTTTTGAACTGCTCTATTGTTTGCCTTAGCAATTCTACTTCAAAACATTAAGCTATGAACATAATTAAGCTCATGTGAAAAGACCTTGTTACAAAGATATTCACTGAAACATTGTTTAAAACAGCATTGAAAATGGAAACCATTTAAAGAGTAAAACAAAAGAGAACTGGTTGAATTCTCTAGGTTACATGTATACATATAATAGTCTACATCCATTAAATTCATTATTTTAGACAAAGTGTATATTTATTGACATGGAAAGACCTTCCTGTTATAATGCTAAGTGGGAAAAGAAAAGTTTCAAATAAATGTGCACGGTTTGACATTGTTATGGGCTCAGTTGTGTGGCCCCCTCCGAGTTCATATGTTGAAGTCCCAACCCCCAGTGCCTCAGAATGTGACTATACTGCAAATAGGGCCTTTAAAGAGGTGATTAAGGCAAAATGAGGTCATATGGGTGGGCCCTAATCCAAAATGACTGGTATCCTTATGAGAAGAGGTTAGAACACAGACATGAACCTTGTACAGAGGAAATACCATGTCAGGACACAAGGAGAAGGCCACCATCTACAAGCCAAGGGGAGAGGCCTTAAGAAGAGACCAAAATTGCCATCACCTTGATCTAGACTTCTCGATCACAGTCTCCAGGACTGTAAGAAATAAAGTTCTGTTGTTTAAGCCACCCAGTCTGTGATATTTGTTTTGAAAGCCCTAGAAAGCTAATACAGATATTACTTTTGATGAAATAAAATTTCATGCTTCTAAATATGTATGAATGTATCTGGAATGTTAACAGCTCTGCGTAAGAGCTTATTTGTATCTTCCATGTTTTCTCTTATGAAAATATATCACTTCGATAGCTTTAGGGTTTTAAATTGTCCTTACATGCTTATTTTCAAAATGTCTCTTAATTTCTCCTTCTCTTGAACATGCTGAATCCGGTTTTTGTAACTTCATTTCTATTTGTCCACAGCGAATTGGTCAAGTCTAGTTTCAGGTGACAAAGATTAGTTTTATTCTGGCACACAGGTTATTCTTATAGTGACCTAACCTTTTTGTATTCTTTGTCCTTTCTATTTAGCGTATTAAATATAATTTGACCACAACTCAAAATATTGAATCAAAACATAATATAGATAATGGGTTAAAAGAATTTATGTGGACTATATTCCTTAGAATATCATAAAATTCTGCTTAGTAGGTTTCCTCATCAAAAAACTCAGCCCGTCTGGCCCAAGGATCAAAAACTCCTGGTATAAAGGTGGTGCATCAGGTTGAGCCTGAATTCTGCATATTGAATTTTATCATTAACATGTTAACTCTTTTGAGCAAAGAAAATGTACTCAATTAAGTGGAGCCTTACTGGGTAAAAAGAATTAGGATAATGCAGGCTATCCAGACCCCCTTTTATCCATATGGTTAAAAGGACAATAACAAAAAACCCACTAGTTATGTAATCAGATACATTAATAAACACATTAGGGGTCAGGAAGCTTTACTTATTATCTTTTTCACATAACTCTATTTTATTCCATGCTACTTGAAAAGAAAAGTAGGTACTACAATATCATCATTATCTTAGATGCAGATGACATTTTTCCTCTCTGTCTCTATGTTGTGGATGATAACTGTTCACAGGATTTCTACAGAAGGAACAGGGTTCATTTCTTAAAGTTGCCCACTACTCAATCAATCCCAGGATAAAAATCCAAAATGAGAAATATTCTACAGGGAATGGGGATAGAGATGATATCAAAAAACAAATTGTCCAAATGCTTTCTGATGATTTTTCATGATTTGAGGATAAAATCGAGAATATTATTTAGACGATTTGTCAAGAAGAAGACAAATATCCAAGTATTTTCCAAGTATTTTAAAGCATTTAGAGAATATTTTTTCTGCTGTTTTATAGGGTATTAAAAGTATGCCATGACACTGTCTGTATAAGAAAGAGTAGAAATATGCAAAACTTCCAAGCCATACCAAATTTGCTGTAGTGTGCATTTTGAGAACATGTGTTTGCAGTAATAAAAATGACCACCCCAGAATGAACAGAATGAGAAACCCCCCCAGGGTTTTTATTGTCTGTCTGGATTAAACTACGGCTCATCAAGCAAAGCACATCTCACAAGATGCTCCAGAAGAACACGGGGGTGGATAGCTCATTACAACCAGCATGAAGAACACAATAGGAAAGGAGGCTGGTGAGGAGTGTCATTCTAATGACTGTCATGTGGACTGACAGAGAGAATCACAAGCTAAAACAGGCTCATGATAGATGGTTGGCATATGGAAAAAGAGATAGGAATGGGGCTAAGGGTAGACATGCACACACGCACACACACCTATTTACATATGCTCATTTAATAGAGTTCCAGGCATCCTAAGCACACATTAAATTTCTAATTTCTGGAATAAATCCAGTCATCTGAATACACTATCATGCACTAAGCTCCAGTAGATAAAAATTCCTATTGAGGATTAGCATTTTCTCCCCAGATCACAGAGAAGCAAAGATAATATTTATATCTGTATGGATAAATAAGTAAGCTATCTAACCAGAACTGCCCAGTCAGTGTAATAAAACTGTAATATTAGTTCATTACATATTGAGAGTTCAGCTCATTTTGAGACTGTAATATTGGTTGTTTAAATTTACCATTTAATATAATGACATAAAATGAAAAATATCAATATGCATAAACAATCCATCTTGAGGTAAATCACCTACCCACAGCACATGTATTGCTTCTCATTATTTTCTTTAGAGGTGAGGCTTTTTTCTAAAGTACTTCATAGACATTTACACACACACATATACACACATATAAATATACTTATATAATGTGTTTTATCTAATTTACCTTTCCTTATAAGCTTTTTTTTTCACTGATGGATTCTCAACTTCTAGAATGGTGTCTCAGAAAAAAGTGGATACTCAATAAATATTGTTGAATGAATGAATACTTGGGTCTAGCATAGTAATAGTAACAATAAGTCTGTAAATAGGCATAGATTTTACCTTGAATAAGTAGAATAACAAGAAGAGAAAAGATCCAGACTCTTCTCACTACCAATACTTGGATTACATCATATTAGGGGGATTTGCAGATATCAAGTATTCATTTATTCAACTTGTTTATTGAGGTTCTGTTATGTGCAAGACATTGAGTCAAATATTCAAGCTACCATTGCAGTAATTTTAAGTAATCCATCTTTGATATAGTCAAATTTTAATTTTATAAAAATGAAGCAAGATCAAGGCTGAAAAAGTTTATATTCAGTATTTAGTTAAGAAAAGATAAATAAAGGTCTCCCTGGGGCCACAGACATTGAATTCTCATTGCACGACTGTCATAAATTTCTAAACAAGGCACTGTAAAGAAATACCTATGCAGTAAAAAAAAAAAATACAAAGTTTATCCACTCTGTTAAATTTCGTAATACAAATAGAAAGATCTTATATGTTTAAAAAATACTAACAAGTATTAAAAATTACATAAACTTTCTGCTCAATACTTTATTAACCAGAAAATTCTATTAATCAAAACATTCTTTTCCTTGGCATTCTGGTTGGTCTAGGTTTTGCTGTAATAAAATGTACATGAGAAAAAAGGATTTAAATATTTTTAGAGCATAATGATATTACTGATAATAATTCTTCACTAGTAATGATGAATACATTTTTGAATTATCCATAAAGGGACCAAAAAGATTATTTGAATAAATATTTCTATGCAAAAAACAACACATAACCCTTTAGTAGCATTGTTTATCATTCCTGCACTATCTTGGCACTAAAGATCTGTGATAAATAAGTTTCTGTTTGACTAGAGAAACAACAGAGCATTAGCAAAATTAGCACACTGTAGTAAATCTATCAGCACACTATTTTAATAGTAGATATAAACTACAAATCTGCAATCTACAATTCTTAATTCCCAATATATGACTTTGAGTCAGTCATCAACCACAAAACCAGAACTATCTCCAGAAACGATGGTAACATCCATATATGCCAGCTAACACATGTGCATACTTTGGTTTGAAAGTGCATTTGGCATAATCAGTATATAGATAGGTGTCTAAAAATACGAACTGTTTTCTATGTCTCAAAAGGAGTGTATATTAAAATAAGACAACATTAGCACCACTGAATAAACTATTTTACTCATTTTATCTACTGTAAAGTCCTATGTTGAGTAAAATTTATTAATAATCTATCCATTTAGATGGTACTTCTATCAGAAGCCTCATCTCACAACACAGAGCACTGAGTGGTAGTCACGGCCCTGAAATAGCTTTGAAATGTGGTGTTAATTTTATTTATTGATTACATCACACGGATAACTTCAGTCTCATTCTAATTTAAAAAAAAAAACAAACAAAAAACAAGCAAAAACATAAAACCTCCTCACCATACATGGTTGGGTTACTGTAGTGAGTGAATTGTAGCCTCCCACACCCCGCCAAAAAAAAAAAGTCTACATTCTAAACTCCAGTGCCTGTGACTGTGACCTTATTTGGAAAAATAAGGTCTTTGCAGATGTAATTAAGTAAAGGATCAATCGTAAGATGAGAGCACCTACAATTACCTGGGTTGGCCCTAAATCCCATGATCAGTATCTTTGTAGAGACAGGAGAGAAGAACAAACAGTGGGGAAGGCCGTGTGAAGACAGAGGCAGAAGTTGGCATGATGCAGCCACAAGCCAAGGAATGCCAGGAGCCAGCAGAAGCTGAAAAGGCAAGGATGGATTCTCCCCTAGAATCTCCAGAGGGAGCGTGGACCAGATGAGACCTTGATTTTGAACTGTCTTCCAGAAATGTGGGAATAAATTTGTTTTGTTAAACCACCAGATTTGTGATAACAAGTTACAGTAGCCATAAGACGCCAGCACCAAATCTAATGCTGCTCACTTCTGAGACAACTCAAAGAGAGTATTATGGGCTGACTTGCGTTCCCTCAATATTCATATATTCAAATCCTAACCCCCAGTACTTCAGAATGTGACTCTATTTGGAGACAGGGTCTCTAAAGAAGTAATTAAGTTAAAAGGAAGCCATTAGGGTGGGCCCTAATCCAATATGATTGTCATCCTCCTAAGAATCAGGACACACAGACACAGGGGCTGTGCATGCCCAGGGATTCCACCATGTGAGGAAGCAGCAAGAAGGAGGCCATTTGCAAGCCAAGCGGGGAGGCCTCAAAAGAAACCAGTCCTGCCAGCACATGGATTGTGAATCTCCAGCCTCCAGAACTGGGAGAAATTAAATTTACGTTGTTTAAGTGACCTCGTCTATGACAGTTTATTGTGGCAGCCCTAGCAAGCTAATACAGAGGGCAGAGGGGATGCCAAGCTTTTGTTCTTAGAATCACAGATAGACCCTAGCAAATTCCCCTCTTTTCATGTTAGCTGAGGTAGAAGTATTCTAAAACACAAAAAGAAACAAAACAGACAGTTTTCAATAATAATTACCAAGTGATCAGTACTGTTAAGAGAGACAGCCAACTGAACGAGCATCTACCAAAGGACAATTAGGCATAGTTAATATTTGTGGTGAGGATTAAAACTAAAGTGCCTAACAAAGGAAATGTTCAGAAGACACTTGTCAGGACCAGAAAAAAAACCTTAAAAATCAACCAGTTCCACACATTTATTCTGCAGAAATAGAAACCAAGGCTCCGAAGACTAGTGTCCTGCCCCAGGTGACTTGGCTTGTGTGTGACAAAATCAGGATTTTGACACAGGTCCCCTCAACCCTAGACAAACACCTGCACGTTTTACCAATGCCTCTCTCATGATTTTTCTGTCCAGCAAAGAATTTTTCCAAATCTCCTTGCTGGTTCCTTTTCCCTTGGGTTATGGAGGGAAGATGCTATCTCTTTGAAGAGGAGACTATTGTGGAGCATGAAGTCTTAGATTTGGGGTTTTAGTGGTGGTATTCAATGGCACCTGGCTGCTTCTCAGGTATATGAGGTCTTCTCACCCTCCAGCCTTGTGCCTTCAACATCAGCAGCAGAGTCACATTAGTACAAGGGAAGCAATAAGCCTTCCAAGTTGATTCTGAAAGCTGTTAGTACACAGACCATGGCCTTTCTTAACATAAACGTATTTGGTGAAAGCCTACCTGTATCTATACAGTGACCTCACCCTCCATTCCTGAAGGGAGAGGAATTTTCACATTTTTGCCTATCACAGGCAGAGGGAGGGTGGTGCAGGGGGAGCTCAGGAAGAAGGAATGGGGAAACTGTTTAAACTTAGTCACTTCCTAGAAGAGTAGGGGAATTAACACTTTCAGGCTCTATGCTGGCCATCTCATACACAGTGATTCATTTAATTTCTTAATTAATGCAAGGTGAGTATTATTATTTCCATTTAATGCATGAGGAAAATAAGACTTGGAGAGGTTAGCTAAATTGCTTAAGGCCACACAGAAATTGAACAATGGAGCTGGCATGTAGTTCTTGGTCTTTTCTCACATATAAAACAAGAGTAGGGTCTGGTCTTGTAGCCAAACCTCAGGAGTTAATGAAATAGAATCACAAAATTTCTGAAATTCCACCAGAAAGAAACTTAGAAGCAAACACATTCTGTCTTTCCAACATCCCAAGCTTGTATCTACCTTAGGGAATTAGCATTTGCTGCTCTTTCTTCGTAGAATACTCTTAAATCATTCTATGGCTGGGTCTCTCTCATCCTTGTAGCCTCCATTCAAAAGCCATGTCCCCAGAAAAGGTTTCCCAGGCCATCTTATCTAAGCAGACCCAACCCTGTCACTTGACCACATTGGCCACCTTCAGTCACACCACCTTGTTTCCTTCATTAACACTATCTGAGATTACTTTATTTGCCAATTTGTTTGTCTCCTCTCTCCATACTTTGCATCCTTCCTCAGTGTTTCAATAAAATTCCATGGGAACAAAAATGTTATTGTCAACTGCATCCTCAATGCCTGCGAGGTGATCAATTTGTTGAGTAAATCTGTTCTAGCGGTTCTTTAATCAAGGATGCATGTTGATCTCTTCATACTCATGTGTAGCTTGTAAAGTCCCTCCAGATTATTCTGATTATTCTGTTGGACAATTAAGGCAGCTTTCACATCCTTGGAACCTTTAAACATGAGTCATGATTGCCCAGGCATGCCGTCTCCCCACCCCAACTTGCTTTCAAGCTCGTTGCATTTGAATCCTACGTCCAAGCAGATCTAAATTCCTGCTCAGGGGCACCTAAAACCAACTCTGATCCTTTAAAACTTGATGTTTGCACAAGTCCTCCTTGTTCATAAGAATGTGATGTCTCTTATCAACTTTGCCTATATCATTATATATCATTAAACATTTTAGAATAGGTATTGATAAGATCAAGCCCCTCAAATCCCACCTCCCTCTAAAGTAGTGAACATAAATAGAAAAACAAGAAAAATATAGGCTGGGTACAGTGGCTTATGCCTGTAATCCCAGCATTTTGGGAGGCCAAGGTGGGCAGATCACATGACGCCAGGAGTTCAAGATGAGCCTGGCCTACAAGGCAAAACCCCATCTCTACTAAAAGTGCAAAAATTACCCAGGCATGGTTGTGCACATCTGCAATCCCAGTTACTCCGGAGGCTGAGGCACGAGAATTGTTTGGACCCTTGAACCCGGGAGGTGAAGGTTGCAGTGAGCCGAGATGGCACCACTGCACGCCAGCCTCAGTGGCAGAGTGAGACTATGTCTCAAAAAAAAAAAAAAAAAAAAAGAGAAAAGAAAAAGATTAAACTGGATATTAATCACAGGCTATATTTTTATCAGTACAAAAAAAAAACACACACACACACAAAAGACAGAAGAAAAACCAACACTCTGGTAGTTTTTTTACATGATTATACCCTAATTTCTCATCAATAACTATATGATACACTGGGAATAAATCCATTTGCTATTATTTCAAGGGATACAATAAGTCTCAGAACAAATGTGGTCTAAGGGAAGTGTGGTATATTAAATAGCCAAAGACATCATGAGTATACAACACTCACTTGGACCAAACATACAACCAGGCATTCCAAGGTCCAAGTGGCATCCAGTCATCTCTTGTTTGGTAAATTAGTTTAATTTGAATTACTTGAGCACTGGATTTTGTGGTGACGCATTTTTCAGTGAATTGTAAGAGATGGAGAGAGCTTAGCCTAACATGGTGGAGTTGCAAAAATATTTGCTTTCTGATTTAGAATCCTAAAGTAACCTCGGCTACAAATTTCCACATACTTGTTTTGTATCCAAATTAAACCTGCCACATCTTCTATCCCCTGCATCACTGATTGAATCAAGTTACAGATGAACATTCTTTTTCTCTCCGCCTTAATTTATTCTGTCCATTTTTCAGGGCATACTGAACATTCCTGCAATTCACAATAGAGATGTCACAATATCTGCAGAGAAACTGTGAGCTTTCACAAACCATCAAAGCGTGTTCTTGATTCAGAAATCCCACAGGGCCTAAGTCTACAAAGTAGATTTGCTCTCCACCTATAAACCCCATTTATACATATTTAATTGTGATCTTATTCTCTATAAAAGAAAAGGTTTCATTGGCTCTGACTTCCTTCTGACATTTCTATCCCATTTTATTAATGTTCTTGGTTCCTCCTTTGCAGTCTTTGCAGTACAAACTAGAAAAGTACTTTGCTTGTACTTCAGGGGTTGGGGTGGGAATTAAACTGTTTTCCAGTTCTGAAACTACCCATTTTTGAGGAAGGAAATAAAAACTTCCAAGAAGGATGGCTGAAGATATTGCCAAGCTTGTCTTTTGCTCTTGGGTTTAGTGTACGTAACTGTACATAATTATTTAGAGCAGTGCTCATATAAAGCCATGCCAATGAAAGTATCCTTGCCAAATTTATCACAGGCTGCTGCAGGCTGAGATACTGGCGCCATCTCAAAGAAACCCACATGTGCTAATACAAACTAGGAATTTTTGTAATTTTTATTGTGCCTTTTGGAGGAAAACATCCTTTCTGATAAAAAGATACTTCATCATTCCTCAATTTAAAAATTTTTTTGTAAATAAGAATTAAACTTTTTCTTCTTATCTGTGCAAGGAACCAACTTACTGGTCAAATATCTGAATTTAAAGGAAGCCAAGAATAGAACAATTTAACTTCTGAGCCAGGATCCCAAGACAGAAGTGACCCTTATAACATTATTGTTTCTGCTTTTTTTAAAAGATATTGCAACACTGTTTATAATTTATTAAGTGGGTTTATAACTGCTGAGGGAGATTTGAGCAGAACTGTTGAAAACATTTATAAATAAAAATAAACTAAAAAACATAGCTTTTCTTTAATTGTAATGATCAACCCCCACTAACAGAAGACATATTTGTTTCTAAAGGTTTTATAAATGTTCAAGCCATTCTTAAGTCATTAAAATACATATAAGTTTGTTTTGTTATTTAGTCTTTTTAAAAAATCTGATTAAGGGTCCTCTATAGAAGAAAAGAATTGGTATCTATTACTTAAGTGGTACTTAAAAAAATCTGTAATTTGTTACATTGAACTATTAACTACTAGTGAGAAAGATAATGACTTCCACTTAATGAACACCTATGTTCAATGCTTTTCATTTTGGAAATGAATTCCAAGAAGTATAATTATCATCAGTGTACAAAACAGACAAGACAACTGGAAATCAAAGACACTGGGTCATTAGCTCAAGTTATGGCTAGAGCTGTGGTCTGAAGACTGGTTTCTATGATTCTAAAGCTCTTTCCCCTGTTGCCTCTTTCTAAGGAAAAAAAAAAATCAGTGTCTACCTGATTGTATGAGCCCTAATAAACTAACAAGAGCTAAAAGTTACCTCAGAGAAAAAAATTTTTTTTCCCAATGTACACCTGAAAAAGAACGCATTGATGTAATCTTTAAACCATCATTCTTACCAAACTATCACAAGAACAGAAAACCAAACACCGCATGTTCTCACTCATAGGTGGGAACTGAACAATGAGATCACTTGGACTCGGGAAGGGGAACATCACACATCAGGGCCTATCATGGGGAGGGGGGACGGGGGAGGGATTGCATTGGGAGTTATACCTGATATAAATGACGAATTGATGGGTGCTGACGAGTTGATGGGTGCAGCACACCAACATGGCACAAGTATACATATGTAACAAACCTGCACGTTATGCACATGTACCCTAGAACTTAAAGTATAATAAAAAAAATAAAAAATAAAAATAAAAATAAAATAAAAAATAAATAAATAAAAATAAAGTTTACTAAGAACCAGCCATAATACTAAAAGAAAGACAGTTTAACCAGAAGTATATGAATATAGAGATAAAACTTTAAGAACAATTTTAAAGAGTAAAGAGTTACCTGTGAAGGAATTTAGGAAGGTTAAATAAAAGGGTAAGTTAGGCCTAATTATATCCACTCTTCTTAGCAATATAGTAGGGTCATGACAGTTATTCTGGAGGCTCCCTTTGAATATGCGGACCCTAGAAATTCTCAAAGGGCATTCAGAGTTCTAGGGGAAAGCCTTAGTAATGTTTAACACTCTGGAAGAACTCCTCGCCTGAGGAAACTCTTTAACAACTTTCAGCCAGAAAGAAAGAGCAGCCCAACCACCTGAGCTTTGCTGGAGTCGGGGCGTGTGTTCCTCACGCCAGATGTAGAAAAGGGGAAGGCATTATGGCATGTTTATCTCTCAAGCCTATGAGAAGTCTGTTATCTATCATCTAAGAGGGCAGAACTGAGCACAAATCCCTACCTGAATCTGATTCAAATTGCTCCCTAAAAATATTTCATTGTGGCAAGGACACCTGCCACCCCAGAGCAACCAAAGAGATGGAAATATTAGCCGTTCATACTCATCCAACTCAACTAGGGAATGAGATTCTCTGAATAGTGCAGAATCAGACATCCCCTGGGAGGAAGACACTGTAGAAACCACATAGTGGCAGAATAAAGAGACCCCAATCTGCAGACCTCAACCTAAGAATAATCAGTGGACATTTTGATTGGCTAAAACTGGATTCTTTTGACACAAATGAGTAGCCCACCTGAGACTATTAGGAATCATGACTGGTTCATTGTGCAAGAGTCTTAAATATTCTAGATATCCAATTTATGTTCCAAGAATATCAGTAACATGTGCTTTATCTCTCATCAGCCTGAATTGCTTTCTAAAAGGATATAACAATTGTGAAAACTCAGAGGCAGGATGCATGTCAAAGAGTGAAAAGTCATGCAAATTGTCAACTCATTTTCCCGTAGGTTCTTTGACATGCTAGCCAAGGCCTGTATGATATCCTCTGCTCTACATCCTTGCTGAGTTCAGCTCTGCTTCTTTATGTAACACTTAAATGATCCAGGGGCAAGTGTAGCCATCATCAGATTCTCTCAGCCTACGTACACCAAAGCGCACTTCTCAATATCCCAGTGCAACCTGTGCATGATGTAAGATTTATTTCTTAATCTAACACTCAGATCACCAGAATTTTTCGCATTGCAATATCAACATCCATTTGAAACCTTGGCAAAGAACCAAAGCACCATTCCCATCTAACAGCCTCACAGTACAGGACTCTGTGATATTGAAAAGCAAGAGCAACTTTTTTTTTTTCATTTTCCATCAACACAAAGCATAGCAATTTCCATCAACTGAGTAACGTGAATTTAAAGCTAGCAGTCTAAAAATATGCCCAAATCTGATTCCGTTTCAGTGTAAAGTTTTGAAGAAAGACCTCTACCTGGCCAACATGGTGAAACCCTGTCTCTACTAAAAATACAAAAATTAGCTGGGCATGGTGGCACGCACTGGTAGTCCCAGTTACTCAGGAGGCTGAGGCAGGAGAATCGCTTGGGTTCCCAGGGTTCTCAGGAGGCGGAGGTTGCAGTGAGCCAAGATCGTGCCACTGCACTCCAGCCTGGTGACAAGCGAGACTCCATCTCAAGAAAAAAAAAGAAACACCTCCAAAAAGTCCCACAGTGTTGACCTACAAGACTAGGCTAAAGTAGCTTGCAGTTTACCTCACAAAAAAACAAAATGAAAAACAAAATCACACACAAAATCCTTTAACTGAAGGGTTTAATAGACGTTTATACACAATGCCACCAGAGAAGCAAGCTGAAAGACCAATGTCATTCTCACAGCAGGCTACCCTGCTTCTTGAACACAACTAGAAAAAAAAAAGATGATCGTTGTGTATGCAGATATGATTCAAGAGGCCAAGTGGTAATGGACAGTCATTTCTTTAAGCTGCACATGTGAGGACAAGCAGGTCATTTCCAGGTGAAAGGTCAAGACAGAAACTATCACTGCTTTGGTTCTGTCGTGTAGACCTGCTGTCACTGAAAGTCTTAAACTTTCAACCAGTCACCTGACAGCTTACAGCTACTTTGGTCGGCTTTTGTTTGAGCTGGAGCTTGGAATTATGTTGCTTCCAGACCCAGTTCCAGTGTTCTTGTTTTAGTGTTAATCATTCTTACAATGAATGAATCATTGAGCAGGATATTATGTAAGAAATAGATATTCAGAACCAGCTTCCAGTTCCGTGTTACCAATTGCTTTTTATTGACTACTTTACCAACTAATCAGAGAAACACACTTAGACAAGTGATACCATTTTTTTCACATATCAAATGGTCATTGAAAAAATAGCCATAACCAGAGTTGACAATGATA
The DNA here is from genome assembly GCF_007565055.1 of Rhinopithecus roxellana. Taxonomy (NCBI): domain Eukaryota; kingdom Metazoa; phylum Chordata; class Mammalia; order Primates; family Cercopithecidae; genus Rhinopithecus; species Rhinopithecus roxellana. The sequence goes on along the minus strand of NC_044557.1, from coordinate 55,199,607 downwards.
AGGTCAGAGTAAAATATTAATGGATACAACTTTTCATATTGAAATTTATACCCCTTTGATCTAATAATTATATTATAGGAATTTATCCTACTGAAACAATCAATGGCGCAGAGAATAATATGCAAATAAAGAGGATCCTCGTGGGGCCATGTATAATACAGAAATGCCAGAAACAATCTCAGTAACACATAGATAAATTACCATACTCCATTCATTGAACTCCTTCCAGCCATTAATATTCAAGAAAATTAAGAATGACAATACTCTCATTATGAAACAAAAAATTAATGTTATTTAGTATACAGCAATGCATAAAGTTAAACAAAACAAAGTTTGGTTGTCATCAAATTCATTAACAAGACTTTTTAAAAAATAAACCTCTAATAGGAAATGAGTTCTTGAGCAGTTACAGATTTTAGGTCCACTTCAAAAACAAACCCAAGAACAAAGGAGTGTTGTTAGAAAAATGTGTTGCAAATGGCCAGGTGCTGCTCTCTTTCTCAGGTTCAGGTGGTTTTTAATAGCTGATTGTCTGCTACTGAGGCTCTAGACACCAATTTCGACCAGGCCTCTGATTTAATCCATACCAGGGGTTGCAATACTGAAAGAATGTGGGGGAGTGCACTACTGTTAAACTGGGCCATAATTCCAATGGATGACTTCCATTAGAAGTTGGCAACAATACCTGGCTCATAAAAAACTCTAGTTATTTTTTTTCTAATTATGTCCCCAAATTAGCTCATATTCAAGTGTTCATTACAAGGAATAATTTCCAAGATTAGTAGAAATTATTCACTAAATTAGTTTTACACCTTAAGTCACACTCAAAATATCCTATAAGATTTTATTTAAATCCAAGTTGCTTTAATACAGAAAAATCTCAGTATTGTAATTAACCAAATTCTACTTTGTGAAACTTGCACATTCAAAAGATATGTATGAAAACATATGAAAAACTCACATAAAAGAATCCAAGTGGTCCGGATATATACGGCATTTTCATTCCCAAGAGATATTTGACTTGTGAAGTCACCACATGGGTGGCAGCCCCAGTTGTCATTGCGCTGATCACAGGCTCCGTGACCACGAATGTGGCACTGCCCAGTTGCAGCACAAACATGGCCACCTAAGAGGAGAAGGGAGGAGTGAGATGAACTTTCAGATGAAACTCCCCAAAGTTCCCAGAGGGGTTAATGTCTGACACATTTTCATTTTCATTTGATAGAATCATAGGGAACTGATGTGTAACAAGTTTCTTACATTGTATATATACAATATCTTGAGTTTCCCTGAGCACATTGTTAGGTTCCAAGAGGATTCAAAGGTTTCAAATGTTATTAGGTACAATGCCAGTATCTCAATTAAAATTAACACAATGTTTTTTCTAAATTTAGACTTTTCTCTTTTCCTAATTCTATGTGTTTCAAAAAAGGGAAATACACTCAAATCAGTTTAATATATGGGTCTATGTGGAAGAGAAATCAAATTTGCATTACTATATCTGTAATTTAAAATTTTAAAAAGGAAAAGACATGATTCACTACTTTATACCCAGTAGGCATAAAACCTCAAAAGCACTGAAGAGAGAAAGCCATTCCTCAAGATTCTCCCGGGTTCTGAGAAATGGGAACATACTCTTTGACCAGATACTCGGTCAAGTAGTAACCCATTTATGCCAGAGGCAGCAAATTTATTTTGTGAAAAATCAGATGTTGGTGATGACCTTGAGCAGTAGGATATAAATAATTCCCACAAGCTTACGTTGCAATAGTGGAACACTAGGCATAATTATTAAGGGCCAATATTTAATAAGAAAACATTAGGACTTATTTGTATATGTGGCACCACAAAAGACAGATAGGGTAAAGATACACGTCTTAAGAAGCCCAGAAATCAGTATAAAAATCATTGTCCTTCAATATTTCCTTACTCTTCATAGCATCATCCTCCATCTCAAAACCATTTCATGACCAGGCAGAATCATCACCTTTATGTAGAAGCTGTGCATTGAACTCCGCTGGGCAAAAGTTGACAGGAATGACAGGAAGCAGCAAAACTCTTCTCTTTTTTCTTGTTTTTTTTTTTTTTAGATAAGGTCTCACTTTGTCACCCAAGCTGGAGTACAGTGGCATGACCATGTCTCACTGCAACCTCCACCCCCCAGGCTCAAGTGATCCTTCCATTTTAGCCTCCTGAATAGCTGTGACTACCGACAAATGCCTGGCTCTTTTTATTTATTTTTGTTTATTTATTTATTTATTATTTATTTATGTATTTATTTTGTAGAGACAGGATCTCACTGTGCTACCTAAGCTGGTTTCAAAATCTTGGGCTCAAACAATCCTCCTGCCCTGGCCTCCCAAAGTACTGGAATTACAGGTGTGAGCCACCACACCTGGCCTCTTCTAACTCCTGATACTTCAATAACGAGTGTTCTTCCTTTGCCAGAGAGATTTCAGAAGATGGCCCACACTTTGGCTTAATGCAACTGTGTAAACTCTGTCATAGAAACTGCAAAAAGTAAAATTCACTATTTTGAAAGTAACGCTAAATTACATTCACAAGTATAAGCACTAGAAAATGGAAACAAAAGAGGTCATGCTGATATAACCTCTTAATGTGTTAATTACAATATTTAGGCCAGGTCTTAAAATTCTTGTTGGTAAGCCCAGTGTAGTAGCTCATGCCTGTAATCCCAGCACTTTGGGAGGTAGAGGCAGGAGGCTCATGTGAGCCAAGAAGTTTAAGACAAGCCTGGGCAACATGTGAAACCATGTCTCCTAAAAAAAAAAAAAAAAAATTAGTGTTGAGTGTGGCAGCGAGTTCCTGTAGTACCAGTTACTTAGGAGGTTGAGGTGAAAGGGTGATCTGAGCCCAGGAGGTAGAGGTTGCAGTAAGCTGTGGTCACACTACTGCATGCCAACCTGGGCGACAGAGTGAGACCCTGTCTCAAAATATATATATATATATATATATAGTTGGCAAATGAAATTAACTCTTAAAGAAATCAGAGGGAAGGATAACAATGAGATCTCCTTTTATCAAGAGGTCACAGTGATGAAAATGAGAAATATAAAGTGATATCTGGCACCACTAAAGCATAAATTGCAAAATATACTATTTCTTTATTTTGATCATAATACAATAACCCCTTTACCAAAAGCAGTAATGCTCTGAACCTGAATTACAGTGGATTTTCCTGGGCTCAAATCTGAAAATTTGAACCTATATTCTGATCCAAGTTCTACCACATCCTAGGTTTGTGATCACAGAAAACCTACTGAAATTCTCCAAGCCTCATTATCATCTATAAATTATTAGAGTTAATTTTGCCTTATTTTGTAGAGTTGTGTAAGGTGAGTGTCAAATAATATATGCAAGGACTTCGAAACCTATAAAATGCTTAACCTATGATGTAGGAAGAACAACAGGGAACGTCATACATATTTACCTAGTATGGAAAACCAGTCACCACTTTTGCAAACGTAGAAAGGGCCACACTACATTTTCTAACTCTGTAAAACTTAAAAGAGTCTAATGCAAAAGGAAATGTATTTAAATTGTTTACAGTTTAGCAGCCACCTTTTACTCAATACATAATAAAGAAAATAATATGGGGTGCCAATGTGGATATCAGGCAATCTGTTACCGCCAACTCAGGATGCCAAAGCAGCAGCTTCTGCTACTAACAATTTTTTAGTGACTGTATTTGTCAAAGAGAGATGTTCTGAGGGAAATACCCAAGCAATCAATTGTGTTGGCACAAGTGGAACATGGTGATTTTTTTTTTTTTTTTTTGGCAACTTTTGATTTGTGGTCAGTTGGTTTTCATCCTGAAAACACAATCAGCTATGAAAAACATTGAACCAATTATTCCCAATTTCTCTACTAATAAGTTAGTTCCAACTTATGACATTGACTCTTACAAGCCACGAGGATGAAATTAGCATATTACTGAGGTACGATGAAAACAAGAGTTGAATTTTCATTTAGGCCAAATGTAGAATACAAGTCTGTGAAGTGGCAAAACTAGTGTGGGTACATGGAATTTATGCATACTTGGAAGGTTGGAAAATTTGCATCAGTATGCCAAGTAATCTTGAGGCCTTGTATAGAACCATCATCATTTTACCTTCTGTTTTCCACTCGTTTCCTAAACTCCAGTGCCTACTGAGAGGGTTAAATGATTTGCCCTGCCTGGGAAACAAAGGTTACCTAACCTTAAGTGGTCACCTACCATACCGCGTCAAGCTAAACCACCATCTTCTAGTAGCAGCTTCTTTGTCATTTCCACAATTTAAAAGTTACAAACAAAAGAGTCCAGAAGAAGTTCAAGATATAAAAAGAGTTCAACCATTTCAAGTATTAAAAAATATGGGAACCTACTTGCAATGCAAATGAGAAAAGATGAATTATGCTCTTTTAAAATATCTAAAGACTCAAAATATATAGAATGTATATTGTAACATTCTACTTGTATACATCATTATACTTTAAAAAAAATCCTCCTACCAAAAGATAAATCTTTAACATGGAGAGTTCTTGACTCTGAAAGGTCAAGTTCCTTAAAGACCTCATTTCTGATACAAACCATTGGGCATATGAAGGATGATTAAAAACATATGAGGTTTAACTGAGGAGAAATTTCTCTCTTCTGGATGACAAACTTCTTAATTACCCAAGACAATGGCAGACGTGTTAAGAGGGAAGAGGAAGAAGAGAAGTAGTAAAGGAAGGGGAACTAGCGGAGAATGGGGAGGAGAGATTTAAGAACTCCCTCTTTTCCCACCACTCAAATTTTAGTAGCTTATTCACACTGACATTAGGAATCTGGAAAACAGAGGCTGGTGTACACAGCTCAAAGGTCGCAAGTACACAAGCAACACAGGCTTTGCAAGAGGGTCGCATAGATTGAACCATGTTTGTCTTCAAACTGAAGTATGTGAAATGGGGCTTTCCTAGAATCTTGTGCTTGGAGACCCAGTATTTAAATTTGATATCAATTAAAAAATCAAGGATTTTTAAAGCTAATTACTTTATAAACAGCCACATCATCTCCTTTTACCAGTAATATAGATGATAATATTTCTAATCTAACTAGTCAACTCCCAAAAACCTGGCCATGCAATATTTCATGAGGAAATTAATTTCATACAGTATAGTTCAGCTATTTGTAGTAATGCTGTTGTTGCGGGCTAATGCTGAAATCCTCTGACAAACATTATCAAGATTCACTAGCATGATACTATTTGGTAATGCTTCTGTAAACACCATGTGTTCCACATTAATTGAATGTATCTCAGATTTCAGGCCAACTTTTTTTTTGCAAGTAGCCTTCAAATATTTTAAAATAACAAAGAGTACATAGGAAACAATTATATTAGCCAAGTGAATAGAATATAGAATGCATTTTAGGTTATGTTGGTTTGTCTGGTATCTGGCTTTTACATTATACCAAATCACTTATTGGTCCATTCAATTAATATTTATCGAATACCTACTAAGAGTTAGGCACAGCACTGTTGCAGAATACACAGCTTCTCACGATACAGTTCAATCCTAAAAGATTGTATAGAGACGTGAAATGACGATGTTGGTAAAGGGAACTGTTAACTAGGACCATGAAGAAGAATGATATAGGTGACTGGATGGTAAAATCTGAAAAGTTGTTTGGGTGGGGCCTGAAATGTTAAAGAGCCCTGTGTTGTATGCTGAGTAATACATTCAGGTTTGGGGGAAAGAGTTAAATTGCTGATGACATTAGGAAAACAATTCAGTCTTATTCGGAGATATGGAAGAAAAAAACCTCTATGTGACCAGAGGTCTTGAGAAGAACAAGGCTGAAGTATTCATACTTTCTGATTTCAAAACTTATTTTAAAAAGCTATAGTAATCAAAGCAGTGTGATACTGGCACAAAAAGATATATAGACCAATACAATAAAATGGCCCAGAAATAAACCCATGCATACATGGTCACATGATTTTTGACAAGCATACAAGACCATTCAATGAAGGAAAGGACAGTCTTTTCAACAAATGGTTCAGGGAAAATTGTATATGCATATGCAAATGAATGAAGTTGGACCCTTACCTAATACCATATACAAAAATTAATCAAAATGGTTCAAAGATCTAAATATGAGACCTGAAATTATAAAATTCTTAGAAGAAAACATGGAGCAAAAGCATCACAACATTGGATTAGGCAGTGCTATTCTTATATCACACGAAAAGCACGGGTACCAAAAACTAAACAAATTGGGCTTCATGAAAACTTTAAAAATCTGTGCATCTAAAGACACTATCAACAGAATAAAAAGGAAACCCACAAAATGGGAGAAAATATTTGCAAATTATATATCTGATAAGTGTTAATATCCACAATAGATAGACAACTCCCAAAACTCGACAAAAACAAATATCTGATTCAAAAACAGGCAAAGGATATGTATAGACATCTCTCCAAAGAAGGTATACAAATGTCTAATAAGCACATGAAAAGATGTTCAACATCACTTATCATTAAGAAAATGCAAATCAAAACTACAATGAGAGAGCACCTCACATCCATTAGGATGACTACTATCACACCCACACACACACACACACATACATACACCCATACACACACAGAAAATAAGTTTTGGCAAGTACATGTAGGAATTGCAAAACCTGTGTTCTGTTGCTGGGAATGTAAAATGGTATAGCCAATACAAAAAGCAGTATGATGGTTCCTCAAAATATTAAAAATAGAATTACCGTATGGTCCAACAATTCCACTTGGGGGTATACATGCAAAATAAATGTTGAAAGCAAGATCTCAAAGATATATGTTTACACTGATATTTATAGCAGCATTATTCAGAGTAGCTACAGTGGATACCCAAGTGTCCATCAATGGATGAATGGATAAACAAAATGTAGTATATAAAAACAATAAAATATTATTCAACCTTATAAAGGAAGGAAATTCCAAAAATGTAACAACATGGATGAACCTTGAGGACATTATGCTAAATGAAATAAGCCAGTCTCAAAATGGCAAATACTGTATGATTCCACTTACATGAAATACTTAGAGTCATCAAAATCACAGAGAAATAAAATAGAATGGTGGTTTCCAAGGGCTAGAGGAAGTGAGGAACGGGAGTTATTATCTAATGAGTATAGAGTTTCAGTTTTACAAGTTGAAAAAAGTTATGGAGACATATGCGTGAAAGAAAAATAAAAACTTGGGACCTCAAATCTATAAGCCAAAAGGAAAAGAAATAAGCTGAAAGCTGAGTCATGCAAGAAAGTGCCTTTCCTTTTGTTACTAGGCAGATAGCTACAGATAAAGGTTAAATATCTCCACAGGTAGCCACTCTATGTTTACCTTATCTTATGTAAAGTGCTGATATACTGAGGGCAAGAGGAATACGTAGTTAATAATTCCCCTACCTGCTCCTATTCCCTTGCTACATGTGGATTACCACATCCTCCCTCTTTCTCCTCCAGCCTGCTTTTCCCCTTAAAATATTGAAGCCCACGGAATCCTTTGGAGAAAAGCACAGACCACAGACCACTTTTCTGTGACGCCATGTTCATTTCCGCTGGGCATGTCCTTAACCTTGGCAAAATGAACTTCTAAATTGATTGAGAACTATCTCAGATACTACTTGGTTTACAAGTGGTGGAGGTGGTTGGTGGTTACATAACTTTGTAAATGTATTTAATATGGCTGAATTATATACTTAAAAATGGCTAAGATGGTAAATTGTGTGCTTGTGTATTTTTCTACATTTATATATATGTATGTGTGTGTATGTATATATATATAATCATTTAGGAGGTCAGGAGTTCTCAGAATGGAATGTAGAAAATGATAAAGAATCTAATTGACAATGATTGTACTTTTTACTGTCTCCATAGGCTTTATAAGTTCTGCCTTTTACAGAAGGTTATTTAAATGGAATCATATAATATGTGGTCTTTTCAGACTGGCTAAATGGATGCAACAACCTCACTGAAATGAGTTGCAAAAGAATATGCTAACATAAATAATTTTGAAAATGACTGGAGTCTGGAAGACTAAAGGCAAAAAGAAACACTAGACTCTAACTGCTGAAGTTGTTTCCCATGGGGGTAGGGGTTAATAATTCTGAAACCACTGTTGCAGCAAATCCACATGGGTATAGCTCTGCAGCAACCTCAACTCTTGCTTCCTCGGAAGAAAGAATTCAACTGAGGGGCATAAGGCAGAAGGAGAGACTGAGACAATTTTACAGCAGGAGTGAAAGTTTACTAGAAAGCTTTAGAGCAGGAATGGAAAAAAAAAAGTAAAGTACACTTAGAAGGGGGCCAAGCAGGCAACTTGAGAGACCAAGTGCAGTTTGACCTTTTGACTTCGGGTTTTATATGTTGGCATGCTTCTGGGATCTTGTGTTCCCTCTCCCGTGATCCTTTCCTTGGGGTGGGCTGTCTGCATGCACGCTGGCCTGCTAGCACTTGGGAGGGGAGCATGTGCAGTATGTTTACTGGAGTCACATGCATGCTCACTTGAGGCATTCTTCCCTTCCCAGTTGAATTTCCCTAGAAGGTCATATATGAGTTAAACTCTGCCATTTTGCCTCTTAATACACATTCTTATTTTAATATATATACTTTAAGTTCTAGGGTACAAGTGCACAACATGCAGGTTTGTTACATATGTACACATGTGCCATGTTGGTGTGCTGCACCCATTAACTTGTCATTTACATTAGGTATATCTTCCAATGCTATCCCTCCCCCCTCCTCCAACCCCACAACAGGCCGCAGTGTGTGATGTTTCCCTTCCTGTGTCCAAGTGTCCTCATTGTTCAATTCCCACCTATGAGTGAGAACATGTGGTGTTTGGTTTTTTGTCCTTGTGATAGTTTGCTGAGAATGATGGTTTTCAGCTTCATCCATGTCCCTACAAAGGTCCTGAACTCATCCTTTTTATGGCTGCATAGTATTCCATGGTGTATATGTGCCACATTTTCTTAATCCAGTCTATCATTGGTGGACATTTGGGTTGGTTCTAAGTCTTTGCTATTGTGAATAGTGCTGCAATAAACATACGTGTGCATGTGTCTTTATAGCAGCATGATTTATAATCCTTTGGGTATATACCCAGTAATACACATTCTTGAGCCCACTCACTTAACTCTTGAGATCTTATCGGGAAGCTGTCCTCACCCCCTTATTTCGTTTTAACATTCTTCTAAATCCAATAACCCAATTTGTCTCCTCTTGCTTTCAGGCCATCAAGCTCCAGATCCTCAGTGAGGGATGCCATCCTGCCAAATCACCCTTCTACAGGGAACCGATAAACTGTCCATCAGTAGGACACAACAGAGGAAAAGTCCTGTCCCTGTCCCCCTTGGACTTGGCAGGATACCACTTTCAACAACCAATAGAGTCAACCTTGCCTTGACAGCTAGCAAAAGGCCAAGATCCATAGAACCACCAGATTTTTCTCTGTTTTCTCCAAAAAAATTGGGGTCTTGGACCCTTGTGGGGGGAAATGTTATAGTAGGTAGCTAGTCAGACATGAGCAGGGCAGTAGAGGGCCCCCCTCCGCCCCAACCTGGAATGTCAGGCGACCATCAAGTGGTGGTCAGGCAGTTGTTAAACTGTTTCTCTAAAATAATAATTGGTCCCAGCCAGCATCAGGGAAAGGAAGTCTCCCAATAGATAGAAGCACCTGACACTGGTTATCAGCAGCTTCTCACTAAGATCTTAAGAGTTGGGTAAGTGGGCCCAACCATGCATATTAAGAGGAAAAATGGCAGAGTTTAACTGGCTTATGACTTCCTAGGGACATTTGCGTGGGAAGGGAAAAACACCTCGAGTGAGCATGTGTGACTCCAGTAAACACACTGCACATGCTCCCCTCCCAACAAAGTGCTAGCAGGCCACCATGCATGCAGACAGCCCACCTCAAGGGAAAAATCAGAGGAGAGGGAATGCAAGACCCCGGAAGCATGCCAACATATAAAACTCCAAGTCAAAAGGTCAAATAGTGCACTTGGCCTCTCAAGTGGCCCACTTGACCCTCTCCCAAGTGTACTTGATTTGCTTTTTGTTCATGCTCTAAAACTTGGCTTGGTCTCTCCTTTTCTGCCTTATGCACCTCAGTTGAATTATTTCCTCTGAGAAGGCAAGAATTGAAGTTGCTGCAGACCTGTACCCACACAGATCCACCACCGGCAAATATACTGGAATTGCAATATATATTATATTGCAATATATTATTATATATTTTATATAATGGAATTGCTAACTTTAGCAAATGGATGGTGAGTGGTGGGAGCCAGGTTCTCACTGCTGGAGGGGAAGGTTTCAGACAAACAAGGCCATAAAGCTAGAATGATCACTGTGGTAATGCATTAGGGTTGGAGACCTAAGTATATACTCATGTTTAATTTAATATAGGCATAGATGGATACATAAACAAATATAGATATGATTACATACATATAAATTATACATAATATAATTAATATACATAACATATATTTTATTATGATCTCAAGAGTTAGGCAAGTGGGTTTAAGCATGTGTATTAAGAGGCAAAATTACCTGAATTCTGCACAAATTTGCCTTATAAGATTTGCTGTATAATTAAACATAATTATATTATGTTTAATATACATAAAAATATTTTCTTGCTCTGTCAGATAAAAAGCCTTAGATGCAACAACACCCTGGTAGCAATGAGCATACCTACCATGTAAATCTTAAAGTCTAACAACTTTCTCTAATAAAACAAACCAGAGATCCTTAGAGAAATGGCTGATTCTAGGACTGAGCAGGGCATATATAATACGAACCTGGATTATCTTATAGTACCAGAAAGGAAGGAAGTGTTAAACAAGTAAATAAACAAATAAGGGTGTCAAGGCCAGATACAGAGCCAACTGAAAGAGTTCCCAGTGTCCAAAGCCAGGACAATTTGAAGAGCAAAATAAATAAAGTAGTATTGGATTATAACCAAAGAACAGAACAAATATCCTAGAGTCCATACTAATATAAATGATTGACTAAATAAATAAATAAATAGGGGAGAATAGGCAAATCTGTTCAGAATTCCAGTAATTTATGCAGACAATACCCACTCATTAACTCCCCACTTGACATAACCTCCACTACTTAAGTGTGGGCTATTCATAATGACTTATTTCCACAGAATACAGTATGGAAAGGGATAAAATAGAGTAACTGACAAGCACTACCTCAGCCAGGTGATCAAGTTAACATCAACAATGATAAGTGTTGTTATAGTTTATCATGTGGTGAGACTGTCACTTGTTTAATGAGAGTAGAGTTTCAGTTTTACAAGATGAAAAGAGTTGTACAGATGGATGATGGTGATGGCTGCTCAGCATTATGAATGTATTCAATGCTACTGAACTACACACTTAAAAATGGTTAAGATGGTAAACTTTATGTTATGTGTATTTTATCACAATTATATGTAGATACACACACACACACACACACACACACACACCTCTTCCTCCTAAAAATATATAATATAATATAATTACCAATCTAATCATGGTAAAAAACATCAAACATATCCCGATTGAGGGGCATTCTGTAGACTACCTGACCAGTACTCCTCAAAAGTGTCAAAATTATTAAAAATTTAAAAAGTCTCAGCAATGTTCAGTAATGAGGAAACTGAAGAAAGACAGGATAATTAAATGTAATGTGGTATCTTGGATGGGATCCTGGAACACACAATAAAAGGATATTAGGTAATAATTAACAGCCAGGCACAGTGGCTCACACTTATAATCCCAGTGCTTTGGAAGGCCAAGATGAAAGGATGGCTTGAGGCCAGGAGTTTGAGACCAGCCTAGGCAACATAGTGAGACCCCATTTCTACAAAAAAAATTTAAAAATTGGCCTAACATTTAAAAAATTGGCATGGCAGGTGCCTATAGTGTTAGCCAGTCGTGAGGCTGAGGTGAGAGGGTAACTTGAGCCCTGGAGTTCCAGGTTACTGTGAGTTATGATTGCATCACTGTACTCCAGCCTGAGCAACAGAGTGAGACTCTGTCTCAAAAAAAAAAAAAAAAAAAAAAAAAAAAAAAAGATAAATAAATAAATAAATAAATAAGGAAATCTGAATACAACATATAGACTTTAGTTAATAATAAAATATCAATCTGGTTCATTAATTGTGACAAATATACCATCCTAATGTAAGATGTTAGTAACAGGGGAAACTCTGTGGGTTATATGTCAATTCTGGGTACTATTTTTGTGCTTTGCTGCAAATCTAAAATCATCCTAAAGTGAAAGTCATTAAAAATTTAAAAAAGAAAAGAAAACCCCCTCCACCTGTTCCACAGAATCTTCATGTAAGTCTAAATTTCTCACCAAAGTGTGTGCTATTCACAAAGAGTTCCTGAATTCTGTGTACATCAGCATGGGAAAAAGAAAGACTCTAAGAAGAGCACCAAACAGCTGGGTTTTAGATGTATGACATGTGTGCAAATAACCACACCAAGACAAAGATGTAAACCACACATACAAAAGAGAGAAATAGAAAATGTGCCACTGGATTTCAGAGGGAGAAGGGAATATTGCTGGATAGGGTTAAAATTATAAGCTTGACACTTAAGGAGGAAAACCATTAGAAAGCATTCAAAAAAGAGGGAAGAGTATGAGGATCAAACAGGGCAGCATGGGATATGTCCAGAGCAAGTTTAGAAGGAACGAAACTAGCCAAAAGTGAGTAACAGAAAATAAAGCAAGACATTTTGAAGTCAGAATAAGTCCACTGTAAAAGTAGTGAAAAGGGAGTTTTGCAGGAGTGAATGACATCACTTTTCCATACATTCATTAAACACCTGATCTTGCCAAGAACTATGCTGCACACTGACTCAAACATCAGATCTGCACTTTGGTAGGACTAATCTCATGTTAGAATGGCCATTTAAAGTGTTAGTATAACAGGAATAGTAAAGGAAAAAGGGAAAAGTCACCTAAACTAGACAGAGCAGGAGCAGGAATGGAGAGCAGAGAGATGAGCCAAGTACACAACACTCCACAAACTGATCATATGTTCAGGAAATGTCTATCTGAATTTTGTGGAATTGATCAGAAATTCACTGGACTTTAGAATCATCTTTATTAGGAATTACATGGTTGAAGGGGCACCATCATCCTTTCAGTTCTCAGACACTTTAAGAAAAAACTAGCCTCTGATGCTAGATATTATGAAAGTCAGAACTGCTAGGAATGGACAATTTGACTCCTCCTTCATATTTGTCTAAGAAATATGAGCTAAAGAAAACAATAGTCATAAAGTGGGATGATAGGAAGCACGATATTATTAAAAGACACAGAGGTGTAAGGAGTTGTAGAGTTGTTGTATTTTTGTTTTTCATCAGGTGTGAGAATATTCATAAGAAAAGGTGGGAGATTTTATTGACTAGGTCTCCACACTTGAGCTAGATGGATCCAACAAAATAACCATAAGCAAATTAGAGAAGTATACGTTTATTACTATTTGTTTATCAAGAACTGTTTTACAATTTAAACAGATACAGACACATTCCCTATCTTCTGGTAAAGGATGAAAAAAAAAACTCAATTTAATTTTTGTTATTTAACATAGTGATGCCACTAACATTTAACTGGCCTTTTCCTCTTCAATTTAATCAACTCACATTAATTAAGTACCAGCTGTTGGAATTATAGAGACAAATAGTCTCTGTTCTATAGAGACTCACAGTCTAGAAAAGGAGGCAAATGTGTAAAAAATATTTCCTGGTAGATTGAGAAGCCCTATGAGGTAGGACATGAGCAATGTCTTACAGGAACACCAAGAGGAATCACATATAAGCATGCCCAGAGATCCAGGGAAGGCTTCTCTGAGATGATTATATTTGAGCTGAACCTTGAAAGACACAGAGGAGTCATACAAGTGGCATGAGAATGGGGCCTGGCATGCCTAGAGAATGACAGGCACATAGTTGTGGAGCCAAGGACATTGTCCTGCCACATGGCACATGCCGAGTACCCAGGCTGCCACTATTATTAATGAGGTAAAATATGGGAAAGACCTAGAACAATGCCTGGCCCTAGAAGTAGATGGATTAAGTTTCCTTGTTTCCTTTGTCAACACTAGTTTAGAAATCTGCATAGAAGCAGTTAAGAAAGTGTATACTGGAGTCTGACTCCTACTGTGCTAATTCCTAATTACAAGATACTAAATAAGTCACTCTATTAGTCTGTTCTCACATTGCTGTAAAGAACTACCTGAGCCTGGGTAATTTATAAAGAAAAGAGGTTTAGTTGACTCACAGTTCCACAGGCTGTATAGGTAGTATGGCTGAGGAGGTCTCAGGAAACTGACAATCATGGCAAAAGGGCAAAGGGGAAGCAACCATGTCTCCATATGGTGGCAGGAGAGAGAGAGAATGAAGGAGTAAGTGCCATACACTTTTGAACAACCAAATCTCATGGGAACTCACTATCACAGGAATAGCAAGGGAGTAATCTACCCCCATGATCCAATTGCTTCCCACCAGGTTCCTCTCTTAACATTGGGGATTATAATCCAACATGAGATCTGGGTGACAACACAGAGCCAAACTATATCAGTCAGTTTACCTTCAGTATCTCTATCTGTATAATAGAGAATTATTCCTAAATAATTTTTCCTAAAATGTTAATGAGGATTGAATATATGAATACATGTAGTAAGCTTAGAACAGAGCTTGTCAATGAGGAAAGTTTTTTATAATTTTAAGAATGCTATAATTCTAACTTGATTAAGTTTATTACTTCTTAGCTTGGCCAGATACAAACACAGGTGGAAAGATTTAGATTAAACAGAGTAATGACTTTCTGCTGTAATGGTTGTAAAACAGTGAAACGTCATCAAAAGAGATTTCAGATTGTCCTCCTCCTGCATTACAAAAGAATGAAATCGATGATGTTTCTGAGAAGAGTAAGTATGATGTGTTGAATAGGCAGGATAAACTAGTTTTAAATCTTGCATCCTTTCTATACTCCTGATCCTCTTATTTAAAACATGCAAGAAAATGTTTAGCACAACACCAAAAGTAATTGAAGAATCTCCTATTTAGTTTACAGTTGTCTTTTTATCATCCTTGAAGGCGTAAGACCATGTGTCTCCAGAATGCACTAGTATCATAATACAAGGCTTTGTCACTAAACACCACACCCTTGTGTCACCCCACACTTTTACAATTGTTGAATATATGTTTATGACACAAACATATATAACTTACCTAAAAGATAACCAAACCACTACAATATCATTATTCTAGTGAAGGCAGCCTACAGTAATGAACACACCTTTCTCAGTGCAAGAAAAATCAAAAAGACAAACTAGATTTCCCCATGGCAGAAATCTTGTCCTATGGCTCCTTCAGAAAAGTAGAACTTGAGACAATTTCCAGAGGTGAATGGTCAAGGGACAATCCCAGACCCCTCTCAGCTCTTGGAAAAACAAATATCCAAATTGCTCATCACAGGGAATAATAAAAGCTACAGGGAAAGGGGAACAATGGTTTTTAAAGTGCATTGGCTTTTATTATGTGTTTGTGTCCCCAGTAGAAATGCTTATCGATACTGGCACTTTAAAAGGTTCCACCTTGTCTTGAAATTAACATTTCATTATTGTGAGTGTGCAAGCAATTCCTTTCTTGGCTGCTACTGTTTTTACTGTTTTTAGCTAGAAAAATTTTCTTTTCTATGTGTAAAGTAGTACTAATAGTACAAAACTGCATCAGTTCCACTAAAAGACTTTCTTATGAGACAATGTGCCTTAGAAATAGATGGTAGAACTGGAAACAATAAGATTATCACACCAGTCAATTCAGTCACTGCATTATCAACTGTCAGAAATTGCATGAGTTCTAATCACAAGAGTTCCTACTGTTACAAAACCATGGCAATAAATCTACAATATAAACAGCAATTGAAGTTTTGCTGAGTGAAAGAAACCAGACCAAAAAAAAAAAAAAGAGGGGGGAGGAAGGGACAGTAAATGCATTTTTATAAAATTCTAGAAAATGCAGACTAACTCATAGTGACAAAAAGTAGATCAGTGGTTGCTGTTGGGTGAGGAGGGGAGCTAATGGAATGGGACTACAAAGGTCAAGAAAAAAAATTGTGAAATCACAGATATTTTTATTGTCTTGATGATAGGTTCATGAATATATACATATGTCAAAATATCAAATTGAACATTCTAAATATGTAGAATTTATTGCATGGCAATTACAACTCAATAACGCTGTTTTTAAAAGGTCCACACTCTAAGGTACAACACAGCAACTATCACATTACATTATTGTTGTATAAGTGCACTTTGTTTATATTAGCAATATAAATCAAATGGTAACAGAGAAGAGACAGAAAGTATTTATTTTGTCTGAAGACCAATGAGCAAGAGACATTGGATGGTCTTATGTTTATGACACAAACATTTATAGCTCACCTAAAAGATAATTAAACCACTACGATACCATTATTCTAGCTAAGGCAGCCTACAGTAATGAACACACCTTTCTCAGTCAGTACAAGAAAGATCAAAAAGGTAAAAAGTGAATAATCGTTATCAACAAGGAAGAACCTAATAGCTATATATTGATCCTTACACTCTGATCATCAGGGCTATATCTTTTTTCTCAAGTGCTCATGCAACACACACACACACACAAAATGATCGTACATTAGGTTACAGGGAAAACATTAGTAAATTAGGTAACATAAACTATTATAAACAGTACTCCCTGACTGCAATGAAATAACACTAGAAATTATTGACAAAACTGAAAAGCAAAAGCCTCACCCACCTAAAATTAAAATCTCTTCTCTTAATTTTTGGGTAAAGGAGGAAATACAAACTGAAATCACAGAATTTTTATTCCTAAAAAATACTGAAGCAAAACACAATATATATGAAAATCAACAGAATACACTTCAAACAAATAGCACAGAGAAATTCATAGCACTAAATGCTTTTATCAATAAAAATGAAAAAAATAAAACAAATAAATTGAATTCCTAGATGGAGAAAGTAGAAAAAGAGCAACAACCAAACAATAAAATAATGGTAAATGGAAGGAAATCATAAAGATAAAAGCAGAGATAGAAATGGGAAAAAAGTAGACCTACTATTTCGAAATCCTGGTTTTCTTAAAAAAGTAACAAAATAGAAAAACCACTAGCTATCTGGATCAAAAACAAAGGAAAAAGCACAAATACAAAAACAGAAAATATCAAAGGGCAAAACATTAAAACAATTTTTTTTTAAATTAAAACAGATGAAAGACCTACATGTAAATAAATTTGAAAAGTTAGAAAAAAATATAATTTTCCAATAAAATAAAGATTTCCAATTCTGGTTGTTTTAGAACTGGGCTGCTTAAACTGATCAATTTTTGTAGAAAAAACTGGAGAAGATCATCAAGAAATTATCTTACAAAAGAGCACCAGGCAACAGATTATTTTAAAGAGGAATTCTACAAAACCTGCAGTACTAGATATTCCAAAAGTGCTATACATGCTTAAAAGCATTGAGAAAGGGCATTAAGAAGAAAGTAAAACATTGAGACTTAGACGTGATAAAGAAAGAAAGAAAAGAAAACTACAAGAAAGAAAACTACAGACCAGTACCACTAAAGAAAAATGATGCAAAATACTAAAGAAGAAAATTAATAAAAGGAATCCAACACCACATTAAGAATAAAATAGACCATGACCAACTGGAATTTATTCTTGCAATTTAAAGTTGTTTCAATATTAGGGAGCCCATTAATATAATAAATAATAGTTTAGAGAGAATAAAAGTAAGATTATTTCTATAGATGCTGAAAAAGCTTCAGCAATATTCAACATTTTTTCTAGTTTCTATTAAAAGCACAAAAATAGAACACCATTTATAATTTCTTAACATGACGAAACATATAACTGTATTCGTGAGGACTGCATTATAATTTGTGGAGATGTTAATGGCATTGTAAGTAAACTCATGAAAGAGCAAGAATGCCCACTACTTTCACAATTATCTAATGTTATAATAGAGGTTGCAAAACCCAAAGCAATTGGATTAGAGAAATCACTAGTCATATGATTTTGTAAAGAAGTAAAAAATACCTCTTAAAAAATTCTAGCAAATTAATGAACAATAAAACTAATTCAAATGCTGAAAGAATTCAGTAAGATATGAGGATACAAATTTAACATACAAAAATCAATAGCTTTCAAAGACAGGAACAATAGCCAGCCAGAGCCCATAATGGTAAAGAAAACTCCACTTACAATAGCAACAAAGAAGATTAAATACGCGGGAATAAATTTGACAAAAAATGTGCAAAACCTGTAGGAGGAAAATTTTAAAACACTCTGAAAAACACAAGATTAGATTTGAACAAAATGAAAAGCATCCTCTGTTCTAGGACAGGACAAATCAACATCATAAAGATGTCAGTTTAAGACAATCCCAATAAAAGTATCAGCAAGTTTCTTTTTATACAGTTATGCAAGTTTGTGCTAAAATTCATAAGGAAAACAAACATGCAAGAATAGCCAAGAAGACACACAAAAATTAAAAATACAAAGGTTGACTAGTCTTACCCTACATTAAACCATTCTATAAAGTCTCTGCAAAACAGGGTGCTACTTTCACAAGAATAGATTTAAAGACAGTAGAATAGCAAAGAAAGTCCCAAAATTGATACAAGTACATATGGAAATGATAATGGTGGCATCTTAAGTGATGGAGGTAAAGATGGACTTTTTAATAAACGTTGCTGGCACAACCAGGCAGCAACTTAGAAAAAAATAAAATTACATCTGTATCACACACCATTCACAAGCATAAACTCCACAATGATCGGGAATCTATATATACAAAGAAAAAAAAGAACTTAAATCATGTAAGTCTAGAAAGAAAATATGGATGATTTTCTCCATAAACTGAGTGTTGAAAAAAAGCTAACATGGACTCAAAATAATGGGCAATAAAAGAAATGACTGATAAATTTGACTATACAATTTTTTAAATTTGCATAGTAAAATAAAGTCAAAGTACAACTGCCAAATTAGAAGGAAATACTTGCAACATCTGTCACAGAGAAAGGGCTAATATGAGACAGATATAAATAGACAATTCACAAAATTAGCACAAAATGATCTTAAACATATGAAAAGATGTTGAACCTCACTCATAATTAAAGAAATTCAAATTACCTTGAATACTACTTTTCACCTGCTTGACTAAATTTCAAAAGGCTGAGAACGCATTCTGTTGGTAAGTCTGAGGCACTCTCATACACTGCTGTGGAAATGTAAACTGACACAATCCCTTTGGAAGGGATTTTAACAATGTCTAACAAAACTGCATTTGTTTTTGTTTTGGATTTACCTTTTGACCCAGTAATCTCATTCTAGGAATTCACCTTCAAGAGATGTTCCTAACAAAATGAAAATCCAGATATATACATACATAACAGTAATAGGGAAGGGAAGTGACAGTTCTGAGTATGCCTTTTTTTTTACAGTCCCATCTTGCTATAATAATAATTAAAATTAACAAACGTCAGGCTCAGTTTATATTTTAAAATCATTAAATTATTACCTAGCATTATGTTTGCTATTTCTTGGTTTTCAGATTCCTGAATAGATCATTCATTTTTTAATTCAACAAGTTTTCCGAGAATCTACCATGTAGAGTTCTATGCTAGGTACAATGATGACTTTAAAATGCATTAAGATCATATTAATACCCACAAGAACTTTGTTCTTTAAATAATGTCTTACATAGAAAACAAACTAAAATATTATAGACTTACAAAACATTGGAGGAAAAGCAAAAAAAAAAAGGCAAAGAGCAAACTAAAATCAAAAATTTTATATAATGAAGACAGTTTGCTTTAAGTATACATTTTAGTTTCACCCCAATTCCTTTATTGTTCTATGCAATTCTTTCTTCTAAAAATGCATAAATTAAAATTAAAGAGATAGACATACTAGAATCATCAAAATAATGTTAAAGAATATAAGTCAAGTAAAGAAGTAGAGAAAGGGTTGTGTGTGGGGAAAATTAGACAAATACAAGCTATACTTTATGGGGAGAAACTTACTTGTCAGTTACAAGAAGAGAAAGCAAAAAGAAAACACACCCAATAAGTCACGGAGCCCTTATTATGTAATAACAGAAAGCAGATTAGTTTATCAATTGAATGTGTTGCCAGACACCAAAGCCGGTCCAGAACTTACTTCTATAACTTCCTGTAATACAAGAAGCAATAAATATCTTCATGGTGTAAGCCTCCAGTAGGAGGGTTCTCTGTTTCTTGCAGCTGAGAGCATTTCTAACTGTGAATCAGATCAGACATGATTGTTTCAGACACTGTAACAATATAATCTTATTAACCTAAATAATTCTGTCAGCTGGATCTTCAGAGGGAAAAAAATCAACCCGAAACCAAATAATATGCAAGCAAAATCAAAACAATACACAAATAAATAAATAAAACAAGGCAAGCACACACTTCATATGTTTGTAGAAACTGGATGCTTTGATTCAGTGGATTTCAAATCTGAAGTAATAAAAGGAAAAATGACTGATCAACTAAATCCCAAAGATGCAGAACTCTTGAAGTTTCTAGTTGACAATGGAAAGAAGAGTTTGGAGGTCAAATAAAGTCCAGCCATCTGCTTAAAATTTGGCTAAAACGTAAGTCACATATCCAAGATCAGAGCTAAAGAGGAAGAAAAGCAGATGTTTGATGAAGTTATAAGAGAAAATATGCAACTCTCTGCATCTGATTTTAATGTAATAAAAGGCCATGAAAACAATATTATTTTTATTATCTTTAATAATATTCTACTTTGCTCTTATAATTCTAGGGAGTTTCCTTTGGGGAAATGAGACATATATTTTTTATGTTAAAATCCTGGCTTTGACTTTTAGATGTTATCATTTTAAGTCATAATCCAAATATACTAGATAATAACAGAATACCTGATGATTGTTTCAAAGTTTCAGAAGATGGTTAAAATGAGACTAAGCAGAAGGTTGCTGGGTCTTACTGCTAATTATGTATACTCTTAGATTTTTACTATACTAACATATACCTAAAACTAATACTACACTATTAAATAACCTAAAACTACTTGTTTCATGCTTTGTAGAGTAAGAGAATATCCGACTCTAGTAAAAACCATAAATTCAAAGAGAAGTATGAGTGAAAAAATAGAGGGACAGGAAAGAGACACAATATTATCTTTGCAATGTTAATACAAAGATTTTTTTTATTTTAAATGAATAGAAATTAAGGAAAACATATGCCAAATCCAAGGCAATGCATCCATGTTTGATCTACCAGTTCACAGGGCTGATTATTTCTAAGATGGAGATAGATGACAGATCTCAGAGAACCTCATATAGGCCAGGCAAGGAGGAAAAACCACTAAGCCTACCTGTGCAAGCCTCAGCATAGGTTGACATCATCCATGGTTGGAAAAATAAACCGAAAGTTACAGGGTACCCAAGCAACTAGCTTTTATTTTATGATAGCTCAGATACAAGCCATAGAAAATACTGATTGGTCTACCAGTCTGGCCAGTCTCCTAGGCAAATGAGCTGCCATTCAAATGTTAGTCTGTTTCTCTCAAGCACTACGAAGACATGAGTTCTTATCCTCATTTCATTTTACATCCTTAATTCTTTTGGCCTTTTCATATAGTTAGAAGGCAATGTAACTCTAAGAATTTTAATGCTTCCTTTCTTCTAGGTCACATGTTTTCTCTTACCATCTAATTCCAGCCAATCATCAACTGTTTTTCTCCCTTCTTGGTATTTACAAGATCTTTGACCTTGTAAATAATGTTACAGTGTAAAATAGAGTCTCCCAGCCCAAAACACAGCCACCCAAGAAGTTTATGCACATGTAATTCAGTTGACCATGAAAGAGTAAGCAAAAACGGCTATCAAACAGGCAATTCCATGTCTAATATTCAGTGCCTGTCTACATTTATTTTATAGTCACCTCTGAGCTTTCTAATTTTGACAACTGATTAGAAACATCAAATTACATATTCTGATATTTTGAAGACATAGACTGTAGCAATCTTGGCAGCAACATGATGCTGGTGGTACAGATCTGAGTCCAGTGACCTCAGATCAGCAAACCTATGACATAAACCAAGTACCATTTGTTATTGCGTAGGCAATAACATCATAAATCTGAAAACTGGGAAGGACACTAGAGATCTGGTGACATCTCCTTCCCATTGCAGGAATTTTTCCTATAACCTTCCCTTATAGTGATGACCTAGTCATATGTGGACACAGGGATTGCCTCATTTCCTTACCAGGAAGCTCATTCCATTTTCTAAAACATTTTTTAGAAAGTTCATTCTTAAAAGACCAAAAACTGTTCCTGTGTAACTTCAATTTATTGATTCTAGTTCATTCATTCAACCAGCATTTATACAGTAATGACTCTAAACAGCATTTCCATAATGATAAAACACATCAGGCTTTTATCCATCTGGAAAGACAAATTCATGAACAAGAATAAAAATAAAACACCAACTGCCTTTCCTTTGCCGCCGTGTCCCTTTCTTTGTGCTCAAGTGTCAGTATCACTTACCTGAATCACACCTCCCAAGAAGGAAACTGCTACAGCAACGTGGATCCTTTGCATTTCAAAGTCAGATAAGCCCAGCACGCTTGTGTTACTCTGTGTGGTGAGATTCTGGATGTTCTGAGGGACAATCCGTTCCACGGCATTGGCTGATATCAAAGATGTCAAGGCAAAGGTGCCTGAAACCAAGTGGTGTGGGGAATCTTCTGTTAGTAATTCAGTTAAAAGACTCAACAAAAATTGTGGGATTCTGTCATTAAAGTTGAAGCCACATTGTGAAACCAAACAAATCTGTTAGAAACACTTTCCTCTCCTCTGTGCCTTTGCTTCTCCACTCTTCACCTCTCTCCATGGATGAAATAGAAACTTACCTCCACATATGCTTATTCATTCAACCTACAGCCACTCATCTATTTGTTATTCTCACCTGGCTCAGACATTTTCCCACCTCTCTGCAGACTGGCATAAAGAATGTCCTGGGACAGGAAATAAGATGACGGCCTGGATTTAAATTCAACTCTCAATTTACCAATAATGTAACCTAAAGCACATTACACCAGATATAAATGGTCTCATCCATGAAGTGGGAGTACTAATACCTACATTTCAGGGTCTAAGGGGAGTATAAATGAGATGATAGGTATGAAAACATCAGTAAATTCAGCCTTTTCCCTGAAACGTTTGCTTCTTCATTCTACCTGTGCAAATCCTACTTGTTTTTCAAGGTCTGGCTCAAATCCCATATATAATAAGGATTCATCCCAGATCTTTCCAACTAGCCTTAATCTTTCCACCCTCTGTGGTCTCATAGCAGAGCATATTTTTATTATCGTATAACAACATATTGTGGCCCATAAAATAATTAAACATACCATTTCTGTCTACTGTTTTTAGATTAGGCTTGGTGGTATTCCCCAAGAATTGCCATGGCCTTGCAAATGTATGGGACGATTTTCAGTGTGTTCCCCTGTTCCTGCCAAGAGTTCTGAAGCTTTCATCTTGGCACAGCATGCCTGAGAATGCAGCCTTGTGAACATGGAAATGCTGATTCTCTCAAAGAGGGATTGCCGAATTTGGGTTATAGAAACAAACTGCAGCATTGTGCAAACATTTATTCTCGTTACTTCAAGATCTTACTTTGCTTCAGGTCATAAGTGAGACTTCGTGAAAAGGGCCTGTTCAACATGTAGACATCCCAACACAAACCATGCACAAAGCAGCATAAGGCAAGACAGACATGAGTCAAACAGAAACAGGTCTCATTGGAAATTCAACACAGCCAATCCTTGGTTTTACTAGATAAGAGAGGCGGTACCTGCTATGGATTCAGAAAAACATGATGATTGTGGCCTCCAAAAAACTTGGCCTAAAATCCCAGAACTGTCACCTCAATCTTTTTGTCTATTAACAGCATTCCTCACCCAATGGGATTGTTATGAGGCTTAATAATGTAATATAGCACACATCACAGAAGATGACATGTAGTTAACCCCTGATAAATGGTAGCTATTCATATAATTATTAATAAGACTAAAGTCAGCATGCTCTGTTATGGTCTATCACTGTATGCTTTTCTCTGTTCCATAGAGTTGGTGGTATATAAATACAGACAACAGATTGAATAACATTCTTTTAATGAGATAAGTCATTCTCAATAAATCATGACCACTGTCCTTATCATAAAGTACTAAATTAAGAGTACATCAAGAAACTAATGCAATACACCTGATTTTTAGAAATAAGATTCTAGCACCCAGGATGGGAAATACCAAGTAGAGAACATTCACCATAGAATCTGGTCTTGATAGGACATATTTCTGAGAGTATGTTACAACACGATGCTCCAGAGATCAAATCAGATACTTCTGAGAGTAAAGGAGTTTGTCTTTTGGTGTTTAAACCTCCTAGAGCACAGAGCAAAATGTTTTGTACAAAAGCCACTGAACAAATGACTACAGAATTTTTTAAAAACATATAGACGAGTTAACTTTTTATTTTAGACCTGTTTTTCCTGGGATTTGGAGGAAGATGGGAGGGAATCAAATGGTAAAAGAGAAAGCCATCTAAAAGGCTTTGTTAGGTGAACAAAAGGAAGCTTCATCTGTGTGTGAGTCAATTTCAAGAACATCTCCAGACAGAGGACTTGCCAGCAATGGATACAGCAATGGCGAGGACACGTCTACACCAGTATGGACATGGGAGTACTGCCTCTTCAGCAAGGATAATGCTTTGCTGTTCCTGAGGTAGTGAAGGACAATCAAGGGAAGTGGGACTGCCAGTAAATATGTGTGGCTGTTGTGGATGACATTCTATATTATCTATTTATAGGTCTACCCTTTGTCTTTGTCTCCTCCCTACTAATTCTCTATTCTTGCCTCATTTGCTCAACTTTTTACCCTGGTTAGGCTTGCAGCCTATTAGTGGTACCCTTATATACCACGACTTCTACCTGATAGCTCAATAGTACTGTGGGTCACAGGGTCTCATAGGAAGTGACTATGAGCCCTAGAGTTAAACAGACATAAGTTCGAATCCCAGTTCTACTTAATATGAACCTGTGATCCTGGTCAAGTTACCCAACCTCTCTCAGCTTCCTTATTTGTAAAATGACGATAAAATAGCTAGTTACAAAATTTTGGTAGAGAATAAATGAGATTTCATATTTTAAAAAACACTACCTCAAGTCCTATCATATTGTAATCCATCAGTAAATAATTGTTTATTTTTTCTTCTGAAAAGTACCTTATACAGTCTTCACAATAGCCTCTCTAAATTGTTAAACTTTGCTCTTTAAATAAATTTCCCTAATTTAGAAAAAGTTTAAGATTATCCTACTAATTGTCACATATTGGTTCTCTACAGTAATGCTGTTTTCATTGGATTAATACCCAGGTTTTTGACTGTTGTGTATTTATTCCAATATATGTTCTTTGCAAGCCACAAAAAGTAATCAACAGATTTATTCCTTTTTTAAAAAAAAACTATTTTACATTAAAATAAGAAAGTTCACATTGTTGAGCAAAACAGCATGTTTCACATCTTTATACTCTGATTTTATGAATAGTTTACTTTTAAAGATGTCTCCAACATAATTTATTATTGTATTCAGTAAGTCAGCATTGCATTCCAGCCACCTAAATTGAAGGCAAAATCCCAAATAAAGCGATTCTTCTTCAAGAAAGTGACATCAATATGTTAATAATACTGTGGAAGTGGGATGCATATGCATCAAAATTAAATTATTTAAAAGAGAAGTATGTTCTGTACATTAATTTGCAGGAACTTATTGGTGACACTCGGTCCATATGTCCAAGATTAAAGAGAGGTCAAAAAATAATTAGTTTGTCTATTTTCCCTGATGTATATATGTTGCAAAATAAGGGAAAAGTATCATTTATTTTTTAGTGACCCAAAGAATCCTAAATACTGGGATAAAAAAACAAATAAGAAAGTCTAACTGGCTGTCTTTGGTGAAGTACAAATGCAGAAATAAAATGTCTTTAGCATTTATTGTGTCATAGCCCATTCGACTTAACAGAAGGGAAATCAGAATTAGTCTCCGGCTTTAATGTTGAATGACTACATTTAAGGCTGTAAATTTTGTATATTTTGAAATGCATATTATTTATCAAGTAGACTATAAGATTCTGATAGCTGTTCATAATTGGTTAAATACAGACTCTTATGATAATTATGAAATTATCTAAATGATAATTTCAAAATAATGCATGAAATACCTATAAAATGTTTGCAGTGATTTCTTAGGACATCGAACATTTTGTGTAAGTGTGTATTTAAGTATGTTCAAATTGTGTATTTTTGTTTTCTTAAAGCAATTACACTATATTGAACAAACTTGTTTTGCCTTTTTCTTTTATCTTGGGTTTCATAGAGAAAATGATTTTAGAGGTCAGTATTAAAACAATCTTTTTTATTGCTAAGAATATATATTTAAATGTTTTCAAAAATGGAAACAAATCGTTAGGAAATTAGGGAACAAGATAATTGAAAAAATAGGCTTTAATAATTTATAATTAGTTATTGTGCTTTTCTCTTTTTTGCATCAATACAAAAGAAAATCTTATTCTTGAACAGTGGGTTGTAAAGTTAAAAGCTTGTGCTTTAGATTTGGTCACACCTGGGTTGTAATCCATGCACCTGTGACTTTTAATCTGCGATCTCACAGAAACTTTCTGAATTTTAGTGTTTTCTTTTCATCTGCAATGTAAAGGTAATAATCTCTATTTAAAAGACTTCTGCTAGAACAAAACAAAATAACATATGTAAAGCTCTTAATAAAGCACCTAATAAATAGAACATCCACGGTTCTCAAACTTAAATATAACTACATACACAAATATGCATAAACATATAAATACATATATATACTATAACATGTTACCTACAGATTACATGTATAAATAAAACAGAAATCTTACGAAAATGCTGACTCTGATTCAGTAGGCCTGGCATGGAAATAAAGGCTTTACACTTTTAACAAGCTCCCACATAACGCTGAACCTACTGGTTCATGAGGCACACTTTAGGCAGCAATGTTGTAAGTGATTGATAAATGTTGGTCCTTCCCTCAAAACAAAATTAATTAATCTAAAAAGCCAAACTACACAAATAAAATGTTATGTTAACAGAAAATATATGTATCAATGTGGTAGGCAGAATTATGACCTCTCAAATATGTTCACATCTTAATCCCCAGAACTTCTGAATGTGTTATGCCATATGGTAAGAGAGAATCAACATTGCAGATAAAATTAAAGTTGCTAACCAGCTAATCTTAAAATAAGAAGAGCATCCTGGATTATGCAGGTGTGCCCAATGTAATCACAAGGGTCCTTTAAACATGGAAAATGGAAGCAAAAGATCAGAGTCAAAGAGAATTTGAAGATGCAATACTGCTGGCTTTGAAGATGGTTGAATGGTCCATGAGCCAAAGAATGCAGGGAGCCCTCTAGAAACTAGAGAAGTCAAGAAAATGGATTGCCCTTGAGCCCCCCAAGAAAGAAACGCAGCCCTGCTGACCCCTTAGTTTTAACCCTGTGAATATCATTTCAGTCTTCCGAGCTCCAAACTGTAGAATAATACCTGTATTTTGTTTTAAAGACCCAACTTACAGTAATTTGTTACAGCAGCAACAGGAAACTGATACAATCAATAATGCAAATTGACCATTGAAGAAATGGTCATGAAATGTTATTACTCAGAGGCTGAGATCACATAATCCCCAAATAAATAGAAATGTCTCTATAGATATTTCTAGTTAAAATTATTTTATGACTTCCTTAATAGTTAAGACTAAGATACCATTTTGTAATAGTACTAGCTAACTTTATTAAATCTTATTATGTAGCAAGTACTAAATTAGACACTGTATATCAATTATCTAGTTCTTACTAGTAATCACTAGAATTTGGAAGGCAATTTTACTATCAAGAAAGCTGCAATGGAGCTTAAATTTTTGCCTAAGACCATGTAAATAGCAAACAACAAATAAGGCATGTACCCAGGTTTATCTAATACCAAATCACCATTCATATTTTATTTGGTAATATAGAGGTAGGTAAGGTAAAAGTTACACAAAGTAAACAGCATTGTATAAACTAGCCTGGAGTAAATCTAAAATATCATCATTTAGTCCACATATCAAATACATGTAAAATATTTTTCACTGTTTTTTGAGTAGCTAAATTTTATGTAGTCTTGTATTTTCTCCCAAGTGCTTACTTTCTCTCATTTCATTGTGAATTCATAACATTTCCCTTCTTATTTTTATTTTTATTTATTTATTTTTTTGAGACAGAGTCTTACTCTGTCACTCAGGCTGGAGTGCAGTGGCGCTATCTCGGTTCACTGCAACCTCTGCCTCCTAAGCTCAAGTGGTTCTCCTGCCTCAGCCTCCCGAGTAGCTGGGACTACAGGCACGTACTACCATGCCCCATTTCCCTTCTTTTGTGGAATCTTTGCAACTCAAAAATGCAAAGAATCCTTAGCAATAACCTTGGCTATACAGTAATATAGCAATAAACCACAGGGTATACTGACTATCTGATATACCCTGTATGGAGAGTAAATATCTTGCTCTAGTATTTGCTGAGGTTTTCAGCAGTGATGTTAACACTGCTAAGGAGATGTAATCAGTAATAATCACTAAGTCTCTTTTGCGAGTAATATTAGAAGCATAAACATAGGAATTATTACCTGTGGCAACATGACGTCCCATTCCAAATATGGCATAAATTATGGCAGGAAACAGAGACCCATATAAACCAAACACTGGGTGCACAGATGAGAGAACAGCAAAGGCCAATCCTGTGAAGAAGACTAGGGTAATTAGAACCACCTTATAACCCCAAGACACAGTCTGTTACACAATAGAATAGGTGTTAGTTTACTTATAGACAAAATGAATCATACTTTATTCTACTTGCTCAACAAGAGACTAGCATTATTGCCCTAAATAAAAGAAAATTCACTCCTTAATTCATTTTTGTAATTCCAAAAACCATTATTTTTGGATGAATGTTTTTTCCTTTGATTGCAGAGGTGTCTACCAAAAAAACAAAAAACAAAAAAAAAAACAAAAAAAAAAACAAAAAAAAAACAGTGGATCAGAGTGTCTTGCTGTTAAAGGGTAGGTTTGACAGTAACATTGTAAAATATCTCCAGGCACATTAAAATTTTAGAAGCATTTCACATATATAATTTTATTTACACAATAGCATCTGTAAGATAGGTGAGACTAGCAGCTTTACTCCTGACAGATGAGAAGCCTGAAATGGAATGGGAACTAGGGCTGGAAAACAATGGACACATACTCAACATTGGCTGGTTGGCCAGATGCACAGCCAGCCTGGGACTGTGTGTCACAGAGGTAGGGCTGATGCATAAACTCATGTGCTTCCCAATTAAGTAGATCTTGGCTTATATTTCAGGTACAGTGTCTGAGTGGAAAAAGAAACAAATTTTTCTTATTCAAGGAGTAAGAAATAATTCACAACTGTTCATTTTTATTCCTTGTAGATACTATTGCCTACAGAGTTGTTATGAAACATGCACATAGAAAATGTTCTTAGACATGTCTAAATGACCACTAATGGCTTAAATGTGACCAAAATATCTATGAGTATGGGTTCATAAAATTATCTGGATTGTGGCTGGTCCTTGGAACGACAAATTCATTCAAATGTTTCAGTTAAATTGGGCATAAAGGACTTTACATATTACAAAGGCACTCGAGAATGGAGGCGGCATTAGATTCTGGAGTCTCTGAATATGAGGCCGGGTAATTACTCACACCATAAAGCCTGGCTGTCTGATTCTAATATCAATAATTTTTACTGTTGAACTTTTACCATTTTTAAATTAAATGAAATCCCCTTCTTAATAAGCTCCGTAGTTATCTTTCAGATATTTTTCAAGCAGTAGAAGCTATTTTTGCTGCATTTAAAATATATGAAAAGTCAACAAATGACTACTCCTTTCTTTTTTTTAAAAACCATCTGGGTTGCTTGTTTGCTGGTAATGTATTCCTACAGGCTGGTGAAAATATGATAAAAGTGATTATAGAAGAGTCAGTGGCAGAGGCTGTTCTAGAATTTCATAAAGGCACAGTGAGAAGTAGAAAGGATGGTGTTAAGGGACAGGTCTTGAAGATATGTTAGCATTGGCAAGCTAAATATCTCCATCTCTACCAAGAAGCACCTTTTGGCATTTTTAGTGCAAGCAACTTTGTAAAATATACTGTTTACATCAGTCATATGAAAAGCTAGAAAACAACTTTTTCTCATCCATTTTTCAGAATAAGTTACGTGATAAAAAGTTATCTATTAAGATACATAAATGCAGAGTGTTCCTGAGTAACAAAAAAAAATGTAGCCCACATTTTACAAGATCACACAGATCGACTAAATCAGTAGTGGGGAAGAAAGGCATATTGAGCAAAAGCTCCTGGATTAATCATATGGTCACTACATTCTGATAACCGTGGTCAATACTGACAGGATCAAAATTGTTCAGAGGTAGACCCATTTGGCTGCTCTGTTTGCAACAGGTAAATGTAACATAAAGTTGGAAGCAGCTGGATCCTCTTATCTTACCCTGTGAATAGCGTGAATAGCTACCTCCTGTTTTTTTGCCTACCTTATTACAATAACACTCATCTCTCTCCGTGTTTATCCCAAATAAAATCCATAACAAACTTAGTTTAAAAACTGGATTTTCCCAGATCTCATGTTTCTATCAAAATAAAATGGAAATAATCATGTAAAATATATTTAATTTTTCAACGATCTCTAGACCTGTAAATTAAATACAAAATATCATGTCAGGAGATTCTACTAGAACAACATCTAAGATCAGAAATCATGTAGACATTTCCTTTATCTCGTATTACACAGATATTGAGCTTTTACTTTAAACAACAATATCATTCATCCTGAATGTAAATCTGCTTCTCTGTTAATGTGTCAATGAACAATGGCCAAAACACAGGAGGAATGAACTAATTCAGATATACAGTACTGTAAAACATCAAGTATCCTTTCCACAAATAAGAACTACAAGGCCCAAGACCATCCCCCACCTCAAAAAAAGGAGAGACAGCTGGATAAAGTTTCCTTTTTCTGATTCGTTTATTATGCTGGTTCATGATATAAACTGGATACCTAGTCTCTCTCATACATGCACACGTGCACACACATACACACACTCACACAAGCTAAAATATGTTAAGTCCCCCCAAAATAGTGAATATCTTAATACGTCGCTAACAAATTAGCAGAATTATCTCTACTTTCTCTGTAATGAAACATGGCATTCAATTCAAATAAGAGCAAAATTACAACTCTCTAATGCTATTATTTTGGGGAAAATTATTGCAAATGCTGACAGATACTTTTGTAACTTAATCTAATTTAGATAAGAGCAAAAGCAACAAAAACAAAAGTATCAAGGAATAGACATAGTGTTAGGCTAAATTGTCCCAAAAGAGGATGGTTGAGGGGATGTATGAAATCTTTAGATGGCTGATTATTTTTAGAGGGACAATTATTTAATGGTAGTGTAAGGCTGATACAGTCACAAAAGGATGGTCATGAAAAGACTTTGAAATATGTAATTTTTAGGAAAACATACTTTGTAGGCATGATAATGGTTATAGGAGAAGAGATTCTAGATTCCCATATCAAAATCACCAGTAGTCTCAGGGTTTGTGAACACTATCAATCTTTAAAGAAGCCCTTTGTGTGAAGCTGAACATTTGCCACCAGCATGCCTTGTCCCTCCAACCCACGCTGTGCTGAGATTGGCTTCCCGAGGCACAATGCCTGACCCCAGACCAAGAAGGACCATGAAAGCAGGTAAGTAGCTCAATCTCTGGCTCTGCTCCTATTATAATCTTTTGAGTAAGATCACTAGAAAGTGACTCAATTACTAGGGATGAGAAAGGGAACTATTTATCACAGAGAAGATTTCTATATTAACATTCAGATTTTTATTTCAGTTTCAGACTAGTTTATTTATATTTACATGACATTATAGCAAGTGTTCAGAAAACCAAAGAAACACATATGGAGTTTAGAAGTTGAGTAATGTATCCAAAGTTACAAATTGGTGCTAGAATTACACATAGAAAACCCCTCTATTAGATACTCTATGTTTTGTTGGCCTAGCAGCCTTAACTTTTTATTGTAAGGTCAGAAAGCTAGGACTTAGAAGCACTAGTTTTGTTCCCCTCAGATATGAATACAAGACCAACAATATTTTATAGACTATAGCCATTGGTTATGGAGCTTCAAATATGACCCAGAAAATTAGAGCTAACACAACTCAGTGGGGCAGCTCTTACAGTAGAATTTACTGCCCCGGAAATGTTGTCCTCTTCATAAAGCACATTCGAGTGCTGTTATGGGTTGAATTGTGTTCCCCTAAAATTTATATGTTGAACTCCTGACCACCATTACCTCAGAATGTGATCTTATTTGGAAAAAAAGTCATATCTTACATAATTAGTTAAGATGAGCTCATCATGGGAAGATGAAGGCATGTGAACATCATGTGAAGATTGAGGTGCTGTTTCCAGATGCAAAAGAATGTGAAAGCTTGTCAGCAAACCACCAGAAGCTAGAGAAGATGCATGGAACAGATTCTCCCCTCATGGCCTTTGGAAGAAACCAAACCTGTTGACACCTTAATTTTGGGCTTCTAGCCCCAAGAATAAGTTCCTGTGGTATAAGACACACTGTTTGTGGTACTTTATTATGATCACCCTACACACCCTACACAACTAATTTAAGTGACAATTTTTAGAGGGAGACAGAAAGTAAGAGGTCATTTGATGCTGGAGAGTTCAACCTTCCTTTCTGCACAGGATCAGATCACTTGTTCTTAATAAATATTAAATAATATTACAACTTTTGTACTTCTAATTCATAATCCCTGAATCTCTATAATATCATTTAAATTTTGTATTAGGAATCATCAAAAGTAGCACCTAAGAAATTTAGTTTCTAAAGAAGGCTATGAGGTGATGTTGCTAAAGGTAAAGATAGTCTTTTAAGGAACTGCTTGCTTAATACTCAGATGTAAGAGTTAAAGTTTCATCCAATCTCTGCTATACATGGTACCACCATTAGAAATTGTGTTCACAGATTCTCAAGGCAATATTCTCAGGACTCAGTATGTATAACTTTAAGGAGATGGAGCCTGTTTACTGTCTAAAAACAAATGTGAGTAAAGATAGGCCAATCATATTTGGAACTGTGGTTAGTCTTTTAAAGCTTTGTAGAATTAAGTTTCCACCAAAAGAAACACACTTTAATTGTTTCATTGATCTCTCCTATTTCTGGTACACAAGAAAGAAAATATTTGCAAAATATCAAGATGACTGACTAGGCTGACTAGCTTATGTAAAACCCTAAATGCTCCTGCCCTCTACTCACAGTCTGCTTCTAACCAGAGTTGCTGTTAGGGTGTTCACTGCATTTTTGGGGAATAAGAAAACTGTGCCTCTTCCCAGATGATCTAATTCACCTTGTTTGTGACCAATGACTGAGAAACTACCACTCAGAAAAACAATGGTAAATTTCCCCTATCTTCTACAAAAATGGAAAACTGAGTATCTTCTACAAAAATGGAAAACTTTTAGTTTGGCTAGTTTCTATCTATATGTATCTATCTATATACTTATATACATATATTTCTCAAAATCATGTTAAAAGACTGTATTCATTTTTTTAAGTTGCCAAACCAAACCCAAGCAATGCTTTTTAGTTAATTCTAAATGTTGGATTCACGGATGGATTACTGCATTTGGCAATGGTAGAAAAGGAACTCTAGGATTTGAGAAATTTATTTTAAAAGCAAAGCCAAAATTCTTGTCCTAATAAGTCTTACCACTTGATAATTCATAGTATTATCCAAATAACACTGCCTCAGTAAAGATATTTCATATGAATAAAAGCCAGTCAATGACAAAAGCTTAAGTATTTCTTATAAATACCTGAGAGTTGGGAGTGGAGACGGCAGAGTGATGTCTTGAATACTGAGCTTCAGAGGTATTTTTGCTTGCATTTAAAAACTTAAGCCTAGAATGGCTAAGGAGAAAAGCACTTTAAAGTTCTCATTACAAAGAATAAAGGCTAAGTACCAATAATTTCCATGAGAGAAAGAGAGAGAGTTACAAATTTGGAGAAAATACCAACAAGAAGACCCAAAGAAAAGAAATGAAAGATTAAATCCTGTGCTACATTCATTGATCACCAAGTTAAGGTCCTGATGAGTAGCCTTTTCAATGAAAATGAAAGGGTGTCTTTTATGAACAAGAGAAATGGAAAAGAAGGGGAACCAGAGGCACTTTTCTAGGTAACAATTAGAAAATAGGAATAGCTACCTCAGGAAATGTGAAGACATCGTAAGAGTTCTGTTCTCCCTCTCCCTATCCCTCTCTTCCTTCCCCATTGTTCGCTTCCCCCTCTCTCCCTTCCTGGACTTCTCCCCTTCTCTTTCCATATTTTTAAGTTTATCTCATATATTCTCTGGCTCTGAAAAAGTTGGTGGAAATATCTTGAATCCCTTAACACTAGGAGAGTGGATAGATAAAAATCTTGAGTCAGATACCTTTCTTCTAAAATTTGAGTTTTCCTTACACAAAAGTTCTAGAATGTTTTTAACTCACATTTATGGTTTCATGGAAGCATGAATGATTTTTTAAATTTTTTTTGCTACTAAAAATAACTAAACAATAAAGGCGGAACGAATGACTGGATCCCAAGTAGTCTTACAAAAAGGAGCAATGCTTATGCTGAGTGCTGAATGAGGAGTAACAGATGAACAAAAAAGCATGAGGAGTAGATGCCTGAGAAGGAGATAAATTTAGGTAGAAGAAATGTGTTCAAAGGCACAACATTCTGAAAATGTTTGCCTAGCTCACCTGGGATGTAAAGCCATTTGGTATGCTCAGCAAAAGGGACACATGTGACAAAGTGCCAGGAGATGAAATTAGATGGTAAAGAGTCTTCAGTATTAAGTGGTAAGAACTTACCTGAGATTCAGGGTGATAGGAGCTGGAACCTACAAGACCCTCTGTTTCCTCCAACTTCCTCTGTGTTGTAACACAACAATCAGGTTAGAATTGGCAGGACCAGGAAGGAGCATCTGAAGTCAAAGTTGATGCCACAATCACAAGCGCTTAGCTGCATTCTCTTTGGTGCCAGAGGAAATCCAACACACCTAGTGACAGAGGAAAGAGCTTGTGCCTCCTCAAGAGCTGAGCAAAATCTAGAATTTTGCCACTGACTGGGGAGAAAGGAGGAGGATTTTGGCCAGCAAAAGCATAGAAGTTTCCTAGAGAACTGCTGTCTCATCAGCCTGCTGTGGCCTGGGAGGGGTCATTCAATCCTGTGGCTCTAGAGAAGAACTGCAGCAGCACGTAGAACTTCCATAGTCAGAGAAGCCTTGTACTCAATCCTAGAAATATCTTCTCAAACCTCAGCTGATCAGCCTCTGCCCACAAAGACAGAATCTGCATTCCCTTGAATAGCTTCTTATTCATTCCTGCTTGAGACAGCCTAATGGCTAGGTTGATGTAGGTGCTGAAAGAACACATCCCCTGATTAGAACTAACTTAAGTGGTTGGTTCTATTTTGGTTCTCAAAATAACCAAAGGTAGGAGACTAAATTGAATCTAAGAGTGACTACACATGAATGAAAAATGATGGCCTCAGATAGCTGAGAAGTTGAAAAAAGTAATCATGTGCAAATTTTACCTCAATAAGTGTGACTAAAAAAATAACTCCCAAAGAGATATCAGCTAGCAAATACCAGCAAAAGATGTACAACTTTCCAATATAAAACATCAATAAACAGCTGAAAATGTATGCTTAATATTCTGAAAAGCAAAATACTACTATCATTGTGGCTGGAGAGATGCAGTCTCTGATTAGGCCAGAGTCACTTCCTATCCCTCATGGCAGATAATGTTGGCTTATAGGAACCAATGGCCCGAGAGTGGGAGGGGGATGATTCTCCAAGGTACCAGAAGAAGAAAGAACAGATGTGGGTAAGAAACACCTCCACATACATATATACCTTGATCCAGTGGCTTGGGAAACTGTCTCATATCCTATAAGAATGCATACCTAATATTGTGAATTTAAAATAGTTTTTGTACTGGTTGAACATGAAAATACAGGCAGCCTTTTGTATTTGCCGGCAGTTGGTTCCAGGACACACCGGGACACCAAAATCTGCAGATTTTCAAGTCACTTATAGAAAATGGCATAATATAGCCAGCCCTCCATATTCCGGGGTTTTGATGCTTATGGATATGGAGAGCTGACTGTAATCTCAATGCCTGTATCAATATAAAGATCATTAGACACACTTCTGCACAAATGTACTATGGAATATTATACAGCTCTTTAAAAGGCTAAGAATTACACCCATTAACTGGGAGACATGTCCATTATACGTGGTTGCACATGAAAAAAAAAAAGTCTCAGACTTATGTTTTGTATGATACTCTTATGTAAAAATCTAAAAAGAGGGCTACTGGTGTTTTTTTATGTATCTTTGAATCTTTATCACTTTGTAAAATGAGTTCATAAAACCTATGCAATTTAAACATTTTTGATTAAGACTTTTTAAAGCAATTTGAATATTATCCTGAATTTTAAGGAAGCTATTAGGGAATTTTTTTCTAATGGGAGAAATTGTGATGAGGTTTACTTTTAGGTGATCACTACAGAAGTTATATGGAAGAAATACAAGATTGACAGAAAGAGCAGTTAGGAAACTACCACAGATATTCAGGTTGTGGCAGTGAAGACAGGGACAGCATTTCCCAAAGAAATATAGCTCATCATATATAAATAGGTGTTACACACACATATTTTAAAAACTAATCAGTTTCACTGCCTGAGGCTTGAGCACAGAACACTTTCTTTCTGGAATACACCACAGGGCCAAAGGTGACTGACTGGATCCAAAGTACTGAATTAGGTCATGTGAAGAGACAGATGAAAAGAAGGAAAAATAAACTAACAGGAATTGCCAGATGCAGAGAAAAAAAGTAGGGGAAAAGAGCATAAAGAAAGCCATGGCCAAGAATCTGTGGTAATTCCACTGAAATGGCACTCCTGGCAAATAACAGAAATGTCCTTTGAATTTGACAAGAGAGAGACTAATGGTGGCCTTGGAAAGAGTGCTTCCTGGGGAATAGAGGATGTGGTGAACAAGGAGCAAATGGATCTTGGTGGAAGGAGAAGAGGCAGAAAATATGAATTCATCTTTGAAAAGTACTGTTTGGAAGAGGAGAGAAAGGCTTTGTGCTAAACGGGGACATGAGATCAAGAAAAGTTGAGTTTGTTTTCTTACAAGTTTTGAGATAGGAGAAACTTGAGTCAAGGCGTAGATCCAGGTTTTGTGAGTCCTAAATCTTACATATGTTGGGAGGCTTCCCACAGGAAAGATAAAATTGCACATAGAATTAGTTACCTTCCACATAAAATGTGAAACTATAAAACAACTAGAAGAAAATACTGTGGAAAACCTCCATGACATTGGTCTGGGCACTGATTTATTTTTTATATGATGCCAAAAGCCCAGGCAACAAAAGAAAAAATAGACTAATGGGATTACATCAAACTAAAAAGCTTCTGCACAGTAAAGGAAAAGAGTGAAGAGACAAACTACAGAATGGGATAAAATACTTGCCAACCATACATCCAATAAGAGGTTAATATCCAAAATACGTAAGGAACTCAAACAACTCAAGAGCAAGAAAATAAGTAACCTGATTTTTTAAATGGGCAAAAGACCTGAATAGAAGTGTCTCAGAAGAAGACATACAAAGGGCCAATAGGTATACTAAAAATAAAAAATAACAATGCTAATCATTAGGGAAATACAAATTAAAATCACAATGTGATATAACCTCACCTCAGTTAGAATGGCTATTACCAAAAAGACAAAAGGTAAGTGTTGATGAGGATATGAAGAAAAGGAAAGCCATGTATACTGTTGGTGGTAATGTAAATTAGTATAGTCATTATGGAAAACAGTATGGAGGTTACTCAAAAAATTAAATATAGAACTTTCGTATGATTCAGCAATTCCACTACTGGGCATATATCCAAAGAAAAGGAAATCAGTATATCAAAAAGATACCTGCACTCCCACATTCATTGCAGCACTATTCACAATAGCCAAGATAGGGAATCAACCTAAGTGTCCATCAAAGGATAACTGGATTTTTAATGTGGTATATATACATATATATACTATGAAATACTGTTAAGCCTTAAAATAAGGGGATCCTATCATTTGTGACATTGTAGATGAATTTGAAGTACATATTAAATGAAATAAGCCAGGCAGAGAAAGACAATTACCACCTAATCTTACTCATACAGGGAATCTAAAGAAGCTTAACTAATAGAAAGAGTGAAATGATAGTTACCAGAAGTTGACGGGGGTCAGGGTTTGGAGGAGAATTGGAGATATGTTGGTCAAAAAGCAAAAAATTTTAGTTAGGAGAAATAAGTTCAAAAGACCCATGTACACCACGGTGACTATAGTTAATAACAATATATTGCATACTTGAAAATTGCTAAGATAATAGATTTTAAGTGTTCTCACAACAAAAAAGTGTGAGATAATGTATGTGTTAGCTTGATTTAGTCATTTCATAACACATACATATATCAAAACATCATGTTGTACTTCATAAGCATATATAATTTTTGTCAATTAAAAAATAATAAAATTCATTAAAAAGGCAAATATTTATTTAGAATGAGAAATCACACCAAATTATAAATTATAAGAAGCTGACAAATTCCATGATCCAGAAAAAAATAACATCTTTATATTAATTTCATGATATACTTCTATAATACTTTTACTCTATGATACCTCTGTATACATATATAGTATATACTTCTATATATTATGATTTTAGGCTGTATAGTCTTTGAACACTTCTACATATGACAATGATTTGTGTAATATTTTCTATAGACAGAATAAAAAGATAATTTTGGCTTTCCTCTTGTACGTCAGACATCTCTTATGCGTCAATTCAAATGTTCTTGGCCTCACCTGTCTCTTGTAGTTCTGCAAGAGCTCTGTCTGACTTCCTGTGATGCAATCTGATGGGTCCTTTTTTTTCTAGAGCCCTGGGGCTTCCCTGTTGACAACTGCTCTGGGATTCTGTTAATGCCCAGACTCATGCATGCCAACTCAGAAGAGCACCCAAGGAATAAAACTTTGAGCAATAAGAGAGTGAGCTGGAGAATAAATGTTTCCACTTCCCCTCTCCCCCGGCCACTGAAAGATGGTCTAGAAGTGACATTGATAGCTTTGTGTGGGGCATGATTCCAATGATACAGCAGGCAGTCACTCTTGGAGGTAGTCAGCTCTGTAACAAGCATCCTCTCATCTCTCCCTCCTGGTCCCTAGCTCCTGCCCCCTTGCTTTACACTCCCTAACGATATATGGTAGCAGCACATAAACCCTGACTCAGTCACTAATGTGGGGGAGAATAAGCCTAAGATAGCACTGTTTATTTAAGTTTGTTTTTTAGCATTGATACATTAAAATATTTTATTTTAGTTTTGTACCAAGTTAACAATATCATGTGAAGTTTAAACTATAAAATTGAAAAAGCCTCCATAAAATTCTTGATAGCTGTAAAGTTTTAGGGAATTTTAAGTTTTCTTGTACAGAAACATAAATATTTGAATTGCAGACATTAACACGTTTATTGACAATGTTCTTGTTATAGGGCCATATTATGAGTTCTGTTTTATGTCTATCAATGTCATATTTTGTGGCAATCTTTTCTTAGCCAGATCATAAACATATTGCAGCCACTTGGATGCCACTGGACATAAGATGTGTGACCCAAATGAGGTTGAGTTGGTAAGAGACATTGTTCTCAATTTATGTTAAAATATCTTACTTCTAAAATTTTACAAAAATACATGAGCATGAAAAAATATTGACTTCGAAAGGAGCATACGCAAACTGGGGTGCAGTATTGAACAGGGCAGATAATTAGCATGCAAATAACAGTTTTATACATGAATTACCAAAGGCAGTGGGAGAATGATTAGCCTCCACTTGAGAGAGATGTTCAAGAGATAATGCCTTTGTATCAGAGAGTCAGGTTTTAAGAAAGACAAACAGGTAGAGATAATATTTTGTGAACATTTTGAAAGTGTGCAGTTTATTCCCAAAGAAAGAGGGATTCCTGAGGGTGCATTGGTAAAGGCTGGCAATGAAGAAATCACTGGAAGTCCAAACCAGGGAGAAGGACACACATCACAGTATTAGAAGGAAAGCAAGGGAAAAGAGGGCTCATTGAGAAAGGACTTGATTCCATGTCAAGAATTCTAAGGATGACAGGAACCAGAGGCATGCATGTGTGTTGAAATGCAAATATACATGAAATATACCATTTATTTGTTTCTTCTTACCATTTTTACTTCAGACTCTGAGACCCCTAGGTTAGGAAGAGAAAGTGACAGCAACAGTGGTTTCTGGTTTTCTGGGTCTCAATGTTAAATGGAAGAAAACCAAAAGTTTGTGGGATATGGAAGGAAGCAGATGATAAGATGAAGTGCATTTTAAAAGATCAGCAATTTATGGCTTTGTCTGAGATTGCTGGCCAAGGAATTATTTCTGCTTCAGCAAATTTTAACCCAAGTAGAAAGAAGGACAGTCAAGTGTGAATCCTGATGAGAGTCCCAACATAGCTTTTAACCCCCATAGAGCCCAATTACTAGAGGAAGGAAAGGAGAATGGTCAGTTCAGGTCCAGTTCAGCACAGAAGGAAGAAATGATCTTGGCTACAAGGGGGCCTGATTTGGAGAAGAATTTTGATGAACACCATCTCCTAATCCTAGTATCTGCTAGAATTTTCACTGTAGTTATATTTAATGGAATGCAGGATTTATAAACAAAAATGGGGCTCATAGCACCACATAAAATCAATGACTTCTTTGAAAAGTTAAAAAAAATGTCAAATGAATGCAAGATAATACTAACAATAAAATAATATACAAATGCAATTTAGTAGTGAATTTGTTTTCTTAAACTAGATTTTGAAATGATATGAATTATTTTTTCAAGATCACTAATAAAAAATGGCAAGTCTTTCTTTTTGTAATTTCTATCTTTTGATATTTTAGTAGGAGATGTTATTTAGCTATATTCAAAATTGAGGGGGAAAAAAAAGAAGCAATCCCTTGACCATAAAGTGACAGAATTATGTAAGTAAACATCAGACCATGCATGTGGGATGATATCACTTTTCAGATTTTAATTGTTTAATTAATTCAAAAATTGATTATATACAGCCATCATGCTCTGAAAGGGTTAATTTACTACTTAAAGATAATCCAATTATTTTCGGAGAAGATTAGTTAGCTCACAGGCTTCAAGAGGATAAGTGTGCAATAGCAAACATTAAGGCCCACATGAAAATGAGGAAATACCAAGCGAGGGAAAATGCACACAATGCTAATCTCTGACTGTAAGCAAGACTGAGAGGCGATTGTCTGGTCAGACCAGTGCATACAGTCATGGTCCAGGACAGCACTCCCTTCTCACACAATTTACCCTTAGAGGAGGAAGTAGCTTGGACACCTGACATCATACCAAAGCAGTAATGATGTTTCTCTTTGCACAGTGCCATTCTCCAGCAATTCCCCCAAAGTTTAGGCACAATAAGCTAAAAGAGAATGATCATGGATCCACATGTATCATGTAAGCATAGAAAATATTCATTAAAATATTCTTTTAGGCCAGGTATGGTGGCTCACAACCATAGTCCCAGCTCTTGAGAGACCAAGGAGGGTGGATGACTTGAGCCCAGGGTTTCAAGACCAGCCTGAGCAATACAATGAGACCCTGTCTCTACAAAAAATTTTAAAGAAAAAAATCAGTGAAAGATGCATGCCTGTAGTCCCAGCTACTCAGCAGACGGAAGTGGGAGTATCATTTGAGACTGGGAAGTCAAGGCTGCAGTGAACTGTGAACATGCCTCTGCACTCCAACCTGGGCAACAAAGCAAGACACTATCTCAAAAAAAAATAATAATAATCTTCTACTCAGTTATCGTGTAAGTGCTGGCTACATGCCCAGAGACCCAAAATTCTATATTCTCTGTTGTTATATATTACAATTATATATTCTATATATATTCAATATATAGAGAGTGAGTCTAAAATGCTAATTAAGCTACATGGCATATCTTCCCATGCTGTTTTGGATTTGTTTGTTTTCTTTTTCTGTTTCTATTTTTTAACTAGATAGACGAAGGTTAGGGAGATAAGGGAAGTGGAAGAGAGACAGAATATGTGCGCATTTATGCATAGAGTACTTGCAGATGTTAAATGGTATCTATCCAGTAACTGATCTCAGTGATATTTAGAAGTAAGTTTCAAAGTACCCATCCTTGGCAATTTTGAGATAAGAGAGTGCCCTTAAAAAGATGTCTAGAATTTGTCTAACCTAATTGTTTTTGAAAGATTTATTGCAAAGCTAATGTTCTCCACCTCCTTATCTTCTTACCTTCAGGTAGCAAAGCTAAAATCTAGAATTGTAGAAAATTATAGAAAAATCTTGAATTAAGCACCTTGTATGCATAATTCACCTATTTATGTGCCAGGCACGGGAGATACATCAATTAACAATTCTGCTATGGTTTGAATGTTTGCTTCTTCCAAATTCATGTTGAAATTTAGTTATCAGTATAAGAGTATTAAGAGGTGAGACTTCTAAGAATTAAGTTATCAGGGCTCCACTCTTGTGAATGGACTAATGCCATTATTGAGGGAGTGAGGTCACCCTCTCTTGCACACACTCTTGCATTCACTGGTGCTCTTTATCTCTCTTTCTTCCTCTCTCTCTTTCTCATTCTCTTGCTCTCTGTTTCTCTCTCTCCCTCCTTGTCTGTCTACCACTATGTTATAAGACAGAAAGAAGGCCCTTGCCAGATGACAGCTGTTCAGCTTTGGACTTCCCAGCCTCCAGAACTATGAGCCAATAAATTTCTGTCCATTATAATTTATCCAGTCTCAGCATTTTATTATAGCAGCACAAAATTGACTAAGACAAATCCAAATAAAGATCTTTGTCTTTGTGGAGTTGATGTTTATAAATGTCATATCCTAGTTTATGTTCTAGTGGGGAATAGATGATAATAATAATGTTACAATAATAGCTTTTATTGAACATTTCCTTTCTACTAGATTCTTCCCTGAGCACCTTATATTCTCTCATTTGTTTTTCAAAGCAACTCTGTGTACTAGGTATTATTGTCCCTATTTTACATATTGGAATACTAAATCTTAGAGCAGCTGAAGAACTTGTTCAAGTGACACATCCAAAGTTCAAAACTGAGGTCTTTCTGACAGTTGTTCTTAATTATTTATAAAGCTCTTATGGTGTCTCCAAATCCATATTAAATTCCATGAGAGAT
The DNA here is from genome assembly GCF_007565055.1 of Rhinopithecus roxellana. Classification (NCBI taxonomy): domain Eukaryota; kingdom Metazoa; phylum Chordata; class Mammalia; order Primates; family Cercopithecidae; genus Rhinopithecus; species Rhinopithecus roxellana. The sequence continues at coordinate 55,155,949 of NC_044557.1, read as the reverse complement.
ATAAAGGGACATAAGATATGAATTACAAGCTCCTCAACTAACACAAAGTCTCATCTAACATTCAACAATTATATGTTCAATTTATAGGATAATTAACCAAAATTCAGAGATAGTAGAAAATTATGAGAAACATAATCACAAAAAAGTGTTATTGGAAGATAAGACTCGAAGTGGGGGTTGAAGGATGAACAAACTTTCACAAATGAATGGCCTTTCCAAGTTGCCTACCTTCCTGAAAAGTCATGAAGTTATTTGGTTATAGCTGATTTTGTCACTAAGCATACTTTCCAATGTTATATTCTTCTTAAATTTTACTCTTTGTTTCTAATCATTTATTTTTTCTGTCCTGAGAACTGTATGTCTCATATATACATTTTAAGTTTGCTACATTTGGCCCTGTCAACTATACCTTTGTTTAAACTATTTCAGCGCTTAGCTCCCAGAGCACCCTGATATTCATAGACCATATCTTCTCCCCTCCCTCTTCTAGCTCTCACCACTCTTAAATGTCAGTGTTTCCAAGGTTGCTCCCATCCTAATTTCTCTTTCTATTCTACAAACTATCCATTAATTATCTGATCCAATCCCATGCAATGACCACAATATACACATCTTTATGATATCCTTCCTAAGGTCTAGACCCAAATGGATAACAAGAGGTCCTATAGGCACTTACGTAACAAATACAAAATGGAAATCGTTTATTTTGGTCCCTCTCACCACCAACCCCTCCATAACAACAAAACAACATGCATTAAAAACAAAACAAAAACAACACTGGTTGTTTTACTTATTTATGCTCTGTCTCAGAAAATGGCATCAACACCCATCCAGTCACCCAATTAAGAAACCTGGAAGTCATCAAAATAGTCTCTTTTTTTCACCCTTATATTACATAAAACACTGATCTAAACTTATCTATTCCATTTAATATGGATGGAATTTTTCCCTCTTTTCTATTCCTACTGCCATTATTTCTGCCTTTGTCTGGTCAGATAGCAATGCTTTATTTTCCAGAGATAATTTCTCCTAACTAGTCTCCCCTAACTAGCCTCTTGCCTCTTCCAAGCATGTAATGTAAGCTGCTGCCAGAGAAATTATTATAAAACACATGTCCCTCCATAGCCCTCCTTAAGATCCACCAATGGCTCTCCATCTCCTTCTAAAATCAACCCAAATTCTTTTTTTCTGTATCATACAAGCATTTTATAATCTAGATTATGTTAAATTCTCCAGTTTCAATTCACACCAAATTATATTACTAGAAAGTATTTAAACAAACTTTCATTCTTCTTGTCACTGCATATGTTTTTCCTCTGTCTATAGTGCCCTTCGTCAGTGATATCTAGTACACTTTCATGTAGCCTTCAAGATCAGTTAAAAACATAATTTTCTCTTGAAACTTCTGCTGACTACTGACTTCATCCCCATTCCAGGAAGAGTTGATCGTGCTTTTAAGGATGTTAGTTCATGCTATATGTTCTTCATTTGCAGTACCTACCACAATGATTTTAATTGGTTGCTTTTGTGTCCAGGGGTCCATTTAGATTACAAACATCTATTATTAAGGACTATTATACTAAGAATTACTGCCATTTATCAGTAAACTATTGCGTATCAAGCAAAGTAGCATGGTCTCTTCCATGAAGCCCAGGTGAACACAGAAAGGATTCTGAAAATTATATATTTACCTAGAGTAACAGATAATATGAGGAGAGAGGCAAAGGATCAAAGACAAAAGGAAGGTCCTGACTATAAGGTAGATGAAAGGGTAAGCAAGGCCAAGCAGTTATCATCAAGAAGACTGTGGGCCGGGCGCGGTGGCTCAAGCCTGTAATCCCAGCACTTTGGGAGGCCGAGACGGGCGGATCACGAGGTCAGGAGATCGAGACCATCCTGACTAACACAGTGAAACCCCGTCTCTACTAAAAATACAAAAAAAAACTAGCCGGGCGAGGTGGCGGGCGCCTGTAGTCCCAGCTACTCGGGAGGCTGGGAGAATGGCGCAAACCCGGGAGGCGGAGCTTGCAGTGAGCTGAGATCCGGCCACTGCACTCCAGTCCGGGCGACAGAGCGAGACTTCGCCTCAAAAAAAAAAAAAAAAAAAAAAAAAAAGAAGACTGTGAACGAGACATAGAATGAAACTGAGAAGTTCATTATAGAGGCCAGGAACAACCCAAAAGTGTTAAAGGCTAGTTTTTTAGGAGGTACTAAGCACAAAATCTTCTTGTAGATCCTGATACTCTTTCCGCATGAACACCCATAACTAGGTAAAGGTAGACAGGAATTATCCCCGGCATGTTTCAGTGTTTTTGTGAAGGTCTAACTTTCTATAAGATTTCTCTAGACCACCTCCTAGCCTGGAAGCAGCAGAGGATAAGAATTTTCCTCCCCATATACTTTGGTTCTTTATCTCTAACTTTGCATTCAGGTGAAGAAAGTATATAAGAAAATGGTGGTCTCGAAGTTGTCTTGAGCTTAGTAAGAAGCAGCTAAAATAATATTTATCCATTTAACAAGCATTAGTAGAATTATCTACTATTTTCCAGCACTGTTCTAGCCACTTAGGATAAATCTTTTTTAAAAATAGGCTACAATCCCTGCTTTCATAGTGTATGCAAGAGAATATGTAGCATACAACAATAAACAATTGACATAAAATATATATATTATTTAGTGCTATAAAAAAGAAAAATCAGAGCAGAATAAAAGACATGAGGAAAGTTTGGAGAGCATGGAAGGGAGGAAATGTGAAATAGAATGGTTGGGGTAGGCTCCAGTGAGAAAATAATATTTGGGCACTATCTTAAAGATGAGAAGTAGACATGCAACAACAGGAAAAGCTAGTAGCACAAAGCAAGATAAATTATAATACCTTAGTTATAGCGGACCGGGAAAACAGTCATTATGACTACAGCAGAGTTGAGTGGCTCAGATCTTGACAGAGAAGAGCCATATCAGATTTTCTTCTTGATGGTACTTGCAGACAGTGGTGCTGGTTAGCAGAAACCTTACCAAGATCCTTGGTACTTTAGAAACCTCTTGGATAACCAGTAATATAGTCCTATTTTAACCAACTACCAAGTTAAGATGATGCTGGCAAGTTCAGGGAGATCTTAAGGGTAAAGGTCCTAAAAACTAGGGAAAAGAACAATTTATTTGACCAAGGAAAAGAACTCAATTCATAGAAATTTGAATTTCTCAGAATGTTCGTAGTAACTTCCTCTGTAAGAAATATCCCTTAGAGAGACTCCTGAATCACTCAGTTTACCTATTTCACATGGTCAATGGCTTCCAGAGATTGGTGGGTGGCAAGAATATTTGTTCATTGAGAGCTTTAAAAAATAACCACCTGAGGCCTGAAACCCTGGCTGGATTTCTCACAAATCCCTGGTGCTCAAGTGGAGCTGTCCCCTGTACTGGGAACAGCTAAAACATTGGCAGTTAAGTGCTGGTGCTCCTTTAAGTCTTTCCCAGGCCTGGAAAGCACTGCAGTTCTGTGTTTTGGTTACAGTGCAGTGTTTAAGTTCCAGTAATCATAGTAAATTTTCCCCAGGCCAGGAAACAATGGCAAGGCAGTGATTTAGTTTGGGTGCAGCATTTAAGTTCAGGTGCTCACTACAGGTTCTCCCCAGAATGGAAAGGAATAGCAGACCTGCGATTAAGTTCCAATATTAAGTAGTAAAGCACTAGTACCACCAAAGAGTACCTCCAAAAGCTGGAAGAAGTGGTTATCTTCTCAAATGCGCAGGAATCAATGTAAAGATACAAGGATTGTGAAAACTCATGGAAATATGAGACCACAAAAGAAGCCAACAGAGCTCCAATAATGGACCAAGAAGAACTGACGATCCATGAAATGGCTGACAAAGAATTCAGAATAACACTTTTTTAAAAATTTAGAAAATCACAAAAAAATAAAAAATTAAATTTAGAAAACAATCCAGGAAGAAAATGAGAAATTTGACAAATAAATATAAACAATTAAAAAAGATAAATCCTTGAAATAAAAAATACAATAACCTGAAAATCTCAGTACAAAGCTTCAACCGTAGATTTGATGAAACAGAGGAAAGAATAAGCGAGCTCAAACTCAGAACATATGAAATTATCCAATCAAAAGAGAAAAAGAAAAATGGCACACCATCAAGTGAACTAATCTCCACTTACTAGGAACACTTAAAAAAGAGAAAAAAAGGACTGGAAGGCATATTTAAGAAATTAAAGGCTGAAAATTTCTCAAATCAGGAGAAAGATGGCCACATCCAGGAACAGGAACCTTGGAAGTAACCAGTAAAATTCAACACAAAGAGAAAATTCCCAAGGCAAATTATGGTCAAATTAGCAAAAACCAAAGACAAATAAAGAATACTCAAAGTAGCAAAAGAAATGTATCACATGGAACAGAGTTTCAATATGGCTTTCAAAAGATTTATTAGCAGAAACCCCACAAGGCAGGAGACAGTAGAATGGTATATTCAAAGTGCTAAAAGAAAACAAACAAAAAAAAACTGTTATCTAAGAATACTATATCCAAGAATACCATACCAATATATATATACTAAGTGAAGTTAACCTTCAAATGTGAAGGAGAGATCAAGACTACCACACAAACAAGATCTGAGGAAATTCATCAGTACAAAACCTGCCTTACACAAAATGCTAAAGAAAGGTCTTTAAGCTAAAAGAAAAGTATGCTGATATGTAACAAAAAAGCATCAAAAAGTATAAAACTCCCTGGTAAAAGTGAGAGTACAAAAATTTTAGAATACTCTTATACTGTAATTGTAGTATATAAGCCACTTATATCTTTAGTATGAAAACTAAAAAACAAAACTATTAAAGTCAATAATGACTACAACAATGCGTTAAGAAGTGGGCAACATAAAATATGTAAACTGAAACATCAAAAAGTCAAAATGGGAGGAGTTGGTATGAAAGTACAAAGTTTGTTTTTGTTCATTTTTTTTGTTTGGTGATCAAGATTAAGTTGGTATCAGTTTAAAATAGCCTGTTATAACTATAAAAATATTTTGTAAGCCTTATAATAACCACAAAGAAAAAATCTGTAACAGATACACTAAAAATAAATAACACAGAAGCAGAACATATTACTAGAGAAAGTCAGTCACAAATAAAGACAGTGAGAGAGGAAAAAGGGCAAAAAGAAACTACAAAACAACCAGAAACAAGAAACAAAATGATAGTAGTAAATTCCGACCTGTCAATAATAACATTAAATGCAAATAGATTAAATTATCAAATGAAGAAACACACAGACAGTGTGTCACGGTCAGTGACACTTTGAATATGGCTGAATGAATTAAAATAAAATAAGGTTCAACCATATCCTATCTACAAAAAACTCACTTCATCTCTAAAGGCACACATAGACTGAAAGTGAAGAGATAGAAAAAGATATTCTGTGCAAATGGAAACCAAAACCAAACAGAAGTAGCCATACTTATTTAAAATAAAATAGGCATTAGGTCAAGAATGGTTTCAAAAAGACAAATAAGGACATTATACAATGATAAACGGGTTAATATACCAAGAGGAAATAACCATTTCAAATATACATACACCCAATACTGCAGCACCCAAATATATAAATCAAATATTAATAGATCTAAAGGGAGAGATCAGTTGCAATGCAGTAATAGTAGGGGACTTTGACACCTCACTTTCAGCAATGGACAGATCTTCTCAACAGAAAATGGAACATTCTCCAGGAAAGACCATATATTAGGTCAGAAAACAAGTCTTCACAAATTTTTGAAAATGAAATCATATCAAGTATCTTTTCTGACCTAAATGAAATAAAAATAGAAGTCAGTGTCAGAAGGAATATTGGAAACTGTAGAAATACATGGAAATTAAACAACATTCTCCTGAACAATAATGCGTCAATGAAGAAATTTAGAAGGTAATTTAAAATTCCTTGACACAAATGAAAATGGAAGCCCAACATACCAAAACCTATAGGATACAGTAAAAGCAGTTCTAAGAGAGAAGTTTATAGCAATAAATCCCTACATCCAAGAAGTAAAAAGATCTCTAGTAAACAACCTAATGTTATACCTCAACAAACTAGAAAAACAACTAACCCACAAATTAGTAAAAGGAAATAACAAAGATCAGAACAGAAATATTAAAAAAAAAAAAGATTTTTTAAAATATGAAAGATCAAGAACACAAAGTGTTGGGTTTTTTTAAAAATAGACAAAATTAACAAATCTTTAGCTACACTAACCAAGCAAAAAAGAGAAATAACTCAAATAAATAAAATCAGATATTAAAAAGGAGATATTACAATTGATACCACAGAAATACAAAAGGTCATAAAAGACTATTGTGAACAACTATCGACCAATGAATTGGGAAATCTAGAAGAAATGGATAAATGTTCAAACACATAAAACCTACCAAGATTGAATCATAAAGAAATAGAAAACCTGAACAAACCAATAATTAGTAATGGAATTAAAGCAATAATAAAGACTCTTCTCATCAAAGCAAAGCCAACAATCTGATGATTTAACTGCTGAATTCTACCAAACATTTAAAGAAAAACTAATGTCAATTCTTCTCAAAGTCTTCCAAAACAATTGAAGAGGAGAGAATACTTCCAAACTCATTCTATGAGGTTAGCAGTACCCTGATACCAAAATAAGACAAGAACACAACAACAACAACAAAAAGAGGTGGGGGGAATGCCAATATGCTTAATGGAGTTAAATAGAAAAAATCCTCACCAAAATATTAGCAAACTGAATTCAGCAACACAATAAAAAAAAATCATTCACCATGATCAATTAGGATTCATCCCAGGGATGCAAGGAAGGTTGAGGATACACAAACCAGTAAACATAATATCTCACATAAAAAAATCAAGAAAAATATCCATATGATCATTTCAATAGATACAGAAAAAGTATTTAATAAAATTCAACATCGCTTCACGATAAAAACTCTCAACAATTGAGGTATGGAAGAAATATACCTCAACACAATAAAGACCACATATCACAGGCCCACAGCTAACATCATAGTGAACGGACAAAAGTTGAAAACTTTTCCTCAAAAATCTGGAACAAGACAAGGATGCCCATTTTCACTTTTATTCAACACAGTACTGATAGTCCTACCTAGAGCAATTAGGCAAGAGAAAGAAATAAAGGGCATTGAAATTGGAAAGGAGGAACTCAAATTGCCCCTATTTGCACGACATGATCATATGTCTAGAAAATCCTAAAGTCTCCACCAAAATATTGTTAGAAGTAATAAATGAATTCAGTGAAGCTTTAGGATACAAAATCAATATACAACAATCAAAAAAAGCAAAAGCATTTTGTATGCTACAAATGAATTATACAAAAAAGAATTCAAGAAGGCAATCTCATTTACAATAGCTACAAAAATAAAATAAAATACCTAGGAATAAATATAACCAAGGATGTGAAAGATCTCTACAATAAAAACTATAAAACATAGATTAAATAAATTGAAGAAGACACAAATAAAAGGCACCCCATGTTCATAAATTGGGATAACTAATATCATTAAAATGTCCATACTATCCAAAGATATCTACAGATTAAATGCAATCCCTATCAAAATATCAATGACATTCTTCACATAAACAGAAAAAAAGCCTAAAATGTGTATGGAATCATAAAAGATCTTGAATAGCCAAAGCAATCTTGAGCAAAAAGAACAAAGCTGGAGGCATCACACTACCTAACTTCAAAATATACTACAGAGCCATACTAACCAAAACAACATGATATACAAAAATCAACTCAAAATGAATTGCTACAAAATGAATTAACCACTTAAATGTAACACCCAAAACTATGTAGCCACTAAAAAAATTATAAATAAAATGCTTCAGGACATTGGTCTGAGCAAGGATATTTTGGATAGGATCTCAAAAGCACAGGCAACAAAAGCAAAAATAGATCAATGGGATTATATCAAATGAAAGAGCTTCTACACAGCAAAGGAAACAACCAAGAGAGTGAAGAGACAACCTACAGAATGGGAGAATTTGCAAACTATGCATCTAACTAGCAGTTAATATTCAGAATATAAAAGGAACTCAAACAACTCAATAGCAAAAACCAAAAAACTGGAAAAGCGCGCGCACACACACACACACACACACACACACACACACAGAAAATCCAAATAATCCAATCAAGAAATAGGCAAAAAAAAAAAAAAAAAAAAAAAAAAAAAAAAACACTAAATAAACATTTTTTCTTTTTTTTTTTTTATGATCTAGAGAATTATTTATTTTTTAAATAACAAAAGACAAAGCAGCTTTTGTTTAGGGGTTCTGAATTTTTTTTTTTTTTATTATACTTTAAGTTCTAGGGTACATGTGCATAACGTGCAGGTTTGTTACATATGTATACTTATGCCATGTTGGTGTGCTGCACCCATCAACTCGTCAGCACCCATCAATTCATCATTTATATCATGTATAACTTCCCAATGCAATCCCTCCCTCCTCCCCCCTCCCCCCTCCCCATGATAGACCCCAGTGTGTGATGTTCCCCTTCCCGAGTCCAAGTGATCTCATTGTTCAGTTCCCACCTATGAGTGAGAACATGCGGTGTTTGGTTTTCTCTTCTTGTGATAGTTTGCTAAGAATGATGGTTTCCAGCTGCATCCATGTCCCTACAAAGGACGCAAACTCATCCTTTTTTATGGCTGCATAGTATTCCATGGTGTATATGTGCCACATTTTCTTAATCCAGTCTGTCACAGATGGACATTTGGGTTGATTCCAAGTCTTTGCTATTGTGAATAGTGCCGCAATAAACATATGTGTACATGTGTCTTTGTAGTAGACTAATTTATAATCCTTTGGGTATATACCCAGTAGTGGGATGGCTGGGTCATATGGTACATCTAGTTCTAGATCCTTGAGGAATTGCCATACTGTTTTCCATAATGGTTGAACTAGTTTACAATCCCACCAACAGTGTAAAAGTGTTCCTATTTCTCCACATCCTCTCCAACACCTGTTGTTTCCTGACTTCTTAATGATTGCCATTCTAACTGGTGTGAGATGGTATCTCATTGTGGTTTTGATTTGCATTTCTCTGATGGCCAGTGATGATGAGCATTTTTTCATGTGTCTGTTGGCTGTATGAATATCTTCTTTTGAGAAATGTCTGTTCATATCCTTTCCCCACTTTTTGATGGGGTTGTTTGTTTTTTTCTCGTATATTTGTTTGAGTTCTTTGTAGATTCTGGATATTAGCCCTTTGTCAGATGAGTAGGTTGCAAAAATTTTCTCCCATTCTGTAGGTTGCCTGTTCACTCTGATGGTAGTTTCTTTTGCTGTGCAAAAGCTCTTTAGTTTAATTAGATCCCATTTGTCAATTTTTGCTTTTGCTGCCGTTGCTTTTGGTGTTTTAGACATGAAGTCCTTGCCCATGCCTATGTCCTGAATGGTACTACCTAGATTTTCTTCTAGGGTTTTTATGGTATTAGGTCTAACATTTAAGTCTCTAATCCATCTTGAATTAATCTTCGTATAAGGGGTAAGGAAAGGATCCAGTTTCAGCTTTCTACTTATGGCTAGCCAATTTTCCCAGCACCATTTATTAAATAGGGAATCCTTTCCCCATTTCTTGTTTCTCTCAGGTTTGTCAAAGATCAGATGGCTGTAGATGTGCGGTATTATTTCTGAGGACTCTGTTCTGTTCCATTGGTCTATATCTCTGTTTTGGTACCAGTACCATGCTGTTTTGGTTACTGTAGCCTTGTAGTATAGTTTGAAGTCAGGTAGCGTGACGCCTCCAGCTTTGTCCTTTTGACTTAGGATTGTCTTGGCAATGCGGGCTCTTTTTTGGTTCCATATGAACTTTAAAGCAGTTTTTTCCAATTCTGTGAAGAAACTCATTGGTAGCTTGATGGGGATGGCATTGAATCTATAAATAACCTTGGGGAGTATGGCCATTTTCACGATATTGATTCTTCCTATCCATGAGCATGGTATGTTCTTCCATTTGTTTGTGTCCTCTTTGATTTCACTGAGCAGTGGTTTGTAGTTCTCCTTGAAGAGGTCCTTTACATCCCTTGTAAGCTGGATTCCTAGGTATTTGATTCTCTTTGAAGCAATTGTGAATGGAAGTTCATTCCTGATTTGGCTCTCTGCTTGTCTGTTGCTGGTGTATAAGAATGCTTGTGATTTTTGCACATTAATTTTGTATCCTGAGACTTTGCTGAAGTTGCTTATCAGCTTAAGGAGATTTTGGGCTGAGACGATGGGGTTTTCTAAATATACAATCATGTCATCTGCAAACAGGGACAATTTGACTTCTTCTTTTCCTAACTGGATACCCTTGATTTCTTTCTCTTGCCTGATTGCCCTAGCCAGAACTTCCAAGACTATGTTGAATAGGAGTGGTGAGAGAGGGCATCCCTGTCTTGTGCCAGTTTTCAAAGGGAATTTTTCCAGTTTTTGCCCATTCAGTATGATATTAGCTGTGGGTTTGTCATAAATAGCTCTTATTATTTTGAGGTACGTTCCATCAATACCGAATTTATTGAGCATTTTTAGCATGAAGGGCTGTTGAATTTTGTCAAAAGCCTTTTCTGCATCTATTGAGACAATCATGTGGTTCTTGTCTTTGGTTCTGTTTATATGCTGGATTACGTTTATTGATTTGCGAATGTTGAACCAGCCTTGCATCCCAGGGATGAAGCCCACTTGATCATGGTGGATAAGCTTTTTCATGTGCTGCTGAATCCGGTTTGCCAGTATTTTATTGAGGATCTTTGCATCAATGTTCATCAGGGATATTGGTCTAAAATTCTCTTTTTCTGTTGTGTCTCTGCCAGGCTTTGGTATCAGGATGATGTTGGCCTCATAAAATGAGTTAGGGAGGATTCCCTCTTTTTCTATTGATTGGAATAGTTTCAGAAGGAATGGTACCAGCTCCTCCTTGTACCTCTGGTAGAATTCAGCTGTGAATCCATCTGGTCCTGGACTTTTTTTGGTGGGTAGGCTATTAATTGTTGCCTCAATTTCAGAGCCTGCTATTGGTCTATTCAGGGATTCAACTTCTTCCTGGTTTAGCCTTGGGAGAGTGTAAGTGTCCAGGAAATTATCCATTTCTTCTAGATTTTCTAGTTGATTTGCGTAGAGGCGTTTATAGTATTCTCTGATGGTAGTTTGTATTTCTGTGGGGTCAGTGGTGATATCCCCTTTATCATTTTTTATTGCATCTATTTGATTCCTCTCTCTTTTTTTCTTTATTAGCCTTGCTAGCGGTCTGTCAATTTTGTTGATCTTTTCAAAAAACCAACTCCTGGATTCATTGATTTTTTGGAGGGTTTTTTGTGTCTCTATCTCCTTCAGTTCTGCTCTGATCTTAGTTATTTCTTGCCTTCTGCTAGCTTTTGAATGTGATTGCTCTTGCCTCTCTAGTTCTTTTAATTGTGATGTTAGAGTGTCAATTTTAGATCTTTCCTGTTTTCTCTTGTGGGCATTTAGTGCTATAAATTTCCCTCTACACACTGCTTTAAATGTGTCCCAGAGATTCTGGTATGTTGTATCTTTGTTCTCATTGGTTTCAAAGAACATCTTTATTTCCGCTTTCATTTCGTTATGTACCCAGTAGTCATTCAGGAGCAGGTTGTTCAGTTTCCATGTAGTTGAGCGGTTTTGATTGAGTTTCTTAGTCCTGAGTTCTAGTTTGATTGCACTGTGGTCTGAGAGACAGTTTGTTATAATTTCTGTTCTTTTACATTTGCTGAGGAGTACTTTACTTCCAATTATGTGGTCAATTTTGGAATAAGTGCGATGTGGTGCTGAGAAGAATGTATATTCTGTTGATTTGGGGTGGAGAGTTCTATAGATGTCTATTAGGTCCGCTTGGTGCAGAGATGAGTTCAATTCCTGGATATCCTTGTTAACTTTCTGTCTCGTTGATCTGTCTAATGTTGACAGCGGAGTGTTGAAGTCTCCCATTATTATTGTATGGGAGTCTAAGTCTCTTTGTAAGTCTCTAAGGACTTGCTTTATGAATCTGGGTGCTCCTGTATTGGGTGCATATATATTTAGGAGAGTTAGCTCTTCCTGTTGAATTGATCCCTTTACCATTATGTAATGGCCTTCTTTGTCTCTTTTGATCTTTGATGGTTTAAAGTCTGTTTTATCAGAGACTAGGATTGCAACCCCTGCTTTTTTTTGTTCTCCATTTGCTTGGTAGATCTTCCTCCATCCCTTTATTTTGAGCCTATGTATGTCTCTGCATGTGAGATGGGTCTCCTGAATACAGCAGACTGATGGGTCTTGACTCTTTATCCAGTTTGCCAGTCTGTGTCTTTTAATTGGAGCATTTAGTCCATTAACATTTAAGGTTAATATTGTTATGTGTGAACTTGATCCTGCCATTATGATATTAACTGGTTATTTTGCTCGTTAGTTGATGCAGTTTCTTCCTAGCCTCGATGGTCTTTACATTTTGCCATGTTTTTGCGATGGCTGGTACCGGTTGTTCCTTTCCATGTTTAGGGCTTCCTTCAGGGTCTCTTGTAAGGCAGGCCTGGTGGTGACAAAATCTCTAAGCATTTGCTTATCTGTAAAGGATTTTATTTCTCCTTCACTTATGAAACTTAGTTTGGCTGGATATGAAATTCTGGGTTTAAAATTCTTTTCTTTAAGAACGTTGAATATTGGCCCCCACTCTCTTCTGGCTTGTAGAGTTTCTGCCGAGAGATCTGCTGTTAGTCTGATGGGCTTCCCTTTGTGGGTGACCCGACCTTTCTCTCTGGCTGCCCTTAAGATTTTTTCCTTCATTTCAACTTTGGTGAATCTGGCAATTATGTGTCTTGGAGTTGCTCTTCTGGAGGAGTATCTTTGTGGCGTTCTCTGTATTTCCTGAATTTGAATGTTGGCCTGCCCTACTAGGTTGGGGAAGTTCTCCTGGATGATATCCTGAAGAGTGTTTTCCAACTTGGTTCCATTTTCCCCCTCACTTTCAGGCACCCCAATCAGACGTAGATTTGGTCTTTTTACGTAATCCCATACTTCTTGCAGGCTTTGTTCCTTTCTTTTTCTTCTTTTTTCTTTTGGTTTCTCTTCTCGCTTCATTTCATTCATTTGATTTTCAATCGCTGATACTCTTTCTTCCATTTGATCGAGTCGGTTACTGAAGCTTGTGCATTTGTCACGTATTTCTCGTGTCATGGTTTTCATCTCTGTCATTTCGTTTATGATCTTCTCTGCATTAATGAGTCTAGCTGTCAATTCTTCCACTCTTTTTTCAAGATTTTTAGTTTCTTTGCGCTGGGTACGTAATTCCTCCTTTAGCTCTGATAAGTTTGATGGACTGAAGCCTTCTTCTCTCCTCTCGTCCAAGTCATTCTCTGACCAGCTTTGATCCGTTGCTGGTGATGGGCTGCGCTCCTTTGCAGGGGGAGATGCGCTCTTATTTTTTGAATTTCCAGCTTTTCTGCCCTGCTTCTTCCCCATCTTTGTGGTTTTATCTGTCTCTGGTCTTTGATGGTGGTGACGAACTGATGGGGTTTTGGTATAGGTGTCCTTCCTGTTTGATAGTTTTCCTTCTGACAGTCAGAAGGACTCTCTGTTGGTCTGTTGGAGATTGCTTGAGGTCCACTCCAGACCCTGTTTGCCTGGGTATCAGCAGCAGAGGTTGCCGAAGATAGAATATTGCTGAACAGCGAGTGTACCTGTCTGATTCTTCCTTTGGAAGTGTCCTCTCAGGGGTGTACTCCACCCTGTGAGGTGTGGGGTGTCAGCCTGCCCCTAGTGGGGGATTTCTCCCAGCTAGGCTACTCAGGGGTCAGGGACACACCTGAGCAGGCAGTCTGTCCGTTCTCAGATCTCAACCTCCGCGTTGGGAGATCCGTGGCTCTCCCCAAAGCTGTCAGACAGAGTGGTTCGCGTCTGCACCGGCTCCCGCTACTTCCCCTGTTGGTCTTCAGCTGTGCGCTGTCCCCAGAGGTGGAGACTACAGAGACAGGCAGGCTTCCTTGAGCTGCTGTGAGCTCCACCCAGTTCGAGCTTCCCAGCGGCTTTGTTTACCTACTTAAGCCTCAGCAATGGCGGGCGCCCCTCCCCCAGCCTCGCTGCTGCCTTGCAGATAGATCGCGGCAGACTGCTGTGTTAGCAGTGAGGGAGGCTTCGTGGGCGTGGGACCCTCCCGGCCAGGTGTGGGATATATTCTCCTGGAATGCCTGTATGCTTACAGCGCAGTATTGGGGTGGGAGTTACCCGATTTTCCAGGTGTTGTGTGTCTCAGTTCCCCTGGCTAGGAAAACGGATCCCCTTCCCCCTTGCGCTTCCAGGTGAGGCGATGCCTCGCCCTGCTTCAGCTCTCGCTGGTCAGGCTGCAGCAGCTGACCAGCACCGATTGTCCGGCACTCCCTAGTGAGATGACCCCAGTACCTCAGTTGAAAATGCAGAAATCACCGGTCTTCTGTGTCGCTCGCGCTGGGAGTTGGAGACTGGAGCTGTTCCTATTCGGCCATCTTGCTCCGCCCCCCCAACATTTTTTCAAAGACATACAAATGCCTGGCAGGTATATGACAAAATGCTCAACATCAATGATATTCAAGGAAATGCAAATCAAAACCACAATGATGCACCTCACCCGAATTAGAATGGCTATGATCAAAAAGACAAAAAATAAATCATTAACAAATGCTAGTGGGGATGCAGAAAGAGGGGAATTCTTATATACTGTTGGAGGGAATGTAAATCAGCATAGCCATTATGGAAAATTGTTTGGAGCGTCCTCAGAAAATTAAAAATAGAACTACCATATGATCCACCAATTCCACTACTAGGTATATATCCAAAGGAATTGAAAGCAGTACGTTGAAGAGAGATCTGCATTCCCATGTTTATTGTAGCACCATCCACAATAGCCAAGAGATGAAATCAACCTAAGTATTTATCAACAGACAAATGAATAAAGAAACTGCAGTATAAACCATGGAGAATTATTCAGCTATAAAAATAGAATAAAATTCTGTCATTTGTACAAACACAGATGAACCTGGAGGACATTACGTTAAGTAAAATAAGCCAGACACAGAAAGACAAATACCACATAATCTCACTTGCATGTGGAATCTAAACAGGTTTATCTCATAGAAGTAAAGAGTAAAATAGTGGCTACCAGAGGCCATGGAGGGGATGGGGGAGAGAGAGTGGGGAGAAATTAGTCAATGGGCACAAAGTTACAGTTAGATAGGAGAATAAATTTTGATGTTCAATTACATAGTAGCATGCAGCTAATAAAATGTATTGTATATTTCAAGATAGCTAGAAAAGAAGATTCTGAAATTTATTACCACAAAGAAATGATAAAGATCTGAAGTGATAGATGTGATAACTACCTTGATTTGATCATTATACAATGTTTATATACATTAAAACATCACACTGTACTGCATAAACATGTACAATTACGTGTCAATTATAAACAAACAAAAATTTTGGAAAGTAACCTCCTGAACAGATATACAGTACTTAATGAGGTTTGGGAAACCATGAAAGCAAATACTCTTAAAGAAGCAATTTGGAAGTGTCTGAATCCAATAGTGGGCTAGTGTGGGAGAATAGCCTATAATAGAGAGGTATCAACATAGAAACAACATCATGGGGAGCACTGGGGAGAGACTGGAGGCAAATCTAGTGTGGTGATCTTCCAGGAGGCTCAGGTATAAGGAGTGGGTTGAGTAGCATTTTGGTTTTCCAGGTTTATTCTTTTTCCCTAGCTTCTATTCTGCAGGTTCCCATGAAGTTCCTATTTTGTTTTGAAGTGTCAGGCTGGTAGGGCCATTGTCTATCCAGGGATACATCTGTGCTGACACCATAGCCTCCTTCCTTGTATGTGACATTTAGGAGTGCTTCAGTTAAATGATTCTGATTTTTCTCCTGGTGTTTCTGGGGGACAATGTTAGAATTCATTTGAGCTTGTTGGAGATATGTGTTTCAATTCCAGGGAAAGCTGTAGATGCATGAGTCTCAGCAGGCGGGAACTTTTCCTGTGATAAGTGGATTCCCATATGTTATTTTACTTGGTTTTGTAGCGCAAAGCCCAATGCATCTGGCACTAACTAGCTGTCCTCTGGACCAGCCCTAGGGGTAGTAACATTTAGGAGAGCAGAGCAACGTGGATTTGGATCTCAATTTCATCTCTTTTTGGCTGAGACCTTATACAAGTTATTTAACCTCTCTGAACTTCAGTTTTCTACTGTTAAAAAAAAAAAGGAAAGACAATCCCTATCAATATGATTTTTTTATTCAACTAATATTTACTGAACAACTCCTTTGTGCTAATCACTTAACTAGTCACAAGAAATTAAGTGATAAATGAAGCAGACATGATACTATCCCTGCACCTACAGATCGCAGAGTTTAACAGGAAATACCCAGAGTAAATAAATATTTACATGTGACGTTTTTAGAAAGAAAGAAGTATTGGAAGTTACAGGATCACATAAGAGACTTAACCCATTTCAGAAGGATTACAGTAGTGTTGTTTAAGTCTTGGAGGAGGAACCCAGCAAAGGTGATAGGAAGGAAAGAAGGGAACTAAGAGAATATTCCAGGCAAAGCCCAGAAGAAAGGGAGCTTATGGCCCAACACAGGGCAGGCACAAAGAAAAGAGTTAAATAAATGTCAGCATTTGTATAGGTTTAGATATAATTATCATCCTCTTAAGATGGCATCTTCAAGATTTAAATGCCATAGTAAAGGGAGAAATTTGCACTTATAGTTGCTTTCAGTCAAGAAGGATTCTCTTTTAAAATAAGAGATAAACTGAAATCTCCTATTCAGTTTGTTTAATTAAATGATACAATGTTGCAAGTGCTTGTATCTATGATTAATATAAAGAACCAAGGCTATAAAGTCAAGGCAGCATGGTCATAAATAGTCAAAGCAGCAAAAATGATGAGTACAAAAAAGAAACCATTAGAACAGATTTCCAATATCTGCCTTCCAATATCATCCATATCTGCCTGATGGTTGTCCCTTTATAGTTCAGTTTTTACTTCAGAGACTTGCAGAACTGAAATAACTTTCAGCTGAGAAGCATATATTATGAATCTAATTGGGACCAGAGAATTACTTCTCAGAGCCAATTTCCTTTCCGTAAAATTGTAGTCCTAAAATTACTATCGATTACTGTGTTGCAACTGAAAAAACTTGACATAGAATAGGTTTGAATACAGATAATGTTTGTAAGTTAAAGAGATTCACAGTGCACAAGGTAAGATTTACGCATAGTGGCACATGGTTACATTATTAACAATTATTCAGAATTATCCTAAATAACGGTTTACTTATTAAATGTTAAAATATTGGTTTTATATTAATAATTGTTAAAATATTTATATTAAGGACTTTATTCAATAATCTTCAAGATTTATGAGTGCATTATCAAAGTATTAAACATTTTATAGTCCATAAATTTTTAATAATGAGGTAATTCTTAAAGTCAATATCAATAAAACTCCCTCTTCAAAACTAAAGAGCATAAAGAGCTGAGATTGTGCTAATCACTTGACCCTCCATATTCAGGAGAAAAAAAGAGTCAAATAACTCCTATTCTTGTGGGTCTGCAATAATCCACAAGAGGCCAAGAGGCCAACCTGATATTCTAATGCGAGGACAGGGGAAACCAACACATGACCTTCCATGACAGCTGCTGGCTGATGCCTTCTTCCCTTACTTCTCTTGTCAGCCAGGTGCATCTTCTCACTGTCTTCCATGGGCTCAGGTTTACCCACCAAAATCTGGAGACTGCTCAGACACTGGGTAGAAAATTAGAAAACACAGATCTATCATTGCTGTTGGCTTCCTAGACTGTAATTCAGACTCCTTTCTACCCAGAACTTTGGCCCTGGGTTCTAATCCTGACTAGTTTCTTCATTTTTGCCTAAGCGTCAGATACTTGATTCCCCAGTTCTATTTTTTGTGTCAACTAGTCCTACTGGTTGACATTCAAGTGCTAAACTTTACACTCACCACGCTGAGTTTACATGTCTTAGCTAACTTCCCCGAACGGGACCTAAATCCTACCTTTAGCAATGTCTTGATTCTATCCAGACACAGTCCCACAACCTCAGCTCAAGCTGTAGAGCAGAAATTCTCAGACCTCTTGTGTCTACCACCTCCTCCAAGAGGAATGCTGCTAAGTGGAGGGGTCAAAGTAGAACACTCTGAAGAGGATACATTTCCTGGTAGGAGGAGTTCATGTCAATGGTATGTTTTACTCTCTTCTGCTATTTCCTAATCCATGCTACTGGCATAATAAAAGGACCAGGGCCTGCCTCAAGGTAAGCTCTAAGTTTCTCTTTCTTTTCCCCACAAGTGCATCCAAACCTTAGCTTTAAAAGAAAGAAACTCCTCTTGGATATCAGGTCGAAACTGCTTTGCTCCACTCCAGCTTTGCTAGAGCTATGCTTTGCACACTAACTCAGCTGATTAAGTGGGACAATGGTTGCCCTTCCCTAGATTTTACCTCTGTGTACAGTTCCCTTGAGATCCTTTCTAGGGAAGGAGTGATTAGCAGAACTCGATTTCTTAAAATTCCACATCATATAATATATATCTGTAGCAAATCAAACCTTGATAGCTTTTTAAGACTGCCAGTTTGTTGATCCAATTTTTACCACGAAATAGTCATTTCATGTTATGTTACGTAGATGAGATTGTACTAGTCTTCGTGTTCCTAAATAAAAACACAGAATTCTTTGGCGACTTCCTTGGTTATACAATCTACTCAAGGCAAAAAGTGGCTGAAACCAATACTCTACAAACTTTCATTAAGAAAATGTTCCCACCCTTAAATACCCACACCAGAATGGTATCTTCAAGGTTAAAATAACAAGATCATAGTCTCATATACTTTTGTATGCATTTCTGAAGTCGGAAAAAATAATAAGCCCCTTGTGGGCTGGATTGTTGTCTTATACTCCTCTATTGCTTTCCGAGAACATAGCAAAAAGCTGTATTCTTTCAAATATTTTTTGAATAGAAATGAATAAAGAATCCTAGCAAGATGGATTAGTATTCTTAAAAACAAAATAATTAGGTGGTGGTAAGTACTTCCAAGAATTACACATAAAAAATCCAACCCAAATCGTGTGGGCAATGATGAAAATTATTTCTCTGTGGTAACTGGTTTGTGGTGGTCTTCGAATAGTTATTAGCAAACCACAGTATAACCAGCTGTCTAGTTTACAATATCAGCGAGATTAGGGTTAAATGTTATTACAAGTGAGTCTCCTGGGGTAAATTTACATATATTCAACAACCATAATTATGTGAAAACAAATTTCTATAAACACACATTATTTTGGTCCACAAACAACCATTATTACTCCAAGGTCAGTATTTCTAATCATTAGAGAGGTTGAGGCCAATCACATTATACTTTCCTCCTGTGACTTGCTACACAGGTGAGGTCCCACAAGCGTGAACATAAAGAATCACTATGATCAAGAAACCCCAAGTCCAAAAGACCTAAGAGCTTAAGTAATAGAAACAGAAAGAGACAAAGTTCCCATGAAGAGAGGAGCCACCAGAAGGAGCATGGGCATAGGAAAACCCCATCCATCTATCTCAATTATGATTGTTCACTGTCAACAAATATTTTAGTACTTACTCTGTGCCAAATACTGGGGGATAGGAGCTGAAAATATTTCCTGGAACTCAGGACTTTCAGTGCTAAAGCCAAGGTGATTGGTCTTCCTAAACTGTAAATAATCTCTGCCCTCAAGGAACATATGGCTTAGGCAATTGATATGGTTTGGCTCTGTGTCCCTACCTAAATCTCATCTCTAATTGTAATCTCCATAATCCCCATGTGTCAAGGGAGGGATATGGTGGGAGGAGATTGGATCACAGTGGCGGTTTGTCCCATGTGATTTTATAAAAAGCAGTTTCCCCTGCTCTCTTCTCTCTCCTGCTGCCTTGTCGAGAAGGTGCTTGTTTTTCCTTCTGCCATGACTGTAAGTTTCCTAAGGCCTCCCCAGCCATATGGAACTGTGAGTCAATTAAACCTCTTTCCTTTATAAATTACCCAGTCTCGGGTATTTCTTTACAGCAGTGTCAAAATGGACTAGTACAGTGCTAAATCAAATATGAATCAAAAACAAATGCTATAAAGTTAGTTAAGGATATAGGTACCATGGAAAAACAAAATAGAGGTATCAACAGTGCTTTCTGAAAGCCTGTAGTTCTCAACCCTGGCTGCTCATTTTTATTTTTATTTTTTTCATTAGTTGAGTAAGCTGAGGCACAGAACATAAAATTATTAGCCCTACATTATCCAGAGATTCTAATTTAATTAATCTAGGGTGGAGATTGGACATAAGTATTTTTGTTCAGTGCCACAAGAGACTCTAATATGCAGCCATGGTTGAGAATTACTGAACTAAACCCATTCCTGAAATATGGTAGGTTATAATCAGGTGAAACGGACAAGGCAGGGGAATATTATTCATGTTAGAGGAAACAGCATGTGCAAATGTCCTGAGGCAAAGAAGCATGATCCTTTAGAATACTAAGTGCAGTCCAATATAGATAGAACATATGATGCTGAAGGGAACTTAAACAAGGTGTGACTGGAAAGATGAGATGCAGAAATTGAAAGGCCTTGAAAAGCATTTTCACAAGTCTAATCCTTCTCAAGTTGTGCTTGAGCTGAGTTTGAGAATGTCTGTTCTAGAGCTGAGCAGAATAAAACAGCAGGTGTTAAGCAGTGCTGATGTACAAAGAACGGGAGTGTGGAAGGGTATGGCAAATTAGAAAGTCCATGTCCATACAAAGGGTACAGGCAAAAGTCAACTTCAGCCTATTGTTGCCATTTGGGAATATGGAACCTGTGTGGTTAGATGACTATATTTAAATGAAGGGAGGGAAAGCCTTCAATTTTAAAATTAAGTCTTCTGGTGTTTAAACATTGATTCCCAATACTATGGAAGCTAATCAATGCACACCTGTGGTTTCAGTCCCGGGGTAGTATTTGGAGTTTCAGGAAGGAGCTAGAAATAGAAAGGGATGAGAATAAAGACAGTAAGGAAACAGAGAGACCAAAGAGATCATGTGAAGCAAGGGAACAACACAGAGTGAAAGAGCAGGTAAAAAGGTATTTGCACTGTTGCTGAAGGAATTTTAAAAACAAGGTTTCCACTATCTAACTCAAAATTTAGTTTTGTTCCAGTTCAAGATAGATAACAGAGGGACAAAACTGTATGTGAGAGACATCCTACCTAGCAGGGTAAATTTTGGTGGCTCTTAAGGTAGAAGCACAGGCTTAGGAGTCAGAAAGACCTGCATTTAAACACTCCTTCTGCCTTGTGCTAACTGGATTACCTTAGCAAATTAATCTACTTTTCTTCATCTGTTAAATACAGATAACAGTATCAAACTCTTAGGGTCATTATGAAGATTAATTGATATAATAGACAATGAATCCTTAGCACAGTTTATGGCACACTTTAAACATTTAGCAATTGTTGGTTATATCTACTATTATCAGGGAAGTGGCCATGAGGACAATGGGCATCAGGTGTATTAGACAGTCATTAAGAGGGAAGAATTTACAGAATTTGGTTAATTTAATATAGTTGTTGAGGGTACAGGGGAAGAAGGAGCACTCCCAGGTTTCTGGCATAAACAACTGGGTAGATGGGGGGTGATTTGCATTATAATAAAGAATGGAGGATAAGGACTATTTTTGGTAGGAAAAATTATGTGTTCAGTTATAAAATTTGTTCCTGGGAGACACTGAGATTGTGCCCAATAGGCAGCTGGCTATTTATATCTAGAGCTAGGAAGGAAAAGTTAAGATGGAAATATATTCCTACAATTAACCAGTAGAACAGTGGCAGTAAAGCCATGAAAATGGATTAGCTTAATACCTGGGTGATATGGCTTGGCTCTGTGACCCCCCAAAATCTCACCTTAATTGTAATCCCCATAATCCTCATGTGGAGTGGGGACCAGGTGGAGGTAATTGAATCATGGGGGCAATTTCCCCCATGCTGTTCTCATGATAATGAGTGAGTCTCATGAGATCTTAGTGTTTTATAAGTGTCTGGCATTTCCCACGCTTGCACTCATTCTGTCTCCTGCCACCCTGTGAAAACGTGCCTTCCGCTATGACTGTAAGTTTCCTGAGGCCTCCCAGCCATGTGGAACTGTACAATCAAACCTCTTCTTTAAATAAATTACCCACTCTCAGTTATTTCAGCATGAGAATGGACTAACACACTGGGTGATGTAATAATGTGTACAACAAACCCCCATGACACATATTTATCTATGGAACAAACCTTCACACGTACCTCCAAACCTAAAATAAAAAACAAATGGATTAGCTCATGAAAAACAAGCTGTATAGAAGGAAAAGGCAGTAAAGCACAAAGAATGAAGGGGAAAAATATGTGTTTTTTTTAAATTTTTTTATTTAGAGAAATGGTGTTAAATGAGAAGAAACTATGCTATCTGAGGCTCCTGGCTATGAACAGGAGTCAAGTCTTGCCTGTGTGCAGGTATCTCCAATGTTAAAATGGTTAGGAGAGCCCAAAGCAGGCCTTCCTCTTGGACTCAGAAAGGGAGAGGTTAAATGTCCGCAGGAGTGCTCTGAACAGGGGGTAGTAAGCATTAGAGATGTCATCTGTTCTGACAGAGGAAACAGAGCTGAGACAAGAGGGATCAAACCAAGCAGACGGCAGTAAGCCTGGTTATTTTCCCTTTTCATTGCTCTCTAGCCTTTAGTAAAGTTTCATTCAAACATTTCATCCATGTGTCACCTCTGCTACATGGTAAAATCTATTATTCATGGATGCTTCGGCCAGTATTAAAGTATGTCTCCCCTCCCTCTTTCCTCCTAAGCTACTCTGTGGAGCAGAGGGCCGTGAGAGAACCTCAGGTGAAAGAGCAATAGCTCATTGTATTGCTTCTCACCAGCAAAGCTCTCTTCTGGTAGGAAATCCAGGATTTTATTTTATCAAGGCAGGTGACATGTCATCATGGGAAGGGGCAGTCTGAGGAGTAGATGTGAAGGGAGGCTCAGAGTCAGCCCCAGTCCCACCCAGGCTATGTCTGTCTTGCTAGAAGCAAGCTGGGGAACAGATACCAGTGAAGAAAGAGGAATGGAGCAGTGCAGTTTTAGGTTTTAATCCATCTTAGCAGTCCTAGAAGTGGGCCAATTCACCTAATGTTCAGAGCTCATATTTTCATGAGATGCTCTTCAGTAGAATAATACCTATCTTTCTGGGTTTCAAAATATTAGAAATAGTGTATATATCACATTCACACTATAATAGCACTCAAATGTGTCATTAAGGTGACTAGAAGAAACCCAACTTAAATCTATATAAGCAAAGCAAAAAAGTGCACATGGAAATGAAGAGTCAGGGCTATAGTAGTTGTCATCAGGACTCAGTTTCTCTCTGATGCATTTTGCTGGATTGGCTTCATTTTCAGGCTTTGGAGGTCCTGGGAAACTGTAGAGGCACATTACCTCTACGGTCATCAGTTTCAGCACGAAGGAAGTTTTGGCCACCTAAAAGGTCTCATACATGTGCTGGGACCCAGACTGACCACTCAGGTCATTTAGATTGCCATTACCATTTTAATAATAAATAGCTGACCCCTTGTATAATAAACTCATATCCTTATGCCTAGAGGTCAGACCTTATTCTTGAATCAGTCACTGGCCAGGTTTATGGAACTATGCTAATTATCACATCTTGGCCCACAAACCTTTACCTGGTCCAGTAACTATGGCTAGATCCTGCTCTCATCTATTTCACATTAGAAACCACAACATTTTTAAAGAAGAATAGAAGAAAGACAATGTCTCAATGCCTGAGCACAATTTCCAGAAAATCTGGTTTCATTGCTAGAGATGGAACGAACCCTTGTATTAGCGTTCTTTTAATCCCCAAGGTGGTTCTAATAGGTCTCCAGTTTGAGAATCCTGGTCTAGAGGCATTCAGTCCCCTGATCAGCCTGGACACCATCCACTGTGCCAGGAATAGAACCTCACCTAAATCACTTGTACTAAATATGGAAGAGGGGTTGTTCGCCCAAACTAATCTGATATACAGTTACTGAAAAGAGCAGGGATGGTTCATAGCAGATAAAAACAGAAGATACACCACATATCTCATTTTGACACTCACTGCCAATGTATTTTGTGCAAATCTTGCCATGTTTTCAACATTCTAAAATTAAAGGTTGTGGTTCTTCCATATGGACAGCTCTAAATGTTATAGGGAGCATTATGCTAAGTGCATAAATAAATACAGGGTCCTTTAACATCTAAACCATCTTGTTTTTCATTAAAGAAAAATAAAAAGGGAGTCAAAAGTACCAAATGAAGCTTGGAGCTATAGTGAGGGATTGGGTCATGGGATGAGGGGAAATGGAGAAGGAAAAGACAAAAATGTGTCACAGCTCTTCTGTATTTTCATGGGGTAAGGAAAATATACTTTAGACTCATTTAGGAATATTTGGATGCCATTGCTCCTGGAGAAAAGTTATTAGCAGGAAGATACAGTGATTAAGGGAGCTAAGTTAGAGATGCGTGGCTAATGCTAGGATTCTGTATCCCCAAAGCTGAGACCATGCAGGGAAACATTCCTAAACAAGCCTTTAATCTGTGCAATGCAGTATGCCTCAGGAATTTCCACTTATTGTTCTGCATGTCACTAAGCTGCCCTCAGGAGTGCAATGAAGCTCAGCTTCCACACACAAGGTTTGGTGCCAGCAATGCCACACATTCTGCATAATTATCAGGAACATCCATCTTTGTCTGCAGCCCAAAACCTTGTGGTTTGAACACCAGGCAACCCTATGGCAGCTTAAAAGTTACATGGTTTGGGAAGAAAAAGTGTAGGTGATCCCTTGGAATGCAAGGCCAACATTCTAATATTCCACCCCAGTGGATTAGGTTCTTATATGGCGAGTCATGCATTTCAGGTCTCCAGCCTGTCTCAGTGCTTGAGTTTGCATGTTGGGAACAGAGAAACTCTTTCCCCCAAGTGGTCATTCAGGCTGCAATGTGCACTAAATGCTTTAGAAACCAGAGTCTTACACTGCTTAGCTTGCCACCCATGTTGGTGACATGTTTTAAGTCAATGACATTCTCTACAAATGTTTGCTTATCTACAAAATATATTTGACAGTGAAGGTCTTCAAGATATCAGTTAAAGAACATCACAGCAGATACTAAATATAAAGGCTCTTACTTGATGTTACTAATGAGAACTGCCAAATGTTAAAAACACTTTTAAAAATACAAGTGGTTTTTAGGAAATATTTGAACTTAGTAAAAGAAGGACCTGAAGTTTCTTTTATCTTTCTTTCTTTGAAATTAATACATCTACATGTTATTTTATACATCTCTATATTATATCTATTTACTCTGGAGAGGGGTAACCACCCCTTTGGCAGTCTAGTAAAGGTGCTGGACTCCTTCCCAGAACGCATTGTAAAAATCGTAACAGACAATGCATATGATTATAAAGAAATAAAGTATATTGAAATATATGAGTCCAGGTTCACAGACCTGAAGGTTCTGTGGTTCTAGGTGAAGAAGCTAAAATTATATCATCTCCCTATAAAGGTTTTATTCAAGGGCAAATTAGAGGCATTTCAACAAAATATATTAGAAAGTATCTTGGCGGGGAAACAAATTTAGCCATTCATAGAGCTAGATAGGTAATGGGCGTACCAGCAGGAAGGGTGGCAGTGAACATATGAGTAGTGGGGGCTGTAGCAAAAGTGAGTAGCCTTTCTTACGGGCCTGCAGATTTTGCCACATGGGGATGTGGGCCCTGTATGGCCATGTCTCCCCAGATTTTTCAAGAGAAGCTGGGCATCTGGACTTTTATATAAACTATTCATATTTGTCACTGTTGGCTGAAGAAAAAATTAACATTGTTTGGCACAAAGAAAACATATCTTTTGCCAGATTT
This sequence comes from Rhinopithecus roxellana, assembly GCF_007565055.1. NCBI lineage: Eukaryota > Metazoa > Chordata > Mammalia > Primates > Cercopithecidae > Rhinopithecus > Rhinopithecus roxellana. Next base: position 55,129,951 of record NC_044557.1, on the reverse strand, counting down.
GTCAGGAGGCCTGCAAATTTGTAATTTCAAGAAAGTAAGAGAAGCTGGAAAAAATCAATTACTTGTATTTTAAAGTATTTTTTGACTATCAGTATCTTTATTACATTTATTTGTATAATAAAACGTAAGATTAGTTTAAATTCAGTTTCCTCTCTAGAGTGATAGCATGCTACAATGGAACAATTGGTGGCTTCTAGAATGTTTTAATTCTTCCAAAAAACATTCATGTGCCAAGCAATATACAAGCTGGTAAGAATATATAGATTAAGAAATTGTCTTGTTTCCAGAGCTTACAGACTAGTGTGGAAAGTGTTGTCGCAAGATATTATAATACAATATGTTAATGCCTATCAAAGAGATATGTAAAAAGTACAAAGGGGGTAGGAGGGAAGAAAACGTCTTCCTAGGAGATTGGGAGGGATTCTTAGAGGAGAGATCTCTTTGAGTAGAGCTTTGTATCAAGAGGCCCAGATTATTAATGATCTAATAGGACATGCTGAAGAATTGGACTGTTATTCTAGAGAAAATAGAGGTTCATTAAACAATTCTGAACAGGATCAATGCATTCAGATTTTTGTGATTATTCTGGCTGCAGTATGGAATATGGCCTACAGGCGGAGACAGAGTAAGGAATGAAGACCCACAAGATGATGATGGTTTCAATAGTTCAGACAGAGAATTACAGCGGCTGCAGGGCCCATGAAACAAGACTACTTGGTTAAAATGATAGGGGATAGAAACAAAAGAACCTGGCAGCTGATCGTATGCTAGTGGGCAGGGTGGCAAAAGAGAGGAAAGAGTTGAGAATGATGCGCAGGACTGTCTAAGAGAAGAAGTTTAGTATAAAGATGAGGGCATAGTCTCAGGAGCCAGATTACTTGAGTTCAAATCCTACCTCTTCCATTCATTTGCTGTGTGACTTCAGGCAAGTTGTTTGTCCTCTCCCAGCTTCAGTTTTGTATATATGTCAAGGGTTTTTACAATACTGCTTGCATCTGTGCCTAAAAACTATTGTTGTTATTATTATAGTTCTGCTTCAAATGGAGATTTCATTCAGTTTGTTTTAGAAGACACTGCATTTGAAGTACATTTAGAACATTCTAGGTTAGGCATACTTAAATATGTGGATCTCCAAGGCCACTCAGGAACCAAGGCTGATAGAGTCAATGCTACCTCCAATACATAGCTTTCAAATTTGCCTTGGGCACTAATACCTGCCAGCATATAGGGGACATGAGGATCATACATGACTTTCATGGGCTAGGACTGGAAGAAGTATACTTCTGCTTATTTTCCCTTGGCCAAAATATAATCACAGGGCAACACCTACCCTCAAAGAAAGCTGGCAAAGGTAGTCTTGCAGTGTATACATCACATTTTGCTGATAATCTGGCTGATTTTTAAAAATTAATAAATAAATATGTAGATCTCAAGTTGAGAAGAAAGTTTCATTAATAGGTGATTAGCATCTTTTATGCTTTTAGAGAAGGCCAGGGTTTGAATCTCCAGGACACCAATGTTTGGTGGGAGGCAGAACATCTGCAGAGAATCATTAAGAAGAGAAGGACAGACAGGTAGCAGGAGAAAAACAAGAGTGCTGTCTAAAAACCAAGAGAATAAAGGATTTCAGAAAGACTGTAGTCAACACAGAAAATGCTACTGATAATAGAAAAGCATCTATATTTAACAATTAGGAAATCTTTAATAAAGTAAATATTTACTTTATTAAAATAAATTTAAAACAGCTTCTTGGTATTTGACATATAGAAAACACTCAAATGAATTTCCATTATCCTTCTTAATTCATGTGCACTCTTGAGAAAGAAGAACTAAAAACAACTACTAGATTGAAACATAAACCTTCCATCTTTGTAGGTCAAAAGAAATATTAAATTGGACAATTTTATATAATTCAACTATGCTGAGTAACTGAAAAGCTGCTTCAAAAATCGGTAAAGCTAAAAAAAATGGTGCTTGATCCTATTGTTTGTGTTATGATGCAAGAACAAAAATTATCCCTCTTCTAATTTTCCTTAGAAAATTGAGCTGATAATAACTGCCAATATTGTATTCAGACAAACAAGAGGAAATGATATCTAAATGCCTTCCTTACACTGTATCCCACTCTAGTTATTTTTCCTGTCACTTTGCCTTTGAATCTAAAAACTGCAGGGATGAAACCTTAATGCAAAAGTGATTTGAAGGGAAGGATAGTCACACCTTTCTAAAGAAATGTCTCCTATTACTAATAACATTGGTGTTATGAAAAGTCTGGTTATTTTGGCAGTGTAGAGTATAAAGTGAAAATGTTAAGGGTGTTGGCTTTGGAATCAAGTCCTGACTCCAGTACTTATCAGGTATGAGGTCCGGGGAAAATTTCTAACTCTTCTAAGCCTCCATTTTCTCCTGTGGAAGATGGAGAGGAGACTGCTGTGACTTGGGATTCTGTTAGGATAGAGGGAGATAATGTATGTAGGGGTTTAGGGCATTGCCTCTTACAACAAATGGTAGCTTATGGCATTTCACTTTTTAACTCTCTATACATAGTACATGGTCATGAAAAAGTTTGAGAAAATTGTTTTTAAAAGAATAGACATTTTAAAAATAATTAGTCTTAAATTTCACAAACAAAAACGTTTAAGTTTTGTAGTGTAGTCTTATCCATTCACTGGTAGCCTTCCAAGAGAACCAGCAGCCAGATTCATAACTTCCCAAGACACTAGGGCTGGGTACGTGCTGTGCTTCTTATCAGTCTTGGGGCTGGCTAATGTGTCCCTTCATAACCAGTGAAATACATGACTCATAAAACAAAATCCCTCAAAATCTATACACAAATAAAAGCTGTATAATTAATTACTGAAACTTCTACATAAATAATATCACTAATGATACACCATAGATAACTTTATCTTATCCTCAAATTGTCTTATTAACCTGATATTTTCCAAAGGTAAAAAACTGAAATTATTATTAAAAACATAATTCTCTTTCATTTTACATTAAATTAAAGCAAAATAATTTTAAAACATGCTGAAACTATCTGGTTAAAAAAAAAAAAAGTTCATCACCTAAGTTTTCAAAGTACATTGGTAGTGTTTCATTTTGAATTTAAAACTGAATAAAAGCAAGTCCAAAAATGCTCAAACCTGTTATTTACTTTGCATTTTTCTGAAAGATTACTATGCATTGCTATTGGCAAAATGGTCATTAAAAATATAAGACTATTCAGTAAAATGGAATCCCATAAAGTATGACAGTATTATGGATCCTAAAGTCACTAGTGCAGATGTTCCTAATCATACTAAAAACACAAATACATAAACCAGTTTGTTCCAGCTACAGAATAATTTAATTAAAAGAGTGCTTATAATTTAACAATATAAATTAATAGTTAAAGCCAAGGAGGTAGTGAAACTGCAAGGAAATATAAACCTGCAGTGTCTATGCCAAGGAAACTGCTCTAAATTCTCAAGGTTCAGAAATTAGTTCCTTTCCTTGCTACAGGTAGAAAATTATTTGAATTAGCCAAGAACTGCAATGGATATATCTTTAAGGCAAACAAATACACACACATGCACACTAGGTCGGTAGATTTCACCAACAGAAACACCTATCTAAATCCAGAATATCATTTAATCTGTTTTTGGGAAAGTTAAAATCAGACTTCTCACCAGTTTAAATTTCTTACTGAGAAATAGATGTAGTAGGTAATGTGATACAGAAGTAAATCAGCATACACAGTAAAACATAAGCTCTAAGGACACACAGGATTCTCTTTGCAAATACCAATCTTGGCAGAGAGCCTCCTTTATGTACAGAAAGCTTTGTTCCTTGTTTATAGCAACTCTCAAGGCTACAACAGGTAATTGTGTACTGCTAATTAGGTTCCAAAATGATTGTGTTCAAGCCAGGAGAATTTTATAGCTTGATTCAGTGAAAGTAAGAAACTATATCAACAAGATCATGTTATAAAAACTGATTCTCCCATAATTATGAATCTTTCACTCTACAACAGTATGAATTTTACAGTGAAAAAATGTAATGTCATTCAAAAGTTTATTCAATGCTTAATAGCTATCAAAATACAGAGGAAAAAAGACAATTAGGAAAACTCTTCTCCAAAGATATCCAATATGCTTATTTCCCCACAGCTAATATCCATTTATTTAGCTAAATTGTTTTTTCTAGGTCATACTATTATTCCAAGAAAGCAAAGTGACATCTACTCTGCATAATACAGGAAATTCAAATGCAATACATTACCTTGGGTCACCTGTTGAACTGCCAACATTATCCCAGACACAGTGTCTGGAAGCAAGTTTTCTTTCAGATTGTAATGTGGTGCCCAATCCAAAATGGGCAGTCGCTTTCTACACCACTGTATAATGTCTTCACATTGGGGGGTATGCATCTTGCCCCAAAGCATGCTTTTCTTTTTCTTCTTTGCTCCTGTCATTTTTCAGATTTCTTCTTGTAGAAGTAAACTTCTCTAAACAAGAAAAAAAATCATTGCAGAACACCTCCTTTCAATGCCAAGCTCATATTCGTCTGTGGTTGACAACGTCAAATCTGCCCAGAAAATAAGTAAATGAAAGAGAGAGATTAACAGAAGCACTTCAATATATGCAGCTGTCTTTTTATGATACAGCTAATTATTCTAGATTTTAAAACTATAGATTAAAACCTTGAATTCTTATCTGAAGGAGAAGTAGTTCCTGTACATGTAATATATTTTTCTGGTCTTGGAAAAGTAATGGGTTCGGTGTTAAGTTGGTCTACAGCTCTCTCGCCAGTAATTCCCCTTATATTCACTGTAGTCTTATGTTTTTGGCTGCAATCCCAATGGTTAATGAGGTACTTCTGGGCGTGTGTTGGAAGTGGGCTGGGCTATGCTAATGAAACCAGGAAACATCCAGCTAGTCCAGTCTCTCCCTACAAGCTGTGCAAAATCATAAAACTGCCAGAGGGATCTGTTGTGCAAAACATATTCGGAGAATCCAGCCCTATTTCTTTGAGAGCTATATATTTTCAACATTATCAGATGACTGCCAGTTCTACAAAATTCAGAAACATAACAGGGCATTGCTAAAGGTCCTTACCATTTTTATTCCCTGGCAGACGAGTTTTCATTCATACAGAAACATTCAGATAGCTACTGCCCAGTCTGGGAAAGGAGTAACTAGTTCTCATAAACAAACTGAAATTTCATCTCATGGGCTAAGAAAATAAGTATCGCAATGAGCACATATTTGTGACAGGGGATCTTCCCTGTCTCTGAAACTGTTTATTCAGTTTTCTCTGATGGTTTCATTAAGTCCTGTAATTCATTCTATTGTAACTGAAATTTACTGAGGAATGTCATATGGTTCAAACCACTGTATGAAGTGTCCTTAGCTTTTTTTATGGTGCTGCCTTCTTTTTGTATAACTTTTGGGAGTAGGTGTTCTCTTTTTAAGAAGGAGTGTTATATTTTACAGTAGAACAGACTGTCAAAGATTTTTATTTTATGATCATTTTGCTTAGCCTCCAAAAGAAAAAAGAAAACTTAAATCTATGAACTGTGCCATTGGAATTAAACCAAAAAGGCAATATACTAACTAAAATTGTATAGCCAAGGAAAAGAATACCATGTACATAGTTTGCTGAGCGCTTTTTAATGCCCATTTGTTTGGAGAATAGAAATCTGATTTCTGGAAGCCTTTATAATAATAAAGTACTTGGATCCCTTGGCTACTTCTAAGGTCTCTTGCTGCACTTTTTCCCGTTGTCTTTAAATTAAAGTGAAGAGTTACTCTCCATCTTCTAAAGAAGACATCTCTGGCTTTGTGTCTGTGCAAAAATACCTTTCTTTTTAAATCCAACGAAGAGACAGGGAGGGGATGGGGGGATTGGGGGGACTTTATTTATACTTACAAAATAGAAACTGCTTTGTTTGTCCAACTGTTTACATTATATTAAATTTCTAAACCATTCAATAGTTCAAGTTTGGGACCTGTAAAGAAATCCCCATTTAGAGACTAAGTTGTAGCATTTTAATCCTATCCTCTTGGTATGAGAGATGGACGCACCAAATAATTGTAAACTCATGCTTGAAACATTATATTGCTTTTCCTTCACAAAAAGCAATTTACTTTTGTTTTATATACTCCATTAATTATATACCCAAAGACATTCAGAAGCTATACATACACTGATTATGTATTACCTTTATAATAAAAGTAAACACAAGATTTTTTTTCAAATCCTATCTAGGTCATAAATTCAAATATATGTTAACAATATGAGAAAAATAATTGAAAGCTTAACTGAAATCACCAATCAACATCTATTATTTGTGCAATTTCAATCATTTTTAAATTTGTGTTAAATTCCAGTAACAAAAAATTCACATGAACAGGATTTTATTAATTGAAGGTGAATAGAAGTACCTAAATCATACGGCACTAGCAATTGTTCTAAAACATGTTAAGACCAGGAGAGAGTAGAAATTAGTTAAATAAAATAGTTCTGAAATCTCTCAATTTAAATATTTCTTAAAATTAGAATAAATCTTTCCTAAAAATCTTTTTTGAAGCTTAAATCTGGAATTCCAATTCCAGATTTTTTTTTTTCAAATTCCATGTGCATACGTATTATTTAAAACATGCCAAACCAGAGCATGGATCACTCCTATTTACAATCAGCAATGCCAGAAAGAAAGAAAAACCGTTATGAAGAAATTTATTCACACACATAAGATTCTCAAAGCAACTTGAACAGCCTGTAAAATTCAAGAAGGCTAAGTGTATTCATTCAAAAGTTTCAATGAGTAAAAGTAGCTTACAGTTCAACACTATGTACCATCTATATGGAATATCTCTTCCTAAACATCTGGGATAATACCTATACAAATAAAAAGATGGACTTGTTATCTTCCACTTCATACATGGATTAACAGAAAGATTTTTGTAAAATCTCATTTTTATTACATCACTGGTATGTTTGAATTTCAGTTATCTCCAATATCAAACTTAAACTCATTCGTGGAAGCATTGCAGTCCTTCTCTGCTCCCCTACCCACCTTCTACCCACTAGCTTCTCATTAACTCTAATTCAGCAGGTTTTTAATGAACAATGACAATTTGTTGGACTCTGTGTGAAGTGTTACAGAAAAGGGAACGGAAAGGAGTAGCTAGTATCTCTATATTCTAGGAGTTGCTATTTAATGAAGAAAATCAAAACATGTGTAACTAACTCAAGGCAGAATGTGATAAATAACAGTCAAGTCATGCAATGAGTCATACGGGAGCTCAGAAGATGGAGAGTGGCATTCCTTTTGAGGGAAAAAAAAAGTTTTTCAGCCTGCTGAGACTCTCTGTTGCAGCAAGTAAGTATACTCATGATCTCCTGGCCATTACTTTTCCTTTTTTTTTTTGACAGAGTATCACTCTTAACCCCCAGGCTGGAGTGCAGTGGCACAATCTCCACTCACTACAACCTCCACCTCCCAGGTTCAAGCGATTCTCCCGCTTCAGCCTCCGGAGTAGCTGGGATTACAGGTGCACTAGTCTATTTCTATATTAATTTCCCTAGTTACATGGTCTTTTACATCTTCTAAACATTTACTCAATGGTTACCTCTTCCATGAAACTTTCCCTGGTTTTTCCACAGTTTTGTTTATGCTGTGTAATGAACATTCAGGTAACTCTCAGTGTATTTGTGCAGATAGAGCTGTAGTCATTTTCACTGTTTATTGGTTTTCCTCCTTTAAATCTATTTCATGTGATTTTTATCCAGTCTGACTCATGAGATTGTACATTCCTTTTGAGTAGGGATTATTCACATAAATTGCTTTGCTTCTTATTTAGAGTTTAGTAGAAGGAGCTGCAGACATTGGATTAACTCAGTAAGTATTAACATACAAATGTTCATCTGAAAGTACCCAAAAATCATTTAGTTTATCTCATACTGGTTTCCAGGTTGTGCTGTTAAAGAATCAGATAACCAAGTGGAGAGAAAATGAGAATAAAGGTTCTAGGAGAAAAATAAGATGAGATTTTTATCTTTGTTTGCTCAACTTCTCCCAGTTCTCTCACAATCTAAGGAAAGTTCTTTTTTTAAAAGTTTTTTTTCCTAATATTATAAAATCTGGGAGCACGAAGAGAAGAAAAACCAGATGGGAAATGCAGAAGAAACAAAGGAGACAAACGATAGATAGACACCCTCATGGGTTGGGGCTTCAGAGAGAATTTATAGAGGGTTGGCATGTGAGGCTCTCTGGGGCAATTATGAAGTGTGAGGGAATTTGACCAGGCTCAAGTGAAGAAAGAGACTTTTGAGAAATGCTGTGCAGTTTATAAACTGAATCACGTTTAATGGTTTCTGAGAGACGTAAGTAAAGAGTGAAATTCTTCTCACAATACTTTTGATTTTGACATGAGGCTTCTTTGAATGTGGTCTCTGTGGAGATTAGGACAGCTAAGGCCCTGATTTATACCTAGTTACAATGAAAAATATAGATCAGACATTGGAAGTTATCAACCCCAAACTCATACCTACCTCAGGAAGTTGATCTACAGCATTTCTAAGAAGACACTGTAAAAGGCTCCCACTTGAGAGGAAAAATGAAGGCTGATCCTAAGGAAGGCCATACTCTACCCACCAAGCCACATAGCTGGCATGGGGATACGTCCACACAAAGTACGTAATTGGTATTAAGTCTACCAAACAGAGTACTTTTTTTTTTTTAATTTACCCAAAGTTTCATATAGGCACATCCCTGAATCCAACCTCTGTTTTAATTCTTCCAATTTCTACAATTAAAAGGCTTAGAAAAATAACCTATTCCAATTTTCTAACATTGTAATTGTTAGAACTTTTTTCCCCCCAATTATTGAGGCAAAATCTGCTACTTAAGAACCCAATCCCAATGACACATAACACATATAGTTCTTCAGCTTCAGGCCTAATTAATTTAGTATAACCCTCTAAAGAGTTCTAATATTCTATGGTGCTGTTTATTTCAAAAATACTCTTACATTCAAATATGGATGCACATAGATAAGTTAATTACAGTCCTTAACAGTGCTGTTAATATTTTTCTCATGATAGGCCAACCAGTACAGTAGAGTGAGCAAAGTTCTGTGTTCTTAACAATGATTGCCAACATGTCTTACTTTGCTTTCTTTGGATTAAATAGAACTTTCCAATAGTTTCTTTAGTGTGTTTTTCCTTTCTGCTATTATTTCATATTATGTGATCTATTTTGATACATAATAGGGGCAAAAGGAATATAAATCAATTGAAGTCACAAAATGCCTAGGGACCAGGTGCAGTGGCTCACACCTAAAATCCTAGCACTTTGGGAGGCAGGGGTGGGAGGATAACTTGAGCACAGGAGTTTGAGACTAGTCTGGGAAACAGAGTGAGACCTCATCTCTACAAATAATAATAATAATAATAATAATAATTGAAAAATTTAGCTGGGCAGGGTGGCTCATGCCTGTGGTCCCAGCTACTCAAGAGGCTGAGGCAGGAGGATCACTTGAACTCAGGAGGTCAGGGCTGCAGTGAGCTATGATCATGCCACTGCATTCCAGCCTGGGCAACAGAGCAAGATCATCTCTCAAAAACAAACACACACAAAAAAGCAGCAAGAAAAAAATGCCTAGGGAAAGAATCATTTATGTCTTCAAACACATTTTATAATAATATAAGACATTTTCAAAGAAATCATAAAAAAAGAAAGAAAAGAGGGAAAGAGGGAGGAGAAAAAGGAAGAAGAAAAGAAGGAAGAAGAAGAAAGAAAAGAAGAAGAAAAGGAAGAGGAGAAAGGAAGAGAAGAAAAGGCAAGGCAAAGGAGAAAGCAGTAAAAAATAACTAATTGAGGATTAATAAAAGCCTTTCCTCATTTCTGATTAACAACTGATAAACAATAAGTAAAATAAACTATGGCCATATCATGGCTTAAGAAGACTTGAAGATGCTTAAAAAGAGATTTACCCAATACATATGTAGGAAATTCACCTCCCTAAGCACTACATAATTGTGTGTCTGTAACTTGCTTTAGCAATCCTATTTCTAGAAACATTAGCCTCTATGCTAAAGGAAATATGTATATTTTGGAAGATTATGTTTCTGTCTCTCTTCTGTATCTCATTTTGCGACTACACATACTAAGTTCCTTCAGTTATTCATAACATAATTTTCATCTTTTTACTTTTATCTATGTCTTTATATTTAATGCAGGTTTCTTTTAAGTGATATACAGTTGGGTCTTGCTGTTTTTTCCAATGCGATGACCTATGCTTTATTTAGACCATTTAAACTTAATGTAATTATTTATGTGGTTGGGTTTAAATCTACCATCTTGCTACTTCTTTGTCTGTGGATTGTGAGATTATTTTTTTACTCTGGCTAATGAAAACATGAACTGTGATGAAAACATGGAAGCTATGTGAGTTCCTAAGACTACTCATTTTAATCATTCCCCATTGTCGGTAGGTTCCTCCCATTCATGTGGCGATCATTACTTAGTTGAATGTTCTGCATGTGCAGATTTCTGAGTCAGTGTGTCTCTCCTCTCTCTGGTACTCTGCCATGTGAAATCTAGCTGCTTTGGAGTCTCCAGACTTAGCTCCTTCTCTTCAACCTATGAAGATTGCCAGCCTCCTCCTGAGTTCTTCTCCACCCCCACTTTTCGGCACCATGGTTGCAAACTTTTCTAAAAGAAGATGGGATAATCTTAATGCTTGTTTTGTTTACTTTCCATCTTTCCAAGATCAGTCCTCTACTGACTGATGTCCAAAATCTTGACACCACTATTTTATATATTGTATCAGGTTATTTTTATTTGTTTTAAGCAGGAGGGTAAATCTAGTCCCAATTACTCAAAACTGGCTAGACACTGAAGCTATCCATTATATAATATGGCTTTTAAACTGTCCAACATTATGATCACCCTCCCTATGACCCGCTACAGCTTGCCAATTTTCACCTTAGAATGTGATACCAAAATTTTACACAATTCTTAGCTGTATTCTGACTTTAAAAGCATAAACATTACCACACAATTAAATTTTAACTTTTTTGCAAATCCACCGCTGTTTAAATGATATATTCTCTATATTTTTTTATGTAGGAGATTTTTATAAAAATTTAAGCACAACATTTTATATTAAACCTTGTCTGATATCTTGAATCTAGGCAATTAGTTCATTGTATCAAAATCTTTTTAATCTGAATCTGTTATTATCAATACTGATAATTATGCTTTTCACTTATATTAGCTATTCCTCCAAACTTTGTTATCAGTACTAATCAGCTGAGGTGGTTATAACAAAATACTATAAACTGGGTGGCTTAAACAAGAATTTATCACTCATAGTTTTGGAGGCTGAGAAGTTCCAGATCAAAGTGTCACCTGATTCAGCTCCCTGGTGAGGGCTGTCTTACTGGCTTGCAGATGGCCACCGTTTCTCTGCATTCTCACATAGTAGAGAGAAAGAGGAAGAAAACTCTCTGGTTCTTCCTTTATAAGGGTATCATTGCCACCATGATGACCCTACTGTCATGAACTTATCCAAACCTAACTGCCCCCCCAAGGGCCCTGTCTCTAGATTCCATCACACTGGGGGTTAGGGCTTTAACATATGAATATTGGAGGAATACAATTTCCTCCATGGCATTACTAAAAAATTGATTAAGAATGCTGTATGTAAGCCTTTATTAAAATCATTCATGAAAAAGAAAAGCCAGACATAGTTACAAGTCCCTGTACTTCATATCAAAATTTATTCCTTAGTAGGGATTATTTGAGAACAACAAAAGGGAATTTTTTCATGTTGTCCAAAAAGATATGGAGAACTCATATCAAACTAATTACTGAAATCAAATATGTTATGTTTTCAGCAGTCATGTAACTTTTCAATATAGTACTTCTATTAAAAGATATTGAAGTTTGTCTAAAAACTTCATTAGACTGGAACTAGATAGAGAGTTCCTACCTGGAAGGCATAATAATTGCAGAGGAAAAAATGAAATATTCAAAACTATTGTGTTACTGAGAAGAAAAATGGCTAAAATATTCCATACAGCCTGTATTGTTCCAAAGGTATAAGTCCAAAAATAAATTTACTGAACACTGCCAAATAGTGTTTGACATGTAGGGGGAAATTTCAAAACCAGGGGAAATTCAAAACTAGCCTCTATCTTGTTAGCCTCACTAAATCTCTTAAGGTTGAAATAGTACCAAAAGGTCATTCCTAATTAAAAGGACACAAGAAATGTGAAGATCATTTTTATAGATATGGTCACTTTTATAGATATGGTCATTTTATAGATATGGACCATCATTTTAAGATATGGTCACTCAGCTTTTTATGTGCAAAGGAGGGGATTATTCTAAGATGGAGGGCTGATAATTATTTTTAGGGTTCCATCTTCCTTGCAACAAATAATGTTTTTCAAGACAATTATTGTGTCCATAGAAATATGAGTAAGTGTGCAACGTTAAAAAATAACCAACAATTCTCATGTATACTATTTAGAAATTAAAACTCAACTTTTAAAGTTGACTTTAAAAATTTGCTTTTACTGTTAAGCTCCATGGCTTTGTATTCTTCGTGTTAAGGATCAACAGGGCAAAATGCACAACACACTTTGATAAGAATTCAGAAGATATTTATATTTCTCAATATTTTTCTTCATTTTTCTGATTATTATTATTATTTGAGACGGAGTCCCGCTCTGTCGCCCAGGCTGGAGCGCAGTGGTGCTATCTCAGCTCACTGCAAGCTCCGCCTCCCAGGTTCATGCCATTCTCCTGCCTCAGCCTCCCGAGGGCTGGGACTACAGGCGCCCGTCACTATGCCCGGCTAATTTTTTTATTTTTAGTAGAGGCGGGGTTTCACTGTGTTAGCCAGGATGGTCTCAATCTCCTCACCTCGTGATCCACCCCCCTCGGCCTCCCAAAGTGCTGGGATTACAGGCGTGAGCCACTGCGCCCGGTCCCATATTTCTGATTGTTTCCCTAGAAGTAGAATTATTAGGGTACGATTGTCAAAGAATCTAATGATGTCATTTTTATTGGACAGTATTTTTTCTATGTGCCAATGAGGCTCTTCTGGGTCACCATTTTACATGGCCCTGGACCTATAATAAACTCATCCTTTGAGGGTCTCACTCAATACTGTTGTGTGTTGACTTCCACAACACTTACTGATGTCTAGTTTTCTGGATCAATTGAATTTCCAGTAAGAATTTAGAGCATTCATGCTTTCCCAGAATCTTAAAGCCATGGAATATATTTTTCTTTTGCACTTGTTTTCACTTGCTAGTTTACATTCCACAACTGAAAACCTAATTTAAATATGGGCTACCACTAATGACTTGTTCACAAACAGCACATAATAATATTCAGAAATTTGTAGTGCTCAAGCTTATTTGTCTCGGGAAGTCAAATCAAATGCCCAAGTATAACTCAGACAGTGGGGGTCAAAGTACTATAATAGGAAAAGGGACAGTGAATAATTATAAGTTTCTCGTTTATTGGAAGATGCAGAATAAGTTTATAAGCCATTTTAGTTTGTTGAAAATGCAAACTTTTAAGAAACTTTTTAGACCTTCCACACAGCATTTCTTTTACTTCAAGAAATAGCACATAGGGAATAGTTCCAGAGTTCTCATTCTCCCCATTAATTAGTAACACTACTGAAATTTACTCTAGATGTTTCAAAGTTTACATTGCACACAGATTGGGATGATATTGTGTACCATATACACTATATTACTAGCAGTAAAATACATATACTAGAGTAAGTAAACCAATCCTTATGGAACTTTACTTTTTATTCATGTCAAAAGGAGCATAACAGACAAATAAATACTTGAAGTATTTTAATATGGAACCAGACAACCAACCAGAACATTGGCAAACAAAGCTGAAATTCAATCCCACCGAAGCTAAAACTCAATGCCAACTTTTCAAGGTCTTTGAGGGAAGAATTTAGATAAGTAGAGTACCAAGGACAATGCTTGGCACACAGGAGAGGCGCTGATAGATGTTAGTTGTTAGCTTCCATAAATTTCATTATTTGCTAAGATAATTTGGATAATGTTTAAGTCTTTCAGCAGTTTTGAGTTGTTTTTAATATGCATTAATACATTAAAAACATAAAGGAATAATACCATATATGTCTTACTTCCCACCATTATTCAACTTGAATGAAATGTTTTCCTTTTCTCCTGGGATGGACAATCTTACACAGTTTGTAATTCCTTTCAAACCTGTCTACTTAGCCCCTTGAAAAACAACTCAAATCCATCTGTGTCAATCCTATGTCAACAAAGATGAATTAGTTCTTGAATTGAAATACTGAAATGCAAAGTGGAGAGGAATTCTGAAGCATTATGTTCCGTAAGAAAGTTTGCATAGATCCATACCTGCCACAGGCATTAGTGGATGTAACCACAACATAGTGCATAGTGTGAATCTATCATTACTGATCTAGGAATTTTTAATCTAAGGCAATTTCTTAGGAGAGCTAGCAGAAATATTTTCATCTATATCTTTTTTTTTTTTTTTTTTTTTTTTTTTTTTTTTTTTTTTTTTTGAGACGGAGTCTCGCTCTGTCACCCGGGCTGGAGTGCAGTGGCCGGATCTCAGCTCACTGCAAGCTCCGCCTCCCGGGTTTACGCCATTCTCCTGCCTCAGCCTCCCGAGTAGCTGGGACTACAGGCACCCGCCACCACGCCTGGCTAATTTTTTTGTATTTTTAGTAGAGACGGGGTTTCATGGTGTTAGCCAGGATGGTCTCCATCTCCAGACCTCGTGATCCGCCCGCGTCAGCCTCCCAGACTGCTGTGATTACAGGCATGAGCCACAACGTCCGGCCTCATCTATATAACATTTTTAAGAAATTGACTCTGGGTATATATAATCCATAAAAACAAGATTTTATTGCACTTAAAACTAGGGCCAAAATAAGAAATAATAAATACGCTTAGTAGCACATAGTACTTACCTCTATCAATCCTTGTAGATGTCCATAGAGAAGGAATTATTTTTATGGGTTTTTACTAACTGGTATTTAAAATAAAATATCCATCTAATTAAATATATATGTCCAATGTCTTCTACCCTACAAACGTTCTTATTATTTGGAGTCACTGTCTTAATAGGTTGCTTTAAAAATTATGTAGGATGATCAGAATTTTTTGACACAGGTTCCATATGCAAGGAAGACTCAAGAATGAGAGAGAGATATATTTCAAGATACTTAACGTAACTGGGATTGTAGGAGACTTTAAAACCAAGGACCAAAGACTTAAGAGTTCAAGGTCTAAAGTGCCCTTTTTGAATGTATTCTTGATATTAGTAATAAGGCAAATTACATACACACACACACACACACACACACATATATATATAAATTTGAGAGAGCTCAACTTATCCACAATGAAGAAAAATAAAGAATCCCACCAAGAATATGCCTTTTATTCCTGCCAGCACCAGGGTGATCATGAGATAAGGAAAATGAAATAGAAACAAAGGAATATAATATCTCTCCTATAAATTTTTAATCCCTTTACAGGCTCCTTTTACTTTTGTTTATAACATAATTAGATTGAAAATCAAAAGCAAAGATTCAATAATACAGCAGTGGTAAAAGCAACATAATATAGCAAAAATTTGGGGGTCCAAAAATGTCAAAGAGGAATGTTTGCATGTGACTGTATATGGTGATACTATGAACACTATTACAAGAGAAATGAGAATGGAAATCTTGGAATCCACCACAATAAGGTGATGATTAAACCCTCGGAAACAATACCAATAGAGTGAAGTATGGGATTAGAGATGGAACAATATCAAATACAGAGAAAACAAAAAAAGATGAAGGTTTAGAAACGTCTGGAATTTAGCAATTAGAAACTTGCTGAGTGACGTTTGGAAGAGGAGCTTTATTACAATGTTGGGTGTAGAAACCAGATTGCAGTTGAAGAGTGAATGAGTGATAAGGAAATAGGGGATATGCTTTTAAGAAGTATAATCAAATAGAGTGCAGTTAAAACTTGAGGTTTTTAAAGGTAGAAATCTCTAATCATGTTTATAGAGGAGGAAAAGACATGGTAGAGAGAAAAAGAGTGAAAATGAGGCAGGCAGGCTGATGCCAGATGGAGCAAGTCTGGAAAGAGGTAAGAAGTAAAGGGATAAAGGGCACTGATTACAGGAGCGTTGTTTAAAAAGACAAATATATATTTCTCAGGGAGAAGTATCGAGAAAGGAGAGAATCTGAAATAGAGAGGTAAGAAATTGAGTTTTTTGTTAAACTGCCCCAACTTAACTGGAGTAATAGCTAAGCATTGCCAGATTTAGCAAATAAAAATATAGGACACCTAGTTAAATTTGAATTTCAGATACACAAGAAAAAATTATAGTGTAGCTATGTCCCACACAATATTTGGAATATACTCACAGAAAAAATAAATGACGTTGTTGTTTATCTGAAATTCACAGTTTTGCTTGAGACATACAGTAAAAAAGTCCTTTATCAGACACACAAATTTAAATGGGCATCCTCTGGATTTTGGTGTAGTGAATTGGATTGGAAATACCATGACAGAGTTCAGGGTATGTTCTACCCCTGGCCACCAGCTTGCTGTGTTACCAGGGAGCACATCTGTCAATGACAGCAGGTAGTAGTAACAGTCAAATGGGGTTTGAATTCCAGTTCTGTCACTTCTTAGCTTTGTAATCTTCTGCAAGTTTGGTTGACAGAAGGATTAAATGAAATAATTGACCTAAAGTATAAAGCACAAATGTTGTTACAGATTAAGCAGTTGATAAATATTAGACACTGGTGTGGTGATGAATGGCACTGGGAGTAGAGGCTGTAGTTGTTTGTTTTATTCTGCGCATATATAAATTTTATGTAGAAAATAGTAATGTCAGAACCATTTGGAATAATATTGACAATCAGTATTAGTTGAGTTTCAGAACTGGGAAATCACTCACATTTAAACTATAAATGATATGTTTATTACAATAGTGCTTCCTGTATAACTTTTACAACATTAATGGCTCTTCTTGCACTAACTCTTAAAGCAACAGTGTCATCTAGTGGCCGTGAAGTCAATAATGAACAATTAAGAACACCTGGATAAAATTTGTGAGGTTTTTATCTGCACAGAAGTTATTGAATTTATATCAGTGATAATGTTGATGGTAAAATTTTCTGTAACCATTACATCAACTCATCTCATTTTATCTCATTAAAATGATGCACATTCGACAACATGAGGGCATTGGGTATCTGCTGTCCTTACCTACTTTTATTAAATAAACATACCAGGAGGGTTTAATTATGAAATTACTCAGATGTACTTTGGACTTCCAAGACCTTCTCCTAACTCTATTATTCCCTGAAAACTTTGGCATAAGGGGAGGGATAAGTGAGCAAAGTTGGAAATATGAAACTTGAGACTTCCTCAATTACCAGCCTCAAATTGCCATTCATTCTATTTAGGTTAGAGGTTTCTATTTTCTTTTTCATGCAGTTAAGAATATCTATGCTTTTCTTTTGGAAAAGAAACTTTCCCAAAACACAAATTAAGATATAAATATCTGGTTACAAATTTTGTATCTGTATTAATTGGGGACCAGTGTCTATTCCAGATACATTACGTAGCTTCTGTCTTGAGGGCTTTTCAAAGAGATGAGAGATTTATAGTTCATAAAGTTATGCATGTAAGTAAAATTTTCAGAAAGTAATGAATAGGGCAGCTTTTGTTCACTTCCAGAAATGTCAAGAGAAATTAAGTTAAGAATCCCAAGTAGCTTTTAGGGGAGATTTTACTCTGACCCCATTTAATCTATTTGTTATATGAGAATATTATAAAAGTCACAAACTGGAATCCCATGGCCTAATGGTCAAAAGATGGTTAAATTAAGTAAACTTGGCATGAAAACTGGTAATATATCAACTCAGATATGGCTCAAGAGTTATTAATCAATGATTGTTGGAAGTATTTCCTGAGTTTGTGAGAAATACATATATTTTAAACATCAGTTTGAAATCAGCCCTTTTAAAGAACTAATCTTTTTTAGGTATACTTTTTAAATCCCCAGACAATAATTTTCAATTACTAAATATTTCTGTGGCTCCCAGACCTTTTGCAGTTTTCTCTTCCCCCAGACGCCCCTTCACCCAAAATCTCTCATAAATTTTTCATAGCTTACACTGTTTCACAGTGTTCCTAGACTGGTGGGAATTCTGATTTTCTCTTTTCATCTTGATCGAAATGAATAAACATATGAACATGGATAATTTATTAGAAACTGCATGCCAGATTCTTTAAAGTCAGTCCTAAATATGAGTGAGAATGTACCTCCAGTAATATTTCTTTCCATCTCCTCTAGTTCTTCTTTTTCTCTTGCTGTTTATTTTTAGGACTTTAGGGACTTAGCCCTCAATTACCAGAGTTGAGACATAATTCTACCCTGCTGAAATTCCAGGTACTTGGGCTGGGCACGGTGGCTCATGCCAGTAATCCAGCACTTTGGCAGGTTGAGGTGAAAGGATTGCTTGAGCCCAGGAGTTCAAGGCCAACTTGGGCAACATGGCAAAACCCACTTTCTACAAAAAAAAAAAAAAAAAAAAAAAAAAATAGCCTGGCATGGTCGCTCAGGCCTGTAATCTCAGCTAGTCGGGAGGCTGAGATAGGAGGATAACTTGAGCTCAGGAGGTGGTGGTTGTAGTGAGTCAAGATCACACCACTGAGGGAGGGAGGGAGGGAGGGAGGGAGGAAAGGAGGAAGGAAGGAAGGAAGGAAGGAAGGAAGGAAGGAAGGAAGGAAGGAAGGAAGGAAGGAAGGAAGGAAGGAAGGAAGGAGCGAGGGAGGAAGGAAGGAAGGAGAGAGAAAGAGAAAGAAACAATGACTGTTTCACAACAATGACAAGCCTATTCATTGAATGAAAAGATTATTCTCAATTTTCCCATTTGAAAAAAATATAGGGTTTTCATTCAAGTTTGGCTGTTTTATTTAACAGCATCAAATACTTCAACATTTAATTTCTGAATTCCCTCATGGGACTTGAGAATGGAGCAAGTATTTTATGAAGCTGAAAAGAAGGCAAAAACAGGTGTCTTTCACTACCAAGTCTCTGTGCCCCACTTTTATTAAAAAAAAAAAACAGAAGGGCCACCCAATTTTAATGAATGCAATAACAATGACTATGTGTCATTGCTTTAGTAATGGCTAAATGGTTGGCAACTACTCTACTTCTTAAGAGACCTAGAAGAGCTTCCTAATGCACACACTAATTAATGAAGGGTTTGGTGGGCCACTCTGAAAAATAACAGCTTTAACATTTTGAGCAGAATTAAAAAGAAAAGTTTGTGATATGTCCAACAGACTTGCTTAAAGCCGATTAAGTTATACAACTCGTGAGCTCCAAAATGTATTCCTAACCAACATTTCACACCCAGAAAGGCGGTAGTCATCCATTGAAGGACATGAAAAAAACAGATACCAGAATTGTCAGAGAACTGAGGATTATACTAGTGAAAAAGAAGTTAAACTAAGTTGATTAGGAAAATGATTTCAAGATTCACATAAACCAGTATTAAGTCTATTCTTGTTTCAGTTTTCTACCTCTGCCCCTGACCAATTTGGAATAAGCAGATGTTTCTGGAAACCCAGATTAGAATATCATGCTTAAGATTTTTGGAGAAGAGCCCACAGACAGAGTGAAGGCAGTAAAAGAGAATGGAAGGTTGTTCTGGGGGCTGGAAGACAGTAACTCACTCACATGTCTAAAAATAGTATGTCTGTAACAACAAGGAAGTTCAAAAGATTGTTGTAGCAATTCTGGCTTTCTGGAGGACTCTATGACCAAAGCATAGGTGGACTGACAATAAAACACATTGAACTAAAACAGAGGTAGCTCAGAGTTTTAGGTGTAGTTTGGGACAACTTGCTTTGCCTTTTCAGCTTTCAAGAACATATTTGTCTGAAAGGTGAGACTTAAGGTTCCACACCCCTCTCCTATATTTTCTTTTTCTGTTTTTTTTTTTTTCTTTTTTTTTTCTTAAAGACAGAATCTCGCTCTGTTGCCTAGGCTGGAGTGCAGTGGCACAATCTCCACTCACTACAACCTCCACCTCCCAGGTTCAAGCGATTCTCCTGTCTCAGCCTCCCAAGGAGCTAGGATTACAGGTGCGTGCTGCCATGCCCAGCTAATTTTTGAATTTTTTGTAGAGACTGGGTTTTGCCAAGTTAGTCAGGCTGGTCTTGAACTCCTGACCTCAGGTGATCCGCCTGCCTTGGTCTCCCAAAGTACTGGGATTAGAGGCATGAGCCACTGCACCCCGCCCCTCTCCCACATTTTCTAAGGGAAAAGCTGTCTACTGTTCTTCCACGCTCTCTCTTCAGTGACCTACTTCTCTTTTCTCCTGCTTCTCTTCTTTTTCTCTTAACTTCTCTTCTTTTTCTCTTCTCCTCTTCTGCACTAATCCTATTTTGCATTATTGCAAGCCTCGATCCAATGAATCTTAACTAGGCTGAAATAAATTATCCTCTGTTTGGTGGTTTCTTTTTCATTAGGGTCTCACCAGGATATCAAAAAGCACAATTTAAATACAATCAGGCAAGACTGTGGAAGCATCTTTAAAACCCAAGGCATTCTCCACCAACTTGGAAGTATTCCCAATATAATTCAGTTCTCCCGATGAACATTAAGCACATTCTTGGCTAGAATTGTCAAGCCTTAATTTGTCAGTAATCACCAGCTTTCAAAAATGCATAGCCTTTATTGGAATCACAGGAGCCCCAAGAGATCAACTCATTCAATCATCTGTATTCTCTAAATGCTTTTCCCCTAGTAAAAGCAACATTTTGTTTAGATTGAAGCTTCATAGAGGTGTATTACAAGTCTGTTAGGCATAGGCAGTGCCTGATTATTTTATAAAATGCTTTGAGCCTTGTGGATGTTCTGTCAACAAACACTAGCTCCATGAAATAGGTCAATTTAGGATGTCTGAAAACATTATCACTAGGTCTCCCCACTCTTTGCCAGCTATTCAAGCATTCTAGCACTCTGATTTCCCCAAATCAAGCCAATGTGATTTTTTAGATGCCTCTCAAATTCAGCAAGACATGTTTAACCCAAAAAAAACTGGTTATGGGGCACATGCCCTGGAAAATCTACTGGTAAAATACAAGAGGGAATATACTTAATATTGTAAGGAACATAGTATGTTGTAGTGGAAAAGGACTGGAAAAGGACTTTTTTTTGTTTTAACAATAACGTTTCCCTTTCATGGAAAGTGAAGTTTTGAATCAGCAGTAAAATACCTGATATCTTTTCATCACAGATTCTCTGAGTTTCTCTAAATATTGCTCTTAAAACAGTGTATTAGAATTCTCATTCATAATACAGACTCTATATGATGGGAAATAGAAATAACATATTTTGGTTAGAAATAAATGTATTTGGTTAGAAATAAATCTGAAAATGCTTACATTGAAAGACTTGAGTTCCATGAAAATTTCTATCAGGAAAGTGGTCCTTTATTTATTGCATATGTACTTTAAAACTACATTCAGAGAAAAACCTAATTTCAGATTCATTTTATTTTTCTTAGTCATTCTGGTCCTAAAAAAACTTGTGCGCTTGAAAATCTTAGGTAGTTTTTATTACATAATAACAAAATTATACAAAATAATAGATGAAGATTTCCTATACCTACTTTTCTAAAAAATGACACGAAGACCCATCACTATGACTATGAAGTTCTTATTATATCAAAGGAAAGCCATTGGAGTAATGTCAGATAATTCTCTGACCTCCAGTTCCTGCCTAGCCATGGTAAAGAATTAAAACAGGGAAGAAAGACAATGCTCACATGTGCGCACGCGCGCACACACACACACACACACACACACACACACACACGCACATATACATACACAGTTCCCTGTGTCATACAGTATTTGCCCCCTGCTTGGAGATCAGAAACCGAAACTACTGGCTCCATTTTTTTCTTATAGTTTTAGGATTTAAAATAATCCACCAGAAGCTGCAAATTGGAACACAGTGATTCAAAGTGTCAGACTCTTAATCCATCAGAAGAAAAAGAAAAGAAAAGAAAAGAAAAGAAAAGAAATTTCATCACTGACACAGCCAGACCTTATTAAGTGGTCCCCTTCCAAGAGTGTGCCTTCTGACTTTGCAACAGGCTCCCCGTGTGTGATTCTGGCCTTCTCCCCATTACAAGAACCTTCTGTACATGTCCCTGTATCTTTGGTATCTAAGACTACAACATCTAAGGAAATAAGTTAATTGTTCACTTGCTAAAACCCCATATAAGACGAGTCTAAAAGAGGGCTTAAATTTGTAGAACAGCAGTGAAATCATAGTCATCTGACGATATAAGGATATAGTTCATTCCTTATCAGAATCCATGCCTTTGCTTATATTTTTCTTTTCAATGGCCTGTTGAGCATTTCCACCCACTAATGTCCAGTTAGCATCCTTAATTTCCCATATCTATCATATAATTAAACTCATCCTTTTCCACCATATTCAGAGCCCCTTTCCAAATCTCTTACCTTGCTACTTGGCACCCACGTTCTTACGAATACCCAAATAAAACCTAGATAAGACGGAAAGTTTCTAGCTATTCATGTCTCCACCCACTTTGCTCTTTGATGCATAGTAAGTTGGTTCTATCTCTAAAATAAAGGTCTTCTAAATCTATCTCATGTTCAGTTCCCACTGCCATAAACTCAACTGTCATTTAGTGTACTCATGCAGACTAGTCTTATAAATTCAATTTGGTCTTTTTCCTCCTTGCTTGATTATACCCTCTTAATTCATCTTCCGCACTGTTGCCATCACCTTTAACCATTCCCTGTTCTGTAGTATTGAATACACATAAACATAAGCTTCTAGAAATTCAAGGTCCTCCATGACATCTGTTACAAACATTGACTGAACACGTACTGTGTTGCCAGGCTATGTGCTTTTCATAACTTGATTCATTTAATCTTTATAATAAGCCCCTGAAAAGGAACTATATTTTATGTTACAAGTAGAGAGGTCACTGATAGAGGCCTTGAGAAGTGAGGAAACTTGCTTCTGGTCCCACTGTGGTAAATACAGGAATAGGAGCAAAACGTGCTAGGAACCATCAGGGAAAAACTGTTTTCCAATTAGATGGAATTGCATAGAGAAGTCCCCAAGTGGGAATAGCATGGCAGGTTCAGAGCACTGAAAGGAAGACAGTTGGGAGGAAAGTGAGCTTAAGGAAAGAATGGCAAGAGGTGAGACCAGAGAAGAGGTAAGAAAAGCTAAACCACAAAGTGCCTGTAAGGGATGTCAAGGAGTTTGAAACCTTTGTCTAGAACATAACTGGCAGCTAATGAATGTTTCTATGTATGCTTTGGTTTATAGCAGCTTACTCATATTAAACAAAAATTGGACAAGCCCAAGGTGGAGAATGGATGAGCAAAGTGTATCACAGTTATAATATGGAATACTATTCAGTAACAAAAAGGAACACACTCGTGATATATGCAACAATATGGATGAATCTTGAAATCATTATACTAAGTGGAAAAAAAGCCAGCAGAAAAGAATAAATATTGTATGATTCCTTTTACAGGAAGTTCTACAACAGGCAAAATCTATGGTGAAAAAAAAAATCAGAAAAATGGTTGTTTGCCGGGGGTGAAGGGGTAGCATGGAATTTACCAGAAAGCAGCATTGCCAGATTAATTTTGAATTTCAGATAAACAAATACTTTTTTAGTAAAACTGTGCACTGTGCAATATTTATGACATTACCATATAAAAGGGTATCCATTGTTTGCTAACATTCATATTTACCAGGGCACTCTATATTTTTATTTGTAAAATTCATCAACCTTACAGAGAAGGGACATGAGAACATTTTTTGGGGTGGTGGCAATGCTCCATATCTTTATCAAGGTTTGGGAATGTATTTGCCAAAGTCTTGTAGATTGGTGCAGAGGAATGTTCATGTAAAAAAGCTAAAAATATAAGTATTTAACTCTAGTTAGTGATATGCACACTGAAATACTAGAAGGGAAATATACTGATGTTTACAACTTATGTCAAAATGCATAAAAAATAAGATAGACTGATGACTGAAGAGAGGAATAAATAGATAATAAGGCAAATACAGTAAATGTTAATTATAGAATCTAGGTGATGAGTATATGGGTGCTCATTGCAAAGTTCTTCCAACTTTCTGTATGTTTGAGAATTTTCATAATAAAATGTTAGAGGGAAAAATTCACACCCTGCCCTCATGGAGTTTACACTGTAGTAGAAGAAGATAGACAATAAATACATTAGTAGGTAAACTGTAGAGTGAAATAGAAGGTGATGAGGGAGAAAGATAAGGGAAAGGCCTTTGTGCATGTTGGGGCGGGCATCATAATTTTAAACAGGGTGGCCAGGGAGGGACTTCCTAAAGGTTGTGGGGAAATGAGCCAGAACATCTGAGGGAACACTGATCCAGGCAGAGGAAATAGAATATGGAGAGTGGGACTGGCAGGATTCGAGCAGCGAAGAGCTTGGTCTGACATTTTAAAGGAATCCCTTTCTGGTCACTGGGCTAGGATAGATAAAAGCTCTCTGAGGCTTTGTCCGTCATCTCCTAAGTTTGGATAATGTCTTCTTTATGAGAAGTAGCAGTAAATATTTGTTGGATGGGCACTTAGAAACATGAAGTCAAAATCTTTCAGTGAGATATGGATATTTTATTCTTTGAAGTAGTACTTTCTTTTTCAAACCAATGTTACTTACTTGAATGAGGCATTTTAATTGGTCAGTTTTAAAACATTTTAAACGCACTTTTTTGTCCTCTATTTGGAAAGATAAAATAATAAACCACAAGTATCCCCTGGTTTCTTCAGTCACACCAGAAAGAAATCACAGGCTTTGGTTATAATTAAAGTGACTGGAGGCTTTTTCTAATTTTACTAGGGGAGTGATGGCCATGATCCAACTTCCCTACTTTCCAATACACTCACTTTCTTCCTCTCTCTCCAAATATGTATCAAATTACTTACAAGAATAAAAGCCAGTAACTTCCCATAAAGTGGCTCTCCTGAAGCTTCTGGCCCATGCAGCCCCTACCCCAGGCTGTCTGCCTGCAACTCATGATCCAGGCTTAATGCTGACCAGCTTGCTCACCTTTAGTCTGCAGTGATATTGATGAGCCCCACCTCACTTCTTAAGGCCCAAACACTTACCTTTGAATGTGTCATAACTCTCAGCTGCCTGTGGATGGCCTGAATCTATGATTATAGATCCTTTGCCTTCCCCATCCCACCTTCTAAAGTAGTCTTGCTCTTTTAGTTTCCATAGCTCATTTTCTCACTTGCCAACACCTATGTTTACTACTGTGTTGCCATATTAACTATCTTCATTCACTCCAGCCATGCATCTAGAAGCAAGGCACATGTCTCCTGTCATCTCAGGTGATTTCTCTGGCCCCTCAGGGCACTGACTCTAATGAGACAAGGACCTTTTACAAGTCCCTTCTTTAATTCTGGTGTGCCATGGCTGCTCTATGAGTCTCCAGATCCCTTTTGAACTTCAGGTCAGGAGGTTTCATGCAATTTGGAGCCTTTTGGCCTACAGAAGGCTCCCAAAGTACCAGCAGTAAATTTGCAGCTTAAACTGCCTAGGGAGATTCTCACAGACACAAGGCAAAATAGTTCTTTAGCAAGAGCAAGTGACTTCCAGCCACTTATTTTCTAATAGCTGTAGTCTAGAAAATAACTTAGACAGCAAGGAACATGCAGAGATATTTTATGAAGAAATACCAATGAGAGTTTCCAATGTTATTCTGGAGATGTTAGAAGCTTCATCAAATAAAAAAATTAAGCCTAGCTTTGTTAAAAACTTTCTTGGTAATATCCATTAATAAATATGTTAAGAAAGAAAACAATGCTTTTTAAAATAAAAGTCCTAAAATAGCTATTATACATAATGGTTTATTGCTTTGATTATAGAAAAATAGTATCAATGCTTTAGCTAGATTTAGCAACTCTTTATCCACTGAATTCAACTAACACCATTGTGAAAAGTTGTTAGTAATATTGAGCAATTAAATGGAGAAAATCCATTTGGATTGCATTTACAAATAAGATACACAAATATAAAGAATCACAGACCACACTTGAATTACTCTTAATAACTGAGGACATAAATAGAATTCATTAATAATCCTAAAATAATATAGATTCTTCTGTTTGAAGCTACTCCCCCACAACATAGATGTTAAGAGTTTATAACAAACAGTAAAAGAAACTTGAGTTTCTCTTTTTTATTCTCTGAGGCAAATGTGAGTGAAAAACAAAAATTCCAAAGAGCAGCCATAGAAGAGACAAAAAAGGCAAAAAATTGAAGCTAGATAATTCACAAGAAGTTATTTCTCCAGTTGCTTTAACTTCATCAGAATAAAAAAAGTTGGTTGTAATTGTTAGAAAATATTTTGCAGTTTCAGATCCCAAAAGGAGAGTTTCAGATGGATTATAGATTGACAAGATAACCACTCTCTCATACACATACACATACATGTATATGTGGAGAGAGATTGATTAAGTTTCTAATTTAATTAATCAGTGATTCAGAACATGAGTTGACCCCACAGGGCAGAAGTAGACGCATCCTTCCAGAGTCTGGTTACCATGGTGACACTTGATACATGACCATGCAACCAGTAACACTAAATTTCCTGACATCAGAGTAATGAATTTTTTTAGCACACATTTAGCCTGGGCTTTTAGCTTTTTAAATATTCAACTGGTTGCTATCCATTATATCCATAGGACTCACTCATTCACTTGCTTCAGATCTCTGATCAAATATTACCTTATCTGATTCAGGCCCTATATAAAAAGTATTCCCATAATTCTCTATCTTCTGGATCCTCTTTTACTTCACCAAAGTACTTATCATTATATTGTTAGCCCGTTGTTTACTGTTTGTCTCCCTCCATTAGAAAGTAAGTTTTATGAAAGCAAGGGCCCTGCCAGTTTTGTTCATGCCATATCATTAGAACAGTGCCCAGTAGATAGTAGCCCCTCGTTAATATTGGTCTAATAAGTGAATAAATGGGAAAATAAGAATTTGTTAAGAAGAGGTAATCATAAGAAGCCATTATGTATATTAGCTTTTTAAAGACTTTCATGTTAAAAAGCATTGTTTTCATTCTTAACATATTTATTAGTGGAGATTACTGAGAAAAATTTAAATGAAGCTGGACTCCATTTTTCATTTGATAAAGCTTCTAAAATCTCCAAAATAACATCAGAAACTCTCATTAGTTTTTCTTCAGAAAATATATCTCTTTGCAAGTTCCTTGTTGTCTAGGTTATTCTCAGGACTACTACTATTAGAAAATAAATGTCTGGAAGTCATTTGAAGTTCTATTTTAGATGTCTTGAAATTGAGAAGCTTGGAAACACAGGTTAAAATGGAGAAACAGATTCAGACACTACTTACCGAGATGTGATAAATGAAGCTAAATGAAACTGGTGAGAGTAGAGATTCATTTGGTAAAGAAAAAGCGCTCAAAAAGAAGAAAATGGGACTGAGTAGAGAATCCTATGCAACACACGGTTTTGAGAGAAATATAGAAGAGGATTCTGTTAAAGGGATGGGGAAAAGGAATGGACCTCAGGCATATAATTCCAAGAGGCAGAAGACAGTCAATCAAGCCCAACCTTCCATGTAGTACCAGTCAGAGGAGGAGGAGCTGGACTGGGAGTAAGTCACTGATGACCTCTGAAAGGCCAGTTGCCATGATATGGAGGAGCAGAAACCAGGTTGCAGTACCTTGGAATATGACAAGGACAGGAGTAGAAAGGAGAAGTTAGGGAGCCAACATTTTCTTTTGTGTCACCTGAGATAGATGGATAGATAAAATTTTCTCCCCAAGACCAAGATGACACATACATTGTAGCTGAGATCATGGGGTTAAAAATGATAAACAAAACACTTTTCTAGGGGGCAGGGCCAAGATGGCTTACTAGAAGCAGCATGGTTCAGAAGCTCTCATCAAAAAAAAAAAAAAAAAAAAAAAAAAACACCATAATAAGCATGTGAATCCTTCACCGGCAACCAAGGTATCCAGGTTCTCTCATCAAAATTGACTAGAAGGCTGGCATGACCCACGGAGAGAAGGAAGAGCAGTGTAGTGCAGCGGCCCACCTGAGAGCCACACGAAGTGGAATCCCCTCTCCCAGAGAAAGGAGGCAGTGAGTGAGTGCACTACTCAGCTGGGGACACTGTGCTTTTTCCACGGAACTGTGCAATCCACAGATTGGAAGATCCCACACACAAACCCATGCACTGGGACCTAGCATCCCAACCCTGGAACTTACAGATTCTTATAGCCTCTCAGCTGGAATCTGTTCAAGCCTAATGAACTCTTAGGAGGAGGAGCAACCAGCATCTGCTGCCACTGCCTGCTGTCTAAGCCATTTGAGCTCCCTGTGGGAGGGGCAGCAGCCAGCACTGGGACTCACAACTGCCTAACACGCTAAGCTCCCTAGGCAAGGGAAAGGCAGCCCCATTTCTATAGCTCCAGGCTGCGCTTTCTCCCTGCTGGAGCCAGGGAGTCTGGATGGCTTGGTCCCAACTCTTGTCCCACAGCCCAACACACTGGCTGTGTCAGTCTATGGCCAGAGTGCTTCTTCAGGTCTAACCCTGACCCATTCTTCCTCAGTGGGTAGGGCTTCCCTGCAGGATCTCCAATAACTCCTGCCAGAGGCTCAGAGACAGAATTCGGATCTCCCTGGGCCTGAGCTCCTAAGGAGAGGGGTGGCTGCAGTCTCTAAGGACCAGCAGACTTAGCCTCTCCTCCTAGTAGTTCTGAGGAATCCAGACAACCTAGACAAGTGGATTTTCCCCCAGCAAAACACACCTTCTCCACCAAGGGACAAAGTGCTTTGTTAAATTAGTCCTGCTCCCCGTGCCACCCAACTGGGTGAGCTCCTCCAACAGGGTTTGTCAGACACCCTATACAGGAGCAATCCTACTGGCATCAGGGGTTGGGGCCTCTCGAGGTCAGAGGTCCCAGAAGAAGGAGGAGGCACCCATCTTTGCTGTTCTCCAGCCTCCTTGAGTGACATCTCCAGGCATGGGAGCGAATCAGATGAATAAGGCCTGAAGTGAACCCTCAGCCAACTGCAGCAGCCCTACAGAAGAGGGTCCTGACTACTGAAAGAAAACAAACAAGCAGAAAGTGACAACAACAGCATCATCATCATCAACAACAACAACAAGTCCACCACAAAAACCCCATCCAAGAGTCAGAAGCCTCAAAGATTGAAACTAGACAAACTCATGAAGATGAGAATCAATGAAAAAATGCTGAAAACCCAAAAGGCCAGAGTGCCTCTTCTTCAAATGATTGCAACATCTCTCCATCAAGGCCACAGAACTAGACGGAGGATCAGATGGACGAATTGATAGAAGTAGACTTCAGAAGATAGGTAATGAAAAACAACAATGAGCTAAAGAAGAATGTTTTAACCCAATGCAAAGAAGCTAAGAACCTTCATAAAAGGTTAGTGTAATTACTAACTAGAATAACCAGTTTAGAGAGCAACACAAAGGACCGGATGGAGCTAAAAAACACAGCACGAGAACTTCTTAAAGCATACAAAAGTACCAACAGCCAATCAACCAAGCGGAAGAAAGGATATCAGAGTTTGAAGACCACCTTACTGAAATAAGACATGCAGGCAAGAATAGAGAAAAAAAGAATAAAACAGAATGAACAAAGCCTTCAAGAAGTATGAGATTTCTTAAAAAGACAGAACATATGATTGATTGGAGTACCAGAAGGAGATGGGGAGAATGGAAACAAGCTGGGAAACACACTTTAGAATATTATCCTGGAGAACTTCCCCAACCTAGCAAGACAGGCCAACTTACAAATTCAGGAAATACAGAGAAAACCATTGAGATACTCCATGAGAAGATTAACACAAAGACATATAATCATCATATTCTCCAAGGTCAAAGGAAAAACTGTTAAGGGCAGCCAGAGAGAAAGTCCAGGGCACCTTACAAAGGAAAGCCCATCAGTTCTTTGAAACCAATGAGAATGAGGAGACAATGTACCATAATCTCTGGGACACAGCTAAAGCAGTGTTAAGAGGGAAATTTATAACACTAAATGCCCACACCAGAAAGCTAGAAAGATCTCAAATCGGCATCCTAACATCACAATTAAAAGAGCTAGAGAAGCAAGAGCAAACTAATCCAAAAGCCAGCATAAGACAAGAAAAAACTAAGATAAGAGAAGAACTGAAGGAGTTAGAGACACGAAAAACCCTCCAAAAAATAAATGAATCCAGGAGCTGGTTTTTTGAAAAAGTTTAAAAAGCAAATAGACTGCTAGCTAGACTAATAAAGAAGAGAGAGAAGAATCAAATAGACACAATAAATATGATAAAGGGGATATCACCACCGACCCCACAGAAATACAACCTACCATCAGAGAATACTATAAACACCTCTACACAAATAAACTAGAAAATCTAGAAGAAATGGATAAATTCCTGGACACATACACCCTACTAAGACTAAACCAGAAAGAAGTCGAATCCCTGAATAGACCAATAACAAGTTCTGAAATTGAAGCAAAAAAAGTCCAGGACCAGATGGATTCACAGCTGAATTCTACCATAAATACAAAGAGGAGCTGGTACCATTCCTTCTGAAACTATTCCAAATAATTCAAAAGGAGGGACTCCTCACTCATTTTATGAAGCCAGCATCATCCTGATACCAAAACCAGGAAGAGACACAACAAAAAAAGAAAACTGATGAACACTGACGTGAAAATCCTCAGTAAAATACTAGCAAACTCAGTCCAGTAGCACATGAAAAAATTTATCCACCACAATCAAGTCAGCTTCATCCCTGGGATGCAAGGCTGGTTCAACATATACAAATCAATAAATGTAATCCATCACATAAACAGAACCAATGACAAAAAACACATGACTATCTCAATATATGCAGAAAAGACCTTTGATAAAATTCAACATCCCTTCATGTTAAAAATTCTGAATAAACTAGGTATTGATGGAACATATCTAAAAATAATAAGACAAACCCATGGCAAATATCATATTGAATGGGCAAGAGCTGGAAGCATTCCCTTTGAAAACTGGTACAAGACAAGGATGCCTTCTCTCACCCCTCTTATTCAACATAGTATTGGAAGTTCTGGTTAGGGCAATCAGGCAAGAGAAAAAAATAAAGGGCATTCAAATAGGAAGAGAGGAAGTGAAGTTGTCTCTGTTTGCAGAAGACATGATTTTATATTTAGAAAACCCCATCATCTCAGCCCAACTTCTTGAACTGATAAGCAACTTCAGCAGTCTCAGGATACAAAATCAATGTGCAAAAATCACAAGCATCCCTATACACCAATAATACACAAGCAGAGAACCAAATCATGAGTGAACTCCCATTCACAATTGCTACAAAGATAAAATATCTAAGAATACAATTTACAAGGGACATGAAAGCCCTCTTCAAGGAGAACTACAAACCACTGCTCAAGGAAATAAGAGAGGACACAAACAAATAGAAAAACATTCCATCCTCAGGAATAGGAAGAGTCAATATCATGAAAATGGCCACACTGCCCAAAGTAATTTATAGATTTGATGATATTCCCATCAAACTACTACTGACATTCTTCACAGAATTAAAAAAAAAAAAAAACTTTTAAATTGCGTATAGAATCACAGAAGACCCTGTACAGCCAAGACAATCCTAAGCAAAAAGAACAAAGCTGCAGGCATCATGCTACCTGACTTCAAACTATACTACAGTAATCAAAACAGCATCCTACTGGTGCCAAAACAGACAGACAGACCAATGGAGCAGAACAGAGACCTCAGAAATAATGCCACACATCTACAACCATCTGATCTTCGACAAGCCTGAAAAAAACAAGCAATGGGGCAAGATCTCCTATTCAAGTAAATGGTTCTGGGAAAACTGGCTAGCCATATGCAGAACACTGAAACTGGACCACTTCCTTACACCTTATACAAAAATTAACTCAAAATGGATTAAAGACTTAATGTAAGACCTAAAACCATAAAAACCCTAGAAGAAAACCTAGGTCATACCATTCAGGACACAGGCATGGGCAAAGACTTCATGACAAAATGGTATAAGCTATTGCAACAAAAGGCAAAATTGACAAATGGGATCTAATTAAACTAAAGAGCTTCTAGAAGCACAGCACAGGAAACTGTTATCAGACTGAACAGGCAACCTACAGAATGGGACCAAAATATTTTGCAATTGACCCATCTGACAAAGGTCTAATATCCAGAATTTACAAGGAACTTAAACAAATTTATAAGAAAAAGACCAACAACCCCATCAAAAAGTGGGCAAAGGATATGAACAGATGCTTTTCAAAAGAAGACATCTATGTGGCCAACAAACATATGAAGAAAAGCTCAACATCACTGATCATCAGAGAAATGCAAATCAAAACCACAATGAGATAATCTCACTCCACTTAGAACGGTGATTATTAAAATGTCAGGAAACAATAGATGCTGGTGAGGCTGTGGAGAAACAGGAATGTTTTTACACTGTTGGTGAGTGTTCCACTGTTGGTGGGAGTGTAAATTAGTTGAACCTTTCTGGAAGACAGTGTGGCGATTCTTCAAGGATCTAGACCATTTGACCAGCAATCCCATTACTGGGTATACACCCAAAAGATTATAAATCATTCTACTATAAAGACACATGCACATGTATGTTTACTGCAGCACTATTTACAATAGCAAAGACATGGAACCAACCAAAATGCCCATCAATGATAGACTGGATAAAGAAAATGTGCTAGATACACACCATGGAATACTATGCAGTCATAAAAAATGAATGAGATCATGTCCTTTGTAGGGACTTGTATCAAGCTGGAAGCTATCATCCTCAACAAACTAACACAGGAACAGAAAACCAAACACCATATGTTCTCACTCATAAGTGGGAGTTGAACGTTGAGAACACATGGACACAGAGAGGGGAACATTACATACCAGGACCTGTTGGGGGGTAGGGGATGAGAGGAAGAAACTTAAAGGATGGGTCAATAGGGGCAGCAAACCACCATGGCACACGTATACCTATGTAACAAACCTGCATGTTCTGCATATGTATCCCAGTTTTTCTTTTTTTTAGAAGAAATAAAGAAAAAAAAAAACTTTTTCAACAGCTTAGGTTATAAGAAATTATTTCCCTAATCAAAATCAATTTACTGAGCAATTTTCCCTCAAAATAAGCATGCAGACTTTACCCCTGTAACACATTTTTGATGAGCTCCTATGTCTTTCATTTGTACTTGGGTTTTTATTTTTGTTTAAACTGCATTCTTGGTTAATGGAGCCTTTAGAAACTTACCTTGAGGCCCTACCTCTGTCTCAGTGGGGCCTGAATTCTGCTCTCTGGTTTGAGGATCTCTTTGTTGTGCTCCATTGATTTCATTTCTCAGTTATGCTAGAGGCAACTCTGATGCATAAAGAACCTGAATTAAACTCATAAAAGGCCTTGCTAGGAAGGTAACCTGATAATAACTACCTGGAAGATGAGAGACTCCACTCAGCTTTCCACCAGAAGGACTATAGGTAGTGACAAGAAGAAATAGATTTCTGGTGGGGTTTATATATAAAATTATAATGACATTTCTCACTTTTCTGAACATGCAGCAGCTTTATCTAAGTCTATCCTGTGGTTCTCACACTAGAGCATGCAAAGAGATCACGTGGAGGGTTTGTTAAAATAGCAATTGCTGGGCCACACTCCCCAAGTTTCTAATTCAGTGGTTCTGGAATGGAGCCAGATAATTTGTATTTCTAACACGTTCTCAACTGATGTGGATGGTGCTGAACAGAACACACTTCCAAGAACCACTGGTCTGTGCAAAGCATACCACATATTTTCATAACTTATTTTTCTACTTTTCTGTTGTCCTTCAAAGAAAATGAGCAAAATTCTCATTTCTGCACTACTGCCTCGGCAGTTTGTCATGTAAAAGTTTTTTAAAAAGAGAAAAAAAATTAAAAACAGTCACAAAGTGATATTACAGGTTACCAAACCAGAGTTTCCAGGCTCTACTCATTTTTTTGTATGAAGGTCAATAGATATTAGTGCTTCAAATGAAATCACACAAATGTAATATGACTATCTAGTACAAAACAGTGATTGCTTTTCAATTGCAAAACATTCATAAAATAAATACTTTTCCCCATCAAAGTCTCTTAATACTCACCTAGAAAAAGGGGAGTGGTAGTCATAAAAGAGCAGGAAAAAAATAACTCACTTGCCACACAAATCTTTATTTTTCATTTTTTTTTTTTACTTTTTTTAAGCCAAAAAAAGCACACCTAGAATCTAAGCAAGCTAAAGGCAGATTGTAGTGCTTAGATTGGGAACATCACAATGGAATTATTTTTCTTCCTTTATTTAATATGTTGACAAAGAGAACAGGCACAGCACGGTATCCTAAGTAGGGCATAATCTGTGTATGCAGAGCTGACAGGGCAAGTTGAGTGAGGCTATGAAGGAGCACCTCACCTGTTCTGCACCTGAGCAATTCCAAAGAGGTTAGGGTCACGTTGAGTAAAACATTTGTAAGAACAAATTAACACTCGGAGAGGCACCAGCTGCAGATTCTTGCTTATCTTCCAGTCCTAAAAAGTAAAGATTAAAAATAAAATTTAGTCAGTGTTCAATAAATATTTTTCATTAAAATAAATATTTGCTTTCTCAGAGGTTTCAGAACATTGATTTCTAAAGGACACACTATTCTATTTATGCTTGATTTGCTCTTTTCTCACACATAAAAACGCAAACTTAACTAGCTAAGAAAGTCGTACTCAAATGCTAAACAAAATCCAAATGATGAAAGATCATGTGTGCTTTTATTCAAACATATCATTATGTAGTCTAACCATAAAGTGTTTGAAATGAAGGTGAAAAAATGATATAGAATCTACACGAACCTGACTTTTGTCCTTCAGGAGTATTAAATTGATCAATCTGCAAATATTTACTGAACTTCCTAATGGGCATCTTGGTTTTACCTGCCCAGCATGTAGTTTCCATGGAAATTAATCTTCCTAAAATTCTTTGTTCACTGTCTGCACTATTCATTAAGATCTTCACTGGCTAGGTCTCAGGCAAGTTGCCTAATACATGAATTAAATTTTTGTACTTCAAATATTTCTAATCTTACTTCTTAGTGTACAAAATAAGCAGTCAAAACCCTGTTAGCCAATTTAGTGTACATATATTGACCATTTATGTTTGAAATAATGGTAACCTCAAAAGCTTACCATTTCTATGTTTTATAATCATCTTCCGAAATCAACACAACTCTGTGAGAGAATCCAAAAGACTCCCACAACTGGTAACTGGGAAATATTTAATTGGTTGATAATGCTACTTAGTTTTACCATGAAACCATTTGGCCAATACCATCACAACCCACAATGAGAAATTTGATGGCTGTTCTGTTCACTCTTCCACAAAAGAACTCTGAGATCCTATTAAAAGGTTCAAACAGGTAAGCACAGTTATTAATCCACCCTCGAGAGAGTAACAGCCTTTTAATCCTGGTGATATATCAGCAGGGAGCCAAAGTCATAAGTCATATCCCCTTCACACCCATCTCCAACAGTGGCTGTGAAGCACTTAGAGGATACACAGCACTATCCTAACCGTAAAATATTTTGGATGAAGGTGAAAAATGGTACAGAATATCTACAAACCTGACTTCTTTCCTACAAAGATATTAATTCATCAATCAGCAAACAGGTACTGAACTCCTCAGTGGACGTCTTGGTTTTTCCTGTCTGGAATCCATTTCCCACTGTACTGGCACAAAAGCCCTGTTTTTCCTTTGGGCAACTACCACTCCTCCAATCTCAGTGTATATACTGGGGGAATGAGAGAGCAACTTTTCTTACTCCCTGGCTCAATATATGACCAAGTAACTCAGGCCCAGGCAATGACTCAATTGCTTCCCTCTGACAATGGTGATTATTCTCGGGTAAGCACATAATGCAAGACAGTCCAAGGAAGCCAATGAACATCAGCTCCAGGACTTTCTCTGCATCTATTGAGAGAAGGAAGCTCTCCCTTTACTCCCAAAAGACACAATTTAGGCAGCTGCTACTGGAAAACAAAGCCAAAACAAAGGAATGCAGAGATAATAAATAAAGGACAGATTCCTATTGATAAATTTGGAAACCTAATTTAGACATGACAAAATCTTCAACCAGATTCATCCCTGGACCTTCTTCACTGCTTAAGTTGGTATATGAGCTGGGTTTCTTTAACTTGCAACCAAGAGTCCTGACAAATTATAAGTTACCTAAAATCTGCACAACATTAGGCAAAGTGTCAGGCTACAAAGATATACGCAAACAATCCCTGCCTCTTAGCATCTAGTTGGAATCTTAGCATCTAGTTGAAAAGACAATACTCAAACACACACACACACAAATAGAAACATATGGCTCAGTCCAAAGACAGGTTCTACATGAATGCAGAGAAAGGAGACACCATAGGCTGTATATTAAGCAAGATTTCACAATATAAGAAAAAGGTGAGCTGGGTTTTGAAAGTTGACTAGAAAGTATCTGCCTGGGGAGAAACCAAAAGGACATTTCAGGAAGGGTGAACTATGAGAGCATAAATTCAAGAATGTGCACATTGTATTGGAGAAACAATACAGTATAAACTATAAATAGACCATAAAATGTTAAATCATGGAATATCAACAATACATTAGTCAAGAAGTAAAAAGATTTCATAAGTATTTTTGAATGACAGACACATATAATATTTCAAATCTACTCTATAAGATATAATATTGATTCCCTAACTAGATTATAATGATAATGATTAAGTGATGAAATTGTGGTTGGAGAACAAATGACAAAAGACAGAGACTAAATATGGTCTTTTCCTTTTCCATATACTAGACAACCATCTCACCCAACCAGTTCATCCTGCCTACTTCTGTAACATATCTCAGCCAGAATTAAAGAACTATGGAAAATAAACTGTGCTACATACATTTTCCTCAGCTCCTATTTAAGAAACCCGAACAAAAAATAGAGCCAGGAACCAACAGGAGGAAGTTAGAGAAAGAAACAAATATAAACTAAGGAAACAAGTTAGACATCTGATTTGCTTTGTCCAGTTTCTTCATGAGGTGAAAAGTTTATAATAGAAAGTATTAAAGGCATTTTCTATTTCCAGTGTGGTTTTAGCCATTTCCTTCGTGTCATTAAGACATTGCATGGGCAGAGTTTAGGTTGGCTCTTATTGCAAGCAGGAATGCAAAGTGTCTGTGTCCCTCTTTCCCCTTCTTGGGGGAAACACTGTTTAGTTAATTAGAATAAAATGAATATTTTGGTGAGATTTTTGATTGAGATTGAGATTTTAGATTAGATTGAGATTTTTAACCAAAGGCCCATTGTTAGTTGTATAGTGAACATGAAACTTTGAAGTTGATTATTCTCTAACTTAATAATTTCTATTTCTTATACAATATTTTTTCAGGGCTATTTATTGTTTTCTAGAAACTTAACTGAGAAAAACAACTTAGCATAATTCCTTGGTATTATACTTTTCCACCTAGATTAATCATCTCTAGTAATGTTTGCATGACATGAAATTCTCGTACCACCTTACCACTTGCTGCCCTTTTAAATTTGTATTTCTATTTGTGGCATCATTGCAACTGTTTCTACTGGTACGACATATGTCCATTTGAAATGAGCATGTTACAAAGGAATAAAGACACTCCCTGTTATAGAAGACCTCTCTTCACAAACCTCAATTAACAAAAACTCATGATTTTGTCAAAGACAAATACTGCTTTTGTCACTGTTTATAGATAGAAATCAAAACACTCAATGAAATATCCTTTCTGTCAAGTCAAGGTCAGTGAATAGGAAAAGGAGTTGGTCTGTGATTATATATGCTTTTATTTTGAAAAAAATATCACTCTAGCAAAAAGCTTCAAAAAGTGAAATGCTATAATACAGTTTACTTTTTCACTCATTAATATTTGCATTATTTTCTAAAGCAAACAAACACATGATTATATTCTCTACGTATTTTTTAAAAAGTAGTTTTCCACTTTAAATTCAAATATCACTCTTTGCTAAGTTTTATGTTTGTTGAGTGGTAGAATTGAGAAATTTTTTTAAATCATTCAACATAATTGGTAACCATCACTGCCATATTTTACACTTTGAGAAATTAAAAATTATTGCAATATATATTTATATGGCACAGTAAAAAGTGTGGATAAGATTTCAATATTATATGAAGCACAAGGAATAGAAAAAGAGCATAACATGGTTTCCTGTTTTCTCAGGAAAAGGTATCTCGGTAGGCAAAATAATGTCCCCTCCAAAGATGTCCACATCCTAATTCCTAAAATCCATGAATATGCATGTCACCTCACATAGCAAAAGGGACATTGCAGGTTGGGTTAAATTAAGGACCTTGAGGTAAGAAAGTTATCCTGGACTATCCAGGTGGGCCCCATGTAATCACAAGAGTTGTTAAAGTGGAAGACAGAGACAGAAGAGAAGGTCCAAGTGAGGTGATATGAGAAGGCCTAGATTTGCCAATACTGACTTTGAAAATGGAAGAAAGGGGCCGGGCGCGGTGGCTCAAGCCTGTAATCCCAGCACTTTGGGAGGCCGAGACGGGCGGATCACGAGGTCAGGAGATCGAGACCATCCTGGCTAACACGGTGAAACCCCGTCTCTACTAAAAAGACAAAAAACTAGCCGGGCGAGGTGGCGGCGCCTGTAGTCCCAGCTACTCGGGAGGCTGAGGCAGGAGAATGGTGTGAACCCGGGAGGCGGAGCTTGCAGTGAGCTGAGATCTGGCCACTGCACTCCAGTCTGGGTGACAGAGCGAGACTCCGTCTCAAAAAAAAAAAAAAAAAAAAAAAAGAAAAAGAAAATGGAAGAAAGGAACCATGAGCCAAGGGATATGGGGGGCCTCTAGAAGCTGTCAAGGGCCAGAAAATGGTTCTCCCCAGGAGCCTCCAGATGGAAACCCAGTCTGCAAAATCTTGATTTTTGCCCAGTGAGACCCATGTTTAATTTCTGATCTACTTGACTATAAAAAAAAAAAATACATTTCTGCCAAGTCACCACGTTTTGGGGAATTTGTTAACAGCTTCAATGGAAAACTAATACTGTTATCATGTTCCAAATTAGCAGGACCTGAAAAGCATAACAATGGCAGCCCTCCCTGCTTATGGAATCAAGACATTTTCAGGCTGGAAGAGACTGGTCTAATCCCTTCATTGTCTAAGTAAGGAAATTAGTCCTGATATAGTAAGAAGGTAGATGGCTTACCTTAGGCCTCATATTTCAAGGTAGAGACAAGATTAGAATCTAAGTTCACTAAATTATAGATTAGTGTTAGTCATTGTATGATTCCCAGGCTCTTTCATTAGTGAGGATTTCTATTATAGTTTAATAGCAACTACAGAATGGTTTAGAAGAATGAACAGTTGTTGGAAAGTACACATGTTTTCAAATAACATACTGAAGAAGTACATTTCTTTTCTATGCCAATCTGTCTCCAACTAAGGGTTAAATATATTCACTTGAATTATCCAGGCATCACTTGAAACTCAACATGTCTAAGATAAAACATGGGGTCTTGCCTTCTAAACCAGCTCCCTTCTGGACTTCTCTTTCTCCTTCATACCCCTCAGAGGTTTACCATGCTCAATCAATCAACAATTAATATTGTCCTTCCTTCCTTATGATACTTTCCTTCCTTGCATTTCCACCACCACACCTTACACCCACAGTAGGCAACCACTCTAACTGGCCTCTTATCTTTAGCTTCTTTTCTCTTCAAACTTCAATTAAGCCAGCACACTATTGCCAAGTGACTCTTTCTAAAACACACCTTTATCACCAGCTTTCCCCCACATTTTCAGTAGGGTTTCATTTCCAATCAAGATCAAGTTCAAACCCCTTACTTAGTCTAATCCTTTGATAGGTTCATGGCATGTGACCTCAATTTTTTAATAATGTCTCCTCCGGCCACTCCTATCCACAAACCAACCAAACTGATTCACTGCCCTATGAACATGATTTATTCTCCTCCCTACCATTCTCTTCTCCTAAAATGTCCTCTTTGCTGTCTTCTCCATGTATCTGAATTCCACCTATTTTAAGGCTATATACAAGTCCCAGCGTCTTTCTGGGCACTTCCCAGACCAGACAACCTACAGTGATCTCATCTTCCGCTTTGAATCCTAAAGTAATTGGTCTCTATCACTCATTTAACATCTAGATTTTATTGCTAATATCTTTTACATCTTTAGCATTTAAATTCAGATTTTAAATCATTTGGGACAGACTACTTATTTGCATTCTACTTAGCATTCAGTTCCCTGTTTAAAGAGGCCCTCAAAAATTTATGGAATGACTAAATATAATTTGTCACTGCCATGCCATGGTGTTAAGTGACATGAGCACTGCTCTGAAGTTAACTACTCCATTTAGCAAGGGTAGCCATACATTGGGGTTTTGCCAAGGACAGTCCTGGTTTCCTGTTGTTTTTCCAGCTATTAATAAAATCCACTTTTACTCTCAAAAGCATCTCGGCTTAGATGATACATTATATGGTCATTCCACCCTCAGGGCCATTTGGACTGTGATAAGAACAGAAACCACAAAGAAAATCCCGTCATGTTCCAGCCAGCCAGCCAGCTAAGCAGCATTCCCTCCCCCACACAGTGGTCCTGCTCTCCCACAGCACCCTCTGCATAATCAATATCCTCTGAATTTCACAAGGAATGTTCAACATTTTGATGATATACAGCTTCAGAAAACTAAACTAAAGCTGAATACAATTTAAGATTATTTAGAAGAAAGAAAATTATAGATACAGAATACTACTGTGACTCTATCCAGCAGTTTAAGAACAAAAGAGAGAGTTCTCTGAAAGGGTAAGAGTATTCGAGGAGTTCTCATAGGAGTAAAAGTAATCAAGACACAGTGTATGAGCTCATTTATGCTCTCATTATTTTGCTATTTTTTGAATAAAACAATAAGAAATATATATCCCTTTTAATTTTTCTGAACAATAAATACTTATGACTTTCATGGCTGTTTAGAATTAGAAATGTAATGCTTTCTGATCCTCTTAGTACCTAATGTATGTTAACTTGACCAACCATGGCATAAATGTTTTAAAACCTACATTCATTTTCACAGTTGACTGGTTGAAATGATCAGTTTCATAAATGAATGTCAGTGGTATCTTAACAGTAATAACCTTTTACGGCAAAGTAAGATTTTACTTTGTAAGTAATGAGTAAAATTATTAAATGTAATCCTATGTTTCATTACTGGCAGCTTGTCATAAAAAAGGAATTAAAGTTACAAATTTTCATTGATTTTCATAAAGTAGATGAACTTTTTTGCTCATGTATAGGGAGACCTACTCAGTCTAATCTCTTTTGAGGGTAGTTTTAATTACATTACATCATTTAACACAGGGTTGAGAGTTCATGTTCCAAACCATTCCCTCCCTAAATTATTCAACTTTAAAGGAATCTGGGGAAATGTTAAGTTCAACTAACGAGACTATAAGAAATGAAAACTATTAAATGCATGTCTTGGGTATAGGATCACTCAAGTGTCTGGAAAGAATTTTATGAGACTATTTAGGTTACATCTAAGTCATTGTTCAAATACGGACAAAGTTAGTACTAACTAAAAAGGATAATTTTTTGTTGCTATTTCAAAGATTTATATCATTAGTAGCTAATATTGAAATATCAACTACATTAAAATTATTGATCATTTTGTTATTGCTAAGGACTAACTCAACTTTGATGGCAGAACTATAGCATTTAGAAAAAGACAAAGGTATCTGGATGAATTATGATCAAGATTGGTATTTGAGACTGAATAAAATTGTTTGACTATTTTCCAATCCTCATCTCATTATTTCATAAAGCAAGCATGACATAATTTTACATTCACCTGAATAGAAGCAATTACAATTTGATATTTGGTTGTTCTGTGTTTTATGTTGAGAATAAAGACCCATTTATCATCCAGTGTCTCCCTCCTTTGAGTATAACCCCGTAAGAAGCAGAACATTGGGTAAAGCACAACAGGGGCAACCAGACGTTGGCATTATCAAATATGTTCTCCCTTCCTGATAAAGCATTTGCTATAAAGGTCAGCAGTCTTTAAGTTTAGTTTCTGAAGAGATAATTAACAAATTAAAAAATTTTTAACAGAAAGCAAGGCTTCCAGGCAAACTATTTTTTTGTATAATTGCTGTCTACTTAACATAAAAATCTAGAGATATATAAAAGCAATTGTTTACCAGTGTGGTTAATCTGATTATCATCCCCAAGTATTCTGTGCATGTTTTCACTCTGTTTCAACTCTGGGAACAAGGAACTTAAAAATGGCATTTAAATTTTTTTTAACTGCTAACATCTAGTAATATATATTTAAATCTCAATTTTCTTTATCAGTTTTTAAATATGTTAAGCATCCT
Source organism: Rhinopithecus roxellana (assembly GCF_007565055.1). NCBI lineage: Eukaryota > Metazoa > Chordata > Mammalia > Primates > Cercopithecidae > Rhinopithecus > Rhinopithecus roxellana. Next base: position 55,087,300 of record NC_044557.1, on the reverse strand, counting down.
TAAATTTATTTAGCATGATTAACAAGCTGTACACATTTATTCTAATTCCATTGTCATATACTTTTTTACTATCATATACTTACTAAATATTATTAGTTTAATGATTTTTATAAGGCTAGAATCAATGGGTTTTTTTTTCTTAAAATTTTTATTAATCATTTACAGGTAACAAAAACCCATTATGTATAAACACATAAATAACAGTTTTGACAAATAGCTATTTTTGTGTTTTTTTCACATATTAAAACCCACTAAAAAATAACCATTTTTCTAACCACCAACAACAAAAATCTTAGTGAGAAGAGTACTGCTGCCTTACATTTCTCCAAATCTCTTCAATGTCTGATGACAGACGAAAGCTGGATTCTCATATCTGCTTTTGCATTCAGTCTATTAAAATATCACACCAGATAGCCTCTCAAAAACTCCTCTGCGCACTCATGAAAAAAATGAGTGAAAAAGATAAATGATGGCCAGGCGTGGTGGCTCACACCTGTAAGCATTTTGGGAGGCTGAGGTGGGCAGATCACTTGAGCTCCAGAGTTCCAGACCAGCCTGGCCAACATGGTGAAACCTCATCTCCACTACAAATACAAAAATTAGCCAGGTGTGGTAGTGGGTGCCTGTAATCCCAGCTACCCAGGAAGCTGAGGTAGGAGAATTGCTTGAACCCTGGAGGCGGAGGCTGCAATGAACTGAGATCGTGCCACTGCAACAGAGCAAGACTCCTTCTCAAATAAAAAAAAAAAGGAAAAACTATAAATGATGAAATGATGTCTAAGTGTTATAAAAACAGCTTTGACCTAGAATACCCTTGAAAGGCTCTTGAGGACCCCTGATCACACTTTGAGAACCAATGCTCTAGACAAATCTCTTCATTTTACATATAAGGACCCTGGACCTCAGAGAGAGTAAGTGAGAAACTCAACATCACACAACCTGTTAATAGGAGGATACAGATATTAGATGGTTTGTCTCACTTCTCTTGGTTTAGGTTCTCAATTGGAAACCTGGGAAATATACCCTAATGACCTGTCCTATTCCCTGTAAGTTGCAAAGATTGTCACAATATATTTATTACCCTCTCCCCAACATTTCTTTAATAAAAGAGGTAATCAATAAATTTGGTAAATTTTGCAACAGGCATACTGTGTTTGAACCTAAACTACAATATTTGAATTCAGGTCTCTATTTGAACAGAAACACTAAGGCAAATTCGACTGCATCCTACTCCATGCAAGCTAGTAATGACAAACTGCACAGTAAATATCATAGGTAAATATGGAAAGCAGATCACCCATAATATCAGTATTTATCATATATTCTGTGTCTGGAATACAATTCAATGACATATTTCAGAAAAATCTTCTCAAGTACTGGCTGAAAGGGTGGTGGGTACATTAAGAGATTGCAAATAAATTGGTGATCATAACATCTTTTTTAGATAAAATGGAGTTGTTCTGAAATGTAGACATATTTCATTCCCTAACCAGACCTTATTCTTGTGTTTTTAAAGAAAATCAAGAAATCTTCTTGGCCACCTAGAGATGATTTCCTTTGTATCCCACCAGATGGTTCAGATCTTCTTTAAATGGATCATAGCCTTGTTCTTTTAAACAACACAGTCCCCAGAAAAGCTGGTCCAGAGGAGGAAATTCTTCCCAAGGAACCCACTCCCAACTTTCAGTTTTTTCAGGTTCTACATTCTTTGGTTCTGAATCATGAGTCACATCCACTTCTCCTTTCATTAATATAGTAACGTAATGGTAATTCTCCTTCTCAATGAAAGAATTCACAACTGAGGCAAAGCGAACATTTTTCAGGTGAAGAGCTGCTTCTTCCCAGATTTCCCTTTGGGCACATTCTTCCCAGGTCTCACCAAACTCCAAATGACCTGCAGGGAGTTGGAAACTGCCGGCTCCAACCGAGTCTTTCCTCTTCCCCAGGAGGACGCAACGCGGATGCTTGCAGCTGGTCACCACGACTCCGACTCTGACTCTGGGCCGCGGCCCCCGCGGCTCTGCACTCTCTAGAATCAATGGCTTTTACAAAGCAAAACTATTTTCCTTTAAAAGTTTTTTCTTGTTATGATTTTCTGACACTCCCATGCCTTCTGCCTATCAATATATCTACATGTGTAAGTCTATGTTTTGAGTTATTTTCCCTTAGTGCTTTGAAAATAGTACGCCATTGTTTTTTCTGGCATCTGTTAGTGTCAGTGAGAAATCTGATGTCAGTTCATTGCTGCTTCTTTGTAAGTGATCTATCTTTTCTTAACATTTCATCTTTAGCTCTTAATAGTTCAACTTTGGTGGTATATAGTTTTACCAAACTGTGTCTATGTATGGATTTGTTCTTGTTTGTTGTGCTTGGCACTCAAAGTGCTTTTTCAATTGGAAATTGTCTTTTTTCAATATTTGAGCATTTTCTGCCATGAGCTAGGACATTCAAAGGGTGTAGATCCTAGCTAATGGGTTTTTCTTTTAACCATTATGTTTTTAATTCACGCTATATTCTTATGCCATTATGTTGATGTTTTTATAATGCCCTGACATATTTAATTTATAAAAATGTATTCTCTTTTAATTTTTAAAGAAATGATATAGATATCAATTCTCCTTATTTTCCTATTCTTGCTTCCAAGTTTGTTGTTTCCTCAGTGATGATTGATGTTAACCTGTATGTGTGTGTGTGTGTGTATGTCTGTGTGTGTCTGTGTGTGTGCATGTCTGTGTTTAAAATCCTGTAAGAAAGTTCTATCTATCTGATCTGAATGGCCAGTGGTTCTATTTTCTACTCTGCAAGTCAGCAGAAGAAAAGCCTCATCTCTCTTTCACATGACAGTGTTTCAAATATACAAAGGTAGCTATTGGGAGTAATGGTATCATCATCAATCAATAAATTTATTTGCACTTTCTCTTATGATTCAAAATGAAAATGTGCATGTTCTCGTGCAGGAAAAAGAGATAGAAGGTGGTATCAGGAGGTGTCGGGTAAGCTAAAGTCCTAATTTTATTATTTGATAGATTTGAAATTTGTGAACAAACTACTTAAATTTGCTTAGTCTTAGTTACCTCAACTGTGAATAAAGACAATGAAAACCAAGTCACAAAGTTAATATGAGGACCAGAAACTCTATTACTTAAATGTCACCCCCTGAGGAAAGTTACCTTTAAGCCTCCACCAAAGTAGTTTTTGTTCTGTCTGTGACTCCATAGCATGGGTATATAATGCTTTATGATAAGGCTTCTAACGTTACATTTTAATAGTCTGTGATTTCCTCAATACCATGAACTGCATCTTCTTCATCTTTGGATCCAGAAAGCTTAGCACAGTACCTTGCATATAGTATGAACTCAATAAAGATGTTCAAAGAAAAAAATATGAAAAAAGCATTTTGTAAGTGGAAAACCACTACCATTACCCATCTTCTAGTTGTTTAAAACCCTTCATATCTCCTCTTCTTGGTTTACTCATTCCCTTAAGATGATGGAATAGATAAGGTTCATCATGCAGTAACATTCTATTGAAAATTATATTAATTTTTTAAAGTAGCAGTACCTAATCACAGCATTAAACTTTTCCTGAATTGGTGTACAAGACAGACTAATATTACATCCTCCTTACTAGCTCTTTCCACAGCCTACAATCATGCACATATCTTCCCATTTTCAAAATCTTTCTTCAAGCCTTCCTCACCCTCCAAAGAATATTCTATAGCACTCCTACCTATTACAGCTACATTTCTTGGAGATTAGTCAAGACTTGCTGGTTTCAATTCTGTATTCTTACCAGGCTTTTTTTTTGTTTGTTTTAGACATAGTTTCACTCTTGTTGCCCAGGCTGCAGTGCAAGTGCAATGGCATGATCTCAGCTCATTACAACCTCTGCCTCCTGGGTTCAAGTGATTCTCCTGCCTCCTCAGTCTCCCAAGTAGATGAGATTACAGGTGCCCACCACCATGCCTGGCTAAATTTTTTGTGTTTTTAGTAGAGATGAGGTTTCACCATGTTGGCCAGACTGGTCTTGAATTCCTAACCTCAGGTGATCCACCTGCCTCAGCCTCCCAACGTGCTGGGATTACAGGCATGAGCCACCATGCCTGGCCCCATCAGGCTTCTTACCAATGCAACCTGCTTCCAGCCCTGCCATTTAATGACACAAAGGACACCACCTTCCTCTTTTAATTTTTCAGTGCTGTTTCTTCTCCTCAGCCCTGGATCTGTCAACTTGGCATCTTTAGTCAGCTCATTCTTGAGCCCATAACAGAGTAAGAGAGCAGCCAAAATTTTCTCACACCTAGAGAATAGTATAGAAGTGGTTGAAAGAGAACCAGCAAACCAAAGGGACTTCAATATCAGAACAAGAAGACACAGGGTACATGGAAGAAGAAGCATGACCAATGGGAAGTAGAAACCACCATGGAGCTTCGATCTAGATAGGAAGATCATACACCCAGAGGATGCCTACATGAAACAGGACAATGGCAGAACATAAGGCTCCTACCTACTAATACCATGACACTACTTAAAAACTCCAAGAATTAGATAATATAGGGAGAAAGGAGGGGAAGGAAATTCTAAGTGATCAAGATAAAACCTGAAATGAGTTAGGAAATCCTAAAATTACCACATAAGCCTTGAATTAACTAGGTAAATTTTCCAGTAGAATGGGGGCCCAAATAAAAGCTAAGTTCAGCAGAAGAAAAAGCAAGAAAGCCCTGTTTATTGCACATCTGTGTTTTATGGCTGAAGAATTCGTGCCACTCTCCCTGTTTTGCTCTTCTGTCCCTGATTGTTTCTTTTCATTCTCATTTGCTGACTCCTGCTTTTGCCACCTTTTAATAATATTGTCCTCCAAGGTTCTGTCCTTCTGGTCTTCTCACCCTACTGGGTAGATCTCCTTGGGTAATCCTCATTCCCAGGGCTTCGAGTGTCACACTTATATAAACAATCTTTAAATCCACATCACCAGGTCTAGCCTCTCTTTATCAAGCAAAAATGTCATCTTGCTAACCCACTACTTCAACAACTCTAAGTAGCTGTTACGGGCTAAACTGTGTTACCCAAAAATCCATATGTCTTAAACCCCAGTGTCTCCAAATGTCACTGTATTTGGAGATAGGGTCTTTAAAGTGGTACTTAGGTTAAAATGAAGTCAAGTAAAGTGAGCTCTAATCCAATATGACTGACTTCCTTATGAGAAGAGGAAATTTGGACACAGACACGTATCAAAGGAAGACTATGTGAAGACACAGGAAGGAACCAGCCATGTAGAAGCCAAAAAGAGAGGCTGCAGGAGAAGCCAACCCCTTCTGGCACCTTGCTCTCAGACTTCTAGCCTCCAGAATTGTTAATAAATCAATTCCTGTTGTGTAAGCCACCCAGTCTGTGATACTTTGTTGTACAGCCCCAGAAACTTATACACTAGCTTTTGAAATTAAGCTCAAACTTCACACACAAGAGTCATTGTAACCTCACACTGCTGTTCTCTCCAACTTCATCTCTCATACCTCACCTTCCGTGACTTCCCTGTACTCATTGTGCAATTTATATTTGCACAATATTACCTCTGCACAAGCAATGGCCTAGCCTGAAATGCCTATCCACTAGTTCTTTATCTATTCTAAATGCCTCTCTAGCCTTCAAAGCACATTTCTAAGAAATACCTCTTAAAATAACTTAACATTTATTATGGATTCTCCAAACACAATCACTGTGGTAGGCACCAAGGTTAAACCAGGGACAATCCCATTTACTGCAGATGCCTTCTTCTCACAGCATCCTGTGCAGCTTCACATCTACTTCTCACAAGAATGCAATCATTCTCTCTTTCTTGTTTGAAAGCCTTGGTTTACAAAACACACGCACATGCGCGCGCACACACACACACACACATAAAAAATTATACTTATTAAGCACCTACTATATGCTACCTCCGTTGAGCACCCACTGCACCCACTGTACTAAGCACTGTTTATGCATTAACTCATGATCCCTAACCACATTTCTGTAGGATAGGTATTATTACTACTGCCATTTGACAGATGAGGAAGCTTAGCCTTGAAGAGGCAAGTAAGAGGACACAGGTGGCAAGTGGTAGGGCTGGACATCAAACCTAACTTGTCAGATTCCAGTCCTTATTATCCCACTTCTCCTGGGAACATGTGAGTTTCTCAAGGGTCAGGGTTCTGTATTCTCAGCCCTGGCAAATAGCCTAACACATAGTTAGAAAAAAATTTAAAAGTTTCAGGGGAGAAATAAATGATGACAGAAGAAGGATCTTTAACATAAATGTCTCAAGTTCAGCTGAAGTAAATGGGGAATAACTAGGTTGGAAAAGCATAGGAAACATAGCCTAGACCTTTGGTTAAGGATCAGGAATAACTCGTATGAGTTCCCTGCCCATATCCTCTACTTGACAGCTTTCTGAAATTGGCAAAATTACTTGATTTCTCATTGCCTGGGATTTCTTATAGGTGTCATGGGGTTATTTTGGACATTAATTGAGGTATTCCAGGTGACATATTTAACAGAGCACCAGACGCACACTCAGTACCAAATATATTCTGGCTGCTGTTGCTTGTATTAGGTTGTAGTTTCTGAAAGAGAGACATGAAATAAGAGTAGCAGCACATCAGATGGTTTTGAGAAGAATCTGTCAGAGCACAATTAAACATGGCAACTTGTCCAAGGTGTTCAGAACATTGCCAGTGGAAAGCAGGATGTTTTGAAAATTGTTTCCAAGTAATCTGACATGCTGTACTCATTAAATGTCTCTTGAATATAACAATCCATTCCAGATGATAATGTGAACGATTCACAGATAGCTACATATGTGATCAAGATTACATATTTACTCCCCTCTTGAGGACCAACATACATTTCTATCCTCATTTTCCCACTGATGAGCTCTCTTTTCTCTTTGTATTTAAGGTCCAGATGGTTTTAAGTTTCAAATTCCTGCTCAACCACTATTTTAATGTTCTCTTTGGCTACCTGGTTAGTTCTAGATTCTGGGCTTTTAAAAATCTTAACATTAGCCCTCCTTGGCAGCACCTTTGCCAGATTTTTCTTATGATACATCGAGGTGTAATATGTTGACAAACTAATTAAAGGAGGGGCTGGTATTCAAATCCAGATCTGATTTATCATCCTGTAGAAATAAAATATTTATCAGGTATTGTCCCAAGCTCTCTCTCTATAACGATGAACAAAACCAGAATGGTTCTTGAATTCCTTGAGCTTAGTATTCAATGGTAGAGACAGACACCAACACCAGGTAAATCGATTACTACAAATTTTGCTAAATGCCATGAAGATACTGTCTATCAGGCTGTCTATCAGGATCCACAGAGCTAGTTCAGAGTAAATACCTGACATCAGGTGATGTGAATACCTGGCATCAGGTGATGTGTAAATACCTGACATCAGGTGATGTGAACTCCGATGACTGTTTCCGGATTTCATTCTACAGGATTATAAACGAACTACGTAAAGTGGCTCTTGTAAAATCTCTACTTTGCTTCTTGGAAAGTAAACAGGCCAGTAATGTGAGCCTCCATGTCCTAAGCACGGGTTAGTATAGCTAAAATAACCTACATATTTTCTGGCCCATAAATATTGTATTATTCATTGTAACTCTTGATAAAAGCTCTCTACTTGGTATGAAGGATAGATTTATTTATCCATTCATTCATTTATTCATTCATATTTTTGATAATTAGAATCTGTTCTTTTATTTTTTTGCCCTAGAAAGTAATAATACAATCTTTCTAGGTAGGCTACATTCTTGGCTTGTTTCAATATTAAATTTGTTTTGGACAAGATGCATCCTTAAAGGCAAAAAATAGTAAGAGACAAGGCCAATGGAAGAAAATATTTAAAATCAGCAACTCTAGGTAAAGTGTATACAAATGTTCGTTGTATTATTCATTTAAATTATGTGTTGTTTTCCAATGTCTCAAACTAAAAAGTTGGTAGGAAAAAAGTTGCCCTTGTTGAACCTCATCATGAACAACACATATAGTGAAATTCATGAAAGGAAGTTTCACAATCACAGTTTTGAGAAAGATAATGTATCTCTGAACATAAGTAGTGATGATCTCATCCAGGAGTTAGAAATGTAAACTTACGAAACAACTAACAATGCTAGTAAGAATACATTATCAGCATTTACACACGCTCATAGATTGGCCCTGGGGAAGCTATGGGCTGTGAAAGGTGAAAGGCCTAATCCAGGCTCTGGAGATTCTTGAGGACATGGCATACTTGTATGCAGGAGCCTTTGTTCCGCTTACAGCGGAGTAAAATGAAAGACTTTCAGCATAGAGTCTAAGAAGCAGACTAACAGAGCAAACTCTAGAGTGTGCTTGAAGGCAGCCATAGTAAGAATTCTCCCCAGCATAGAGGCCATATTAAGATGTTTGTCATCTTCCAGTACTCCACAGTGGATTTACCCCTTCACCAACACCTCCTTTTCTTTTTTCACTATTAGCTATACTATACCTTTGTCACTAACAATTCATTAATTCATATATTCAACCAGTGAATATTCATTCAACTTTTTCTATATTCAACTTTTTGTTATGTGTAAGAAACCAAGTAGGCCTTGCTTACTAAGGTGTGTAAGACATAGCCATTGTCCTGTGGTACTGGGACAGCCCTAAACAGGGACAGCAGATTCCCAGCCATGACTGCACATGAAAATCAACTAGAAATCTTCATAAAAATGTGGATGCTCAGGATCCTACGGCTACAAACTCTGATTTAGTAGGTCTAGGGTAGGATAATCTGTATTTTTTGAAAGATTCTTTGGTAAATTTCGTGAGTGGCTGGTGATAAGATACACTGAGGCCAGGCACAGTGGCTTACGCTTGTAATCCCAGCACTTTGGGAAGCCAAGGCAGGCAGATCACCTGAGATCAGGAGTTCGAGACAAGCTTGGTCAACATGGTAAAAGCCCATCTCTACTAAAAAAAAAAAAAAAAAACAAGTGTGATGGTGGCCACCTGTAATCCCAGCTACTCGAGAGGCCGAGGCAGGAGTATGGCTTGAACACGGGAGATGGAGGTTGCAGTGAATCAAGATCACCACCATTCTAGGCTGGGTGACAGAGCCAGATTCTGTCTCAGAAAAACAAAAAAAAAAGATAGGTATAAGCATATTCACAACTCAGATCCTTTATTGGCACAAAGACTACTGGAGTATAATGATACCCTAAATCACTTGAACAACAGGACTTAGAATCAAACTCTTTAGAGATAGAGATGATATTAGAGGTCATACATCTAGTTCCCTACCAAAATCTTCCCACCCGCGTGCACACACACTCACAGCTAACAATGAGTCCAAGACTTCCCAGTATGCCCGACAGACTAGATAGGAGTCTATGGCTTCTGGGTTGCTCAGGCTCCCAAACTTTGCAGGAGTCTCATACTTAACCATGTGCAAAAACAGAACTTCTATCTCTCCCCAACGAACCTACTTCTCCCTTAGTCTTCCCTATTTTAGTTAAAAAATAAATAAATTAATTAATTAATTTTAAAAAATCTGCTTCACACAATTCTGTAGGCGAAAAAAGCCTGGAAATCTAAGTCTTATCACTTCTTTCTCCAAGATACATCTCCATTCCATCAATTTCCCTCCACTGCCACTACGATCATTATCTCTCAGCTGGTCTAGTACAAATAGCCCACTGCCTAATCTTACTTCCTTGCCCTCTAATTCATTCTCTATGCAAATGTTATCTTTTCAAAATGTAAATTAGGACATACTACTCTTTTACTTAAAATTCCTCAAATGTGTCTCATCACACACTGAATAGAAGCCAAATTCCTAATGTAAACTACATGATATTTTGTGATCTAATTCCCACCTATCTCAACTCCTAGTCAATTAATACTTTCTAATCACACCGAACCATTTTTCAGTTCCTCAAATCAAAAAGTGATTTCCCATTAATACACACTGTTCCCACTGGAACAGTTTCCTGGAAACACTCTTCCACAATTCTACCTGACCTTCTTTTCCTTTAGGTGTCATTTAAAATATCCTTTCCTCCGTGAGGACTTCCCTTGTCCCAGATTTAAAGAAGGGCTTCCCTGATACTCTTCCTTGTAAAACCCATTGGTTATAAGCTGAATTGTGTTTCTGCCAAAATTCACGTGTTGAAGTCTTAACATCCAGTGCCTGTGAAAGTCACCTTGTTTGGAAATAGGGCCTTTGCCAAGATGATCAAATTAAATGATACCTGATTTTAAACTTCTAGCCTCTACAACTGTGAGACAATAAATTTAATAAATTTCTCTCTTTTTTTTTTAGACCGAGTCTCGCTCTGTTGCCCAGGTTGGAGGGCAGTGGCACAACATTGGTTCATTACAACCTCTGCCTCCCAGGTTCAAGTGATTCTCCTATCTCAGTCTCCTAAGAAGCTGGGATTCAGGTGCCCACCACCACACCCAGCTAATTTTTGTATGTTTAGTAGAGATGGGATTTTACCATACTGGCCAGGCTGGTCTCAAATTCCTGACCTCAGGTGATCCACCCCCCTCGGCCTCCCAAAGTGCTGGGATTACAGGCATGAGCCACCACAGCCAGCCTAAATTTCTCTTATTTTAAGTCACCTAGTTGGTAGTACTTTGTTATGTCAGCCCTAGCAAACTAATATACCATTCTATTATGTCATGTTAGTCACAATTCATGTTACATTTGTGTTTACTTGTCTCCTTCACTAGATGATAATTTTCAGAATGGTAGAAACTGCAGCTGTTTTTATTAATTTATTTAAAATTATCCTCCAATATTATACTATGCTAGCCCAAGGAAGGCCAAGGACTCACCAAGAGCAGAAAGGAATTCTGGTATTAAAAGCAAATGTTGGATAGTCTAGAACAGGTGTGGGAAAACTATGGTCCCTGGGCCAAATTTGGCCCACCCCCTGTTTTCATAAGACTTGTAAGCTAAGAAAGGTTTTCACATTTTTGAATGGTTGAAAAAGAAATCAAAATAAAATAATATTTCATGATATGTTAACATTATATGAAATTTAAATTCACAAGTAAAGTTTTATTAGAACATAGCTACACTCATTTACATATTATCTAGAGCTACATTCATGCTACAAAGGAGAGTCACACAGATCACACTGTCTACAAAGCCTAAAATACTTACTATCTGGCCATTTAGAGAAAAAGGAGTTTGCTGAGCTCTGGTCTAGAACATGCCTTATGGGCTATGTGAACTGTCCTGGGATTCACAACTCCTGAGTGACATAATGTTGCAGGTGCACATTCATGCATATTCAGTGTTCTAGAACACCATCATGATATAAACTAGCCAGCACATTCACCTTTTCTACACCAAGAATTCCACAACAGACTATTGACCAATTCTTCTTCTGAGAAGAATATAGTTCTGGTTTTATTATTAATATTGATGAACAAAAGGGATTTACTGATTAAAAACTTTCAACTTTCATGAAATGTTGCTAGAATGCATGTATTCTGATAAATTTAGGAGTGTATGAATGTAAATAGAATGGGTAATGATGATTATTACAGATACTTATCCAAATTTGTCGATCCAAAATTTACAGCATACTATCCTATAAGCCAATCATAGGTACAAATCTCGTTAGTATTGACTGATTTAGATAAGAAAAAGGATAGGAATAGGTATTATCGTCATATTCGCACAAAAAGCATCATTTACCTTTGGTGGAGAAACAAATCGAACACAGTCCAGCCATACAGTTATAAAGTGCTGCCCACATATTGCACATGTTTTTCCCTGAGAGATCATGCTCCTGACTTGTGGGTACCGTTCGATGCCATCCATTAGGAAAGGGTTATTTTCTGCTAGCTGATTCATTACAAATCTTGATGTTATTTCCTAAATTGAAAAAAAAATACAGTTCCTCAGATTGTTTTCAAAACTATTTTACATTACATTGATTTGCACTTCACTAGATAAAATGTATGGTTTATTATCTAGATTCTATTAAATTAAGATTCTGCAGTGTATCTAATGAATTGTGTTGTAAATGACTGGCATTGCAAATAAGTTTGGTTTTCATCAATATAAGAATAATAAGTTTCTTACCTTGTCATATTTCTACATCTCTTACAAGTCATAATACATTTGCATTACACATATTATAAAGTTAGACATAGTTTAGGTTTAAATCTGGCACCTCTCATTACAATAAGCAAAGACTGTACAAACATTCAGACTGGATTCAAAAATGAATTTTGTCATATTCGCTAAGGTCTAAATCCTAACTACTTAAACTGTGGTTCACAGAATGCATCACATGGGAGCTTATTAGATATGTGGAATGTCAGACACACTCCAGACCTACTGAATCAAAATCTGCAATTTAACTAGTTCCTCAGGTAATCTATATGCATATTGAAATTTGAGAAGCACTGGCCTAAATTCCTTGCTGCATTGAGAACCTGAATAGTGCCATCAAAAAAGCAATGATTTATATGAACCAAATATCTGAATTTAATCTTAGTTAAACCTATCTACCTAGATATGTTCAGAAAATTGACTTGCAATAATAGTAATAAAATACTAAATAATAAAGGGAAGAAGTAAGAAAAGGGAAGTTGCCTTTCACTAGGGCTATCATCTTAATAAAAATATATTACATAATGCATAAAATTACATCTTCACTGACCAAGCAAAGAAAATAAATAAACATTTGCCTGAATCCATTAAATTTTCTCCATTTTTTGTGTCAGTAGCATGGAAGTCCTGTATAAATGTTACAAAAACACTGCTTGAAATTTCAATCATGTTTGGGGATGATTTATTTGGTACATTTTTTCCTGACAAAAGTGAAAGATTTCCCAGTAGTATTGAAGGAGTCCACATAAAGCTCTGATAGGAATTTTTGAAAATACATATATACACACATAATCTTTCACACATTCACCCCAATTAAATTCTTTAAAAACTGAAAACATAACAGCAAAATCTTATAAATTGCTGTGCCCGTTTCCTATTACCCTTTCCCTCCCAATTAACAAGGACTCGAGAAAGCTGCCTTTCTACAGTAAACAGCCCTGAGCATGGATTCCTTATTTGTCTGATCCTTCAACAGCACGAACTCCTACCCACTTAAGCTCATTCTCCTGGGTGGTTGCCATGACTGAGGTCATGCTTTCACACTAATATTACCAGGGTGCCTAAATCAGATGTTTATTATCACCCTTTCTCCAACTACTTAAGCAGAGCATAGCTTGTGATTCTTAAAGAAATACTGATTTTACAGGTAGGCTTTTAGTTACATGAATTCAATGGCCAAGTCTTACTGTAAAGCTGTAGAAAACTCATGGATAAGGATTCATTACCCAACATAGCAGATGACAGAAGCATTTGCTGAAATACAAAGGACCTAAAAATAGGTTCATATAGATCACTTTTTCCATTTATGATTTCTGGACCCAAACATGTTTGTTGCACTCAGTATATCTGACCGCTCTTACATCACCTATTATTTATATTTTTCTTTTACTTGTTGCCAATGTGTTATTTTGGAAGGATAACATACACCATTAAAATACAAAGGTATTACTTGGAAATATAAGTATACATAAAATAAAATACTATTGGCATGACCAATAGTATCTTTTAGGACATCTCTTAGAGATGCATTTAATGCAATTTTTGAGAATATACTATGGTCTAATTCCAGTGTTATTTAAAAGTCAAGAAATCTTTTATAGACCAAAATGGTCTATAAAAATACTTCAAAATACTCAAATTGCTCCTTTTAGATAGCTTATATGCTATTTTCTTAGAATATTTGGAAGTTAATTATATTATAATTCATCACAAATGAAATTAATTTTATATGTCCTATTTTTCCCTACATATTTTTGAGTTATTAAATTATACACATAAAATTATATAATGTGAAAAATATAAAATGTAAAAACAAATATGAATCCTCGGGAGTGATGCATTTTGGAACTACTGTATAATCAGGTGTTATGATGTGTATGATAGGCACTAAAACATAGCATCAAGAGCAAAAATTCAAAGTCAGAGACAAATACAAACATAGATGTAAATTCTGGCTCTATGATTTATCTGCTGTGTGATCACATTTGAGTGAACCCTTAACTTCCCTGATCTTGAATACCTCATCTGTAAAATTGGGATCTTTTCCAATACTATCACATAGAGTTTGGAGAATTAAATTACATAAAAATGGTAAACCACTTAGCCTGGCATCTACTAATGCAGTATATTCTGGCTAATTTTTCTATAATATAGTTATTAGCATTAAATTTTACTTCATAAATCTCTGAGGTGTGGTAAAGTTTTTAAAATCTTTACCAAGGCATAATCCATATCATAGTTCCTGGAATTCTTTGACACATCAAGTAGTTTAATTAGTAACATTGACTAATTGCCCAGTAGCAATAACTCTTACTTTAAGCACAAATCAATTTAAGTCACTTTTCTGAGAAAAATTCCAGAGATACTCTTAAAACTACCCAAAGCATTTACATATTACAGGCAAAAATACCAACTTCCACTAAATGTATTGTAAAAATTAACGTTTGTGCTCCTGGACCCAACAGTTCTGAAAATTAGAACAATTTCTCTCTCATTCACAGCCCTCACAGACAAGGTTCTTGTCCTCGAAGGCTCTCTGTAAGACAGCTAGCAGATTGGGTTAACTGCTAATTCAGCCTCCTCCACAAACCAGAACCTCCTCCAACCCAGGACGACCCTGTCTCCATTTCTCTCAGCTCCCTATATCCCCTTTCTGAACCAATATTGCAGCTGGGCCTCTGGAACCCAACGGCTTAAGTTGGCATCATTGTTGCAACATTTAGTAGCTCTGTGACCTCACATAAGTTATTTGACCTCCCTGGATCTCCATTACTTTATCTATTAAAAAGTGGTCAATAATGATACTTATCTTTTTAGGGTTAGTAGAGGACTAAATTAGTTTATTCCTGTGTAAGTGCTTAGAACAGTACCTTGTCCATAATAAGCATAAAATAAGTATTAGCCACTATTATTATACTGAAATGATTGATGAAATGAGAAAAAATAAGTTATAAAGGAGTAAAAAATTAAATACAACAGTTACTCAAATCATTTAAAATTCAATTTCAAATAAGATGTTTTTCTGTTACAGAAGAGTAGGAAATAATGCTGTTTGTGAAAATATTCTGTGAAAGGGAATCTGAAAAAAGTAAATCAAACTTTACAAGATGTCAGTTCTTTGGGGCAGCAGTTACATTTTAGGGATAATATGCACAGGAACTAGAAATTTACTATGAGAATGGTCACTATCACTTCGCGTTTTGTTGTTGTTGCTTTTTGACTTTGGGGGCTTTTTGGAGACAGGATCTTTCTCTGTTGCCCAGGCTGGAGTGGAGTAGCAGGAACCCGACTCATTGCAGACTCAACCTACTGGGCTCAAGGGATCCTCTCACCTCAGCCTCCTGAGTAGTTGAGACCACAGGCACACACCGCCATGCCTGGCTAAGGTTTTTAAAATTTTGTAGAGATGGGGTCTCACTCTGTTGGCCAGGCTGGTCTCAAACTCCTGGGCTCAAGCAATCCTCCTGCCATGACCTCTCAAAGTGCTGGGGCTTCAGGCATGAGACACTGTGCCCAGCCTTGTATCTTTGTTTATAAAGGCCAAAAGGCCAGAATATTATTAATAATTTAAACATCCAACAGTGGGGAAATAGTTAAAAATATTATGATATTATCATATACAGAATATGATGTATTTATCAAAAAAGATGTCATGGTCTGGTTTTATTTTGTTTTGTTTTACTGATTGGAAAGCTATTCACAATAATTGAGTGGAAAAACAACTCTATATAGTGTATAGAGTTTGAACTCATCTTTATCTTTAATTACAAAAATATTCTGAAAGCATAAAAAATTCTAAAAGAATAAATGTGATAGAGAAGAGTATTAATTTGATTTCTTAGTTTTGTTTTGTTTTGTTTTTAGACAGAATCTCGCTCTGTTGCTGAGGCTGGAGTGCAGTGGCGCGATCTTGGGTTAACGCCATTCTCCTGCCTCAGCCTCCTGAGTAGCTAGGACTACAGGCGCCTGCCACCGTGCCCGGCTAATTTCTTTGTATTTTTAGTACAGACGGGGTTTCACCATGTTAGCCAGGATGGCCTCAATCTGCTGACCTGGTGATCCACCCGCCTCAGCCTCCCAAAGTGCTGGGATTACAGGTGTGAGCCACCGCGCCCAGCCTGATTTCTTAGTATTTTTATTAACTTCTATTGGCCTTTTTCCCCTCAATGTCTCTAAAGGAACTTATATTACTTTTGTAATAAGAAACTTTTTAAAAGTCAGTATAAGAAATTTTGATTTTCTTCATTGCTCATCTGTATTTTATTGTTTTCTATAATAAACAGGTATTATTCATACAATAATTTAATTTTAAGAAAAAGTAAGCCACTGGACAAGATTGGTTGTTCCCTGCAGCCAGGAAAGTTGATCCCATACAAATCCTAAAAGTCTTAATGACAATCCTGCACATTAGCTACAGATCCAAATGGATCTCAGAAATCTAAATTCATGATGGAGAATCACAGTCAAATGTGGAAGGATCTGTGATCTCTGACTTGGCTATTACAAAGAGTCCTCTAATATGCTTTCCTGTTCCTTCTTTTAATACCATTGACTTGTTTTGCTGAAGTGAACACAGTTTCTGGATCATATTCATTCATCCACTAGGGATACAGACAAGCAAAAAGGGAGGGAAAGAGGTAAAGACTACACTAAGAACAAATCAATACATCTTTAAATAACACTGAAAAAGCTAAAGTGAAAATAAATTTCTCTCTTTTATTCATCCTACAAAATATTTCCATTTCTCTGAGTGACTTAGGATTTCACTGGATTCCCAGAGTGACTTAGGATTTCATTGGATTCTCTAAGCAAGTCAAAAAGATTATGTATAGGATCCACATTGCCAATGGACTAGGATTACATTAATCATTTGCTGGCTTGGCAAGAATGTTTTAAAAGAAAATGCTTTAAAATTTAAATTGTGGCTTTAGTTTGAAGACTTAAGTGAATGAGGTAAGCCTTCACCTGTAGACTCCAGACGTTCTCCCTTTGTGTAGAAATCACTGGCTGCTGCAGGAACAGTGGGTTTCCCTCACAGTAGAATTCCCTCAGCTTCAGATCCTGAAACTTTTCAAACAAAATAAAAACCTCATTGCACAACAAAATAATGAAACTACCTCTTAAAGCTACATCATTAATATAATTAAACTGAAATTACTTTATTTAGGACTAAAACTCCACAGTAAATACTAATGTGGATTTAAGTCGTAAATAAAGTAATTTAGGGGCACCTTGGGGCATACTCTACTTATCAGAAGCATAAGAATTTTAATAGTGTCATGAATGGCCATGACCTTAGGGGTCACTGGTCATATCCCCATCCTGAACAATTGAGAAAACTTGTTTAGGGTTATAGAACTGGTTAGCAATAGAACAAGCATTAATAAATTGAGTGCTGGGAACATTTTGCAAATATATTTATCAGAAAACCAAGCATAACAAAAAATAACATCCGAACAGATATCAACCTCTAGATCTCAAAGACTGCCTTATGATCCATTTGTTAAATGAGGAAAGTAAAAGAAATATAAGAACATCAAAATGTTCACACCATAACTTATTAGGGACCTTGAAAATACTACTAAAAATACAAAAATTAGCCAGGTGTGGTCATGCATGCCCATAATCCCAGCTACTCCGGGAAGCTGAGGCAGGAGAATCCTTTGAACCCAGAGGCGGAGGTTGCACTGAGCCAAGATTGTGCCACTGCACTCCAGCCTGGGCGACAGAGTGAGACTCTGTCTGACAAAAAAATAAAAACAAAAACAAACAAACAAAAACAGAAGATGGAAGATATACAGTTCACAAGGATATTTAAAACTTCCATGGAGAAAGTCTAAATCCAACTGTACTCTACAACTTCAGTAGAAAAAGAAAAGATTAAGAAGAGAATAAGAAGAGACAAGACAATGTCTTACTCTCTTACAGAATATTTGTCTTGCCTCCCAAAAACCCATGTAGCTTTCGCAGTTAACCTAATTTAGGGAGTTATTTCTCTGAACCTAAATTTCAGCTATAAAATGGGGACATATGACCTATCTTAAGTAGCATGCTGGTAAACCAGGTCCTTGAAATGAAGAAATAAAAAGCCTCAATTTGCAGTGAGTGTTGACCCCACAGTGTAAATCGTCCTGCTATAGCTGATTCACTGAACACAGAGTTTGGGAAGGGATGTGCAAAATTAGCTCTTGCAAGCCTGGGTGAGGTGGCTCTACACCACTGCATCTCACAACATTTATAGGGAATTTAGAGATATTTCCATAATTTGAGCCCAGAATTTGAAACATAGCAAGCATGCAACAAATTAAAAATAACTGATTTTAAACATCTGGGATATCACGTCATTAGGTTTCAAGAGTACAGGAAAGCTTACATAACACAGGCAGATGTTTAAATAAAATACAAAGCTCAAGTCTATGTTGGTATCACCTTGAGTCCTGGTCTCAAAACAGACATTCTAACTTTCTTAATTCAGTTTCCTATGTTAACCATCTCAAGGGCACAACCTAGAGAGTTGAACCCAGTGGCAGTTCTAAGTCAGTACTCGGTGTGCTGAAATGAGAAGGGTTATTCCTTGTGCTTCATTCTATATAACCACCATTTTCCCCTTTTTTGTCCTAAAGGATATCATTCCATAATTTATACTAAACTCCAAGTCCTCTAAGAAAAAAACCAATACAGAGAGATTAATGTAGACGAGAAAGAAGGAATAAGTAAAACAGAAATGAGCAGGTGAAGGACACAGAATGATCTTAGAATATTCATATATTTTAATTATCTTGTCCTTTGTGACCAGAGGAAAAGGCATTTAAGTGAACCCCTGGATAAGTTTGAAAACACTGGATGGTTGAAGGAATCAGACATAGTCCTTTCAACTGTTTGAAGCAGAGAATAAGATCATATGTCAGTTAAGTTTGAGGCAGGGTATCAGCGTGAATGGAGACAGGAAGAAAGCAGTGAAGGTTTGAAATGTCCCACAGTTTTCAGTAAAGGAACCTGGATAGAACCACATAAATACATTATACAGAAATGCTGAGGTAACCACTGTAATCTACACATTAATGGTGGCCCCTGTCTGCACAATTATGTGCTTCCCTTTAGCATTCAGCTTCCCAGATCCAACACAAAGAGTTTGCAGCATAAATATGTCAGAAAGTAGAAGAATGAGCAAGTTGTGTGTACTAAATATTAAAGGGCAGGACTGCTCCTTTTCAGTCCAGACTGGTTACAGAAAGGAATAACAATACCAGCTCTGATGGACTAGGAGAAAAGAAGATGTGGCAAGACATGAAGTCTCAATGACTTTGACTTAATGACTCACTGAGTGACTTCATGTCATTGAGTCATTAAGTAAAAGATATGGATATAAAGCAATATAGCTTGAACATAGAAGGAACCAGTGGTCAAATTGCCATACCAGACCTTAATTCTTCAAATTTAGAGCATGTGAAGGTGACGTCAAGATCTACATTTGACTGTAGACATGGTTTGCTGAAGTGAAGACTGAGGAAGCTCCTTAAAATGAAGGATTCAAGGAACTTTGAAGCTAAGATGTCTGTCAGCTGCCTTCCTGAGTAATGGTCTCAAATATTTGGCTGTCCAATGGACCTCTCCAGCTGGAAGTTCCATAGGCACCCAAAGTTCTAAATTCTAAGCCTAAACTCATGTTTCCCCCCAAATTATGCTTTTTCCTTTTTCTCCTCACCCACTTTGAGTCTCTCACCATGTCCTGTCAATTCTACCTTCTTAAGGAAAAAGAAGGCCTTCTTCTCCAGACTTGGAGACCTCTATTTACATCTTCCATCCCATACACCTCCTCACCACCCCCACACAATCTTCTCCTACTCCTGGCCCGACCCACTACCCACCCCACCTTCATTGGAGGCCTTTGTCTTATGTGAGTTATTGCAATGGTACTTGAATTCATCTCAGTGAAAACTTTTGCAGAAGAAATGGTTTTCTGAAAGGAAAATTTGGTCATATAACCAACCTTGCTTAAAACCTTTCAAGGTTCTCTTTTGTCCATAGTATAAATTCAAAGCCCTCATATGTCATACTTGGCTCTCCTTGGCTGACTCTCCAACGGTATATCCTAATAAGCACCATCTTTACACTTTTAAGCTTTCAGAGGTACTTAGAGATCTCATGACAGGCCTGTGTCTTATCTCAGTTATGACTCATGCCATACCCTTTTAACTCATCCTACACCTGGATCATCTCTTCAAAACTAAAATGTCACCCCTCTAAGCTTCTCCAACCTCTATCAAATGTTTCCTTGTCTCCTCATTGGGCCTGGTATATAAATGAATCATATTACCTATAAATACTCTGAGACAATCATTGTTGAAAAGTCTATCTTCATCTATCAGGCTTTGGTCTCTTTAAGAACTATGACTTATGTGACTAATGCAAGCTCAAAATTCAATGCCTAGTACAGAGCTGATGTTCAATAAATGATTTATGAATAAACAAATATCTTCTCAGAAACCCCAGACACATTTGCTTCTCCCTGCACACTCAAGATTTGCGAAGGCTTTCTTCTCCAGACTTGGTAAATTTTTACAATTGTTCGCACAAAGCCCCAGGCCTCAGGAAGAATATATAAATTTAGCAAGTCCTTCTGTTGCTTCAGACTAGCCCAAAGTAATGAGGGAGATCAGAAGGGGGCTAGATTAGCAGGAGCATTTATAAAGTAAACTGGGGGTGAGGGAGGAAGCTGAGATTTCACATGGACTCAGAAATAGAACAAATAAGTACAGTATGACAAATTACTGTGCACTCTTCAAAGCATCTCAAAATTCACAGGGTTACTCTTTAATGAGAACTGGGATTCCTAAATAGGCTTAAGGTCCAGTTTTGGGGAGGGAGGATAAGATTCAAGTGTGGGGGGTAAGGCATCCAAAACTTAGATTTAATTAATAACTCTAAAAAAGGATATGAATACTATTTATGACCAATGTGAAATTCAAAAAACCGTATGATAAATTTGATATCTAATCAGAATTGTAGAGCAATTAGGCTGATGATATCATTTGAACATAAGAAAGCCAAAAAATCTGTACTGGGAACCCCTCTCTCACACACCCTGCATGAAAAGGAGGGAAAGTAGTCAGAAAGTTACCTAGAGTCATAATCCTTCAGTATCTGCTGAATACTTGTCCCAAGAGAAGATCCTTAGAGGGAGCTGAAGAGAAGAGGCTAAGAGCCAAGACTGGGGTGAAATAGATAACTAAACTCCCAGGCTATAAACACACACACACACACACACACACACACAAACACACACACACACAGAGAGAGAGAGAGAGAGAGAGAGAGACAGAGAGAGAGAGAGACAGACAGAGAGAGAGATGCTGAGACCTTCCTCATTCTAGTCAGGGAGAAGCAGTCGAAAGCCCCCAAGTCCAGGCCCTGCCCCACCCAGTACCCTGGGCCTTAAAGCCGAAGGGAGAGTCCTCTTCGGGCTTTTCCATTTAAACACCAGCATAGAAATAACTGATCTGGGAGGGCTTATTTGTGTCACCGCACAGTCCCCACCTCATGCCTGCTTCAGACCCCATTTCTGCCCTTGAACTACCTGAGAACCAGTAGCCCGAAGAGGCCTCTACTTCCACCCTGCCTGTGTGTGCCAACCCTAACCATGCAATTGCTTTACAATGCAAATCACACCACTTCACTCCCCCACTTACAACCACCCAGTGGTTTCTCATCTCACTCAAAATGAAATGCACACTCCTCACCCTGGCTTACAGGACTTGGTTATGATTTGGATTCTTCACTATCTCTTCAGCCTCATTTCCCAGTACTTGCTCTCTCACTCTTTCTCCACTTCTCTCTGTCTCTTTCCACTGTGGTAACATTGGCTTCCTTCCCAAGCATTCTCCACCTTGGGACCTTTGCATTTCCCTTTCTTGGAACAATTTGCTATCAGTTTTGTCCGTATCATAAAACATCACAACAAAATGGAGTAAGATCTTCAGTGGTTTGAGAAGGGACGTACTTATGACCCAAAGATTAAATAACCAGAAAGTTTTCTTTGTTGTTCCAAAGCAACATGAAGACCTTCTCATATGTGCGTAAGATATGCACCTTAACCGAAGAAAACTACTCATGACACAGCAGCTGAAAGGCAGTAAGAAAGAAAGAAGAATTTGAAGGATACATTCTTTTAGCCTGTCAAAACACAAAGAATAAAAATTGGAACAGCCACTGCCCCCACGCAAACAAGATTAGGGGAATCTGGAAACAAATTAGCAATGTCATTTAAAAGGCTGAAAGTTATTCTTACTCTTTGAGTAATTCTTATAGGAATTTCTCCAAAAGAAACATTTAAAAGAGACAAATGTTTGTGCATAAAAGATATTTCTCAGAACTATTTAAATTGGGTGGGGGGGATGGGCAGGTGGGGTTTTACTCTGTCACCCAGGCTGAAGTGCAGTGGTATGATCTCAGCTCACTGCAGCCTCTACCTCCTGGGCTCAAGCTATTCTCCCACCTCAGTCTCCCAGGTAGCTGGGACTACAGGCACATGCCACCCTACCCAGCTAATTTTTGGTATTTTTGGCAGACACGGGGTTTCACCATATTGCCCAGGTCTTGAACTCCTGAGCTCAAGCGATTCATCCAATTCGACCTCTGAAAGTGCTGAGGTTACAGGTGTAAGCCACGTGCCAAGCCTAATTTTTTTTTTTTTTAAACCCTTTTCTATGTTAAAAAAAAATGAATGGTAAATTATGTTATCATATGCCTGAATCCTCTGACACTTAACCTTCTCATTTCACATATCTTACAAAACCTTTCTGGGTCATTCTTGCCACCAGGCTTCCTTGCCTCTGTGTTGCTGTTGGTAGAGTCACACCTCAGGGCAGACAAGAATCGCCATAAATTCATCATCACCAACTTCAAGTATACCCTCAGTGGTTGCCAACAATTCCAATCTAGTTAACATGCTCTTCTAACTAAATATTCCTTGCTAACTCATAATTCTTTGCCCAGCCATAAAATAGTGCTCCCCAGAGCCCACTACATTCTCTTTTCACTTTATCTTCTTTTTTTTTTACCCATATTCATCAAATTGATTAAATCTCTATGGCAAAAACTCTGGTTCCATACTCAATAGGCAACTATATACTCAAAATATTCACATGTCAAACTCACTGTTTCCAAGATTGAACTCATGATCCGCCCTCCTAAATTTTGGTCTTTGGTCTTCTTATAGTATTGTCTATCTCAGCCCATAGAAAACATACTAACTCCATCACCATTTTCAAATTTACCTGTTAAATATCTATTAAATATGTTCAGGTCTTTCCACCTTTCCTGCCACTACCTTAGGCCAAGTTACCTTCATTTCTTACTTGACTTCAGCAAAAGTCTACCAGAAATCCACCCCACATACCCTCTGGCCTCTCTCTAGTATGTCTGCCATTCTTCAGATGGAAAGATCTTTTCAAAATAAATCTGATTATGTCACCACCTACATAAAACTCTTTGAGATTTCCATTGTCCTTGAAGTTCAAAATCCTTAGCAAGCCCTACGTTCCTGGGCCACAGCCTGCTCCCATACAATCTGTGAGCACCAGTCACACTGAATTTCTTCCAGTTTTCTGAACATTCATGTTCCCTCTCACCCTAGGGCCTTTCCGCATGCTATTCCCTCTGTCTGGAATGTATCTTTTCCCTTTACCTCACTGATTGTTATTCATTCTTCAGCTGTCAGCTTGTGTCACCTCCTCCAGGAAGCCTTCCCCAGTTTACTTATTTAGTCAGGCTCCTGTTGTCTATCATGGATCTATGTTCCTTTCGCTTAGTGTGCTGATTTCAGTTTGTAATTATACATTTAAAATGTTAATTATTTGGTAATAATTGTTTCTCTACACACGACAGCTCAGAAAGAGCAGACACTCTATGGTTTCCTTATCATTCTGTCTCCAGTTCCTAATGCAAAGCGTAAACATATAATGCAAAATGTATAGATCTAGAAAGATGGACTTGGGAGTCAAATTACCTTGTTTGGATTTCAGCTCCATACTTACTAGCTGTGAGAACTTGAGCCATATTACTAAACCTCTTTAAGTAAAATGGGAATAAGAATTATAAGTTCCTCATAATGGTTAATATAATTGTTAAATGATATAATCCATACAAAGTACTTAGAACAGTTCCTGTGGCATAGTAAATAATTAGTATTAGCTGTTATTATCACAGTAGGTAGTCAACAGTTTCAACCATTAATAATTTAAACATGTATCATTTATTTTCTATTTTGTGTTATAACGTTTTAGTAAGTATTCGGATTAAATATCCTATGCCCCTTAAAATTTATTAAAAATTTAAAAGGTAATAAATTTAATGATGTTTACAAGAGATTTTTAATGACAAAATTGTCCTGATATGATATTGAGTAAAGTAAGCAGTATGCAAAACTTTTTTAAAAATATCTTTTAAATCATAAATATTAAAACAAAACATAGAAATGTGCTAAAGTATTAACAGTTGTCAATGGGTTGTACAGTTGTAATTTATTTTATGCACTTTCATAGTTTCCTAAATTTTCCAATTCAGAAAACTATTTTTATAACCAAAAGAAATACTAGAAAACCCTTTCTTCATGTAAATGTCGGAAAATAGACCAAAAATAGGTCCCCTAATGTGAAGGAAAATGTGCTTGTCAAATAACAAAATGTGCTTGATAGTCTTTTATTTTTTCATATTTTATGTAAAAAATCATCATCATTCTTTCTTCTTAAGTGAGTTCATGCTAAAGAGTAAGACAAAAATCCCCATTTTGGGCCTCCAATGACTATCTTTAAAGTCTGTAGTCTGCTTTTTAACCATCTAGTTAGATCCCCTGAACTTACTTACCTTATTTCAGACACTCCCTTCTCATGAGGACCATTGCTGCCAAGTTAAATCATATGCCTAATTCCATTCATCAATTGCTTCTTTCTCCTACTGATGTTTCTAAGGTACTCCTCTTCCTATTAACTCTTTGCATTATCTAAACCCTACAATGTCTCTTAAGTTTTGCCAGTTTATTTGTATGAGTCTTTCTCTTTTCCTTCTAAATAATATCCTGGTCATATAAATTGTCTTTGTGTAATTGTCCTACACAACTAAAGCAATAAATCTATCTGACCACTTAGTTTGCATGTATGTTATGTCAGTTCCACATGTTGTATCTCTGATATCTAAACATGCCACAATATTATAATGAAATTTCTCTATATGTGTATGACAAAAGATGAATGACTTCAATACTTTCTGTCCCCCACTAAGTAATTAGGAGGAGAATGAGGGAGGATGGAATTTTAGTTCCACCTTGCCTTGGTTTCATCACACATTTATATTTCACTTTTCATAGCCCAAATGTGTTCATAATTTGCCCAGCAATGACTCTTCAGTTACATAATTATTATCTCTGATAACAACTTTATTTCTAAATCATTTATACAAAAGACTTCTAGCAATTCTTATCTTTTTTTCTCCATATAATTTCTTTAAAATAATTATAAATTGTTCTACTCTTGAATCTTAATTCATTGTCTTCAGCATTGGCACCTGAATCACCATAAAAATGACAAAGGGAAACAGGAAGATAAAAGCAAAAAGCTAACAAAATATTTACCTCAATTTTACATATTAATTGTACTGTCTGAAAATTAAGGAAAATTTTCCTTTTTACTGGATTGCCCCTGAAACTCTTCCATCTATTAGGAAGAAAGTCATCTAAGTTAATTACATGGAATAAAAGATAACTCAGAACAAGTTACCAAAGCTGTTGTTTTAAGTGGCCCAGAAAGAAGAGGGGCCATATCAACTGTAGCACACAAGTTTTCAGCTGTTGCAAACAGAAATGAAATAGGCCTCCAGGCCTGGACTCTTTCCAGCTATTACTCTGTCATCTATCATATATCATCACATTTTATCCATCACAGAAATCTGATAAACATATAGCACAAGAATTGGAGTTGAAAAGCAGAAAACATTTAGTGTTAGAGAATAAACCCTAGGAGGTTTGGAAAGAGACTGAGATAAAAAGAGAAAGAAATACAGGTTTTTAACCCTACAATTCTACTGCTAGAACCTACAGACTTTTGTTTCTCCAGAATAGTTGGTACTATTCATTTCCATTTCCCCTTGTTCACTTTCTGCTTTTGAAAAGAAAATTTTCTGCATTCCAAATAGATTTGTTATCATTTGTTGAGTACCATGTGCAGCAGTGTTTCAGAACAGTGCTCATTCATACCTATATAGGAGCCTAATACTATTGGCATCAAGAGTCATTTTTGCTTATTATATTAAAGTGGATTTATATAATTATGTAGAATTATAATTCTTAAACATATTTCAATATATATATATATAGTTGACACTTGTCATATTTGATACAAATAAAGTAAAATACAATGGTCTATTGAATATTTGCCTGAGATCGTATCTAAGAATCAAATGAGATGAAAAAGTACAGTAATTGATTGTCACATCTTTCCTAGAATACCTTTACAAATAAATTAATAGAGAATACCAAAATTTCCTTAAAACTCTGATAACATTTACCCTTTTATAGAATTTATACTATTCCTGAATGACTTGATGTTCAAATAATAAATACAAACATGTGCAGCCTAATTTTGAGATGATCCATTTAAAATTGCCATCTATGGTTCTAAACTGTGTATTCTTTATGTGCTAATCAGTCAGTCCTTGATTAAAGGATATTGTAGTCATAAATAAAGTAATTCAGATCTGATTCCTCCCCCCTCAAAAGACTATAATTACCTATTTTTAATAAAATGACCACACAGTTAACTAAATATAAACATAAGTAAATAAATTAAACAGAACATATAACAATATTTCAAATATATTTAAACTTATTTACTGCAATGATTAATTTTATGTGTCAACTTTACTGGGCCATGGAGTATCTAGAAATTTGGCTAAACATTATTTCTTGGTGTGCCTTGAGGGTGTTTCTAGATGAAATTAGGGAATTGATGAACTGAATGAAGCAGACTGCTCCCCCCAGTGTGACTGGGCATTATCCAATCTGTTGAGGGCATGACTAGAACAAAAAGGTAGAGGGAGGGAGAATTCACTCTGTCTGACTGAACTAGGACATCAGTTTTCTCTTGTACTGGGACTGAGGCTTATGCCATCAGCTCTCCTGCTTCTAAGGCCTTCATGATTGAACTGGAAGGATACCACTGGCTTTCCTGGGCCTTCAGCTTGTATACAGCAGTTAGTAAAGTGAGACTGCTCAAACCCAAAATCATGTAAGCCAATTTATTATAATAAATATGTTGAGAGAGAAAAAGATAGAGATATCATGTTGGTTCTGTTTCTCTGGCAGACCCCAATACGTCTATTTAAAATATATCATAGAGGCCGGGCGCGGTGGCTCACACCTGTAATCCAGCACTTTGGGAGGCCTAGGTGGCAGATCACAAGGTCAGGAGATTGAGACCATCCTGGCCAACATGGTGAAACCCCATCTCTACTAAAATACAAAAAAAAATTAGATGGGTATGGTGGGACACACCTGTAGTCCCAGCTACTCAGGAGGCTGAGGCAGGGGAATCGCTTGAACTTGGGAGGTGGAGATTGCAGTGAACTGAGATTGTACCACTGCACTCCAGCCTAGTGTCAGAGTGAGACTCTGTCTCAAAAAAAAAAAAATATATATATATATATATATATATATATAATGGTGCCTGAAAACATAAGCCAAATAAACTACTAAGGAAAGAGGCAATGGAAATGCAGCTGAAATAGAGGATGCCATGAAATAAATTCTGTAACAGAGATACCTACAAAAGGATACAAAGGTTCTTTGTATCTACTGA
The DNA here is from genome assembly GCF_007565055.1 of Rhinopithecus roxellana. Taxonomy (NCBI): domain Eukaryota; kingdom Metazoa; phylum Chordata; class Mammalia; order Primates; family Cercopithecidae; genus Rhinopithecus; species Rhinopithecus roxellana. The sequence goes on along the minus strand of NC_044557.1, from coordinate 55,059,318 downwards.
TCTAGTATAAGTTTAATACATAAATGTGGTTCTGTTTCTCTGGCAGACCCCAATACATCTATTTAAAATATATCATAGAGGCTGGGCGCGGTGGCTCATACATGAGAGAAAAGAGAAGATTCAGTAAAAGAAATATTGTTACACTGGACCAGAAGGAAATACACCAAAATGTGAATAGTGATCATCCCCAGAGAGCATCTAAAGTAGTTCTTTAAAGCATATCCAATTATATCACTCCTCTGCTCAAATAAAACTCCAGTGGTGTCACGTCTCACTCAGAACTTAGTCCTTTTCAAGATAGTTAAAAATTAGTCGGGAATACTATTCAACATACAATAGGACCACCAAACTTTTCCTACTCCATTGATGCCCCCTTTCTAAGTGAAACCACCCACCTAGAAACCCTGTCATCTGCAGATTTTACACCATATAATTCTACTGCTTGGAAACTGAACTAACTGAACAAGAGCTTGACTCTTGAGCCAAAGAAAACCAATATACCCTGACCACAAATTCTGATTCAATCACCTAGCCACAAAAGGGCTGGCCTAATCATATACTCCTCGGGAATTCAAACCAAGAAATATGGAAATAATTTGACATTTAGCTCTGGAAGCTGAAATAGAATAGGTATTATGTCAGGGACTGGAGAGTCTACAGTGGGCTATGTGCACATTGAAGTTATAAAGGAATAGAAAAAAGGTATAAGCAGAAGCAGCATTTGGAACATTGCTAAGATATGTTTCATTTAAGTGTAACAGGTATGATGACTTAAATGTTCATGCAGCTGAGGATTCCAGCTCATCCTTGAACTGAGAATCACATGCTAACTCCAGTACCTCTGAGCTCTGTCCAGCCTTACCCTATCTCCTGTTTGAGTCTCCATGAGATTTTCCCTACTCCTCCCTGTGTAACTTTAATTCAATTCCATTTATGTTCCAACCAAAGAACCAAAAGAAAACACGCACAGCAATTTCAACATGTCATAGAATTCTCCTGCTCCACCTTCGGCAGATAGATAAGTCACTCCAATGTTTCTAAATTGCTTCAAATAACCTTCATGGGTATTTTTTAGTGAATTCTCCTTTGCAAAATGTCAAACTTTACTTCTCTCTTCTCTCAATCTAACTAAGACTCCCAATCCTTAGTCATTTATTCCTTAAAAACAGTCTTTTCGGGTTTTAAAAGCCAGTTATACAGTTAGTACCTCTTCACTGGATAGGACAGCCGTATACCTAGAGATGTTCTTTCTTTCTTTTTTTTTTTTGTAATCTATTTTTTTCTTTTTTTTTTTTTTATTATACTTTAAGTTCTAGGGTACATGTGCATAACGTGCAGGTTTGTTACATATGTATACTTGTGCCATGTTGGTGTGCTGCACCCATCATGTTCTTTCAACCATACTTGTAAACCTTGCAGCACTGGTTACAAAGAAAAGCTGGAATGAGCAGTAACCAGACTCTACAAAAGGCACTTTCCCTAGGGAATACCAAAGATATGAAAGCTCCCAACCTCTGTCCTGGAATAGTCTACAATTTAAACTAAAGAATTCCATTTTAAAATGTATTCAGACCAGGCAACAATTCATAGCAGTGAACTAGACAAAAGATATTCAAAGATTTCGTGAAGGCTGTTTATAGTTTGAAACCTAATTGTGAGATTTTGCCTTCCATTTATCTTATCTGACAGGAAATTTAAACTTGAGTGGTCAGATTCTTGATGGGGACTGCAGAAAGAATGCCAGTTGAAGCTTATGGCTTGGTTTCCATACAAGGCCCAGTGTGGTTCTAAATAAAGCCTTTCAAAGGCATAGCACCTTTAATTTCACTTAGTATATTTTCGTTCTTCTGTATTAGACTATGTGTTTAAAGTGGTTCTTGAATGCTTTTCTTCACCTTCCTTTAAGTCACTATTGTAACCAAAAGAATACTGTTTTTTAGCTTTTCATATAACTTTATCTGTACTTGATAGTAGACTATAGACAAAGCACTGGACTTACAGGCTGGGAAAAGGATTCAATTCATTTCTTCCACACAGCCTCTCAGAACGTATACCTGAGTCTGTTTTAGATCTACCTGAGTCTCTTTCTCATCTTATAAATAGAAGTAATAATATCCATCTCATTGAATTGTGAAGATCAAATGAGGGATGTTTAAATAACTTCAAGGCATTGTAGAAAAATAAGGTACTACACCATCATTTAGTTCATTGTCTAAAGTAGGCAAGTCATGTTTCTTGCTCTCTTTCAATAAAAAGGCCTTGTTAGGATCAGCTTTTGTTTTTTCTTTTTTTTCATTATTGTCCCCTGAAAATTCATATGTTGAAACAATCCCCAATATGATAGTATCGAGGTAAGGCCTTTGGGAGACCATTAGTTTGTGAGGGTGGAGCCCTCAGGAATGAGATTAGTGTCCCTATAAAAGACTCCCAAGGAATCTTGTCTACCCTTCTACCACATGAGGACATAGCTAGAAGGCACTATCCTTGAAGCAGAGTGCAAGCCCTGAACAGACACCAAATCTGCTGGCACCTTGATCTTGAACATCCCAAATTTATAAACAATTTCTGTTGTTTATAAATTGCCCAGTCTAAGGTATTTTGTTATAGCAGCCCAGATGGATCAAGACAATTATTTTGCTTCCATTCATCTCTACCAGACAAAGGTAAAGGTGTTTATATATACTGCAAGTGTATTAGTAAATTGATACAAGTACTTTCAGTTTTAAGACGGTAAAACTAGGCATACTTAGTGTCTCTCTCTCCCATGCCAAAACTTAGAAACGATAAGAGGACAACTTTTTTTTTTTTTTTTTTTTTTGAGACGGAGTCTCGCTCTGTCGCCCAGGCTGGAGTGCAGTGGCGCAATCTCGGCTCACTGCAAGCTCCGCCTCCCGGGTTCATGCCATTCTCCTGCCTCAGTCTCCGGAGTAGCAGGGACTGCAGGTGCCCGCCACCGCGCCCGGCCAATTTTGTTTTTGTATTTTTAGTGGAGACGGGGTTTCACCGTATTAGCCAGGATGGTCTCGATCTCCTGACCTTGTGATCCGCCCACCTCGGCCTCCCAAAGTGCTGGGATTACAGGCGTGAGCCACCGCGCCCGGCCAAGAGGATAACTTTTAAAATAATACATTAATAGCCACTTAAATACAGGAAGATAAATTCTTACAGGAACAGAAACCACATGTAGATAGTATCAAATGAGGAAGGAAGCATTGACCCAGGATGAATATGGAAGCCCAAGGAAGAGCTTTCACCAAAAATAATTAAGGCAATTCAAAACACAGAGGTAATAGAGTCCTTCAGAGAATAATGGAATCAGAGAACAACAGAGGGATTACTATACTCTCTCAGGACCAAGCAGCTCTGTGGACTAAACCACCTACTCTACCCAACAGCCACACTATTCCTCCTATCACTCACCCTCTTCCCCTACATCCTATCCAACTATAGCCTAGTTAGGAGATGTGCTTTGAACAGAGAGAGATAAAATGGAGCTAAGAGTAGCTGGCAACACCAGAGAAGAATCAGAATGCATTGTACTTGCTTCCACACACTCACTGACCAAAGCAATCTCCTGTCAGACATCTTTCCTCTCTATAGGAGGCTGAGGCAGGAGAATTGCTTGAACCCAGGAGGTGGAGGTTGTGGTGAGCTGAGATCACGCCATCGCACTCCAGCCTGGGCAACAAGAATGAAACTCAGTCTCAAAAAAAAAAAAAAGAAAAGAAAAGAAAAGAAAAGAAAGAGTTTATACCAGAGGAAATAGAGCTGATAAAACAGGACTATAAAATAATTAGTATAATTAATATCTTCAAAGAAATATGTAAACTATTGCTTACATAAAGCAAGAAAAAGAAGTGATAAATAATGACCAATTAGAAAACGTGGAAATGTTGACTTATAGAAGCTTACTGAAGCATAATTTAACAATATTTATCAAATCAGTAGAAGTGTGCATAATTTTTGAGATAGTAATTACACTTCTAGATATATTTCCTAAGGAAATAACTAATGGTATGTACAAAGAGTAGCCACACTGAAATTTATGGAAGCATTTTTATTGTGGTAAGAAGTGTGAAGAATCCTACCTGTCAAAAAATAGGGGACTGTTTAATTATATACATATATCAAGGCTAAACAGCCAGTAGAAATAGTGATGTAGGAAAATACTCTACCATGGAGAAATGTTTACAATAAAATGTAAAAGACACATTACAAAGCATGTATGAATAATACATCAATATATATGTATTAACATGTCTGAATATTCCATTTTAAAAAAAAAACTTCCATGCACATGTATATACATGCACTCACACTCACATGCACATTTTTAAAATGGAAAAATAGTAAAGAAATAAGTCAATATGTTGTTCATACCTCCCTGGTCAGACTATGGGTAGTCTGGCTTTTATTGTTTGCTTATCTATATTTTCCAAATAATCTACAGTGAAAAGACGTTTTTAAAAGTTTTTCCAGGAATCATTAAATTTATATCACCCTGATTCTGATCACCAATCTGTAAATTTTCCAAAGACACATTTGGGAATGGGAATACTAGGAGACAGACTCCTCCTATACTTGCTCAAAAGACTGAAAATACAGCTTCCCAACGTGGATACAATTTTCCCAGGGCTAAAAATATTTCAAGAGTTTCAAGAAAGCTGTATCAACATCTGTGCTGATTCTAAGATTTTCTCAGAAGTTTGAAAACTCTCCCACATATCTGGCCCATGAGGTAAAAAAGTAAGAAATACGTTTTCAAGTTCAGTGCTGGTTCAGCTTATGCATTTTAATCAGGGAGCGGGAGGGGGTGATATCATCCCCAAGAATGTAAAAATTGGTTTATGGGGGAGGTGAAAAAATTTTAGATATTGTAATTGTTTATGACCCTCCAAAGCTCAACTCTGACAATACAAATGTATATATGGAATAACTCTAATAATTTCATGGGGGGGGGTAGGAGGAGGTTATCAGAGGAATAAAGTCTAAAAAGTGTCCAGGGTGAAGGGAAACAATAATGTAAAAATGGTCGAGAAACACGATTCAGCTATAGGAACATAAAACCCAAATTCTTTTTTTCATATTCTGTTTTTGTTACATTCCTTAGAGCCTCAGAATTGACTACTTTAAAAAAATTATATACACACATATATATATGTACTCATGTTCCTTTGTGTCAGGAAACTCTTCAGTAATTTGCTTCTATATTGAAATTTCTATACCAAAAAGGATAATATTTTCTAAATTTAACTTTTATTTTAGGTTCAAGGGTACATGTGCAGGTTTGTTATATAGGCAAATTGTGTTTCATGGAGGTTGGTATACAGATTATTTCATCACCCAGGTAATAATCATAGTACTTGATAGAGACTATTTTAATCCTCTCCCTCCTCCCACTTTCTACCCTCGAATAGGCACCTGTGTCCATTGTTCCCTACTTTGTGTCCATGTGTATTCAATGTTTAGCTCCTACTTATAAGTAAGAACATGCAGTATTTAGTTTTCTGTTCCTGAGTTAGTTTCCTTAGGATTATGGCCTCCAGCTCTAAAAAGGACAATGTTTTATAAAGTCCTGGATCTTTTTCCAAGCATTCTGTTGCTTCCTGTTTTGAAATATAAGTGTCTGAATTGTTGATGAAGTGTGAACTGATAGCTATTAACGTTAGTCCCAAGATTTTAAACTCACAGTTTGTTTTTTGTATTTGACTCTGGAATCGCTCACATTATCATGATTCCTATTATAAAGCACAGGATAGGGCTCAAAAGTACGTAATGATTCTTTATTACCTGAGTTCATTATGATATTAAGAGCAACATTTTTTGAGCAATGTTTCTTAAATTCTGCTGTTTTACATGACTTATTTAGTATTTATTATTCTTTCTATATTTTTATGGTCTGGCTTGCTATATTAATTGCAAAAAAAAAAAAAGAAACACGCACACACACACACACACACACACAAACAGACAACACATAGAGTGTCATTTATCTCATGTAACAAGTGTCACAAGTTGAGCAGGCCAGGAGTAGTAAGGCTGTGCAATGCTGCTGCCAGAGGTCCATCCTGCTTAGCAGGTAGATTGTTGTCTTCATGCCTGCACTTTACAGTCTCAAATGGCTGCTAATTCTCAATCAAATTCAGGCAACACAAATGAGGAAAGACCAAGTGGCAACAGATAAAGTCTGTCCAATTTATAGGAAAAACAAAAGCTCTACTGGAAACCCCACCCAAAAGACTTCCATTTATTTTTCCCTAGCCAGAACTGTGACACATGACCACTCCCACTGGAAGTAGTTCAGGAGAGGAGGGCTCGAGATGGGGGTGTCAGCAGCTACCCAACCGCACCTGCCACATTTGTTCTTGTATATCAATCACATATCTCTGGTCATGTTTTGGCCCCTCAGCCTTTTCCAAAACCCCTAATTAAGAGTACCAGAGCCTTCATTTATACTCTGAATCATTATTGCAATGCCATAAGCACTGAGGACACAGCAGTGCCCCAAACAGACAAAATCTCCCCTCCTGGGCTTACAATGCCCTAAGTGTTTTCTTCATGACACTACATTAAATTTGTTTACCTGTGTATTATCAGTCTTCCCTACTAGATTATAAGCTCCAAAAGGGCAGGGAATTTGTATTATTCACCTCTGTATCCAGATGCCTACAAAAGTTCCTGGCATACCAAAGACACTCCAGAAAATGCATATCGAATAAATACATTAATAAACAAGGAAATTGAGACTTGGGGAATTTAAGGATCTCTACAGAAAGTCATACAGTTAATAAAGCAGTAAAGCTAATATTTTAAGAATTTCTATCACCAAAAAAGGAACATTGTCTCTTAAAATTCTCTACCATATTCTCCCTGTCTCAGTCAGTGGTTCTAAGGCTACTATCACTGGTGTGCTGACTGGTACCAACACAGAAGAGCCAGTTCTGAGCATCAATGTCCAACATGGCTTTTAGTCACATTATATTGGTAGCTTGAAACAGGCCATGGTGGGAGTATTTACGTTATGAGAATTAGCAGATGCTACAAATGAGAGTTCTGTTCTGCTGCCCCAGGGGGCTGACTGTGTTAAACATTTACTAGCGCAACACTGGATGTTTCACATCTCACTTCCTTGTATATATTAATGCTGAAAGCATTCCCTGTGCTTTCCAGTGTCCCCCCTTGATATGGTTTGGCTGTGTACCCATTCAAACCCAATCTTGAATTGTAGCTCCCACAATTTCCATGTTGTTGTTGGAGGGAGCCAGTGGAAGGTTATTAAATCATAGGGGCGGGTCTTTCCCAGGCTGTTCTCATGACAGTAAGTCTCACAAGATCTGATGGTTTTATAAAAAGGAGTTCCCCTGCACAAGTTCTTCCTTCCCTGTAGCCGTGTAAAATATGACTTGTCCCTCCTTGCCTTCTGCCATGATTGTGAGGCCTCCCCAACCATATGGAACTGTGAATCAATTAAACCTCTTTCCTTTATAACTACCCAGTCTCAGAGTGAGAACAGACTACTACAGCCCTCCCTAGAAGCAGTCCTTATTTTGCTGCTCCCGTAGTACTCACTGAGTTTTCAGCATGGTGCCCTCCTGTTGCTTGCTTTCTTTACCCTCCAAATCTCTAAATCTTTGAACAAGTATCACAGCCCAACAGGGAATGGCGCAAAAACTGTAACTAAAAACTGTGACTATCCAGCTAGCAAAGTGGGCAAAGGCACGGGAGTGTAGGTGGGGAAAAGAACAACAGAATCGATAACCAGCTCTGTGTCTGAAAACGACCAGGGGCAGAACCTTTGTTGAATAACAGCGTTTGGCTGGCAGCCTTGAGCTTCCTCTGTGGAGGCATAAATCTTGTTATTTTTATATGAGGACAGGTAGTACTAGACTGACTCTACTTGCCATTCCCCAGGGCACTTTCAGTGGAACTTGCACTCTAAAATAGTGAATAATTGAGTAACAATTATATATGTATCCCATAAAACAATTTCATAAAGTGTCCTCTTCCACGCCAATATTTAACACAAGCTATATGTTTACTTTATTTTGTTTTCTTCTTGTTTTACAGAGCATATCTTTGATCAAGGAATATAAGTTATAATTCCTCTTCCTGCCATAAAGTTTTTCAAAATTGCTAATATTAGGATTTTCAGGTATTCATAGGTTTTTTGTTGTTGTTGTTGTTTTTTTCAGTTTATTATACAACCTCCTCCTCCCATCTGTTCTCTCATTGTTCAGGTTAGATTGTCCCAGAGGACTCCCATATATGTAGGGTAGCCTAAGGGGAAGAGTGGTGAGAAAGCAATAATACCACCTTGTAGCAGAATTTGTCTAAGGTCCTGACATTATGGTGGCAGTCCGACACGACTGTAATAGTGTGTATGAGGTGGAGGAATAGTGACAAGGGAAGACAGGAATTAGAACTAATGTAATATACAAAGTATTTGCTATGTTTCTGGTGATGTATATTTCTTAGCTCAGTCAATCCTCATGGTAGATAGTATCATTTGTATTATTATCCCAGTTTTTAGATAAAGGAATTAAAGTTCAAGATCAATTAAAATTTTCCCAAAGTCACACAGCTAGAAAGTTGCAAAACTGGAATTCATATGCAGCACATGAAACTTCATGTGTTTTCTACTACACAATGCTGCCCCAACCAAGTCAGCACTCTGGCTGCCCTTCACTCTATTATGACCTAAAAAAGAGGTTACTACCAAAATATTGCTCACTAGATTTCCCTGGGAAAGCTAATTTGTAAAGAAATCTACCAAGAAAAACGTGACTTCTTCTATAGCCAACTCAGGGATCTCTTGCAGTGGCTATTATCTGCAAGAATCATAAAACGTCAACCATAAGTGTCAGAGTCAGAATTAAAACCCAAGTTTGTCTGATTCCAGACTCTGTCTGATGTTTTCACCCATCATATTTCTTCCATTAATGAAAAAAAATAAAATATATCTATTACACAAAAATAGAAAACCCATTAACTACATGTCTTTATTAGAGTTGTGCATGTGACTTTAAGCAGCTATAATTCTCATGACAGAGATGCATATAGAAAAAATCTCAGGTCCAAATATGTACCAAACCACCTGAGAAATCTTGCCACCAGATAATTTTAATATATTAGCACTAACTCCTTTCTTACAAGTAAAAGAAAGGGAAAGTAAGCAAAACTTTTGCATTCTGAAACAAGCAACTACAATAACAGAAACCTCATGGTCTCCCCACAGTGACACAATCAGCTTTTCTCAGGGTCACCTGGTGTGTCCCCCTTTGTGATTCAGTTGCATGACATCCCCTGCACAGCTAAGTTGCCTAAGTATTTTCCTAATCCAGTGCCTTCTGTTTGGAATTATTTCCTTGACTTACAGCTCTGCTTTTCTTTAATGTGTCCTCCTATAAAACCACACCTGAAATTTCTTTGACATTCCCATTTTATCCTAGACTACAGGAATGCCAGCAAAGACTCTAAGATATGGTGCCAGAGAATATCCTTTCTTCCTCTCAAAAATTAGGCAACATTTTCCTTTTGTGGGGGAACTACAGATGCTGCCAATTGTTCCTCCTAATTACCAGGCACAAAATGTCTATTCACCAACTTCCCATCTCAAATGAACCTTCGTAGGAGTCTTGACTTCTAGTTTCTAAAGTAAGCCTATAGGAGTTAGGGAGGTATGTAGCTACAGGAAAGGAATTCACAGATCAGTCCTTTCTCTGGCTAGTTCAACTCAGCCAATCTTTCTCAACAATTAAAAGAACATGCAATATTCACAAACAGTCAAGAACAATACATGATAATCAGGCATAATATGTTTATATAAATCATTACTAGTAACTAAGAGCATTTTTGGTTTTGAAGCAATCTAGGTTTGAATTTCAGCTCTGAAATTGAGAAAAGTACCTTAATCTTTTCTGAAAGCCTCAGTTTTATCATCTGTAAAATGGAAACGGTAATGGTTCCTAGCTCATGAAACTATAATGCAAATTAAATAAAAGGATACTTTTTAAAGTGTTTAGCACAAAACCAGCATAGTTTTCAAAAAATATATTAACCATTGTTTGTTTTTATATAGCAACTTTACATATCCTTTCTTGGCATATTACTGTTTCCAGCAAGCATCTGTGACCTAGATAGATGAAACCATAGCTAACCATTCTGAGTATATCCCAGACTGAAGAGTAGCCTTCTACAATGGACTTTGGCCATCTTTGAAGGTTCTGACCTTAATCATCAGACTTCTAGACCATGGAATTTCCTTGCCAGCTTTTTCCAAAGGAAAGCGGCCGTGGCTCTAACAAAATAATGAGCTATTTTCTGAGCCTAGTATCCTAACACCTTTGGGTACTTGTCTTCTTGACACAGAAGTTAGTTTTTACCCTCATGATGTTCTAGAACCTTCTATATTTACTACCTCTAATCACTGTACCTATCTCACAATACCTTCTCCACAATCCCAATTTACAATGTGATTTTCTACATATGGGCACTTGGAGAAAAAAGCAAGAGAAAGCTAACATTTATAAAGTTGTAGGCAGTTTTCTACAAGTTTATTTGATCCCACTTCATACAAATCTTAAGAATAATGAAAAAATTCATTGCCTTGCCTCATACTCTCACTGCTGACAACAAATCAAATATTCTGAAATTCCCTGAAATTTTTTGCAGGGAGTTTTGGAAGTCTCTTGAGATACCTTCTCAGTCAAGAGCTGGATTTTTACTTTTGATTTGGCTTGTATTTTAATATATATTGTATTATCCTCTAAGAACTCTGTGATTTATAATAGAAGATATGAAAAGTGTGGCCAATAAAATTAGAGCTCAAAATATAGAAAAAATAATGATTTTAAAACTATAATCTTTTAATTTTTTTCTAAATTTGGCAGCCATAGCAGTAAGAATTTTTAGGGGTTTATATAATTTTAACTACCTGATAAAATTTAAAAGGAAATATAGCTATAACAGAAATGTAATGCAGCTATTAAAGAGATTTACCTTAAAGTGGTCTTAGAAGAAAGAACACAAAGTCTTCTGAAAAATAAGTGGAACAGGAAAGCAATATACAAGCAAGCAAATAAAGTGGAAGTTGAGAGAAGTAGGATCAAGATGGAGACAAGTTCTGACATCAAGTTCAGAGAAGATTTTTGAGACCCTCCCAAAGTTTGTGACTTGTGAACATTAGATGAAGTGTAGGGAAATCAGACAATGGCTATGATAAGGCCATTCAGTCATTCATTCATTCAACAAATGTGTATTGTTGCTTATTATGTATGCTTATTATTTGCCAAGGACTGCTCTTGGCAATAAAATATAGCAATGAATAAACAGGCAAAGATGCTGTTCTCATGGAAACTTGCATTCTATTGAGGCTAAAAACATGGAGGATGGGTACATAGAAACAATAAGCAAGTAAACAAATATTAACATATTTATTACAGTGGTAAGTGCCATAAAGAAAAATTTAAAATTTGATGTCATAGAGTAGAGTCTATTTTGACTGAGTGGTGAGGAAAAGCTTTCCTGAGGGGTTGATATCTGAGCTGAGATCTATATAATACAAAAGAGACAACCATGGGAATATAAGATAGAAATAACCACACTTAACATGATCTGGAAAATAAAAGCCAAGTTTAAGATTTTCGGGAGATGAAAAGTGTAAAAAGTAACATAGCAGATTTGAAGAAGGACCAATAAGAAATTGTAACAATAAATAAAACTGAAATACATAATCTAATGGGTAGGTTTGACAACATGTAGACAAAGCCGAAGAAGAAATTATCAAATTTGTAAAATATATCAGGAGAACATATCTAGAATAAAACACAGGGAGACAAAAGAATGGAAAACAGAGGTGTAGGGAGATAAGATGCAAAAAGATAAGTAGGTACTCATCATCAATAACAATATTGAATATAAACAGTTTAAATTTTCCCAATTAAAAGATTTAAACAGGCTGAATGGATAAAAACGTAAGACCCAACTATATTTTGCCTACAAAAGCTCACTCACCCGCAACAACACACATAGACTGAAAGTGAAAGGATAGGAAAAGATATTCCATACAAATGGAAAACAAAAGTGAGCAGGAGTAACTATACTTATATTAGATCAAATAGACTTCAAGTCAAAAAATATAAAAAGGAACAAAGGTCATTGTATAATGATAAAGGGATTAATTCAGTAAGAGGCATATACATATATGTAAATGTATATGCACCCAACATTGAACAGCCAGATATATAAAGTAAGCATCAGTAGAACTAAAGGGAGAGATAGACCCTAGTACAATAATAGTTGGGGACTCAACACTCCACTCTCATCATTGGACAGAGTATCCAGAGAGAAAATCAATGAAGAGATATCAGACATAAAGTACAGAACAAAATCAAATGGACTTAACAGACATTTATAAAACATGTCAACCAACAGCTGAAGAATATACATTCTTCTCCCTAGCACATGGAACATTCTCCAGGATAAACCATATGTTAGGACATAAAACAAGTCTCACAAATTTTTAAAAATTAAAATCATAAGTATCTTTCAGATCACAATGGAATAAAACTATGAATCAATAACAAGAGGAACTGTGAAAACTGTACAAACACATGGAAGTGAAACAATGTGCTCTGAGTCACCAATGGTAAATAAAGAAATTAAGAAGAAAATTTTAAAATTTCTTGAAACAAATGAAAACAGAAACACTGCATACCAAAACCTATTAAATATAGTAAAAGCATTACTAAGACAGAAGTTTATAGCAATGAATACCTTTCTAATAAAAATTAGAAAGATTTTAAATAAACAATCTGACAATGCACCTCAAGGATCTAGAAAAGCAAGAACAAATTAAATGCAAAATTAGTAGAAAGAAAGAAAGAAAATTAAAGCAGAAATAAACAAAATAGAGAATAAAAAGCAAATTTAAAAAGTTGTTTGAAAAGATAAACAAAATCAACATGGCAATAGACTAAAACGAGACAGAAGATTCAAATGCATAAAATTATAAATGAAAAAGGAGACACATTAATATCACAAAATGCAAAGGATCATTAGAGATTATTATGAACAACTATACACCAAAAAATAGGAAAACCTAGAGAAAACAGATAAATTTCTTCACACATATCATCTAACAAGGTTGAACCAGGAAGAAATAGAAAACCTAACAGATCAATAATGAGTAATGAGATCGAATCAGTAATAAGTCTCCCAAAATAAACAAACAAAAAAGTCCAGGACTGCATAACTTCACTGCTAAATTCTATCAAACTTTTAAGAAAGTAACACCCACTTTTCTCAAACCATTCCAAAAAAATAAATTGAAGGAGGAAATTCTTCCTAACTCATTCTTCAAGGCCAGCATTTCCCTTATACCAAAACCACACAAGGACACAAAAACAACAAGAAAAACTACAGATGAATATTCTTGACGAACATAGATGCAAAAACCTTAACAAAATACTACTAAATGGAATCCAACAGTACATCAAAATGATTATACACCATGATCAAGTGAATTTAGGACATGGATTCAAGGATGGTTCAATATATGCTAATAAGTAAATATATGATACATCATATCAACAGAATGAAGGGTAGAAATCATAGGATCATCTCAATAGAAGCAGAAAACAGATCTGATAAACATTGTATACCTCATCATGATAAAAACTCTCAACAAATTAGGTATTAAAGGAATATGCCGGATGCATAAAAGGGGGCAGAGCAAGATGGCCGAATAGGAACAGCTCCAGTCTCCAACTCCCAGCGCGAGCCACACAGAAGACCGGTGATTTCTGCATTTTCAACTGAGGTACTGGGGTCATCTCACTAGGGAGTGCCAGACAATCGGTGCTGGTCAGCTGCTGCAGCCCAACCAGCGAGAGCTGAAGCAGGGCGAGGCATCGCCTCACCTGGGAAGCACAAGGGGGAAGGGAATCCCTTTTCCTAGCCAGGGGAACTGAGACACACAACACCTGGAAAATCGGGTAACTCCCACCCCAATATTGCGCTTTAAGCAAACGGGCACACCAGAAGAATATATCCCACACCTGGCCGGGAGGGTCCCAAGCCCACGGAGCCTCCCTCATTGCTAACACAGCAGTCTGCGATCTAACCACAAGGCAGCAGCGAGGCTGGGGGAGGGGCGCCCAACATTGCTGAGGCTTAAGTAGGTAAACAAAGCTGCTGGGAAGCTCGAACTGGGTGGAGCTCACAGCAGCACAATGAAACCTGCCTGTCTCTGTAGACTCCACCTCTGGGGACAGGGCACAGCTAAAAACAACAACAACAACAACAACAAAAAGGCAGCAGAACCTCTGCAGACGCAAACGACTCTGTCTGACAGCTTTGAAGAGAGCAGTGGATCTCCCAACATGGAGGTTGAGATCTGAGAACAGACAGACTCCTGCTCAAGTGGGTCCCTGACCCCTGAGTAGCCTAACTGGGAGACATCCCCCACTAGGGGCAGTCTGACACCCCACACCTCACAGGGTGGAGTACACCCCTGAGAGGAAGCTTCCAAAGTAAGAATCAGACAGGTACACTCGCTGTTCAGCAATATTCTATCTTCTGCAACCTCTGCTGCTGATACCCAGGCAAACAGGGTCTGGAGTGGACCTCAAGCAATCTCCAACAGACCTACAGCTGAGGGTCCTGACTGTCAGAAGGAAAACTATCAAACAGGAAGGACACCTATACCAAAACCCCATCAGTACGTCACCATCATCAAAGACCAGAGACAGATAAAACCACAAAGATGGGGAAAAAGCAGGGCAGAAAAGCTGGAAATTCAAAAAATAAGAGCGCATCTCCCCCTGCAAAGGAGCGCAGCCCATCGCCAGCAACGGATCAAAGCTGGTCAGAGAATGACTTTGACGAGATGAGAGAAGAAGGCTTCAGTCCATCAAACTTCTCAGAGCTAAAGGAGGAATTACGTACCCAGAGCAAAGAAACTAAAAATCTTGAAAAAAGAGTGGAAGAATTGACAGCTAGACTAATTAATGCAGAGAAGGTCATAAACGAAATGAGAGAGATGAAAACCATGACACGAGAAATACGTGACAAATGCACAAGCTTCAGTAACCGACTTGATCAACTGGAAGAAAGAGTATCAGCGATTGAGGATCAAATGAATGAAATGAAGTGAGAAGAGAAACCAAAAGAAAAAAGAAGAAAAAGAAAGGAACAAAGCCTACAAGAAGTATGGGATTACGTAAAAAGACCAAATCTACGTCTGATTGGGGTGCCTGAAAGTGAGGGGGAAAATGGAACCAAGTTGGAAAACACTCTTCAGGATATCATCCAGGAGAACTTCCCCAACCTAGTAGGGAAGGCCAACATTCAAATTCAGGAAATACAGAGAACGCCACAAAGATACTCCTCCAGAAGAGCAACTCCAAGACACATCATTGCCAGATTCACCAAAGTTGAAATGAAGGAAAATATCTTAAGGGCAGCCAGAGAGAAAGGTCAGGTTACCCACAAAGGGAAGCCCATCAGACTAACAGCAGATCTCTCAGCAGAAACCCTACAAGCCAGAAGAGAGTGGGGGCCAATATTCAACGTTCTTAAAGAAAAGAATTTTAAACCCAGAATTTCATATCCAGCCAAACTAAGTTTCATAAGTGAAGGAGAAATAAAATCCTTTACAGATAAGCAAATGCTTAGAGATTTTGTCACCAACAGGCCTGCCTTACAAGAGACCCTGAAGGAAGCACTAAACATGGAAAGGAACAACCGGTACCAGCCATTGCAGAAACATGCCAAAATGTAAAGACCATCGAGGCTAGGAAGAAACTGCATCAACTAATGAGCAAAATAACCAGTTAATATCATAATGGCAGGATCAAGTTCACACATAACAATATGAACCTTAAATGTTAATGGACTAAATGTTCCAATTAAAAGATACAGACTGGCAAACTGGATAAAGAGTCAAGACCCATCAGTCTGCTGTATTCAGGAGACCCATCTCACATGCAGAGACATACATAGGCTCAAAATAAAGGGATGGAGGAAGATCTACCAAGCAAATGGAGAACAAAAAAAAGCAGGGGTTGCAATCCTAGTCTCTGATAAAACAGACTCTAAACCAACAAATATCAAAAGAGACAAAGAAGGCCATTACATAATGGTAAAGGGATCAATTCAACAGGAAGAGCTAACTATCCTAAATATATATGCACCCAATACAGGAGCACCCAGATTCATAAAGCAAGTCCTTAGAGACTTACAAAGAGACTTAGACTCCCACACAATAATAATGGGAGACTTCAACACTCCACTGTCTACATTAGACAGATCAACGAGACAGAAAGTTCACAAGGATATCCAGGAATTGAACTCATCTCTGCACCAAGCGGACCTAATAGACATCTATAGAACTCTCCACCCCAAATCAACAGAATATACATTCTTCTCAGCACCACATCGCACTTATTCCAAAATTGACCACATAATTGGAAGTAAAGCACTCCTCAGCAATTGTAAAAGAACAGAAATTATAACAAACTGTCTCTCAGACCACAGTGCAATCAAACTAGAACTCAGGACTAAGAAACTCAATCAAAACCACTCAACTACATGGAAACTGAACAACCTGCTCCTGAATGACTACTGGGTACATAACGAAATGAAAGCAGAAATAAAGATGTTCTTTGAAACCAATGAGAACAACAATACAACATACCAGAATCTCTGGGACACATTTAAAGCAGTGTGTAGAGGGAAATTTATAGCACTAAATGCCCACAAGAGAAAGCTGGAAAGATCTAAAATTGACACTCTAACATCACAATTAAAAGAACTAGAGAGGCAAGAGCAAACACATTCAAAAGCTAGCACAAGGCAAGAAATAACTAAGATCAGAGCAGAACTGAAGGAGATAGAGACACAAAAAACCCTCCAAAAAATCAATGAATCCAGGAGTTGGTTTTTTGAAAAGATCAACAAAATTGACAGACTGCTAGCAAGACTAATAAAGAAGAAGAGAGGGAGGAATCAAATAGATGCAATAAAAAATGATAAAGGGGATATCACCACCGACCCCACAGAAATACAAACTACCATCAGAGAATACTATAAACACCTCTACGCAAATCAACTAGAAAATCTAGAAGAAATGGATAATTTCCTGGACACTTACACTCTCCCAAGACTAAACCAGGAAGAAGTTGAATCCCTGAATAGACCAATAGCAGGCTCTGAAATTGAGGCAAGAATCAATAGCCTACCCACCAAAAAAAGTCCAGGACCAGATGGATTCACAGCTGAATTCTACCAGAGGTACAAGGCGGAGCTGGTACCATTCCTTCTGAAACTATTCCAATCAATGGAAAAAGAGGGAATCCTCCCTAACTCATTTTATGAGGCCAACATCATCCTGATACCAAAGCCTGGCAGAGACACAACAAAAAAAGAGAATTTTAGACCAATATCCCTGATGAACATCGATGCAAAAATCCTCAATAAAATACTGGCAAACCGGATTCAGCAGCACATCAAAAAGCTTATCCACCATGATCAAGTGGGCTTCATCCCTGGGATGCAAGGCTGGTTCAACATTCGCAAATCAATAAACATAATCCAGCATATAAACAGAACCAAAGAGAAGAACCACATGATTATCTCAATAGATGCAGAAAAGGCTTTTGACAAAATTCAACAGCCCTTCATGCTAAAAACGCTCAATAAATTCGGTATTGATGGGACGTACCTCAAAATAATAAGAGCTATTTATGACAAACCCACAGCTACTATCATACTGAATGGGCAAAAACTGGAAAAATTCCCTTTGAAAACTGGCACAAGACAGGGATGCCCTCTCTCACCACTCCTATTCAACATAGTGTTGGAAGTTCTGGCTAGGGCAATCAGGCAAGAGAAAGAAATCAAGGGTATCCAGTTAGGAAAAGAAGAAGTCAAATTGTCCCTGTTTGCAGATGACATGATTGTATATTTAGAAAACCCCATTGTCTCAGCCCAAAATCTCCTTAAGCTGATAAGCAACTTCAGCAAAGGCTCAGGATACAAAATTAATGTGCAAAAATCACAAGCATTCTTATACACCAGTAACAGACAAACAGAGAGCCAAATCATGAATGAACTTCCATTCACAATTGCTTCAAAGAGAATAAAATACCTAGGAATCCAACTTACAAGGGATGTAAAGGACCTCTTCAAGGAGAACTAAAAACCACTGCTCAGTGAAATCAAAGAGGACACTAACAAATGGAAGAACATACCATGCTCATGGATAGGAATAATCAATATTGTGAAAATGGCCATACTGCCCAAGGTTATTTATAGATTCAATGCCATCCCCATCAAGCTACCAATCAGTTTCTTCACAGAATTGGAAAAAACTGCTTTAAAGTTCATATGGAACCAAAAAAGAGCCCGCATTGCCAAGACAATCCTAAGTCAAAAGGACAAAGCTGGAGGCGTCACGCTACCTGACTTCAAACTATACTACAAGGCTACAGTAACCAACACAGCATGGTACTGGTACCAAAACAGAGATATAGACCAATGGAACAGAACAGAGTACTCAGAAATAATACCACACATCTACAGCCATCTGATCTTTGACAAACCTGAGAGAAACAAGAAATGGGGAAAGGATTCCCTATTTAATAAATGGTGCTGGGAAAATTGGCTAGCCGGAAGTAGAAAGCTGAAACTGGATCCTTTCCTTACACCTTATACGAAGATTAATTCAAGGTGGATTAGAGACTTAAACGTTAGACCTAATACCATAAAAACCCTAGAAGAAAATCTAGGTAGTACCATTCAGGACATAGGCATGGGCAAGGACTTCATGTCTAAAACACCAAAAGCAATGGCAGCAAAAGCCAAAATTGACAAATGGGATCTCATCAAACTAAAGAGCTTCTGCACAGAAAAAGAAACTACCACCAGAGTGAACAGGCAACCTACAAAATGGGAGAAAATTTTTGCAATCTACTCATCTGACAAAGGGCTAATATCCAGAATCTACAAACAACTCAAACAAATATACAAGAAAAAAACAAACAACCCCATCAAAACGTGGGCAAAGGATATGAACAGACATTTCTCAAAAGAAGACATTCATACAGCCAACAGACACATGGAAAAATGCTCATCATCACTCGCCATCAGAGAAATGCAAATCAAAACCACAATGAGATACCATCTCACACCAGTTAGAATGGCAATCATTAAAAAGTCAGGAAACAACAGGTGTTGGAGAGGATGTGGAGAAATAGGAACACTTTTACACTGTTGGTGGGATTGTAAACTAGTTCAACCTTTATGGAAAACAGTATGGCAATTCCTCAAGGATCTAGAACTAGATGTACCATATGACCCAGCCATCCCACTACTGGGTATATACCCAAAGGATTATAAATTATTCTACTACAAAGACACATGCACACGTATGTTTACTGCAGCACTATTCACAATAGCAAAGACTTGGAATCAACCCAAATGTCCATCTGTGACATACTGGATTAAGAAAATGTGGCACATCTACACCATGGAATACCATGCAGCCATAAAAAAGGATGAGTTTGCGTCCTTTGTAGGGACATGGATGCAGCTGGAAACCATCATGCTTAGCAAACTATCACAAGAACAGAAAACCAAACACTGCATGTTCTCACTCATAGGTAGGAACTGAACAATGAAATCACTTGGACTCGGGAAGGGGAACATCACACACTGGGGCCTATCATGGGGAGGGGGGAGGGGGGAGGGATTGCATTGGGAGTTATACATGATATAAATGATGAATTGATGGGTGCTGACGAGTTGATGGGTGCAGCACACCAACATGGCACAAGTATACATATGTAACAAACCTGCACGTTATGCACATGTATCCTAGAACTTAAAGTATAATAAAAAAAAAAAGGAAAAAAAAAAGGAATATGCCTAAACATAGTAAAGGCCATATATGATAAACCAACAGCAAAATCATAGTGAGTAAGGAAAAGTTTTCAGCAGGGAAAAGAATGCTTTTCCTCTGACATCTGGAGCAAGACAAGCAAGATCCATTCTCACACTTCTGTAAAGAACTGCCTGAGACTGAAGACAAGAGGTTTAATTGACTCATGGTTCCACAGACTGTACATGAGGCATGTCTGGAGATGCCTCAGTAAACTTACAATTATGGAAGAAGATGACGGGGAAGCAAGGCACATCTTCACATGGTCAGCAGGAGAGAAAGCGAAGGGGGAAGTGCTGTGCATTTTTAAACAACCAGATCTCATGAGAACTTACTCACTATCACAAGAACAGTATGGGGTAAATCTGCACCCATAATCCAATCACTTCCTATCAGGTCCCTCCCCCAACACTGGAGATTACAATTCAACATGAGATTTGGGTGGGGACACAGAGCCAAACCATGTCAGTACTGGAGTTCCTAAGAGAGTAATTAGGCAAGACAAAGAAATAGCAATGAAATTAAGAAACAGGAAGTCACGTTGTCCCTATTTGCAGATGACATGATCTTATACATTAAAAAAAAACTAAAGATTCCACCAAAAACACCTGTTTGAACTCATTAACAAATTCAATAAAGTTGCAGGATACAAAATCAACCAAACAAAAATTAGTAGTAATTCTATACACTAGTAATAAATAATTCATCAAGAACAAATTCATCCCATTTACAGTAGCTACAAAAGATTTCTAAAGCTAAAAATAAATTTACCCCAAAAGGTGAAAGATTTCCACAATGAAACCTACAAAATACTGCTAAAAGAAATTAAAGAGGACATACACAAAAATGGAAAGACATCTCATGTTCATGGATTGGAAGAATTAATATTGTTAAAGTGATCATATTACACAAAGCAATCTGCAGATTCGAAGCAATCCCTACCAAAATGCCAATGATATTCTTCACAGAAACAGAGAAAGTAATTCTAAAATTCATATAGAACCACAGAAGATCCCCAAGAACCAAAGCAATTCCGAGCAAAAAGAACAAACCTAGAGTCATCAAACTACCTGACTTCAAAATATACCACAAAGCTATAGTAACCAAAACAGCATAGAACTGGTTTAAAAAAGACACTTAGACCAATGGAACAGAATAGAGAACCCAGAAATAAATCCATATATTTACAGTCAACTGATTTTTGACAAAGGTGTCAGGAACATACACTAAAAGGAGAGCCTCTTCAATAAACGGTGCTGGGAAAATTGAATATCCATAAACAGAAGATTGAAACTAGAGTCATATCTCCCATCATAAACAAAAATCAACTCAAGATGAATTAAAGACTTAAATGTAAGACCTGAAACTATAAAACTACTACAAGAAAACATAAGGAAAACACTTCAGGAATTGGTGTGGGCAAAGATTTTATGCCCACACCAAAATCAAAATAGAAAGAATAATTTTTTAAAAAAAGATAATTAAAAAAATACTCAAAACCATGGACAACAAAAGCAAAAATAGACAAGATTATATCAAACTTAAAAGTTTCTGTATATTAAAGGAAACAATCAACTGAGTGAAGAGATAACTTGTAGAAAGGTAGATAATATTTCTAAACCATTCATCCTACAAGTGATTAATATAGAGAATAAACAAGAACCCAACTCAAGAGCAAAAGGAAACCCGAAATAATTTGATGTAAAAATTGGCAAAGAATCTGAATAGACATTTCTCAAATGAAGACACACAAATTGCCAACAAGTATCTGAAAAACAGGCCCAACATAACTAATCATCCAGGAAAATGCAAATCTAAACCACAGTAAGACATATCTCATCCCAGTTGGAAAGGCTCTTGTCCAAAAGTTTGAATTTGTTGTAACAAATACAAACAAATAAAAATAAATAAATGCTGGTGAGGACACAAAGAAAAGAAAACTCATACATTGTAGATGGGAACATAAGTTAGTACAACTATTATGAAAAACAGTATGAAGTTTCCTCAAAAATCTATGAATAGAACTACAATATGATCTAGCAATACCACTGAGTATTTCCAAAGGAAAAGAAATCAGTATATCAAAGAAACATCTGCACCCCCATGTTTACAGCAGTACAATATGTAGTCAACCTAAGTATATGTGTATATATGTGTGACTATTATTTAGTCATAAAAAGAATGAAATCCTGTTATTCGACGCAATATGGATGAACCTGGAGGACATTATGTTAAGTAAAATAAGTCAGGCACAGAAAGATAAATGCCATGTTATCACTCGTGTGAGATACAAATGTTGAGTTCATAGAAGTAGAGCATAGAATAGTGGTTATTAGAGGCTGGGAAGAGTAGGGAAGAGGTGAGGAAAACGTTAGTTAACAAATACAAAATTACAGCTTAGGAGGAGAAAGAAGTTCTAGTGTTCTAGTGTTCTATAGCACCATAGGGTGACTATAGTTAACAATTTATGGTATGTTTTCAAATAGCTGAATTTCAAATAGGTTGTTGAATGTTTCCAACACAAAGAAATGATGAATATTTGAGGTAATGGATATGCTAACTACTCTGATTCAATCATTATTCATTGTATATATGTATAAAAATCTCATTCTCTACCCCATAAATATGTACAATTATTATGTGTTGCTTAAAAATTTTTTTAAAAGATGGAGGTATGTAATGGAAAGTTTTGAATTGTCTAAGAGGACAGAATAAGTACCAAATAAATACTTTTCATAAACCATGCGATAATTTTTTTTAATTTTTAGGGTAGTCAGTTAAAAGAATAGAAAAATGGTTCTCCTTGAAGAGGTCCTTCACATCCTTTGTTAGCTGTATTCCTACATATTTTAATCTCTTTGTAGTAATTGTGAATGGAAGTTCATTCATGATTCGGCTCTCTGCTTGTCTAAGTAGTTGGTATATAGGAATGCTTGTAATTTTTTTGCACATTGATTTTCTATCCTGAGACTTTGCTGAAGTTGCTTATCAGTTTAAGGATCTCTTGGGTTGAGACAATGGGGTTTTCTGGATATAGGATCTTATCATCTGCAAACAGAGACAATTTGATTTCCTTTCTTCATATTTGAAAACCCTTTATTTCTTTCTCTTACCTGATTGCCCTAGCCAGAACTTCCAATACTACGTTGAATAGGAGTGGTGAGAGAAGGCGTGATTGACTTGTGCCAGTTTCCAAAGGAAATGCTTCCAGCTTTTCCCCATTCCATGTGATATTGGCTGTGGGTTTGTCATAAATAGTTCTTATTATTTTGAGATATGTTCCATCAATACCTAGTTTATTGAGTTTTTAACATGAAGGGATGTTGAATTTTATCAAAGACTTGGTCTGCATCTATTGAGATAATCATGGGGTTTTTGTCATTGGTTCTATTTGTGTGATGAATTATATTTATTGATTTGTATATGTTGAACCAGCCTTGCATCCCAGGGATGAAGACACTTGACCATGGTGGATAAGCTTTGTGATGTGCTGTTGAATTCAGTTTGCCAGTATTTTATTGGGGATTTTTGCATCAATATTCATCAGAGATATTGGCCTTAAGTTTCCTTTTTTTGTTGTGTATCTGCCAGGTTTTGGTATCAGAATGATGCTGGCCTCATAAAATGAGTTAGGGAGGAATCTCTCCTTTTGAATTATTTGGAATAGTTTCAGAAGGAATGGTACCAACTCCTCTTTGTACTTCTGGTAGAATTCAGCTGTGAATCCATCTGATCCTGGGCTTTTTTTTTTTTTTTTTTTTTTTTTTTTTTTGGTTGGTAGGTTATTTATTACTGCCTCAATTTGAGAACTTGTTATTGGTCTATTCAAGGATTTGACTTCTTCCTGGTTTAGTCTTGGGAGGGTGTATGTGTCTAGGAATTTATCTATTTCTTCTAGATTTTCTAGTTTATTTGCAAAGAGGTATTTACAGTATTCTCTGATGGTTGTTTCTTTGGGGTTAGTGGTGATATCCCCTTTGTAGTTTTTCATTGTACCTATTTGATTCTTCTCCCTTTTCTTCTTTATTAGTGTAGCTAGCAGTCTATTTCATTAATGTTTTTAAAAAATCAGCTCCTGGATTTATTGATTTTTTTGAAGGATTTTTCATGTCCCTATCTCCTTCAGTTCTGCTCCGATCTTAGTTATTTCCTGTCTTCTCCTAGCTTTTGGATTTGTTTGCTCTTGCTTCTCTAATTCTTTTGGTTGTGATGTTAGGGTGTCAATTTGAGATCTTTCTAGCTTTCTGATGTGGGCACTTAGTACTATAATTTCCCTCTTATCACTGCTTTAGCTGCATCCCAGAAATTCTGGTACATTGTCTCTTTGTTCTCATCGTTTTCAAAGAACATTTTGATTTCTGTCTTAATTTCATTATTTACTCAGGAGTCATTGAGGAGCAGGTTGTTCAATTTCCATGTAGTTGTGTGGTTTTGATTAAGTTTCTTAATCTTGAGTTGTAATTTGATTGCACAGGGGTCTGAGAGACTGTTTGTTATGATTTCAGTTATTCTGCAATTTGCTGAGGAGTGCTTTCCTTCCAATTATTTGATCAATTTTAGAGTAAGTACCATGTGGAACTGAGAAGATTGTATATTCTGTTGTTTGCAGGTGGAGAGTTTTGTAGATATCTATCAGGCCCACTTGATCCAGAGTTGAGTTCAAGTCCTGAATATCCTTGTTAATTTTCTGTCTCAATGATTGGTCTAATATCGACAGTGGGATGTTAAAGTCTCCTACTATTATTGTGTGGGAGTCTAAGTCTCTTTGTAGTTCTCTAAGAACTAGCTTTACAAATCTGGGTCCTCCTATATTGGGTACATATATATTTAGGATAGTTACTCTTGTTGATCCCTTTACCATTATATACTGCCCTTATTTGTCTTTTTTGATTTTTGTTTGTTTTAGGTCTGTTTTGTTAGAAACTAGAATTGCAACCTCTGCTTTCATCTGCTTGCCATTTGCTTGGTAAATCTTCTTCCATCCCTTTATTTTGAGCTTATGTATGTTTTTGCACATGAGATGGGTCTCTTGAACACAGCACACTGATGGGTCTTGACTCTTTATCCAAGTTGTCAGTCTGTGTCTTTTAATTGGGGCATTTAGCCCATTTACATTTAAGGTTAATATTATAATGTGGGAATTTGATAATGTCATCATGATGCTAACTGGTTATTTTGCACACTCACAAGCCACTGCTCAAGGAAATAAAAGAGAAAACAAACAAAAGAAAAACACTTCGTCCTTGTGGATAGGAAGAATCAATATCGTGAAAATGGCCATACTGCCCAAAGCAATTTATAGATTCAATGCTATACCCATCAAACTACTACTGACATTCTTCACAGAATTAGAAAAAACTACTTTAAAATTCGTATGCAAACAAAAAAGAACTCTAATAGCCAAGACAATCCTAAGCAAAAAGAACAAAACTGTAGGCATCATGCTACCTGACTTCAAACTGTACTACAAGGCTACAGTAACCAAAACAGCATGGTACTGGTAACAAAACAGACACTTAGACCAAGGGAACAGAATAGACATCTCAGAAATAAGACCGTAAATCTACAACCATCTGATCTTCAACAAACCTGACAAAACAAGCAATGGGGAAAGTATTCCCTATTTAATAAATGGTTGTAGGAAAATAATGGTGCTAGGAAAACTGGCTAGCCATGTGTGGAAAATTGAAACTGCACCCCTTCCTTACACCTTATACAAAAATTAACTCAAGATGGATTGAAGACTTGAATATAAAACCCAAAACCATAAAAATCCTAGAAGAAAACCTAGGCAATACTATTCAGAAAATAGGCATGGGCAAAGATATTATGATGAAATCACCAAAAGCAATGGCAACAAAAGCAAAAATTGACAAATGGGATATAATTAAAGAGTCTGTGCATAGCAAAAGAAACTATCACCAGAGCAAACAGGCAACCTACAGAATAGAAGAAAATTTTTGCAAACTACCCATCTGACAAAGGTGTAATATTCAGAATTTACAAGGAACTTAAGGCCAGGCGCGGTGGCTCAAGCCTGTAATCCCAGCACTTTGGGAGGCCGAGACGGGCGGATCACGAGGTCAGGAGATCGAGACCATCCTGGCTAACATGGTGAAACCCCGTCTCTACTAAAAATACAAAAACTAGCCAGGCGAGGTGGCGGGCGCCTGTAGTCCCAGCTACTCGGGAGGCTGAGGCAGGACAATGGCGTAAACCCGGGAGGCGGAGCTTGCAGTGAGCTGAGATCTGGCCACTGCACTCCAGACCGGGCGACAGAACGAGACTCCGCCTCAAAAAAAAAAAAAAAAAAAAAGAGGAACTTAAACAAATTTTCAAGAGAAATAAACATCAAAAAGTTGGCAAAGGACATGAATAGACACTTCTCAAAAGAAGACATTTATGTGGCCAAGAAACATATGAAAAAAAAGCTCGACATCACTGATCATTAGAGAAATGTAAATCAAAACCACAATGAGATACCATCTCACAAAAGTCAGAATGGTGATTATTAAAAAGTCAAGAAACAACAGATCCTGGCAAGGCTGCAGATAAATAAGAACACTTTTACACTGTTGGTGGGAATGTAAATTAGTTCAACCACTGTGGAAGACAGTGTGGTGATTCTTCAATGATCTAGAACCAGAAATACCGTTTGACCCAACAATCCCATTACTGGGTATAATACCCAAAGGGACATAAATCATTCTATTATAAAGATATATGCACACATATGTTTATTGTAGCATCATTTACAATAGCAAAGACTTGGAACCAACCTAAAGGCCCATCAATGATGGACTGGATAAAAAAATGTGGAATAGTATGCAGCCATAAAAAGGCATAAGATTATGTCCTTTGCAGGGACATGGATGAAGCGGGAAGTCATCATACTCAGCAGACTAACCCAGGAACAGTAAACCAAACACCGCATGTTCTTACTCATAAGTGGGAGCTGAACAATGAGAATACATGGACACAGGGAAGGGAACAATACACACCAAGGCCTGTTGAGGGGGCAAGGTGGGGAGAGCATCAGAACAAATAGCTAATGCATGCAGGTTTTAAGACCTAGGTGATGGGTTGATAGGTGCAGCAAACCACCATGGCACAGGTTTACCTATGTAACAAACTTGCACATTCTGTACATGTATCCCGGAATCTAAAATAAAATAAGTTTTAAAATAAGAATAGTAAAATGATATAAAACTTCATAAGATTTTTAAAAAATGTGTCATAAAGAGTATCCAATTATTTCAAAAGAAGGCAAGAAAAAAGATAAAAGGAGTACAGAACAAGTAGAACAAATTAAATATACCCAGCAGGCTGGGAAAATTGGCACATGCCTGTAGTCCCAACTACTCAGGAGGCTGAAGTGGGAAGATAGCTTAAGCTCAGGAGTTCAAGACCAGCCTGGGCAAAATAGCAAGACCTCATCTCAAACAAAGAGAAAGAAAGAATGGTCAGATGGATTTTCTTAAATGAAGTATTATATGGTATTTATAAAATATACATCTAAAATGTAAGGATATAAAAAGGTTGAAAGTAGGCAGTGAAAATAGATATATCATGTAAATGTGAATCAAAATATATAATATATATTATATGTTTACATATAATATAGCTATATTCATACGAGAAAAAAATAAAGTTTAAAGCCAAGGCATTATTAGCAATAATTTACAATATATGAGCATGGGGCCCAGGGATCAACATTTTAACAAGCACATTGCTGATTCTTATATACTCTAAAATCTATTTGATAAAGATGTATTGTATTAGGATTAAGGCCTGGAGAACATAAAGAAATAGTCAATCCCTTAAATCAACTGTTGGTGGGAATGTAAAATAGTTTCTCAATCTCAGCATGGACATTTTGGGCCAGGTAATACTTTGCTATGGGGGACTTTCCTGTGCATTACAGAACATTTAGCAGGATCTCTGGCTTCTACTCACTAGATGCCAGCAGTATCACTCCTCAGTTTTCACAACCAAAAATATCTCCAGACATTGCCACATATCCCTGGGACATGGAGGGAGGGCTAAATCTTCCCTGGTTGAAATCCACTGCCTTAAAACAACTTAATTATTAATTGTCACAAATTAGTTTTGATTTTTCAGAAGAGCAAAGCAATCATGTTTGTTATGTAAAATCCATATCCACCCACTCATCAATCTATCCATCTACCCATCCTTTCTGCAATTATTTATTGGGTGCCTACTCTGTGCCAAGCACTGTTATAAGTTTGCAATACATCAATGAAAGGGACAAAAACCCCAACCTCCACACAGATTACTTGGAGATGGAAGGGAGAGAGAGAGAAATCATCTAAATGGAAATCAATGCTTAAACAGTCTGTACAAGAGCCGCATTTGATTTCAATCAGTCTCTCTTTATAATATTTCTAATTTTTTAAAGTTTACTTTCTGAAAAATATTGGCCCTGATTTTGAAATCATTTGAACTCCACTTTTACTGCAAGACTAAAAACACAGAAATTCCAACTCTCTGACCTTATGATCCTGTCCTTCCTACCTCTCAACAAGAGAGGTGAGAGGTGAATGTTGCTGAAATTTGAGGATCTCCATTTTGAAGGTAAGCAAGGCATCCCCTTTATCTCCTGAATCACTTTCATTAGGTACTTGGCTAGAAGAATAAAATTTCCAAGGGTAGCTAGCGATAGTGGTTGGTGAAATGATGTTCACCAACCACTATACCATGTGAAACAGGGTCCTTTGCAGCACTTATATTTTATAGGCATTCAGGGTCAGCCTATCTTTAATTCCAATAAAATCACATATAGAAGGAGAAAGTCAGAACTCAAATTACGTAATTTAACTAAAAAGAGAAAGATAGTTGTATTCCTTAACTTAAATGGGCCCTCAATTTTCAACACAAGAATTTGAACAAAATCACCATTGCATCAAGAATAATATTTTATGATTTTTTTCTGCTTTTCATTTCAAAAAGTCTACCTCCTGAAATTTTAGAATTACAATGGTGAAAGAAGCAGTAACGTATAATTCAACACCCTCTTCTTCACCCACCCCCATATAAGAAACAGCAGAAAACATGATCTCATTCTCATAAAAGTAGTGACAGGGAAAGCATTTAGTCAAGTTTTGGAACTCACTAATTCTATATTAGCTAAGCTTACATCACTTACATAAAACCACAGAACCCACAAGGGGTTTCCATTAGAAAAGCATTGGCTTGTGTCCCATTTTTTTAAAAGGTCAGTGAATGTTGTTTTGAATGTATGGCTCCTAATAAACTGAGCCACTGAAGGCAGCATTGACAACCAAAGAAAATCGTACTATTTTAAAATCAAGGTCAAATTTTAGAGAGGCATTTAATGAGCTTCAAGAATAGAGTATACGTTTCCTTAACATTAAACAGAGAAAATAAAGTATTCATATGACAAGAATAAAGTGGATCTCTAATGTTGCTAATCGAAAGAGCCAGAACAACAATGGGGATGAGGCAGCCAACTGGAATTTCTCATGGCAATTTGAGCAAAGTGGATAGTTCCAAGGAAATCACTAGATTGTGGAGATATTCAGGGATGTTCTTGACCACATTTTTATGGACATTTCCCTGTGTATCACTTTTAAACTTCTAGGCTATTTTCTAACATCTTGCAAAAGAGTTTCAAAAGTTTTAATAGGAGTTTTGATACAAGGCAAACATCACAATTTCACTTTCCCAAGGAGTTTCTTTCCCACAATTGTATTGCACTTTCTAGACCACTTAAGGACATTTTTGATCATGGACATGTTTAAATTTGAAACAGACATTCTCCAAATGTTCAATCAATTTCACAGAAATATTTCTGTTAATGCAAAACTAAATGGTCTCCCTAGGAATGCTTGTCTGTATGTACACATATTTGTGTTACTGCTCATATATGGAAATCATTCTATTGAAGGCAGATGAGTTCACTTGGAAATGAGAAATCATCCAAAAATAAAATGGCTTTCTTCACTTGACATTGTATTAAGCACAAAAATATTTATATACTAACAAAAGATACTGGTAGTATTTGAATTAGACAAGTATCAGACAGAGAATGACAGTACACTAGGATATGTACCATGCTAGATATCAGGCAAGTGTCCGGAACCAAGGACACCATAGCAAGATATGCTTAGACTGGTGTGGATCAAAATCATTAATCATTGGCTATAAAAAGAGAAATCCTTTTAAATTAAAAATATCCAAGAAAAGAAGAGACATCAGGATAAGTAGTAGGCAACAAGTGAAGTGAAGTGAAGTGTCTAAGGAAAAGGGAATTCAGTAATGAGAGGTCCTATTTCCAGAGGAATCTGGTCTGGCAAACAAACCAAATGAGCCACAAGGGAGAGGGAAAGGGTAAGACAGAAATAAACAGAAAACCAAAGGCAAGGAGCCAGGGAAAGGAGACCCCATTCAGGGAGATAGTTTATTGGTTCTGTTTTGTTGCCCAAGGAAGGTAAGCCTACAGAACGTAAAGGAATCTGCAGAGGAAAATAACCTGGAACGGGGCAAAGACAACATGGGGAATAGGAAGTAGAGTGCACTGCTGAAACCAGTCACCCTTGTACACCCTTGGGTACAGATCAGTTGGTTACACTAACAGTTGCAAATTAGAACCATTCAGGTGATCTCATGGCTTTGAAAGCTTTCAGAGACAACTCTCAATTTGGGGTGGATTGAGGGGCAGGTATCTCAGACCAAACCTTAAAATGACAAGAAAATAACATTCAATATCTGTCATGTGCCAAACACTAATAAGAATTTATATATATTATCTCACTTAATTATTCATTCATTCTATCATTACTGACCACCAACTGTCATGTGAGACACTTTCCTAACAATGTGATGATACAAGTGTTATTAATATCCCCAACTCACAGAGGAAAAAAGTGAGACATAGAGTAATGGAGTTACCTGTCCAAGGTCACAGAATGGGTACATTGTTAAGCTAGACAAATTTAATTTTTGTTTGGGAAAAATGGATTCAAATCTTCTCCTCACTATTCAAATGATTTGTGTTTCTGGGAAAGTTCTTTCCATTTTTTTCCTCCTGTGTTTCTCATACTGTAAAAGAGGAAATTGCTTTCGGTATTCTCAGATTTTATTTACGATAACTCTAAAGAATTCTTGAAGGATAAAAGGGGCATTGATGCAATGGAATAGGTGCTATAACTGTGATTTCACATAAATAGTCCAACCATACTTTTTCTCATGACAACATTGCATGAGGCTTTCCCACTTTATATATATATTTTTTCTTATAAAAACAGTATGTGCCTACAAACCTTAGGGATATACAAATACTTAAGATTCTTAACTCTGACACAGAATGTGTTTATGGAAGCTACAGATTCACATGAATGTTAATATCATGAATTTGAAACTGAAAGAAAGTAGTGCCTGTGGAAAATGTAGCATTGGGTATAATTTACATCTTTTTAAGCACATTTCTTAAGTGTCTACTCTTAGCAAAGCACTTTCTTGTAAGCTGCCACATTTATCTGTATCCTTGTAAATGTTTTAGCTACACTTGAGTTTCACTTCCAAACTACAATCACCCAATGCAAAGGGTGAACTTTAAAAAGGCAAAACTCAGAAATGAAAGTAACATGATAAAGATTTGGCCTTCCCCAAATTTTTCCAAAACAAAATTTAGTGTTAAATTCACATGCTAAAAAATCTCTCCAATTTTAGATTGGCTGATGAATAAATGTTTAAGAAGTTTTGTCAATGGCATATATGCACCAAGTACATCCACAGTGTGGCTAAAAAGAAGTAAGGCTAACTGAATTAAACAACATATAAAACTGAGCCTCCAACTATATAGGCATTCCTTGTGTTCACATACCAAAATCCTAGTTTCTATGTGAAATATTTTTCAGAGTATACAAGAATTCTATTGTCCAAAGAATGTTCCCTGAGTATCATTTTAGTCAAGGACATAGTGAAATTCTCAGAACCCAAACTCCCAGTGAGCTCAAAGAAATGCCTTATTTGTATAGCATGACAGAGATTGCTCCAACCTGAGACAAGAATGGATTCCTCAGAGACAGGAGGAGTTCTGAGAGTGTAGCCAAAAGTCTTGAGTGCAAGTTCAAGCTCTGCCACTGTTCCATCATTCAGGCCAATGGTTTTCCAAGTGTAGTTCCTGGACTTACAGCATCAGCGTTACCCAAGAACATAATACAAATGCAAACCCGTGGGATCCCCAACCTACTGACTCAGAAATCCTAGAAGGAGGGCCTAGCCTTCTGGGTTTTAAGAAGGCATCCAGGGGATTCTGATGCACATTCAAGTTTGAGGGTCACTGCTGCAGACAAACTACTCTGGAGCCTCAATATCCTCAGCTCCAAACAGGAATAATAATACCAAATCTCTCTTCTTCAAGGAAATATTCAATAACAAACAGATTTGATAACTTGCAAATTTTTAGATAATGGCAAAGTATTCATCCAGAAAGATAACTCTGAACACTATTTGTGAATTTGAAAAGTAGTCATAATGGTACAGGCTGTTAGATTCCTAACGGAGAATTCTAACTAAGAGCTTATTGAAATGCGAAGTTTTCTATTTGGTCTGCAATGTTTTATATATGATATTTTGTTATAAACTTCACATCAAACACAAACCTCATGATGTTCCCTGGTGATGATCATTAAAACTTTTTCTCACTTTTGTCAGGTCATCTTTTTCTTCAAATGATTGCAGTTTGAAAAATAACTGGGCTCCTGAGGGAAAGAAGAGCTAGAGAAAGAAGACCTGTGACTAAAAGATTAAATAAAAAACTGTTTCAAAGGAACCATAAAATTTCAATAATTTACTTTGTTTTCTGTTGAGAAGACTGAATCACAACTACTTCAGAGACTGAGTTTTCTGACCTAAAGAAAGATATTAGTAATCCTTTCTTCCCAGAAATCCCACGATGATAGCCTATCCAAAACCCTTCAGCAGCAAATAATAATGCTTTTTCTTTCCCCATCATCAAAAGTTATGAAGGCAACAGGTCACTTTCCCCTTAGTATTTTGAACTCAACAATGAAATTACCACCTACCTGACTTTTATCTTTGTTCAAGCTAATTCATGCCAGTTTCTTTGATTTTTCTAATTTTAAATTTCTGTCCATCATTAAAAATCACATATTTATCTTGTTCTTATGATATCACCAGTTTCCACTTCAATGTTTAGAGATTTCTTCAAATACAAATTCCAAAGTTTCTATACAGCAACATTCATATTTCTTCACTTGCTTCCCTAGATTAGAAGAGAGCTTGGCTACAGAGAAGATACTCAGTAATTGTTTATGGAATTGGAATGTCTCATAAACCTCATCAAGGAAGTTTATATCAATTGCCCTTGCAGATTCTAAATAGAGTAATAAACTCAATGTTCTATCAAAGTATAATGGGTTAGATAGTGTCCTCCAAGATTCATATCCACCCTGAACCTCAGAATGTGACTTTATTTGGAAACAGAGTCTTTGCAGATGTTAACTAGTTAAAGTGAGGTCATAACTGGATTAGAGTGGGCCACAATCCAAGGACTGGTATCCTTCTAAGAAGAGAAAATAAAGACATGTCCTTTAAGCCCCAGTTTGTGATATTTTGCTATAGCAGCTTCAGGAAACCAATAAAATAAGCATCACCGTTTCCGGCACTAACTGAACAACTGACAGTGTTGCCATAGATTGCCCGGTGTCCACTAAAGGCCATACTTCAGATATGTTATTCTCTCAAAGACAGATACAAATAAAGACATTTTATTTCAGATCATCCTTGCTCTCAAAGGCTTGTTCATTCAAAATCCAATTCTAATTCCAGCAATAAATAAAAATGTCAGAAAAAGTGAACATATGATAAAGAAAAGGTAGAAGAATACCCAATGATTAAAAATCACATATTGAAGAATATTCTTTTAAGGAAAGTGCTTAATATATAATGTTAAGTGAAAATGACAAAGTAAGACATGTATTTCTTTATGCAGCATACATTGAAGTTTTTTTAATGAGAATATAAAAATGAGATTCTTGAAGAAAACAATAAAGTGTTATTTCTGGAAGATAAACTTAAAGACACCTTACATTTTACTCTTCCTATATTTATTTACTTATTTTCTACAATGAATGAATTACCAGAAAAATGCTACTTACAAAAGGATAAATGAAGACAACATCTTAAATCTTAATACCCATTCATTCAAGAAGCTGAGGATACTTGCAAACTAACACAATAAATAATTTGGTATGTCTCTGACAGGAATTAGGTATCAAAAAATTGTATATGAAAAAACTGAGAATGTTCTAAAATTGTGCAATGATAGATCAGATCAAAATAGCCCCCAGAGTTTTGCTTTCTCTCGCTGATCTTTCTGCTATTGATACATTGATAACGCCTTATGGAGAATACTTGGATAGTCCTTTTTCTTTTTTTGAGACCGAGTTTCGCTTTTGTTGCTCAAGTTGGAGTGCAATGGCATGATGATCTTGGCTCACTGCAACCTCTGCGTTCTGGGTTCAAGCGATTCTCTTGCCTCAGCCTCCTGAGTAACTGAGATTACAGGCATGTGCCACCACGCCCAGCTAGTTTTGTATTTTTAGTAGAGACAGAGTTTCTCCATGTTGGTTAGGCTGGTTGCAAACTCCCGACCTGAGGTGATAGCCTGCCTCGGCCTCTCAGAGTGCTTGGATTACAGGCGTAAGCCACCACGCCTGGCCAGATGGTACTTTTTTAAAAAGAAAAATCATACTGGGCAATTAAATATAATAAAACCATTCCAGACATAGTATCGTGTGAAAAAACTGTTTTAACAGACTTTTCTAAAAACACACATGAAGAGGTCCTGGAATGGAAGCTTTCTTTTTTTTGAGACGGAGTCTCACTCTGTCTCCCAGGCTGGAGTGCAGTGGCACTATCTGGGCTCACTGCAAGCTCTGCCTCCCGGGTTCCCCTCATTCTCCTGCCTCAGCCTCCTGGGTAGCTGGGACTACAGGCACCTGCCCATGCTCTGCTGATTTTTTTGTATTTTTAGTAGAGTCAGGGTTTCATTGTGTTAGCCAGGATGGTCTCGATCTGCTGACCTTGTGATCCACCCGCCTTGCCTCCCAAAGTGCTGGGATTACAGGCGTGAGCCACCATGCCCGGCCAAAACTTTTGATTCCATACTATTGTTTTGCTTGACATTTTAAGAAGAATGCAGAAGTTGTACAACTTATAAAATTTTTAATTTTTAATTTTTTTTAAGTTAAAATAAAGGAAAGGAAAAAAGAGATAAGGAAAGAAACTAAAGTCTCTCTGTAGCAGATCTGACTACATGTTCATAAGAGAACCAAGACTTTTTTTTTTTTTTAAGACAGGGTCTCACTGTGTTGCCCAGGCTGGAGTACCATCTCAGCTTCCTGCAACCTCTACCTCCCAGGCTTGAGTGATACTTTCACCTCAAGGAACTGGGGACACAGGGTGTGCCACCACACTCAGCTAATTTTTTTGGTGGTTTGTTTGTTTTGTAGAGATAGGGGTTTCACCATGTTGTCCAGGCTGATCTCAAACTCCTGGAATCAAAAGCAATCCTCCCACAACAGCCTCCCAAAGTGCTGGGATTGCAGCCGTGAGTCACCATACCTGGCCATTTCTGAAACAATTCATTCTCTATGTGGTCATGCCAGATTTTTTCTTAATAACTAAATAACACAGAAACTCTTTTAATCCAACACATATGAACAAATATTTATAATAGTCCCTTTTTTTACTGTAAATTTCAATTTAATGTATATTCTTATACAAAAGTCCTGGTGAAAATTAGGATCCGTGGCTCTGCACCTAAGCTGGGGAGGAACGGAAAGAGTTCACGATGGGAGGCCTGGGGCCCTGCCTGCTGGACAGCACTATCTCTACTAGCGGTGGCTCCAGCCTTCTGATAAACACTGGCCTGCTGTCACTTCCCTGCAACGCATCCGCCCCTGGATTCTCCCCCTGGGAGTCAAAGTCCATAGCCTGACCTTGGAGGAAGGCCTCTGTATCACCCCAGTACCCTGCACCATGTCATGCGAGCTTCTCACCCTTCCTAACACGTTCACACTAATCCCTACATGCTGCTTCCCCCACCAAGAATGCCCAATTCAAGCAGACCCTGACCTCTCCCTCAGGCAGTCCAACCACCCAGAATGAATAGTCTAGCAGAGTTTTCCAAACATCAGTCATTCACCTCTTTGATGATTTTCACCATAACTACAAAATAGCACCATGATGGGCTGCATGCTGCCTGTGCCACCATTTACTTAATGTTTTCTTTAAATGACTCACTTTTGTGTATAAATAAATTCATTTCAAAAGAATGAAAAAAAGAAAATAGAGTTTCAAATGTTCAAATGCCATGTGAATTTCAAAGAAAAAAAACTGTTCTAAAAAAATTGCATTTTCTAAATTGTACACCAAATTTATTTAAATCATAAAATAGCAAAACACTCTTAAATAAATACTTATTTTAAAAAGTAGTTATAAAGCAGCAAAATGAACTACTCAAAGGCACTTATGCACAATGCGGTTTCAAATCTTTAAGAATACACTTAAAAGTAACAGGTACACAGAGCTTTATTTTGCTTTTCTGTTTTTTATGTATGTTTGAATATTCTCATAGTTTTAAAAGTTTTTAAAAATGTACTTCACAAGGTTAATGCTTCCTATTATCACCAGTAGAGACCAGATGATTGCTATAATTATATATTACTTATTAGTATTTCACTATTGGTATATATTTTATACAAAACATATAATAGTTTCCATTCCTGGAAACCAACTATGCACAAAATGCTTCATAGTCACTGCTTGACATAACAACCTTATGAGGTTAGTGGTTTTAATATTGTCATTATATAGATGAAGAAATAGCAACTCTTAGAAATTAAGTAACTTGTTTGAGATTACAAATTTAGAAAATAGGAAATTAGTGCTTTAAACCCATGTGTATATGACTCCAAAGTCTATGTTATTCATTTCTACACTACTCTGTTTCACAAAAAGTATGGCTTGTTTTGAATGTTCTCTACCATTAAACTCTCTTTCACTGATAATCATAATGTGACCTAGAGTCGGTCATTTATCCTCTAGGTCCACCAATTGTGCCATATTTTTAATGTGGGAAACTTTGATTTTGAATCAGTTGAACCAAAATAATTTGAAATGGTTGGACCAAAGCTCAGATGAGTTTGCAGATCATCTTACGTTAGAGTGTTTATAGAAATTTCTGAAATAAGTACTACACAGATGAAACCAACTCAAATCTGTCAAAATTACTACAAATTATTGAGATCTAAGTAATTATGTTTTATCAAAATTGTTAAGTACAGAATCACTTCATAGAAGAAACAGTCAATTAACACACTACTAAGGTGAAAAATAAATGAAGTTTAAGAATGTTAGTTAGATTTGTTTCTTTAACAAATATGTATTGAGTTAAAATTCAAGACACTGCAGGTATAGAGGAAAAAAAGAGTATTCTTTCTCTGGAAGCTTACCATCCAAAAGCGAGAAAGACTTGAAATGAATTACTCCATTATGTTGCTCAAGCATACCAAAGAAACACCATAGAAAAAGTGGCAACAGAAGGTACCATAGAAGTAGCAGTGGCACCAGGGGTACCATAGAAAAAGTGGCACCAGAATCCTGCTTTGGAAGTCAGGGAGGCATCACAGGACACAGAGAGTTAAATTAAGACACAGAGGGTAAATAAAACCATGTTGCATTTTCAAGGTCAATATTAACAATAGCCAATTTTTACTAAACATTCAAATCTACACATTTTTTGAAACACTGTGGTGATTCCTCAAAAAATTAAACATAGAATTATCATATGATTCAACAATTTCATCTAAGTATATTCCCAGAGGATCTGAAAGCAGCTAAAGAACAAATATTTGTATACCCATGTTCACAGCAGCAATAGCCAAAATGAGAAAACAGCCCAAGGTTCCACAGGTGGGCAGATACCTGTGGATAGACAAAATGTGGTATATATATATACAACTGAATATTATTCAGCCTTAAAAAGGAAGGAAACTCTGACACATGCTATAAGATAAATTAATGTTAGTCATATTTTACTAAGTGAAATAAGTCAGTGGTAAAAGGACAAATATCTGGTTCCACTTACTCTAGGTACTCTAGGTACCCAGAGTAGTCAAACTCAGAGACATATAGTAGATTTGTGGTTGCCATGGAGGGGGAAAATATCGTATTTCAAAGTATTTACAGGAACTTCTAAAATAGGTGTACAAAGGGAATGGGGAGTTAGAGTTGAATGGATACAGAGTTTTAGTTGGAGAAGATGAACAGGTTCTAGAGATGGATGATGCCAATGGTTGCGCAACAATGTGAAAGTACTTAGTACTGTGGACTGTACAAGTAAAAATAATCAAAATGGTAAACTTTATGTTGTGTATATTTTGCCACCATTTAAAAACTGTATACTTTTTTCTAAAACACAGACTTTACACTCATTTTTTTATATTTGAATTACCTTCAGTATAAAATATTGCTCTAGGAGGTAGAAAAAGACTGAAACCTCAATTTAGAGTGGATAAATCAGGAAAAATAATTAATGGGTCAACAACTATTCATTGAATACCTTCTGGATAGATGGACTTCTCATTATTACCATGAATGTTTAAGCATGTTCAATTGGGTATAAAAATGCAATAGGAAAACTGACATTTCTTTCTCAAAAGTTAGGAGTTGCCAAGACAAACGGTTTCTTCGTATTTGAAATAAAATGAGGTCAAAATTCATTGTCAAATGAGAAAGAAAGTGCATTTTTCATTGTTTATGGCCTAAAAACAACTAACAAAAGTGTCACCCTTGGATTAATTACAAGGGATAAAAATTTATGCTCTGGAAAGTAATATTTTCAAAAAGTCAGAGGTGACCAAAAGCAGTATATAATAACCAAAAAATTTAATCATAGCTGATATATTAAAATATTTATGACAGCAATCAGAGTTCACTTAGTTCAAACAAGTTCAGCAGGCACAGAGCACAAAGAAAGAAACAGGAGAGAACAGGTTTTCAAATTCTAAAAGCAAATCTTTGAGTCATTTGTATAATTTAAGTTACCAGTTACTACAGAGTTTACTGTCTGCCCATATTTTTTCTATTCCCACTAGCATAAACAACATTATTTTTCAGTTATAATGAAAGTTGACTCTACTTACTCCTGATGGAAATATCTGAATAATATTTCCAGCTATGTCTAGGATTCTTAGTTTTTTAAGATCACAAAGTTCCTGTGTCAGAAAACAGAAGAGAGAGAGTTTTTTTAATATAATATTTAAAATCATAAGGAAAATCATAAATTTTTTTAAAGCTCCAACATGACGAAGGCGGCCATCTTTCTAATCACTGTACCGACCAATTCTTCAGTACATCTTCCCAAGCAGATCCCCATATCCTGGACTGCCAGATATCTTTGAATTCTTCATTTCCTCTGACCACTCTGGGGCAACGTAACATGGCCACTGTGAGTTACACTACTTCTAGATTCAAATCTCACCTCTGGCAGGTACTATAACTATGGGCAAATTTCTTAATTTCTTTGTACTTCAATTTCTTCATTTGTGAAATGAAAATGCTAATAGAAGCCCTTAAGTCATATGGTTGTTGAATTAATTAAATGAGTTACGAATCTGAAAGTGCTTACTAAAGGCTTACTATGTAGTGAGCACTCAGTAGACATTGTCAATTATTAAAAATAGAAACTTTGAGAAAACAGATGTAATCCTGGAATATTGTCTCTATTAAAAATTCCACCAGGATTTATTAAGCATCTACCTTTTACTTAGCCCTGTGCTAACACAACCCTTTCCTTATAAAAGAAAGAAGATCTGTTACTGCCTCTATCTACATGCCAAATGTGACTGCTTATTACCATAGTAACCACACGGTTGTTATAATGCATCTGGGTTCTGGTATTTCTACTAGCAAGCAAAGGATAAGTAGTAATTCTTTTTAAGTGGAAACGTTAAAAAAAAAAAAAAAAAAAAAACTTAAAAATTGAAAAATAGAGGTATGACTTACTAAACAGTCCCAACCACTTATAGTGATATTTCTAAAATGTCACTCATATACTGATGATCATACCTCTCCCTAGGGAGACGATATGCTTCTTTCGTCATGCCAGTACTCTTCCTCTTCAGTTTTATCACATGTTATCTCAGGTTTCATTCTCTGGAAGCAGATGCTGAGATGGAATTTGGGGTGCTAAATGTTTATTAGGGATCACCCCTGTAAAAGGCAGGGCCAGGAAGCAGGACTGAGCAGACAGGGAAGTTGAGGTGGGATTCAGACACAATAGAATCTTGTTCAGGTGGGTGGGGAGCTCCAGAGGGCTATTGCCCATGCAAATTCTTCTCTATCAGGCAGAAATGACCAAGCCTTTATATCCCTCCCTTGTTAGGTCACAAGATGCAGAATGCTTTAGGAAGAGCATGACCTTGGGCAAGAAAAGAGGCTCTCTGCAGCTGAGGCAGACCCTGAAAGAGCTAACAGCTAGAGGCTGTCTGCAATCCCCTTCCCTACAGCTAGGCAGCAAATCCTTGAAGGGAGTTCTCAAGTCCTACATAATCTTCCATTGCCATGATACTCTCCTTTGTATTGTATTAGCTGCAGAGATTTTCAGACTCCAATGTGTTCCTTCAGTATCTCATGTTATGATATAAGGGTTTCCCACCCTACTTGAAAACACTTCATAGCATTACTTCCATTGCTGTGGACTCTTTCATTTTCATTTGTTCATTTTTGCTGCCATGACTGCCACTATTATTGCTGTTAATATTTGTTGCTGTCTTGTTCTAATCTTTGCATGTGTATACCCCTCACGAGTATTCAATGAAGGTTTAAAAACTCACAAATAGGCAAGGGCAAAGTTGTGTTATGAGAATGAGAAGTGTTATGAAGGGTTAAGGAAACAGTGACATGTGGAAAATCTGGTACAGGAGGTCAGGAAAGGCTTCCTGAAAAAAGTGAAGTTTAAACTGAGATTCTTTGAGTTCTTTGGAACAAATGATGTTCCATTAAGAGCAAACAGTTGTTTGGGATAGAACTACAGGAAGTCTAGTGTGATGGTTAATTTTAGGTGCCAACTTGACTGGATTAAGGAATACCTAGAATGCTAGTAAAGCTTTATTTTGGGTGTCTGTGTGAGGTTGTTTCTAGAGGAGATGGGTGAGTGAGTCAGTAGGAGTAGGAAAGATATATCTTCAGTATTGCTGGGCACCGTCCTGTCAGTTAGTGACTTCGATGAAAAAAAGTGATTTCCTCTCTCTTCTGGAGCTGGGACACTTCTTCTTCTTCCCTTGGACCTCAGAACTCTGGGCTCTCCAGCCTTTAGACTCTAAGATTTACACCAGTACCCCTCCCCTCCAGCCACCACCACAACCTCCCAGTAATCAGGCCTTTGACCTCCAACTGAGAATTACACCGTTGGCTTCCCTGGTTCTGAGGCTTTGAGAGTTGGACTCAGTCACACTACCAGCACTCCAGGGTCTTCAGCTTGCAGATAGCCTGCTATAGGACTTCTCAGTCTCCATAATTATGTGTGCCAATTCCCCTAATAAATCCCGTTATCTATCCTGTTATCTGTCTATCTATCTACCTACCCATGTAAGTATGTTATTAGTTCACTAGTGGTGGCCGTCCAGAAAGGCACACAGCCAACCCACAATTCAAGTAGTTGAATACCATCAACTACTCGCTATCCTCCTGCCCTCTCACTTCTCGCTAGTGCCTCTCATCTGCCATATCCAAGAGGAAACCAGAGGACAAAGGAGTTCACTGCTGCCCACACAGGTCAGTCTCCCAAGCAGAAGGCAGGAAAGAGAGTGAATATGAAGGAAAAAATGAGGAGAGCTAGTACACATTCCAAAGCCAAAATGAACTTGTATTTTGTTCTGTATACATGGTTACCAGATAAAATATATAATGCTCACTTAAATTGAAATATCAAGGCTTGGCACGGTGGCTCATGCCTATAATCCCAGCACTTTGGGATGCCGAGGTGGGCAGATCACGAGGTCAGGAGTTCGAGACCAGCCTGACCAACATAGTGAAGACTCGTCTCTATTAAATTACAAAAATTAGCTGGGCATGGTGGTCCAGCTACTCAGGAGGGTGAGGCAGGAGAATCACTTGAACCTGGGATGCGGAGGTTGCAATGAGCGGAGATCGTGCCACTGCACTCTAGCCTAGGCAACAGAATGAGAGTCTATCTCAAAAAAAAAAAAGAAAAGAAAAGAAAAGAAATACCAGACAAACAATAAATAACGTTTTTTAGTCTATTCCATGAAATATTTGCAACATACTTACAGCAAAAATATTTAATCATTGCTTGTCTGGAATTCAAATTTCAGTGAGCATTCTATATTTGTATTTACTAAATGTGGTAGCCCTAGCTATGTGGGATAATTCAAATTATAGCCTTCCTCTGTCATAGGGATTTGGGAACTGACTACATTTAATCTGAGGGAAAGCAAGTGGTGGCTTATACTCAGATACCCAAATCTAATCTATAACTACCTCCCATCATGTTGAGTTCTTCTCCAACAACAAAGTGGTGTGGTTCCATGTTTTGCTCACCTCTGGCAAAACTCCAATGTTGTTTCTGGCTAGTAAAAATTTCTGAAGCTTCTTCAAGAACTTAATCTCTTCAGGTATGCATATCAGCTGATTGTAGTTAAGTTGAAGTTCAACAAGATTCTTAAGAAAACAAAGTTCTCTAGGGATGCTGACTAGTTGATTATAATTTATACTCATATAAGTAAGACTTTTTAATCTAAAAAAAAACAAACAGCAAAGTATATGAATGAAATTCACAAGAATAACAGAGTCCACTATATAGGCCCAACTTAGCAGAAGCCATGTCTAAGTTTATTTTTTGTAGCTCATCTGAGGTTTCTTCAGTCAAGTGTTTACAACTATTGTGAATCTAAGTATAAAAAGTTTTTGCTGAAATTTAATTTTTAAAGATCTTTTGTAATCAGATGGCTTACGTTAAAAGTATGTTAGGTAATCAAAACTCAGATTTAAGAAAAACAAAATTCTATTTCCTTTCTTTATACATATACATTGGTGATATCCAAGAGAAAGCTAGAGGTCAAGGAGAACATGGACACACCTATTTATACAGATCGATACAGGTACATGTATAAGCATACATAGACATAAATATACCTAGTACCAAATAGATATGAGTACTGCTCAATTGCTGTGAAAGTTCAAAGATGAATCAGCCACAAATTCTGCCCTTTTGGATGTCATGGTTTAGAAGGAGGTATTAAATAGAGCCATAAACTGAGAACAGCAAATACCATTGGCTAAGGAGAAAAAGGTTAAGGAAATTCGATTCTGTAATTGCAGATAAGGTTCCTGAAGCATATTGCAAATTTTTCTAAAGAGTTGACATTTTGAATTTGGCCCTGAATAAAAGAACTTATAAAATAGGGCAATAAGAGAGAATAGTAAGCTAAGAAAATATATTATGAATAAGGAAGCAGAAGGGAATTAACATTACTAAAAACAACTACATGCCTGTGCATTAAATTTAATCATCAACAAAACTCTGTGGTTGGAATTACTACTCTTATTTTAAAAGTGAGGAAAATAAAGC
The DNA here is from genome assembly GCF_007565055.1 of Rhinopithecus roxellana. Lineage (NCBI taxonomy): Eukaryota > Metazoa > Chordata > Mammalia > Primates > Cercopithecidae > Rhinopithecus > Rhinopithecus roxellana. The sequence continues at coordinate 55,015,714 of NC_044557.1, read as the reverse complement.
ATTACAGGCAGTAAATAAATTTCCCAAGTTACTTATCTGGTAGGTAACAATGTCAAAATTCTAATGCAGGTGTGTCTGTTTGAAAAGCTAAGAGTGAAAACATATAATGATCTCAAGGTTGAAGTGTGTTAAGATTGAAGTAATGTAAGAATGAGGGAACTAAATTTTTAGGCCGTTGAAAATGGGAGACTGGAGGTTAGAAAGTCATCAGTGCTAGCAAAGGGAATTTTGAGGATTCTATAGATTTCTCAATACATAGTAGAAGCCATATGAATACATGGGACTGATAGGAAAAACAACAAAAGAAAATGGGCAGAGAGAAAAGAGAGGAAGCCAATAGAAAGATTCTTGAGAAATATAAACAACTGACCATTAAAAATTAAAGGCACCCAGCGAAGTTATGAACAGAGAAGTAGAAGAAGAACCAGATTAGCAAGGAATCTCTGAAGGTGGGAGAGAAGAACATTTCAAAATTGAAGACATGGTCAAAAGTTTAAATGTTAAAGAGAGATAATCCAAACTAACAAACAAAACTAGTAGAACTAACACAGAGTCACAAACTACCAAGTCAATATTTTAAAAATCTATTGGATCTCCATATTATAGCCACAAACAATTGGAAAATAAAAGTTTAAGATTTCCATTTATAGTAATGTATAAAAAACCCTTCATGAAATAGTTAAGAGTACATATAACAAAAGACATGAGGGACCTCTACACTGAAAACTATAAATCATGACTGAGAGAATGTAAAGGGGCTCTAAATAAAAGTAGAGATACATTATATTCAGGAATAGAAAAGAAAAATATTGCTAAGATACCAACTTTTTAATATTGATCTATAGATTCAATAATAGATCCAAATAAAAATTTTGACAGCTTTTTTTGTATAAGACTTGACTCGGGCTGGGTGCTGTGGCTCATGGCTGTAAACCCATAATTTTGGGAGGCGAAGATGGAAGGATTGCTTGAGCCCAGGAGTTTAAGACCAGCCTGGGAAACATAGTGAGACCCCATGTTAAAAAAAAAAAAGACAAATCAATTTCAAAATGTATATGGAAATTCAAAGGGCCTAGAATAGCCAAACTATTATAAAGAATAAAATCAAAAGACTCACATTACCTTATTTCAAAACTTACAATGCATCTGCAGCAATCAAGATCGTATGGTATTGGAGAAATGATAGTGCTATGGTCTGAATATTTGTGTCTCTTCAAAATTCCTATGTTAAAATATAATCTCCAATGTGATGGTATTACGAGACAGGGCCTTTGGGAGATGATTAGGTCATGATGAGGGGGTAAACCTCATAAATGTAATTAATGTCCTCAAAAAAGGCCCCAGAGAGCTCCTTGCCCCTTCTACCATGTGAGGACACAGTGAGAAAGGTGGCACTCTATGAACCAGGAAGTACACTCTCACCAGACATCACATCTGCCAGCACCTTAATCTTCACTTCCCAACTTACAGAACTATGAGAAATAAATTTCCATTTTACTCCTAGAAATTTAAATGAAAATGAAATTAAACATTTTTACAAAAAGATGTATACAATAATGTTTATTGTAACTTAATTCATAATAGCTCTAAACTGGAAATAACCCAAGTGTACATCAATAGGAGAAAAGACGAATAATTTAGGGCATATTCCCGCAATGAAATGCTACTCAGAATAAACAAAAACTGCCAGGCACAGTGGCTCATGCTTGTAGTCCCAACACTGGGAGGCCAAGGCAGGCAGATCACTTGAGGTCCGGAGTTCAAGACCAGCCTAGCTGATATGGTGAAACCCCATCTCTACTAAAAATACAAAAATTAGCTGGGTGTGGTGGCAGACACCTGTAATACCAGCTACTCGGGAGGCTGAGGCAGGAGAATCACTTGAACCTAGGAGGCAGAGGTTGCAGTGAGCTGAGATCGCTTCATTGCACTCCATCCTGGGTGAGTAGGGCCAGACTCTGTCTCAAAAAAATAAATAAACAAACAAACAACAACAACAACAAACCCAATGAACTACTAATAAATGCAACAGTTATGTGAGTCTCAAAAAATATGCTAAGCAAAAGAAGACAGACACAAAAACATATATACTAAATGATTCTACTTATTTAGTTCTAGGAATGGTAAAACTAATTTGTAAAGAAGACAGAAATCAGAATATTGATTGCTTATGAGAGGTAAGAATTCACTGGAAGGGTGCATGAGGAAATTTCTGGGCTGAAGAAAATGTTTTACATGTTATTGGTGTGTGTATGTTTGCCAAAATGCATTGAATAGTTTTATGTAATTTTTATTCAGCAGGAAAAAAAGGTCATTATATTTGACTATGTAAAGGACAGTAACGACTTTTGAAAATGATCTACAGTAGAATGGAGAAGACAGTTTTGGTTACTATAGCCTTGTAGTATAGTTTGAAGTCAGGTAGCATGATGCCTCCAGCTTTGTTCTTTTGGCTTAGGATTGTCTTGGCAATGCAGGCTCTTTTTTGGTTCCATATGAACTTTAAAGTAGTTTTTTCCAATTCTGTGAAGAAAGTCGTTGGTAGCTTAATGGAGATGGCACCAAAACAGAGATACAAACCAATGGAACAGAACAGAGCCCTCAGAAATAATACCACACATCTACAACCATCTGATCTTTGACAAACTTGATAAAAACAAGAAATGGGGAAAGGATTCCCTATTTAATAAATGGTGCTGGGAAAACTGGCTAGCCATATCTAAATAGCTGAAACTGGATCCCTTCCTTACACCTTATACAAAAATTAATTTAAGATGGATTAGAGACTTAAATGTTAGACCTAATACCATAAAAACCCTAGAAGAAAACCTAGGCAATACCATTCAGGACACAGGCATGGGAAAGGACTTCATGTCTAAAACACCAAAAGCAATGGCAACAAAAGCCAGAATTGACAAATGGGATCTAATTAAACTAAAGAGCTTCTGCACAGCAAAAGAAACTACCATCAGAGTGAACAGGTAACCTACAGAATGGGAGAAAATTTTTGCAATCTACTCATCTGACAAAGGGCTAGTATCCAGAACCTACAAAGAACTCAAACAAATTTACAAGAAAAAAACAAACAACCTCATCAAAAAGTGGGCAAAGGATACGAACAGACACTTCTCAAAAGAAGATATTTATGAAGCCAACAGACACATGATAAAAAGCTCATCATCACTCGCCATCAGAGAAATGCAAATCAAAACCATAATGAGATACCATCTCACACCAGTTAGCATGGCAATCATTAAAAAGTCAGGAAACAACAGGTGCTGGAGAGGATGTGGAGAAATAGGAAAACTTTTACACTGTTGGTGGGACTGTAAACTAGTTCAACCATTGTGGAAGACAGTGTGGCAATTCCTCAAGGATCTAGAACTAGAAACACCATTTGACCCAGCCATCCCATTACTGGGTATATACCCAGAGGATTATAAATCATGCTGCTATAAAGACACAAGCACACGTATGCTTATTTCAGCACTATTCACAATAGCAAAGACTTGGGACTAACCCAAATGTCCATCAATGACAGACTGGATTAAGAAAATGTGGCACATATACACCATGGAATACTATGCAGCCATAAAAAAGGATGAGTTCATGTCTTTTGTAGGGACATGGATGCAGCTGCAAACCATCATTCTCTGCAAACTATTGCAAGAACAGAAAACCAAACACTGCATGTTCTCACTCATAGCTGGGAACTGAACAATGAGAACACTTGGACATAGGAAGGGGAACATCACACACCAGGGCCTGTTGTGGGGTGGGGAGAGGGAAGAGGAATAGCATTAGGAGATATACCTAATGTAAATGATGAGTTAATGGGTACAGCACACCAACATGGCACATGTATACATATGTAACAAACCTGCACGTTGTGCACATGTACACTAGAACTTAAAGTATAATAATAATTTTAAAAAAAGAATGGAAAAGACAGAAGAGAATTTACAATGTGTTACACAGGAAGCAAAAGCAATATACACAGGACACTTTAGAGAGAGATAGCAAGGAAGCAAGAGAGACAGGAAATAGATAGAACAATGGAGAGAAAGAGGCTGGAAAGAAGGGAATTGAGGGAGCTCAAATTTCTCAGGAAAACAGGAAGTGAAGTTCTTTGCAGTATAAAGGGTCAAAGAAGGACAACTCAGCACTGAAACAGAGTGAAAATGTGTGGAGCAGGTCCTGTGGGGAAAGGGGGAATTTTCCTCATTAATCATTTTTATAATCATTATTTTTATTATATCTGATTTACTATATCATGAGAGTTGGCTTTTCATCTTTTTTGTTATTTCAAGGCAATAAAATGAGCTCAGATCCTATTGTTCATTTGTCCATCATTCATTTGTGTCAGTAAAGAGGAGGGAGAGAAACAAACATCTGCCATTGTTCCTGTTTCCACAAAGCAGGGAGATGTTCTACTTTTTTAAAGAACATCTACAGGAGATAACTTGCAGCTTCTCCCTGACATCTGTCTTCCCCAGGAGATTGAAGAACAACTTCACTGATGGACAAATTTGGAGAAAGAACTGAGCCTGCCGACTTAGTCCCTTGCTCTCTCTCTCTCGCTGTCTTCCAGACTCATTCTGTCACCAGGATGCCCATGCTGTCCTCCTCCTGTGCCTGTGCAGTGCTGCCCATGACAGAGTTGTTTAGGTGTAAAACTCTTACCTCCCCAAATTTGACTCCAAGTCCATGAACTGATGTTCTGTAGTTTAAACAAGCCAAAAATCAAAACTCCCTTTTCCCTCTCCTAAGTTCTAAATAAATTGAGAAATAAGATATAGGATTTAGAGAGAAGGAAATTAAACATCAGCACAGAGCTGACATGATCACTCTGAGTCCCTGCTAGCCCTCCTCTGTATTAAATATTCCACCCCTTCACAGCCTTTCCTGCTGAGGCTGCTGCTTACTTCATGGCAGGGCAAGAGGAGAATGTCAAACTACACATGCTCAATGCTTCGCCCAAATCCACTAAGAAGTCATTCTTTTGTCTCTGGAAATGAGTGAACAAAGGAAATGGAAAGAAGCTAGAATAAAAATAATAACCAATAATAATAAAAGCTAACATCGGTTGAGCATTTACTCAACCCTAATACCTTTTATGTCCCAGGCTCAACCCTAAATACATTGTATGAATTCGCTTAACCATCAAAACAATCCAATGAAGCAAACACTATCATCATCCTCATTTTGCAGATGAAGATGTTAAGATATAGGAAGGTGAAGAAACTTTCCCCGGCTCTGAAAATGGAATTCTGCTTAGAGAGATGATCAATTAGTCAATATCTAGGATACGGCCAGAATACAGACAACCCAGAGTTAACTATAAAACAGAATAGACCTATACACTTTGCAATCCTACTTTTTTCAGTGAAAGCATTCTTTCATCTTTGTAACATACTCCCTCAGATTTACATGATTCCTTGAATATCGTAATTTGTATTACAAACAGAGATAAGTGTATGAAATTGTGAAATCATAACAAGTTATAGCTGCAAAAACTTTGAGGTTCATCTATTCAAAATTCTTTCTTTAGAGATGAGAAAGCAGCAGTTCAAAGCAGTTAACTTACTTGCCCAAAGGCATACATCTAGTTGCACAGAGATATGCCCTGAACCTCATTCACGAGATCTCCCAAGGGATTTTTTAAATTATATAATCATCAATATATAAATCGATTGATAAGCTGAATATAGAAAAGCAAGCAGACAACCATTAGCATGGCATTTTCATTGCTGCAAATATTTATCTTCTATAGAAATTAGATTGATTCAATTCTTTTCTAGTTGCTCTGACTTAAAATACTGCTTTCCTTATAAAAATATATTTGGAAAAAACTAATGCATTGGCTAGAGGTACAGACAAGTAAATTGGAATAGATGTTAGGTGCTGCAGAGAGCTCCGTGTTGAGGACTGTTCAAAGTTTTGTATTCTCTTTTAAAATTCTGGATGCTCTTGCTCTGTGATACATCTGTTTCTGCTCAACAGGCAATAAAGGGAGTCTCCAAAGTAAACCTGAACGGAGTTCTCTCTCCATCTGTCAGAGGAAAAGCCCAAGAGCATGTTTTGCCTACAGAAGGACAAGGCTCTCAGCTGGCTCCAGAAAGGCATTCTGTCTGTGCAGATGTGCAGGATAAGGAAAAACAGCTTTTTTTTTTTTTTTTTTTGGTTAATGACAATAGAATGTGGGGTTTTTAAAAACGAAAATGACATCGCAGTTTTAAATCCTTAGTTTTTATATTACCCTTTCCATCAAGCTCAAAACGGTTTACAATACACGCGAAATAACATTTAATGTGCCCAATTCTGTGGCTATTCAAGCTCCAAGAACCTCGGAGCTGGGAAATCAATGAGACCATCAGCTTTAGAACTTTATGTTTCAAAGGCCAATGTTTACACTGAAGATTACCAAGTCATGCTGTTTCTCATTTCTCCAAAGTGTTTAAAGAATCATCTGCTTAAAATTAGTGGCTTGCGTCAGTCCTTCAGATCCCTCTTTGCTATGTATAAATCCCACAGGGACTTGTTGCTAGGCATAACGCTTTCAAATGACCAGGGTGGGGATAGAGGAGGGGCGTGATTGTTAACCAAGTCTTGCTATAAACAAAATTACCTGCTGACTTCTTGAGGAAGCTGCATAAGATGATTGTTGTTCAGATTAAGCAGGATTAAATTTTGTAAGCCATCTGTTAGAAAAATAATTTTAGTCACTTTAGCCATCTGTTAGTTAGTCACTTTCTACTTTTCTACATACCTTTATTTTCCTTCTGGTTCTTGCCTTGGCCAGGGCTCTTTTGGTGGCGGTAACAGAAACCCTCTTAAACTAGCTAAAGCAAAAAGGAGTGATTTATCACAAAGTTACAGATCTAACTCACATCATTGTGCCTGAGGAATGAGGATGCAACTAGGCTCATCACAAACTGGAATCAGAAGCTAAAAGGCACCCAGATCCTAAGAATGTACTGTCTGAATATCTCTGCAGAAAATATAGTTTAGTTCTTCATTACAGCTTCTCTCATTTTCGTATTTATAATATCTTACTCGCACTGTCTTTCCTCCCTCCATTCTCTTTTGAACATGTTTGCTCTATTTTTCTATGTACTCATAACCATATTACAACTTCTGAATTTGAATGTTCACAGACAGGGAAAACAGAGCTTTCAAACTCACTTGTCCACAGGAATCAAAATGTTAATCCCATGCCATGTCAGACAGGGCCACCACCATTCAGCCAGCTCTGGTAATTGTCACATGGGAATGCAACTGCAGTGTTGCTAAATCTTTCTTTTTTTTTTTTTTTACCACAGACAACCGTGACACAAGTTAACCTATGTAACAAACTTTCACATGTACCCTGACCCTAAAATAAAAGTTGACAAAAATAAAAAAATTAAAAAAAAAAAAAAGAAGTGTAAAAAAAAAAAAAAACAGAAGTTCAGGACTATATTCTATTTTAAAATAAAGTAATTATTATTTATGAGATTACAAATAATCCTTTACATAAAATGAAATCCTGTTCATCAAAGTAAGAAGAACATCACAGAATAAACAGCAAGCAAAACTTCAAAATATAGATAAACTTGGAAATATTTTCGGCCTCCAGTGCTAACTATAGTTACTGGCCATTTAGAACCTGGCGTAGGTTCTTTTTCAATAGTTATATTTACACATACTAATGCCAGTAAGATCATACCAACTAAACTAATGGCAGATGTTATTTTGATGAAACTAGAGTTAACCTTGTACATTATTTATTTCTTGATTTTTCTCCCCCGGAGAACGTGTTTTGACAAGATCTGTATGTAAAAGCAGCATTTTTTTTTTAATTTCAGGCTGTGTGAAATGATTCTTATTAAAAGTCTGAAGAGAAAACAAATCAATTTTAGGTGAAATAATAATAATAAATATTTATACGTGAAAAAAAAATAAATCTTTCTTTTTTAAAACAGATATTTAAAAAGAGCCAGAGATCCACACTTCTATGTGAACTCTCCTGATTTGAAAACATGAGCACCTAATTCAAAGATTTGTAAAGGCCAACAAAATAGAATCAACTTATTTATGAACCAGATTCAGCCCAGGTGCTACCGGTTTGCAACCTCTGCCTAAGGTCATGTAATTATCTCAAACCAATCAAACTGTTTTAGACTCTATCACAATTCCCAAGAAAGAGAAAATATGACAAGCTTAGCTTGGAACACAACTCCAGCCCTGATCAATCTGCTCTGGTCAGGGAAACAGGGTCATGTAATGCAACAAGGTTGTTCAGACCCATGCTGGGCAGCATTAAACTCCCCGACATCAAACTGCTTCTGACCTTGAATCATCAGGACCTGACATAGAACATAACATAGGTCAATCACATGGGATTTTCAAAGTTCAACAACCCCAAATCAAGAATGTTCCCAACTCAAAGAAATGATAAGTGTTTGAAATGATAGCTATGCCAATTACCCTGATCTGATCACTATACATTATATGTATCAAAATATCACTATGTACTCCATGAGTATGTAAAATTGTTATGTGTCAATTAAAAAAATAATTATTTTTAAAAAGAAATATAGACACTAAAGACATTCAAGAGCACTCCAAAAAATTTTTATATACATATATAAAATATATCTATATAGATATAGACACAGACATATATATACCTAACTTACCTCAAATTTAAAGGCAACATGATAAAAAATTCTTTATAGAGCCTTAATTAGTATAAATTAGTATGTTCAATATTGTTTATGTATATCAGGTTGCACTTACATTTGTCCCCTCAGTATAGGTCATAAAATATTATTATCTATTGATTTGCATGACCTTAACTTTTTTAGTGTAAACTGTTTTCTTCCAAGGTAAATTTGTAACTGAATTCTGGTCTACGGCTTTGCATATATAATGTGTTCAAGTATCAATAATTGTTTGTTACATCTATTATTTTGGAAAAGAATATTTTTCCAAGATATATGATGTAAGATTTTAAAGTACCTTTAAAAAGACAATACTAGAGTCTACTTGTGCTATTTGCCAAATATAACCCCTAATTTATTGCTGCATGCGGTAATGCGGTTAATAAACTCTGTGTGAAGATGACAATGATTATATATAGCACCCGTGCCTCAAAAGTTCATAGAAAGTTATAAATTTTATAATATTTCTCTAGTTTTACTACTAAGGACCAACACAGAAAGTGGTGAAGTACCTTGCATTAGTTGATAAAGCTATAAAAGCCATCTAGATCACTTTGTCATACATTTGTCCTTAAGCCCACTCTAGGAATATTAAATAAGAATAGCGTCATCTTGAATGGAGAAATTATTACTTAATGGGAAAAAGAAAGAAAAAAATGCTACTTATTGGATCTCATATATTTTCTTTAAAATTCTCCCCAAATTGATTTAAATTTAGTATCTTGATCAAAAAGTGTAACTTAATATCTAAGACAGAATAAAAAGTGAAAAGAACAGAGCTACAGTAGAGCTTTACTTGATTTGACTTTCCAATAGAATTATCTCTGGCTCGGGAAAAGAGTCCCCAGATTCACGATCTGACTTTATACTGATTCTACAAAGAGGAAAATTCATTAACACTGATGCTTACTTATTTTCTTAGGTCTACATGTAAATAAACTTATGATACAATACTTTAAAAAAAAATTGCTGTCTCCTCCTATATTTCAACAGTATGTAAATACCTCCCACAAAAAAAAACACTAAACATGCAAAATTCTTTTTCTTTTCAGTCTCATATTATTAAATATGAGAGATTAAATTTGATGCTATAATGTTGCTCCTTGTTGACTAAATTACCACAGGCTCCAGGTGCAAATCTGCAGATCCTATTTCCAGATAAATGGAGATTCTTCAGAGATGTAAGATATTTCATCTCTTCCGGAACTTCTTCTAAAAGGTTGTTTCCCAGATTTAGTGTTGTCAACTGCAAACATATAGAGGTTTAATAGACTCATATATTATCCAACTTCAAATGAAAAAAAGAAATAATTTAAGCCCCCTTGCTCATATCTATGTAACCTAAGAAAATTTCAAAATATTTTAAACAATTATTTCACTTATACCTAAAATTATCTTTATAAATAAAGTTCATTTGAGCTTCATGCTCACTTTGTTAATTAAAACACAATTTAATTTTTAATTAGAGCAGTTAAGTTCATTAAAATTATATTACAAACCATCCCAAGGATATGTAAAACCACAACGGATGATCCATTTATAAATCATTTGAGCAACTTAAGAGTATCCGAACCTTGTGACCTATAGAATCAAACTATTAAACACTCAGCAAAGGAACTAAGTTACTGAAAACAGAAACAGAGCCAAAGATCTGAGGTCCTCCTGACATACTATTCCCAAAGGAGCTATCTCATGTAGGCCAATAAGACCACTCTATTACATGTATACAGCCTCAGGAGGGCCTTTAACTTTGATGTCACTCTGTATGATCACAAAATTTAGAAAAGAAACTATTGAAATGGTATAATGAGGGTAGACAAGATCTACCCTACAGTTATCTGTCCTACAGAGAACAGATTGGTCAGGCCCAGGAAGAACTCCACATAAGGGGAGTTAAAAAGTTCCTCCTTGATGTTGTAATCCAATAAATCAGTGATACAGGATTGTTCCCAAAAATATAGTAATATTCTTTGTAAAATCTAATTGTACTTTCCAAAATATAAAGAGTCTTTTATTTTACTCCCAAACATAATTTACTATTCAGGTTTAATTACCAATTGCATACTTTAGAATTTTAATAGTAAGGCCAAATAAAAGGAATCTTGGAAGTTTTAACAAACTAATGAATTTACATAAAACCAAAAAAATTAAGAAGAAAATTTAAGCCATTTATATTTAAATGTCACCTAGTACTTGTTATGGATATAAGACAATGATTTAAATTAATACAAAGAAATATACATTGATATTAAAATGAAATTTCTCATCCTATGAATTCATGGTAAAGGTTTCACTTGCATATGTGCTTTTGTCTGAGAATTACCTTTATCCTAATTTATAATAGTATAATACATCTACTACCATGTTGGAGGTCTTCCTCTATTGTAAATGTGAAGTTAAAATACATTCATGTAGCCATTTTATCCAGAGTCTGCAACTATATTGGTTTCCCACAACTGCTATAAAAAATTACCACAAATTTTGTGGCTTAGAACAACACAAATTTATCTTATATTTCTGGAGATCAGAAATCAGAAACAGTCTCACTGACTAAAATCAAGCTGGTGTTCATTTCTAGAAACTCCAGGGGATGATCTGTTTGCTTGCCTTTCCTAACTTTTAGAGTCGGCCTCCATTCCCTGGCTTATATGCCCCACTTTCACCTGTAAGGTCAGTAGTGCCTGGTTAAGTCTTTTTCAAATCACATCACACTAATGCTGACTCTTCCACATTTAAAAACCCTCATAATTACACTGGGTCCACCTGGATAATCTAGGGTAACCTCCCATTCTCCAGGTTAGCTGACTATCCACCTTACTTCTAGCTGCACCCTTAATTCCCCTTTGTCATATAACCTAACACATTCAGAGGATCGGGGGATTAGTTGTGGTCATCTTTGGGGATCCATTATTTGCCTATGAAAGTGACTATTTGAAGTCTCTCCCAAAACGAGGTAGATTTCATTCTTTTGCCTAAATTCAGTGAAACATGCACAGCAGTCTAGTAGTACTGAGAGCCCAAGAAAATCTCCATGAGGACTGGCGAGATATGCAAGAATGTGTCAGGTATTGTGAAAGGTCCAAGGTTTTACCCAGTTTACAAGCTAACAAGTGAACCTGCCACAGTTTCGTGAATGCTGGTAGAAAACATGAGACCCCTGGGAAAGATAAAAGGCACCGTTTATTACTTAGAGCAATAGCAGTGTCCAGAATATTACTATTTTTGCACTGAAAATGCAAAGAACACAAAGAGATACCTAGATGTGAAGTAGGCTGTGTTACTGAACAGGAACAATGAGTTTAGGGACCCTAAATCTTTTATAATGGGCAGTAACTATGCCCTTCGGTCGAGAGGGAGATGCTATTTCTAATCTCCAAGGCTGTCTGCTATGTAATTATACTGGAAAAACTGGTCCAAAACAAAGCCAGTCAGTGCCTCTGTTTACAGAATGTGCAGAAGTGTGAGACTCATGGTGAATTATCACCTAAAAAAAGGGATGGTAACATATATTTTTAAAGTAAACAAGAAACAGCTTGTAATTTCCCACACTATCAATGCTTTTCTGTGTATTTCTGAGGGTATATACTGTACAGTGCTCATTTTGCATGTTATGTGGTAAGTTCTTACATATGAATTAGATATATTTTTGTCATTGTCTTTTACAGAATATAAGGGTCTGGCCCAGATATATGAAGGTATATAGTAACTAGATTTCATCGTATGTCAAAAAGAAATCACAGATTATAATCAATCTTGACTGTAAAGAAGGGTGGGTTTCAGTTTTAGTTTTGTTTTTGTTTTTTTGTGGGTTTTTTGATGCTTAGAAATATATCCATAAACAAACAGTTTTAAATATGCAGTCTAAACTGCACAGAATATGTATTCTAAGTGAATATATATATCTTAAAGCAGGTGGGTCGCCATTCATTTATTCACTCATTAAAAAATATTCATTGCGTGCATAAGACATGTAACATCTTTGCCCTCAAGGCACTTACACAGTAAGAAAGTAACCATCCAATGACTATAAATGGCTAAACAAATTAATACAAAAATAACAGACAGTATTAAGTGTTCTAGAGACAATTTAAAGAGTGAGGAGAAAGTGATTGGTTGATCAGGAGAACCTGTCTTAGAAGTTGATATATAGACTGAGATGTGAGTGACAATAAGGAAGAAGAAATGGTCAAAATAAAGACCCCAATAGAGGCACATTCCTGGTGTGGTTGAGGAGGCCAGGAGATGCAGCTGATGTGGCTGAGCACTGTAGGTAGAGGAACACTCAGCCAAAAAAGAGGTTGGAAAGGTATACTTGGGCCAGATTACATATGGTTTCATAAACCAGGGTAAGGGGTTGGGATTTTACTCTAAGTTCAGTGAGAAATGACCGTAGCGTTTTAAGCATAATTTGACATGTGTTTTAACAGGATCATCCTGGCATCTGTACAGCAGAATCTGCAGGGGCAACAAGAAGTGAAACACAAAGAACACAGAGGCAATACTGCAGTGGTGTGGGCAAGAGGCAACGGCTTGAGCTAGGTAGTGGGTGGTGGACCTGGAGAGAGGTGGATGGGTTTGGGATATACTTTGGATGAAGAGCCAGAATGTTGTATGATGTAAGATAAATAGAAGATCATGAATAACACCTAACCTTGGAACTTGAGCACCTGAGATGGGGAAACTGGGACAAAGGCAGGTTTGGAGGAGGGACAAGGAATCAAGAGTTTAGTTTTATCCAAGTTAAAATTAAGAAGCCTTTTAGATCTTTAAATGACAATGTCAGGTAGGAGTTGTAAATGTAATTCTAGGGTTTTCTGGAGTAATCTAGAACACAGAATCAATTTGTGAGCCTTCAGTAAGTAAAAGGCATCATGTGGGATTGTAAGAGATTAGAATGTGAGCCCAGCAGAGGAAGTGACTGAGGAGTGGCTGAAGTAGAAGGGAAAGATAGGCCACTTAAAGCAACTGGTACACCGCATCCCATAGCTGAGCAGTGCTCCATTCGCAGCTACCATGAATTTATCCTGTGAGGACTTTCTCCTGCAACCTTCCTGGAAGAATTTCCCTTAACTGCAAGGAAGTGCTTTACTTGGAATGTTGTGCCTCTGCTCCATCCTCCCAGACAGCCGCTAGACCATGACAGATGCCAGGACATAACAGCCCAACCCCTTTGCCTCTGTGCTACAGGGCATGCCCCAAAGCTCTGAAGGGATTGTGCTAAGACTACATTTCTCCTGGAACCACTTCTTTATTCAGGTTCTTTCCCTGCCCTGTCCAGATTCCCTCACTCCCAGACAGGTTTCTTCTGAGAGAAATGCCTCAATATTACAAAAATCTATGTTTCAGGATTTCCAAGATATATAGTGTAACAGAATCCAAGGGAAAAGCAAAAGAAACAAAAAAGTATTTTAAGAAGGAAGATTTGGGACATATCCCAGGGGAAGACTAAATAAAATTAAAGCATAGAAATAACCACTGGATTTAGCAATCGGAAAGTGATTAGTGACCTTGAAAATAGGGGTGAAGTGTTGGGGAAGAAAGTCTGATTGAAGTGGGCTATGCAGAAAATGTGAGAAAGCAAAGACAATGACTAATAGACAATTCTTGTAAGAACTTTTGCTATAAAGGGAGACTAGAAAATAAAGAAGTTGGAGTTTCCCCCTGGTCCAAGACAAATGATAGATTAGCTTATTTACATGCTGATGGAAATAACCCTGTAAAGATTAGAAACTCATGCCTTAAATATGGGGACACTCACAGAATCAAAATCCTTTAGAAGATGAGATAGGTACAAAGTACAGGTGGGTGCTGGCCTTAGATAAGAGTAAGGGCTCTTCATCAACAGTAGTAGGAAGGAAGGTAAGAAAGGGTGAGTGAGGATCAGATAAATAGATGAATTTGTGGTGAAAAGATGAGAGAGTTCCTGAAGGATGGTATCTGTTTTCTCAAAGAAATATGAAACAAAGTCATCTGCTGAGAGGAAGAGATTAGGAGGTTTGAGGAAAAGGAAAAGGTCACTTTGAAAGGCAATCTAGGGGAATGTAGTAGAGTGACCGACAACCACAGTTGATTATCTCATCCAACTTAGCTCCCAAGATATTGTAAAATGGATACATGACCTAGGAAAAGACATTTTATCTGGATAATGCATTAACCACATGGTCCTTTGACTGGAAAAAGCTACCATGTGAAATTCTGAGCTCTGCAACCAAGAATGTAGCTTGGAGAAGAGGAAGAGGGTTCACATAAAAACCTCAAATTGTAAAGTTTTTCAGAGTCAAAACTAAGATCATGTGAGTGGGACTGGGAATAGTGTTCATAGCACAGGATAACCAAAGGAAGATTCACTGATTGCCTTTAAATTCATAAATTTAAATTTATGTCTTAAAGACTAGGTAGTAGCATTTATACTCTGTCACCATGGCAAATACATCAGAGCTTCAGTGTAGATTACTTAAATTATACAGAAAGGTCCAGAAGCACTGTAGCAAGGATTGAGTTACCTTTGAGAAACACCTCAAGCCCCAATCTAGATGTTTCATTAATTCAATTACATTTAAGATATGTCTATTATGGTACTATTTCTGAATGCTAGAGGAAGAGTGAACAGGACTCACAAGATCCCTCTCTACAATGCTTCTATGTTGGGAAGTGAGTCAGACAACAAATAAAAAACAAATAAATAGTGTGTTAGTAGTCTTAAATATGAAAAAAAAGAAAACAGAATAATGTGATGGAAAGTAACTCAGGACTAGATAGGGTCATTAGAGAAGGACTCTGAGAAGATGACATTTGATGTAAGATATTTGGAATGCTTTGACAAAGTTGTTTCAAATGGTGTTTTACTAACAAAGAGCTGCAGAAATAGCAGATATCCAGAAAGAGTATACGCAGTGTTTCATTAGTAACATTCTCTATGGTTATGTGTAGTTCCTGAAGGAAGGCTTTAGTCATAAGACGGACAACTATTTGATAAGCTTTAAAGTTTGCATCTCTTCAATAATTTACATATAGAATGAAGTTCTATTGGTATTCTCTGTCCCTTGGAAATTGGTATGGTTATAGATGGAAAGACACCACTGCTACTGATTGCTATAGATTGAAAGACACCATTGCTACTCACAGACCCATGAGCCACAGAATTATAGCAACTAACAATTAGAAGAACTTTTTTTTTGAGACAGTCTCATTCTGTCGCCCAGGCTGGAGTGCAGTGGCATGACTTCAGCTCGCTGCAACCTCTGCCTCCTAAGTTCAAGCGATTCTCATGTCTCAGCTTCCCAAGTAGCTGGGATTATAGGTATGTGCCACTAAACCTGGCTTTTTTTTTTTTTTTTTTTTTTTTTAATAGAGATGGGGTTTTTGCCATGTTGGCCAGGCTGGTCTCAAACTCCTGGCTTCAAGTGATCCGCCTGCCTCAGCCTCCCAAAGTGCTGGGAATACAGGCATGAGCCACCGCACCTGGCCTAGAAGGAAATTTTACAAATCACCTAGACCAACATACAGAATGCAGGTGGGCAATTATATACCTTCCCCATGAGCACACCCAGTAATGGGTAGCACTTTTATCTTGTTAGGAAGATCTAGCTATCTATATCTAATTTTTTAATGTTTATGTGCTCTGAAATTTCTACCCAATTCTTCTCACAGCAATCATAATAAATATTTGCATTCCTTCTCTCTCACACGACAATCTTTCAAAGTTTTGAAGATTGCTATCATATTCCCTCTAATTTGTTCCATTTTCCGCTTAACTATTTCCCTTAGGCCATAATTTCCAGACCCCTGACCATACTGACCACTCTCTAATTTTTGTGAGCACCCTCTCTGAAAACATGGAGTCTATGGTGAGACAAGAAATCAGCTCTCATAGCATATATGCTGGTGGAACCACAGGTCTCCCTCAGGCGGATGACAACACTTCTATTATGCAGCCTAACATGGCATGTACTCTTTCAGCAATTGTTGGTGAATAATTAGTTTTGTCTGTGGCCAATAAAAAACCCCTAAGCTAACTGTCAAGCAGATATCCCACATCCTGGACTTGTGCAATTGAATTCATTTCTTAACCTAATGTAGGAATTTACATTTATCCCTGTCAAAAAAAAAAAAAAAAAAAGTGGATCTTGTTAGTTTTGGCTTCTAAGGTATCTCCAGCGGATCACTCTAAATTCCAAGTATAAAACTGGACTATGCCCCTTAGAAAAACTAGATCTGTTTCTGCACTTCTCATAAACCCGTGGTGGCCAAACATTGGAGCTACCTAGAACATCTTTCCCTCCCTCCACCTAAATTCAATCTGCCACCAAATTTTAGTTTTAAAAATCCTTTTAGATGTACCTTTTTCAGTTCTATCTCATTGCAATCAACCTAGTACTTATTACTGCCTGCCTGTAGCATTACATAGCAAAAGATACAAAGAATGGATGTATTATGACTTAAATTCCCTTAATTCAATCCTATTAGATTATATCTAAACCGCTGCCCAAAAGATGAACCTAAAATTTATCTACCCAGTATATCCTAAAAGTTTCTAACCTCCCTGTACATAGTCTTTTCTATGTCTTTGTATACTTGCTCCAAATACTGTCTATGCTCTTACTAAATTTTATTTGATTTGTTTGATTGTATTGACCCACTCATAACTTCATAACTGAAAGTTATAGCCTATCTGTGGCCTGCCTTAAAATAGGCATGTGCACTTTCTCTTACATCTTGGATATGAGGCAAGCATCTCAATGTCCATTGATGCCTTTGAATTATAGAATCTAGGTTCAACGTATAGTGATTTTTTTTGTATGTAGGAGAGAAGAAGACAAGAAATTTAAGAAGAAAACATACTGATTAATCTATTAATGACAATACAAATGGCTAATATTTAATTTAAATTTAAATTATGTGCCAAGGATATAAAACACTGTGCCAAGCTGAACATTGTCTAATGTGGACCTCGCAATAACCCTGATCTTACAGAAAAGGGATCTGAAGTCCAGGCTGTGATGAAACATGACATAGGTTCATTCTATGGTCTATATTCCTAACTTCTACCCTGCACTGTCTTCAATAATATACTGCGTATCTTTAAAAAGAATTTACTATTGCTCAGAATGATCACATATGCACATGATACAAATATATATATATGTATACAGACACATATGCTCACACACATACACATGCTCACAAAATGAAACAGAATACAACACATGGAATTCTTATTTTAAAAATCCTTGTCCCATCATGTTCACACTCTTGAGTCTGTATTGTGCAGTAGGCAAAGCACAGTCTGTTTGCTATGCAATGTACTGGATATGTGATCTTGGACAAGTCACTCAAATTCCTAAGCCTCTATTTCTTTATAAAAATGGGGATGCTAGCATTTACTTCTTAGGGTAGTCTTAAGGATTAGAGACAGTTTAATAAAGTGCCAGGCAAACAGCAGATATTATTAAATGATAATCTTTTAGGCCCAGGAAAATACTGTGGGGCAAAATGTTAGCCATACCTGGTGCTAGAAATGCAGTAAACACCTGATACACACACACACATGTACACGTACACACATATTGACACTTTACTGGTTTTCAAATTTTAAACCTGCTTATTTTCTTAATTTCTAACTCATTTTTTCAAATATTTCTAAATTCACAAGCACTCCTTATTAGGCATGGGATATTAAATTTAATAGATTATAAATCATGATTAAATTACACACATATATTCATTACCTGGCTCACGGTGAAGAGCCATGTATGTTAGGCTTACCTGCAGGAGTGACACCTATAAATATGAGTGGGATCGGCAGGATCTCCATGTGCAGGGTCAACCACGGGCAAGGAACTTGAAGCAGCCTTGCTGGCAGTGCCAAGGAGCAACTCCAGGGTCAGCTTTGTTTCACCCTCAGAACTCACTAACCATAGTTATGAGGCACAGTTACCAACAGCAACTCTATTTTCCTCTCCTATTTGACTGAATTTAGATTTGATTTACAAATTACAAAAAGGGAGATATCTGATAGAAACTAAGAGACTGGTATATCTTCCCAGATGTTTGGGCAAAAATTTAAGAAACATTTAGATTGGAAAAGTTTAAAGAAATATTCCTGTATACTTTAGTACGTAGAGAGCAATGCATCCCATTTGCTGAATTAAGCCTAAACTCTTAGCTCAGAAACCGGTATGACTAATAGACATAGTATTTTTTTAAAAAATAGTATTTGTTTCCACAGAACCTTTAAATATACAATCCTGCTGTGACAAAAATTCACCAGTGCTGGGGACTGGATGGACTGTCCCCTATTGTCAATATCCCCTATTGACTATGCATGTATGAGCTACCAGTTCACCACAGTTCCTTCCTGGTCCCTTTTTCTCACATGTTTAAAACATTAGTTGATCATACATATATGGATTTATTTCTGGGCTCTCTATTCTGTCCCATTGGTCTATGCGTCTCTTTTTATGCCTAAGCCATACTGTTTTGATTACTGTGGCTTTGTAATATATTTTGAAATCAGGAGGTATGATGCCTCTAGTTTTCATGTCTATGCTCAATAATGTTTTGGCTATTCAGGTTCTTTTGTAGTTCCATATGTATTTTAGAATTTTTTTCTATTTTTGTGAAGAATACCATTGGGATTTTGATACGAATTGCATTGAATATGCAGATCACTTCCAGTAATATGGACATTTAAAAAATATTAATTCTTCCTATCTATGAAGAAGGGATGGCTTTCCATTTACATGTATCTTTTTCAACTTCCTTTATTGATGTCTTATAATTTTTCTTGTCTAAATCTTTTGACCTGTTTGGTTGCTTATTCATGAGTACTTTATTATTTTTATTGCTATTGTAAATGGTTTGATTTTTTAATTCCCTTTTCAGATACTTTATTCCTTGTGTATAGAAACATGATTGATTTTTGTATGTTGATTTTATAACCTGCAACTTGACTGAATTCATTTGTTAGTTCTAACAGGTGTTTCATTGAGTCTTTAGACTCAGTTGAGTCTTTATAGAGTTTTCTATGTTCACAATCATGTCATTTGCAAACAGAGATAACATTATTTATTTTCTGATTTGGTTGCCCTTTTTCTTTCCTTATTTAATTGTTGGCTACGACTTCCAGTACTATGTTGAAAAGTAGAGAAGTAAGTATTCTTTCCTTGTACCAGATCTTAGGGAAAAGCCTGCAGCTTTTCCCCACTGATTATGACGTTAGTTGTGGGAGTTTCATATATGGCCTATACTGTGTTAAGGTAAATTCCTTCTATACCTATTTTGTTGAGACCTTTAATCATGAATGGATGCTGAACTTTGTCAAATGCTTTTTCTGTATCTATTGTGATAATGATCTGGGTTTTTTTTTTTTCCTTTCGTTTTGTTAATGTATTATATCACATTGATTGATTTGCATATATTGGGGTCCTCAGCGGTAAAAGGTGCTGGAGTGCTGCTGATCTCTTTTCCTTCTATCGGGGGAAGTTGTGGCCAAGGGGATGCCCATTGGTGTTAGGTCCAGCACATGGGCGTTTCGGCCACAGAGATGTCACTGTCTGAGGTGCAAGTGCATGCAGAGCAGCAGCAGAGCTGGGTCTGGAGCACAAGTACATACAGAGAGCTCACGGCTTTGAGGTCCCAGGTCACAGCCACTTCTGAATGACACTTTCATGGAATGAGAAAAATGGCCACAAAAGGACGTTAATTTTGCTGGATAAAAATTCTTTATTGTTTCTGCAGTAATAATGTGTTTCAGGATTTTGTTTTCATTAAATACTCACAATATCTTGGTTCTCCAATAATTATAACATATTTTCATGCTTAATGCTTCCCCTTGAGATTTACCATCTTCCCCATGAAAGCATCCTCCTTTTGTATTTGCATAGCACAGTGTACTTTCTATTATCAATTATCAATTATTATTATCTATATTATAAGGACTTGTGTATATATATTTTTTATTTTTTTAACTTTTAAATTCAGGGGTACATACAAGTCCAGGTTTGTTGCATAGGTAAACTTGTGCCATGGGGTTTGCTGTACAGATTATTTCATCACTCCGGTACCAAACCTAGTAGCCATTAGGTATTTTTCCTGCTCCTCTCTCTCCTCCCAGCCTCCACTCTCTGATAGGCCCCAGTGTGTGTTATTCCCCTCTATGTTTCCATGTGTTCTTATCATTTATCTGCCACTTAAAAGTGACAACATGTGGTATTTGGTTTTCTCTTCCTGTGTTAGTTTGCTAAAAATAATGGCCTTCAGCTCCATCCATGTCCCTGCAAATGACATAATCTCAATTTTTTTTTTTTTTTTTTTTTTTTTGAGACAGAGTCTTACTCGCCCAGGCTGGCGTGCAGCGGCATGATCTCGGCTCACTACAACCTCCACCCTTGAGTTCAAGTGATTCTCCTGCCTCAGCCTCCCGAGTAGCTGGGATTACAGGCACCTGTCACTGTGCCCAGTTAATTTTTTGCATTTTCAGTAGAGATGGGGGTTTCACCATCTTGGCCAGGCTGGTCTTGAACTCCTGACCTCGTGATCTACCTGTCTTGGCCTCCAAAGTGCTGGGATTACAGACACAAGCCACTGCACCCAACCCATAATCTCATTTTTTATGACTGCATAGTATTCCATGGTATATATGTACCACATTTTCTTTATCTAGCCTATCATTGATGGACATTTATGTTGATTCCATGATTCACATGTATATTTTACCTCTACTATTAAATTGGAAATTTTCCAATGACAGGGTCTCTCTGTGATTCATCTAGCATTCAAAGAACAATATCTGGAATATAATAGTTGCTCAATAAATATTAGTTGAATGATGCCTGCTTGGATCATCTCTGTAAAGACTCAAACTATGGAATAGTCACTGTGGATCCACATCAGTTTTTATTTTCAAAATCAAATATCTTTTGAGCTCAATCTGTTCTAATTTGTCCAGCTTGATTAATTTCCTTCTAATGAGCTGCATGCTTTGTTTAGTCTAGCCTTCTGCTCATTCTCACTAACCCCTATATTCAATTCAATGTAGTGCATATCATATGTCGGCCTAGAACTTGGACCAGACAGCCTCTCTTAATGTTTAATTATTCCATGCTTGTAGCTATTAATTATCACTAGAAAACTCTATGCTACTTATTATATATTTTAATTACTTGGTTTTGACTTAGATACCCCCCCACCCCGGCCCGTCTTTTTTTGAGACAGAGTTTTGCTCTTGATGCCCAGGCTGGTGTGCAATGGCAAGATCTCGGCTTATTGCAACCTCCACCTCCCAGGTTCAAGTGATTATCCTGCCTCAGTCTCCCAAGTCGCTGGGATTACAGGCATGTACCACCACACCCAGCTAATTTTGTACTTTTAGTAGAGATGAGGTTTCACCATGTTGGCCAGGCTGGTCTTGAACTTCTGACCTCAGGGGATCCCGACCACCTCAGCCTCCCAAAGTGCTTGGATTACAGGCGTGAACCACTGCACCTGACCAGATAAAACCTTTCTAAGTAGTAAAAAAAAATCTCAAATGTCCATCTTTATCTGGAAGACTGTCTTCCAAAACTAAATCATGGTTATACCATTTTGGAATAAACTATTAGATTATTTGCCTATAAGATGTATAAATAGGTTTGAACTACTATGTGAAATACAAATCTTTAACTTCCTTAAGAGTGAATATTCATATTTACTATAATCAAATAGTATACATGTGTCAGGCTCTGTAAGCTATTTTGTAAAAGTAATTGAATCAAATTAATGATGGAATAATAACTGGATTTTACATTTTTGAATTAGCATGTGTATGGCCAAGGTATGGGAGAAGTTCAATTTATGGTTCAATCTGCTAATTCTTATCAATACCTTTTTTAAATAAATCTGTGGCATCCTTAAAACCGCTATTCAATACAACTGCCAAACTGCTTCTGAGTCCAGCTCTTCCTGAAGGAATTTATTTATATGAATAACTACCAATTTCAAAGCTACTATTTAATTTTGCAGTAACTTCCTAACAAAGTCATATTTCTCAAAACAATTATAATTTCACTAGAAACTGAGGGGAAGTTTCCATGGGTCAGCATGTTATCTAATTTCTAGATATTTCATGGAGATCCCCACAACCTCTTACTGCTGGCCCCTTAAATCCCAAAGTTAAGCTCAGTGTCACGAAATATAAGGAGGATTCTCTACTGGCATTAACAGTAAAAAGATTATCAAGGCATTACCTTTTAATATCCCATCAAAAGCTTCATAAGGAAAGAATAAGAAGGAAGGACACGAGTTTCAAATTATTAGAATTCAATTAAAATGTAAAATGTTAACATTCAATTAAAATGACATTCAATTAAAATGTAAAATCTTAAGTGTTTGGAAGTTTTAATGAAGGTTCGGCTAAAATTTTCTATGGAACCAATATGGATAAGGCATTCTATATTAGGTAGATAACAGTGATGGCAACTTTAGGAGCTAAGAATGACGAGGCCCACTTTTCAGATGAGTCAAGGCAGGTCTACAGACAGAGTATATCAGTTGTTCCACATCACTGGTGAAGGAAAGAAGAGGCCTGGGTCTTTTCTAGATGCTTGCCAGCAGAGAGAGAAACTGGATTTCCAGCAGGGGTTCAGGAGACCTAATACACGCCTCGGCATGAAAGCACAGGCAAAGGAGATGTGAACGGTTCCTGGAGAGAAGGTACTCACTATGTGCCCTTGTACCAGGAAAGGATACAACAAAACAGGATAATGAATCCCTGTTTTGAGAGCAAGGCTTAGGAAATAGGAGGCATTACCTTATTGATGAAGAAAGAACAGATTTTAAGTGGATGGGACAGGAGAAGAGAAAGGCTTGATGCTGACAAAGAGTATAAGGGACATGGATCTTCTCTGTTCTGCTTGGGTTAGAAAGTGAGACCAGAATGCCCAGGAAGGAAGAGGTAGGGGAAGTCTTTGCTCATGGTCATTCCTTTCCTATTCCTCTGCATAACTTGTTCTTTATCAGGGATGTCCGATCCTTTGGCTTCCGTGGTCCACACCTAATAGGGACATATGAATGATTCTGATCCTTTTTGTACTGCTACCACCTAGTACAGTGCCTACTCCACTGCAGGCACACATAATTAGTTGTTTAATGTATGAATGAATGAAGTTGATTGGGTTAAAGGGTCATTAAGGACAGCAAAAGTATGAAAAGGAGAGATTAAGGACACAATTAGTAAGTTTATAAACTACTCAAATCTGGTTAGAGTTGGTCTTATTTACTGTCAATTGTTTATGGCCAAATAAAAAGCTATGGCAGACCATATCTTTGTCCTGGTTGGCTGCACGCGTGAGCAGCTTAAGGGGAACTTTGCCACACTGCCATTGGACTTTACGATGCATGTCAATAATGCTGCACACAATTAGCGATGATGGCTATTTGTTTTACCTATGAGGAACCTTTGCTCCTACATGTGTTTGGTTAAGCTGGACTTTGAAAATTACTTCCTTTTCACTCATGTTGACATTATATGAGTTAGTAAGTAAAAAGCAATAGGGACAAGACAAAATCTTTGCCCTCAAAATTCATAAAGTGCTTCTCTGAAAATTGTTGACATCCCCATACTTCAAGAGCCACAGTCCAAATGCATTCACCATAAATTATAGGACATTAACCCATTTTTTTCATTGTCATTAGAAGTGATTGAAATTTTCCACAGCTTCACTAGTTAAATTAGCAAAGAAAAATGGAACTAGGATCTAAAGTAAGTTATTTACTAAAGAACTCCTACCCCCTCATTTTATCATTGTTGCTAGTTATATCATAATGGTAACACTAATCATAAATGTATTTAAAGTTTCTACATGCCAGCCATGGAGCTTTAAATATAAAAACATTTAATTTAACCCCCAAACATAAAGGCAGGGACCACACTTTGTGCACATCTATATCCTGGGGAACAGCATAGATGCAAGAAAATGAATGATAAATATTTGTTAAAAGAATCACTATGGGCCGGGTGCGGTGGCTCACGCCTGTAACCCTAGCACTTTGGGAGGCCAAGGTGGGCAGATCATCTGAGGTCAGGAGTTCGAGACCAGCCTGGCCAACATGGCAAAACCCCGTCTCTACTAAAAATACAAAAAAATTAGCCAGGCATGGTGGCAGGCGCCTGTAATCCCAGCTACTCGGGAGGCTGAGGAAGGAGAATCGCTTGAACCTGGGAGGTGGAGGTTGCAGTGAGCCAAGATCACGCCACTGCACTCCAGCCTGGGTGACAGAGCAAGACTCTGTCTCTAAAATCATAACAATAATAATAATAATAAACATAATACAAGAATCACTATGGGCTAGGTAGGGTGACTCACACATATAATCCTAGCACTTTGGGAGGCTGAGGTGGGAGGATTGCTTGAAGCCAGGAGTTCAAGACCAGCCTGGGAGACAAAGTGAGACCCTGTCTCCAAACAAAAAGAAATTTTTTTAATTAGCCAGGGGTAGTGGCACACGCCTGTAGCCCCAACTACTTGGGAAGCTGAAGTAGGAGGATCACATGAGCACAGGAGTTTGAGGCTGCAGTGAGCTGTGATCACACCAATACACTCCAGCCTGGGTGACAGAGCAAGACCCATCTCTTAAAAGAAAAAAAATATGCAAACAAATGGGAGGAGGGGACAATGCATGTAGTGTTCAAAGCAGTCATCTTTAGGCAACTCAGTTTTTAAGAACTATAAATTGAACGCCAGACCCTAATAAATTTCACACTAAATATATAGAATAATAAATAACACCACAGAGCTGAGAGCAACAATAGAGCTGAGAGCAACCTCCAAGAAGACCTCATTTTATATTTACTGGTTGAGTGACATTTGACAAGTAATTTAACCTCTTCCTGAACCATATGCTTTATTAACAGTATGAGGGTAATAATTTCCTTGCAAGTTGTAGAAAATGATAAGCTCCTGATACTACGCTTGGCTCCCACTAAATGGTTGATGTTATTCTGTTACCACTTTGCGAGTAAAGAAATTTAAAAGTAGTATTTTTGTTTTAGGAACTTAAAAAAAAAATCAAGACTATTTTAATACTTCACATTCTGTGGGAAATGTGACCAAAAAATCAGTATACTGGGGCAAACTGGGCCTCGTATGATGATAAAAGGCTACTTCAAAAGATAAACACAGTAGACATAAAACAAAATGAAACAAAAGTCATAGGTAGATGGGTAGCTTTAAACATTATCGATAAAGGGTATGACTATAGAACATAAGAAAGAGTTCAAATTAACTTTAAAAGTACACGGGAATTTTAGAGAAAACTGTTAGAATAAGAATTATAATCACTGAATTTTGACATATACATCACCAAGTTATAAAGCCCACAAGACACTCTGTGGCATCAGTCAGGTCAGCTGAATGACACAATACGCCCTGCCCCTTTTCTCTGCTTTATTTTTCCCCTTAACACTAATCACCGCCTCATCACGTCCTATTTTCCTTCTTTGTTTCTTACATCACTCCTGACTAGAATATAAACTCTACGAGGGCAGAGATTTCCATCTGTTTTGCTCATCGCTGAATCACCAGTTCTGAGTGCCTGAGACACAGATGGTCCTCAATGCTTACGCAGAAATTGAGGCCCAAAGAAACTAAGTGCCTTGTATATAGCTGGTAACTGCTCAACCAGTTAAGTTGTGCCAGCACTTCTAAACTCTCATCTAGGGCTCTTTTCAATTCTCTAAGCTGTCTCTTTCTTTGAAACCTTCATCTGCCTTTCCTCTTTTTAATGAGACAGAATCACTTTGCAGTCCAGGCTGGAGTGCAGTGGTGCAATCTCAGTTCACTGCAACCTCCCATATTCTGGGCTCAGGCAATCCTCTGGAACTACAGGCACGTGCCACTGTGCCTGACTAATTTTTTTATTTTTATTTTTTTGTAGAGAGGAGGTCTCACTATGTTGCCCAGGCCGGTTTCAGACTATTGAGCCCAATCTGCCCACCTTAGCCTCCCATATTGCTGGGATTACAGGTGTGAGCCACCGCACCGGGCCATCTGCCCTTTATTACCAACTGTGAGAGGGATGGAGCTGTACATCTGAACTGTATGATAATCTACAACCACTCTTTAAGGGTTTCTAGCACATTTTATCTAGCATGCTTCTAGAACTCCCATCACATACGGAAAATAGTTTTTTTTTCCAAAATTCCACAATCTCTCCAAGACCCTATATAAGAAAAATTACTAACTCATGAACAGCTAAACATATGCCATTGGCCTGAATCTGACTTTTAAAGTAATTTAAAGATAGACTAGACTATAAGCAGCCTAGTTTCGAATCAGTTGAATTCTTAATGGTGTAATTTCCTCTTTAAAAGTAAGCACTGGGCTGAGCCAGCTCCCTGGTGAAGGAACTGAGCATGAACAAACAGAAGTCAACATTTAGGTTACCCCTAAATAGAAGAATAAGAAGGGAAGTAATAAAGGGAGCCACAAGAAGACAATGTAATGATAATCAGACTCTTGGGGCTTTTTCCTATGGAAATATATTTTGGAATCTGTAACTTTTTACTAAACAACTATTAACCAAGTGTGAGACAAGAATACAGACATTTTCAGATATGCAAGGGATCAAACAATTTAATTACCACATACCCAGACTAGAATGATTTCTCGAGACTCCTGGAAAAACTAAGAGAGCAAGCCAAGAAAGGAAAATACAGGATACAGGAAACAGTGGGTCCAATTTAAGAGAGCAACAAAGGGAACGTCTTTGGCTGACGGTATCTAGCAAACCTAGATAGCAATCAACTTAGATTGGGGCAGAGGATGGAGGGTCTTAGAAGGAAGTCTCTCAAGGAAAAGTACATTTGACAGAAAAAATAATATGCTCGAGTTTGAAATAAAATGAGGCCACCATAAAGCTAAGGCACAAGAACAAAGGAAAGGTTATTAGAAACCCTAAGGGAACAAAAACTGCATATAAGAAAGAAAATAGAATCATAGATGAATTGACTCCATGTGAATATTTATTTATTAGTAATATATATTTTTAGAAGTTAAGAGTTACCCAGGACACAAAACAAATACTTAATTATGGTTATAACTTAATACAATATAAAAGCTCTAAGTCTTATAAAAGTAAAAACTTCAGAGTTTGTGAGGGAGGAGAGGAAAGGAGAGCTGAAGGTGGATTACAGAGGCTGACACTGTCATCTTACGAAGTGGGGAAGTGGGGAGTCAAAAGAGACTGCAGTTGATGAAGGAAGAAATAAAGGTGTAGTAACATTACATGTAAAAGATACCTGTAGACCTAATTCCCTGATTCCAGATGTGGGCCAATATACAATAGATACATTAATATAACTATCTAGAAGATGAAGAAAAACTATGCCAAAAATAGACAAATCAAGAAAATAGATGAGTTAAAAGTGGTTATATATGGAGATCAGGACTGGGGATGAGGGGAAGTAGGATAGAAGATAGCTTCTTGTTAGACACTTTTTGTAATATTTAATTCTCTGTAACCAATGGTATTACTTTAATGGAAATAAATTCAAATAGAGGGAGAGAATAGGTTTATGACTCAGTCAAGTCCCAAATTCTTTTGCGTAGAAACTCCTCTTTCCTATTAAAAAATTCCAAGTCCTTGTTGTCTTGTAACTACAAGTGTACTTTCTGCAATTACTAATGAAGTGGGGAATTTGTAAATGTTACCCTATTTCCTACAAAGATACAACTGCAGATTACAAACTCAATTTCTTAAACCTAAAAGGAAATGAGGTAGGGTGAAAGTAAGAAAATACAGATTTATTTTTTGGAACTGTAAACTCAAAATTAATGAGTTATAATGCCTTAGCTGCTTATAGGTTCTTCCTGTGCTGATGACAGTTCAGAAGCGAACAAAAAGAAAATTACAAAGTTAATATCCCTTGCCTTCTCTCAACCTCAAGATTTTTGGCAGCTAGAGTTTCACATTGTTAGGCAGAAAGGTTTAACACAAGCATCTGGGATTCATTCATGTCAGCTATTGCTCTTTAAAAAAGAATATTTTTTATTTAGAATATTAACCTTCCTTTAAAGACTATTTCAAGAGAAATAAATGTCCCTTCCTTCCTATTCCCTGCCAACACGCCATTTCAAAGTTTCACCCTGCCCTAGGAAATTGAAAAGGAACTCCTTTCCTACATCCTAAATGTCTCTTCATTCCATAAGCAAAAGCTTCAGGACAGTCCCCAGGGTGAACATCATCTCCTGGATCCTCAAAACTACTTCCAGATGTGAGCCCCCAAGGTAGATGAGCAGATTCAGGTTTCCAACCCCTTTCCAAATGACAGCCTCTAGAAAGATGAGTGTGGCAGAGACCCAGTCCCCTGATTCCAGACGTGGGCCAAAGAGCACAAGAATAAATTGAAACACCTCTCCCTACCACATGGAATTCCTAAGGGATAAAGCCTTCTGATGCCTCTCCTGCAACACTCCACATTAAGTCTACAGAGACCGAAGTCTCCACAGATCGAAGTGTTATTGTTCTGTCTCTTACCTCTTTTTTCTCTCTTCCTGTTTTTCATCTTCAATACCAAACAACAACAAAACACTGCTCCTCACCTGCGTCAAGGTGTGTAACTCTGGGCACACTTTAGGGATTAGGTTATTCTGAAGGACTAGAGTCTTCAGGCCGGGCAGTTTTCCTAATGCTGAGGGCATCTTTGTCATCTTCTTCCCATTCAAAGTAATGATCTTCGTGTTTTTACCACCACTCAATGCTTTTATTAACAATCTCTCAGTCATGATCTTGGAAAAGAAGTAGAAAACAAAGAAGGTAACCATTAGAGATTAGAGTTCTTTATTACAGCTTTAGAACCTCTAATTACAGAATTGGTGTGTCATAGAAGCAAGAACATTCTGAGATCCACCATGTTGAAGGGGGGAAGCATTAGATTATTTTCCTATGTGAAAGATATAAAGGGAAAGTAGCTGGTCCAGGTTTGGGGCAGGAAATGCATCAGGTAAGCCTAAAATAGCTTATACCACAATGTTGAAGTCATTAGAGATTAATGAGGACACAGAAGTGAATTTCTAGGAGCTCCCACTAGTCTAAGATGGAAAATATTAAGGATCAGAAAAAAATAATCTATAGTAGACTGAGATACATTAAAATCTGAGTTCATATGGCATTTTTTAAAAAGAAACATTACTCACACTGGGAATTACTAGTGCACCAACTCAGTCTGAAAAGTGATAAAGGAAAAAACATAAGCATTCATTCTGCTCTTCCAGTACAAATTGTACTTAAATATATCTTAATAGTTAATAAAGTTCTTTTTCACAAGAATCAAAACTAATAAATGAGAAAGAAAAAATAACTTTAGAATAATCACAGTTTTTGCAAATTCTAATAAAATAATGGAGCTATGCAAAAATCATAATTGGAGACTAAAAGTATTAGATGAAAGGTTGATGAGGAACTTTATAATCAAGTGATCAGGTTAATAACCCACTAATCAACTTTAGCATCAATAAAATTGAGACAATCACATTATAAGCCATGAAGTAATGAATTAAAAAGTACACAGCAGCACCACCTATGAAATGTTCCTGCCCAAAAATTAAATCTCAAACTAATCATGGCTTCAAGATCTAACTACGATTTACAAACAAAGAGAACCAGAGAATAAGTTAAGTTCATTGTAGGGAAACACTCAGTCAAATCTATAACATGGAAGATTCTACAGGACTGGTCCCTGGTCCCATGTCACAAGGTTTCACCAACAAATGAAAGGCATTAATAAAAAGGAGGGAAAACTGTTATGATGTAAGTGAAACTTAGGGCAAATAACAGCTAAATGCAATGTCTGGACTGTATTTGAATCTTCAATTGAATACAAACATCTCAGGGAAATTTGTACATGGGCTATTAAATGAGAGAAATTAATTCTGTTACGTGTGAAAATGGTATGGTGGTAGTATTTATTTTAAATGTGCTTAACATTCAGAAATGCATACTGAAATTTTCAAGTGAAATAAAATGATATCTTGAGTTTTCTTTAAAATAATCTAGGGGAAAAGTGGATGGAAGAAACTGATCAAACAAGATTGACAAAATGTTGATAATTATTAATGCTGAGTAATAGACACATGGGGGTTGTATTAGTCCATTCTCGCACTACTATAAAGAAATACCTGAGACTAGGTAATTTATAAAGAAAAGAGGTTTAATTGGCTCGCAGTTCTGCAGGCTATACAGGAAGCATGGTGCTGGCATCTGCTCAGCTTCTGGGGAGCCCTAAAGAAACCTACAATAATGGTGGAAGGCAAAGGGGGAGCCAACACTTCAGATGGCCAGAGCCAGAGGAAGACAGAGGGGAAGGAGGTGCTAACACTTAAACAACCAGATCTCAGGATAACTCACTCACTCACTATAAGCAGAACAGCACTGAGGGGATGCTAATCCATTCATGAGAACTCCACCCCCAGGATCCAATCACCTCCCACCAGGCCCCGTCTCCAACACTGGGGATTATAATTGAACATGAGATTTTGGAGGGGACACAAATCCAAACTATATCAGCATTCATTATATTAGTCTTATTTTTGCATATGTTTAAAAATTTCCAAATAAAACATTAAAATGGGAACAAAAAGGAGAGGGAGGGGAGCTGTGGCCAGTAACATTTTATTATTATCACAACCCCATCAGCACCCAGATAGGATGCATCTTAGAGGCATTAGGATTACACATGTATGTGACACACTTAGATGTGGATTTCCAAAAACCTAAACATTATAAAATACATTCTGCACTGAAAGTGATCTGAACAGAAATCAATCCTTCCTTTGGCATTCAGAAATCACTTTATTTATTTATTTAACAAATATTTACTGAGCACCTACTACATAGTCAACATTGTTGCAAGAGTGAATGAAAAAGATAAAAATTTCTGTTCTCAAGGAAAATCCATTCTAGTAGGGGAAGAAAAACAATCAGATAAGTAAATCTACTATGTTAGATGGTGATTTGATGCCAAGGGAAAAAAACTAAGCAGAAAAGAGAAATAGGGAGTGTGGGAAATGAGAAGTTTACAATTTTAAACAGGATGACCAGGAAAGGCTCACTGAGAGAATGCTATTAGAGACAAGACTTCTTCCAGTAAGAGAGTAAAAGCAAGTGACAGAATTCTAAAAAAGGATCATTAAATTTTTAAATGGATTATAATGAATATCAATATCATAACAGTAAATCAAGAGGTGCTAATAGTGACTTTCAGTTGCTAGAATGACAGATAAAATAATTTTTCAGCTTCTTAATCACTGCTGTTTGCCTTCCCTCTTCCAAACCTATGCTTCATCTTCTTTACTTTGATACTATTTGTTTCCTAAGAATAATAAAGCTGTTACTATAAAACAAACTGATCACAAGGCTTTGTTTAAAAAAAAAAAAAAAAAAAAATCCATGACAACCATTACCTCTTAAGTAACTATTGGGTGGCTAGCATCCCAGCTGACACTGTCCAAACTCTGGAAATTTGTTACTGCTTTAAGTGGGTAAACAAACCAATACAATCTGACACTGCTTTCTGTTAATCTGCTGAACCTAGAAAACCTGGTTAACATTCTTGAGTGTTTCTTCTCCCTTACTTTCAATATATAATCAACCCTATTCATACTGCCTGTTCCAGTTATCTATCACTGGGAAACAAACCACCACACATCTTAATGGCCTAAAATATTTATTTTATTGACAAATCTGTTTTTTTTTTTTTTTTTTTTTTTTTTTGAGACAGAGTCTCACTCTGTCACCCAGGCTGGAGTGCAGTGGTACGATCTCAGCTCACTGCAAGCTCTGCCTCCTGGGTTCACGCCATTCTCCTGCCTCAGTCTCCCAAGTAGCTGGGACTACAGGCGCCCACCACCACGCCCAGCTAATTTTTTGTATTTTTACTAGAGATAGGGTTTCACTGTTCTAGCCAGGATGGCTTCGATCTCCTGACCTCGTGATCCGCCTGCCTTGGCCTCCCAAAGTGCTGGGATTACAGGCGTGAGCCACCATGCCTGGCCTTTATTGACAAATCTCAACCTGGGCAGGGCTTGCCTATAGTTCTTAGTGACAGCTATAGCAGCTCAAAGTCTGGGGTAGAAACCATCTAAAGGTTCACTAACCCACATCTGGTGGTAGACACTTCTTGTTGGCTAGGGCCTTAGGGTGGTCAGCCTCTACATGCAGCCTCTCCAATGTGGCTTGGACTTCCTCCCAACATGGTGGCTTGGGTTGAAGGTTAAGCATCCCAAGAGAGAAAGTGGAGTGGAAGCTGTATTACTTTCATGACCTTACTTCAGAAGTCATACAGAATCACCTCTACCACATTTTATTCATTAGAACCAAGTCACGGAAATGAGCTCATATTCAAAGGAAGACAAATTAGACTCTGCCTCTTGAAGGCAAGTAACCAAAAATTTGTGGACATGTTTCAAAACCCACCACAATCCACCCTGTAGCCATGAGCTGTTTACATTCCTCCCATGTGCAAAACAGAGACAGTCTTCCTGCAAAACCCCCTTCCCCCAAAGTTTCATCTATTTAGAACATCAGGTCCAAAGATCTTGTCATCTAAGTTAGGTACGAAGGTGGATGAAGCTCCTCTGAGGCAGTTCCTTGAGTTCAGCTTGAGTGCAGTTCATCTTGACCTGAAGACCTATCAACTAAAGAGACAAGTTATCTGTCCACATGTACCTAGAATACAACATAGGTAAAACAAACGGCAGGCAATAGTTAGTCCCATTCAAAAAAAAAAAAAAGGAAAAATCAGAGGAACAAAGTAGCCACTGGTTTATAGCAATTCTGAAATCAAATGAGGCACAAGGTTGTCATTTTTTGTTTGTTTTTGGCTTTTGAGATGGAGTCTCACTCTTTCACCCAGGCTGGAGTGCAGTGGCACGATCTCAGCTCACTGCAACCTCTGCCTCCTGGGTTCAAGCAATTCTCCTGCCTCAGCCTCCTGAGTAGCTGAGATTACAGGCAAATGCCGCTATGCCTGGCTAATTTTTGTATTTTTAGTAGAGACAAGCTTTCGCCATGTTGGCCAGGCTGGTCTTGAACTCCTGACCTCAAGTGATCCACCTGCCTCAGCCTCCCAAAGTGCTGGGATTACAGGAGTGAGCGACTGCACCCCGCCCACATGTACTGCCTGGGATTAGCTTTTGGTTCCCCTATTTGGGCTCTTGATTCCATCCTCTGAATTTCTTTCCTTTTCCATAAAATGTAGCCCATGTTTGCCAAATATTTTCCTCAGTCTGCTTCCTGTCCATAGAAGTTCAAGGGCCTCTCTTCATTTTAATTCCTTTTTGATAATAGCTTTATTGAGATAAAATTCACATACCATTAATTCAACCATTTAAAGTATACAAGTCGATGGTTCCTTAGCATATTCACCAACTTGTGTAACTACCACCATAATGCACTTTCGAATATTTTCATCATCTCCAAAAGAAAGCCTGAAGCCTTTAACAATCACTTTCCATTCCTCCCATTTACCCCAACCCTAGGCAACCATAAATCTACTTTTTATCTGTATAGATTTGCCTATTCTGGGGATTGTATATAGATGAAATTATATAACATGTGGACTTTTGTGACTGGCTTACTTTACTTAGCATGTTTTCATGGCTGAGATGCTTTGGATCTGTGTCCCCACCCAAATCTTATATCAAACTGTAATCCTGTGTTGGACATGGGACCTGTTGAGAGGTGATTGGATCATGGGGGCAGATTTCCCTCTTGGTACTGTCCTCATATTAGTGAGTTACTGTGTGGCACCTTCCCCCACTCCCTCCTGCTCCAGCCATGTGAAATGTGCCTTGCTTCTCTTTTGCCTTGCACCATGACTGGAAAATTCCTGAGGCCTCCGCAGAAGCAGAAGCTACTACACTTACTTTACAACCTGCAGAACTCTGAGCTAATTAAACCTCTTTTATTTATAAATTACCCAGTCTCAGGTATTTCTTTATAGAACTGTTGAAACAGACTAATACAAAGGCTTATACATGTTACAGCATGTACTGGCACTCCATTTATTTTTGTTGTCAAATAATATTCAATTCTATGAATACATCACAGTTTACATTTCCACTCATCAGCTGATGGGCATTTACAGTGTTTCTACTTTTTGGTTATTACAAATATTGCTGCTATAAACATCTGTGTACAACTTTTTATGTGGATATATTTTCATTCTCGTGGGTATATACCTAGGGATGGAATTATTAGGTCATATGGTACCTCTATGTTCCGTCTTTTGAGGTACTGGCAGATTTTCCAGTGGCTACACCATTTTACACTCCTACTAACAGTGCATGAAGGTTTATCTTTTCATTTTATGGTCCTTTTCAATCCAACCTGATGCAAATCATTTAAAAACTTCATGGGTTTCTTTTAAAATAGTTTATAATTTACTCCATCTGACAAAAACCACACCCACAAATCTCTTTCGGATGGCCCACCTCTATCTTGGCTTCTCATGTGAAACTCCAGTGAGACATTATCATTAAGATTTTTAGGGACCCTATTGTTTATTGGTAAGAGCATATTTAACCTTCCTGAGTTCTTTTTATTTATTTATTTAATTTTTTATTATACATTTAAGTTCTAGGGTACATGTGCACAACGTGCAGGTTTGTTACATATGTATACCTGTGCCATGTTGGTGTGCTACACCCATTAACTCGTCATTTACATTAGGTGTATCTCCTAATGCTATCCCTTCCCCCTCCTCAATCCCACAACAGGCACCAGTGTGTGATGTTCCCCTTCCTGTGTCCAAGTGATCTCATTGTTCAATTCCCACGTATGAGCGATGACATGTGGTGTTTGGTTTTCTATTCCTGTGATAGTTTGCTGAGAATGATGGTTTACAGCTGCATCCATGTCCCTACAAAGGACATGAACTTATCCTTTTTTATGATTGCATAGTATTCCATGGTGTATATGTGCCACATTTTCTTAATTCAGTCTATCACTGATGGACATTTGGGTTGGTTCCAAGTCTTTGCTATTGTGAATAGTGTTGCAATAAACATACGTGTGCTTGTGTCTTTATAGCAGCATGATTTATAATCCTTTGGGTATATACCCAGTAATGGGATGGCTGGGTCAAATGGTATTTCTAGTTCTAGATCCTTGAGGAATTGCCACACTGTCTTCCACAATGGTTGAACTACTTTACAGTCCCATCAACAGTGTAAAAGTTTTCCTATTTCTCCACATCCTCTCCAGCACCTGTTGTTTCCTGACTTTTTAACGATCGCCATGCTAACTGGTGTGAGATGGTGTCTCATTGTGGTTTTGATTTGCATTTCTCTGATGGCGAGTGATGATGAGCTTTTTTTCAATGTGTCTGTTGGCTGCATAAATATCTTCTTTTGAGAAGTGTCTGTTCATATCCTTTGCCCACTTTTTGATGAGGTTGTTTTTTTCTTGTAAATTTGTTTGAGTTCTTTGTAGGTTCTGGATATTAGCCCTTTGTCAGATGAGTAGATTGCAAAAATTTTCTCCCATTCTGTAGGTTGCCTGTTCACTCTGATGGTAGTTTCTTTTGCTGTGCAGAAGCTCTTTAGTTTAATTAGATCCCATTTGTCAATTCTGGCTTTTGCTGCCATTGCTTTTGGTGTTTTAGACATGAAGTCCTTGCCCATGCCTATGTCCTGAATGGTATTGCCTAAGTTTTCTTCTAGAGTTTTTATGGTTTTAGGTCTAACATTTAAGTCTCTAATCCATCTTGAATTAACTTTTGTATAAGGTGTAAGGAAGGGATCCAGTTTCAGCTTTCTACTTATGGCTAGCCAGTTTTCCCAGCACCATTTATTAAATAAGGAATCCTTTCCCCATTTCTTGTTTTTGTCAAGTCTGTCAAAGATCAAATGGTTGTAGATGTGTGGTATTATTTCTGAGGGCTCTGTACTGTTCCATTGGTCTATATCTCTGTTTTGGTACCAGTACCATGCTGTTTTGGTTACTGTAGCCTTGTAGTATAGTTTGAAGTCAGGTAGCATGATGCATCCAGCTTTGTTCTTTTGGCTTAGGATTGTCTTGGCAATGCAGGCTCTTTTTTAGTTCCATATGAACTTTAAAGTAGTTTTTTTCCAATTCTGTGAAGAAAGTCATGGGTAGCTTAATGGGGATGGCATTGAATCTATAAATTACCTTGGGCAGTACAGCCATTCTCACGATATTGATTCTTCCTATCCATGAGCATGGAATGTTCTTCCATTTGTTTGTGTCCTCTTTTATTTCATTGAGCAGTGGTTTTTAGTTCTCCTTGAAGAGGTCCTTCACATCCCTTGTAAGTTGGATTCCTGGGTATTTTATTCTATTTGAAGCAATTGTGAATGGGAGCTCACTCATGATTTGGCTCTCTGTTTGTCTGTTATTGGTGTGTAAGAATGCTTGTCATTTTTGCACATTGATT
The DNA here is from genome assembly GCF_007565055.1 of Rhinopithecus roxellana. Taxonomy (NCBI): domain Eukaryota; kingdom Metazoa; phylum Chordata; class Mammalia; order Primates; family Cercopithecidae; genus Rhinopithecus; species Rhinopithecus roxellana. The sequence continues at coordinate 54,978,577 of NC_044557.1, read as the reverse complement.
TTGTATCCTGAGACTTTGCTGAAGTTGCTAATTAGCTTAAGGTGATTTTGGGCTGAGACAGTGGGGTTTTCTAAATATACAATCATGTCATCTGCAAACAGGGACAATTCGACTTCCTCTTTTCCTAACTGAATACCCTTTATTTCTTTCTCTTGCCTGATTGCCCTGGCCAGAACTTCCAACACTATGTGGAATAGGAGTGAAAAGGAGTGAACAGGAGTGAAAGAGGGCATCCCTGTCTTGCACCAGTTTTCAAAGGGAATGCTTCCAGTTTTTGCCCATTCAGTGTGATATTGGCTGTGAGTCTGTCATAAAGAGCTCTTACTATTTTAAGATACGTTCCATCAATACCGAATTTATTAAGAGTTTTTAGCATGAAGGGCTGTTGAATTTTGTAAAGGTCTTTTCTGCATCTATTGAGATAATCATGTGGTTTTTGGCTTTGGTTCTGTTTATATGTTGGATTACGTTTATTGATTCGTGTATGTTGAACCAGGCTTGCATCCCAGGGATGAAGTCCACTTGATCATGGTGGATAAGCTTTTCAATGTGCTGCTGGATTCGGTTTGCCAGTATTTTGTTGAGGATTTTTGCATTGATGTTCACCAGGGATATTGGTCTAAAATTCTCTTTTTTTGTTGTGTCTCTGCCAGGCTTCAGTATCAGGATGATGTACGCCTCAAAAAATGAGTTAGGGAGGATTCTCTCTTTTTATATTGATTGGCACAGTTTCAGAAGGCATGGTATCAGCTCCTCCTTGTACCTCTGGTAGAATTCGGCTGTGAATCCATCTGGTCCTGGACTTTTTTTGGTGGGTAGGCTATTAAATATTGCCTCAATTTCAGAGCCTGCTATTGGTCTATTCAGGGATTCAACTTCTTCCTGGTTTAGTCCCGGGAGAGTGTATGTGTCCAGGAATGTATTCATTTCTTCTAGGTTTTTTAGTTTATTTGCGTAGAGGTGTTTATAGTATTCTCTGATGGTAGTTTGTATTTATGTGGGGTCAGTGGTGATATCCCCTTTATCATTTTTTATTGCGTCTATTTGATTCTTCTCTCTTTTCTTCTTTATTAGTCTTGCTAGAGGTCTTTCAATTCTGTTGATCTTTTCAAAAAACCAGCTCCCGGATTCATTGATTTTTTGGAGGGTTTTTTTGTGTCCCTATCTCCTTCAGTTCTGCTCTGATCTTAGGTTATTTCTTGCCTTCTGCTAGCTTTTGAATGTGTTTGCTCTTGCTTTTCTAGTTCTTTTAATTGTGATGTTAGGGTGTCAATTTTAGATCCTTCCTGCTTTCTCTTGTGGGCATTTAGTGCCATAAATTTCCCTCTACACACTGCTTTAAATGTGTCCCAGATATTCTGGTTTGTTGTATCTTTGTTCTCATTGGTTTCAAAGAACATCTTTATTTCTGCCTTCATTTCTTTATGTACCCAGTAGTCATTCAGGAGCAGGTTGTTTAGTTTCCATGTATTTGAGAGGTTTTGAGTGAGTTTCGTAATCCTGGGTTCTAGTTTGATTGCACTGTGGTCTGAGAGACAGTTTGTTATAATTTCTGTTCTTTTACATTTGCTGAGGAGTGCTTTACTTCCAACTATGTGGTCAATTTTGGAATAAGTGTGATGTGGTGCTGAGAAGAATGTATATTCTGTTGATTTGGGGTAGAGAGTTCTGTAGATGTCTATTAGGTCCGCTTGGTGCAGAGCTGAGTTCAGTTCCTGGACATCCTTGTTAACTTTCTGTCTCATTGATCTAATGTTGACAGTGGGGTGTTAAAGTCATCCATTATTATTGTGTGGGAGTCTAAGTCTCTTTGTAAGTCTCTAAGGACTTGCTTTACGAATCTGGGTGCTCCTGTATTGGGTGCATACATATTTAGGAGAGTTAGCTCTTCTTGATGAATTGATCCCTTTACCATTATGTAAATGGCCTTGTCTCTTTTGATCTTTGTTGGTTTAAAGTCTGTTTTATCAGAGACTAGGATTGCAACCCCTGCCTTTTGTTTGTTTGTTTATCTTCCATTTGCTTGGTAGATCTTCCTCCATCCCTTTACTTTGACCCTATGTGTGTCTCTGCATGTGAGATGGGTCTTCACTCTTTATCCAATTTGCCAGTCTGTCTTTTAATTGAAGTATTTAGCCCATTTACATTTAAGGTTAATATTATTATGTGTGAATTTGATCCTGTCATTATGATGTTAGCTGGTTATTTTGCTCATTAGTTGATGCAGGTTCTTCCTACCATCCATGGCCTTTACAATTTGGCATGTTTTTGCAGTGGCTGGTAGCAGTTGCTCCTTTCCAAGTTTAGTGCTTCCTTCAGGAGCTCTTGTAGGGCAGGCCTGGTGGTGGCAAAATCTCTCAGCATTTGCTTCTCTGTAAAAATTTTATGTCTCCTTCACTTATGAAACTTAGTTTGGCTGGATATAAAATTCTGGGTTGAAAATTCATTTCTTTAAGAATGTTGAATATTGGGCCCCACTCTCTTCTGGCTTGTAGAGTTTCTGCCAAGAGATCCGCTGTTAGTCTGATGGGCTTCCCTTTGTGGGTAACCCGACCTTTCTCTCTGGCTGCCCTTAAGATTTTTTCCTTCATTTTAACTTTGGTGAATCTGACAATTATGCATCTTGGAGTTGCTCTTCTCAAGGAATATCTTGGTGGCGTTCTCCGTGTTTCCTGAATTTGGATGTTGGCCTGCCTTGCTAGGTTGGGGAAGTTCTACTGGATAATATCCTGAAGAGTGTTTTCCAACTTGGTTCCACTCTCCCCATCACTTTCAGGTACACCAATCAGACATAGATTTGGTATTTTCACATAGTCCCATATTTCTTGGAGGCTTTGTTCGTTTCTTTTTACTCTTTTTTCTCTAAACTTCTCTTCTCACTTCATTTCATTCATTTGATCTTCAATCACTGATACCCTTTCTTCCAGTTGACCAAATTGGTTACTGAAGCTTACGCATTTGTTATATAGTTCTTGTACCATGATTTTCAGCTCTGTCAGGTCATGTAAGGACTTTTCTACATTGGTTATTCTAGTTAGCCCTCTGTCTAATCTTTTTTCAAGGTTTTTATCTTCTTTGCGATGGGTTCGAACTTCCTCCTTTAGCTCTGAGAAGTTTGATCATCAGAATCCTTCTTCTCTCAACTCGTCAGTCATTCTCCATCCAGCTTTGTTCCATTGCCAGCAAGGAGCTGCGTTCCTTTGGAGGGGGAGAGGCACTCTGATTTTTAGAATTTTCAGCTTTTCTGCTCTGTTTTTTCCCCATCTTTGTGGTTTTATCTACCTTTGGTCTTTGATGATGGTGACGTACAGATGGGGTTTTGGTGTGGATGTCCTTTCTGTTAGTTTTCCTTCTCACAGTCAGGACCCTCAGCTGCATGTCTGTTGGAGTTTGCTCAAGGTCCACTCCAGACCCTGTTTGCCTGGGTATCAGCAGTGGAGGCTGCAGAAGAGTGAATATTGCTGAACAGCAAATGTTGCTGCCTGATTGTTCCTCTGGAAGCTTCATCTCAGAGAGGTACCTGGTCGTGTGAGGTGTCAGTCTGCCCCTACTGGCGGGTGCCTCCCCGTTAGGCTACTTGGGGGTCAGGGACCCACTTGAGGAGGCAGTCTGTCTGTTCTCACATCTCAAACTCCATGCTGGGAGAACCACTACCCTCTTCAAAGCTGTCAGACCAGGACATTTACATCTGTAGAGGTTTCTGCTGCCTTTTGTTTGGCTATGCCATCCCCAGAGGTAGAGTCTACAGAGGCAGGTAGGCCTCCTTGAGCTGCAGTGGGCTCCACCCAGTTCGAGTTTCCTGGATGCTTTGTTTACCTACTCAAGCCTCAACAATGGCAGGCGCCCCTACCCCAGCCTTCCTGCCACCTTGCAGTTAGATCTCAGACTGCTGTGCTAGCAATAAGGGAGGCCCCATGGGTGTGGGATCCTCCGAGCCAGGTGTGGGATATTATCTCCTGGTGTGACGTTTGCTAAGATCCTTGGGAAAATGCAGTATTAGGGTGGGAGCGATCCGATTTTCCAGGTGCTGTGTGTCATGGTTTCTCTTGGCTAGGAAAGGGAATTCTCTTACTCTTGTGCTTCCTGGGTGAGGCGATGCCTCGCCCTGCTTCAGCTGTCACTAGGTGGGCTGCACCCACTGTCCTGCATCCACTGTTCTGCATCCACTGTCCAACACACCCCAGTGAGATGAACCTGGTACCTCAGCGGGAAATGCAGAAATCACCCGTCTTCTGTGTCACTCACGCTGGGAGCTGTAGCCTGGAGCTCTTCCTATTCGGCCATCTTGGAACCGCCCACCAAGCTTCCTGAGTTCTTAACAAAGCCTTTTATAGCTATGCCTTTTCATCTTCATCATTTTACTCAGAGTTCCCTGGATTGGCTCTGTCTGGAACAGATTGCTTAATTTTGGCATCATTCACTGTCTGCAGAGGTTAGGAATGAAAGAAAGTATTTTTCAAACCCAAAAAGTTGTGGCTATTTCATATTGAACAATTTTTTTTTCTTGCTTGCCTTTCTCCTTTTGTCTTTTGCTATAGAGGCTAGAAGAATCCAGATAGCACCTTCAACATTGCCTAGAAACCTCTTTAGTGAGATCATGCAGTTGAGCTATACTTATTTTCTACTGTTTCATGGAAAACAAATTTCCAGCATAGCTAAAATTTCTGCTACTATGTCACAAGAGTCACCTTTCTTCGTTTCCAGTAATACCTCTCACCTTGTTTAAACTTTCACCAATAGCTTCCTGAAGTGACTGTTAACAGTCTCTTCAAGGCCCTTCTAACTTATACTCAAGCTCAGTTCCAAAGTTCCTACTTCATGGCTTAGTAGCAGCAAATTGTATATCCAGATTTAATAAAAAATAGTAACAATACAAACCATTAGGAATTATATAGCATATAATTTGATCTTATATAACTATGGGAGCTGGTTAAGCCCTCTATATAAGGTTGTTTACTTTTGTGCTCAGTGTTATGCCTTCCCTAAAATCCAGAGAAGCCAAAGGAGAAGATCTAGCAGAAGTGATAGTACACAAAGTGGCAAAGAGTCTGACCTGTTGGTTCAAGGAAGATTTCCTGCTATTGACTGCTGGGTCCAGTAATAATGGATTAGAAAGAGCTAACCAGATGATGAAGTAAATGTGAAGTGGAAAAGCATTTAAATAAAAGCACGAAAAAAAGGTTCATGGGCATGAAATACACAGGCCATGGGGAGTATAAATAATTTATTCTAGTGCATATATCTAAAGAAAGGAGTGATGGGAGGTGACGCTGGAGAAGTAAATAGGACCTGTCATGAAAGACCTCTTTTAAATGCCGTGATAAGGAGACTTCATCCTATAGGACTAAGAAGTCATCATAAGGATTAGGTTAGAAAGTATATTAAAATATGCCCATATTTAAAATAAAAAAATTTGTTTTAATCAAGTGATTAAGAAGTGATAGTTACGAAGGAAATTTATACTTGAATCCCTAGAAACAGAAGGCATGGCATGCCACGCAGGGCCACGTGGGAAAGGACTGGGGGACTGTCAGCAGGTAGAATAGAGTAGCAAGGGTAGAAAGTCTAGGCTAGAGGGCCAGGCACGGTGGCTCATACCTGTAATCCCAGCACTTTGGGAGGCCGAGGTGGGCAGGTCATGAGGTCAGGAGATTGAGACCATCCTGGCTGACATGGTGAAACCCCGTCTCTACTAAAAATACAAACAAATTAGCTGGATGTGGTGGCGAGCACCTGTAGTCCCAGCTACTCGGGAGGCTGAGGCAGGAGAATGGTATGAACCCAGGAGGCGGAGCTTGCAGTGAGCCAAGATCGCACCACTGCACTCTAGCCTGGGTGACAGCGCAAGACTGTTATCTCAAAAAAAAAAAAAAGGAAGTCTAGGCCAGAGTCTTTATTGGAGTTCCTGTGGAAAATACAAAGCAGGGAAGGGTAAACAGTTTAGGACTAGCTAGTGTGAATAATTCTGGTGGGTTTTGGGATTTAGAGGTGGTCCCCAGTGGTCTGGTACCTGGCCCTGGGATGATTAAAGCAAAGGACTATTGTTTCCTAGGGTGTACGGGTCAGACAGAGGAGGTCTGGCTTAGGACTGGTTAGTTTGCATATCAAAGTCATGCTCCAGGCTGCACGGGCCCTTTGTTATCTCTAAGAACCAACTAACCCCAGTAGGAACGGCCCCTCCTCAGCCAGAAAGGTTTTTTAAGATGTCAAAACATCAGAATATACAAAAAATAAAAATTAAAAATATAAGTGATACAGGAAAGTGGTAGTCAGATTTGCATTTGTGGCAGTTCACTTTAGTAGCATAAAAGAATGGTTTAAGGGAGTAAGACCGGAGGCAGGAATGGCTTCTGTACTATTCCAGGTGATAGGGAAAACAAGATGGAGATAAAGTGATAGGTATAACCTGGGTAAGACTGTGACTAGAATCTGGTCTCTTTGTAGGAACATTAGATACGCCACAATTTAGGATGTGGAGAGATGAGAGTTGTGTAATATTTAGCAGGGTACAGCTGTGACGCAGGTCTAGGTTTATTAAGATACTGAGAATCTAGGAAAGAAAGATTCAGAAAAAGAGATGGAGTTTGCTCTTTCAAACCTTTGAGTTTTCACCTGTATCTTAAACACACTCCTTATGGACACCAGCTGAAAATGAAAGGGTTGCTTATCTCTGTGCCGTACATGCTAGCCTCATGGAATGTCAACATCTAGAGCTTTCCCAGCAACCCGAAATCAATCCATTTGGCAGGTAAATTGAAAAAATCACCAGCTTTCTGAGACAACAACAGCCCGTGAACTCAGCAAAAAACTAGGAATCTAAAGTTGAATGTTAATCCAGACGGTTACTGACTTATTGTGTAAATTTAGAAAGCCAGTCAAATTGCCTGTATCTATCTCTCTTCTCATCAGTAAAACAACAAGAAAGAATGCCAATCTATTCCACAGAGATTGTGTGGGAAACAGCTAACTAATGATTATAAACTATTCTGGAAGTATAAAGTGCTGTAAGAATGCTAAAATATACAGTATCCTAGGAACTCAAGGACCCTAAAATTGAAACAATCATTTTATTTTATTAACAGAGAAGGGTTGTTTCATTTATTAACATTCTATAATACAAAATAATCTGGCTAATTCTTAATACAACAAGGGCCCATGATAAATTAAAAATTTTGGAAGTTGGAAAAATGCATGAAAAACAGGAGTTCATAAACACAGGTTATGGCAGAAACCAATGTACTTACTTGATTTGTTTTGGCAAGCTTATTTTGTGATTTAAAATGTGGTCTGAGACTTGGGGTAAAACTTTCAAACATGAGCAGATGCTTCATATACTTGAAAACTGCTGTAGAAATTCTGTCCTGTAATAAAGAAGGGTACTAGGTTTCTCTTTGTTCGTTTTCTTTTTAAATATGGAAATGGAAGTTTTGATTTAAAGGTCTTGGGATTCTCAAAGCCTACCTTTTGGAGTCACTTACTAGCTATCTGACTAGCCTGCCTTCTAGAGTCACTTACTAGCTACGAAGCTTAAGCAAATTATTCATTCTCAATGTCCTCAAGTCTCATTTTCATTCTCTAAAAAATAGGGATGAAAATAGCAACCCCTACTTTCCATGAGGCATAAATAAGCCACATATGCAAAGCATTTAGCACACTGCCTGGCACACAGTAAGAGCTCAGTAAAAGGTAGTGGTTTGCTGTTGTACAATCTCATGTACACATTTAAATTAAGAGCTCCACTTTCTGTTAACAAATCTCAAGTGAGCAAGCACTACCCCTGAGACTGATAAAAGGTGCTAACATGTGCCCACTGTGCCACAGATCTGTCTCCCTGATGCCACTTTCTTGCCACTATACTCTTCTTTATCCGTCACTACTTCAACTTATTGCTTAGATATCTGAGTATACTCTTGTTAGAGAAGCTCAAATGAGGGGCTAAAGATCTGTTGGAGATGTTATACAAGAGATCCTTAAACTGGCTACGTGGCTGGAAATAGATTACTGGTTCACAGACTTTAAAACAGAAAGAGATTTGTAAGAAATACAGAGTTACCAACTCTTAATTTTGTCAAGTGAGGACATTTTTTTTTATTCACTCTCAACTACTGCCACCACAAATTCATAAAAGGACACTTTAAACCCTTCTGTTGAAAGAAGATGACATATATATGTTTATTTAAATTGATTAAATTTGCTTTATGAAAATCTCACTATCTTATACTAAATGTTGTTATGCTACCAGTGAGATCAGTTTACAGACCAGCATCTAATTACCACTAGGCTAGAGGAATCTCTCAATATTGTACTTAAAAACACATACATAAATACACATATATATTTTTATATTTTGGGGAAGCTTTACCAAGTATTAAACATAGAAAACAGAAGTAGTCCATCAAAACAAAAAGTAGCAATGAATAGATTACAAAATAGAATACTGAGATAAACTAAGCAGTAAGAAAGCTAAACATCTACAAAGTCTAATAAAGTAAGGAATAAACCAAAAAGGGGATAAGATAATGTCAAGATTTTGGCATGGAAACTAAGCCTTTTTTTTTTTTTTTTTTTTAAACATAGTCGTGCTCTGTCCCCCAGGCTGGAGTATAGCAGTGTAATCTCTGCTTACTGCATGCAACCTCTGCCTCCTGAATTCAAGCGATTTTCCTGCCACAGCCTCCCGAGTAGCTGGGATTACAGGCATGCACCACCAGGTCCGGCTAATTTTGTATTTTTAGTAGAGACAGGGTTTCTCCATGTTGGCCAGGCTGGTCTTGAACTACTGACCTCAGGTGATCCACTGGCTTTCCCTCCCAAAGTGCTGGGATTACAGGCGGGAGCCACCATGTCCAGCTGGAACTAGGTATTTTTGACTGAGAAAGGAAATTTAAGTTAGCAGACCAGGTGGAGATAGTGGTGGGTGAAACCCTGTTTGAAACCTCCAGCCACTGCTCACCTCTTGCTGAGTCTGCCACAAGGAAATCCTGGCTCAGTGTAGACAGCCATTCTAATTTTTTTAGAGTAGCTGGAAATATGAATTTTTGGTGAAATCACCCCTTAAATGCTACCAACTACCTCACATCTGTTTTTTTCTTTAAATCAGTACACAGGTCTAACAAAATATGTCTCTGAGCCACATTCAGTCCAGCAGTTTGGAAGCTCTGACATAAGTGTGAAAAAGAGGGTCAAGGATAACATCCTAAAGGATATTCAGGTGAAGAGGCTCAGACCAGAACAGCACCTAAGGAGGAGGAACCATTTGGCAAAGAGTAGTGTATTAGTTAGGGTTCCCTAGAGGGGCAGAACTAATAGGATGGATATACATATGAAGGGGAGTTTATTAAGGAGTATTGACTCATAAAGTGAAGTCCCATAATAGGCCATCTGCAACGTGAGGAACAAGGAAGCCAGTCCAAGTCCCAAAACTTCAAAAGTAGGGAAGCCAAGAGTGCAGGTCCAGGAGCCCTTGGCAAATCACTAGGGTAAGTCCAAGAGTCCCAAAGCTGAAGAACTTGGAGTCTGATGTTTGAGGGCAGGAAGCATCCAGCACAGGAGAAAGATGAAGGCCAGAAGACTCAGCAAGTCTGCTCATTCCACTTTCTTCTGCCTGCTTTATTCTAGCCATGCTGGCAGCTAATTAGATGGTGCCCACCCAGACTGAGGGTGGGTCTGTCTCTCCCAGTCCACTGACTCAAATGTTAACCTTCTTTGGCAACACCCTCAGAGACACACCTAGGAACAATACTTTGCATCCTTCCATCCAATCAAGTTGACACTCGATTTTAACCATCACAAGTAGTATTATGGAAAAAGATCATTGCAAGGAGAGTGTAGTCTACAGTGCTAAAGGCAGCAGAGATTTCCAGTTAGTTAAGGATAAGTTAGCAGTTCCTGGTATTACTCTTAGAAGCAGTTTCAGTGACATGGTACAGACCCAATACAGACTGTTTTGAGTCAGGGGGAGGAGAGGAAGAAAGAACAAAACAAAACAAAATATATATAGATATTCAAAATTATAAGTTTAAATAAATAGCTCCATGTGCAAAGGGTATCATTCTTCAATAATTAAAAGAAACTTTGTAAATATATTACAACATACACAAAATATTTCTTTAAAGCACTTGAATATTCTTTATGGAGCTTAGGAAAGGTATTTCCTTAATTCACATTAATTCACCCACAATAACAAAAGAGTTTAAGAAAATCAAAACCAAACCTGACAACCTCTATGTCAATCAAGAATCTTGACAGCTAAATCCTAAACAGAGTATAAATATCAAAGTTTGAGATATTCAGTAGAAAGCAAAACAGAAATACTATTAAAATGTTTGCCTTATTATATCAGATATTTCTTGGTCTCATAATATCCTACAAGTTACTGAAAATTTCCTACATGCTTAATTCTAAGAGCAACAGTGAAATGGCCCCTCATTCTAGCATTCCAAGGCTCTGCTTTATAAACCACCTTAACAATCCCACTTTTCCAAGAGATTAGTAGCCTATCACATTTCTGCCTCCCATTTAGGTGACATATAATACACCAATAACCAACCTGTAAAATAATAACTATTATTCTCATAAATACCATAAATTATACAGAATATGCTATATACGTTATTGAAACATTCCTACTTATCTTTATAGTTCTTCTACTAGGAAAACATTATTATTCCTATTTTACGTAAGTAAACAGGAGCTCTGAAAGGTTAGTCAATAAGCGCCAGGGTCAAGACTGAAATAAGTCTGAACACAAAGACTACGATTTCCAGTACATGTAATAATGCTTAGTAATGTTCACGAAATATTCCAGCTCCCTGCCTTCAGGACACAGGGTAGGACTGCACTTCTGGGCACTTTCCTACTTAGGTGAAGCCATGTGACCGACAATGAATGGAAATGAGATGTGTTTCTTCTAAGCCACAGAATTTACTTGCTGGAGGGAGATCCTCCAGAATGCTCTCTTCTAATAAAGTTTAAGATGGTGACAGCTTCAATAGTTTGGGATCTACAGTACAAAATCATGGAGCAGGGCCCTTGGCCAACTTGCAAAATGTAGCAATACAAGAAACACTCCCATGTTGGTATGTGACACCAAGATTTTTGAGTTGTTACCATAGCACAACTCAGTCTATCCTGAATGCTACCATCAGTAATCCCAAAAGCCAAATAAACACATTTTAATAGGTAAAAATATGAAGAGAAAGGAAAAAAAGTTAAGGTCTATTCAGCTTTTTCAAAGGGGATTCATGTAAAGTCTGGCATTAAGCAGTTGCCAAAGTCATGTAAAGCAGATGACTAACTGCCTACTGTGTCCAATTTGTGATCTAAATGGTTTTCTTTAGAACTTTCCAAACTCGTTAGCAATAAAACTTATGATTTAGTAAGTGGTTCTCAACTGAGGACAGTTTTGTTCCCAGGGAGACATTTTTTGTTCTTACAACTTTGGAGGATGATGACACAGGTACTTAGGAGATGCCGCTGCTAAACATCTTACAATGACACAACAAAGAATTATCTAACTCAAAATGTTAACAGTGCCACTGATGAAACTCTCCGATCTAGGTATACAAGGCCTTTCTGATGTCAGTCACAAGACTAAGGGTGGGTGGGGGCTGGGGGGAATGCCTGATTCAAAAACAGCAATTTTTCCATCAGGATTTGGCAAAGTGAAGAAAATGCTTACTTATTGCAAATTTAAATCCAATGAGATACCATCTCACAGCAGTCAGAATGGCTATGATTAAAAAGCCAAAAATTAACAGATGTTGCCAGATATGGAGAAAAGGGAACACTTATACACTGCTGGTGGGAATGTAAATCAGTTCAACCCCTGTGGAAAACAGTACGGAGATTTCCCAGAGAACTAAAGATGTAACTACCATTCAATACAGCAATCCCACTACTGGTTATCTACCCAAAGGAAAGGAAATCATATTATCAAAAGACATCTACACTCATGTTTATCACAGCACTATTCACAATAGCAAAGTCATGGAATCAACCTAAGTGCCTATCACTGGTAGATTAAAGAAAATGTGGTACATAGACACCATGGAATACTATGCAGCTATGAAAAAGAATGAAATCATGTCCTTTGCAGCAACATGGATGTAGCTGGAAGCCATTATCCTAAGTGAATTAACACAGAAACAGAAAATACAATACCACATGTTCTCGCTTATAAAGTGAGAGCTAAACAATGGATACACAGGTACATAAAGATGAAAATAACAGACAGTGGGGACTCCCAAAGGGTGGGGGAGATTGATAAACTACCTACTGGGTACAATGTTCACTATTTAGGTGACGAGTCCTAGAAAAACACACATTCCAGCATTATAAAATATACCCATGTAACAAATCTGCACATGTAACCTTTAAATCTAAAATAGAAAATTAAGAAATGAAATGAAAAATTTAAAAACTCGTGTAATTTAAAGTGAGGTCATTATTTTTGTTCATCAAACTCATGCACTGGGGTTATTGATCCCCATGTTAATGCTATATTTGGTTAAAATTATAAACAATAAATAAGACTTTTTTGTCAACACAAGAGTGACAAAGAAAAAGGAGCTAGATTATAAATCATCCCTATTCACAGAAATAAAAATTCAGCAGCCTTATAGAAAAGCAGCAATTTGTTTCAGTATGTCATACTAGTCATACTGATTATACTGAAATAAGACAACTATAAAAGTTCTTCATGGTCAGTATATTAACAAAGGTTTTAATTTTTTTTTAACTGTACACTTATTTTATAGGATTCTTATATTTGTTTAGATTTATTAAAATCAGACATTATCCTAATTGGTATGTGAAGGTAAATTAGCTGAAACATTACTATTGGAAGTTAAGAAAAAAATAAAGCTTTCTTGGGTTCCCTTTCTCCCTTCAACTGACCACAAGACTTGAAGAATTCATCCAAGGGCAAGGTAAATTAAAAAGCAGGCCTTTTGTGAGCACAATTCTAAATCATATCCATCTCTCTATTTCCAGCAGTCTGTTAACCTAATGCAACTCCTTACTCATATCCTATTCTCTAAACTGATATTCTAAGCCTATCAACAAACATTTTTTAAGCATGCAATGCAGACAGGTCAGGCAATGTGCTAGGTATTTTAAGAGTAGTGAACAAGAAGTTCTTGTTTCTAAGCACTTAACACACTATGGAAAAAAAATAGATGAAAAACAAGTAAGTGATTACAAGTGTGTAGGTATTAGAAAGAAACAGGTGTGGGGAGGGTTGTCTCAGTAGGTACTGTTAATATGTAAGCTGACACTAGAAAGACAAGGAAGCTGGGTAAAGCAGGTTGGATGAAACATTCAATTCTGAATGGTAGTTCCAAGACCTTAAGTGGGAGAGAACAATGGTGGGTTAAAAGACTCATGTGTTGGCCGGGCGCGGTGGCTCAAGCCTGTAATCCCAGCACTTTGGGAGGCCGAGACGGGCGGATCACGAGGTCAGGAGATCGAGACCATCCTGGCTAACACGGTGAAACCCCAGTCTCTACTAAAAATACAAAAACTAGCCGGGCGAGGTGGTGGGCGCCTGTAGTCCCAGCTACTCGGGAGGCTGAGGCAGGAGAATGGCGTAAACCCGGGAGGCGGAGCTTGCAGTGAGCTGAGATCTGGCCACTGCACTCCAGTCAGGGCGACAGAGCGAGACTCCGCCTCAAAAAAAAAAAAAAAAAAAAAAAAAAAAAAAGACTCATGTGTTAAGAATTAAAACCCCATAAGAACTAAGATAAAGACTTAAGACAAGAGGAAACAATCAATGTATGTGATAACAGGCAGGGAAAACGTTTCATCTGTTCAATAAAAGTTTAAAAAAAAAAAAGCATGAAATCCCCAAATAAATTCTCAGAAAATCAACTGATCTAGTCCTTCAGCTAGTTCATAAGAACCTGTACCAAGAAGGCACAATATATATTAACAATTGTGTGAAAACATTAATTTGCACAAACTTCCTTCTTACTGCTCCACATTCTTGCACACAAACGTTTATTCTTTATTTTAACATCTATGGGTCTTAAAATATTTTTCGCTTACCCTAAATAAACACTCATTATTCTAAAAGGTTCTAAGCTTCCACCTGATTTCTAAGAGCTATAGCTTAAATGGCTATTACTTTATTTCTCTCTACTCTGGGGCATAAGCTATGTCATGTATTTATTTGAAATCCCTTAAAATGTAAGAATCTGTGATTGTATTATTTTCAATTATATGTGAAGACAAAGTAAAGGCTGGATAAAATTCTAAAGCAAAATGAGTTTTCTCCACTTCTAAATTCTCGAATTGTTAAAGAATGACAATTCAAGCAAATAAATGTTGATTTAATTCATTCATCTTTTATTCTTTTTTTGGCAAACATCACATAATATAAGCAAAACTATATTGTTCACTATAGTTACACACATTCTTTTTTGCTTTATACAAGTTGTAAACATATTTAAGTGAATAAAATTCTTGGCTAAAGACATATTCCAGAACTCTGACATATACTTTTCTGAGTTAGGACAAAAGAAAGCTTATGTAACTTCCATTAGACCATCATCATATGAAAAAGTAAATTAGCATATGCTGCTTTTAAATTAACATTGGTCATTTTATTTAAATACTTTTTTAGGTTATAGCTAAAATGACATTTATCTGAAGTTTTAGGAAAGAACAGAAGCTGACCATACAAATTGTGTTCATAACCACATTGGCCACTTAACTTAAAAATATAACAAAATTGAAAAATAGACATATAACAAAAGATTCTAAATGTTATAAGGAAAAAAAAAAAGGCTGCCAATAAGTTACTTTAGAATACTTTAGATGTAGATAACATTTATAATACTGGGTTTCATAATACGTTGGTTTATTACTTCCTAATGCTGACATTTTAATTTTAAAGTAACAGATTACTTCAAAATAAACCCAGAGCATTTAGTGTTTTACAATTTCATTCTTCTGTAAATTTCAGACACTAAAAAATTCACATCAAGGATTACAAAACAGACATCTTCAGAATATAATTTGTTTGGCAGGCAGAATGGCTTGTAATCTTTTGAACTGGAAAGCCTTCAGGAAGTACTTACTTGCTATCAATGACCCTGCCAGCTTCCCACATTGTTACCTGCTGGGCATGTGAAAAGACTAACACCCCATTTTTCATATTATAAACCCAATATTTACTTAAAAAATTAGTTGTACTCATGGGGCAAAAATTCAAATGTTATAAGCGATATTAAATCTCTAGTTTTATCTCTAGTTTGGGAAACATACATCAAACTAAAAAACTCATTTTCATAGTATTTCCTTATATAAATTATGAGAGACGTTTGTATATATATCCTCTTAGAAAGAATACTGTTGTGAGTAACCTGAAATCTGAACTAGAATAACCATTCATATACAAAACTACTGTATACAAGTCTTAGCTTCCAAACAGTAGCTTTCAACTTCATTCATATATGTAACATAAAATTTCTCAAATATTTGAGTTGAAGGAAAGGTGACATTAATAAGGTTAATAAAATAAGTGGCAATGGCTTTCTTCAAATCCTAGAGAATGAAGCAAGAAGGGGAACATCTGGTAAGACAAATGAGAAAAGAGGAAGAATTTCAAGTAAATGTGTCCTTGGACCTTTTACACTGCTACTCCCTAAAATCGCAAAGGTAAAGGCCACAAAATGCTTGTTCCTTCAAGGAAAGCAAAGTAGAAAACACAAAAGGAAATACGAAATGTGTAGTTATGAAAGAATCAAGAGATGATGGTACTAACTCCAGTCCAATGCTTAAAAAATACCAAAGAATAACAAATGCATTAAAAAGACAGTAATCTATTAGGTCTTTTCTAAGTTATACACAAATAAAAAACTAATCTCTAATTCTTTAGAGATTTAAATTTGACAGAGAATACCTATTTACCTTTGAATTTGTCTCACTTCTTTAAACAACTGAATCCTATCTAAATAAATATTTTTAAATTCTTAATTATTAAAGCAACCTTCTTAGTTATGCTTTGATAAGGCTATATATATTAATAATAAAGCTTCACTGCATTAATCTCATCAATACCATGCTTACTGCAATCAAGTTCATTTTATAAGCAATAATTAAATTGACCATCACCATACTACATTATTGCAATGACAAAGATATTGGGTAAACTTCTTCAAGACAAATTACATTGAAATGGTTATTTTGAAAGTTTTTAGGAATGGGGGGAAAGGGAGAATTAAAAACATTGAAAATTTGTTCCAACACAAAACAGAATGTCCACGATCTTACATAAATGAAAGTATCAGCTAATAGGGTACCATCTTGGTCTCTGAATGATGTTCTCCACAATTAACTTACAAATTTTTAAAATTCCACTAAGACGACACTGGTTAAAGTTTATCTCTGACATATTTCTAAAAACACCTGTTAGTAGCTTTGCCATAAAACTGATTTAAGGTAGTTGTGTTTTTCAGTAGCATATAGAACAACCCAACTCTTGGTAGAAATACTCAGTTCAGCACACTGTATTAAAACATAATTGTACATACAACATTGTATAATTAGCTGCAATTTTCAGTAACTATGTTTACCAACCGTGTAACAGAATTATAATGTTCTCCTAAGCCATATGCATGTCTCATATATCTGAAATTAAAAAAAAAATGAGCAGTTTTGATGAAAGTAATTTTTATATATATATATATGCTTATTATATATATATAAACCAATGATTCTGAATGACTCAGTCCACATAGGCATCACTCAATAGACTACGTAGACATATTAACTAAGAGTTCAACACCATTTGAAAAGTGGCAGCAGTCAGCAAGATCTGGTTCAAACACTGGGGGTAAAATGAAAAGGCTGAGATGCTGAGGGTTCAATAAGCTTAAATTGTCACCTAGCCATTGATGACTATCTTAATAGGTTTAGTTGACAAATACTAAAGCCAATAGCAAATCCTGCATGCTGTACTTCAGAAGAGATTTCTAAATCATGTAAAATCAAAAATGAAGAAAAATAAATCTAAGGAATAAACAAGTAACATGAATGTATTTCAACTTTTACACTTGTTGAGAAACTTTTAGCATTACTAATGTCAAACCAGGACAATATACAAACTAGTCCTAAAATTCTATAACCTTTAGAAATGACTTTATTCTTAACTCACACACAAAAATAAATCGCTAGACGTTTAAAAAATTATCTAAGTCATATATTTTAACACATATAATCTAAAATTGTTTATGTTTTTTTGTATTGTAAAAAATAAAAGTAAAAATGTCTAGGTACTTACACAAGTATTAGCGGGTTTTTTGAATATTCTTCGCCAACTATAATGGGAGGAGAATCTGCCTGTATTATCTCTATTGGTGTTTGTAAAATGTGAGACAGAGCTCTTAGCTATAGGAAGAAAAAAAGTATGAGTAAGGAAAATAAAAATGTAAATCACATTCAAATAGTAAACTACTGAAGTATGTGTGAATGTGCAACCAGTCACAGCAGGGATATGTTCTGTTCACCACTGTACACAGAGATCCTGGTATATAGTGGGAACTTAATAAATACCTGTTGAATAAATATAATACAGATTGAATATCCCTTATCCTAAATGCCTGGAACCAGAATTGTTTTAGATTTTGAATTTTTTCAGATTTAGGAATATTTGCATATACTACACGAGATATCTTGAGGATGGGACTCAAAGCTAAACACAAAATTCATTCATGTTTCATACATATCTTACACACATAGGATGAAGGTAATTTTATAGAATATTTTAAATAACTTTGTGCATGAAACTAAGTTTTGAACTGTGACCTGTCACATACAGTGTAGAATTTTCCACTTGTGATGTCAGCCCTCAAAAAATTTGATTTGGGAGCATTTCAGATTTCAAATTTTCAGATTAGGGATGCTCAACTTGTATTTATTAAATCAAATGCAGAGACTGCTCAAGTCCTGCCTACACAACAGCTTTGTAAAACATATCAATGCCACAGCTAATGAAGAGCGGCAAAGGGGAGACTAGGTATATTATACTAGTCTCTCTACTTTTAAATATGCTTGAAAATGTTCATAACAAAAAGATTTTTAAAATACCATTGCTCAAGCACCAGGCCAAATAAATTACAGTGTGAGAAAACGGGCAGGGGGGAAGAACAAAATATATTTTTTTTTAAGTTTTCAGATGATTCTAATCTATAAATACTGTTGACAACCACTGTTCTATAATTTTCAAAGCAAGAGTAGAATGAGATATATATATGAATTATACTCCCCTATCAATGAATTTCTATCTGATTAAAATACACAATTTTAAGTAATTTCATACCACACAATATAAAATTAAGAGCCTAAAGCCAGATGAATAATGGTGAATAATGAACATTAATGCTAACATTTTTTAAGACTTATTACGATTACGGGCCAGGCACGGTGGCTCACACCTATAATTCCAGCACTTTGGGAGGCCGAGGCAGGCAGATCCCTTGAGTCCAGGCATTCGAGACCAGCCTGGGCAACATGGTAAAAACCCTGTCTCTACAAAAAAATACAAAAATTAACGAGGCGTGAGGGATCATTTGAGCCTGGGAGGCAGAGGTTGCAGTGAGCCAAGATCACGCCACTGTACTCCAACAACTGGGGTGACAGAGTGAGATCCTGTTTCAAAAAAAAAAAGACACATGACGAAGCACTCAAGCACTTTAAACACTTTGTGTATTAATTCCTTTAGAGATTTAAATCTGACAGAGAATAACTATTTACCTTTGAATTTGTCTCATTTCTTTAAACTGAATCCCATCTAAATAAATATTTTTATGGGATAGGTACTGTTGTTATTTTAAAGACCTAGAATCTAAGGCAAAAAAAGGGTTACGAGACTTTTCAAAGCCACTTGAACTCAGGAGTTCGAGATCAGCCTGGGCAACACAGGGAGACCCCGTTTCTACAAAAAATACAAAAATCAGCCAGGCATGGTGGTGCATGCCTGTAGTCCTAGCAACTCAGGAGTAGGAAGAAAGCTTAAGCCTAGAAGATTGAGACTGCAGTGAACAATGATGGATAGCACCACTGCCCTCCAGCCTGGGTGACAAAGCGAGACTCTGTCTCAAAAAGAAAATAAAAATCATAATGCCCTAATCCATGGGGCATTATGAAGTACAATCCATGGGATATGTACTTGCCCCATTACAAGAACATTCCATTGATGAACATAGTCCTTCCTGAGGTTTTCAAAGAATGTAAGAAATTACTTCAAAAAATATGGAAAAGGCTGTGCCGCATGGCGGTAAATCAAAAACGTTCCTTTGAAGCACATTTTTCTTATACCTAAAACATCATTTTAAAGAAACTAGCATAGAATAGAGGATGGGAACCAAACTCTGGAAATCCTACCACGCCTTCTAACTTCAGAAATCATAGAATGATTTCCTCTTTAATAACTTAAATTTACTCTATTGGGAAAACTGCAACTCTTACTTTAAATGAATTCACAGATGAAAAAAAAAGTGTAAGTATCCTTCAAAAGATGTTTTAAAAGGCTTTTCTTAATTTCTTGATTTAATCTCTAATACTCACATGAAGGATCCTTTTAAGAAAGTTCAAGTATTTTTAACTATTCCTAATGTAGTAACAAAGCCACTATGAAAACTTTCTGAGTTTCAGAGGCATAGAAATCTAATAGATACAGTTCCCTCTGGTGGAAATGCACATACACAGCACCACTAAGAAAAAGATTTTGGAGCAACTTTCATGTTGCATCTTCAAATGAAGCAGTTCTTAGTGAATTATTTAGAGCCACAGACTATTCATGATGATTAATCATCATTATATATTACTAATTGCACTGCCTAGGTTCATCCATCTGGCACTCCAGCTTACAAACTTTTATGCAGGTACTCTCTGCCTTACTTAATGCTCAAAAATGCTCTACTGAGTACACAGAGAGGGTTTATTGTGGCCATATAGTAATCAAGAAACTCAAGCTTGGGAGGATGGCTGACTCCCTGTGGCCACAAAACAGAGAGGTAGAAGAAAATGCCAGGACTTGAACCTAGGACTTTCTTTCTTATCCCGTCTAATACCCAGGCTGCTTCATCATCATCTGGCCTACTTAACTGTGTTTTTTTTTTTTTTTTTTTTTTTTTTTTGTTTCAACAAAACAGAGTTAACAGTCAGATTTTTTAAAATTAGAGCTAAAAAGAAATCTTGGTAACTTCCCGTTACGTGACTGAATATACTGTTTTCTTACATATGAATTTAATGCATCAACTACTGCTTTCAAGTAAGTCAGTCACTATCAATTAGGAATTCAAAAACAATTGTAATAAATATGTTGTGGTAGGATTTGGTCTGTAATTTCATATAATTTTTTTTTTCCATTTCTGATGTAAAAAAGATACTTTTCCAAAAGTGACTTTGATCAGCTGAGCTACTAGGCTAAATTTTACTTTACTTCAGTAAAATTTTCACTTTCCTAAGTCCAGAAAATCAAATGTATTGCCAATACTAGTATCACAATGAAAAGACTTACACATATGTATCTCCAACACACAGATCTAACACTGAGCTATTTAAAATGAAATAGTGCTTCAGTCCCTCAACATACATACTTTAATTACAATCCCTATTTCTTTGTCAGTTGAGAATAGCAAATACATAAAGAAAAGGAATCTTCAAAGAGAAATTGGGAGCAGCTGAGAAACATCTAAAACCTACAGAAGGAACAAACCACAATCACTATGAATAACTACAAACTTACCTCAAGCTGACCTCCCCACGCAGCTGTGTTTACAATATCATCACAGTACTTCTGAAACTCTTCTGTAGAGAATAGGTCAGAACAAAGCACTTAAATAATTTTTGTAACTCATGTTACAAAATCCCTTTAATAGTTTCCACAATTCCTGACAAAAATGCCCAAGTTATAAACGTTCTCCTTCTTTATCAGTATCCTCCAGACTCTAATCTAACTACCAGGTCCAAACTTAATTCACCCCAACTTTCTACCACATTTCCATCCAAGAACAAAGGAGTCCATTTCGGCTTTTCTTCTTCTGTTGGAGGTCCAGATACCCTACCTATATAACAAACCTACCTCACTCTACCCCAAGCAATGACCCCCAGAACTGCCACAATATTCACTATCTTGACATGTGTTTTGAAGCCCAAACCTGCATCCAACAGAATACCATGAAAGACAAAAAAAAAAGTAATTCCTGTATAATCAGGTTTACTGTAAGACTCCGGGAAATATATGAAGAGAATTCGAGTAAAAGTACAGATAAATTGAAATTTCTTCCCCAGAGATAGCATCAAACAGTGCCTCCACTTGTTATTTTGGAAGCACTTACATTATCTGCATAAGTGTCAGTTCTAACCAAGGAAAGGGCTTTTCAGATCAGCCCTGAGAAGTAAAAGACCTAATCACTAAATTTACAATGGGTATATTTTGTGTATACACCTTTTTATATGGTATGTTAAAATGGAAAACAATTATCCTTGACGGAGGGAAAGAAATTATGGACATCTAAAAGAAAAATATGTCTCATGTGTTTGTCTCAGACCCTATTAAATACTCAGTGTTCAGAACAGTGCCTCAATTAATATTGATTGAATAAACATAATTAAGTCTTTTGTGTTTTTCTCTGACTCAGCATACTGAACTGCCACCTCCTCTATGCCCCACAACTAGCGCAATTGGGGAGTTTCAATGATTTAGTAATCTGGGAGATAAATGACTGAAGAGTCATTTATCACACTGCCTATGCATGTATCAAGATATATGGAAAAATGTGTTTTATGTCCCATAGCAAATCTATTTATTTAGAAAACAGCAATGATCTAAAACAGCAAGAGATAAGTTAACATTTCCAATATGACATCTATGGGAAATTAATTTGCTACAGAATTAGATATGCTTAAGTCACTCTTGAGATCTGTCAACAGATACCTTAAGCCATACAAACTAAAGGAGACATACTTGACTGCCAATGCTTATTCTTATCAATTCTGCATCATTCTCTACCTTTCCTCTATGGAGGACAGACTCCACTAAAGGAAAGTCAACCTTAACCTTTCTCTCTCCAACCCATTCTAGCCATATGACTTGTTCCCAATGGATACTGCCAAACCCGCCATCTTCTCTCAAGGACTAATAGTCCTCTATTCCATGCTTTACTCCCCCAAAACCTATTCAGATTTTTACTTGCTCTCTTCCTCATCTGCTAGTTGTGTACTTTTTTACTTCCTCATAAATATTTTATCTTAACTGTGGAACGTATTGTATAGAATAAAGCAGGTTATTAACTCATTTGTTTTACTTGAACAGTAATCTTCCTAATTACAGCTTATTGTAAATAAAAGTAAAGTTCCTAAATTACAGGATAAAAGGAGAAAATGGTTTTCCTAGTCATTCTCTCCTTATGGTCTTCAGACCCTATATACACTTCCTGAAGCATACCTTCAATACTTCATTCACTTTGTCAAATATGAACTTACATTTTTTTCAAAAATGATTAATCTTATTCCCATTTCTATCTTACATAAAATGAGTAACATATTATAATTACAAAATAACTAAGTAATTAAGAAATCTTAATAGAGAAAAACATACCAGCATCTACTAAAATTACAGAAAATAATTCTGCCTAAATCTTGTGATGCTTTTTCCTCATAAGGTTCATCTGGGTTCTTCTCACGCTCAGTGCTAGAAAGCATTTTATTTAAAAACAACTACAACAAAGCAACAATAAAATATAGTAAAGAAAAATAAATTACCTGTAGTATACATATCTCCTGTATTTGGGTTTGTTAAAAATGGCAGAAAGTCTTCCACATGGCTTTGCATATACTCAGCGGTCTGACTTCTCAAGGCAACCACAGTCAGAGCACAATCCTTTTCTTTCAGTTGATCTTCAATGGCTCTATACATACAGTGGCCATCAGATGGAATCTGTTTCATTTCTAACTGTCTAGCTGCCAATATTTGAGCAAGTTTCTCACTTTCCATATGTCTGGCTCCTGATAAGTTTTCAATTTCAGCTTCAGCTATCCGTTCTTCTCGCTCCTTTTCCAATGCAGCTTTCTTTTCCTA
Organism: Rhinopithecus roxellana; assembly: GCF_007565055.1. Lineage (NCBI taxonomy): Eukaryota > Metazoa > Chordata > Mammalia > Primates > Cercopithecidae > Rhinopithecus > Rhinopithecus roxellana. The sequence continues at coordinate 54,955,491 of NC_044557.1, read as the reverse complement.
AGAAAAGGAGAATAGATGAAAGTTAATACATAATAATTAGGACTAATTCTCATTTATTAAGGGAATGGAAATGTAAAGGTCTCAAAACTTTTTGGTATTTTTTCTCCCTTCTGGCACAAGCACTATCACATTGATCATCTCAAGAATTTTCTACAAGGTAAGCTCCTTACTATCTTACTCATTTGTGTGTTTCCACATCTTGCTCTATACTGAACATTAAGAAAGCCCTCTAATTTTTCTTTAAAGTCCACTTAAAAGCTACATGCCAAGTTTCTATAAACTTTACTTACTGATTTCAAAGTATTATCTTAAGACTGATTTATCCTAGGCCTTAAAGCACATTATTATTATATAAAACCCAGGCTAATCCAGCCTTCTTATCACTACACCAGTAACGTGTTAATATGACACAGCCTTTAGAAGGGTACAGGCAGACACCCTTTTTATCTAGCTTTTTAAAATGTCTGTATACACATACATTTAATTAACAAATACTTTGTAAAAAAAAAAAAACTAAAACATAAGAGATGGACTAAAGCTCCCCTAACACCACTGTCATCCCAGTGCTTGCTCTAGAGGTTTGGTATGTATCCTTCTAGATTGCTTTTCTATTCATTTTAATAAATATAGTATACTCTTGAAATAATGTATAAATTCTCAATAAAAATGGTATCATATGTTAAATTCTACAATTTGCTTTCCTTATGCAAAATGTCTGATAAGCTCCTCCCATGGAAACATATGCAAGGATGGAGTGGGGTGAGGGCAATGAGAGATTTGTGACACAAAGAATAGACAGGATGTGTGGAGGGAAGGTTGGGGAAGAAGAAAGGAAAAAAAATTCCTAACAGATGGACTAGTAATGATCAAAAACCAGAAAGTACTATATGTTTCATAGCTAAAAACAGTTCATAGAGCTACAGTGCCAGAGAAAAGTATCAAGAGATGAAATTGGAGGCAAAAAGGACAGGCATATAGTTAATATACAGTAGGTCTATACTTAACATAGTAGTAAAAAGAAACTGCAATATACACAAAATATTTCTAGTGCTTTTCTCTGGACGACAGGATTCCAAAATAAGTTTCATTTTGGGGTGGGTGTTTATGTGTGTATGTCTGTATGTATGTTTTTCTGCATCTTTCTAATTATCTACCATATATATTGTTTGCACACTCGAGGGGAAACTGCTTTATAATTTAAAAATAAAAACTAAGTTACATAAATTGATATTAGTAATAAGTTACAGTGAAGGATTTGGTAAGCCAAGAATAGGAAAAGGTAAAGAATTCCATACCGCTAGCTCTAATTCCTCCTTGGAACAAAAGTGAATGGGAAGGCAAGTTTCAACTAAACTTATTGTCATGTACCTGTAGTACTTGCCTGTTATCTGCCATGCTAGATGAACCTAAAGTGATTTCTAAGTTACCTGAATGAAAAGCAGTAATATCTCCCTAATAAAACATAGCCTATTTAAGGTTTATATAAGTAATAGGAACAAATTTATTTCACTTATTTTTATTTATTAGAACTGTGGATCACAGAGGCATAAAATCTTAAAACACAAGATGGCACTATTACTTTATAAAAGACTAAAAAAGTTTCAGAGGGGAGAGGAAGAATAAGCACCTTAGATATCATCTAATCCAAAACCCCTCATTTTCCTCTTCTGAGGAAACAGCACGCAGAAAGATTTCCAAAGGCCATACAGCTGGTAAGAGCAGAGCAGGGACCAAGGACAACACAGAGAGCTCCTTCTATCCAGGCACCTGAATCAGAATAAAAGTTGGAGCAGATGGGAGCTGGAGTTAATGATGTCATGTACTATTTACTTGAAGAGTGGCACTTTATCCTATCTGCAAAACTGTTTAAGCAACTAAAATACTAATTCTAATCATTTCATTTTTTCCCTTCATGCTTTGCTTCATTAGAACAAAGCAACTGAGTTTCCTTTTCAGGGCACTAGGTAAGAAATCCACTGAATTCTTTTTCCAGCAGTATATAGTTTCCCAAGAGCACAAGGCACTTTGGTTTCTACAGCTATAGTACTGGAGATAGAATGGCACTACTAAGTTCTAATAAAAACATATAAAAGATGAAAATAGCATGTAAATCATATATATATTGTCAATAAAACTAGAGTCATGTTGATATAGTAATATAGCAAAGAAGACTCAAAGGGAATATTAAGAGCTGGACACCAGTCCTGGGTTTGTATCAAACTTTTAGTGTACCACTGAGAGAATCTGGGTCTCTACTTTCTCATTGGAAAATACAGAAATTGAATTCAATCTCATTCCAGCCCTCAAATTCCATATTTTTGGAAGCCAGTTCTTCTAAGTTCTGTTTTAGACTCTTTCTATCATATCAAAAAGCTTCTAAGTTCTTTGAATTAAATAAAATACTATGTTCTTCTAGACTAAAAATAAAGAGATATGCTCTACAATATTCCACGATATTCTTAAAATAAATCTTTATAAAGTTTTGTCGTGTTTTTCTCCCAGAGTTGTATCTTTCCCAAAGATAAATATCATTAATTAAATGATTTTTCATTCCTTGGTGCTTCTGGCAAAAAAGGAGGTTCCAAATAATCAAACACCCAATTGCGCATCCTGACTTCAGGTTCCATTTTCTTAAGCATTATAAACATTTAATGTTTTCTGTTCTAAAATCCCGTTAATATAACACTGTAAAAACATTACTTGGGCACTTTTTTCTGCCAAGTGTTAAAGCAGCTGACTATAAAAGATACTAAATGGTTTGAGAGTATAACTGACAAAGGTATTAATTCCAGTTGTGCAGTATCTTAGGGAAAAGTAACAAAATTTTTGAGAAAAGTAAGGGAGTTTTCATTTTGTTTGTTTTGTTGTCAGAGGTCCACCTGGGGAGGAACAAGTTTTGATAAAGACAGGACTTGTGCCCTTAGGTTTTCCAGAATTAAATAGGCTATTATAAGATGCTTCAATTACTAAGTAGATGTAATTCCAATATTTTGTTATGCTACTGGCATGCAAAAATTCTGCCTTTCCTTTTTGATCTATAGAAGCTAGACGACAACTGTGAGATCATCACAAAAGAATGTGTATCATAAGCAGACAATCTCCAAGATTCCATGAGATCTAAATTTTATGAATCTACAAAATTCACAATTATATTTACTCAAGAATAAAATTCTATACAAGAATGAGAAATGTTTGACTCTGTGCATTTCATCAACTTTCAAACAAAAAAAGACATTGCTTTTAGGTTTAATTTTTTAAAAGGCATACTATGCACTACTTAATATGGAAAAAGACATTACTTTTAGGTTTTATTTTTAAGAGGCATACTATGCACTACTTAACATAGAAACGATACTATCATTTGTTGACTCATTAGTTCTCCAGGCCCGTGTTAAAGGCTTTGGAAATAGTACAGTATTTAATATTCACAATGAATTAGCTTATGAAGTAGCTATAATTTGCCCGTTTTATAGATGTGAAACTGAAGCTTAAAGAACCATACCCAAAGTATAATAGTAAATGAAATTAAAACCTCATCTGTTTGACACTAAACTCCATGCTCTACTAAATTACATACTATGTCATAAGATGCAAAACGAGTTTAAAAATATACATTTAAATCATAGAAAACATCAAGTGTTAATAAAATAATACTCGTAACTAAAAAGACTGAATTTAATCATTTTTATTTTTCAAATTCAAAGGGACTTACCAATCTAATCTCATTTCTATAATGCTGATATGAACTAGCTACTTCCAATAAATCAGTTTCCTTATAGCTCTTCAATAATGCAATATATCATCCCCACATTTGTTTTTGTGCATGCTGTTTCTATTTGGAATATCTTATCTAAATAATATTTCTTTCAAGTTCCAGCCCATTATTAGCATAATGAACTTTCCCTTCTCTAAATTTTCATAATTAACCATTATATAGCTACCTATATAATTATCTAAGAAGTTTGTAACCATTATATAGATACCTACATAATTATCTAAGAACATGTACCTACACATTAACTTCTAGGTTCAAATCCTTATTTCTCACCCAATGGTATAGTTCTTAGCCAGGGTTGTGCATCACAATCCCCTGGGCCCACATTCTGAATTTTTAAGTCTGGGATAATATATTTGTAAAAAAAACTACTTTGCACTCCCACTCCCAGCTTCACTCTCCTATGAGAGCTGCAACCTGAATATGTTATTTTATATTCTCTCACTCCCAGCTTCACTCTCCTATGAGAGCTGCAACCTGAGTATGTTATTTTATATTCTCTTAGGACCATTTTCTTCTCCATAAAATGGGGATAAGAAATCCTACTTCACAGGATTATTGTCAGGACTAAATGAGATGTCATATAAGCAGCTTAGCATAGTATATAACACACAGCAGGTCCTTAATAAATGTTAGTCCAAGTCCCTTGACAAGGAACTGCATCATTTTTTTTTCATTCTCTTCCTATAACAAGACCTAAGATAGTATTGAACACACAGCACTAACTTATATACTTGGTGACATGACTTTCATACCCGTCTCTTTTGTGCTTTTGATATCCGAGGTGGCTGATTCTCAAGCACCAAGTTTGAAATGTTAACAGCAACAGAATCTATCTGAAGGAAACAAAAAGCATTAACAAGTCAATGTAAAATACTTTTTAAATTAAATTATTGAAAATCATAAATATATCTAATCCCACACTTCAAATCTGAATAACAGCAATAGACACTGTACTAGATAATATGGTTTTGTCTCCCGTCTCTATTTTTATGGAAGAATTTGACAAGTTCTCAAGAAGTTTCCTTCAAAGATCATGCTCATCCCTGCATGCTTTCCTTCTTTCTTAGAATGCTTACTCCATTAATCTAAATGCAGTAGTGTACTTCCTGTAAGTGCCAATTCATTTGGCACTCCACTCTTCTTTTCTCTGACTACTGACAGTATGTATAAGATACAGGTCATGTGCTGGCTCAGTTCATTATCACCTGCATAACCTCAACTGGCAAGAGAAGCCTTCTTCCATCTTAATTAGCCAAAATCTGATGAGTACTAATCCTTGACTCTAGTAGGAAGTTGAGCTTTTCCTACCCTACCCTTTTCCATCTACAAACTGATAACTGCAGGCAGAAAATATATTTAATTTACAATATCATTTGATATTATAATCAATCCTAAATGGCTAATGTGTGCTTGCTAGAGTAAAAAAAAAAAAAAAAAAAAAAAAGATGCTAGACTTTTAACCATAAGGATGAGTAGCTAGTATTACTGCAACTATAAGTTAAGCCAGTTTTTGGTATAACACATGCATAAAACAACTCAAGGCCTTTAATACAAAGAGACAGAAGTCTCCAAAGGCTATATCCCAAATGATCAAAATATCAAAATCAGATAGAGACTTCAAAGAGTGGCTATCAACTATAGTGAAATTAGAAGTCTTGTGATTCTTCAGAGGAATCTGCTAAAATTTACAAACAACTATATTGACAATAGGCAAGATAAAAGAGATGCATCTGAAAAATAAAAAAGCAATGGTATTAGTTTTGGTAGTATTCAGAAAAGAAAACCAATTTAAATTAATGAAAAAGATAAATAGTTCAAAGTAGAATGGGAGTTTGTGTTTTAACAGTAGGACCCCAAGTAGCTTATGAATCAAACACTTTTGTCCTTGGAAACCTGGGAAAGAAACCTCAAAATTGAAAGGTCTGAGGGAGCAAACAAAACTATCTCACTAACAGAAAAGATGGGGAGACAATTAGGACCACCACAATTGTCACATCACAATTTAACACCTGGAGTATCATGCCTTGTTACCTGGAGATGAAGTATATTAAAGGCAAGGAAAGTTGGGAAATAATGACTAACAAAGTTAAAGAAATTTAGACTATATTTAATGTAAGGACCATTGTAAATAGCACAGACAGCTGCACTTGTCAACAGCAAACCAAAAATCAACCAAAATTTAAGTACGGCAAGAACTTGCTATCAAAGATGGAAGCTGTGGAGTCTATATGACCTTTCACATCCAAAACCCATACAATAAATACCACACTATACAAAGCTATAACAGAATTCAGTATTCACTTCCTGGAGTAAGATAGTTCTCATTTGGAATTCTGGCTTTGGCAATTAATGGCTGTTACGACTTCTGGACAAAGTTCTTAATCTCTCTAACCCTGTTTCCCATTTGAAAAATGGGATTATGTACACTTACTTCATAGGTAATAATTCACAGTGTTAGTGAGGTTAAATTAGATAACATATATAAAACAAAGTGTTTGGCACATATATATTAGCTCCAACGATAACATAAATATTAGCTAAAATTATGAAAGTTAGGATGCTCCAACTTACAAGAAACATCAGTAAAATTTCATTCATTACAACTTGTTCATAAAGCAGTTTTATAATTTAAAAATGATTTCACATTCACTTTCTTGATTCTTACAAAAACCTGTGCTTAGACAGCAGAAATATTTGTATCGTATTATATATGTGGGAAAATTTGAGCTCAGAAAGATTAAGTAACCTTGCTCGGGTTACAATCCCAGTCAGTCGCAATTCTGGGATCAGATGCCTGGTCTTCCAACTTTCATTTGGTGAAGCTTCATCTTTTGGGCAAGTAAATAGGTAAAGAAGTATAGGTAAAGAAGTATAGGTAAAGAAGTATAGCACTTTCTTTGCTGATCTCCCTTGTAAAAACACACTGTCCTATGAACTTGGTCACAAAAACATTAATGAGAAGTGATGCATGAGCATAACTAAGTGATTTCATTTCCCTACCCATTTTATGATTTTAGATAATAAGCAATTTAAGAGAAGTGGACAGCTGTTTTCAAATGGTGTGGGCAACGACAAACGTTTATTTCACATACCTTATTCTCCTTAGTAGTCAGCTTCAATTGCTCCAGTTCCTCTCTATGTTTCTGTTCCATTTCCTTTTCCAACTTGGCCACATCTTCGGTGAGTTGCTTCCTCCTCTTCTTGTCATTCTTGGGAACAGCATTCTTCATGCCCTGAATTTTGGCTGAAAAGCCATTAAAATCATTAAGTCAGACACGCAGGAGTAAAAGAAGATGAGAGACAGGAACCAATAAGGGGATAGTAAGGGGAGAAAGGTACAGAAAACGTAATTATAGAAGAAACAGTCATCACATAACAGACAGCTACAGAGACAGAAGGGCCCAGATGAAGCTGAGACCAAAGAAAACCCAAAAAACTTCATTAACAAAATCTTGAATATGTTTCGGTTGTTTGGTGAGATAGGAGAAGGAAAAAAACCTGACTGTAGCAAGTTTTAAATCTTTCTGCTATCCTTTCTGAACCTCCTAAACTGAGGTGAGTCCATTCAAAATACACCCATTAGGGACAAGTATTGGTAACTGGGGCAGGTATAGAAAAGGGAGGCATAGTGGGTTTGGGAGGGAGCCAGTCTGGGTCCAAGACCGCGGCTTCGAGGTATTTTCAGACACCAGCACCCACGCGGCGCCGCGGGGTAGGGGGCACGCGGCAGGCCTCAGAAGGGGAAGCCTCTGAAGGTTGGGGAATTAAAGGGCCTCCGGAGCAGGGAAGGCGGGAGAGAAGAGGCCACTTGCTACTAGGGGAAGTCTAGGGTGATCCAGGTAAGTCACGCCTTAAGATGCCCCAGATCCGACCCGCCACGCGCCCTTCCTCCAGTCGCGGCGGCTTCCAGATTCCCGCTTCCTTCCGCCTCACCTTGCAACTCCTTCTTCTCTTTGCGATGCCTTCTCACCAGCTGCTCTTCCTCATCAAGCTCTTCGGTCAAGACCGCCTCCATGAGGACCAGGTAGCCCAGCACAAGCGCTGGAAGAAACCTGTACCATCGGCTGGTAGGCACCTTCCACCCCTCAACCCTCACCCGGGGCTCCATTGGCTACGGCTGGGACCCAGCCCCGCCTTCAAGGCGGCACCGGATCTAAACCAAGCCACTGCAAAGAGGGGAAGCCTGAATGGGGTGCTACGCGTGCGCACTACCGTGACCCTGCCGTGATGGGCGGGGCGGCAGGGAAGGAACTAGACGGCGAGCGGAGAAGCGGAGTTTGCAGCCTCGGAATTGACTAGAACGCTAGAGCCCCGTCTGCCATAAAGCTAAGCGCTAGGCTCTTGGCCCTGACGTGAGGCGCGCAGAGATGACGTAAGGGGAATAGTTTTCAACGTCTGTTTTATTCCGTGCTTCAGAGGACCTTCTTTAATCTTTGATTTTGGTCCCTGCTTCTAAGAAAAGCAACTGAAAAGGTAAGAAAGAAAAATAAAGCGTTTTAATAAAGTCGTCGATAATTATCAATGGGAATTTTTGGGCTGTTTGGGCCTGTGTGGAATTAAATTATGTTTATTGTATCCAAGGTTGTAATACTGCCCCTCAGAAGAAAGGAACAGCGCTAAGTAATCGAGAAAATGCCTCCTCTTGGAAGGGATATAGAGATGGAAACAGAAGATATAAGAAGGATTGAGAATCTTATAATACAGGAGCTTAAAAACCTGGGCGCGATAATAAAGAGGGTAATGTCAGAGCGGTTGGAAAATACCAGGAAGTTGAGAGAGTTAACAGAAGGGCGCACGCTGGATTGGCCACAAAATCGAAGTACTGAAGTAAGTGCAAAACGACAAATTGTCACAGAATACAGAGAAAAGGGGAAAAGAAATTAAGAGGAGAAAAAGGGATCTAGAGGGCCGGTCCAGGAGATACAGTATATGCATAATAGGAATACCTGAAACTGAGGACAGAGCAAGTAGAGCTGAAACAATAATTAAGGATCTAATTGAAGAAAATTTTCCAGAATTGAAGAATGAACTAGATCTACAAATGGAAAAGGCTCACAGGTTACCTTTAAAATTTAATGAAAAGAAAGAAACACCTAGACATATCCTGGTGACGTTTTTGAATTTCAAGACAAAACATTTTACAAGCATCCAGAGAGAGAAAGCAGGTTACTTACAAAGGGGCAAAAGTCAGACTAACCTCAGATTTTTCTCCTGCAATTCTAAAAGCCAGAAGACAGTGGAACAATATCTACAGAGTTTTAAGGGAAAATAATTTTGAGCCAAGAATTATATACCCTGCCAAGTTATCATTTCTTTACAAAGGAAACTGGAAGACATTCTTAGATATACAGGGGTTAGGTAAGTATATCAATCAAGAGCCTTCCCTGAAAATTTTGCTGAATGATTTACTGCAGCTAACAGAACCTGAATTAAAATAAAAGAATAGGGAGGCAATTGTATGAAAGAATTAATGGTATGCATTAGAACTAGTTAAGGAGCATAGAGTTTAAATTGTTATTTATAGGGCATTAAAACTAAATACAAAAATAGAAACGTAAGCTAGGTCTAAAATTTCAGTTTACATTTAAACTGGAAGGGCATGCCACATGTTCAATATATTGGACAAATAGTGTTTTATTTTTAGCATGTAGTATTGTAGATACAAATATGCATGTTCTTAAGCTAAACCCAAGTAAAAGGGCTTTGTCACTGTAGATTGGACAAATAATAGCATTCTAAATGTCAAATCTGACAAAATTGGAAAACAGTACAGTTTTACTTCAGTTATTTTTAAGTATAGCAGGAAAAAAGTTTGTCCATAATGTTACTACTGATATTGTAAAGAAACTTCCAAATCACTGGTTTGGGAGGGGGTGGATACATCCTCATTTTCTGTACGTGTTGCATGGGGAAAAACAGCAGTTACTGCATCATATAGTTTATCTAAGTAAATTTGACATGGAAATAAATGTTAACTACAAAAATGGAATATATACGTTCCAATGGTTGGTTTGGAAAAGAAGTGGTTAAAAAAAAAAAAAAAAAGAAAAAAGAAAAATAGCAAAAAGACATTAAAATTAACAAAAAGTAGATTGATAGTACAGATGACGTATAAACTGGTTAAATAGCCCTATTACAATTGAAATTGGGTCAAAAATCAGTCTGTAACCTGAGATACATTTGTATAAAACAAAGGATCAAAGAGTTTAAATATAATGAAAACTATAAATCATAGAAATAGCAACATTTTTATTAAACAGAATCTAAACATAACAAGACATTTTATGTAAAATATACAATATAGGATGTAACATTTAACAAACTATGGTAAATAATATGACAATATATAAAATATATGTTCTGTATCTTCATTTGGGTGATAGTTTTACTTATGTACATTTACATACATCTATTTTAAAATGTACATTTAAATTAGTGCATTTTATGTATTTAAAATGTGTTGAGTAATCTTTCTGTATGTATTATTAAAGAGAATATAGCAAAAAATATGTTGTACTATGACTTCAACATTTATGATTTCTTTTTTTAGAGACAAGAGGGTCTTGCTTGGTAGCCTAGGCTGGAATGCAGTGGCAACATCATAGCTCACTACAGCCTCCAACTCCTAGGCTCAAGTAATTCTCCTGCCTCGACCTCCCAAAGCACTGAGACTACAAATGTGAGCCACCAGCCCAGCACAGTTACAGCCTTTGATAAACCAAGTAAATGGAAAGTTAAGAGAGAAAAGGTAGTTAAATGTATGTGTAATATATATATTACTTTTCTACCTTATTTTTACATTCTCTTCAAATTATCCTGAGCACTTCTAAATGATTTTATACTCGGATAAAGAGTAAACATTATTACTATATTTCTGGAAAGCACTCATGACCACATTACCAAAAAAAAAAAAAAAAAAAAAAAAACCCTAGAAAATAATAATTTTCAACCCTGAAAAATCACATACTTGGAATTTTGTTAATGTTCTTAAATAACCTTTGGGTCAAAGAGGAAATTATAACAAATACTGATGATTTAGGAAATACAACAATGAAGATAATTATAGTTTACATGCTATGGGATGGATGTAGAAAAGGCAAGAAACAGGAATTAAAACACTAAGTGAAGAATGGAATATGCATATGGGAAGGACTCAGGAACTAAAGTTTTTCAATTTTGCTACCTTTCAAATGAGGAAGTAGTCTGCCTTCATAGTGGATTTATCCCCAATATATTATGAGGCCACCGTTAACTACTTATTTCTCCCAATTGAGCTTTAATGTAACGTAAGGTATTCTAAGCACCTGACAACAACTGATTCTCAAGGAAAGGAAATCCCAAGTCTCCTTTTATCTTTCCCCTCCCTACACTGTTTTCCCCTTCACAGACCTCCATATAACAATATTTTGACGTACAAAAATTTTATTGAAAAGTATAGCCTTCAGAAAAACAGCATCAGCATTACCTGGAAACTTGTTGGAAATGCAGTATCTCAGGTCAATAGCAGCATAGTATTAGATTACAAAATCTTACACATCTACAAGACTTCTCAGCACAGTGCGTTATACATTGTGAATGCTCAATGAATGCTATCAAGAATATGTGTAGAAAAAAATATTTGGATGTTGCCAAAACATCAATAGTATTTATATCTGTGTGGCAGCTTTTTGGATAGTTATTTACTTCTTTATGTTTTTTTAACATTATATTAAAAGAAAAAACTATTTTACTTTTATACATTAAACATTTCCTCAGAAATTTTGAAAAGTATATAGATGATGATAAATGTTACCTGTTGTGTTAGTACATTCTCACGCTGCTATAAAGAAATACCCAAGACTGGGTAATTTATAAGGAAAAGAGGTTTAATTGACACAGGTCTGCATGGCTGGTAAGGCCTCAGGAAACTTACAATTATGGCAGAAGGAGAAATAAACATATCCTTCACAAGGTGACAGGAGAGAGAGTGCAAAGCAAAAAGGGGAAAAGCCCCTTATAAAACCATCAGATCTCATGAGAACTCACTCACTATCATGAGAACAGCATGGGGGAACTACCCCCATGGTCTAATCACCTACCACAAAGTTCTTCCCCCAACATGTGGGGATTACAATTTGAATTACAATTAGGATGAGATTTGGGTGGGGACAAAGAGCCAGATCATTTCACCTATGATCCCACCATGTAGAGAGACTCTGAAAACAGTGTATTTCCTGATCAATTAAATTACTATTCATATTTAGATAATATATATAAATTCTGCTGCATTCACTTGCAATTATAAGACATTTCTCCAAGTTAAATATTTTTCAAAAACATTTTTAACTGCTGCATATTTTCCCATCACACAAAATAGCTGTCACTTTTTAGCCCTTGCTTAACTTCTCAGCAATATGTGACACTATTACTGCAATATTTGCATGATTGAGTCTCCCTTCTGTCCACACTTCTACAAAAACCCAATGTGCTCTTCCCACCCAGCTGTCTTAGTTTCCTGTTTAACCTGCTTGATTTCTCTCCATAGCAGTCAACGCCATCTGAGATGGCCTTGTTAAATTGGGTGTTGCCTGTCTCCTCCCTTGGCTTCTATGATACACCCTCTTCCTTTTTATCTCCTTGGTTCTGGACGCTTCTTATTGACTCTTCTATCTCTTTCTGAAATTTGCTGAGTCCCCTAGGGCTCTGGCCCAGGCTCATTTTCACTCTACATACTTTCTGCCAACTTCATCCCATGTCTTCTAATTACCACATTTATGTGCCGACTGGACCTTTCTCTCAAGTTCTAGGGTGTATTAAGATTCTCCAGATAAACAGAACTAAAAGAATATAAATAGATACGTAAGAGGTGATTTGTTATGGGAATTGGCTCACACAATTAAGTTGGTTCTCTGGGTTTTTGGTTTGTTTAGTCTTGTTCTTTTAAAATAAAATTTATGTGTTTCCAGGATTATTTTTGAAATCTTGGTACATGGCATCAGTCTACTCCCCAGACAGCCCCGTGTATTCTGGATTCATCTCTGATCCCATTTACTCTTGAGTCCAAGAGCTTTAGCCATACTTTTTGTGTGTGTGTTTACAAAAATCAGATTTCCTCCTGTCACCAACATTTTTCACTAGGTGCTTCCTTGATTTGGGAAAAACAGTTCTGAAATTTTGTAAAACTCACTTTTTGTTATTAAGATCAAAATTTATGTTTCACTTCATCAGAGATGCCTCACCTAACAACAACGTACAAATGATATCCCCCACATTCATATCACCTATTGCAAGGAACTGTCAATCACTATGCCTGCTCTATCACTATCATGGCCCTTATTACTGTCTGACAGAATCTCCTTTTGGCTTTCTAAAAACAGTTTTACTGAGATATAATTAACATGTAATAAACTACAACCAATCAGCCGGTAAGTGGCACTACTGTCCTTTACCTTGCTCATGTTGGAAACCTTGACGTAATTCTTGACTGCTTTTTTTCCCTTACCCTTTAATATCAACAAATAATTAAGTCTTAGTTTCTAAATATGTTCCAAATCAATCCACTTACCTTTAGTTCCACTAGCACCACTCTAAGTCCAAGCCTGAATCATTTCTCACCTGTATTATGGAAACATGCTTCTCTCCAGTTTATTCTTTATAACACAATAAGAACTTTATAAAATTCAAGTCAACTTAGGAGTTTCAACTTAAGTAGGTTCTCAATAAAATGTATATTTCTTAATATGCTTCTCAAGACCCATTCCAGTCTCATCGCACACCACACTTGATTTAGTCTATTTCAACTTTTCTGGACTTCAGTGCCTTGAACTTCTATACTTTGTTTTCCCCAAGGAATGAGGTGCTTTTGGAAATAGGGCTTTCTCACCACTGGAAATATTTATCCACCATCACTCCTTGACCACCCTGTCTAGAATTATTCACAATTCTTAAGCATTCATTCTCTATTGGAAGCACCCTATTTATTCCCCCCTTTAATACTTTTACTTGCCTTCTATCTGTTTCATGAACTTGAACGTAATGAAACATAGAATAACTAGATCTGTCTCATTTGCCTTTGGGTCCTCATTACTTAGTATTGTGCTTAGCCCATAGAAGCCATTTAATAAACATTTTAATCAAGCATGAACGAGATGACTACTTAATGATAATAAAGGCAGATAAAAGAACACTTAAAGTCACTTTTAGCCTTAAAATTATACAATTATGGGCCGGGCGCGGTGGCTCACGCCTGTAATCCCAGAACTTTGGGAGGCCGAGGCGGGCAGATCACGAGGTCAGGAGATCAAGACCATCCTGGCGAACACAGTGAAACCTCGTCTCTACTAAAAATACAAAAAAATTAGCCGGGCGTGGTGGTGGGTGCCTGTAGTCCCAGCTGCTCAGGAGGCTGAGGCAGGAGAATGGCATGAACCCGGGAGGCGGAGGTTGCAGTGAGCCAAGATTGCATCACTGCACTCCAGCCTGGGCGACAGAGCGAGACTCTGTCTCAAAAAAAAAAAAAAAAAAAAAAAAAAAAAATTACACAATTGTGGAAGTATTGTCCTATAATTTATCCTGAATATTTTTCAACTGTAACATGAAACCAGCCGATGGTAATTAGAAGACAAATCTTGTCTTTGTGATGATGTTTTACCCAATGGCAACCTCTGCACTAATTGGATATCAGTAAATGAAAGAAACTATTTTATAGAACTTTCTCTTTTGGCCTTTCAATTTTCTAGCCTGTCTCTTAATTTATATTGTATTACACTTTCTTCAAATATTTTTAGTTGCAATATTTTAAAATCTCTGTTTTGTTTTCTATTTTCCCATTTCCAAATTCTTTTTGCTAAGTTATTTTTCTTCTTCTTTCATGATATGTTTTTTTCTTTTACTTTTCTCTAAAAACTTACGTGGCATCAGGAAAGAATCCTACGTGTGAAACTTAATGGAAAATTGGTACTCAGTATCCACTGCAACTTCACAGAGTTGAAAGACGTTTCAAAGACTGGAAACATAAATAATATATTTTTCATATTCTCTTTTCTGTTATCTCAGGGCCACTACTGATTAGGACATTTATGGAGAACATGGGTGGCACTGAAGCAGCATTCTAGTTTCCAGTGCCATCGACCTCATAAGTATCTACCTGGTCTCTGACCAAAGCTACCGCAATGTGTTCTTGAGATCAACATGTTTTGTGGAAGTGTCTGTATTTGCCCCTTTATGTCAATTACCTATTATAAACCGAGAGAAATGGGAAAATTAAAAACCTGTTTTGAATTATTTTTAATTCAGAACTGTTTTTTCAAGTGAAATCTTATGCAGAAGTCTGGTATATGAAACAGATAAAAATGAACCGGTGAGATTGAAGGGAGTGAGTAGCATGGAATCCTGGCCACTCTTCGGAGAATTTGAGGCAACTTTGTAGAGCCCTTAGTTCAGTTTGTATGTTACTGGGTAATTTAAAGCAGAAATTTTAATCTGATTGCACTTAAGAATCACCTGAAGAGTTTGTATTGGTTAGTCTTATTTCTAATACTGATGTCCTGGTCTTTCTCCCATCAAAAAAAGTCTGCTGCTGGGACCAAGCACATAGATGCTTTTTAAAAAACTCTCTAAAATGACTCTTTAATATGTAGCCAGGATTGGAAATAACTATTCTACACAGCATTTTTCCTGATTCTGAGCGCTCAGCTTTTCATTGATTTTCCTTAGGGCAAGTCCTTCATCTTATTCTGGGTCCTTGCGTTTTCTTTCTGAACCTACAGTTTCTCTATAGGTCCCATGGTTTTCAAAATTTCTCATTTTCCATTTTCTGTCCTTTTATATTACCTACTTGAAAACCATGGTCATCTTTCAAAACAAAACACTGCCTGTTTCTTAGGTCTTTATTGTGGGATTTTTATTCCTCAATACAAATTTACATAAAATAATAACAATTAAAAGATGGGCCTTGGTGTCAGAATTATTTTATATCTCTTTTTCTTATTAACTCTGCAGCTTACCAGCTCTGGATAAGTTAAAAGACAGCTATACTCTTACTACATAGAATCATTATAAGGAATTGGTGGGGTGATCCTTATAAAGTGTTTGCATGATACCTAGCATAGAGAAAGTGTTTGAAGTTGTTAACTGTATGGTTACAAAATATGTAAATAATTTTTATATTTCAATTTTCTCTCTTCATATACACTAAATTGTTCTAATTCTTGAACCACAGTAACGACGTAGGAATGACTTACGCATTCAGTGGGTCCACTCAACTAATATTAATTACCTGTTATGGTCTATGAAAGGAACTGGCAAGACAGTCGTTATTCCCCTTAAATATTCCCAAGTGTTAGTGATCAAAGTTTCTCTCTGCTGAAAATGAAAAGTACCGCATAGGATGGAGAAAACAGTAATCTTGAGGCCTAAATCTGGTTTAACATCTTATTTGTTGACCTCTTACTACAGTGTTGCCACATATGCTTTGTTGGTTTTTAGTTTAGCCCCCAAACATTTTAAAAATTAGATCATTTCATGTTAAATCTAGACTTCTAGCTCTCTTGAAAACGTGAACTCTGACAAACACTGAAATTATAGAGTAGCAGGGGTATGTGCCCTTTATTTGGTGCATGTTTTCTGCAGGTTCCCAAGTTCTGCTGTTCTCTGTTGTCACCTTGTCACTGAGGCCAAATGTCAGTTGCTGCTTACATGCATTTGCACAGTTGTTATTTTTTTACAGTGAAATTACAGGTAAACTGTTTTGACATCCATGTTTCTACCAAAGGTAAGAAAACACAAGCCAAAAATACACAGATTTCAAGAAAAAGAGGAGAAAGCATAATTCTTTATGGAAGTGAAGAATATTCTTTGTATCTAAGTATGCCAAAACAGTGTGTATAAAAAAATACAACTTAAGATGCCATTATGAAAAAACTCCAAGTCAGTGTTTACTAACATCTTTTCAGTTTTAGGAATGAGGTAGGTTTGTTTTGCATCTCATTGGATCTCCTGTGCTACGTATTTCTTGAAATACTGTAAGTACTAATATACACTTGCAATAGATAAACAGGAGTATTACAAATATAAGCGAGAGCAGGAACTATTTTAATATTAAGAGTTATCAAATATGCACGCTAGGTGTAATAAATAATTGTTTTCCTTCTTCTACAATATTTACTTAATCTGGAGGCAGAAATACATGTTGCTTCTCTTTCTGCTTCTCCATCAAAATCCAAACCAAGTAATCAGGATCTTTGAGAGTCACAGTAAGAATTACAGCCTCAAGTTTGGATTTTTTAAATTTAAATTTTAAATTACTCCTTCTTTCCACTGATATTTATTAAGGAACTGCTATGCTCCAGGTACTGTGGTAAACACTGGGCAAATGTTGGAGAGCTAAAAAGACGTTCCTCTTATAAAGACATTGTAACAAACAAATAAATGTATTAGTCAATATGTAAGTAAACAAAAAAGTAGACAAGCACAAATTATGTTAAGTACTATGTAGGAAACGAATAGAGTACTGTAACAGAACAATAAAGTATATGGGATGGGGGTAGGAATCTGTTAAGGAATGATCTACCTGAGAAGGTAACATGTAGGCAGAGATCCGAATGAATCGTGAGGAGTCAACCTTTCAGAGTAAGTGGAGTAGGCACTTCCAAGAGAAAAGCATAATCCTGGCTATTTGCCTAACAATGTCATCTTGAACAAGGGTTAGCAATCTCCTACCTGTACCACAGATGCTGTGGGCCACCTCCATGCTACCTTTGCCACCAAGAGATTCAATGTGATGCATGATTTGAAGGTTTCTCATCCTGATACCCTGTGGAAAGTAAAATCAGTGACAAATAACAGCAGATCATTAACTCAGGTGGAGTCTGCTAAAGATGATACTTGCTTGTCAGTACATGAGTATCCACCCTAGTAAAAAACTTCAGAAGAGGTGGGATTTATCGTCAGTGTTCTCTCACTTCCCCTTCCAAGTTCATCTCCTGCCTTCTGATGCTCTTTCCTACAAGTTGCAGGCAAATAAAGCATGTATTTTACTCTCTTTTTATCAAGAGTTGCTCCTTGTCCTTATATGAAGTAGATTCTAGACCTCACAATTGTATATGCCTATCCTTCTACTCCAACTCCTCAAAAAAAAGAGGAAGAATGAAAGAATGAACAAGAGAAAAAAAAGGAAGGAAGAGAGGGAGAGGAAAGGAGGGAAGGATAGTCCTGAAGATCTCAGTTCAGTGCTGAAAAAAGTCACTTATTAAACTTCTTCAAGCAGAATGAATTACCATAGCTAATAATGTACCTTAAGCTTTTCTAGAATCTTTGTATTTAAAAAATTGATTATTACTAAATGTATTTTAATCTTGTAAAATTTTAGGAATTTAAATGAAGAATTTCACAAAGGCTAAGAAAAATTATATGTTTATAAATTTGTCATTATGATTCTCCTGTTGTGGAAAAAAAATAAAATCTTGGGACCCCAATTCATATGCCAAAAGGAAAAAAGTAAGCTGAACACTGAGTCATGCAAGAAACTGCTTGCTTTTGTTCCTAAGCTAATAGCTACAGACAAAAGATCAGATATCTCCATAGGTAGGTACTCTGTGTTCACCTTATGTAATACAAGTGCCAATTTATTGCGCGTGAGAGGAATACCTGATTGACTATTCCCCAACCTGCTCCTTTTCTCTTGCAACATGTGGAGTCAGTAATTTGACCATATACTCTCTCTTTCCCCTCCAGCCTGCTCTCCCCCTTTAAATACTGAAGCCCTCAAAATCATCTTTCTTAAAAGGTATGAACCATAGATTGTTCCTGTGGATTTGTGTTTCTTTCTTCCGGGCACATCCTTAAGCTTGACAAAATAAAATTCTAAGTTGATTGAGTCCTGTCTCGGATGCTTTTTGGTTTATGCTATCAAGGTTTGGAAGGCTAAAGACATGTCATAAAGGTACTTTATTTCCTTCTGGCATTTTGATTATACTGAAATCAGGTAATTAGTGGTGACTGTTTTGAGTAACATGGTGAGTAGAATTGAGAATGGAAAGCACTGGGAAAGGAAAAACAAAAACGCATCAAAGACTTCCACCTTTACTTCCTTCGTTTTTTTAAAGAAAAATTTATTTTCTAAGCACAAACTACAAATTAAAATATTTGACTTACTTTTTCAGCAAAAGTTATAAATTATCAAATAGAAAATAGTGAAAAGATTATGTCATTTTTAATATTGTTAAAGTTTTAGTTATACTCATTTGACTGGTTAGTACTGCTCTTATTTACTTACTCTACAGACAGTTATACTCTTTTATTCTTGTATAGAAGTTACTTTAATTTTTTAGTATTTAAGTTATCCTTAAAATACAACATGAAGCTATTTTACCATATATAATTTACTTAAATATTTATTATTAAAATAACATTATTTTAAAATAAAAGATGTATGTGAATTTAAGAATTCCTTTCTCTAACTCCAGTCCTCAAATGTGACCACTGTTTTTTTTTTTTTTTTTTTTTTTTTGAGATGGAGCCTCGCTCTGTCTCCCGTGCTGGAGTGCAGTGGCCCGATCTCAGCTCACTGCAAGCTCCGCCTCCCAGGTTCACGCCGTTCTCCTGCCTCAGCCTCCTGAGTAGCTGGGACTACAGGCGCCCGCCACCTCGCCCGGCTAGTTTTTTGTATTTTTTTAGTAGAGATGGGGTTTCACGGTGTTAGCCAGGATGGTCTCGATCTCCTGACCTCGTGATCCACCCGTCTCGGCCTCCCAAAGTGCTGGGATTACAGGCTTGAGCCACCGCGCCCGGCCGTGACCACTGTTAATAACTCCACTTAATATAAATAATATAATAGAAACAGCAGCGGTGTGATCCTTAAAGTTGTATTAGTTTCCTTGGCCTGCAGTAAGAAAGTATCAAAATCTGGGTGGCTTAAAACAATAGAAAGGTATTATTTTATAATTCTGAAGGCTAGAGTTTGAAGTTAAAATGTCAAAGCCATGCTCCCTCTGAACACATCAGTTCTCTCAGATTTATTATTTCCTTTCCTTTGCTAACTTTAGGTTTTATTTGCTCTTTTATTTCTAGTTTTTTAAAGTGGAAGCTGAGGCTGTTGACTTGAAACTTTTCTTCTTTCTAATACAGAAAGTTTCATGGGATAATTTTTTATTTGAGGGTTGCTTTAGAGCATTCCACAAATTTTGATATGTTGTGTTTTCTTTTTTCCCCCCAATTCAAAGTATTAATTTCTCTTTTGATTTCTTCATTGATGCATGAGTCATTTAGCATGTGCCATTTTTAGAAAACTTTATAGTTTGATTTATTTTAGGATCACTTAGAAGTTGCCAAAAAAAAGTCCAGAGTTCCTTTATACTCTTCAACCAGTTATACTGCCATAAAAAATAAAACAAAATTATGTCATTTGCAACAACACGGATGCAGCTGAAGGCCATTATCCTGAGTGAATTAATATGGAAACAAAATTAAATACCTATGTTCTCACTTACAAATGTGAGCTAAACAATAGGTATGCTTGGACATAAAGATGTAAACAGTTGACCCTGGGGACTCCAAAAAGAGGGGAAGAAGTGGGCGAGGGTTAAGAAACTGTCTATTGAGTACTATGTTCACTATTTGAGTGATGGGTTCACTAGAAACCCAAACCTCAGCATTACACAATATACCCATCTAACAAACCTGCACATGTACACCCTGAATTGAAAATTAGAACACACGCGCGTGCACACAGAGGAAATTGCCCCTGATGCAATACTATTAGCCATAGACTGTTTGGATTTCACCAGTTTTACAAGCATTCTTTCTGTGTGTTCTATAAAATTTTACTACATGTATAGATTTGTGTAACCACCCCAAAATCAGGGCACAAAAATGTTCCATCACCTTAAAGAAACTCCCTTGTACTGCCTCTTTATGGTCATACCCTCATCAGAGCTCCAACTTCTTCCAACCTTCTTATCATCCTTAAACATACTTCCTCAGCTATGCAGTTGTTCTGGCCCTTTTAAATATTCTTTTGTAGTTTGAATATTTCGTTAGGAGAGTCTTAGCTAGTACACTGTTTTATTATGTTAATTTTTGTATAGTTTTTGCTTTGTGGATAATGAAAGGGATTTTTTTTGTATTCTATTTTCTATCTTGTTACTGCTGATTCACACAAAATTACTGGTCTTTCTAGCTCCTTTTTTTCTTTCTTTTTGGTTGCTGTATCTTCAACTCTTGTTACTTTCTTTCTCAGTTTTATCTCCTTGTCAGAGGAAAAAATGTATTTTTCCTTTACTCATGATGAATAGTTTTCTGACTTCTGTTTCCTCACCTTCTAATATCAGTGCCTAGAAAGTATAGGGCAGGCTGTTTCAGGGGTTGGTCAGCACTGTCCAAATGGTCAGGAAAAACTGTAGTGTGTTCCAGATCAAATCCGTACCCAAGGGCACCTAATCTAGCTGTGGAGGTACAGTGGCAAGGTTATCAGCCCACCATTAGTGGGCTGACAAAAGTGATTTCCCAAACATCAATTTCTGACAGAAATTCTGTATTCCTGAAAAATCTTTAAACGATAGTTTTGCCTAGAAAAACTGCATCAGAAAATTTACAATTATTTGATCAAAGACTGTAACAAAGGAAAATGTGAAACATTATTATCAAATTAAAAGGTTATTGTAAGGCAGCAGTAACTAAAATTTTTGTGTTTACTCTTGACAACTATTATAGGAGTGCATGAAATTACTAGAACAGTGGCTATTTTCAATTTTAAAACCAAAAGTAAAATTCTTTATTGTTTAAAAATAGAGATTATAATGCAGGCTACCAAAATACAACATACGTATAATTAACCCTAGGGAGGAAAAACATATTGATTGTATTATATCTACACCAATTTAATTATGAGTTTTTTTTAAGTTGTGTCTTCAGTAAAGACAAGAATCTCCTTATGTTAATGGCTCATATGAAGAGATTGGAATACATGATTCAAATAATAGGTAAAAACCTTCGGGAGAATAGAACAAAGAGATGGAAGGCAGCTAAGATAAATGACCAGCTGCAAACAGCCTTGGTGGAAGGGTAAGGAGGAAGAAGAATAGTATAGAATTGAGGAAATGATAAAAGTGAACAGCCTAATTTTCAGATTCAAGAGCAGAGCATCCTAATAGAATTGAACAAGATATATTTTTGCACACTCTTGACTAAAAATAATTAAAGGATTATCATAGCTACCACCATCTGTGTATGGCTTCATACCTCTCAACATAATCAATCTCTATATGAGAGACAGATATGTTTTAAAAGAAAGGATTTGGGACCAGATGTTTTGGGTTGGGTTTCCAATTTCAGTACTTAAGCCTAGTAACATAATGAGTGTTTCACTGTCTATCTCAGTAAAATGTATATACTAGTAGTGTCTGTTTCAAGGATTGCTTTGAGGATAAATTGGGATGATTCACAAAATGTAGTAAGCCCTCATTGAAATGTGTTAGCTAGTGTTATTATCAAAGATAACACAATTTATTGTCAGAAACTTTTTCACTTGAGATATAAATAAAGTATGACAATCCTTGGCTTCCCCAATTGGCTCAGCGTTGCATCTCTCCCATTTTTGACCAGGGCAAACCTGTAAACCTGTGTAAAAAATAAGACAAAATAGATTTTTTAAAAAAACAAAACAAAACAAAAAACATATCCACCAGGGCCATGGTCAGGATATCATCTGGCCTCTGCTGAGGAATTCTGAGCTTATCAACCTGTGTCCTCCAAGCCACAGCTTTCCCCCATATTTTCCCAGTCTACATGTGCCTAGGTGTCTGCCACACCCACTCCCAGCTCTGATTTCTGCTGCTAACTCTTGTGCTCTTCCTTGAATTTAAACCTACTTCACTAATACCCAATAACCTGTGGAGCCCACGCTAACCCTTTCTCCACAGGTTAGACATGGGCCTCTAATTATTGGCTTCTAATTCTTCATCAGCTGGTTTTTGCTCTTCTGATTTGA
Organism: Rhinopithecus roxellana; assembly: GCF_007565055.1. NCBI lineage: Eukaryota > Metazoa > Chordata > Mammalia > Primates > Cercopithecidae > Rhinopithecus > Rhinopithecus roxellana. Next base: position 54,932,749 of record NC_044557.1, on the reverse strand, counting down.
ATTTCAGCTATTCCAAGATAACCTTGCCACTGTACCTCCACAGCTAGATTAGGTGCCCTTGGGTACGGATTTGATCTGGAACACACTCCAGTTTTTCCTGACCATTTGGACAGTGCTAACCAACCCCTGTAACGGTCTGCCCTATACTTAAATAAATTCTACGTATTCTGCCTTGTTTTGATACCCCACCTTTCCCTTTCAAACCAATTATTATTTCCTAGGATACCTTTAGCAAAACCAGTCTCAATTGTGGTTTAATTGGGTGTAAACCTGTGGAGATGTTTCATGAGATAAGAAATTGAGGGTTGGATATCATATGGCTCAATAGTATTATCTGTTCCACTCATTTATTACACAGGTTTACTCTGAAGTTAGAATCTATATACAGAGCATATTTTGCATTATAAATTGTATGCACATACATATGACATTTCATTTCTGGCTCTCCCTTCCTCTGCCTTTCTAGTCATGCCTTTGTTTCCCTGATATGACTATCTAATTATATTCTTCTCCCTCACTTTCTTATTAATTTATCTTCTTTCTTATCTTCTACCCCCCATCCCCTATGTCCCTCACATTTTACTTTTATCATCTAATAGCTCCCGGTTTCTCTATGGAAGGTCAGCTCTTCTCTGAGTCCAGCTTTTACACTAGCTCTCATCCTCTCCCTAGTACACATGATAGGACTGAACAATCAAGGCTTAAGACATAGTAAGTGTGTTTGTATAATGCAATAAGTACAAAATATAAAAAGAATGTAATTAATATTTACATGTAGATATGGAAAGATCTCCAAAATATATTATTAGGTAAAAAGATACAGAAAAATATATGCAGAATCATTCAATCTATGTAAATTAAAAGAATACACAAGGAACATGTATTACATTTGTTTTGAAAAAGGCAACAGTAAACTAATTGACATCTTTTTAGAGCTTTTTAAAAGACTCCAGGTTTTTTGACCCAGCAATTTCACCTCTATGAATAGAAATTTTATACTGAAGAAATAAATGCTGTATAATTACTACAACCATATTTACTGCAATATTTTTAATAGCAAAAAAAAATAATAATCCTAGTGTTCAACAATAAGAAACTAGGCAAATAAATCATGGAATATTTATTAAAAGATATAAAATGCAGTTATTAAAGTTACATTGTCAAAATCTATTTAGTGGCATGGGAAATATAATAACATATTTTTAAATATAAAAGCAAGTTATGCCAGAAGTGGTGGCTCATGCCTGTATTCCCACTACTTTGGGAGGCTCAGCCAGAAGGATCACTTGAGGCCAGGTGCTGCAGACCAGCTTGGGCAACATAGCGAGACCCCATCTCTAAAAACAAAGTTTAAAATAACCCAGGTGTGGTGGCACACACCGGTAGTCCCAGCTACTTGGGAGGCTTAGGTAGTAGAATTGCTCAAGCCCAGGAAGGCTGCAGCAAGCTATGATCACGTCACTGAACTGCAGCGTAGGCAACAGAGCGAGACTATCTTAAAAAGAGAGAGAGAGAAACAAACAAAAACAGGTTATAAAACAAATTTTACAGAAAGTTATTAATTTTGCTTATGTGCAATATATACCTGCATTACAAATGAAGCAAATATATGAAGTGTTTAAAGTAGATATCACTACCTAATGAGACTAATGTGGTTTCTATTTTTTTTGTCCTTTCCCCACTTTCCAAGTGTTAAAATATGCAGGACATTCTTCTGTAATAATAGAGAAAATTTAAAATGTTGTGAAAATAACAAAAACATTTCTTCAAGAATTTGTGGATTCAGTTGAGGTCAGCTTTTTAAAACAGGAAGTTTTACCATTTCTATGTTTACTTTGTTACTGGTTTTTGTATGCTGAAATAAATATGAAATTTTCTTAAATTAACACCATCCGTCTGTCTCCCTATCATCTATTTTTGCCCTCCTCAGTTGAGTTTTATAAGCAAGTTTGTTCTGTGTTTTCTCATTTAGTTAATAGGTCTTATGGTTAAAAAAATATATATATATGACGGCTGACAGGCTTGTTCAGTAGACTTCACATGTTTTCCATAGAGAGGACAGATAATACCTTTTCAATACTATGATTCCTTACCTCTACACAAGTAAACTTTTTCGTACTAGATTTGCTTCAATATAGGATGACTTCTGACTGCTTTTGGGTAAAGATGCCTTACATGTACATTTAATCTAGAAATTCCATGGTAAATTTGCAAAAGGAAAGCATTTACCTACACTAAGAGATTTCTTTTTGGATTGGTAGTTCATATTTGTTCAAATTAACATGTAAGTTAAATTCAGCATAATAAATCCTTCTTGTAATCCATATTAGTGTTAGTAAAAAACATTTGGAGAACAAGATACCAGTTACTCGAATAAATAATCTCATCTTTATAAGAGGAATAAAATTAGTCTTCAAAATATTGGTATCAATAACAGTAGTTTCAGTAGAATCTGTACTGACAATTCATTTCCCCCAATATTTTTATTTCAGTTCATTACTTCCCATATAACACATCTAGATGTCACTGTACTCATTGTTCTTTAATCTTGTTAGTCACAGCATTTTTCTTAAGGCGTGATTACTTAAGAATTAGATGCTCACTTAATTGTATTTCTATGATATTTTCTTCATATATCCATTAGTATAGAAATATTTTAGTTTTCTAAGTATGCATCATGCTGGGCTGTAAACTTCTCAAGATTAGAAGTCATGCTTTATTCATTTTCATATGTCCATACCTAAGATAGTGCTTTGAGCAATCAATAAGTGATTTTTATGACTGTTTAAAAGGGCAGATGACAAGAATAGCTGCTAGAAAAAAACAAACAAGTAGTGGCTGAATTTGAAACTCTCTAATATTATTATAACAAAAGAACTTCCAATATTTTTAAATTTTATATTATTTTTCTGACTGATCCTGCAAAACATTTTTTATTGATTTATGTTTCAGATTCTCTGGTTAATTAGAAATAGAAAACAAAATGGTAGAAATATTTGTTTAGAGCTTATATATTTTATTTCAATCAATGTTTTTAAATAGAAATTTATATTTTTCTCTTTAAGAGATATTTTCAATTACAAGAAACAAAACGTAAGCCACATATAAGTTCAACTTTCTTGTCTGAGCCCAACTAAAAGTTATTGCTCATTTTCACTCTGAGTTGAAGTTATTTCTATTTCAATCTAGGGGTTATTTTTGTGAAATTAAGATCTCACTTTTGTTTTATGTATTTTATTTTCATTATTCTTATTATTATTTGATACAGGATCTTCCTGTCACCAGACTGCAGTGGTATGATCATAGCTCAAGATAAACTCAAACTCCTGGGCTCAGGTGATTCTCCTGCCTCAGTCTCCCAAGAGGCTGAGACCACAGGTGTGTGCCACTACACTTAGCAAAATTTTTCTTTTTTTTTTCTTTTTTTTGAGACAGAGTCTTGCTCTGTCACCCAGGCTGGAGTACTGTGGCACAATCTCGACTCACTGCAACCTCCACCTTCTGGGTTCAAGCAATTCTGCCTCAGCCTCCCAAGTAGCTGGGATTATAGGCGCCCACCACCACACCTGGCTAATTTTTGTATTTTTTGGTAGAGACAGGGTTTCACCATGTTTCCCAGGCTGGTCTCAAACTCCTGACCTCAAGTGATCTGCCCACCCTGGCCTTCCACGGTGCTGGTATTACTGTCATGAGCCATTGTGCTTCACTTAATCTTTAAGTTTTTTGTCTCCTATGTTGTCTGGGCTGGTCTCAAACCTCTGGCCTCAAGTGGTCCTCCCACCTTGGCCTCCCAAAGTACTGGGATTATAGGCATGAGCCCTCATGCCTGGCCTATATTTTACTTTCTTCTATATTTTTAAAGCTTTATATTAACCAACTCATATTAATTAAGCAAAAAATTAAGAAGAGTTGAGATTTTTGTCTGAGAAAATGTATGCACTGAATGGTTCATGACTAAATTTAAGAGTCATAGAAAAACCATGGAAGGGGCTTGCCTTTGTGTTATTGTGTGGATAAATCCTTCTGTGGTAAGTAGAATAAAGGTCTACCAAAGATGTCCACATTCTAAACCCCGGAACTTGTGAATATGCTAGCTTACATAGTGTCTTAGTTCATTTGTGCTGCTGTAACAAAATACTTGTGACTGTGTTATTTACAAATTTATTTATCACAGTTTTTGATGCTGTAAAGTCCAAGATCAAGGTGCCAGCCAAATTGGTGACCAGCGAGGGTCATTCTATGCTTGTAAGATGGCGCCCTGTTACAGCATCCTCTGAAGCGAACAGATGCTGTGTCCTCATGTGGCAGATGGAACAGAAGGGCAAAAAAGGGATGAACCCCCTCTCTCTAACCCTTTTATAAGGCCCCTACCATTCATGAGGACTCTGCCTCCATGACTGAGTCACCTCTGAAATACCATCACATTGGTGATTAAGTTTTAGCATATGAACTTTGGGGGACATATTCAAATCATAGCATGTGGCAAAAGGGACTTTGCAGATGAGATTAAGTTAAAGATACTGGGATGAAAAGGTTTCCTTGGATTATCCACATAAATAATCACAAGGATCCTTACAAGTGAAATGAGAAAGCAAGAGAGTCAGAGTCAGAGATGTGAAGATGCTTCATTGTTGGCTTTGAAGATGGAAGAGGGAGTCAGTCAAGAGGTAAGGAATGCTAGTGGTCTCTTGAAGCCAGAAAAAGTAAGAAAGTGGATTCCACACTACATCTCCCACAAAGGAATGCAGAATTGCTGTTGCTTGATTTTAACCCACTGACCAAAGTTAACCATTTTGTACTTCTGACCTTCAGAATTATAAGACAAATTTGCATTGTTTTAAGCCACTTAGTTTGTGAGTAATTTCTTATGGCAGCAATTGGCAACTACTACATCTTCCTAATGGTGTGTCCAGAATTGGTGAGTTCTTGGTCTCGCTCACTTAAGAATGAAGCCGTGGACCCTCGCGGTGAGTGTTATAGTTGTTAAAGATGGTGTGTCCGGAGTCTGTTCATTCAGATGTTCAGATGTGTCCATCTTCTGGTGGGTTCATGGTCTTGCTGACTTCAGGAGTGAAGCTGCAAACCTTCTTGGTGAGTGTTACAGCTCATAAAGGCAGCATGGACCCAAAGACAAAGCAGCAGCAAGATTTATTGTAAAGAGCAAAAGAACAAAGCTTCCACCATGTGGAAGGGAACCAAGCTGGTTGCCCGCTGGGTGTCTCAGGCAGCCTGCTTTTATTCCCTTATCTGACCCCACCCACATCCTGCTGATTGGTCCATTTTACAGAGATCTGATTGGTCCGTTTTGACAGTGATCTAATTGGTGTGTTTACAACCCCTGAGCTAGACACAGAGCCCTGACTGGTGTATTTATAATCCTCTAGCTAGAGGTAAAAGGTCTCAGAGTCCCCACTAGATTAGCTAGACACAGAGCACTGATTGGTGCATTTACAAACCTTGAGCTAGACACAGGGTGCTGATTGGTGCATTTACAAACCCTGAGCTAGACACAGAATGCTAATTGGTGCATCCACAATCCTTTAGCTAGACAAAAGTTCTCCAAGTCCCCACCAGATTAGCTAGATACAGAGTGCTGATTGGTGCATATACAATCCTCCTGTTAGATATAAAAGTTCTCCAAGTCCCCATCAGACTCAGGAGCCCAGCTGGCTTCACCTAGTGGATCCTGTGCCAGGGCCACTGGTGGAGCTGGCCCCCCGGCGGCATGCCTGCACTTCTCAGACCTTGGGTGGTGGATGGGACTGGGCACCTCGGAACAGGGGGCAGCGCGCATTGGGGAGGCTCAGTCAGGCGGGAGTCCACCCAGGGAGGGGGGTGGGGGGGCGGCGGGGGGGGGCAGAGCAGGGGGCACTCTGGCACGGTGGGCTGCAGGTCCCAAGTCCTGCCTGCCGGGAGGCGGCTAAAGCCCCCTGAGAATTGGAGCGCCCTGCGGGTGGGCCGGCAGTGCTGGGGGATCTGGCGTGCCCTCCACAGCTGCCAGGCCCGGGTGTTAAGCCCCTCACTGCCTGGAGCCAGCAGTGCCAGCTGGCTGCTCCAACTGCAGGGGCTGCTGAACCCATGCCCACCCGAAACTGGCGCTGGCCCACAAGCTCTGCGCGCAGCCCGGGTTCTTGCCTGTGCCTCTCCCTCCACATCTCCCCACAAGCAAAGGGAACAGGCTCCGGCCTCGGCCAGCCCAGAGAGGGGCTCCCACAGTGCAGCGGTGGCTGAAGGGCTCCTCAAACGTGGCCGAGCGGATGCCAAGGCCAAGGAGGCTCTGAGAGTGAGTGATGGCCACCAGCATGTTGTCACCTCTCAATGGTGTTATATATATAATATTGGTAAATTAAAATTCCCTCCCATTATATTATGCAGGCCAGTGTTACAGACAGCTGAGTAGGATCAGTTTAGCTTGTCTGACTAGTTAGTGTTGACTAATATGGCTAGGGTGATTAGTGAGATCAGTGAGAACATGTGACAAGGGAGGTTGGTAACAAGCTGTTCAGGCAAACAAAGCAGTATCCCTCAGAAAGACTGAGTGACATGAGGCATATCAAGTGTCAGATGACCAAAAAGGGAGAGCAGACTTCAGCGTGAATGTTCAATAGGTGTGAGAGGAACCAAGTGGGAAGCAACGCACTAAATGCCATTTAATTTAAGAGTATCATGTACTCTGTGCTTAACACAGCAAGAAAGAACGAGGACTGGAATTCTATCACCAAAAGAAGACGGTTTGACATTTCAAGGGCTGTAAATCACAGAGAATATAAAGAAAGATTATATACAGAGACAGCACATAGACAGTAAGAATGTTTTAAACACAGAAAAAAATTGAAGGAGAAACTACAAACTAGGAAAAAAGATTTGCATTATTTATTACAGGTTTATAACTTTCAAAAGTTGTCTGAGACTGCAGGTGTTGGGCACTTCATACAGGCTCTTGCAACAGGGAGAGTATCCAAAGAGTATTTTCTGGAAAACAGGAAACAAAGAGGCTTTCTACGACAAATTAACAATGTTGCCAGTTTGTCTGCTTTGGTCAGGCAGGTATTGCAATCGTTTAGAAAAGAACTATGTGTGAGAGAGAACGTGAGAGTGAGAGAGTGATTTGACCTGTTTGACTCCATTACTTTCTGTTCTTGGAATTGCTGGCTCTAAGAAGGAAGTAAGAGGAGTGGGTCAGTCTCTCAGTACCAGGAAACATAGATCAGTGTCCAGTCAAAGAAGAACATTTTACATTTCTCCGTACAGCAAAAGGTCCATATATTTAATTTATGAAGAAATTCTTATAATTCTTTCAATATATTTATTTAATAGTTAGAAAATACACCTGCTGCTGTAATTGATAAACCCTTAAATCTCAGTGGCTTAACACAATAAAGGACATTTCTTACAACACTTCAAAACCAGTGTTCTTGGCGGGCAACTCTCCTGTAAGTAGTGATTTAGTTTGCCAAGATCCTCCCTTCTTGTGCCATTTTCACCATGTGCCTCCCGTGGGCTCCTTTGGGGTTCTTTCTTTCCACTTAGCTTTGAGTAGAAAAGAGTGTGGGGGATCATACAAGGGAGGTTTTCATGGCCTACATGGTCTACAAGTAGTCTGCATCACTTCCACTGATGTTCCACTAGCCAGAATTTGGACATATGACTACCCCTAAGTGCAAGAATGGCTGAGAAATGTAGTTTATCTGGGTTTCCAGGAGGAAAAGAGAATGGATTTTATAAATAAGTAAAATTTAAAATAAGAATTATAATTAAAAAGATTAAATGATAAAAAGACGAACTCCCTAGTGGAAAAAAAATGGCCAATACCATTGACCAATAAAAATATTAAATATTCAGAATCATTAAGGGTAAAACTAAGATACAAAAACATATTTCCCTATTAAACTGTCAATATTAAACATAATAAAACCATGTTATTTTCCTGTGCTGCTGAGAAATTGTCTAGACAGTCTCAGACACTGTCTCAAAAAAAATGGATAAAAATGTTTTTTCAGGTTTCAGAGGACAATTTGACAATATATATCTGAAAGACTTTTAAATGTGTATAGTCTTTGATCTAGGTTTCCAATTAAAAAAATTATCAGAAATAAATAATCAGAAAAGTATTCAAAGATTCAAAGATTTCTGTCTTTCATATTCTACATCACATCGATGAGCAAATCATGTTAGATCTAGCTTCACAATATATCCAGAATCTGATCCCTCTTTCGACCTCCACTCCTTTGTTACCTATAATCCAATTTTCACGTAGTAGTCATCATAATCCTTTAAAAACTTACGTCAAATAAGGTCACTCTTCAAAAGCCTTTAAGAGCTCTATAGTTTTCTCATCTCAGAGGAAAAACCCAACTGGTCCCATGTGATCTACCCCATCGCAGTCCATGCCAAACTTCTCTGGTCTAATCTCTACTTTCTACCCCTTCTCTCCTTGCACCCTTTCATTGGGCTACACAGACTTCACTGCTGTTCCTACATGAACCAAGATGCTTCCTCTTCAGGGCTTTGCTGTTCACCATCCACATTTCTGCTTCAGTGTCAGTGTAGCTGATCCTATGCCCTCCATGTCAAAAGCAATGTGCTCCCTCCACCTACCTTTCCTAGTTCCTTCCATAATATTTATCTCCATCTGATATACATCCTTGTTAAATTGAATTTTGCTTATCTGTGTTGTGATGTCAGGAATTTTGTATCCCTTAAAATAGTGCCAGGCACCTAGAAGGTGCTCAGTAAACATTTGCCAAATGAATGAATAGTAAAATATTATAAAAATTCTGAAACATTGAAAAATAGGACTGGTTAAATAAACTGGGATGGTTGACTTAAAGGCCATACAGTTAGACAAGATGGAATCAAAAGCATAAAATAAATGAGAATGTGATTCTGTATCTCACTGGAGGAAGTGCTGGAAATACCAATTTCCTGTAGATAATAGTTATGTTTCTTACCCAATTGGTTTCTGAAACCATCGGAAAGGGAAGTTTCTCATCCTAAAGTTCCTTTTACATGTATCAACTGATTTATGATCTCAAACAGATTTCTCTGTGAAGGGCTTGTGTGTGTGTGTGTGTGCACGTGTGTGTGTCCAAGGGCTAAATGGATTTTTTAAAAAGTAATCTTATTCTTTACAGATTATATTGGTCATTGGTCAGCTAGGGCTGCTATAAAATAATACCACAGACTGCATAGTTTAAAGAACAGACATCAATATTCTCATAGTTCTGGAGGCTCCAAGCCCAAGGTCTATGTCCAGCAGGGTTTGGTTTCTGGTGAGAGTTTTCTTCCTGACTTGCTGGTGGCCTTTCCATGATGTATGCTTGTGCAGACAGTGAGTGAGGGAACAAGCTTTTAGTGTCTCTTCTTATAAGAACATTCATTCTACCAGATTAGGGCCCCATTCTTATAACCTCATTAACCTTAATTACCTTCTAAATGTCCTTCTCCAAATATAGTTACATTGAAGATTAGGCTTTAACATGCGAATGGCAAGGGGAGGGGCACACAATTCAGTCTCAGGTATATTCACCCTGTTTATCAAAAAAGCAGAGAGTCACTAAGCCTATTTTGCATCACCACAACTAATATTGCTTTTTCCTAGGCTTTCTTTTTAAGATTTATCCAAAGATCCTGAGAATAATTGGAATACTATTCTGGTTGAGATCATTAATTTTGAAACACTAGTAAAGGGATTAAGTAATCAGAATAATACATCAAAACCAAGTTTTGTTAGTAGGAAAAATGCACTGTTCAAAGGTTAAATAAGTGTTTTAATGAAGAAAAAGAATTTACTTTTTAAAAACTGTTTTGCTGGGCGCGGTGACTCACGCCTGTAATCCCAGCACTGTGGGAGGCTGAGGCGGGCATATCACAAAGTCAGGAGATGGAGACCATTCTGGCTAACACGGTGAAACCCCTTCTCTATTAAAAATACAAAAAATTAGCCGGGCGTAGTGGCATGCATCTGTAGTCCCAGCTATTCAGAAGGTGAGGCAGTAGAATCGCTTGAACCTGGGAGGCAGAGTTTGCAGTGAGCCGAGATCGCACCATTGCACTCCAGCCTGGGTGACAGAGCAAAACTCCGTCTCAAGCAAAACAAAACAAAAAACTGTTTTAGCCCTAAGACACACACACATACACACACACACACACACACACACTTTTCAGAGAAACTTGTCTGAGACAGTGAAATGTACCTGATAGTGATCCTTCCAGGCAGCAATGATAATTTTTAATTACACACCAACCTAGCTGTGTAGGGTCTGGAAACATCAAAAAGTATTTTTGACCAAAATAATTTGTTACCATGGTGATAAGTGGTCACATTTTCAATATATGTTGGTAATCTTCCCAACTTTTTCTTACAATTGTATTTATCTCCATCATAGGAAGGAATGGTTTGTCTCAGTATTGTCCCGTCTTGTAACCCCAGCATTTAGTACCAAATACTTATATTAGTTAAAAATGTTTAAATCAAGGGGAACATGAATCTGAGGTAATAGTCATCTCTCTCTCTGTCTCTTTCTCTCTCTCTGTAGGTTATTAAATAAGCTGAAGTTGTAGAAGTATAAATTAGAAATGTTTATAGTTTTCTCCAAATACTGCTACTAACAAGGCCATTTTAAATGCCCCTTGCCTCCTGTAGCAGATATCTTACCACATTATCATATCTTGGGAAAATTCTATAATTTCCCAGTCCATTTCAGTGATTAAAAACCCACTGTTAGCCAGGTGAAGTGGCTCATACCTGTAATCCCAGCACTTTGGGAGTCTAAGGCAGGTGGATTGCTTAGAAGTTCCAGACCAGCCTGGGCAACATGGTGAGACCCCCATCTCTACTAAAACTACAAAAATAGTTAGCCAGGTATGGTGTCACACAGCCTGTAATCCCAGCTTTTCAGGAGCCTGAGGTGGGTGGATCACTTGAAACCAGGGGTGGGGTGGGGGAGGTTGCAGTCAGCTGAGATCATGGCACTGCCCTGCAACCTGGGCAACAGAGTGAGACCCTGCCAAAAACCAAAGCAAAACAAACGAGCATGGTCTAAAAATCAAATTTCGTATGCAAATTAAAGATGTTCTCTTTGCAGCTAACTTCTAGCATTGTGGCTTGAGGGACCTAACACAGGGAAGGAGGATATGGTCTTCTTTTTATTTATTTTCCATTACCTACATTGGGGACAACATATTTTGCCTCTGGTTCTTCGCTTCTTCTTCCCTCTTGGATATTCTAGCTTCTCCAGTGAGCGGACACAGGAGGAATCAGAAAGATTCCTTGGGCCACTAGTGAAGTCTTCTTTGACACTAATTGCTGGGCCAATAATGACTGTCCATTGACAATGCTCTCTCGATGGCAGGCACTCAAATACTGGATTTATAGAGGAGACACACATGTGAGTTATTTCAAAGCCTTCCCAATCCATAGTGTCCTGCTTCACCTCATCTAACCCTCCAAGGTCCTTGCATTTACTGGTAAACTCCATGGGCTCTTGTTGCTGGTTATTTCATCCAGGAGTTAGCTTTTTGTGTTGGTGTCAGCATGATGGCATAAGTGTGGCTATTTTTTTGTGGTGCTCACTTTGCCTACCGGAAACATATATGCTCCCATCAAAGCAGAAGTAATAGCTGAGCTGCACCACAGGGGCTCTCTGTGTGCCCTGCCATCCTTCTCAAGTTGTTTTTTTTTTTTTTTTTCCTGTTCACATAGACTTTGAGAAGATTGAGTAGCCTATATCCTAATCTAATGTATACCTAGAAAATTAGGTGCTGATTTTCCTTTTTTCAGACATCCCCAGACTTTGCCAGCGACTCCCTTAGAGTCCGTCTCACTTGGCTTTTTGGGGAGGGGCAGGAGCAAGCCATAGCAGTGCCTCCCAAGCCAAAAGTCATGACTCTAATAATTCCCATTTTCCTCCTTCCTATTCTCCTGTTTATATGGATTGAGGTAATTGTGGTTATTGAGGGGCTAGTTCTGCTGATTTAGTATATGGGGTTCCATCCTCATTTTTGGATCCTAGCTATGTTTTGTATAACAGGGAAAGTTTCATACAACTTCAAGTTACATGTCCTCTATTGAGCTTTGCATTTCACTCTTTTGCATTCCATTCTTTTCTTTTTGGAATTGTTTATAGAGCTTTTATCTTACTTTACTCTTATTAGCATCCTGTGAGATGCAGGACAGCTACTTCAATTTTGCCGATGAAACTGAGACAGTAAGAGGCAACCTAGGACTAATTACTTGGAAAAAAAAAAACAACCTTTACTGAGCGCCACATACGTATGTGGTGCTACGCTAGATGCTGCAAAGAAACAAGTAGTCTCTACTCATGTATATGTGTCAAATAGAATAAAAATATTTTAAAATGATGTTATCATGGTAAAAAAAAAAAAGTCATGCAAAAACAGTAAGGGAAAACATAATTTCAACTCTGGCATTTGAATGGGTATTTAAAGGATTGGCAAGAACACAAAAGGCTGGAACTCAGAACAACAAAGTCCATAGGTTTGACCTCTTAAGTTTTCTTGCAACACTAGCACTAACAGAACTCCCATGATGCCTCTTTCTGAAGAACTACTCAGCTGGGAGGAAACCATGTGGTCTTGCCTTTTCCCTGAAGTGTCTGGAAATAATACAGGGAAACAGGATCTCTTCTAGTTCTATTCCACACCTATACCTTAACCTTCACTAGGCTTCTCTACTGCTGCTTTGGGTTATTGACTGGCTCTAGCCCTTTGTCTTCCTCCCTGGGCTCTTCTGTGACTGCAGTTAAGCCTTCAACCTTCCTCTATTATTTCTGCAAAATGTTGTGCCCTTTTAAATTCCTGAATATGGCCTTATTCTCTCAGGATTATTACTCGTCTGCTGGAAAACATACTTCTCATATTGACTTTAGAATTTCATATTAAACTTCCTTGCAAAAGCATGGTGTTCCATACAGACCTCTCCTCTGTCATTCTCCTTGTTTCTCTTAAACGACATGTTTGTAGCTAGAATAGATCACTATATGAGGCCCCCAGTGAATCACACCTTTCTGCATCCGTGCCCCTTTGCATGTGACGTAGCCACACCTTCCATCAAGAGACAATTTATCCCCCTGCCTGCTTCAATATATGCTGTTCATGTCACTTTCTCTGACCAATAGAATGTAGCAGATGCAGTCATGTGCGTTCCAAAACCTTGGACTCATGAGGCCTTGCAGCAACTGCCTTTGGCCTCCAAGGACCCTACCCTGAGACTGTCATGCAATAAAGACTCTCACGATGAAACTGCATTTGGAAAGAGAGGTTTGGCCAACCAGATTTCTTGGCTGAGCTCAGTCCCCAGCTGATCCGCCAGCTGAATGAATTGGCCTAAGTGGGTACAGGTGAGACTTGGCAGAAAACTACCTGATTAACCCTAACGATTATTTTAAAAAAAATACAGTACTTTGACAATCCACTAAGTTTTAGGGTGGTGGATTCTTACAAAGCGATAAATAAAACAGAACATGGTATAAAAGTACAAAGGAACAGATAAATCCAATAGAAGTTGGCACTGAAAGTACAAATCAATAGATAAATGTAGCAAATTGATATTGCTGTAACAAAACCCCGAGTATATGACATTGTCTTTAGGGCCAGGCACAGAACAGTACTGAAAAAGATGGAGAGGAGACAGTGAAACTAGAAGAGCAGGGAGGAAATTGCTATTGGAGACTAGAAAAACAAAGGTGAACCAATTAACTGTTGCCTGTGGTAACTTAGAAAATAGAAAACGTTTCTAATGAACTTGTTGATTTCACTAAAGTAATTTCCATATAGAAAATTAAAAGTGACAACTAGCTTCTTTTAGCTGTGTTAAATAAGGTATTTTAAGAGAAAGTTTTCATTTTCTGCTGATGCCATAAAAATTACCACAAATTTTGCAGCTTAACACAAATTTAATATTTTATAGTTCTGTAAGTCAGAAGTTTATCGTGGCTCTTACAGGGCTAAAATCAAGGTGTCAGCAGGGCTATGTCCCTTTCTAGAGGTTCTAGGGGAAGATCTATTTCTTTGCTCTTTTGGGTTGTTTGCAGAATCCAGTTCCTTGTGGTCTAGGACTAACATTCATATGTCCTTGCTGCTGTTAGCTGAAAGTCTTTCCCACCTTCTTGAGGATACCCATACTCCTTGATCCCTTCCTCCATCCTCAAAGCCAGCAATGGTAGGCTGAGTCCTTTTCTCACTTTAAATCTCTCCTGTGAATATCTCTAACTACAGCTGAGAAAGGTTCTCAGCTTTTAAAGACTCATAATTAGGTTTGGCTCACATGGATCATCCAGGATAATCTTCCCATCTGAAGGTCTGCACCCTGTAATCATATCTGCAACATCCGTTTTGCTAGGTAAGGTAAAATAATCACTAGTTCTGGGGATTAGAGCATGGACATCTTTGGGGAGGCATTATTTTGCCAACCACAGAGATGAACTAAAGTAGGAACTTTCAGTTTGCAATTGAATTTAGAGGAAATATAGGTGGCTCAAAACAGTCTTTCACCCAGCAAAAGATTCTCGATGTAAGAAATGGCCTCAGAATAAAGTTCAAATCAGGGATATGGCTGTAAAACCCTCCCTGAAGACCTCAGAGACTCAAGCAGTGACTTGGAGACTTCCTTAAATAGAAAAGGGAGCTTCTAAGAATTTGAAGGGCCTCAAGTGTGACCCAAACATAGAGAAATACCTGTCTCAAAAAAAATATTATGTTTGTGGCTTTGCAGGCATGAGGTAAACCCCATTCAGATTCATTGGAAAAGCCCACACATTTCTAAAGAAGTTGTGCCAAATTGGATTAAAAGGGACAGAGGCAGTTCAAAATGAAAAGAGGCCTCTGGGTTCTCAACTTTCTTTGTGGGGAGGCAGGCTGAGAAAGCTATGCAGCTGCAAACAGGAGCCATTTCTTATGAAAAAGACCAGACTCAGTGGGAAGGGCCAAGAGCCAAGGATAGGAACAGATGAGGAAAAGGAGTAGCAACAGAAGCAGACTGTGCCCTAATAAGGAAGCATTCCATGTCTCTGGGGTCAAAAGAGCTGGTGACATGTGCCCAACTGGATTTCAGAATTCTGTGGTCCCATGTATTCTATGTACCTTCTATTCAGAATGCCCCCTCTCCCTTCCTCTGTCAGTTGTTACCCTGTTCTTGTTCCACTGTTAAATGTTGGGGGTTGAGATGGCTGGGAGAGAAGAAGGGCACATGCTTTGTCCTTTTAGTTCAGAGGTCTCTGGATCAACAGATGTTGTACCCCAGGAGCTGGACTTGTGGAATCATCCCCCAGGCATTTTGACTGCACCTGGATTGGATTTAGGTGAAAGATACATAAAGTTGACTTCAGTGATTAAATTAGACTTTGGGGTGTTGGGAGTGCATAAGTGTAGTTTGCCTGTGAGGAGGATGTGAACCAAAGTGACCAGTGGGCAGACTGTGGTAGATTGTTATACAATAGCATCCAATGGATCATCTTGCTGTGTTCCACACCCCTTTGCAATGTGACGTTGCTACTCTTCACTTGAAGTGATGGAATCTGTTCCTCCACCAGCCTTGTGACTTCCTTTGATCATGAAGAGGCCTCTGGGTGCTCGTTTTTTTCCAAGCAGGAGGCAGGCTGAGGAATGATGGTGGGAGAATGTGATAAGAAGCAATGTTTGAGAACCAGAGCCTAGATCTTAGGGGTCCCTTACCTTCCACCATCATCCTCTTAGAATAGTGTTCTGAGACTCCGAGGTATATGAAGAAGTCTGGAATAAAGACTACATGAAGAGAATTGCCCAGTGAGCCCAAATGTCCCAGCTGAGCCTAGCCCCCAGCAAACCTGCCAGCTGAATGCTATTGCCTGAAAGTTAAGGCAAGTCTGACAGAATTGCCACCCAATCAACTAGAGAATCATAGAAAATAACAACTCATGTTGTTTTAAGCCACTGAGTATCAGTACGGTTTGTTAGTAGTAGATAACTGAAACAGCAGCTTAAGTATATTATATCTCACATATTATCTGTTTATATAGTATTTTTATTCCAATAGATACATTAGCTCATCTCATGAATAGAGATGGTAAAATATCATAATCATAATCATAAAAATACCTTGGATTGATGAGTATTATTTAACAACTATTGAGAAACCATAAACCATAGTATCATCTTTAAACTAGAATGAAGTGGTACTCGTTTCATAAAAGCCTTTTGCTTTTTGTGGAAGTTGAGATTGCTGCAAATATAATCTCAGTATATCTACTACCTTTTGTAGTGTAAGAAGAGTAACTGCCATGAGCCTCAAATGAGTTCTGAAATAGAGAAACCATATAATGAAGTAAAGAAACAAAACAAACAAAACAAAACCTTTATACCGATCACTACGTGGGCAAAAGAGAAGACAGTTGTAGAGGTATGACGGAATTAAAAAAAAATTGATCAGTCAGATGGTATAACTGTCATCATCAAAAAGCCAAGAAATGTTCTTAATCTTTTTGTGCCAAACGTTTTGTTTTAGTAAGATTCTGAGACTGTACATATTTGTTCATTCACTCAATTGTTTATTTGACAAATATCAAGTGTTTACTAATGTGCCAAGCATTGTGCTAGATAACGGAGATCTGGTTATAAATAAGATAGATAAGTTTCTGACCTCAGAAAGTTGGTTGGGGCTGGAGTTGTCACAATGGAGTGTGACAGGTAACACGACAGAATACTATAGTAATAAGATTTTGTTGATTTTTTTTTTTTTTTTTTTTTTTTTTTTTTTTTTTGAGACGGAGTCTTGCTCTGTCACCCGGTCTGGAGTGCAGTGGCCGGATCTCAGCTCACTGCAAGCTCCGCCTCCCGGGTTCACGCTATTCTCCTACCTCAGCCTCCCGAGTAGCTGGGACTACAGGCGCCCACCACCTCGCCCGGCTAGTTTTTTGTATTTTTAGTAGAGATGGGGTTTCACCGTGTTAGCCAGGATGGTCTCGATCTCCTGACCTCGTGATCCGCCCGTCTCGGCCTCCCAAAGTGCTGGGATTACAGGCTTGAGCCACCGCGCCCGGCCTGATTTTTCTTATAATTTTCTTTAACTCAATAGTCTCCAGGCTGCAGCTTTAAAAACACTGCTGTTCATTTTTGTAAATTATAGGCACTTTTGCAGGAAGTGCTACATCTTGATTCTGTACTTCCCAGGTTTCAGGAGACCTAGAAATGCCCTTATATCATATGGGGATCCTTATATTGTATTGTGTCCTGATGCTACTGACCCACAAAAGATGCTGCGCGAGTGAAAACATTATTTGATTTCCCCTTAGGATTTCCAGCTGGTGCCTACATGGATTTTTCTGGAAGAAAGAATGTATCTTCAGAAAGCAAAGTGAGGTTCCTTCCTAATGTAATTTGAAACATAGTTTCGTATGTCTAACTTCTGCTTTTCCTCATGCTCACTGAAATCTACAGCTAGCCTCATTTTCCACTTTTTTTTGACTCTCTCAGGCATCCTGAGGACTGAGATAATGTCCTAGTTATCTTTTTTTTTTTTTGAGACGGAGTCTCGCTGTGTCGCCCAGGCTGGAGTGCAGTGGCCGGATCTCAGCTCACTGCAAGCCCGCCTCCTGGGTTCACGCCATTCTCCTGCCTCAGCCTCCCCTGTAACTGGGACCATAGGCGCCCGCCACCACGCCCGGCTAATTTTTTTTTTTTTTTTTTTTTTTGTATTTTTAGTAGAGACGGGGTTTCACCGTGTTAGCCAGGATGGTCTCTATCTCCTGACCTCGTGATCCGCCCGTCTCGGCCTCCCAAAGTGCTGGGATTACAGGCTTAAGCCACCGCGCCCGGGCCTAGTTATCTTTTAGACTTAGTAAGTGAGTAATAAATGTTTCTTTTGAGTGACTCAAAAAATTATTACAGGAAAATTATCATCCTAGATCATTACTATTTTTCTATTGTATTTTTATTCGGACATGTTCAAAACTTTTTTTTTTTTTTTTTGAGATGGAGTTTTGCTCTTGTTGCCCAGGCTGGAGTGCAACTGCAGGATCTCAGCTCACCGCTACCTCCGCCTCCCGGATTCAAGCGATTCTCCTGCCTCAGCCTCCCGAATAGCTGAGATTATAGGCATGCGCCACCACACCTGGCTAATTTTGTGTTTTCAGTAGAGATGGGGTTTCTCCATGTTGGTTAGGCTGATCTCGAACTCCTGACCTCAGGTGATCCACCCGCCTTGCCTCCCAAAGTGCTGGGATTACAGGCGTGAGCCACCACACCCAGCCTCAAAACTTTAATTTGTTTTCATATTCATGTAAACTAGGATAATATGACAAACCACCAAAGAAAAAAGAAAAGAAAAACATATAAAACATGGCAAGAACTGTGTTTGTAAAGAAAAAAGTTATTCAATGATTCTTGTCAAAGCATGGTAAGGAAGAATGTATTTAGGGCTATACTGATAGGTATAGGGACCATGGCAGCAGGGTCTTGCCATGTTGAAGAAGAGATTAGGCTCAGTTCTGAATACAGCGTGGACAAGTGTGAATTTATAGCCAAGGAGCATGTAGGACAGGGGCAGTAGATGGAAAATTACCAAGGAAACATCAGGGATAAAGGGGATTCTGACTAAACCAAGCAAAAAGGATTCTTGCTGAAGACAGGAGTTCAGGCCTCACATGGGGGCTGCTGGAGGATGAGGAACCTGATCAAATATCAATATTGAGAATGGGGCTTTTTGCTAAATAAAGTTAGTAGGGTTCTTTGCTAAAACTGGATTTTATAAGGAAGTGCAGATGGGCCCAGCAGAAGATTCAGAAACCTTACTTGTTTGACCAAGCAAAGAATCTTTGTCAGTGCTTAGGGGCTTTCGTTTGCTTTAACTCTGTTTTACAAGTAAACAATTATTTTAAAACTTTTATCTCAAGAAATTTGTTTTTCGTTGTTTGACGTTATTCATAGACCTACTTATTGTATATGTGTCAGGGACAATAAGCTACAAAACCAAAACTAAGATGACAACCTATTTTGTAAAATGAAACTTGTAAAAGGCAACACACTGCATAGTTCGAAAAAGGTACGGTTACCAGAGTTCCAAACCGGTCAGGCCAACATTAAAAAGAATCAATCAGGAAAATAGGCAATGGTGACACTTCCGCATAGATCTACTTTCTTTTAGATAACAGATGTTGAAAACTGATTTCCTACACAAAACCCCTATAGAAGAAATTGATAACCCCAGGAAGAAGCTTTCTTTATATAACTGCTGCAAAGTTTGACAGCAAAGAGTCAGTCCCTCCTCCCCCCTAGGGGAGATAAACTTGATAATCTGCTTTTGCTCCAGTTTTCTTGTAATCAAGTCACAGGCCTTTCCTCTTTCCTAGACTCTTTCAGGCTGTTTTTATCCGTCTTTCCTAGAGAAAAGGACTTGTCCCCCTCCATCCCATTTACTCTCGACCCCCTTTCAGTAACATGGCATCTTCCCTGCCTCGCGCTTCCCAGTTGGTCCTAATTTGTTCCCCTTTTCTCTGGCTGGCTGGGCTCCAGCTCCTCCACTCCCGCTCCTCCCACTCTGCGGGCTCTTTCTTTCTTCCTCCCCTCCCCTCCCCCAGCCATGCCTCCCAGCGCGCTTCCTTTCCCCCGCCTCTCGGTCCTGCACCCTCCCCTCCCCCTGCCTCCTGCCTTGTGACACATCCTGGGCCCTCCCGGAGGCGGTAGCAGCAGTAACAGCAGCAGCAGCAGCGGCAGCAGAGGCAGCAGCACTAGCTACCACTCCGCCGAGGCCGCAACCCCGGCTCGGCCGCCCCAGGCCCCTCCGCTGCCGCAGTCATGGCTGCTGATGGGGTGGACGAACGCTCGCCTCTGCTGTCAGCATCCCACTCCGGAAATGTCACTCCCACCGCCCCACCGTACTTGCAAGAAAGCAGCCCCAGAGGTAAGGCCAGCATAGGTCCCTGTACTTTGCAAGGAAATTCGCCCAGAAGGATAAAGACCTGGGAGCTCTAGCTTGGAGGTGGAGGTGAGCCTCTCCCTTGGGCTGAGCAAGGATGCTGACTGTGCCTTCCCAGGCGAGCCCGCCTGCCTGATAGCTTCTCCGCAGGGCTTTTCTGGTGGTCGCAGCGCTGGTGGTGCTCGTGGTGGTGGAGGTGGTGGAGGTGGTGGTGGTGGTGGTGGTGGTGGTGGTGTGTGTGTTTGTATTTCACCACTTCTTACACGGGTCTACAGGATGTGACATGAATCTCCCAAGCTGTGCTTAGCTGTTTTCAGAGCAACCCCTAAGCGCAGCTAGGAGGTGGTGCAAATCTTTCACAATCATTCACAAATCCTTTTCCGTTGCTGAGAAACCAGGAGTATTGCTCACCTTGGCATCTGTCCTTGAAAGGGCTTTAACTTGAACAATATGCTTCTTGCTACCATTCACCCAACAGTGCTCTGTTCACTCAGTGAATTGCCATACCCAAAACGAATACAGTTAATCAGTATTCCTAATATGTCTGAAATTCCTGCCCTACCTTTTTACTCCTACTTTTAAGGAGGATGTGTTAGATTTAATTGTGAATGAGAAGGAAGGACCTTACTTCTGATAGATGGGAAGATGGGATATTTTTAATACATATCTGATGAGATTGAAATTAACTTGTAAAAAGTAACCCAAATTAATATTACATATATTTCTATTTTTTTCCTCAAGAAGAATTAAAAAAAGACTAAATGGCAATGGGATCTGGAGAAATATGGAATCTATTTACCATACTATTCGATTTATTTAAAAATCAAACGTTGTTCTAAGCCTTTTAGTTGATTACTATAGTAAAGAAATAAGGTGGAGTCAGGTGTTAACAAGAAAATGGAAGGGAAGACTTAAAAACAAACCACTTAGGTTAGTGAAAAGATTGGTCAAAATGGCACTTGCAAATGTTCCTTAAGTGCATCTCCCTCTTTTTTTGGCTGAATATGAGCGAAGTTTAATAACCCAAGGAAGCAAAAGTTAATGATTTTGAAAATATAAGTAGATAATGTTTCTTGTAATACAACTTCTTAAGTTGAATTCTGGAATTAGAGCTGATGTAGAGCAGGTTGAACTTGCTTAGTATTTAAAATTTCTATTTAGCATTTTATAACTTCAAAATCAACTATCTAGATCTTAGTCCATACTTATAAAGAAGGAAAACAAAGGAAAAAGATGTTTAGCTGTAAATAATTCAGTGTGAGCCATGGCTTGAGAAATAAGGTACAGAGACTTGCCCACAGAAAACCTACAGGTCATGTTTGTTGGTCAGCATTAAACTTGTATCAGAGGACACCAGGCAAGAGAATTTCCTCTAATGGGCCAGTTTGATATGAATATTTTACTGTTATATAAATTGTATTATGTAGAATAGACTTAAACACTCACTAATGAATGTTTCAACTTCATCAAGTCATCCTTTTATGGCAAAATGTTTGACAGTTTATTAGGAGACAAAGTTTCAATTTCAGTAATTTTCCTATAACCTCAATTCGTGGATAAATTATTTTTTAAAAATGGTTACCCTCAGGGACCTGCTTGTAAATATCTTTATTATTTGCCATATATTTGTTTAACCTAGTAAGATTCCTCAAACCACACAAGTATAAGTTCCAGTTGAGCCGCTGAGAAAAAGTAGTGTCATTCTAGAAAACTTTTAACAACCAGAGAGACGCAATGATTTAGCAAAAAGCTTCTTCTGCCTTATGGTAGAATATATTTTTTCTTAACTGGTGAATGAGACAGGTTAGATGATTAGACAAACTCTTAATTTCATATGACACCTACTAAGGAAGAACCATAAATGAGAGGTAAAAGCATTTTATTTTCATTTTTGACAAAATATTTTTCTTCATAAATAACAAACATTGTAATAAATATTATGAGTAACACACAAGATCTAATTCTGGAAGACCACCACTATTCATTCATTCATTAATTTATTGGGAAGCACAATGGGCCATACACTGCTCTCGGGAAACAAACATAATCAGTCCCATACCCTCATGAAGCCTATATTGTATTAGGGAGAAAGAATAAATAAACACACGGCTGAATTATTTCAGATTGTAAAAAAAGTTCTATCACTAGATCAGATGTTTTTGGTAGTTGAAAACCATTCGGGCTGACAGTTGGAATTCGATCAGAAATAGAATGCACTTTCTGATAATGAATTTTAGTTCATGATCCCATTTATAGTTATTCAGACTTTTATTTAAAAGAAAAAAAGGAAGTTAAAAGCTGTAACTAGTGAATATTTTCTCCAATCCAACCCTTTTCTCTTTCTGTTACCTTCTAAAGTACAGAGATGTTAGTTTCCACCTCCAAGATGAAATAGTCCATTTCAGGTTGAAAGTTGGTGGAGTGTTTATTTCTAGACAGATTATTAATAATGTAACAGGGAGCAGTTAGTATTGTGTGTTTGGTTTTAGCACAAGAAAAATCATATGTGGTCTGTGTAACAATCCATGTGGGTTTCTAAGTGGAGTGTGTCTAGTGTTCTCTACTGTCAGTATTGGATCTGTGCATAGGAAATTGCTTCTCTCCTGCTTACAGTGCTTCATTTATATACTTGCCAGTTTTCATTTAGGCGTAGAAATTAAAATTAAAGAGAGTTTTAGGCTCATTTGAAAGGAGATTGGAAGAAATACCACAAAACTTACACAGTTTTGATGTATTAATTGATTCCTTTATACATCTGCTAATTTTGTAGTTAGGATATAACAAAAGAATATGACCTTTGAATTTATAAGATTTTCTCTGTGAAAATAGTTTATATCTGGGGTTGTCTCATTATGTATTGAATATGGGAATGGGATTATATACTTCACTATAATTCATAAAGGGAAAATAATAATTTGCTATACAGAGGCAGACAGTTTGATTTACTTTTTTTTAAATTATTCAGCAAATAAATATTTGAGTGCCAGCCAAATCTGTGGTAGGAGAGGAAAAATAGACATGGCTCCTCTTCTAGTGTAGTGAGGGTATTGAGAAATAAATTATGTAATCATACAAACAAATGCAACATGCAATGGGGATGAAGACAGTGCTGGAAATATATGCTATACCTTAAGAATACAAATTAAGATTTAATTTTGTTGAGGGAGTCGGGGAAGCCTTTCTTGATGCTTGAATGAGATCTGAAAGTTGAGCAAGAGTTAACTTGGCAAAAGGTTGACTGGAAGACCTTTTTAGGCAAAGAAAGCAGTATTGGCAAAGCCATCAGCAGGGTGGAGTATGACAAATACAAGGCACTTAAGGAAGGCCAACGTGGCTAAAATGGAAACAACAATAGGAAATGCGCTGCGAAATGGGATTGGAGAGACAGGTGTGGTGGATATTCTCCCAAGATTATCTTTCCCCTTCAAAGAGCTATGTCTTCTGATATTCGGTTTCCTCTCCTTGAATCTGGGCTGATGCTATGACTTGATTTCGACCTCTAGAATAAGGTAGAAGATATGCCGAATGACTTTGGAGGGTAGGTCAGAAGAGGTTTTACAGCTTTTGTCTTGGTCGTTTGTAAAGTACATTCTGGGGAAAGTTAACTTGTCATGTAAGAAGTAGAACACCCTGAGACTGCCATGCTTTATGGAACCTGAAACTAGTCTCGTAGAGAAAGATGCCTGACCAGCCCTCAGACATGTGAAGGGAGATGCCATCTTGGATGCCAAGCTCAATTGAGCCTTCACATGACTCCAGCCTTTGCCAAATTCTTACTACAACCACCTATGGGCAACTTGTTCTGCAACAACAGATGACCAGAATAATGAATATGAATCAACCCTTCCAGGATATTGTTGGTCATGTTAAGGAATATTGCCATAAGCAAAGGGATGACTGGATTAAATCTTTATTATTAGTGTTTAAATCACTCTATAGATTAGAGAATGAATTAGAGGATTGGCTAGATTAGACAAGGATAGATGACTTCCTTTGTTACTGTAATAATTCAGGCCATTTAACTGAACTATTTCAGCAGCTTGGACTCAGGTGGTGGTAGAGATGGAGAGATGAGGGATGATGTTAAGGAGGTAGATTGAACAGGGCTTGATGATGCATTGCACATGGAAGTGAGGGAGAAGTGGCAAGGATATCTCCTAGAATTATGGCTATACAACTTAACGGTGTGATTACCAGAACACTAGAAGACAGAGAACACCAAAAGAGGACCGAGTTTTGGGGAACACAGATAATGAACTTAGTTTTAGACATGATGTATTTCAGATGCTTTCAAATATCCAAGATGAGGTGTGACAACTGGATCTACACTGCAGGTCCTGGCCGCTACATGTGGCCAAATGGGACCTGTAGTGTAGATCCAGTTGTCACATCTCTTCTTAGTCCTCATTTCTTAGGACTAAGAAATGAGGCATGGGCTTAATATATAAAATTTTGTGTTAGTTGCATATTGGTGATAGCTAAATACATGGATGTTGATTCAGAACTTCCCAGGGCACTACCGGTGTGCCATAGGATGTGCTGTGATGGAACATACATGTGCTAAGGTAGTAATTAAAGCCTTCAGGCCAGAGGCCTCCAGTTATTTTATTTTATTTTTTTTTTTGAGACAGGCTCTCACTCTGTTGCTCAGGCTGAAGTGCAGTGGTATAATCATAGCTCACTGCAGTCTTGACCTCTCAGACCCAAATAATCCTCCCACCTCTGTCTCCTGAGTAGCCACCACACTCTTCTAATTTTTTTGTATTTTTTTTATAGAGATGAAGTTTCACTAAGTTGCCCAGGCTGGTGTCAAACTCCTGGGCTCAAACAATTTGCCTGCCTTGGCCTCCCAAAGTGCCAGGATTACAGGCATGAGCCACCACACCAGGCCCAGAGACCTCCAGTTCTAAGATGTCATACACATGTTGTCATTTTCTGTATGTACCACAGTGTGAAAAAGTTTGAGAAGCTCCATATGAGATAACCTAGGGAGAAAGAGTAATCTAAGAAAAGGAGAGAACCTGGACAAAGCTTTGAAAAACCCTGATGTTTAATGACTAGGGAGAGGAAGGTGAATGCAGCTGCCACCAAGGAGGGACAAAAACACCAGGAGATGATAATATCACAGAGTCAAGAGCAAGACAATACTTCAAGAAAGGAGTCATCATGCAAAAGTTTAAGAAAGAGCAAAGATGATAAGGACCAAAAATGTCTTTTGAAGTTAGTGTTATGGAAGATCATTAGGGACTTTAGTGACAGTTCTTTGTATTTGTTTATATTCAAGCTCTTTTTAAAGAATTGAAGAATTATCTATTTCCATCTAATGTAATATTCCAGTATACTTTTATTTTAATTGCAAACTGACCTCAAAGCAGCTTAACATAAATGAAAAGGTTAATATTCCTTTACTCTGAAACTCATTTAGGTTTTCTAGGAAGCATAATTGTCATAATTGTGTTTTAGAAGACATTGTCCTATCCTTTTCACCTTTAAAAAAACATGTAAACTTGAAATTGCTTGAGGAAATGTTTTCAGTGAGTAGAAAAATAAAATAAATTGACTCCTAGTTTTGAGACATACTATTTAATATGTACTCTTAAGCTTTCTTAGAAATCCTACAGTAAATAGGTTTATTTTTAGTGACTCTCTTACATCCTATACCTGGAGAAATCTAAGGTTAGAGATAGTGTCTTAGTTTAAAGTTAGATAAAGTCTTAGTTCATTTTTAACTGTGTTCTACACTAGGCTAGACTTTTACTGAATTAGAGAGATTGAATATATTTTGGCAGTCTTTTAAATTTCTGAGTCTCCCTGCATACTTGCAGGGAGCATAAGGTTGTCTGTGGATTGGCAGGAAGAGGTGACACAGATCCAGGGACCCTTACCACATGTACAACCCATTGTAAGGCTAGATTAAATTCTCACTTTACTTGCCAAGGATTCGGAAACCCACTGGAAGCCAGGTTGTCACAGTGAGGAGAAAAGGATGCAGGATATTTGTTTTTTTTTTTTTTTTTTTTTTTTTTTTTTTTTTTTTTTTTGAGACGGAGTCTCACTCTGTCACCCAGGCTGGAGTGCAGTGGCCCCAGATCTCAGATCACTGCAAGCTCCGCCTCCTGAGTTTACGCCATTCTCCTGCTTCAGCCTCCTGAGTAGCTGGGACTACAGGTGCCTGCCACCTCGCCCAGCTAGTTTTTTTTTGTATTTTTCAGTAGAGACGGGGTTTCACCGTGTTAGCCAGGATGGTCTGGATCTCCTGACTTCATGATCCGCCCGTCTCGGCCTCCCAAAGTGCTGGGATTACAGACTTGAGCCACCGCACCAGGCCGGAGGCAGGATATTTGAGAGCAGCTTCCTGATGCTCCCCCAAGCCCCAGTAGAGTGTTCACCTGCTGTGATACTGAGCAAGCAGGGCCTTGCCGAATTATGAGAAGCCTTTGTGCTATGCTATTGCTAATGCTCCATTTAAGGGAATTTTTTCCAAAATGGTTCTTAAATCAAAATTTGCTTCACTGAGACCACATCCTCATCAAGGAAAAATAGAGCCCACACATTGGTGAAATAGATCTGCTTCTAGCTTTCCAGTGTGGTGGTGAGCTCATTTGCTGTTAAAGTCTTTTTTTTTTTTTCATTATTCTGTAGGCATCAGGCTCCAGGATTCTTTTATTCTGTTTTATAATATCCACATTTCCTTCTGTCTACACTGAACATTTTTAAAATATTAATCAAGAAATGTTTCATTCATTCAGTCATCCTTTCAAATATTTGAATGCCTGTGAGAGTATTCCAGATGCTGAGGAGCTTACATTCCTGTGAGATACATACAGTAAGCATTATCATTTCAGAGGGTGAAGAAAATAAAGCAACCTATGAGGGTGGAGAGTAACTGTTTGGATGGCAAATGTTTGAGATGGGTGTTCCGGAAAGACAACTTAGAGATAGCACCCAGAGACCTGAAACATGAATTGGATCAGCCTTTGGAAGATTTACCGAAAGAGTGCTCCACGCAACGGGAACAGCAAGTATAACACTTGCTATTTTAAAAACGAGGAGGCCGGGCGCTGCGGCTCATGCCTATAGTTCCAGCTACTCATGAGGCTGCTGCTGGAGGATCTCTTGAGCCCAGGAGTTTGAGGCTGCAGTGAGCTGCGATTGTGCCATTGTACTCCAGCATGCGCAACAGAGTGAGACTCTTTTCTCAAAAATAAATAAATAAATAAATAAACAAACAAAAACAAGGGACAGTGGGTTCTGCTCTCTTAGGGGAGAGCAGAAGAGGTAGAGGAGGTCAGAGGCATAGATGAGGGAAACCCAGGAGAGATTTCTATTCCACCTGCTGGAGAAGGGATTATGTCCTGAGGATAATGAGAAGCCATGGAGAGGCTGGAGCAAAGGAGAGACATGAAAACACTTTACTTTTTAAAAAAATCACCCTTGGTTGGCATGTGGAGGAAAACAGACTAATGAGACATGACACTAATCAGGATGCTGTTAGAGCAGAAGAGGCAAGAGGTGATGGTGATCTAAACCAGGGTACAGGTGATGGAAGCACTGAGGTGTGGTTGGTGTCAGGATGTATTTTAAACAGGACTTGCTAATGGGTTGAGTCAGTGGAAAGAAAGGAATCACAAATCTCCAAAAATGACCCTAGTAAGTAGGTACAAGGTTATATCTGAGATAGGCAAACAGGAGGAAGAATTGGCCATGTGTGTGGGAGGTGGGAGAAGGACAGTGGAAATCACTATTCTGTTTCGGACATGTGGAGTTTGAAATACCTGTAGTTATTCAATTAGAAATGTGAATTAGGCAGTTTGTTGTACAAATTTGGAGTCTGAGAAAACTTGGGGTTGGAGAGCAAATTTCATTCAACAATTATTTATTAAATGTACAGTAGCATTTTCCTGGAGTGGGAGATGATGCTCTCAATTTCCTGTTTGTTTCCAAGCACTATGCAGGCTCTTCAAGAACATAAAACTTGTAGGGTAGAGCATTCTGTTAAAACTTTGGAAGGTTTGCCAAATGCATACAAATGTTAGCTATATGGATATAGATATTGGAGAAGAAAGTTAACAGGATGGATGTTCATAACTATCTTTGAGGGCAATAAGCAGCTATCTGGGAAGTGATCTCAATGGAAACTGTAATACTTCCATTTGGGAAAAGCAGGTAACCCTGAATACACCTTTGTGCTCAGGTGTTTTGTGTTTCTTTCTTTTTCTTTTTCTTTTTTTTTTGAGACAGACTCTCACTCTGTTGCCTAGGCTGGAGTACAGTGGAGTGATCTCAGCTCACTGCAACCCCTACCTCCCAGGTTCAAGCGATTCTCCTACTTCAGCCTCCCAAGTAGCTGGGACTACAGACACCTGCCACAAAGCCTGACTAATTTTTGTATTTTTAGTAGAGGTGGGGTTTCACCATGTTGGCCAGGCTGGTCTCGAGCTCCTGACTATTTTAAAATGATCCACCCACCTTGGCCTCCCAAAGTACTTGGATTACAGGCATGAGCCGCCATGCCTGGCCTGTGCTTCATGTTTATAATAAGTAAGAAGTAATTGAATAAATTGGGAAGGGCATTCCATAGTAGCTCCTGAAAATGAATACATTCTTCCTGCTGTTTTCTGTTCTTTTAGGAGGTTTTCTATGCTTTTTTAGAAAAAATTTTGGTGGTAGTGGGGGTGTGCAAAGGAGTTTATGTTGCTTTTGAATTTTTCTAGATTTTTTCTTTTCCGATTGCTGTTGTAAAGTGAGTTTCTTTTCTTCTGTAAGAACCACCACAACCAAATGTGAGAAAAGCAAAAAGCATGGGTCCTTTTCCTGGACTTCAGGTGCATTGTGCAAGTATGTGTAACTCCTTTTAGAGTCCAGAGAGGGTCCGTCACTATAGTGTTTGGCTTGGGAGACCTGAGGCTTCTTATCTCAGCCAATTACTACCTGTTTGGCCTTGGATTCATTACTTTACATCTCAGGGCCTCAGTTTCCCACATTTATCAAAGGAGTGGTCCATTATGTTTCCTTTGGCTTTTATATTTTATGACACAGTTGTTCTTAGGAAGCTGGACACATTTAGGAAAAGATATCTATAAATTTAAAATGTAAATGCTTGTTATCCTTTCTTACCTCTTTTAGTTCCAATGTCCCTCTTTCACCTAAATAGCTATTCCTTCCAGTATGCTTCTAGAAATGGGAAAGATAGTATATTGAAGATTCAGGATGTTACATGACTCTTAAAAATTAGAAGCCCAACCAGCTTGCACTGTTTTATTTCTCTGTAGAATGTGTTCGCATGTGCTGCATGACTGATTAGCGCATTTTATTCTAAGCATTTACTTCCAAAGGCAATGGCAAAATTTTTCTTCCTCTCATATTTTGTTGAGATATTTAGGCTTAGTCAACCTGTAATACAGATTTTAAAATAGTGTACAAGAAAGCCCTGGGTCGGGCGCGGTGGTTCAAGCCTGTAATCCCGGCACTTTGGGAGGCCGAGACGGGCGGATCACTAGGTCAGGAGGTCGAGACCATCCTGGCTAACACGGTGTAACCTCGTCTCTACTAAAAAAATACAAAAAACTAGCCGGGCGAGGTGGCTGGCGCCTGTAGTCCCAGCTAATCCAGAGGCTGAGGCAGGAGAATGGCGTAAACCCGGGAGGCGGAGCTTGCAGTTAGCTGAGATCCGGCCACTGCACTCCAGCCCAGGAGACAGAGCGAGACTCCGTCTCAAAAAAAAAAAAAAAGAAAGCCCTGAATTTTTTGATGTTTTTAACATGTGATTTCTACAGGGGGAGAATTTGGAAGAAGGCATGTTACGATATGACATTTTATTGTTTGAGAGATTAAGTGCTAAGACTGACCATCCAGAGGAGAAATATAGAAATGATAGTGAGTAGACTTAAAGTGAGATTTTCAGACACCTTTTAGACCACTGGACGTATCCCAAATAAACACTGATTTATATTAGCTGTGTGGATTTTACAAACTAATATAAAGTTATTTTAAAATTTTGTAACAAAGTGTTTTCCAAGTTTATAGAATTTGGTTGTCATGTTCTAGTTCTCTATATAAAATACCTTGCCAGGTTCAGCAAAAGTCATATTTGGATTTGCTACCATCCCTTAATGAGGACATAGGTCATTATTAAAACTGTCAGACATGCCTAAATACAAGATGACCTAAGTGGAAACCATAAGGTCTTTTATGACCCAGCTTCAGAAGTCAAATATAATGTCATTTCTGCCATGCTCTATTGGTCAAAGCAGTTACAAATCACCCAGATTCAAGGTACAAAGACTTCACCTCTCAATGGGAGGAGTGCCAAAGAAGTTATGGCTATTTTGTAAAACCACCATAATAAGCTATGTCATATCCATAGAATGAAACAAAAACTCTATATACAGTTATGGAAAGATACACTGTAAAATGAAAAAAATGAGATGAGGAATAGTTTATAAGGCATACTCTCTTGTGTAAGAATGATGGAAGAAATAAGAATATGTATATGTGTATACTACCTGTGCTACGCTCAAGGAATACTAAAAGGATACATAACAATAACATAAGTGGAAATCTCTGAAGTAAGACTTGGCGAATGGACATAAGGGTTGGAGTAACAATTCTGAGCATATGCCTTTCTACATGATTTTGATTTTTGAGCCATACCAATATATTACTAATACAAATTTAATGTGTAATAAAATACAGTAAACTTTGGCTACATTATATTATTGGTATTTGTGAAGTTTGTCTTGGATTAGTACCTCAAACATGTTAACAAAGTCATTTTTTTAGACTGTGTCCCCACATCTCTGTATAGGTCCTTGCAGTTGCATGTGTTATTTCATCCTGCTTGATTACTCCAGCCTATCAAGATATTAATAGGAAGAATCCTGTTTTGAGATGGAAAATCTATCACTATCTATACACTTTTCCCTAAGACCATACTCATTGCTTCATACACTTATTAGCCATTTATAGTCTTTTCCAAATGAGATCTTTTTTTTTTTTTTTTTTTTTTTGAGACTGAGTCTTACTCTGTCGCCCAGGCTGGAGTGCAATGGTGTGAATGAGATCTACTTTTTACTTCCTATAGGTAGATGAGTAGGAAAGGAATTCTTAAAATTATGACATTCAAATTCTACACATTTGCTGAGGCTCCTTTCTTTCATGCAGTCTTTTCTAATTTCTGTTGCTGGAATATGTATGTTCCCAAAACAATACCTTACATTTGCACTATATATCTGGTGTGTGTGTGTGTGTGTGTGTGTGTTTGAGACAGAGTCTTGCTCTGTTGCCCAGGCAGGAGTGCAGTGGCGCATCTTGACTCACTGCAAGCTCCGCCTCCCGGGTTCATGCCATTCTCCTGCCTCAGCCTCCCAAGTAGCTGGGACTACAGGCGCCTGCCACCATGCCCGGCTAATTTTTTGTGTTTTTAGTAGAGACGAGGTTTCACCGTGTTAGCCAGGATGGTCTCGATCTCCTGACCTTGTGATCCGCCTGCCTCAGCCTCCCAAAGCACTTGCACTACATATCTTAATACTTATCTATGCACATGATCCCATAGGGAGAGACAAAGAGGGAAATAGGATTCCTGTCTCATCAGGGAGCTCTACTATAGTCCCTTGCCTGTGAACTTTTACATTTAGGCACTTAACAAATACCAATTGTATAAATGAGTGATAGCCTGAGAAAATAGAGAAGGATGTCATGATGGTGATGATAAAGTCACTTAGGACTGAAAGTTTTACAGGATGCTGGAGGAATGTGGGAACAAAAGACAGAAGTGATCCAGCAGAGCATGTGGTCAGATCTTTTTCCTCATTAGAAACATCCACGTGACAAAGGGAAGAACTCCATGGCTATAACCCCTGCTTGCTACAGTGGGGGTACCATTTTAATGGTTTAATTCCTAGACTTCTTTAGTAGTTTTTTTTTTTTTTTTCCTTTTTTTGAGACAGAGTCTCGCTCTATAGCCCAGGCTGGAGGGAGTGCAATGGCACGATCTTGGCTCACTGCAACTTCTGCCTCCCAGGTTCAGTCGATTCTCCTGCCTCAGCCTCCCGAGTAGCTAGGATTATAGGCATGCACCACCACTCCTGGTTAATTTTTGTATTTTTAGTCGAGACGGGGTTTCATCATGTTGGCCAGTCTGGTCTCGTACTGCTGACCTCGTGATCTGTCCACCTCAGCCTTCCAAAGTGCTGGGATTGCAGGCATGAGCCACTGCGCCCAGCCGTAATTTCTGTATTTTTAAAATAAAATTCCATTAATCCACAGACTACAGATAAACAGTAGAATTTAAGGGATTTATTCACTAGATATCTCTCAACACCTACCTAAAAAGATAAATATTGATTCTAAAGACTCTTGACTTCTCTGGCATTAGAGCTCATACAGTTTTTTGTTTGTTTGTTTGTTTGTTTTGAGACTGAGTCTTACTCTGTCGCCCAGGCTGGAGTGCAATGGTGTGAATGAGATCTACTTTTTACTTCCTATAAGAGATGTGATAAGGC
Organism: Rhinopithecus roxellana; assembly: GCF_007565055.1. Classification (NCBI taxonomy): domain Eukaryota; kingdom Metazoa; phylum Chordata; class Mammalia; order Primates; family Cercopithecidae; genus Rhinopithecus; species Rhinopithecus roxellana. Next base: position 54,900,337 of record NC_044557.1, on the reverse strand, counting down.
CACTGTATGAGTTAGAAGCAGCAGTCAAATTTAGATAATAAGTAAGTGGAATGAAGATGTGATAGGTATCACCATGCTTGCATTTTAACATGCTTGCGTTTTAACAGATTTCAGAGATTTCACCAATCTCTGAAATCTCCCCAAGGATGTGGTATTGCTTTTGGTATCAGTTCCAGGGACTGCCACTTGGCCATTCCTATATTAACCTATGAGCCAGGGAACAAAATTGGCAATTTTACTGGTTGCTAAGAGTATTTGTTCCAATTGTATATTCAGAACTAATAAAATAACTTCAGAGTGGATCCCCATGTCTACTGGGACCACTGTGAGTTGGATCTGGGCTAAGACATCATCTATCACTTGATAGCTGCTTTGAGTCCCTCTGGAATTAGCACTGTTTAACCACCAGTTTCTAGTAATTGCTGAACCATCTGGGTATTTTCTTTTCCCCAGTACACAGTCTTGTAAATAGCCTCAGGTCTCTGTGCAGAAAGTTTGAAGGAAGATTTACAGTACATGCTGAACCCACTTTTGTTGGAGACTGGTTGAAAGATTGTGACTCTTTCTTGTGGCTACCAAAGTTGGGTTGCTGGTTAAAATACCTAGAGTTTTTTCTAAGATATACAACCAAACAACATTTTTGCAGGTAACCCATCCATTTCAATTCTAGGCCAATTTCAATTAGCCACTGCCAAAAGTCCTATGGCTTAAAATATTGTAGTATCCACTACTTCTTTTTTGCAATAAATGCACCTACCTGTATTCAGTGTTTAATTGCTGCTATTTGGCCTGATACTCCAAGATTTCATCATCCCCATTGAAATCAGGCAGCACATCTCAATGGGGTCATCTCATAGTGTAATGGCTGGTCTGCATTGGAGAGAAACCACAGCAGGATGCATGTGCTCCTCTAAATAAGTATTTATTAATGCCTTAGTGAAGGGAGTATGCTCTGGCCCTTCTCAGGGGATGTAGTGAGGTATGAATATGCAGTTTTCATATGATAAGTCCACTTCAACATTCCTAACTCCATATGCCTTTGATTGCGTTTTCTGCATTATGCTAGGGATATTCTAGCATCTCAGCCTCATTAAATGTAAGACCAAGTCTCATCAAACCAATTAAGTAAATGCTTAAAGCTACTTCTAGCTTTAAAACAAACACTGAATCCAGAAAATCTCGCTCAATTCATTGTTGTATTTTATTCTCTGTGGTTTAACACCCTTAGGATCCACTTCACAAGCACTCTCCAGGTTTCTGGAAACACATATTATCAAAATGTTGCAATTATTTTATGTAGAAGCTGCCTTTTACTGAATTAGACTTTGTATTTGCCCTTCTGAAACATGTTGAGATTTGACCTTAGTTATGGATCTTGAGACAACAAGGGGCTTGAGGGTGGATTTTAAGAATGGCCATCCCTTTGTAAGGCAACTGCCTCAGGCAAGGGCATTACAGAGTTTTCCAACAAGGGAAGGCTTAGGCACAAGAGGGAAAGATATTTTCCACTTGCAGTGGAGGTTCAGAGTGACTCAGGAGTTTAAGATTTTCAGCTCTGTTTGGGTACAATCAGATGGTCTCATTCCAAGTTTTAGAGTTCCACTTCTTTGCAATCAATACCCCAACTTTCAGTGAGAAACTTGATAAGGCTGTGGATTTACCTGGTAAGGCTGTGGAATTACTTGATGTTATAATTTTGCAATTTGCAAAATTAATATTTCTGTTTGACTTCCAGCAATAAATTCTTTGTTTATTAGAAATAAGTGATACTTTTAAGGCTAAGATAGACATTCTCTGGTTCTCTAACCATGACTTGAGCTGAGAATTTAAAGACCAGAGCTTCTCATTTTCTGTCTGTAGAGGCCCAATGCATTCATAAGGATCCATCCACATCATAGTCCATATAATAATTATTACTACCATAGTGCTCAAGTGAAGGAGCCGCAAACATCTCAATCAACTACAGGGGATAATCTGATTCATCAGGATGGCACCATGTGTCATAGATTACTACCATCCCAGTTCCCATTGGTAAGGAGTTTGGTGTAGCATTTAAGCTCAAGTTCACCAAACCACTTATCCAATTCTATCTTTGAGGAATTGTTTCCTGAGATCACTTCTGATATGAATTTCTATATCAGTCAGGATTGGTCACAAGATAGAAACCACACAATGGAGTTTAATATAAAGAATCATTAACCAAGTATAAAGTTACTAACTAGGTAACTGTAAGGTAAACATATTACCCTAAGGTATCAAGGAGGTAACAAGAAGCAACTGCCACTACTAGGGCTGAGGGAACAAAGGGAAGAGATTGAACTTATTAAAACTTAGTAACCTAGAGGAGGGGTCCTGCAGAACTGAAATATGACTTCTGAAGATCACCGGCCAGCTTGTACTGGTGTCTCTGAACTCTGGAGAAACTCTCTGAACTACTTTCTTGGGAAGGAGCACTGGCTATTTGGTATGGGAGTCTATACAAGGAAACTGGTTCTGGCAAATGTTGAAAACTGTAAACTGGCTTCAGTGTTCCCAGGGGAAAGAACTACCACTGCCAGGGTGAAGTAATACTCCTAGGATGATGTTCAGAGAAACAGCAAGCAGATTGGGAGCAAACAGGTAACAAATAGAAGGAATAAGTCCCTTATTCCTCCTCCAGCCTTGCAGCCTCCCAGTATCACCTCCTCTTAAGAGCATAACCTGGAGCCCCCTGACAAATCCAAAATGTGGTTTGCAGAGTTCCAGCTGCAGCATCACAAAAGAGAGTAAAGGTGGATTTGGAACTGAGGGTCAGTAACTTGATAACTAGCACATATATTTTCAACCTGTCTTCAGCCAGATGAGTTTTTCAGAGAATGTCATTATTCTGGGAGAACTTGAGTCTCCTAAAACAGTTTTCTTTGGTTTCAAAGATGGGGAGGAGCAGAAAGTAGTCTTCCTTTGCTCTGTATTGAACTGAACTGGAGAGGTTTGACGCTAAAAGCAGCTAACCCATAGTGGCCAAGCTGAGTCCGTCCCTAAGCTACATTCTGCACAAAGATACTAGGGAAAATGAATCCTTGCAATGAAAATTAGAGGAGAAAAAAGCTAGGCTTTCCTCAAAGGCTGCCCTTTTATACTTTTCTTGCTTCTCTTATAATCGTAAAATATCTCTCATTTTAAGCTGATGTCATTTTCAATTTTGATATAACATCTTTGTCAAGAGCCTGAAGGGCTGCATATAGAGGATGCTAATGTAGTAAGTGAATTAAACTGCCAAATATTGTCATTGAGGAGACGTATAAAGGAATAATTGAGATAATAAAGGTCAAAGCAATCCAACAAAACAATTCCAATCTTTAAAATACTGGAGGATGTCTCTGAGAAAAAATGAAATATGGATTAATACACCAGGATGAATTAGCAAGACAGAGGGACTGTTTGGCATAAAATACATAAATTAGGTAAATGTTTGTGATGGGAAATGTAATCTGATCACTTGTGGGTTTACGGAATATAATGCTTCCTTTTGAGTGTTTTAGAAAGATCATTATGTATGCCTTGTGATTAATAAACTATCATTCTCTCCCTTTTATGAGTCCGTTTTTCTCTGAAGCTTTTATTGTGAAATGATTCTTCTTTTTAAAACATACTCTAATTCCCCCCACCCCGGTTCTTCTTTCTCCTCTTCCTCTTAATTCTTTTTAACCAAGATTTCATTCTCCAGAAATCTACATTATCAGATGTTTGCTTGTTCCTAGAAAAATTCCCCCATTGGTCCTTAAATCTTTTCCCTATATTAAGTCATTATTTATTAAAGGAGACAGCTGTTATTGTGGAGAGATCTCCAGAAGAGGAGTCAGCTCTTGGCTTTGCTGAAGTTCTGAAAAACCCTTAAAAAGTCAGAATGTCTGGGTTTGTTTTCTTCTTTGTAAAATAAAGAAATTAAACTTCATGATTCCAAAGATTGTTTGAATTTCTAACATTGTTCTATTCTGGAGCTTTGAGGGAGTTTTTTTAGGATTAAGGACTACTGGCCTAACAAATATTGCTCACGTGGAGGAAAAAAGCTTTTTAATTTAGGCAAACCCCATGGAGAAAAATGACTATTGTTTAGATAACAAGTAAGACTCTTCCAAAATGAGGAATTTTTGTGACTTTCAATATCTAATGATTCCAAGTTCTGAGATTACAGTGAACTTTTTAAATGTAGTACAGAAATTTAAAATAGGTAGAATAGTGGTGATCGGTTGTTTTAAAGTGAAAATATAGGCATGGTGGTACACTCCTATATTCCTAGTTACTGAGGAAGCTGAGGAGGAAAGATCACTTAAGCCTAGGAGTTCAAGGCTATATTGAGCTATGATTATCCCCAAGTGAAAAGAGACAAAATGAATAAATCTAAGTTAATTTAATTATTATAGGTTTGATCTATAATAATCTAATTATTAATCGCTTAAATTAATAATCTTAATCTAATTGTTGTAGGTTTACTAACTGGAATCTCCAGAATTACAAGTCCCATATAAGAGGAGATGGAGCTACAAATAAATGTTTCCTTGAAGTAAAATCTGAGTAATAGGGAAAGGCCAAAAGTACAAGAAATATCTCTGTCTAAATCAGTTGAAGGCTGAAGTAATGGATAGAACATTGAAATGAAAGGCTGGGAAGCACTGTTTATTGTGGCAATTAGGCAGCAGCATCTGTCATTCTATTGATCTGTTGGATTGATTCCATTTATCTGGTGGGCCAGGCCAGTGTCCCCTGACTACTTCACCTCTCTCAGTGCATTATTTGGAAAGGGTAGTCTTCTATATAAAAGAAGGCTTCGTCTTCCATCAACCTGTACTCCCCTGCTAGGACCTTAGCTCCTCTGCAAGGAGAGTAGGGTTAATATATTAGGTTGGTGCAAAAGTAATTGCGGTTTTTGCCATTTGAAAGTCATAGCAAAAACCGCAGTTACTTTTGCACCAACCTAATACTTAGTGTTATTTTTCCAAGAGAAATAGATATGTGTAATAAATTTTAATGACTCACTGATGTATTAATTCATTCAGCCATTCAATAAACATTTAGTAAGCATCATCATAGACCAGGCATTATGACAAGCGCTGGTGAAGTAGCTGTGGACAAACCAGTTGTGCCCCTGGCCTTGTGGAGCTTATGGTCTCTCTCATATTAGATTTATAATCCTCACTGGTCGTTCTGCCCATGTCCCTCCACTTCCCAAGCCTCCAAAAGTAGATTTGAGCATATTTCTGTCATTGAAGGCGTTTTTTTTTTTTCTTGGCAGATTAAAAATTATGTATTACAAATCTTAGAAGAAAAATTCACAGGGTTTTACTGGCTCTAATACCCTTTTAATGACTGTTAAGATCACCCTATGAAATTAGGAGATTTCTTTGAGCAAAGCTGAGGAGTGTATGGGTTTGTGTCCTTTTATGTAGTGTAGCACATATGTCATCTCCTACTCTCCCCCAATGCCCTTGTTTTCTTAATAAAACTATCTTGCATTTAAGTTTCCTTTCTATCATTCTGTGTAAGATAGAGACCTGGGATTATGAGAGAACTACGTAATGTTACTGTACAACTCAAGGAAAAGGCCAGAGAGGGAGCAATTTTTATTAATAATCCTACTGCAAATAATTATTATAATAATATTCATTATCATATACCAGGCAGTGTGTCTTGAATTTCTAGTGAGGTACATATTCTTTCCCCAAGAATAATGCCTTCTTTATTGAGATCTGACAGAGTAATCTGCAAATTGCAAGACCTTAAGTATATTGTTGACTCATTGTTTCTTTAACATGTTTTTTTCTTCTTGATTAATACATTACAGTTCACTCTGGATCAAGCTCAAATTCTTTTCACGGATTTAAAATTATTTTTATAATTTAAGACATGTACAGCTCCTTTTGAATTTCAGTGTTTGGCATTGTTCTGTTATAAGCCTCCCAGAAATGTGAGCATATCATCATTTCAAAGTGGCCTCTTTCAGAGCCTTGGCTGCTGCAGAAATTTGTCTTAGGAATCATTTGAATGAATACCACTTGTTGCTAATCTTAGCAGTCTGAAAAAAATCCTATATCATAACCCAAGGATCAGGTGGAAATATGTGTATTTTAAACATACCAAAATGTTTTATGCTCTAATTCTTTTTAAAATATCACAAAGTTTAGAATCTTATACAGTGGATAGAAAACCTCTATTTCAAAAACAGCTCTTATTATGATTAGCTATTGTGATTATATTTTATAGTGTTACAAAAGCCTCTTGAGATATCAGTTCTCTTTTGTGCTTCCATCATGTATTAGAGTGTGGCCCTTTCTAAATCTCCCAAGACAAAACTTTACATTGGAAAAGTCTTCTATTCCTTAGTTGAGATGGTTACAGAAAGGGGTTAGGAGTCCTTTAGAAATCACATTCCAGCGTAGTATATCAGGATTCGTTTTCTCAGACTTTTGCCACAAATATACACTTCTGGTAGATACCTGATTTTGAAGGTGGGCCTCCACCCTTTACTCACTCACTGAGTCAACCTTAGGACTTTTGAAAAAACACTGTGTGTGTGTGTCTTTGTATTATGGGAATTTTCAAGCATACCCAAAAGTAGTATGAAAATATGACCTTCCATGTGATTATATTCATCAGTTACCAACATTTTGCTACTCTTGTTTCATCTTTTTCCCCATTCTTTTTGTGGTGGTTGTTGTTATGGTTTTTGAAGTTTTTAATCCCACATACTACATTTTTTTACTAATAAACACTTTGGTGCATTTCTTACATTTTTAATGGTAGGTAAATTTTGAGACTAAAAATTGTTATATTTACTTTATTTTTGTTTTGTGTCTGAAATTAGCATGGTTCCCATTTTTGTTCCATGCTGAGAAGTTTAGTGTTCTTAGGTTCATTTTTGTTTCTTCTTGACTTCCTCCAAAACCTTGTTTTATTCTTGTCATAGCCAGCAGTCATTATTACTGGTTCCAGTATAAAGACAGAGCTTGACAGCTACATAATTTATATGTATGGATAAGCAATTTTGAAACTTGGCTTTCATCGACCATTTTTATTTCCTGGGAGTCAGATCATTTGTGTAAGATTTTTATTGTAGGCATAAATCACCACTGTCCTATTAGAGGCTGTATGAATTTACTAATAGGAATGGAGTGACATTTTGAGTATAGATTAGTAAAAGGAAACTGGGTTATTGGGATAGACCTAGGCAAACACGATTCAGATTTTATCAGAGTTAAGAATTATTTTACTTGATAAGAGTCTCATGGATGTTTATGCTAAGATAAATTGGCTAGCTTTGAAAAATAAAAGAACGTGGGAAAATCTTGATTGTTTCTTCTTTACTTTTATTGCTTCTATACTCAAACCACCCATAGTAATTTCTCTAAGACTCTGATTCAGTGACTAATATCTTTCCAGCGGAGCTCCCACCTCCATATACAGCCATTGCCAGTCCAGATGCCAGTGGTATTCCAGTAATAAACTGCCGTGTGTGCCAATCACTAATCAATTTGGATGGCAAGCTTCACCAGCATGTGGTTAAGTGCACAGTTTGTAATGAAGCTACGGTAAGTGGAGATTTCCATTAGTAAAAATATAAATTGTTATTTGACATTTTGTTCCTAAAGGAAGTACTTCAATAATGTTACTTAAAAGTATATGTGGGCTGGATACAAATATGGTAATCTTTTTTCCTGACTTTTCTTCTGTCTGTCTTTCATCATAGGATACCTCCCTGTGTTTAAAGCTAACCCCATTAAGAGAATTTCATAGTGAATTTAAATATTATGCCTTTTGGCTTTTTACTTTCAAAAACTAGACTGAGCAGGGCAGTTATGTATAAATACCTTCAATATCTATCCACATCACAACTAAATTCATTCTAGTTTTCACTAAAATGAAAATATTGTGTACTAAACTTCATTACAGTCAATAACTTTGTCCTATTTATGTGGAAAATTATTTAAAGTTATTTTATGTCTGTAGGATGTCACTATTGTTTTTCTGGGCTTTTGTGATTATGCATTTGTTATTAGCATCTGTGCCAAAGTGTTTACAAATAGTTTGAAATTTTATTCAATTTAGTTAATAGTAATTTAGGAATGTTTAAAAAATTGAATAACACCTTTCCTTTTTTTAAAATTGAGCTTTGGGGAGCAACTAAATTTTCAGCAATATTTTTATAGTTTCAAGTAACAAACTTGAATAGTTAGGCTTTATATATTAAATTTTGATCTCTTAAAATCTGCAATTAAGTATTAATTTTATCTTTGACGTTTTAATTTTTTCTGTTTAGAAAATTCTAAAAAAAAGTCAGTCAGGGATTATTGTGTCTTGAAGAACTGCAAAACATGAATACTTGACTTTATATGTCTTATAGAAAAATCGTAAAATAAAACCTTAAGTCACAAAAGCAATTGTATTTAATTAGTTTTAATGGAATCCTTTCCTTTTTAAACACAAACAAACTTTGACAATCTGTACTTTGGTTAATTGCTGTGTTTGCATTTTCTTCCCTTATCCAGCCAATCAAAAACCCCCCAACAGGGAAGAAATATGTTAGATGCCCTTGTAATTGTCTTCTCATTTGTAAGGATACATCTCGGCGAATAGGATGCCCGAGACCCAACTGGTAAGAGATAAAGATTCATTCATTCATTCATTTGTTCATTCAACAAGTATTTACTAAAGGTTCTTCATGTGCCAGGCTTTGTTCTAGAAAGAGTGTTTGTTTTCAAAGTCATTCCAGAATCTAGATTTTTTTTATTTTTTGTTAAAGGAATGATAATCTTAGTTTGAACTTAGTCATAGATATTTGTGGGATATAATATTCTTAAATGAGCAATTAATGTTTTATTTGTGTTGTGTAAGTACTTAATGCACTGTAATAAATCAATGACTCATTGAACTTATTTAAAAATAATGAGTTCAGGCCAGTGGTTCATGCCTGTATTCCTGGCAATTTGGAAGGCTGAGGTGGGAGGATCACCTGAAGCTGGTTGTTTGAGACCAACTTGAACAACATAATGAGACCCCATCTCTACAAAAAAGTAGCCATGTGTGACAGCATGCACCTATATTCCCAGTTATTTGGGAGACTGAGACAGTAGTATCACTTGGGCCTAGGGATTAAAGCCTGCAGTGAGCTATGATTGTGCCTCTGCACTCCAGCCTGGGCAACAGAGTGAGACCCCATCTGTCTCTCTCTCTCTTTTTTTTTTCTTTTTTGACATAGTGTCTCAACGGGAAGAATCTCAAAGAGTTGACTCACTGTGACTTCTACCTTCTGCACTATAGCCTTCCCACTGTAGCCTCCTTCTGAGTAGCTGGGACTACAGGCACACACCACCACTCCCAGCTAATTTTTTGTATCTTTTTTGTAGAGACAGGATTGGACCATGTTGCCCAGCCTGTTCTTGAACTCCTGGGTTCAAGTGATCCCAAAGTGCTGGGATTACAGGCATGAGCCACCATGCCTGGCCCGTCTCTTAAAAAAAAAATAATCAGGCCGGGCGCGGTGGCTCAAGCCTGTAATCCCAGCACTTTGGGAGGCCGAGACGGGCGGATCATGAGGTCAGGAGATCGAGACCATCCTGGCTAACACGGTGAAACCCCGTCTCTACTAAAAATACAAAAACTAGCCGGGCGAGGTGGCGGGCGCCTGTAGTCCCAGCTACTCGGGAGGCTGAGGCAGGAGAATGGCGTGAACCCGGGAGGCGGAGCTTGCAGTGAGCTGAGATCTGGCCACTGCACTCCAGTCCGGGCGACAGAGCGAGACTCCGCCTCAAAAAAAAAAAAATAATAATAATAATAATCAGTTAGTTTACTTTTGATATAATTAATCTTCACCTGCAAGTGTTTTAGTTATTTTTGTGTATCTCACTGTATGTTATACTAATCTCTGCTGAATGTATATGTGCATATAAATTCTGGAATTATTCACCCATGCCCAGTACCATTATGGATGTACCCAGATACAAGTGTGTAGAGGACTTACTTGTGTTTTTTTTTTTCTGTGATCTCTCTGGCTTTTTGACCATTACATGAATCATGTACAGCCCTATCCAATGATAGACTAGAGAATAGAAATGAAAGGAGGATCCTGTTTTTTTTTTTTTTTCATCTCTGATTAAATAGGCATCAAGGAATATCACACTGCTCAGAGAAATTTGGTTGTAACCTAGCCCTTCGGTGCCTTCATGGCACACAGATTTTTGTTGATGTAGAATATTTTTAACTTAGTCAGTCTTCTACCAGACTCAAGTTGGCTTCCTAGATAGGGAAGGGTAGCAACTGTTTTCTGATTTGAACTTCTAAAAACTTGGAAATGGCAGTTAAATGGTTGCCATTGATTAGGACCAATGCTATAATATATTGTTTCTGTCCCAAGTACAGAAAGACTCGTATTTTGCTTTTGAAAAACTGACTATTGCTACTCTCTGTAGTTTTGCCTCCAGCTTGACATTTAATTCACTTAATTTATAAAACAAGTATAACACATTTCATATTTCTGGCCTTATGTTGCAGGTTTTGCTCTCAATCCATTTGTGGGATAGTCAAGTTGTTTCCTTTCTCTTTTCATAGTAGACGGATAATTAACCTTGGCCCAGTAATGCTTATTTCTGAAGAACAACCAGCTCAACCTGCGTTGCCAATCCAACCAGAAGGTACAAGGGTCGTGTGTGGGCACTGTGGAAACACATTCCTGGTAAGTCACTGGACATTTGTTATTAATCTGTAAATAGAGATCATGATCTTACAGATTAGACCACTGGTCATAGTCTTACAGTTTTGTCCAAATGCAAATTAATCAAAATATTAAAATAGAGCCTTATTTAGGCAGACAATTAGAAGTGCAGCTAGGATATAGAGCATCTTCTGTGAACTAGATAAAAGGTACGTCCTCTGATAGGTCCAGTTGCAAAAAGGATCCGCTCCATGTAAGCCAATGAGAAATCGTGCCCAGGCTTAGTTCCATGGGCATCTTGGCTTGGTGAGCAGCCGAGTCTTAGCTCTGCTCTCACCTGCTCAACAGAGGTCAAAGTGCACAGTCTCATGCAGTAGATTTGCTTCATGGCTTCTAGATTCAGGAAAAATTGAATCATAGTTTATCAAAAATTTTCTGACTTTTGTAAATTATTCTTGGAGCAAAGGGAATTAACACTGTTACCCATAATTAGGTAAAACCATTAAATAAAGAATAAGAAAGTGTAAGTAATTTGATATGAGCAAAAGTTACAGAAGTTCTGTTTTACTACTTCTAACTTAAACTTAGTTTGATTTTTTTAAAGTTAAATTCATAATTAACTTACCCTGTCAGGAAGGATAAGGATAGGTTTTCTTTTATTGTTCAGCACATATAGGAGACAAAAGATTTTCTTTAGAACTTGAATATGAAAAATATTTATCGGAGTATACACATGGGAGTCTATAAACAAAAACTCTTGTCACTAAGACATGAATGGGCTTAAGAAAATATAAGTGGGCCGGGCGCGGTGGCTCAAGCCTGTAATCCCAGCACTTTGGGAGGCCAAGACGGGCGGATCACGAGGTCAGGAGATCGAGACCATCCTGGCTAACACGGTGAAACCCCGTCTCTACTAAAAAAATACAAAAAATTAGCCGGGCGAGATGGCGGGCGCCTGTAGTCCCAGCTACTCGGGAGGCTGAGGCGAGAGAATGGCGTAAACCCGGGAGGCGGAGCTTGCAGTGAGCTGAGATCCGGCCACTGCACTCCAGCCTGGGCGACAGAGCGAGATTCCGTCTCAAAAAAAAAAAAAAAAAAAGAAAAGAAAATATAAGTGATTTGCTTTTTATTTGTAATTTTACTTTTATTAAAGAACTTTATGTATATAGTTCTAAATGTCAAATGGGACTGCAATCTTCTCATTTAGCTGACCCCCAGTTACTGTTCCTAAAATGCTTTCAACTCTTTTAGCTGCTTTATTGATAGTCACTTCTGTGTGTTTATTTTTTAATTTTTATTTATTTATTTATTTATTTATTGAGATGAAGTCTCACTTTGTTGCCCAGGCTGGAGTACTGTGGTGTGATCTCAGCTCACTGCAACCCTTGCCTCCCAGGTTCAAGTGATTCTCCTGCCACAGCCTCCCAAGTAGCTGGGACTACAGGTGCACACCACCACACCTGGCTACTTTTTGTATTTATAGTAGAGATGGGGTTACACAAGGTTGGCCAGACTTCTCTGTGTTTAAATTGCTTGCTTATCCTTTTTCTATTTGATTAAGCAATTTTAGACATTACCCGCTAACTAGTAAACTGCAAGATGAGAACTTAGCACTCATACTGCCCTCCCACTCATATTCCTTTCCTTGCTTTCATACTCCCAAATTGCAACATTTTGTTTAATTAATACTTAGTGCTTACAGTTTTTATGATTAGGTAATTTATGTTCACAGCTGAACCAAGCAATATGGTACATTTTTCTTGTGTATGGATTTTAACATTTTCTTGGACTTATAAATAATTGCCCCCTCCTTTGGATTTAATTTTCTATATGTAAATCATTCATTCTTCTCATATTCTTGTATAGAACTATAAAATACCTATTACTATAACTAAATGCATCAAGGAATCTATTATTTAGGCTTCCTGCTACATAGTTGTCATCCTTCCCTTCACCATCATCAGGAAAATTCCTTTTACCTCCTTCCTGTGTTGGATCCCATGCCATCCTCACAGTTCTTGGTTTATTCCTTCATTTTGGTGGAGCACATCTACTCTGCTTTCTGAGACAAGATGCAGGGAAATATATTTGAACTCTTTTTGTCTTAAGTAGTTTTTAATGTGATCTTACATTCACTTTATAATTTGTATAGCTCTGCAATTCTAGGTTTCCAGTTGTCACCTTTCAGAAACTTAAAGTCTTTGTTCCATTGTTAAATGAGAAGATCAACTGCTATTGTGATACCTGATCCTTTTGATATGACATGTTTTTTCTTCTTTTTCTTTTTCCCCTTTCATTTTCTTCAGTGTTCTGAAATTTCTTTAGGCTGTGTCTTAGTGAGGGTCTTTTTGAACTCATCATTTAGATATTCAGTGGGCCCTGTTAATTGTCCATTCCATTTTTTTGTTTTTAATTTTGTTTTTTAAATATTATTTAGTGGGAAACTTCTTCATTATATCTCCTCATCTTAATTTAAAATTTTAATTTCAGATGATCTAACTTAATTCTTAATTTCTAGGAGCCTTTGTTTGTTCTCTGATTTTTTAATAGCATTCGTTTTTCATGACATCTTTGCAAAAAGTAAAGTAGAGGTTCCTCTTCAAAGACTGTCCTCCCTGTCTAATTAGGAGTAAATAGTAACTTTTCTTAGAAGCAAAATTTATTCAAAGACCTCTGCTAACATTCTTTTTTTTTTTTTTTTTTTTTTTGAGACGGAGTCTCGCCCTGTCGCCCAGGCTGGAGTGCAGTGGCCGGATCTCAGCTCACTGCAAGCTCCGCCTCCCGGGTTTACGTCATTCTCCTGCCTCAGCCTCCCGAGTAGCTGGGACTACAGGCGCCCGCCACCTCGCCCGGCTAGTTTTTTGTATTTTTTAGTAGAGACGGGGTTTCACCGTGTTAGCCAGGATGGTCTCGATCTCCTGACCTCGTGATCCGCCCGTCTTGGCCTCCCAAAGTGCTGGGATTACAGGCTTGAGCCACCGCGCCCAGCCTGCTAACATTCTTAAATATCTGCTAGCCGTAATAAAGAAATCAACGCACTTTATGTTCTTAGCTCCCACAATGTAGCCTAAATATTTGCGCTGGCATGATTATACTGGTCCAAGCAAGCATTAGGTCATAGCCTGTTCCTCTTTTTATTTGAAGGTGTTTTTATCTTTCTCAGAATTCCACAAGTTACTTCCTCCTTCCTTTGTTCTCCTCTGCCTTTGCCTGTTTTAAAAAGTTCTAAGTTGCTAGCCAATCAAGACAAATACAGAATGTGAAGTCCCGTTCCAGCCAATGGAAACCAGACACAGCAGTTAAGGTAGACGCGTCAGGTTATAAATGACCCTGACTTCTTTGTTCAGTGTACTCTTGTGGCAAAACTGCTGGCAAGTGTACCCTTTCTGCAGATAGTATAAAAATGGCCTCGCTGAGAAAATTAAATTTATGTTTAAGTGCTATTTCTTTATGGTACCAAAGAACAAGCATTTCAAACATCTTTCTGAAGCTATTAATTATATTATTTCTGAGGTATTGTTCTTCTTCATGCCTTATCTCTGTTTTCTCACTACTTTCTCTATTGGTTTTTCTTTTGATAGAAGTTTTACGCAGAAGTTTATATGAGAGCAAGTCACTGATTGGAGTTTCTATGTATGCAGGCAGGGGATAGGTGAAAACTTTCTCCTTCTCCTCCTCTCTCTCCTTCTCCCCCTCCTTCCACTCCCCCTTATCTTCTTCTTCCTTCTCCTCCTTTTCTTACTTTGTAAAGCTGTCAGCTATTAGTATCAATTGGTCTTTTTTTCTTTAGGGCAGATTTCTCTGGGGAAGGATCCTCTAATCTCTTGCAGGAGATAGGCCTGAGAGACAGCCTTTTAGGAGCTAAGAGAGGTAATAGGGGTGAAGCTCTTACCCACTTTTCAGACAGTAGACATTAATTGAATTTTAGAGCAACTTTTTTTCTTGCCTTCTTCTGTGCCCGGTGTTCCTGGTCCACAAGCTCTGTAGTACAATTTCTCTATAGAATAAATAATTCTTCTCTTAATGTATTGGGGAAGGGTGATTTTCTGGTTTTGTGAGAATTTACAATCAATACTTCTGTGTTTTTTCCAGCTTTATTGGTTTATATTTGACAAACAGAAATTGTATATTTGAGGTGTACAGCCTAATGTTTTGATATACATCTATATTGTGAAATGATTACCACAATCAAGTTAATTAGCATTTTGATTACCGTGTGTGTGTGTGTGTGTGTGTGTGTGTGTGTGTCTTTGTGGTAAAAACACTAAAGATCTACCTTCTTAGTAAATTTCAAGTATATAATACAATATTGTTAACTATAGTCACTATACTGTACGTCAGATCTGCAGAAATTATTCAGCCTGCCTAACTGAGACTTTGTACTCTTTGACTAAAATCTCCCCATTCCTTACCCACCTCAGTGCCTGGCAACCACCATTCTACTCTCTGCTTCTATGAATTAAACTGTTTTACATTCCACATATAGGCATGATCATGCAATGTTTGTCTTCCGTGTCAGGCTTATCTCACTTAGCACAGTATCTTCCAGGTTAATATATGTTGTTACAAATGGCAAAATTTCCTTCTTTTTAACACTAAATAATATTTCGTTGTATGCATATACCACAATTTCTTTATCCATCCATGGAGATTTGGTTGTTTCCGTATCTTGATTTTTATGAATAATGCTGCAGTGAACTTGGGACTGTGATACTCCTACTTTATCCTTATCCCAACCTCTACCTTTAAAAGTATAGGTCAGCAATAGCTGACCTATTCTGGGTCTTTCAGTGTGAAGCAGCCTGCCATCATTGACTTATCTCTCTGTAGATAGTTAAGTTTCAACATCCTTTTCACTAAGTGAGTTGCGAAGGCCATCTGCTTTCCCTTGTCCAAAAATTTGAAGTCATATTCCATCTTTTTTTATCCTTATGGTATTATACATTTCAAAATTCATTTACTATTATTCTAGTCAGGTTTGAAAAAAAATGGAAATGCATGCATTTATTCAATTTACTATATTTAACCAGAATTGCTAAGATTTTTCTGATTTAGTAGGGTAAGTCTCCTATGTTACATTTATATATTATTGATTAAATCCGTGACTAAGTACATAAATTAGAAAATATACTTAGTGGGGATAGGTAACAACTTTCTTTTTAAAAAATCACTATAGGCTGGGCATGGTGGCTCATGCTTGATATTCCAGTGCTTTGAGAGACCAACATGGGAGGCTCGCTTGAGACCAGGAGTTTGAGACTAGCTTGGGCAGCACAGAGAGACCCCACCTCTACAAAAAAATTTAAAAATTAGCCAGGGGTAGTGGCATGCACCTATAGTCCTAGCTACTCAGGAGATTGAGGTGGGAGGATTACCTGAGCCCAGGAGTTAGAGGTTGCAGCAAGCTATGTTCATACCACTGCATTCCAGCCTGGGTGATAGAATGAGACCCTCTCTCTAAAATAAATAAATAAAAATCAGTATATACTGATTTAATATAAGCTAAGACACTCTATAGTTACCAATAGATATTAAATGAATTAACTACATTAAATATATAAAGCATATTTGTTATTTTCTTTTTCATATGTGAACAAACTTTTGAAAGTAACACTTTTAAAATCTTCAATATAGATTTGTTTCAACCTACTTCTGGAGATCTCCCTTCCACAGCTACCTTGCATTCTTTCCTGTTATGTTTTATATTCCAAATATTTGCCATGGATAATCCTTGTAGCCACGTTACAAAAGGAATGATTTTATTTATTCAATTATATATATTGAGTGTGTACCAGGCACTGAGCTAGGTGCTAGGGAAACAGTGGTGAACAGGAAGCATAGTCTCCGCTTTCATGAAATTTTCTAACCTGATAGGAGACGAATGGATAGCAAAGACACAAGCCTGAAAAAGCACAAGGCTAGAATTTCGGCTTTTATTTTTCAGGAAAGTGATGATGATAGTCAAGAATAGAATAAAGAATTTGACAGAGAATTGACTGTATTAATTGGGTAGAAAAGGGAATGAAGAAAAAAGAACAATAAAAAAGACAATTGTTATAAAGGTTTATATTTAATTTTTAGAATCATCTGGTAATGAATTCTAGAGAATGATCTAAATTGAGAGTTTAGATAGATATGTATGTACCATGGTTTTTATTATTTTAAAAAGTAATTTATACATTTAGATATTTTTCCCTAAGAAGAAAATTACTAAAGTAATGTGCAAGCCAGAGACTGACTTCTAAAGCTGGCTCTGTCAGGGACTAACTTCTAAAGCTGGCTCTTCCTTACTTAACATTCAGTGCAGGCAAGTGAATCATATTATCATATTAGCAGAGTAATTATGATTTGAAACTTTAATTCTTTAGCAAGAAAAGATGTTTTGGATTAAAATATAGTATTTAAAGATGATTTCAAAATTTTCTAGAAAATAAAGTTTTTGATGATTAGGGGAACACTGTACACACCTATAGGAGACGTATTGGTTACTTTTGACAGTTTTGGATTAATGAGGGATGCTCAGTGTTATGAAGAATACACTGACTACAAAGTTCTTGGAGCCTTATCCTTATTATTATGCTGATCTTGAATAATCTTATATTCTTCATAATATGTTATTTGCCCTTCACACTGCTAATTATTAGGTTAATTCATTTACTCATTTCCTACTTTGTTTTAGACTTAGCTTGCAAGGTTCAAAGCAATTGAGATAAGTTACAAAGATACATTAAATTCAATATGATTGAAAATAAAATGTGAAAAAAATCAGGAAAAATAATAAGTAGGGCAGAAAAAAAAACCTGAAGTCATGCATAATATAAGTATGCTAATATTTAGTCTAATACAGTTGATAAAATTAGGCTGAATCTTAGCTGAGTTTTCTAGAGTCAAAGAAAAGAAGAAAATATGACCTGTGACAAAATATTCAAGATATTTTATTGAAAAGATCACATAGGAAATACTTTTCCTGAAACAATGAGCTCTCTCTCCTGCAAGAGAATTCTCTCAAGGATTAAGATAAAAGAACTATTGTATGTGACAAAGCTTTTATTATTTTAAAATAATTTATACTTAAAAATAATTTAATTTTGATATTTAACCCCCGGAAAAAAACACAATTGCTAAAGTAATATACAATCTAGAGAATAGCTTCTCTATATTCTCACAGCTTCCTTCTGTTTATAATAACATCTTTTAATATACCAGTGTTATAATGCTGAAGTTAAATTTTTTAGGAATTCACAATATTTACACTATTCATATCACAGCCTATCTGGGACCATAGATAAATTTAGAAAAGCTAGATTTGTGTCTTCCAAAATGTATTCAATGGCAAATTCATTTTATAGGTTAGTACCAGGTGTTTGTGAGTAAAGAGTTGTATATTCATTGGGAATTGCTAGGATTAAAAAAATTAAACAGAATTTAAAATAGGATATTCTTTAGCAGTTTTAGCATATACCATTGTATATATTTAAGAGGGAGTTTTTATATTGTATGTCCAAACATTTTTTACCCTCCAAACCATTTTGAGATCATTTCGCCTGAGTGGTGATTTGAAGGGCATTGTTTGAAAAATAATTTCCCAGAAGAATGAATTGACGTTTAAAGCTTTTAGCTAGTTCTCCATGAATGCAAAGAAGTTTCTTAATACAGCTGAACAGCAGAGTTTACTATTACTTTTCTGTAGGGCCCATGGTCTCTGTTGCTGATGAAAGGCGTATCCAGGTACTTTGTCAATCAACACTGACTGAGGGTTGTTGTTCTTTAATAAAAGAGAACACAACTTGGTTCAAAGTTTACCCTGAAGTGGCCCAATTTAGTACCTTCAGGCAGGATCAGACTTTTTTCATTTGTATCTAGGGACAAATGGGTGCCATAGCATGGGGGGATTACAGTTTTAACTTGAACATATTTCAAAGTGTTACCAGTTGCCTATTGTATCTATGTATCTGTGTGTGTATGTATGTATGTATCTATCTATCTATCTGTCTATCTATCTATCTGTCTATCTTGGTAAGATACTATAAAATTAAATTAGTAGTTTTAAGCAATATAGCTTTTTTTTTTTTTAACAAATCTTCTAAGATTAGTTCCAAAATATATCTTGGGGAAACTCAATTTATCCATTACATGTTATAGAATAGTTAGAAATAAGTCAAATATTAGAAGATCTCTTCTAAAAATGATTGGGTTTTAGAGAAGTTGCTTTTAATCTTGCTGATATAATTAAGATTTTTTTTTTTGGTCTAATGGGACTTAAGGTCTGACAATAAAATTTTAAGAATCCAGAAGCCAGATTTTAGATGAGAGAACAGTACTAAGTCAACTTCTTTTCCAAAGCATAAGAATTGGTGTTCATTTGGATAAATTATAAGAAAATTATTCTAATAATAGATGCTTTTGTTATTAGTCTGCTCCATTTAAGTGAGTACTTGCAGATAACAGCAAAACCAGATGTGGTAGGTTGCTGGCAATGTAATACATTAATTACAGAATAAAGTCCCCACTGTTTGTCAGTTATCATTGATTTTATCATGCATAATTTGTGTTAAAATGAAGAACACTATAAAATGGTAACAGTGGACTAAACAGTCTCCTCAGGGGTCATCTGAAATACTGAAATTCCTATGTTAGTCTGTTAGCCTTAAGTCTTGGATTTTGAGTTACTCTTGACTCAAAGGTTTCATAATTGCCTTCTCAAACCAGTTTGCTTCTTTTAACTATGAAAAACTTAAATTTGTTATTTATAAATAACATTTGAAATGACATCACAAGTTCAGTAACTATCCTAAGCCTATTACAGAAACATAAAAAAGCACTTAATAGTTCTATATTCTTCCACTGCTTAATGTTCTGTACCAATTTCTGCAGAAATCTATATTAGTATCTGTTTAGCACATTAACTCAAGAATTTTTACTTTAAGAGCAGTTTTAAAATAAATCAACTTTTTACAAATTGATATTGTAAGTAATTCTGTCAGTATAAGTAATGAGAGAAATACTCACTCTTGTTGAAAAATAAGTGCCCTTGGTTTGACATTTGCAGATGTTTAAAAATAATCATTTTGTAAAGAGAGTGAACATTCATGTGAAGTTTTATTTCTCTTTAATTTATCTTGGGACTGTATGTTCCCGTTGTGACTAAAAGAGATCATAACAAGGTTAACTAAATTTCATGATATTTGAAATAAAAATGAAGAGAAAGGAGTTTAGGAAACCCAAATTTATATGTTCTTTTCTTTAATCATAAAAGAAAAAAGTATGCATCAGATATTTTCTAAAAGATATCTTCTATTGTGTGGAAAATGTTTGAATATCCACAAGTTATTGAAACCCCTGTATCTAGAATTTGAGCCTTCTGAAAAGAAAAATTGATGGCCTAGATTCCCAAATGAAACTTAATTTTAATAAAAATAAGTTGTTTTGATGATAAACTGCCAAGGCACTTAAAGAAAATTTCCCAAAACTATCAAGGAAATATACCCTTTATAAGGAGGTATATAGAAAAGCAAACAAGATAGAAGAAGATTGTTAGAAAGTCATTGAACAAAATGTATTTCATGGGATAAAGATTTACTTTAAATTTATATTGCATATTCTTTAAAGACTATCTATAACCAGTAAGTCATTTCAAGTATCTGAATAACATTCATGTGAGGAAGGTAGCACATTTATTACTTACACTTACAGGAAGAAAATTGTATTAAGCAGTATGTTTTTGTTATATTGTATAGGCAACGACAGAACAGAAAACAGTTCCCGACTTCAGTACTACCTATATCTAATTCGTTTAGTTTATGTACTTAGTGAGTTTCTCACATAAGTAGAATAGTTTAATTTTAGTAATGAATCTAAATATTCAAGTATTTGAAAGGCCAGCCCTGAAGACTTAAATAAAAATAACTTTGATGGTATATGAAATATGTTTTTATTCCCTGGAAGTGAACTGAGACTTACTGAACAAGATGACCCCAATTATATTACATTCAGTATTCATGTAAAGCAAACCTAGATTACGTCAAAGCATTGGAAAAGTCATGGGAACTATTTCAGAGGAGGATCCCAAACTGTATTTTAAGAGAGGGAGAGAAGCGTTGGAGGGAAAAGCTCGTGTAACCGTGAGAAGGTGATTGCTTCTGTTGTGATCCCTGATGACATTTAAAGGAAAAGAAATGTCTTATCAGATTGGATAGTTTTCAGTTGTTTTTCTTTTCAATTCCTCTCTTTATTTATTTTACAGTGGATGGAACTGAGGTTCAACACTCTGGCAAAATGCCCACACTGCAAAAAAATGTAAGTTCCCTACCATTGGAAATACTATTGGGAAATACTTAAGACGAATTTGAAGAGTTCAGAATTTTCACTTAAGTAGATTTTGATTTTAAGACATGCTGTGAAGTGAATGCATGCCAATATATTTATGCTTTTTAAGACTAAAAACAAGACATCCTAAAACAAATATATCCCATTTTGAAATTAAAATGATTAGGCTTGATTACCATCCCCTAAAGGAAAATCAATTTCTATTATAAGAAGTGAAATTGCTAAAATTATCAGTAACCTGGTTA
This sequence comes from Rhinopithecus roxellana, assembly GCF_007565055.1. Taxonomy (NCBI): domain Eukaryota; kingdom Metazoa; phylum Chordata; class Mammalia; order Primates; family Cercopithecidae; genus Rhinopithecus; species Rhinopithecus roxellana. The sequence goes on along the minus strand of NC_044557.1, from coordinate 54,879,082 downwards.
GGAGATTATAATCCATTACAAATAATCCAACATTTACATTAATCAAATGGGCTGTAATCTAGGAGAAAACTCAAATTGTTCTGGACTTCATAATTAGGTGATTGTTAGCCTTTTTCATCTCCTGCCTAATAAGATTATTACTGATGGCAACGTTTATATAATTATTTGTCTATCTTAACAATTTAGCCTATTTCTCTCTATTTCTAAATGATGTACCTGATGAAAATAATATAAGACAATATAAAATGAAAAATAATAGAAGATATTTTGATTAAACACATTTTATGGCATTGGTGTTGGGGGTCCCAAGACTACACCAAGGTTCCTTGGTTTTCTACAGGGACTCATATAAATTAATATAGAGTTGTACTCACAGATATGATTTATTATAGTAAAAGTATGCAAAGCAGAATCAGCAAAGGGAAAAGGCAGATGGAGCAAAGTCTGGAGGAAACTAGGGACAAGATTCCAAGAGGCCCCTCCCAGTGAAGTATCCCAGCAGTGAATTATTACCATGCATGTATCATGTTGTCTACCAGGAGGCTCATTAGAGGCTTAGTACCCAATGTTTCTACTGGCGCTGGTTACACAGGCACCTCCTATCTAGCACACACCAAAATTCCAAATTCCTCTTTGAACGGAATTTATGTTTAGCATAAACCATACTGTTTACTCAAACAATTTATGCATAATAAGCCACTCTTACCAGTTACAGAATGATGGGAATTTTCCCCAAATCTAAATTTCTAGATGCCAGCTAAGGGCCAACCTTACAAGCAGGGCTTTCTAAGGTTAGCAGTCTCAGGCCTGCTGTGTTAACTCTTTTCTGCACAGCATCTATTTTGATAATAATATTACAATTTAAAAAATTATTGTTATCCTCTTATATATGTGAATTATAACTTAAGCAAAGTAAATTAAACTGGAATGCTTAGACAATTCAATTTTTATTATTGAAAATAAGAGGTTTGAAATAATATTCATTTTTTAATTTGTGTGATCCTTAGTATGATATAAATACCTTATCTACATTGAGAGTTGAGAAATCCCAAGAATGGTTTCTAGGAGAAGGTAATTAAAAAGTATTTGAAAAGTAGAATATGTGTAGCAAAATATCTCTATCTCTGCTAGATCTGATTTCAACTAAATCTAGCTCTATAAGAATAACTTCTTCACAGCATGTTTTAGCTTATAAAAAAAGTTTCTTTTTTATTTGTGAAAATAATCATGCTAATTCCTTACTGAATCCAATAGAAGTCTGTACATGGAGAAGCAAAGTGGATAAACCCTTAATACTTGCACAAAATAATATATGTGTACTTGAGGGACACATCCATACTCCCCCTTCCAAAGTATGTGAATATGCATATGGATGATACATATTTCTGGGTATTATCTGTATTTTCATAAAAATGTACAAAATTAAATTGCAAATATATTCACAAAGAACATTAAAATGGAAATAAAGATCTTATGGAAAAGAAAAGGCAGAGACTTTTTTTTGTTGTTGAGACAGAGTCTAGCTCTGTTGCCAAGTGGCACAATCTCAGCTCACTGCAACCTCCACCTCCCAGGTTCAAGCAATTATCCTGCCTCAGCCTCCCAAGTAACTGGGACTACAGGCACCTGCCACCACTCCTGGCTAATTTTTGTATTAGTAGAGGCAGGGTTTCACCATTTTGGCCAGGCTGGTCTCGAACCCCTGACCTCAGGTGATTCACCCATCTCGGCCTCCCAAAGTGCTGAGAATACAGACATGAGCTACTGCGCCTGGCCTGGCGGAGACCTCTGTGGTTAGCTGACTGTGTGCTAAACAGAGTGATATTGCTTTATATATACATATATATTAGCTGTAATCTTTATAACAATCCTGTAATACAGGGATTATTTTTGTAATTTTAGGTTAAGGATTTTGCTCAAGGGACTTTCTTGGTTAATTATTTTCATACAATGGCAATATTTTTACTAATAAAGAAGTATTGAATGTCTGAATACTCTGATTTGTTAAAATATCACAAGAGAGTGTATTAATATAAAGAAGAATTTGTATCAACTACTTAGGGAACAACTTACATAGAAATTCACATGGAATAAATCAGCTTAAACATTCTAAGAGGAAGGTCTGTAGAATCAGAGTCACATGCTAAACATGGGAGGCCTCGGAGCATTCATTACTTATTTGAGTGCAAATACTGTTATCACATGGACACTCCTAGCTGGTATCTAGATTTCTTTTCTTTTTGAATGTTCTCCTTCATAACAAAATGATGGGTCATCTGTTGGAGTAAGATTCTGAGACAGAATTTTATTTCTTTAAACACAAATATCCTAAAATTAGTTTTAAGTTACAGAAGTTGGTAAATTTATTACTATGAAGCAAGTGTGTTATGTGCTTTTATCTCACAAAATGTGTGGGGAAAGCTTCCCCTAGAGCCAAAGAGCGAGGGGCATTTTCTCTTATTGCTATTTCTTACTCGAATGGTAGCTGGTACTATGGTAGCTACAGGTGATGTTGTTCTTTTAATTAGGTGGCTTGTGGCCACTGCCAGACTGAAGGTGTACTTGTAGCATTCTGAAATACAGTTTGGACTGTTTCCATGTAAATGTTATAATGGACATATGACTAGTAGAGACATTGATTTAATCAGTGATAATTATCATTGAATATCATTTCGTTTACATCACTGATGTACTCTTTTGTGAATCACCTCCTGCCGTTTTAAACAATAGTGGACTTATTCTCAAGTGTTATCCTTTTATTTTGCCGTCTAGTGTTATATTTTATAATTATTCATTAATTCAGCAAACAATTCTGTGCTAAGTACTGGTTGCTTGAAATAAAAGACATAATCTCGCCTTCAAGGAATTTAGTCTTGTGGGCATAGTGGGGAGAATAGTTAATTACTATAAAGTTTTAAGGGCTTTGAAAGAGGTATGACCAGAATGCTCTGCTTTGAAGAGTCCCTAATCCAGATTAGAGGGAAAGGGATCCTGAGTAAAGGTTTTCAGAAGGGAGTGATATATGAACTAAGTTATAAAAGATGAGTGAGAATTGTGTGAAAAAGAGGGTGGGATAATACACTGTAGAAGGAGCTACCTGTGCGAAGGTACAAAGGAGTCAGAGTGTAGATGTACTAGTAAGGAAATGGAATGGATAGGACTGAATGTGAAGGGATGAGAGAGAGAGATTGGGATCAAGAATGACCCTATTTCTGAGAGGCCATAGAACCATTCACTGAGACAGGAAATGCAGGATCTAGAAGAAATGTGTCTGGCAGATGATAAATTCATTTTCAATGTATTAGATATAGAATAGTAGGTTTGCTAGATTGGTTAATCATCATTCCATCTGTCTGCTTTTCAAAGCAGCAATCTTGGATCAATATAGCCATGGCTTCTCCATTCCCCTACCAAGATAACTGAGAGTTGAAAGAATTCTGTATTGATCAGATCTTTACAAATGTATAGCTTTGTAATTTATCTAAATTGCTCTATATTCCTAAGTGTCTTTGATTGACTCCCCATTTCCCAAAACAGCTATCTCCACATATGTACTATTCCTCCTAAACCCCCACCTAACCCCACCTCAGTACCCCCAACTCTCCAAGTCTCATCCAATGAATTTCCTCCTATCTCTGAAATAATTGAGGCTATCTGTGAATTCTCTCATTTTTGTACTTCATACTCATAAACCTCTCTAACCATACTCACTTCATTTCCTCTTCTCAAAGGGATGCAGGTCTCTTCTTTCCAAGGCTTACACCTTCATTTGATTATTGCACCCCATTCTCTCTGGAGTAAGGCACAATTAGCCATCCGTCCCCAGTGGGTCACTGAATTTGCTCTAATGAAATTCACATCCCAATGATAAATTCCAATATTTTGATTCTCATTCTGCTTGTTTTCTCTGTAGCATTTTATACTATTGATCATCCTAGGCGTGCTGATTAATTTTAGGTGTCAACTTGACTGGATTAAGGAATGTCTAAAGAAATGGTAAAGCATTACCTCTGGATATGTCTAAGAGGGTGTTTCTAGAGGAGACACGTGTGTAAATCAGTGGACTGATGGAGAAGATCTGCCCTCAATGTGAGCGGGTACCATCCAATTGGCTGGGGGCCCGATAGAAAAAAGAAAAGGCAATGGAAAGGCGATTTTCACTCTTCTGGAACTTGGACACCCTTTTCCTGCCCTTAAACATCAGAACTCCAGGCTCTCTGGCCTTTGGACTCCGGGACGTACACCAGTGGTTCCTCAGCTCCTCAGACCTTCCTCCTCAGACTGAGAATTTCACCACTGGCTTCCCTGATTCTGAGGCTTTTGGACTTAGACTGAGCCACACTACCAACAGTCCAGGGTTTCCAGCTTACAGATCCCCTGTTGCAAGACTTCTCAGCCTCAATAATCCCGGTAGCCAATTTCCTTAATAAATTGCCTCTTATGTATTCTATCAATCAATCAATCAATCAATCAATCATCTATCTCCTATTGGTTCTGGCTTTCTGGAGAACCCTGACTAATACAATGGTTTCTTTTTTCTTTTTTTTTTTTTGGAGACAGAGTCTCGCTCTGTCGCCCAGACTGGAGTGCAGTGGCGCAATCTGGGCTCACTGCAAGCTCTGCCTCCCGGGTTCACGCCATTCTCCTGCTTCAACTGCCTTAGCTTTCCCAAGTAGCTGGGACTACAGGCGCCCGCCACCATGCCCGGCTAATTTTTTGTATTTTTAGTAGAGACGGGGTTTCACTGTGTTAGCCAGGATGGTCTCAATCTCCTGACCTCGTGATCCGCCCGCCTCGGCCTCCCAAAGTGCTGAGATTACAGGCGTGAGCCACCGCGCCCGGCCTACAATGGTTTCTTTTCCTTAAAATTTGTTTTCTTGGTATTCCATGGTGTATATGTGCCACATTTTCTTATTCCAGTCTGTCACTAATGGACATTTGGGTTGATTCCAAGTCTTTGCTATTGTGAATAGTGCCGCAATAAACACACGTGTGCATATGTCTTTATAGCAGCATGATTTATAATCCTTTGGGTATATACCCAGTAATGGGATGGCCGGGTCATATGGTACTTCTGCAGCCATAAAAAAGGATGAGTTTGTGTCCTTTGTAGGGACGTGGATGCAGCTGGAAACCATCATTCTCAGCAAGCTATCGCAAGAACAGAAAACCAAACACCGCATGTTCCCACTCACAGGTGGGAACTGAACAATGAGATCACTTGGACTCGGGAAGGGGAACATCACACACTGGGGCCTATCAAATGACGAGTTGATGGGTGCAGCACACCAACATGGCACAAGTATACATATGTAACAAACCTGCACGTTATGCACATGTACCCTAGAACTTAAAGTATAATAATAAAAAAATAAATAAATAAATAAATAAAAATTTGTTTTCTTGGTTTCCAGATACTGCTTTCTTCTGGATTTCTCCTACTTCTCACAACTCTTCTTTGTTGGCTTAATTTTCTCTTCCAAGTTGTTAAATTTTGCTATTCTTGAAAGTTGGAACTTGACTGCACTTTATCCGGGTTTTCTCTTATGTTCCTATGTCATTTAGATGCCATTAATTGACGCCAGATATTTCTTTGGGGCTTCAGATGTAAATATACTATCTCTATTTGCTATCTAGCCTAGAGTTATTTCAACTTGGTATCTCATGGTCATTTCAAACACAACCTGACCCAACATTCCCACCTTACTCTGCAAACCAATCTCCCATGTGTATTGATAAATATATTATGTTTTTCTTTTTCACCCCTACATTATTTCTAGAAAAAGAATATATTATGTTAATGAATGTTACCCTGTCTGTCCGACTGACCAACCAAGAAATATTAGTGTATTTCCATCATTCTCCATATTTAAATGGTAATATCCTATCAGTTATGTCCCTTGACATTTTAATTCTATCCTCTTATTCTCATGATTTCTACTTTAGTTCATGTATTCAGCATCTCTCACCAGGACTATTGCATTGGTTTTCTAATTTATCTCTTGACCTCCAATCCTGCAATTATCTATTCATTTACTGGAGTAGTAGTCCCTAAATGCATATATCATTTTAGATTATCTGGCATCAGATCTTTTAGTGGCTCCCAATTTTGTAGCCATGGCATACAGTTGTGCAAGTTGTATGCTGCACAACCTGAAGAGGTACAATTTCCATTGTTATTTTAGGTTTGTATATTTAGTTTCATATAAATTATTCTGAGGACTTCTTTTACTCATTGGCATAAATGGACCATATGGTTTGCTATCAGCCCTTTGCCTAAAATCCAAAATCAAACTCTAAGCTTCTGTTAGTCTTTGCCTAACTTTTCTAGTGATATCTTTGCTTTGTTCTACCTCTATATACACAACCTAGTTGTTCCTACCCCAAAAAACTGTACTTCTACTTCTACAAACATATTATGCAGTTTCTTTCTTCTTTTCCTGAGTCTTATCCTGCTGGACCTAGAATGGCCTGGCTACTCCTTTTCTCACCCCTTTATACCTAGAAAACACTTATTTAACCTCAAAAATTAGCTGAAACATTCCTTGCTTCTACTATTCATTGGTGGAAACTTTCTGTGGCAGAAGGGTTATTCTGCTGCTTGTTCCTTGAACACATTTTCTTTTCACACCTGAACAATTCTAATGTCATCGGCTGAAATGACTTACTCCCCCATCTACTCCCCTTTATACCTAGAAAACACTTATTTAACCTCAAAAATTAGCTGAAACATTCCTTGCTTCTACTATTCATCGGTGGAAACTTTCTGTGGCAGAAGGGTTATTCTGCTGCTTGTTCCTTGAACACATTTTCTTTTCACACCTGAACAATTCTAATGTCATCAGCTGAAATGACTTACTCCCCCATCTATTCACATTTTACCCTATCCTTAAGTCTCGTGTAATAAAGCCATCTCTGGCTGCCTTGTCTGAAAATTGTAACATAAAGAACATTGTTCGCCACCTTTTCCCCTTATAAACTCCTATAGCACTAGCTACACTAGCATTTTCCCGGTGTTCTTCACAATCCTAGTGTTTCATAAGGTATTTTTATGAAGTGAAAGATTAATAATTTGAAGAGTGAATAGTTAGATGTTTGAGAGCATTGAATGGTCTTTTCAGCTTGGAGATTCACTGTCCACATTTTTGTATATGCCCTTGACTTTCACATCCAGTAATATAAAAAAGCCAATTAACTGTAAAAATCATCCTTTTAAATGCATAGCTCAGCTCATATGACAGTTAAGAAAAATCCCCAGGGACCAAAAATTAAGATTAAGTGACAACCAGTACTATCCTGAAGGTACTTGCCAATACTAGGGATCTAGAGCCTTGGAAGAATGAGAGAGAAGGTGTTGGCCTCACACAAGGTAGAGGGATTGGAATACTGCCTCCTCCCAATAAAGTACTTAAAGTACTCTTCCCCCAGAAAAGAGTAAGTCAGGAAAAAGAAATCAACCAGAAAAGGAAGATTGCAAAGGAAAAAATTTATAAGAACAGTGAATTTAGGTTTATATTTTATATCACTTATGTGATCTAGGAAAACCTAGTTCCAGAAACTGACTTAAAATTTAGGGTTAGTATCAGTCTAGGGAGCCTGAGAAAAGCAAATGAAAGTTCTGAGTGTAGGAAAGCACCCCCAAACTATGCATGCCAAGATTTTTTTTATATTAAGATCAGCCAAAATAGTTTTCAACAAAATTTACTAGTCATAGGAGGAAACAACATTCCAGAAGCATAATCAACATTGCACAAGCAGCGTAATTGACTTCTAAAAACTTCAGATTTATAATTATTAAATATGGAGTATGTTAAAAGTATGCCTAAGATATTTTAAAATAAAAAGAAGAGAAAACAAATAAGACTATTTAAAAATTACCAGGTACTCACAAAAATGTATAGATGAGTGTTTGTAGCAAATTTGATACATGCAACAGCTTGGATAAATTGAATTTATGCTGAGTAAAAAAAAAAAAAAAAAAAAAAAAACTAGCCATACAAGGTTACCTGCAGTAAGATTTCATTTATGTAACATTTTTCAAATGACAAAATTGTAGAAATAGAGAACAGATTAATGATGGTGTAGCAGGCACAGGGTGTGGGATGGGCAGAAAGGAGGGTGTGATTATGAAAGAATCCTTACAGTGATAGACTGTTCTCTATTTTGACTGTAGCAATAGACACATGAACCTAAATGTGATAAAATTGCATAAACTTAAAGACAAATCAATACTCATATAACTGAGAAATCTGAATATTGGTGGATTGTATGAATATTAATATCCTTTTTATAATATTATAATTTGCAAGATTTACTATGGGGGAAATAGGGCAAAGGATACATGATATTTCTCTGTGTTATTTAATACAACTGCTTGTGAATCTATAATTGTCTCAAATAGAAATTTGCAAAAATAACCAGACAGATACAGAAAGAAACAATAGAACTTTTAGAAATCATTACAGAAATTAAAATGCACATACAGTTTAAAGAACAGATCAGCTAAAGGTGAAGACTAAAGTTGTGAATTGGAAGATAGAGGTAAGTGAACTACCCAAAATCCAGCATAGAGAGACAAAGATGAATGTAAGATTAAGAGAAAATATATTATTAAGATACCTATTATATATCTGATCTGGAAAGAACAAATAAAGAATGAGATATGGCATTTTAGGAGATAATCTCAAAGAATTTTCGGATCTATGAAAGATACGAATTTTTATATGCAAAAATAATAATGAAATCCAAGCAGGATAAGTAAATGTGTTACAGTGAAATTGTAGAAAACCTAAGAGAAATAGAAGGTAATTAAAAGCAGAGAGATAAAAGGCATATTTTCAATAAGAAAAGGATAACAGTTCTGTCAGCAAATGTCTCAACTGCAAAAATAGAAGCCAGAAAACAAGTTTTAAAATACATCAAAAATACTAAGAGAAATTAACTGTCAAAGTGGTATTATACACCTATCTAAACCATCAAAGAATAATGAAGGTAAAATAAATATATTTTCAAAAGCAAAACCAACCAACCTACAAACAAACAAAACCCAGGGTATCGACCATCCTGGTACTCTTACTAAAAAACCTGCTAAATGATGAACTAGGGAATATGAACAAATATTCCAGAAGAAATTTCTGCAATGCAGGAAGGAAAGGTAAACCAAGAAATTGTAACAATTCACCAGAAACACTGACTATATAAAATAGCAAAAATGACAATATCAATTATATTAATGCTAATGAATTTTGAGAAACAAAAATACAATAAAACTGAAATATTGGAAAACAATAGCATTAAGATGCTAGTGGAATGTTTGGAGTTAAAAATTTCTAAAATCCTTGTATTTATCAGGAAGGTGGATTTAATGATTGACTTTAGTTTTTAAAGGGTATATAAGTTAAAATTTTAAGTGCAACTGCCAAACGAATGAAATAAATTATAAAACTTTCAGAGTAATAAGAGAAAAATGAAATAAAAGAGTCATGGTCAATATAAAAGAAGTCTGGAAATAAAGGTAGAAAAGCAGAAAATACAGGCATAGTAGAAAGCCAAAATAAGATGTCAGAAATAGTCCATGTATATCATTAGACTAATCTTGCTAGTAAAATTTAACAGAAATGGTAAGACTAGATGTAAGAACTGCTATATACAATTTGAACAAGGAACACATGAAATATTAGAACATAGAATGAAAGCATAAGGATAGAAAAAGATACAACCATGAATCACTAACCAAAGGAAAAGACATACCAGGCAAACACTAGCCAACATTAAAGTGTAATGTTAATATCAATTAAAATAACAGAGACTGCTGTTCTCTTCTTTTTTTTATTAGTATACCTCTGAATTTGACTAGCCACCCAGCTAAAGATGGATTTACTAGCCTGTCTTGCAGACAGTGTGGCCGTGTTTAAGTTAGGACCAATGGAATGTGAACAAAAGTGATGAGTCCAGTTTTCTGATGCTCTCCTTAAAGACAGAATTGCCTGTCTTGGTTTTCTCTCTCCTCTTTGAATTGAGTGGAAAAGCCAACTGGCAGGAACGTTGTTACCTGTGTAGTTTGGCAATACCAATTCATTAGGGAATAGAGCTGACTACCAACCCTAGGCTCTACCTTTATCTTTAAGTTTTAGATGCTAGAAGAATAAACTTCTTTTTAAACTTCTGTGTTCTGAATTTCTGAATGTTATGTGCCTTTCTCTCTACAACCTTGCCAGCATCTGTTATTTTTTGACTTTTTAATAGTATTAATTTTGACAGGTGGGAGATGGTATCTCATTGTGGTTTTTATTTGCATTTCTCTAATGATCAGTGATGTTGAGCTTCTTTTCACAGAATTGTTGGCTGCATGTATATCTTCTTTTGAAAAGTGTCTGTTCATGTCCTTTGCCCACTTTTTAAAGGGCGGGGTTTTTTTTCTTAAGTTCTCATTAGACCTTTGTCAGATGCATAGTTTACAAAATTTTTCTCCCATTCTGTAGGTTGTCTGTTCACCCGGTTGATAGTTTCCTTTGATGTGCAAAAGCTCTTTAGTTTAATTAGATGTCATTTGTCGATTTTTGCTTTTGTTGCAGTTTCTTTTGGTGTCGTCATCATGAAATCTTTGCCTGTTCCTATGTCCAGAATGTCATTGCCTAGGTTGTCTTCCAGGGTTGTTCCAGTTTTGTAGTTTACATTTAAGTCTTTAATCCATCTTGAGTTAATTTTTAAATTTGGTATGAGGAGGGAGTCCAGTTTCAGTGTTCTGCATATGGCTAGCCAGTTATTTCAGCACCATTTATTGAATAGAGAATCCTTTCCTCATTGCTTGTTTTTGTCAGCTTTGTCGAAGATCAGATAGTTGTAAGTTTGTAAGTATGTGGCCTTATTTCTGGGTTCTCTAGTCTGTTCAGTTGATCTGTGTGTCTGTTTTTGTACCAGTAATATATATTGCATGTAGATACCACATATGTATTAAATGTGTAAGAGATGTTATGATTAATAGATGCTTGTTGGTCATTGCCTTATCCTGTGAGGAGATGGCAGTTGAGTTGTAGAGTAGCAGTAGGTTATTTTTTTTCTGAGAAGATTTCTCAGATGTAGTGACTATTTAATTTGAGTGATGAAAAAAGAGCATGGATTTTCTAAGCAGAATTTATGCACTGAAATTAATATACTAAAGTGTATTATCTTGGCTCACAGAAAAGCTGCTCTAATATTCACTTAGAAACTTTTGACTTATTCAATACGTAATTCTAAAAAGCTTAGTTGGCTTCTAGTGAATCGTATATTACAAACTGCCAAAGGCAGATACACGGGCAATGATAAGAAACAACAACCAGTTGTGATGTATAAGGCAGGAAAAACCACCAGTGGATGCATAGAAATTAAAACCAAAAATAGACTAGGGCTAAATGTTACATAAAGGCAATGAATTCTACATGCCCTAGTAACTCTAGATAGCAAGCTGTACAATATAGTAATTAATGGTGGTCCCCATGTCATCCAGATATTCGTGTTTGGGCTCAAGTATCCAGAAAAATTTACTATGGTATATTTGCAACAAACTTCATCAGTTTTTCAAAAAGATTTGGAAATTAAAGGAAATAATTTTGTATGCAAAATTAACCTATTTGGAATCGCATGTTTCTAATTCATGCCTAGTAAGTGATGAATTTCTGTATTTTACTTATTCATCAGACATTCTTTGAGAAGTTATTATATGTTAGGCATAATCTTGACACTGACCTCACAAAGGTGAATCAGATACTTCAGTGTCATTCACTAACAAGATGCCTTGCATATGGTATACAGTAATAAATATATGTATGTTAAGACAGAGAAGAAAGTGCTAATTTGGCTACTGATCTCTGCTATAACTTATATCATTTTGAAAATTACCACAATTTGAAATGGGGAGGGTTATTACTATTAGATTAGGAATTTCAGTTGAGTAGCACAGTAGAGGGGTTTTAGCAGTATGTATTGAAAACAATTCAAAAAGTTTAATCCCTTTAATTTGTAATCCTAATTCTAAATTTAAAAATCTTAAGAATGATTAAAAATAAGCACAATGCTTTTAAATGATACTTTGTTGGCATTATGTATAATAATGAACACACTTTAATGTACAATAGTAGAAAATTTGTTAATTATGTTATATTCATCAGAATTTTAGTTTGAGAATATTATGGGAAAAAGTTCATGCTATATATTGGTAAGGTACAAAATTGGCTAGAGGAAAGTATGCAAAAATACTGAGTGACTATTTTATGATATTGGGATTATAGGTAATTTTTTCTTTTCCTTTTTCTTTATTGTTTCTTTCCTTTTTATTCTATTTTCTAAATTTTTAACATAAACACATACTGTTTTAACTGTAAAAAAAAATCAAATGCTATTTGTAAGATAGCTCTTTTTCCATTCTGAAGTAGATTGTTTGGAAATAAACTTTTATCTTGGGAGATTAGCAGGTACTACAGTGGATTTCTGTGGGTATTATCAATGACCAAGGCTTGAATTTTGTTTAAAGCCACAATAATATCACAAATTCATCCTGAACGATTTTGTCATCCATTAAAAATGACATGTTTAATGCATGTTCTTGTCTATAAAGTTGAAGCAATGAATAAAAAGTATATAATATTACTAAAGCCATAGATAAGAACTCACAAAAATGACATAGAGAATTTTTATGTAAATACTTAATGTTCTCTTTTGCTTTCATGAATTTGCAGCTCCTCAGTGGGTAGTGCACTTCCACGAAGACGCTGCTGTGCATACATTACCATTGGAATGATATGTATTTTCATTGGAGTTGGATTAACTGTGAGTATTACTTTGATGTTAGAATTCTGTCCTCTCAACTTTATCAGTAGTCAGTTGAGGCCTGCAACAACCTTCAGGGATCCCTGAAGAGTCTGCATCCTTGGCATGCCAGCCCTAGAAGCTTCTGAATGATTATAAGCAATCAGAAACCCAATCCACGGATCTCTTTTTGATTGAACTCGCCCATCCAGGTGAAATGGTGTATTTGTATTTCCAAAAGTCCTTACTGTTGGAGATTTTATCATCTATTTAGCAAAAGCCCATTTTTAAAAAATTCAGTGCCAGAACTAATTTTATATAGCTATGGGGTATCTTATTATTCAACGCAACATTCATTCAGCTACAGAGATCTGAAAAACCACTCTTTACTTTATCCAAATCAAGCAGTGATTTATTACCAATATGAAGATGGCTTATTTTTAGGGGAGACTGGAGCTGAGCAGTTAGCATGGGGATTATGCCAGAAGAGGAAGATAATCCCTTTTGCTGCCATTTCCATGCTCCTTTGTTTGTCAGTACAACTAGTCCCTTATTATTACCAATGTCCTATTTGTGTCCCATGATAGTAAGAAGTTACATAGATTAAATTCCTTGTAGAGATAATATAGTTTAGTGTGCTTTTTTGTTTACTTCATAACATTTGTAGTTAATACAAGTAGCAGTATGGTCTATCAGTTGCAGTCAACAAATACACCTACTCTTATAAGGACTTTGTGTATTCAGTCTGGGGGTATGTTTCATAACAATCACATGTAAGCTGATACAAGTTCTCTAAGCAGGTATTTTCTTAAAGTTTCTAATCTTCTGTTTTTATATTGCTTTTTACTTTAGGTTGGCACCCAAGATTTTGCAAGGCGATTTCGAGCAACCTATGTTTCTTGGGCAATTGCTTATCTCCTAGGGTTGATCTGCCTTATCCGAGCTTGTTATTGGGGAGCCATAAGAGTCAGTTATCCAGAACACAGTTTTGCATAAGCTTGTTTATGGTTCAGTGATGCAGGTGAGAGTGTCTGGCAGTTCTTGGTAAGCTACTCTGGACATCTTTAAATTATTTATCCTAATGGATTCCATTCTGGTTTATGTATAATAGTTTCAAGACTTTGGGAGTCTTTTATGAACAAATGCTCATTGCACTACATTATATGCAAATTGTTTTGCTGCTAGGTTTTCAACATTTGAATAATAAAGCCTTTTCATGTTCTTTTACATCTCTTACAGATATTTTTGGATTTGTTACCAAACATTACATTTACTCTCACCCTTTTATTATTTTTAAATAAGTTATTTCATTACTTGCTGATATGTGAGTATTCCTAAGTGTTTATAAATATTTCTACAATAGTTTCACATTTATATTTACATTTTAAACAGTATCAAAATTGCTTGCTTAAAACCTAAGCAATATGCATTTTGCTTGAACTGCTTACTGTAACTTTAACCTAAGATTATAGTGACCTTATTCAGGAAAAAGAAAATTTAGCGTACCTTCAAAGACTTGACATTCTTGTCAGAGGAAAAAAAAATTTCTAGATACTGTATGCTTGTTTTGTGTTGTTTGTAGAAAGATAAAATATTTTGGTAGTAATTTAAAATACAAGAATGAATATTTATTTGTCCACAGTTGGAGACGTTGGATAAATGTCTTTTCTCAAAGATCACAGGACTTTTGTCTCTCATTTTTGTCTTTTTATTACCAGTTATAAAAGATCTGGTCTAGATTTATGGAATTTATGTTTATCAGCTCTATGTATTCCTTTATAGAGGCTGGAGGAAGTATTTCACATAATATGTTTTCTAATACTTAACCATTTATTCAAAGATATATTTACATTGGGTTGTGCCCCTTTTCCTTAGATCATGGTAAATTTTTCTTATTGAGGTAATTATGTACTATTTATATTTGAAGGAAGCTTATGACATTTTACAGCAGCTAAAATGTTGAGATTAGAGGTACTTTTACTATTCTTCTCAAAGGTAACTGATCAGATAATTACCCAAATTATTCAAGAAAATAGATCAGAGATAAAGAACAACATAGTTTTCTTAAGAATTCATGGAAATTTATGGAATCAGCTCTCGCACTGCCCATCTTTGCAGTTTTGAAAAAGAAATTGCTTAATCACAAATGTTCTACAGTCTTTAAATGTAGTAGAATTAGGGAGATCATCTGAGTAAATTAATTGGTGATTCCAGAGATAAGACTAATATTTTAAATTATTTATGTTACTGATTAGTATAAAAACGTACTCATCACAGAATTTGAAGCAAAATACATGTACACTTCAAAGAGTAAATGACAAATGTATAAATGCTGTAGCTCAGGATTATAATGTACCTTTAAAAATACACTAATAAAGATTATTGTTCAAAAAATTACCTTGTTTTATTCCATTAAAAATAATATGTCACTTCCAAAGTTGTCTTGAAATCTCGCTGTAAAATTTTCATGTTTAGGAATGTACCTAATGTTTCTTTATATAATATTCATTTATATTTTTTGTACTATTTTCAAATGGTTTTATTTTTAACATATAGTTTTTAAATTCATTTGTAATACACTTGATGTTAGGTATAAAATAATCTTCTTTTCCTAATGGTTAACTAGTTATAACAGCATTGTGTATTTAATAATCCATTTTTTCCCTCATTGATTGGAAAGCTCACATTAAATTATATGCTACATCATATTCCTTCTGGAATAATAACTTTATGAGAGCAAGAACCCTGGTAGTCTTGTTCACAGCTTTATCCCAACTTAGAACAGTTCTTGGTGTACACGTGCTCAATATACATGAATGAATATGCATGAATGAATAAATGGTTGAATGAATTGGGATTTTAAATTCTTGTATACACTTGAATATGTACTTTATATTTTGTACCAGAATGTGTAGGTAAGTATTTGTATAACCTTGGGTTAACAGAAAACGTTCTAAGTAGAATCTAAAAGAAGAAATTATATAGGAAAGGATTGATACAACCAAACAACAACAAAAATTCCCAGAATACTTCTGTATGATAAAAACTCATAAGCAAAGCCAAAAGACAAACTGGTAAAGCTATTTTCAAAATAGTAGAAAGACTGTAATATCAGAAGGGACTAACGGTATGAAAAAGCAATTCAAAAAAATAACTACAATAGGTCATAAACTTTTTTGATTTTTCTTTTTTTTTTCTTTTTTTTTTTCTTTTTTTTTTTTTTTTTTTTAGACAGGGTCTCACTCTGTCACCCAGGCTGGAGTGCAGTGGTGTGATCTCGGCTTACTGCAACTTCCACTCCCCTGGCTCAAGCCATCCTCTCACCTCAGCCTTCCAAGTAGCTGGGATCATAGTGTGCGCCACTATGCCGGGCTATGTTTTTTTTCTTTTTTTCTTTTTTTTTGTATTTTTTGTAGAGATGGGGTTTCACTATGTTGCCTAGGCTGGTCTGGAACTCCTAAGCTCAAGCGATATGCCCACCTTGCCCCCACAAAGTTCTGGGATTACAGGTGTGAGTCACCACACCCAGCTCTGAATTTTCTAATATTTGAAGAATGTAAGTTAAAACACAAAGATACTACTTTTCACTTACCATATTAACAAAGAAGTAGAAAGTGCAATAATACCCCTGTAATGCTGAAGATACTGGAAACACACACACACACACACACACACACACCCCACATATTCTTTGATCTAGTAATTCTGTCTTTTATAATTTATCCTGAAGGTATTGTCAATTTTCTGTTTATAATAAAGAGTAAAAAGAAAAAACAATCCAACAATCTAATAACATGGGATTGGTAAAATAAATTATGGCACACCTATACAATGAAATAGCAGGCAATCAAGAATATGATGAAAAATTTCATCTATTGAATTGGAAATGGCTCATGAATTGTGTGATACATAGACTATGATCCACATTTTAGAAAATGTATTTTATGTGTACATATTGAAAAAACTAAGGAAAATAAAGCAAAAATGTTAAGAGTGGTTATCTCTGGGTGATCAGAAATGATTTTTACTTGATTTTTGAACTAGATTGTTGGAAAGTAAGTTTTACTCTTGATGAATAGATAAGAGTAGTATATGATGATTACATCAATATTTGTTAATTTTCATTTTGATTCTTGAAGAGTTTTAAAATAAGTTTGTTAAAATCCAAACCAGTGAGTGTCATTGATAAAACCTTAAGCTTTAAAGTCAAAGAATATATATATTTAAGCTTAGTCCTATGTGAGTTACCTAAAATTTTTAATTAATTAAATTCAGATTTATGAGACTTTATACTCAGTGTTGTCTTTTGTTATTTTGTTTTTTGTTTTTTTAAGTAGAGCATGTCTTCCAGTGCCTAGGGAACATAGAAAATAACTGGGAAGAGGTTATTTGAAAGAATACACCATAGCCACAAATCAGAAAAGGAAGGATGTGTTTGTCCCTTGCTGTTCAAAGTAGTAAAAATTGGTAGTTCTTCCTAGAAAAGAAGAGGGAAAAAATGGCACTCTGACCAGGTGTTCTTGAACAAGTCATTTGTGAGTACATATATGTTATTTTAGAAGAAAAAAAAGGAACCTAATAATGACATGTGCCAAGTAGAGTGCTAACCTCACAATACATGCTGTTTAAATATTCACAAGAACCTAGGAAGCAAGTGCAGCATTCTTGTTTCTGTTTTACCAGAGGAAATTGAACTGCTACTCCTACAGATCTGAAAAAGTAGATGCTGAGTAGAACAGGCATCTGCATTCAAAACAATCACTCCCTCATGATTCTATTGGAGATTTTTCCTGGATCACACCTGGAGAAACACTGTACTATACCATGCTGAAAATATCACATTTATATCCACTTTGGCATTCATATTTTCACATACAGAAACATGCTGTGATTTATTTTATTTTTCCTATGAGTTATTGGGGTACACGTGGTATTTGGTTACATGAGTAAGTTCTTTAGTAGTGATTTGTGAGATATTGGTGCACCTTTTGTTTAGCTTTTGTTTAGTTTTGATATGGCTACATTTGTACTCATATGCTCTGATAAACCTCTACAGCCATTTCCATGTTTATGATCTGCATAAATTGCTATAAAATCTAAGTTTTCATTTACTCAATGTATGTTTCTAGTATGCTCATACATATATATGTAATAAGCAATTAAGGCAAAATCCCTAGTGTTTATTTAGCCACCTTACGTATGTTAACATTTAATCTGTCACAGTTGTGATTCTACCATTGAAGAGGCTAAGACAGATGCAGTAATTAAAGGTCACTTAGCTTATGTGTGAGGACGCCAGCTGGAATCAGTCTGCTTCTGAATGTGTCTGCTTTCCACTACATAAGGTTTTATTGTTTCACTTTGTAGTGAAAAACTTTTGATTTTTGTGCCCCCTGCTGTTCATTATCTGTAGGTCATCTGTAGAAAGAGAATTACTAGAAAATATTTGCCCAAAATCGCCATTTCAGAAGCATAGAATAATTTAAAATTTTTTTATGAATTTGATATTGTATCCGACTACATTAATTTTAGAGCATTTTGATTTATGTAGCATAAAATTATAGGAAGGCTAAGTAGAAATATTTTCTTTTTTCTTTCTTTCTTTATTTTTTTTGAAAAAGGGTCTCATTCTGTCTGCCAGGCTGGAGTGCAAAAGCAGAATCTCAGGGCTGATTGCAGCCTCAGCCTCTCCATCATTGCCGTCTTGACCTCTGGGACTCAAGAAGTCCTTCCACTTTGACCCCCTGAATAACCGGGACTACAGGTGCACCACCATGCCTGGATAGTGTTTTTTCTTTTTCTTTTTTCCTCTATTTGTAGGTAAGTGGTTTCACCATGTTGCCCAGGCTGGAATGGAACTCCTGAGCTCAAGCGATCCACCTGCCTTGGCCTCCCAAATTGCTGCTGGGATTAAAGGCATATGCACCCAGCCAGAAGTATTTTCTATTAAATATTAGGAAATTGACATGCGATGAGCTTTAAATAACATAATTGTATTTTCTTTTTCTTGTAATAGCAATGTTTATGAAAATGATTATTAGCACAAAATACTAATAAAAATTTGCACAGGCTTTTAATTTTAAAATTTATTTCATACAGTTACAAATTTAAATAAATACTATGCTTTTTATATTTTGCTAAACATGCATATGTTTGACTTGAAGTGGAATATTAGATTAAAAACAGAAAAATAAAAAGTCTATTTGTTTTCTTTTGGAGACGGCCTCACAGAGTAAGGATAAGGTAAGGCTGAAGATTTAAGAAGTGGGTCTAGTTTGTAATACAGTAAATGAGTCTTTGATCTAACAATCTTTTCAATTTCATAACTAAGAGTTATTTAAGGTAACATTAAATAGGAAGAGATCACACGCATTGCTCTGATGAATTTTTTGAATGCCCTGAGTGGCCTGTTCATATGTGTAGGTAATAATGGTAGGATATACAGAGTTATGGAAAAGTTCCCAGTGTTCCAATAAATTTTTGTGAAAAACCTTGCCTCAGTATGTCATATTTCCACGTGAGATACACCTTTGGCTTAAGATATTGGACATTTAAATAATCTTGAAAATGCATTAAATTTTATTTTTAAAAATTTTTTTATTTTAATTTTTATTTTATTTTTTGTTTTTGAGATGGAGTCTCACTCTGTCACCCAGGCTGGAATGCAATGGTGCAATCTCGGCTCATTGCAAGGTCTGCCTCCCAGGTTCACGCCATTCTCCTGCCTCAGCCTCCCTAGTAGCTGGGACTGCAGGCGCTGGCCACCATGCCTGGCTGATTTTTTTGTATTTTTACTAGAGCCGGGGTTTTACTGTTAGCCAGGATGGTCTCGATCTCCTGACCTCGTGATCCGCCTGTCTCAGCCTCCCAAAGTGCTGGGATTGAAATATCATTTTACTGATTTTACTGATCAGTAATTTTACTGATTAAAATATCAGTAAGACACCGCACCCGGCCAAAATGCATTACATTTTTATTAGTTATTAAGCCTCAAGAAAGAGTTTAGGAAATGTGGAGAATTCCTTAGCTATGTAAGGCCATGTTTTGTTTTGTTTTCTGGTTTCTTCCTATATACCTGCTTCACTCCTTTTTAAACCTCCCCTCTACCTATCATCTGCCATCCACAGATCTCCTTTAACTCCCTCCTCAACAATGCAGACTTTGGTACCTAGTTTTCATTCTTATCACATGCCACTGATTTAAATGTCAATGTGAATTGCTTATCTAATACTGTAGTCTGGACTCACAGTTCTTTGTCGAATCTAATGACCTTTATTTTCCTTTCACTTCTGATACTCATCTCTACAGTGGCATGCTGGGTACTTATACTCAACCACTCCATCTCTAAACTCTCACACTCGGTTATCCCACTGTCTGAAAATATACCTCTTTGAAAATATACCTCTTCTGTCTAGAAGTCACAGTGTGTGAGGACTTCAGGTTTATTCTTTCAATTTATCATCCCCTCCTTTATTAGCCAATGAATCTCACAACCACGCAGGTAAATGCCCTTATAAATTTCTGATCTTCACCTTCAACTGCCTCCTTTACACAACACAGATGCTCATAATTATTATAGGAATGTGTTAAAACAGTGGTCCCTAACATGTTTACCACCTGAAAACAGGTGAACTCTCTATACTCTCAGCAGTTTTCCTTGCTCTCTCAGCTATGTGTACTTTCTTTATGGTCACTACCTTTACTTATGACTCTCAATAAACATTGCCTGGATTACTGTAAGCTTCTGAACTGATTCCTCTGCCTCTTTTTTTGTCTTGCCCGATGCCTACTCTGCTTCCCAATCCATTGTTCACATTGTCATTTAAGTAATTTTTTTCCAAATGGTCATAGAATACTATCAAACCCAAACTAAAATCCTTCCGTGTCTCTCTATATCCTTATAAAGGAGATAAAAGACACTTCATCTTTTATTATCCTAATACCAAGCCACTACCAGGCAGTCTTGTGTTTTGGGTTTCTGCAGTACTGAATTACTGATGTTTTCTTGTATTGGTTACTGCTCTGTTCCTGTGTATCTCTGTACTTGTTCTTTCACCTGCAAGGAATACCCTTTTCTAAGTGGGTAAATGTTTTATCCTTAAAAATCCTGCTCAGGCATTACCTCCCCTGTGAACCTTTTCGTGATGTCTCTTCTCCACCCTCCTACCCTTCAACACAATTATGCCTTTTCATGTAGTACTTCTTTTATTCCACATAAGTACTTCTACTACATATACTGTCTTCTATTTCATATATAGGCACTATTATTAAGCTAGCGTTCTCTTCTTGCTAATTGTGCATCAGCTTTTCTTGTCATATTTCAGTTTTTCTTTGTATCCTCAGTGTGTATCAGCTTTTCTTGTCGTATTTCAGTTTGTCTTTGTATCCTCAGTTTCTAGCACATAAACATAGGTCTTTACAACTTTTTTGCTGAGCTGAATGAAACTAAGTCATTATTATAGCTTTTAACACAGGAGTTTCTAACCACTGCCCCCCCCCCCCCCAGACCCCAGACTGGTACTGGTCATTGGCCTGTTAGGAAACAGGCCACACAGCAGGAGGTGAGCAGCAGGTGAGTGACTGAAGCTTTATCTGCATTTACAGCCCCTCCCCATTGCTGGCATTACTGCCTGAGCTCTACTACCTGTCAGATCAACAGCGGCCCATAGGAATGTGAACCCTAATGTAAACTGCACATGCAAGGGATCTAGGTCGTGTGCTCCTTTTGAGAATCTAATGCCTGATTATCTGAGGTGAAACAGTTTCATCCCAAAACCATACCCCCCCCTTCCAGTCTTCCATGAAACCAGCCTCTGGTGCTAAACATGTTAGGGACCACTCTTTTAACACATTCCTATAGTAATTATGAGCATTTGTGTCGTGTGTGTGTTAGCATATTCTTCATAAAATGCTTTGTAAATGTTTGAGGAATAAATAAATAAAAGGCGACTTGGCAGGAGGTTGGCAAGGAGATCATTTGGTAAACATCAGATAATGCTACCTCCAGCTTTCTGAGTTGCCAGGCTTTCAGTGACACCACCCAGATTTAACAATTAACTTACTGAGTTGAAATTGTCTGTTTGCATGTCTGTACCCTCACTAGACAGCACAAGTAACCAGTTTGTATGTGTGTGTGTGTGTGTAGTTCTAGGTATTGTGAAAGTGGAGTTAAATAAAATATGAAAACATAAAACCTCTACTTATAAGTAGTAAAACACATTATAAATTATTATCCTTCTAACTGGGATATCTATTTCCACGGCTGCTTTTTCTCAAACCATTTTCCAATTCTTTGAGTGGCCAGGGCAGGGCAGGAAGCAGGGGTGGGGCAGGGTGACCAAAGTAAGTATTTACTTAGAAAATCAATGACAACAAATTACAGATTTTTAAAAAGATGATAAATACCACAAATATTTTAGAAATTCAGTAAAATGATATTTTAAATTACCTGAACCATTGCTATGTTTTTCCTATATTTTTAGTTTTCATTTTTTTTTTATTGCCTCATCATTTGACAGTAATTTTGTAATGCACTTTCCCTGGTGATAATGAATAATGTGGTATTCTTTTCAAAGCAAATTCAGTCAACATGTATTTTTTGTTATTGAAAGCTTAGAAAAGTTATTGCAGTTCCACAATTTGTTATTGGTAATAATGTCAATTTTTAATATTGCTAAATTTGGGGAAACTCATGAGGTTCTTATGCGAACTCGTGATTTCAGGGCACTTCGTTTTCTCAGGCAGTGTTTAACCTTAAATACTCTTTAAGTTGCTAAAAGTCATTAACCTGTTTGTTGTCAAGTTCTTGTTGTAAAGGTATGAGTTCTAGATTATCCTTGTAGATACCAATATTTTATGTCACATCAATAAGACATTTTGAAATGTTTCGATATTTTTATATGGTTCATTTTTCTTCAATTATCAAAAAATCAAGGAGTCTGTCTATTCTGATTTCTCTCTTCCTGTCGATAAATTACTAATATTGATCTGAATTGGAATTCTTCCAATTTACATTTTTGTCACAATAGTTTCTACTGACTTCACAGTGATATGCACAAAATAGTTTTATTGTAAGATGTATATAAAATTATACATGTTGCATTAAGTATATTCCTGAAGAAGAAAATTTCTGTTGTGACTAGATGGATGAGAACCACATCCTGAACTTAAAATTTTCTACATCTGGTGGTTGGAATATATTGATTCCACTGTGCAGACTTTTGGTGCCTCACCCCAAGGGATGCCTTTTTAGCATGACCCATCTCTGACCCTGGACCCTAGGTCTCTGATGCCAGGCGAGTTGTCTCAGTGGATGGTAGGAGTGTTTCTGGAAGCCATTTCTACACGGAGACAGATAGCAATAACATGATTATACACGGAAATGCTTGTGAAACTTCATACCTTACAAAATGGTAAATCCTGATAGTACCCACTTAAAACCGTTCAGTGTTTCCCAGTGCATTTTCAACTGTCCTTTTTGTGCTTGGGGACGTGAGGCACTGCCACCTCCACATCCCTCAGTACAAGCAGACAGTCCCCCTCTGGGGACACTCAAAGATAATGAAAAATGAGCAAAAGGATTCAAGGTGAAGATTAAAAAGAAATGATTAGGATGGAGTTGACTTAATTCATTTTGTTCCTTTCAGGATGGCAGTCTGTGTGAAACGCTGTATCCCTGTCTGAGGTAAACCATGTCTCAAACATCTTCCTCCCTGCCAACCCGAATCCCGGCACCCACTAAACGGACCAAGGGGCAAGCTGGGCCTGCCAGCAGCTCTGACGGGGGAGAGGAGTGGGGTGTACTCAGTCGTCAGCACGACGGCGGTCTCCCTCACAGAGGCGGCCTCCCTCACAGAGGCGGCCTCCCTCACAGACCCTGCCTGGAACCCGCCGCCAAGCCCCCAGCAGGCGGCCCGCCTGGCGCCTCCTAGTCTTCGCACAAGCAGGGCCACGGTCTGGGGTCCCGAAGGCCGTTCACAAGGGCGCGCAGGGCTAGGCTGTCAGCAGCGCCTCACTCGCGGCCTCCTGACCTCGACAACTGGCTCCCGCTGGCGCAGCCCCAACCCCACGCGCCTAGCGCGCCCGGGGAAGCGCGCGCCACCTTTTTAACGGTTCTACCCTCGCGGGCGTGCGGCGGCTCTCGAGGCTCAGCGCCCCAGGCCACGCCCTGCGCCCGCCCTGGGCCCGCCTCCTGCCCCTCGGAGCCGCCTCCCGCCACCGCCCCCCGCCGCCGCCCCCGCCGCCGCCCCCCGCCGCCGCCCCCGCCGCCGCCCCCCGCCGCCGCCCCCCGCCGCCGCCACCACGGTCAGCCAGCGGACCAGCGGCAGGAGCCGTTCCCCGACGGGCAGCGGGGCGCTCGGCCTCCGCGTCTGGGCTGAGCGCGGCGACGCTGCTGTCTCGAAATCCTCGTGGATCTTGAGTCGGTAAGTGGCTGGGGAGGATGAGCGACACTGGGGGACGGAAGTCGGGCCCCGCGGTGTGGAGGAGGCGGGTGGGCGCCGTCTCCCAGGCCCGACCCCTGGGAAAGTTGAGGCGAGGGAGAGAAGCTCTGAGGTGGGTCGGGAAATCTCTGAGGGCCCCTTCAGTCTCCTGTGGACCCTGAAGTGGGAGTGGGATGGGAGCGAGCGCGTCGGATGAGGGGAAGGAAAGTGTAGGGGGTCGGGGGAGCCCGATAGAGGGGCAAGTGGCCGAGACCAAAGCTATCGCCAAAAAAGGAGCTAAGTACACAGCTCCCCTTGGCTCTGCCCCAGCACCTGCTGCCACGCGGTGGGAGGCTTTCAAGATGATTTGCCCCCCTACACCCGGTGGCACAAGGTTTACATTGCTGGTGTTTTAGTCAAAGCTACAGAAGGGACAGTTACATGACTAAAGTAATCACAGACACCTTTAGCCCATCTAAATGTTAAATTGTGTTTGTTTTGAGAAATCCCTCAAATAGACCAAACAAACAATTAAATTAGTTATAAACAGAAGGCATGAAATGGAAAATATGTTGGAACTCTCCTAACTTCTAGGTTTTTGATATTTTCATTTTAATTTTTCCTTAATAGTGCAACTAGGTACGTGGAACGTGAAATGTCTTTCACCACTTGAGTCATAGGTGGTTTATTTCTTACTCCCTGATATTTCCTGTATGTTTCTCTTTATCGTTTTGTCAGTGTGAGCAGTTTACTTACAAGCAGCATTTGGTTTCAAGGAATCCTAACTTTGTAATGTTTTGAAGTTGGAAATTTAGATGAAATTTTATCTGGTTATCATATGGGAAATACACACAAGGTAAATGCAAATATGGTCTTTTCATTTCATCATTTCACTTCATATGATCTTATTTCTCAACGGCAGCAGAAGCATGAGTACTTTTCAAAGAAGACTAGAATTTATATTGGAGTTTAAGTATAGTACTCAGCTTCTAAAACCAGTGCATAGTATGTTTCATATGCTGTGACCTCTGGTTAGTATGGCAGTATACCACGTCTGTAGCATGAGGAAAGCACAGTACTCCCTAATTTATTTAGTATTCTAAGAAAAATGGTAAATTGAGGAAATGGATATTACTAGCATATACCAATTTATTCTGCATGGCCTTATAAATAAATGTTACTTTTCACATTAATTTTAAAATCTGTACAGGCAGTGTCCACATGTAATAAGTGGACAGTCAGTTATCTTTCTTTTATGTAACAAATAGGCAAGTTTTGATATAAAGGTGTGAACTTTGTAGTCAAATACTAACATCTAGCACTTAGTAGCTGTGTGGACTTGGGCATGTCTCTTATTTTTCTGAGCCTCAGGTTTCTTATCTGTAAAGTGGGACTAATAATAATTTTCTCCCACAGTTCATATATGGCTCAAAATTAAATGATATTATATTTAGTATGTAGTAGGACCTTAAAAATGGATCTTAATCAAAAAATTAGATTAATAAGATTTTGGCCACATTGGTCAGTATATCTGCTTATTATCCCATTGTATTTTGGACAATTCTAGGTTTATTGGTAATATCAGGACTGATAAGGCCTGAAGATTCATACTTAGGTAAATTTTTTAAAACAGAAAAGGAACCTAAGATATAGTTAGTATTGCCAGATGTAGAATAGCAACTGTAAATAACTAATTTACCAATATTCTATTCATACAACTTGGCCTTTAAAGATGATTTGTTAAGTGCGTGTGAACTTGAAAAACACTATCAACAACCATTTCTCAGCATGTATTAATAGAAAGTTTTTTGGAGACATCGGATCAAAATATCCTTTAAAAAACATTTATACCACAAAACTATACATTTACATTTTTAAATTTACATTTTACAACCTTATGATTGGCTACTTGCTACCCAATGTTGTAGGCAGGATTCTGTTTATTTTGTAACTGTGCTTTGAATAGTTGACATCATACATGCCTACTCTAGATAGTACCAGTAACTTCAAGGGAAACTTTTTGATCTCTACATTCCATGGATGAAGGAGGCATTAGAGTTTAAGACTGAATTTATTTAGTATAATGACTTTGTAGTGCAGTTAAGTCTATTATTTTTAACTAAACTGAGAATTAGGTTTTGGTTTATGGCATTCTGCCTTAATTATAATCCTGTGAATCAGTTTTACAATAATAATTACTTTTATAAATACTTAACGTTTTTCATTAATTAACATGATAGTGGAATGTAGTATGCATTGTAATCCCAAACTTGTCCCCTATAATGTCAGTATTTCCATGCAGGCGTAGTTTACTTAAAAAAAAAAAGTACTAAACAGAGTACTGAATGACACCATCTTTTCTAATTTCCTTGACTGATGTGGATTTATATACAAGGAGCCATTGCTGTATCTTTCCTACTGTAAATTGAAGGGTAGGTGGCACCAAAAGAGCTTTATTTTTTGTTTCTTTACTTGTGTTGCAACGTCATATAATGGAGTTCTGTAATCCCCAACTCTTGAAAATCCCTAGTTTGAATACTGTGGATTTGCCTTGCTCAGCAATTGGAAAAGATTTAACAACCTACAACTAAATTTCAGCTGAGCAATGAAAAACAACGAAGTGTGTGCCAAAGTACTCTATTCTATTGTATTCTGATTCACTAGTTTCATGTGGGGAATAGGATGGAAAGTTACTACATACTAGTATTGGGGTCTTAACTAAAATAAATAGGATAAATATCAAATAAAGCGATGTATATTAGGTTGCTTTTTGGTCCTTATTTTAAATATACTCTTCCACATAGAAAATATTAGTAACTATTTATTTGAAGTATTTTTTCTACTTGTGCTTATAACTTTTTTTAACATCTTGTTATATCCAGTTGTATTGCACAAAAAGTATAAAGAGCATTAGCTTTGTTTAGAGGTTGTTAATTGCCACGTTGAAATACTAGTTAACAGACACATTACAAAGCTGGGTTAGTATTAACTTGAAGTACTTGCTGGGTATCTCCAAATAGTAACTTTTGGGTGCTTAGTTATCATTCCTAATTTTGAGAGGTTGTTTATAAGTTTATAATTTTAACATTTGAATTATACATGTCCAAAGATATTTTAAAAATAGGATAAAGCATTTCTGGGAACTTAAAGGGTTACTATCTCTATCTTATACTTGGGGAAATAGGCACTTAGACTTATGATTTGCTTAATATCATATGGTTACAATTATTTCTGGATAAGCAGGTGCAAAATCAAGTGGAGTTTTGTTTTTGACTTTGTCTTGATGGGCATCAAACTTTGGAACTCTTGTCTCCCATACAGGTGTTAGATTTTAGTTGCAATGATGATGTACTTAACATTTATAGAGTTTATTTAATAAATCTATGTTGCAGATACTAGAATACAAAAATAAATAAGGTCTGGTTTTTGTGGCCTCAACTGATAGTCCAATCAAGTAGACATGTAATATATTTACTATGATATATTTTAGGAAAATTGATAAAATACAGTAGGGACCAGTGGAGGAGGAATGTAAGGAAGGAAGAATTATTATTATTGCTATTATTATTTTATTATTAGAGAATTTCATGTAGACTATTTTATTTAACCTTACCTGTTGAGCCAGGGGGATATTTTCCAAGGAAGTGGCAAGAGCTTGATCTTGGTCTTGACAGATAAATAGCTATTTGGAAGAAGAACAGCCGAGATAGTGAGGAAACTATAGACAAAACACCTGAATGTCCAAATATATGATGAAAGAAAATAACATTAATTTATTTTGGAAGTAGCATAAACAAAAATTAAAGACTGATATTGGAATCAGAGGCTCTAATTTAACCCATCAAATTGAAGGCAGTTTTATCAAGTGTGGTCCAAGGGAGTTGGTGATGACTTTAAAGGAATACAGGAGTTAAAGTTATTAATTAGATTTTAGATATGTTGAATTTGAGGCACCTGTGATAATATATAAATTGAAATATTATTAGACAATGAGAAAAATAGAACTTGAGTTTAAAAGAAAAGTAGATTCTGGAAGTATAAATTAGGGCATATTTATCATGTAGATGGGAAGTTGCAGCCATGAGCGTAGATGAGTTTTAGCTAAGAAGACCAAAGCCAAATTTGGAAGAAAGATAGAAGAAGAGGAATCAGCTAAGGAAGTTAGAAGAGGCAATCAAAGAAATAGGAAACAAACCAAAAGAACATAGCCAGGGCAACATAGTGAGACCCCATCTTTAAAAAAAAATGTATTAGCCGGTCCTGGTGGTTCATGCCTGTAATCCCAACTATTTGGAAGGCTAAGGCAGGAGGATCTCTTGAGCCCAGGAGCTTTAAGTTGAAGTGAGCTATGATTGTGCCACTGCAGTCCAGCCTGGGTGACAGAGTGAGACTCTGCCTCAAAAGAAAAGAAAAACAAAAAGAAATATAGAGTCAGTAAAGTTAAGGAAAGAAAATGTTTTAAAGAGAGAATGTTTAACTGTGTGCTATCAAAGGAGTCTGAGTATTGCATATTAAATGCTTTTTTGTGTTTGTATTTTCCACTTTAACTTGTAAAATAGGCATCTTAAAAAAAGATGTGGTTATTTGTATATATGTAAAGCATCTTGATTATTTCATCCAAAAGATAAAAATGTATTTTTTCATCTTCTAGTATGGAACCTCAAGGTCTTTGTGACAATGGAAACCAAAAAATTAATTGGTAAACCGCTTCAACCAGCAAGACCTGTTCGTCATCTGACTTCTCCCCCAGGTGAGTAATAGATTATACAGTTCCTTAAATATTAATGTATTAATGACTAATTAGTATTTGAAAAGCTAAATAATATATAAAGCAATTGTTTCAGGTGGATATTTAAAGAAATAATGAAAACTAAGAGTTTATAAGTATTACTGAAGGAAAAAGATTCTTAATTACCTACCAATCTGTAGTCTACCAGACCAACAAAGGTAGGAAGAATAACCCTTGACTGAAAGTAACTTTTTGTGTGTGTGGTTTTTTTCATGTCTCATTTTTGTAGGCTTCTGGCTTCTGGTCAGAGTGATACACCCAGTAAAAATTGTGCCCTGTGATTATGATCACTGCAGGGCAATCATGCTGGAGAGACAGTTTAACCTTTTAAAAGAATAACGACATACTCAAATGCCAAAAAAATTAGCATAAATCTTAAAGGTTCTGTAGTAGTTATGTCATACTTTTACTCTGATAGAGGTTATGGCTGTGTTTGAACTGGAACAGATCTAATTTCAAAAAATCTATTTTAAACATTCTAAAATGTTTTTCTTTTATCTATGAAGATATTCTTTTGGACAAACTCCTGAAATACCTAGTATTTAACTTCTAAATTGGAGTATTAGTCTTTTAATTGTATTCATTACTTATTGCTAGAATGGCTTCTGTGTCTACTTTAGATGATACACATACAACTTTTTAAACTTTTTCTTAGTCTATGTATTCAGCTGAATTAACTTACTACTTAAAAATGGGAAAATACAGATATTTTATTGAGTTTACAGATGAAGCAAAAAAGATAGAAGAGGCTCCAGTTTCGATCCTGTGTTCATTTTCCCATCATTGGATCCTTCAAGGAAGATAATCTCCACTTTGGTCATGTTTGCTCTCAATATGCCTGTGACTTATGTCAGATAAGTGAAATTAATGGATCTTCTGGGACCATAGCTGAGTAATGCTGATTCTGTATACTTCTGATGCAGTGGAAGTGGTTGTGTAGGGTCAAGTCTCAAATTTTATCCTAAAGGAAAGAATGTAAAACCATTGCAGCAGCTCTTTTCTGTGACCAGACTTTTTCCAGCAACTCCCACCCCACTTCATCTCTGAAGATCCAATTTTTCACTGATTTCTCTCCAACATAGTTACATGGAGAATGAGAATGAGAGGGGATACAAGGTGGGCAGGTGGCCCCGGTATCTTATTTGGTTGTACCTTCTTAAGATCCAGACAAGAGAGTAGGAGATTATTAGGCAGAAAAGTCTAGTAAATCAGAAAATAATTTTGGTGTTTCTTAACACACTTACATACTCCCTGGCCATCTCAGATCCCTAAAGGAATCATTTACTTTTTCTTTTAGATTCAGATTTAATTACTTCATGTTGTGAAACCTATGTGATACCCCAAACCCACTCCGCTTGGCGTAGTACTTTCTCTAAATCTCTCAATAAGCTTACTGCTTATCAAATTGTATTATAGTCATTATATATGAGCTTGTCTTTTAAAATAGACTGTGAACTCTTTTCTCTGAACTCTTTTTATGTTTGTATGCCCATCCTTTTAACGCAACATCGAAATAATAGATATATAAAATCGTTTTCTTCCTCTCTTAACAGGAGCAGTGTTCCCTTTCAACTTTCAAAATGAATATCCATGCAACACTCAGTGCATACAAAGTGGAGTTAGCAGAGTAAGTTTTTGAAATTATAACAAAAAGAAATATTATAGGTTGGAAAGTAACGTGTGTTAGATGGTTATTGTGTGCCAGACACTATGCTTTATATACTTTTTAAAAATTTATGTACATATGTTAAAGAGAATGTAGCACCCATTTATCTGTCACCCAGCATTTTTAAGTCTAAACATTTTGCTATATTTGCTTTTAAAAAGTTTAAAGAAAAAAACTTAACATATAGTTACAAACCCTATATATATGCTTCTACCATCCTATTTCCTTCCATCCTGCCCATAGATAACTATCCTCAGTTTTTTTTTCATGAATATATTTTTACTTTTGCTATGATAAATAGAATTGTTTTATTTGTTTTACGTAAATAGGATTTTGTCATCTTTGCTTTAACATTTTATTACAAATTTTAATTTTTTGACTAAGTAAATTAGTCACAAAGTTTAAAATTCAAAATATACAAAATGACATTTATTGAAAAGTTTCCCTCCAATCTCTGTCCCAGTCTCCTAGTTCCCCTGATCAGAAGTAAGCATTGCACCAGTTTCTTATCCAGATGCATTGTATCAGTTTCTTACCTAGATACTAATTCTTTCTCTCTCTTTTTTTTTTGTTTTGTTTTGTTTTGTTTTTGAGACAGAGTTTCTCTCTTGTTGCCCAGGCTGGAGTGCAATGGCACGATCTCGACTCACTGCAACCTCCACCTCCAGGGTTCAAGCGATTCTCCTGCCTCAGCCTCCTGAGTAGCTGGGATATAGGCACCCGCCATGACACCCAGCTAATTTTTGTTTTTTTTTTTTTGTATTTTTAGTACAGGTAGAGTTTCACCATATTGGCCAGGCTGGTCTTGAACTTCCAGCCTCAGGTGATCTGCCTGCCTTGGCCTCCCAAAGTGTTGGGATTACAGGCTTGAGCCACTGTGCCCGGCCTCTCGTTACTATTTCTTATCCACAAATAGACTATGCATGCACAATCATAAGTATATTTGTAAATGGAATACTAGGCAACTTTACAATGAATAAAGCAATTAAATATGAACTGATATAGAATAATCTTTTAATATATGGGACTATACCACATTTTTTTCCATTTTCTGTTGATGGGCACTTGTTTCTATATTATAATAAATGCTATTGTGACTGCCATCTATATATTTCATTTTTATATGTTTGAGAAGTTTTCTGTGGCATAAAATTAGAGTAGAGTTACTAAGTATTATTAATTTCAACTTTTAGATGCTGCCAAATTACTCTTCAAAGCACTTTGTATGAACAGGGGCTCTGATTTTTCTACGTCCTCACTTACTATTGTCAGACTTGAACATTGGGTGAGACAGTAGATGAGAAATTATATATTTTGGTTGGTTTTAATTTTTAATTCTCTATTACTTGTGAAGTAGAGCGTCTTTTCATATGTTTAGTTTGACCATTTGGATTTCTTCTTTTGTGAATTGCCAAGTCATATTATTATCCCATTTTTCCTGAATTTTCTTCTTTTTGATTTATATGCCTTTAAAATATGTTCTGGATTCTAATTATTTTTCTTATTTGCGTAAAAATATTTTCTTTTCCAGGAATATGGTCTGTTAGAGAGTCATTTTTTGTGTGGCATTTTTTGTTTAAAAGTTTTAAATATTAATGTAATGATATTATCAATGTTTTACTTTAGGATTTCACTTTTAAGAAGTCTTCCCATTTCCAAAATTAAAATATATTTTCCTATATATTCTTCCAAAAGCTTTGAAGTTTTGCTTTCATATTTAGGTGTGTAGTCTACCTAAAGGTGATTTTTTGGATGGTGTAAGATAGAAATCTAGTTTTTCTTCTATAAGCAACTGATTGTAAAGCATAATTTATTGAATAATTCATCCTATAAATCAGTGGAATGTTAATTATATAATAATTTTTCATACACATCTTTTCTGGGCTCTTTGTTCTAGTAATCATATTTTATCTCTGTATAATCAATATCATGATGTCTTAATTATTCTGGCTTTATTATGAGTTTTCTATAAG
This sequence comes from Rhinopithecus roxellana, assembly GCF_007565055.1. NCBI lineage: Eukaryota > Metazoa > Chordata > Mammalia > Primates > Cercopithecidae > Rhinopithecus > Rhinopithecus roxellana. The sequence goes on along the minus strand of NC_044557.1, from coordinate 54,846,448 downwards.
TCATAGAAATGTTTTATTTGTTCTAGCAGCTAACATTTCCCTAATTAAATGTAACAGTAATATTCATTACTTTTTGGAACCATTGACCTTCTTTTACTTTATATGTAAAAAATTAATATGTTAACATTGCAGTTTTATAGAGAAAAATCAAATTGTGCAGTTAAATTACTTCTAAATGTACAATTGTGTCTGCTGCTTCAGTTATAATGCAAACGCTAGTAGAATCTGTGTCAGAGATACTTGATATATTTTCAAACCACCGTTATTGAGGTATAGTTTACATATAGTAAAGTGAACTCATTTGTTCAATGAGTTTTGAGAAATATTTATTCTATGTAATGAACCCCACAATGAAAATCTTCCATCTTCCTCCAAAATGTCCTTATATCCCCTTGCAATAATTTACCACTTACGCTTAACACTAACCCCTTGCCCTCCTTCCTGCCCCGTACGTCCACTGATCTGCTTCTTTTAATGATAGATAAGTTAGTTTTTACTGTTCTAGAGTTTCATATAAATGAAAAATATAATGTGTATTCATTGGTGCTGGGGTTCTTTTGCTCAGCATTATGTTTATGAGATCCTTTCATGTTGTATATATCAGTAGTTTTTTTTTAAATGTGGAATAATATCCTACTGTAAATATACAACAATTTATTAATCAGTTGATGAACATTGGATTGTATCTAGTTTTTGGATATTATGAGTAATGCTACTATAGATTATCATGTACAAATCTTTGTGTGGAAATAAACATACTATCCTGGAGTGGAATTGATAGATCATATAGTAAGTTTGTTTAGCTTTATAAGATATCATAAAATGTTTTCCAAAGTGGTTGTGCCATTTTACCTTCTCATCAGTAATATGAGGGAGCTCCATCAGTAATATGAGGGAGCTCCAGATGCTTCACAGCCTTGCCAACATTAGTATGGTCGATCTTTTTATTTTTAGCCATTTTAGTGTGTGAGTAGTGGTATCTCATTGTATTTAACATTTTCTTAATGTTTAGTGAGATTGAGCATCTTATCATGAACTTCTCTGACATCTGTGTTTTTCTTTTCCTGTTTCTTTCTTTAAATTTTTATTTTTTGTTGGAGTGCCTGTTCATGTCTTTTTGCTTATTTCTGTTATTTGAGTTGTCTTTTTATTATTGAACTGCAAAAGTTCCTTGAAAAACCGGTATATCACACATGCATTAATTTATTTCAAAACTCTATTATGTTCTGTTGATTTATGTCTACCTTTATGTTAATATTACACGTTATAGTCTACTGTAGCTTTATGATAAGTCTTGAAACCAGGTTATGAAAGGTCACTCACTTTGTTTCTAAAATTTATCTTTACAATTCTAGGTCTTTTGTATTTGCATATAAATTTTAAGTGAGCTTGTCATTTTCTACAAAAAGTCTATTGGCATTTTGATTGAATTTATAGATTAATATGGGAAGAATTGACATCTTATGATCTGTTAACTTGACATATCCCTTGATTCTTTGTATTTTCCAGCATAGAGCTTTTGAACATCATTTATACAATTTGTAAGTGTTTCAGATATTTCGATAGTATTGTAAATGGTATTTTTTTGTAAATTTTAAATTTTACTGGTTGGTTGCTAGGGTTTAGAAATATAATTGATTTTGTATAGTGATTTTGTTAAACTCAGTTATTAGATCTAGTAACTTTTTATGGAGACCACCCTTCCGTTCTTGTGCTTATTATGATGATAATTTTACTTTTGTTTGGACTGTAAACATACAATCATTACTAATGTTTTTTTTTTTTTTCTGTGTTATCTTTTAACTTTAAAAACTGAAAGAATTTTATTTTACTTTCATTTATTGACTTTCCAGAACTTTTTATTTCTTTGTGTAAATCCATGGCTCTGTCTGGTATTATCTTCCTTTATGAACAACTTTCTTTAACCTGTTTTTCATTATTTCTTCATAACAAAGTATTTGAAAATTTTGGCTTAAAACAACAGCTTATTGTTTTCTTTCATGGTCTCCTGGGATGACTGAACTCAGCTGGCCATATCACACTTTAGTATAGTCATGTAGTTGAAGTCAGATAGCATCTAGGACAGTTAAAGGCTTGACTGGACTGGATGATGAAAATGACTCACTCACATGGCTGTCAGTTAATACTGGCCATTGGCTTGGAGCTCAGCTGGTACTATGAACTGGAATGAGCACCTACAAATGGCCTTTCCAAGTGGCTTGGGCTTCTTATAACACTACGTGTGGGTTCCAAGACTAATGTTCAAAGGGACAGGAGATAGAAGTTGCCAGCCTCTTAATATCTGGGAGTGGAAACTAGCACTCTGTCACTTCTGAAATGTATATTGGTAGGAGCAGTCATAGATCTTGCCAAGATTTAAGTGAAGGAGATACAGAATTTACCTCTTGATGAGAAGAGTATCAAGAATTTGTGGCTAACTTTGATCTGTTTCAGTGTCATTTGGATTTCCTCTCCTCTGTGTTACCAGTTTCTTGTCCTTTGCCCATTCTCTTCTATAGGCTTTTTTATTTTTTTTTAATTGTTTCCTGGGAGTTCTTTTAGGTGAAACTATTTAAGATACGAATTGTAATTTTTTTTCCTGTTTACCTTTTGTCTTTTGGTGTTGCCTAGAAATATCGCACTTTAACTTTTCATTCCAGGAGTGGAGAGTGATATGCATTTGTCTCTTCTTATTCTCTTTTCTGATCTCAGTGGTTTACATTTGTTTAAGATGAGTGACAGAGGCTGGGAACATTCTTGCTATAGAATATAAAAGGGTCAGGTGGGGTGCTCACACTTGTAGTACTAGCACTTTGGAAGGCTGAGGTGGAAGGATCACTTGAGCCCAGGAGTTTGAGACCAGCCTGGGCAATGTAGCAAGATCTTGTCTCTACAAAAACTTTTGAAAAGTAGCTGGGTATGGTGGTACATGCCTGTAGTCCAAGCTCCTCAGGAAGCTGAGTTGGGAGGATGACTTGAGCTCAGGAGTTCAAGGTTACAGTGACCTATGATCGTGGCACTGTACTCCAGCCTGGGTGACAGAGTGAGACACTGTCTCAAAAAAATACAAAAAGTCTAGATAGAACTTCTGAGCATGCATATTGGGGAATTGTACCATTACAAAGAGCACTTGATTTGAATAAAATTGTAAGAAACTTGATGCTTATCCTGCTTTACTCCTCTGTTTAACCTTTTCCATTTCCTGAACTAGCCATATTTTCCTATGCTCTTCAGTACAAGGCTATTCTTTTATTCCATAAACATTAATTTTTCATTAGTTTGCCAGTCTAACTCCTACTGATCCTTCAAGAGTCAGTATAAGCATCATCTCCTATGTAAAGCCTTTCCTGGCATTTCTAAGCCAAGTTTGATACCCTGACTCAGTCCTTTTATTGTACTTTCTGCATATCTTTATTACAGAGCTTCTCAGATTTTATTATGATTTGCTCTTTTATTTTTCTGCCTTTTAGTTTGTGAGTCTCTGAGAACAGATACTGGAATGTCATGTTCATCTTTGTATTTCCTGACACAAAGCACAGTGCTTGTCATGTCATAGGCACTCTGTGTTTGTTAAATGGATGAGTTTAACAGGTCCACTACTACCCATTTGGCAACTTTGCAAGAATTAGAAGAGGAATGAAAAATTATAGAAAATACACATTTTTTTGAGTAGGATACTTTGCTGCTATCTGCTAGAAAATATACAACATTTATGTGGTGAATGATAACCCTTTAGAAGCATACCCTTCACAAATTTACATAGTAGCCTTGAGTTTCAAAACCTAGCTCAGCTGTTTCTTATCTGTGTACTCTTGGCTTGGTCACCAAACTTTTCTGGTCTGATTTTCCTTACCTATAACATAGTGATCATAACACTTGCTTTATTCCTTATAGGATTATAATTTAATGAGATAACATATAGATAATCACTGCATAAAACTTTTTGTAGGTGTACTTTTTACATGCTATTATTTGAAATAATCAGTATTTTAAGTTTTTAATATGTACAGACATGACAAAGTACAATTTTACCTTCAAGTCTGATTTTAGATCTTGTATTTAAGTAGATGTTACACACTTAGTGAAATGTGCATCTGCTAAAATTTCCAGAGGTAAGAAATAGTCTTTTTTTTTAATTTTTAGAATACCATTTTATAGTTAATTAAATACAACAGTCTAGAAGAACTTTGGAGAACCCAAATCTTAGGCATTTTCCATTTTTTCTATCTCTACTTAAAAAGCACTACTAAAACTTGATTTTTTTTCTGATGACATTCTTGTTTCAATAGTGTGGAATTATCTCCATAGACTTTATTGTGTCAGCATTAGATAATTAGTCCTACTGCCTTTAGGTGGAGTACTTAGCAAATTCACAGAAATTTAAGGAATGGCTTGCAACTTGTCAATACAATGATTGATGGAGCACAGATATTTATTTTTAAGGATAGATGTCTCCAAAGAAACCTACTTTCATGATTTACCTTAATTCAGGGATGGTTTGCAAGCTGATTTTTGTCAGCACAAGAGGAGTTAATCTCTCAGGGGTAGATAGTATTAAACAAGTTTATAAAACTGATTTATAAAATCAGAACACCAATTATTTTATAACGAGAAATCTTGATGTATTGTGTTCTGGGTTCCTCTTATTGGTACAACTGGTATATTGTTTACTTCTAGGGAGATTTATGGAAAGCTAAATTGAATCTGAGTATGTCCTGGTAAGTATGGGATCAGAAGAAAAGGATTTAGGTAAAAATGAATTTTTAAAATATCATCAGATTAGCTTAGCCAATCTTATAACAAAGATGGTCTTGCAAGTGAGACTGGAAAAACTCTGCACTAAGGCATCTCTCTTCAAGACATAGAGCTCTGCCAATGTTTCTGATTTTCTTTGTCTCATTGGATACATCAATTTTTCTTATTTCTCTTATTTCCAAGGCATTAGGTGAAACAGTCCATAGGCTTATAAAGTGACATCAGTCTCTACTTCAGAGATTAAAAAAGTAAATAGTATTATTGCAGAATTTTTGTGAATAAAAATGTGTTGTTTTCAATCAATTAAATTTTTTTTCCGAATGGCATTGTTGTCAAGAAAAAAATACTTTTAATGATTATGGAATTATTTATCTTTAGGACAATAAAATTCATCTTTAGTTTTATATTCCTTTTCAATAATAATTATAATAATGCCAAAAAACTGTAGATATATGTGAATATATTTTGAAAGATGTTTTTGTTGCTCATTTTAAATAAGCAGACTTATAATGATTGCTTATTAGCTCCTACTAAATGCATATATTATTAGGAAAATATTTTTGGGTAGTTAAACTAATTATATAAAATTTTAAAACATGAGTTAAAAAGTTTATTTTCTTCATGTTTAACAGTGTAAGACGAATGGAATGCAAGCCTTTTCTCAAGGTCTTAATGAACAACAGCAGCATCAGTCTCCAGTTAAAAAAGGTAAAATTTTATCATAATTCCCAATTTTATCATTGAATGTCTTAGCATTCATATAAAGTTAATATTACTGTATCGCTTAGATGCAAACCTATATTATATGAAATTTTATTATATATTTTTTGATTGATTTCTATCTATATGAGTCAGACTACCAGTTTGCTTTCAAGGAGAGACCAGAATACAATGGCTTAAACAAGATAGGAGTTTATTACTAGATTTTCTGTATCATGTAAAATTCTGAACTGTTGTAATGAATTTGCCCTGTGAAGTTTCTATTTTCCCACTGTTCTCTTATCTTATTGCTATGCCATCAACATATGGCTTCCATCTCATGGTCCCAAGATAACTGCCTCTGTTCCTGCCATGATGTTCCTGTGTAGCCATTAGGAAGGAGGAAAGGGGGAAGGAAGTTTGCCTTAAGATTATGACCCAGAAGTTGCACATAGTAGTTCCACTTACATCACATTGCCAGAACTTGGTCATACTGTGCCTACTGGCAGGGTAGACTGGGAAACATAGTCTTTAGCAATACAGTTAATTCTATTACTGAAACAAAAAGAACTGCTCTAGGGGAGAACCAATAGTCTCTCCCACACTACGTATTTTAAAAATAAAATAAAATGATTTAATTTAGTTTCCAAATTTTTGTCAATTAATGTATGTAGTTTAAAAGTTTGAAGTATGAAGAGACCATTAATTTTTTCTTCTAATATTTATCCGCATATTTCTAAATACAATTATTTCCAAATTTCTCAATTTTTGAAAACTTTATATTGATGTTTTATCTTGGTAAATGAGAACTTAAGTCTCTCACATCAGTTCCTTCAGTTCTTCACCCTTTCATCTCCCCACCACATAGTTATTTCACAAGTTTCAATTAAAATGTTACTCACGCTTTATACTACTGTGGCTGTGTAAAATACAACTGCTTAGCCAAGAGGTGCATATCTCCCTTTTTATGCAATTTATCATTTTTTCTAGAGTGAATGTTTGACTTATTTTTCTATGTTATCTATTGTTAACTCTTTTCCTAAAATGCTCCAACAACTCTGCCACACTTGTGTATACTATTTATGCTCAAGTATATCAGTTCTTTTTTTCCTTAGATGGGACATTCCTTTCAGAATACTCCATAATCCTATTCCAATATGGACTAGTTGTTCTTTAGTACTGCTGTACAGCTATTTTTCTGGAGTGGACCTTTGCTATTATCTTGGGATATCCCTTTATAATCCTTTGGTTTATTTTTTAAAAAATTGAAGTGGAGTTCACCCAGTCACCATTTTAACCATCTTAAAATATACAATTAAATGGCTTTTAGTACATTCACAATGTTGTACAACACTCCAATTCCAGGACATTTTTATCACCCTAGAGAGAAACCTCATACTCATTAAGCTGTTACTACTTTCTCTTCTCTACTTAGGCCGTATGGTAGACACTAATCTATTTCTGTCTCTTTGGATTTAGCTATCTGGCCATATCATATAAATGGAATCATACAATATGTCATTTTTTTCAATTTATTTTTTAAATTGATATATAATAGCTGTACATATTTTATATCAATTAAAATAATTGAGGGTACATGTGATATTTTGATTACTATGTACAATGTGTAATGATCAAATAAGGGTGATTGAGATATCCATCACATTTACCTTTCTCTTGTGAACAATATGTGACCTTTTGTGTCTGGCTTCTATCACTTTCCATAAGGTTTTCAAGGTTCATCATGTTTTAGCACTATTAATACTTTATTTTTTATGACTAAATAATATTCCATTGTGTGGATTATGCCACATTTTGTTTATCCATTTCTCAACTGATACACGTTTGAGTTGTTTTCACTCTGGCTATTGTGAATAATATTGCTGTGGACATTTGCATACAAGTTTTTGTCTTAACACTTGTTTTCTTTTCTTTTTTTTTTTTCTTTTTTTTTTTTTCTTTTTTCTTATTATACTTTAAGTTCTAGGGTACATGTGCATAACGTGCAGGTTTGTTACATATGTATACTTGTGCCATGTTGGTGTGCTGCACCCATCAACTCGTCAGCACCCATCAATTCATCATTTATATCATGTATAGCTCCCCAATGCAGTCCCTCCCCCCTCCCCCCTCCCCATGATAGGCCCCGGTGTGTGATGTTCCCCTTCCCGAGTCCAAGTGATCTCATTGTTCAGTTCCCACCTATGAGTGAGAACATGCGGTGTTTGGTTTTCTCTTCTTGTGATAGTTTGCTAAGAATGATGGTTTCCAGCTGCATCCATGTCCCTACAAAGGAAGCAAACTCATCCTTTTTTATGGCTGCATAGTATTCCATGGTGTATATGTGCCACATTTTCTTAATCCAGTCTGTCACAGATGGACATTTGGGTTGATTCCAAGTCTTTGCTATTGTGAATAGTGCTGCAATAAACATACGTGTGCATATGTCTTTGTAGTAGAATAATTTATAATCCTTTGGGTATATACCCAGTAGTGGGATGGCTGGGTCATATGGTACATCTAGTTCTAGATCCTTGAGGAATTGCTATACTGTTTTCCATAATGGTTGAACTAGTTTACAATCCCACCAACAGTGTAAAAGTGTTCCTATTTCTCCACATCCTCTCCAACAACTGTTGTTTCCTGATTTTTTAATGATTGCCATTCTAACTGGTGTGAGATGGTATCTCATTGTGGTTTTGATTTGCATTTTTCTGATGGCGAGTGATGATGAGCATTTTTTCATGTGCCTGTTGGCTGTATGAATGTCTTCTTTTGAGAAATGTCTGTTCATATCCTTTGCCCACTTTTTGATGGGGTTGTTTGTTTTTTTCTTGTATATTTGTTTGAGTTCTTTGTAGATTCTGGATATTAGCCCTTTGTCAGATAAGTAGATTGCAAAAATTTTCTCCCATTCTGTAGGTTGCCTGTTCACTCTGATGGTAGTTTCTTTTGCTGTGCAGAAGCTCTTTAGTTTAATGAGATCCCATTTGTCAATTTTGGCTTTTGCTGCCATTGCTTTTGGTGTTTTAGACATGAAGTCCTTGCCCATGCCTATGTCCTGAATGGTACTACCTAGATTTTCTTCTAGGGTTTTTATGGTATTAGGTCTAACATTTAAGTCTCTAATCCACCTTGAATTAATCTTCGTATAAGGGGTAAGGAAAGGATCCAGTTTCAGCTTTCTACTTATGGCTAGCCAATTTTCCCAGCACCATTTATTAAATAGGGAATCCTTTCCCCATTTCTTGTTTCTCTCAGGTTTGTCAAAGATCAGATGGCTGTAGATGTGTGGTATTATTTCTGAGGACTCTGTTCTGTTCCATTGGTCTATAGCTCTGTTTTGGTACCAGTACCATGCTGTTTTGGTTACTGTAGCCTTGTAGTATAGTTTGAAGTCAGGTAGCATGACACCTCCAGCTTTGTCCTTTTGACTTAGGATTGTCTTGCCAATGCGGGCTCTTTTTTGGTTCCATATGAACTTTAAAGCAGTTTTTTCCAATTCTGTGAAGAAACTCATTGGTAGCTTGATGGGGATGGCATTGAATCTATAAATAACCTTGGGCAGTATGGCCATTTTCACGATATTGATTCTTCCTATCCATGAGCATGGAATGTTCTTCCATTTGTTTGTGTCCTCTTTGATTTCACTGAGCAGTGGTTTGTAGTTCTCCTTGAAGAGGTCCTTTACATCCCTTGTAAGTTGGATTCCTAGGTATTTTATTCTCTTTGAAGCAATTGTGAATGGAAGTTCATTCCTGAATTGGCTCTCTGCTTGTCTGTTACTGGTGTATAAGAATGCTTGTGATTTTTGCACATTAATTTTGTATCCTGAGACTTTGCTGAAGTTGCTTATCAGCTTAAGGAGATTTTGGGCTGAGACAATGGGGTTTTCTAAATATACAATCATGTCATCTGCAAACAGGGACAATTTGACTTCTTCTTTTCCTAACTGAATACCCTTTATTTCTTTCTCTTGCCTGATTGCCCTAGCCAGAACTTCCAACAGTATGTTGAATAGGAGTGGTGAGAGAGGGCATCCCTGTCTTGTACCAGTTTTCAAAGGGAATTTTTCCAGTTTTTGCCCATTCAGTATGATAATAGCTGTGGGTTTGTCATAAGTAGCTCTTATTATTTTGAGGTACGTTCCATCAATACCGAATTTATTGAGCGTTTTTAGCATGAAGGGCTGTTGAATTTTGTCAAAAGCCTTTTCTGCATCTATTGAGATAATCATGTGGTTCTTGACTTTGGTTCTGTTTATATGCTGGATTATGTTTATTGATTTGCGAATGTTGAACCAGCCTTGCATCCCAGGGATGAAGCCCACTTGATCATGGTGGATAAGCTTTTTGATGTGCTGCTGAATCCGGTTTGCCAGTATTTTATTGAGGATTTTTGCATCGATGTTAATCAGGGATATTGGTCTAAAATTCTCTTTTTTTGTTGTGTCTCTGCCAGGCTTTGGTATCAGGATGATGTTGGCCTCATAAAATGAGTTAGGGAGGATTCCCTCTTTTTCTATTGATTGGAATAGTTTCAGAAGGAATGGTACCAGCTCCTCCTTGTACCTCTGGTAGAATTCAGCTGTGAATCCATCTGGTCCTGGACTTTTTTTGGTGGGTAGGCTATTAATTGTTGCCTCAATTTCAGAGCCTGCTATTGGTCTATTCAGGGATTCGACTTTTTCCTGGTTTAGTCTTGGGAGAGTGTAAATGTCCAGGAAATTATCCATTTCTTCTAGATTTTCTAGTTGATTTGCGTAGAGGTGTTTATAGTATTCTCTGATGGTAGTTTGTATTTCTGTGGGGTCAGGTGGTGATATCCCCTTTATCATTTTTTATTGCATCTATTTGATTCCTCTCTCTTTTGTTCTTTATTAGTCTTGCTAGCGGTCTGTCAATTTTGTTGATCTTTTCAAAAAACCAACTCCTGGATTCATTGATTTTTTGGAGGGTTTTTTGTGTCTCTATCTCCTTCAGTTCTGCTCTGATCTTAGTTATTTCTTGCCTTGTGCTAGCTTTTGAATGTGTTTGCTCTTGCCTCTCTAGTTCTTTTAATTGTGATGTTAGAGTGTCAATTTTAGATCTTTCCAGCTTTCTCTTGTGGGCATTTAGTGCTATAAATTTCCCTCTACACACTGCTTTAAATGTGTCCCAGAGATTCTGGTATGTTGTATTGTTGTTCTCATTGGTTTCAAAGAAAATCTTTATTTCTGCCTTCATTTCTTTATGTACCCAGTAGTCATTCAGGAGCAGGTTGTTCAGTTTCCATGTAGTTGAGCGGTTTTAAGTGAGTTTCTTAGTCCTGAGTTCTAGTTTGATTGCACTGTGGTCTGAGAGACAGTTTGTTATAATTTCTGTTCTTTTACCTTTGCTGAGGAGTGCTTTACTTCCAATTATGTGGTCAATTTTGGAATAAGTGCAATGTGGTGCTGAGAAGAATGTATATTCTGTTGATTTGGGGTGGAGAGTTCTACAGATGTCTATTAGGTCCGCTTGGTGCAGAGATGAGTTCAATTCCTGGATATCCTTGTTAACTTTCTGTCTCGTTGATCTGTCTAATGTTGACAGTGGAGTGTTGAAGTCTCCCATTATTATTGTATGGGAGTCTAAGTCTCTTTGTAAGTCTCTAAGGACTTGCTTTATGAATCTGGGTGCTCCTGTAACACTTGTTTTCATTTCTCTCAGGTATATACCTAGGAGCCGACTTGCTGGATCATTGGTAGTTCTATGTTTAACATTTTAAGGAACTGCCAAATTGTTTTTCACAGCAATTCTACCGTTTTACATTCTTAGTTACAAGGTACTAGGGTTTCCAATCTCTCAATATTCTTGGTATTATTATATCTTTTTATTATAAGCAATCCTAGTGGGTGATAAGTGGTATCTCATTATGGTTTTGATTTGCATTTTCTTATGATTATGATACTGTTTTTTCATGTGCTTGTTGGCTATTTCTATTTCTTTTTTGGATACATGCTTTATTCAAGTTGTTTAACAATATTTTAACTGGGTTGTTTGTTATTGAGTTGCTTTGTTATTGAGTTGCAAGACTTCGGGATATTTGACTCTTATCTATTATGTGTTATTCTCCTTCCTGCTACCGTTCTCTTTCCACTGTGTGCATATATATATATATATGTTGTCTTTTCATTCTCTACTGGAGCTTGTGTTGTTCTCTTGATAGTGTGTTTTAATGCACAAATTTTTTTAGCTTTGATGAATTTTAACTGTTTTTCCTTTTGTTGCTCATGTTTTTGGTGTCAGATCTAAGAAATCATTGCCAAATCTAAGGCCATTAAGATTTACCTCTGTTTCATTCTAAGAGTTTTATAGTTTTAGCTCTTGCATTTAGGTCTTTGATCTATTTTGAGTTAATTTTTATATATGATGGGAAATAAAAGTCCAGCTTCATTGTTTGTCGTGTGTGTATCCACTTGTCCCATCATAATTTGTAAAACAGGCTATTCTTTTTTCATTGAATGGTCTTGGCACCTTCATTGAAAATCAGTTGACCATAGGTGTATGTGTTTAATGTGTTTATTCCTGGACTCTTAATTCTGTTGTCCTGTTTTATATGCCTGTCCTTACGTCAGTATCACACTTTTTTGATTACTATAGCTTTGTAGTAACTATTAAAATTGGGAAGTGTTAAGTCTTCCAACTTTGTTCTTTTTCCAAATTGTTTTGGCTATTTAGGGGTCTTTGTAGTTCCATTTGATATTTTAAGATCAATGTTTCCATGTCTGCAAAAGAGGCCATTAGAAATTTGATAGGGATAGCATTGAATCTGTAGATCACTTCGAGAGGAATATTGCCAACTTAACAATATTAAATCTCATAATCCATAAACATAAGAAATCTTCCTATTTAGGTATTCTTTAAGTTATTTTAGCAATATTTTACAGTTTTCAGTGTACAAGTCATGTACCTCCTTAGTTAAATTTATTCCTAAGTACTGTATTCTTTTTGATGTTATTATAAATGTAATCTTTTTATTATTCATTGATCATATATAAAATAAATTTATTTTATGGGGAACATTACTATGAATTTATGAAAATAAAAAATATTATGAGACTATTATGAACAGTTAGTTGTATGCCAAAACCTAGATAACCTAGATAAAATACAAGTTATTAGGAACACAGAATTTACCAAAACTAACTCAAGAAGAAATAGAAAATCTGAGCAAACCTGTAGCAAGTAAGAAGATTGTATCAGTAATTAAAAACCTCCCAACAAAGAAAAGTTCGGGACTAGATGGCTTCTCACCAGTAAATTCTACTAAACATTTAAAGAACAGTTAACACTAATCCTCAAACTATTCCCAAAAAATATGAAGAGGGGTAACACTTCCAGTGAGGCCAGTATTATTCTGATACCCAAAGCCAAAGACATCAGAAGAAAAGAAAACTATAGCCAATATCCCTTCAAATATAGATTCAAAAATCCTCAATAAAATACAACTTTTTACTATGTTTATAGTAAAAAGATTATATACCATGTCCAAGTGGGATTAATCTCAGTAATGCAAAGGTGAGTCAACATATCAAAATCAGTAATACCATGTCTAAGTGGAATTAATCTCAATAATGCAAGGGTGAGTCAACGTATCAAAATCAGTAATAATACACCACATTAACAGGATTCAGGGGAAAGCACACGATCATCTTAATTGAAGAGAAAGCATTTGACAAAACACGCTATCAAGAACAAGATAAGGGTGTCCGCTTTCACTGTTTTTATTCAATGTTATGTTGAAAGTTCTAGCCATAGCAATTAGGCAAGAAAAAGAAATAAATGGTATTTAAATTGGGAAAGATGAAGTAAAAGCATCTCTATTCACAGAGAGCACAGTCCTACACAGATGATCACCAATTAGGATGGTTTGACCTATAATTTTTTGATTTTACGATAGTTCAAAAACAATATCTGTTCAGTAGAAACTGTACTTTTCTCATGATGCTGGGCAGCATCAGCAAAGTGCCACTCTTAGTTAGCCATGCATTTTCATCTTTTGCTATTTTTAACTTAAAATAGGTTTATTAGGATATAACTCCATTGTAAGTTGAGAAGCATCTGTATATGTAGAAGATCCTAGGGAATTCACATAAACTATTAGAGCTAATAAAAATAAATTAAAGTTGCAGGATACAAGACCACTGTTGTTTATGATTTTAGTCATTTGAGTCATTTTTTTCCTAATCAGTCTTGGTAAAGGTTTGTTAGTTTTTGTCTTTTCAAATAACCAACTTTTGGTTTTGCTGATTTTCTCTGTTGTTTTTATATTCTCTATTTCATTTATCTTCACTCTGATCTTTATTATTTAGTTCATTTTTTCTAGCATTTGATTTAGTTTGCTCTTTTCTCCCAGTTCCTTAATGTGTAATGTTAGATATTGAGTTATTTCTTCTTTTTTAATAAGACATGTATAGCTATAAACTATGCTCTGAACACTGTTTTTGCTGCATCTCATAAATTTTGATATGTTGTGACTTTGTTTTCATTTGTCACATATTTTCTAAGTCCCCTGTTGTTTATTCTTTGATTCATTGGTTGTATAAGAGTGTATTTTAATTTACACATAGTGGTGAATTTTCCAGTTTACTTCTGGTTTTGATTTCTAGTTTTATTTCAGTGTCATCATAGGGCATACTTTGTCTGATTTGAATCTTTTTAAATGTATTGAGACTGTTTTGTGGCCTAACATATGAGTTCATCCCAGAGAATGTTCCATGTGTGTGAAACATGCGTGCTCTGGTTCCATGTGTGCTTCAGAAGAATGTATATTCTGCTGTTGTTGGGTAAAGTGTTGTATATATGTAATTAGGTTAGTTGGGTTGTAGTGTTCACATTCTGTTTCCTTGTTGATCTTCTGTTAAGTTTTCCTATCCAATATTGAGCATGGAATGTTGTAGTCTCCAGTTATTAATGTTAAAATGTCTATTTCTGTGCTTAATTCTGTGTTTTTCTTTCTGTTGTTGGGTATATATGCGCTTATAATTGTTATATCTTCTTGATTAATTGATGCTTTTATCATTGTATAAATGTCCATTGCCTCTTGTAACAATTTTTGTCTTAATGTCTATTTTTGTCTAATATTAGTATACTCACTTCAGCTGTCTTTTGGTTACTGCTTGAATTGAATATCTGTTACAGTCTTTCAGTTTCAACTTATTTTTGTCATTGGATCCAAAATGAGTCTCTTGTAGACAGAATATAATGAGATGATTTTTAAAAATTCATTCTACCAATCTCTGCCTTGTATAATAATTGAAAAATTTAGTGCATTTACATTTAATGTAATTAACTGATTTAAAAGGACTTAATCCTCCCATTTTGCTATTTGTCTTCTGTATGTCTTTTTTTGTTACTTGATTCCTCCATTACTGTTTTTTGTGTTTAATAGATATTTTCTAGTGTACTATTTTTATTTCCTTTTATTTTACTATACTTATGTTCCTAATTGCTATGTTGAGTATTAATTTAATATATAACAAACTAGTTTGAATTAATATCAACTTACTTCCAATGTTATATGAAACATTGCTCCTATATATATCTCTAAAGTCACCTTTATGTTGTTATTGTCATAAATTACATCTGTCATCTATTGACCTAGATTTATAATTATGCATTTTTATGCACTTGTCTTTTAAATCATATAGGAGAAAAGGATGAATTGCATACTGAAAATTTATTGATGCTTTTATATTTGCCTGTGTAGTTACATTTACTGGTGTTATTTATTTCCTCATGTGGATTTTAGTCACGTACTATCTTTTAAGTCTGAAAGATTCTCTTTAGCATTTCTTGTAAGACAAGTTTACAAGCAGTAAACTGTCAGTATTTGGTTATCTGTGAATGTCTCCATTTCTGCTTCATTTTTGAAGGAGCTTTTGTCAGGTATAGATTTTTTGATTGACACATATTTTGATTTCAGCACTTTAAATATGTCATCCCATGACTTCTGACATCCATAGTTTCTGATGAGAAATCAGCTGTTTATCTAATAGAGAATCCCTTGTAAAGTCATGAATTACTACTGTCTTTCTGACCTCAAGATTTTCGTTGACTTTGACAGATTGATTATGATGTATCTATGTGTGAAGAATCTCTTTTAGTATACAGATAGATGCTCCTTAACTTATGGTGGGATTACTTCCCAATAAACCCATCATAAGTTGAAAATATAATAAGTTGGTATGAGAGTCTTTGGCCCAGAGAGTCTTTGGTCAGAGAATCACCAGTGCTTAAAGTCTGAAACCTTGAACTGCTTTCACATCCTCATAAAGTCAAACAATTGTAAGTCAAATCATCGTAAGTTGGGGGTTGTCTGCATTCTATTTATAGTTTGTTGAACTTATTAGGTGTATAGATTCTTTTTTTGTTGTTAAATTTTGGAAATTTTATTCCACGATTTTTTCAAATATCATTTCTTCTCCTTTTTCTCTCTCTCCTTCTGGCACTCCCATTATATATTTGTTGGTATGCTTGATGGTAACCCATAAGTGTCTTAGACTCTGTTCATTTTCTTTATTATTTTTTCTTTCTGCTCCTCAGACTGAATAATGTCAATTGAATTACTTTTAAATTTGCTGATTCTTTCTTCTGCCTGCTCAAATCTGCTGTTGAAACCCTCTTGTGAATTTTTCACTTCTGTTATTGTACTTCTCAATAATTTCTATCTGGCTTCTTATAAAGTTCCATCTCTTTATTGATATTCTCTATTTAATGAGACACTCCTCTCATAATTTTCTTTAGCTCTTTGAGCATATTTAAAATAGTTTATTGAAAGCCTTTCTCAAGTAAATTCAATGTCTTGGCTTCCTTGGTGAAAATTGCTATTTATTTTTTTCCAATGAATGAGCCCATACTTTCTTCATTCATTGAGTGCTTTATAATTTTTGTTGTGGTGGTTGAGAACTGGACATTTTGAATGTTATAATGTGGCTGCTCTGGAAATCAGATTTTCTTCCTTCCCTTGGGTTTGTTGTTGCTCTTTGTTGTAGTAGTTGTTGTTAGCTTAGTGACTTTTCCAAACTAATATTGTAAAATCTATATTCTTTGTCATGAATGACCATGGAAGTCTCTATTATGTTATCTTAGTGGTCAGCTAGTGATTTGACATAATTTCCTTCAATGGCGAGAAGAACCATACCAAACTGAAAAACAGAGAAGCCCTCTTTCAGCCTTTGCATAAGGCCTCTCTGTATTTTGATGTATTGCCTCAATTCTGCCTTCACCTTCATTTCCTGCTTGGTAGGAATCTGCAAGTCAGCCAGGAGTGAGTGCTTAGGATCTCCTCAAGTTTTTCTGTGAACATGAGCCTAGCTTTGACATGCATGTGGGCTTCTATAAAGAATATTTGGGATTCTTTCAGTGCCCTTCTTCCTCAAAACATCTCGTTTTTTCAGTTTTTCCTCCCAGGCTTTTTGGTATGCCTAATATTTGCTCCAATTGTTATCCTTTGTCTCAGGTGGAAGCAACTAATACATTTTCCTGTAAATGTTTGGACAAATGGATTTTGGGCAGCAGCTTTAATGCTAAGAGAATTCTTAGTTAGGTGTGAAGTACAGGCAAGCTTCTCAGAATGGTTCCTCAGGGAACCACCAGAAAGTCAAAACAAATGATCATAATTTTTTGAGAATGAAGTCTATACTACTCCCTCCAGTTTTGGGAACCTGTAAAAGTAATGAGGGCTGTTGTTTTCAAGGTCATGGCCTATCTGGGGGATGGTCCCAGGTAAGTTAAATGCCACAATTTTTTCCCAAATTTAGCTATTTTTTTTTGTTCACTAAGCATTCCCCTAGTTTTTACAGGCTTTGGGTTAGAGTCCAGGGTTCTGAGAAAGTTGATTCTGACAGTTTTTATGAGCTTACTTGTTTTTGTGGAGTGAAAGACTTTTAGAGTTCTCTACTTGGCTGTTTTACCTGACATCACTTACCTCCATTTCTTGAGTTTTATGTTTTCTTCTTTATTGATTTATGTCCTTATTTTGCTCAAGTACATTCTCCAGGAGTTTCATGAAAAAAGGGTATTGGGTTGGTGAATTCTTTGAGTTTGTGTATTTGAAAATATCTTTATTCTGTTCTCACACTTGATTGATGGTTTGGCTACATATATGTTCCAGATTAAGGATGAACCTCAAAAATGTTAAATGAAAGAAGCCAGACCTAAAATTTCTGATAAGTTAAATTTTCCTTGATGTATTTCAGAACTGTGTATTAGGAGCAACACATTGATAATTGTTACCTGTTAGTTGATAGGAAGATAGGATAGTAATTCAACCCTTCTTATTCCTAGTCTTTGCATTTTTTATATCCATTTACTTTCAACTTATATGCCTTTATATTTAATATGTGTCTCTTGCAGACAACATATACTAGGGTCTTCTTATTTTTTAAATCCACTCTGTCAATTTGTAGTCTTTAATGTAATGTTTAGGGGGTCAGTAAACTATGGCTTACAGACCAATTCGTGTTTTTATAAATAAAAATATATTGAAACATAGCCACATCCTTCATCTATATATTATCTGTGGCTGCTTTTGCTTTAACAGTAATACATATTTCTTAAAACAAAACTTAGAGAAAAAAAGGAATCTGTTATACTTACCCACCTATTTGTCATCTCTTTTGCTCTTTATTTCTCAACAGTAAAGTTTCCATCTAGTATAATTCCCGTCAGCCTGTAGAACTTCCTTTAGTATTTCTTGGAGGTCACATCTGCTGGTGATGAATTCTTTCAATTTTACTTTATATGAAAATGTCTTTCCTTCACATGCATTTCTGAGGGGTTTTTTCCCCCCACTGGACATGAAATTCTGGGTTACTGTTCTTTTCTTTTAGAACATTAAACATATTATTCCATTGTCTTCTGGGACAGCATATAATCTGTCTTGGTGATCGTTTCTGGTAATCATTTCTGATTTGAAATCTGCAGATATTTGAAACATTGTTCTCCTTGAAGATAAGGGCCCTATCTTGGGTCCTATTCATTATTACCGAGCACAGTTCCTGATACAAGTAAGATGTACAATAAATGTTTCTCGAATTGAATTTATTTTTATTGTGTTAAGTTTTTAGTATTGATTGAGACTTGATAGGCTCATTAAAGTAACATTTTGGCAGGATCTGAATTGCCTAATAGTTTTTACTGTGGTTATTTTATACTTTATAGAAGATCATTTTACTAGACCTGAATAACCAGATGAAAAAAGCCATGCATTTCCCATTTTCCTAATTATATTTATTTAATTTTTCCTTGGTTACTTGGTTTTCTTTCTATGTAAAAGGAGAATTGGAGGCAGTAGATGTTTCTCAAAGCTTTTTTTCTCCTCCTCTTTTGCATAGACACATTACTCATCATTTTATAAAATAATAGAGGACATCCAGAAAAAAATAAACCAAAAAGTAATCTAGACAACTCTACATTTCATAACATTACATTTGATGTTTAATATCTACAGAGAGAATTAAATACAGCAGAGATTTCCTGTTGAAGCTCTCAAGTGTTTCCATCTGCAGAAAAAAACCAGACTTTCTGCCTGATCATCCCATTGTACTGCAAAAACCAGTAAGTAGTTTTCTAAGTTTGTATTGTAATATTATATTAAAAATATTTTTCTTTAACATTTTCATCAGACTCTACCTCTAGATTTTTAACCTTCCTTATTATAAGATACAGGTAATTCAGAAAACTACAGAAATCTAAAGGCATAATAAACCAATTATTATAAAGTAACTCTGTCCAAAAATTAGAATGGAATAGCTGTATTTTGTTTAAGAAATATTTTTAATTGAAAGGTCATGAAAATATTATCCAATAGTCTAAAAGTTTTATTTTTTCAATTAAATTATATTTGCCACCTGGAATTAATTTTACTCTATGATGTGAGGTGGGCATCATGTTTTACCTTTTTCTACATGGATATCCAGTCATTTTAAAAATATTTATTGAAATGGTACTTCTCTGACATCTTTGTGGCAATATATGGGTGGTCTGTTAATGGGCTATCCATTCTGTTCAATTAGTCTTTTTATACATTATAACAAATCATCTCATGTATTTTTCTTTAACATGTCTTTGCTGTTCTTAGCCCTTTATATTTCTGTGTTACCTTATCAAATTCCAAATTCCATCTAAATAAATACACATAATGAATACATACATGCATCTCTTAGGATATTCATGGAAAGGACATGGATTTTGTCATCAGACATGGCTTCAAATTGTAGCTCCATTCTGTGTACTGGCAGTTCAAACTTGGACAAGTCACTTAACCTCATTGAACCTTAGTTTTGCAGTTGCTGATAAGGATGATAATCTCTGACTGTTAGGATTAATAAAATAATGCATGAGATTACTGAGTATGATACTTTTCTCTCATTTGCTCTTAGTAAATGATTCCCATTCTTTATGGTCTCTACTTACATTTGACTGGAATTTAACTTTCTATTAGAGTTTTCGTAAATACCTTTATATAGGTAAAGGCAGCTGGGACTCTTCTGAAATGAGATTCAGAATATAGGTATACTGAGAGCAGTTCAAATGGGAGATATACACTACTACTTCCTATCTCCATTTTTGGTATTCGAATTCTTTGGAATTCATAGGATTTTTTCCTCAAATTATAATTTTAAAAAAACGTTATGTTGTTCATAGTTTATGTTAATATTTCTTAAACTCCCTAACTTTAGATCTCTAGCCAATTCTTTTCAAAGTTAATTAAAGCATGAATTAAAATTTTGTATAATACTTCTCATACAGGAATATTAAATAAGAAAAAATGTACTTGATATTTCAACTTTTCCACCTGTTCAAAGATCTTTGGGATATGTAATCCATGGTCTGTAAGAATAAATGTAAACTTTAGTGCTATATAAACTATAGTCACTGTTTCATTTGCAGACTTTCCACCTTTAATAACATTTTATTGTGTAAATAAAAGCTTGACATACACTTTTTAAAACAAACTTATACATTAGAATTCATTTTACTTTCGATTTACACATTAATACATTTTTTAAAACTAGGTGCCACAGAAACAGAACAGGTTTGGAATACAATTTAGTATATTTTAAAATGAATTACATATATTTTTAAAGCATGAGCCATTTTGTTATTTGACAGTTATAGTTACTTTAATAGTTTCTATGGTACATGCATTTAAATCTGTAAACACCTGGTACATTCACAGTATTTGGTTTGATGAACTAATTAGTAAAAACTCTATTCAATCAATTGATAAATTAACTTTTTCTTTTATATTACAGGAAAACAACCAAAGTTTTAAGTAGCATTTTAAGAACAGATGAATTTGAAGAGACAGAATTATTCATTTTATAGTTTGGACATCTGCAAATGAGGTGGATCTAGCAACAATAACTGTAATGGACTGTGACAATTCAATTTATTCTTAATTTTGATGGTTGACTATTTGACTTCTCTAAAAATGAGAAAGAGCTATTTTAAACTATAAAAAATTTTCTAATCAGCTTCAGCCTTGCAGGAGGTTTCCTGCATAAATTGGGAAGTTACACTGGAAAGTAGGAATTTGGTTAGTGAAGTGGGAAGACTATATTTATAATTTGCGTACTACTTGGAATTCTTTGTTTTTCATCACTTGTAATAATGGAATGGAAATGTAAGCTGTAAAGACTCTCATATAAAATATTTGCTACAGTGTATATATGGTACATAATTTCTTGTTGCTTTTAAAGTTGCTTTTGTTGTTCTGCTTCCCACTGATTTCATACCAGCTCATGAATGGATCATTACAGTCTCTCCAGAGGCTTAGAATGATTCAGAATGTTCAAAGCATAGTTCTTAATGACAGGAGGGAGAATTTTTAATGAGTATTTCTTTTCAGATATATGATTGGTCTCTAGGTTTTTGATAATAATATGGTCTTAAATTCATAATTACTAGCAGAGATTGATAATTTGGAAACAATGGTAGTGAATGAAACTGAAGTTGAAAAACAGCTGCTACTTATGTCACTAATCAGACCATATGAATAGCAGAAGTTGAGCAATTTCAAAGTGAAACTGATATTTTTTTTTCCAAAAGAATTTGGACATTTGAAAATAATTGACGTACATTAAGTTTTAATTCTGTATTTTCTTATAACATATATGGATGAAGAATTTTTGGGTTTAAGTTTTTAATTCCTAGAAATTTTATACATTAAATCTCCTGCAATTTGTCACTCTGGATGTTACTGTTGTTAAAAAAAAAAAAAGAAAAAAAAAAAGGATTTCTTCCAGAAAAATCTGCTGATATATAGGTAAGTGTAAACTCTCCCTAATTCTATTTCCCATATCCCTAGGTCTATTGGCAAAAAGTTTGTTTCACTGAATTTTGAACTCCTAAAACCAGTACTTTTTCTTTTCCGCTGGTTTTTGAGCTTGTTTCCCAGATTCAAGCTTGTATTCCATGTTACGTTTCCTATCTTGGTCTTTTGGTGACCTCTTTTTTTTGTTTTTGTTTTTGTTGTTTTTACTACTTTGTTCTTTAGGAAAATGGGTTTTCAAATAGAAAAAAAAAATCTTTGTTAACTATAAACTTATTGTTTACTTTAAAATGTGATATTTATACTTAGGTCTCAGTTTTTTCTTTATTCTTTTTTTTTTTTTTTTTTTTTTTTTGGCCCTACTTTCCTTTTCCACTGTAGGTTTCAGTATATATTTGTATGTGAATACACAACGCATACTGTTCACATACATACAACTCTCACAAACGTACACAAAATATATGTATAATTTGTATAAGATGGGGTCACAATGACCATATAATTAATTGGTTTGCTTTATTATTTGCCCATTCTCAAGTCATTTTAATTCTTGTTTCAGAATATGATAGAGCTTATTCCAATTTGGAATCTGCAGACCCTTTCCATTCAGTACTGTTACTGAAAACAGAACCCTTTTAACAAGTAATACTACCATGCTACTTTGGAAACTGCCTAGTACCCAAAAGATTTGATATGCTTTTTGAATTGGATACTTAAATGGACCAACCAAAGCAATGTTTTGATTGGCTATAATTTGTATTTTTGAAACCATTTACAACAAGCATTCTCAAGAAGAGTTTGTATGTCAAAAGTCGTTTAGGTTTTAAAGTCCTTTGATCTTTTCTTACTATATACAATCAGTCTGCAGAGACTGTTTTGTTATGTGTCTATTTGCCTTTGTACGTATGTATAGCTTGTTTGAATAATCATTGTATATCTCCATTAATGTTGTTCTTTGCTTTGTATATAAATTAAAAGAGTTGACCCAGGTGTTGTTACACAGTGTCTGTCATCCTTAGAGTTGACCAGAGGCACACAAACACACATAAACACACACACACACACGTGTATACGTGTAATATATCAAAATTTACTACTTATTTCTAATAGAACTATGAAAGGATTTTAAAATTTTATTTCTATTGGATGAGAACTGAGAGTATACAAAGGTATTGGTAAAAGTTACTGTTTCATGAATTAGTTTGAGAAAATATTTTAGGTCAAATTTATATTTAAGAAATAAAATTTTATTAGTTCAATCTTCCTTTTTTCCTGAGTTTTTCAAAGGGGGAAAAACTGGAAAATTTTACCTTATATTTTTCCCCAAAGACTTATAGTTTCAAAGGAATTTATACTAGAAAATAACATGGCTATACATTTTTATATGTATTGTATTTTCATCAGCAGGGTTTATAACCAGGACAGATTTTTATTATTAAAAACGTTTAATTTCTGAGCTTGTTAAGCAGAGTATAGATAGTATACTATCTATAGATAGTTCTATAGGTAGATAGTTTTAGTCATTCTAGTGTTGAAATTGGAAAACAGATGTCTTCTGTCTAGTACTTTCCCTACTATTTTATGACTTCTGTAAGGTTTTGTGCTTGTTTCATATTTCTTATTTATTCATTTGAGTTAAAAGTTTATTTTTCAAGTATTTTGAAATCATTGTTTACATGCAAATATGTATTTTTCATAAGAAAAGTTAGTTATCTGTCACATACCAAAACTATATGCCATAAAACTTGACCACATTTTCCCAAAGCAATAGTCTCTTCTTTCTTGATATATTTAACTTACATAACAAGGAATTATGATGCTAATAAATGACACAATGTTGTTGTATTACTAAATGGTACTCTAACTTATCACAGAATTGCTCACTTTTGAAAAACCAGTCTATAACCTGATACATTGATAGAGAGTCTATAGGTTACAGCCAAGGTTGTTTGATGCCTATATACTAACTTTTTAACTAATGCAAAGATAATAGTCATAGGGCTGTGAGTTGGGTTGGGGATGGAGTAGACATTGTTGGAAGAATAAACTTCACTCACAGAAAATCTGTTAAAAATCACAAAACGCTGGTTTAACCCTTTACAGTATACGACAGTTTACAAAATCTGCCCTATGAAGTAATACTCTAAAAGTTTCCACTTTATTTTTTCTTTATCATAGCAAATTCATTTTCACAATATTATTCCTTTATGTGTATGCTTTTTTCCACATATTAGGATTTTGTCACTAAAAGGTTTTAGGTTAGTTACAGTGTAGCAAAGCATTTAGCATTAAATATTGAGAATATTAGTGAACTTTGAAAATTGAGCTAAAATTCACATGAATCATAAAATTATAGAATAAGTTTTAAAAGAGTGCACTTAGTAAATATACCAAACAAAAATATACAGTAGATGAACAACCACAGATAATTTTCTAATTGACATTTTAGATAAGAACACCTGTTTTGCACTTGGAACGATAAGGAAAATGTCTAGGAACATCTAGTTGTTGTTCAGGATCCACCATGAAGCTGAAAAGAGAAAAACATTTTCTAAAATAATGAAAATAACTTACAGGGCAAAGAACATTCAAGGTGCAAATTATATCTAAAGAGACCATTCCCCTTACCTTTAGTCTGCATAATAACTTATCTTTCTAGTCACCATTTCCTGACGGTTTGAGGCAAGATTGAACTCTTCTTATGCACTTATATGTACCATATCTTTTGGCACTTTGTTGCAATCTAAAATTTTTTGTTCTAGGTGAATAGAACTTGTTTTGGCAGCATGATTATAAATGCCATGAAGCTAAAATCATGCTATTGTTGTTATTAGAATCTGCCCAACACTGGCAGTAGTTAGGCCATATATATATATATGGTATTTATATACCCAGTATTTATGAAATCCTATATGTAGAAATACCATATATTTATGTATATACCATAAATATTTATGTATATACCATAAATATACCATATATATTTATGTATTCTACATAAATACCATGTATTTCTACATATAGTATACATATATGCACATGTATTTATATATTATATTGTATGTATATACATATAAATATACATATACATATAATATGTATAAATATGTATATACATATACTATAATATATACATATAATATGTAATATATACATCTATAACAATATATACATATACATATGTACATATATATACATATATACACATATTTATAAATATGATGTATCATATGTATAATATACATATAAATACATGTGTAATTATACATATATTTATACATATGTGATATTTATAAATACCATATATTTATACATACAGGATCTCATAAATATTGAGTATAATCAAGTAGATAGGTTATAAATAATATTTTAGTATATCTGTATGTTAAAATTATAAATGTTTATCCCAGTGAATATAGATATGCTGAAAACAAACCAATGGCAAAGATGTATGATTGGTGGAATGCTGTGAGAAACAGATAAATGGAAGGGATTGAAATTTGCTTTCAAAGCTGTTCAAGTAATTTGCTGGAAATAGGATCTTTTTTTTGTATCCTGTTTTCTCATAACCATAGGCTTTTCTCTTATTGCCAAGGGACATTCTACTCCACAGACCAAGTTGATATACTTTTTTTGTCTGGGCTGGTTTATGATGGCTAATGGATCTGGGCTGCCATATTCCAGTATGCTTCATTTGAAGGATTTTATATTTGAGAGGTCATTGGAATGTATTATAGTGTATATTTTCATATCTGGATGCAGTCTGTCTTAGTTGCTTAATTTCTTTAGATGTATCTTAGGTAAACCACTTAGTAGTCTTAACCATAAAAAGCAATCTTACCAGAAATCATAATTTGTGAGTTAAGTTAGAAATACAAACCCACTCATACTGCATTTTAAAATGTAGTGTCTGCCTTTTTTCTTTCAGATTTTAATTTTAGGTATAAATATGTGCAGCTAATACATCTTTAATTAATTATTTGTTTTGAGACAGAGTCTTGCTCTGTCACCCAGGCTGGAGTGCACTGGCACGAACTCAGTTCACTGCAACCTTTGCCTCCCAGGTTCAAGTGATTCTCCGGATTAAGCCTCCCAAGTAGCTGGGATTACAGGTATGCACCACCATGCCTGGCTAATTTTTTGTATTTTTTATTAGAGATAGGATTTCACCACATTGGCCACTAGTCTCGATCTCCTGTCCTCTGGTGATCTGTCCACCTTCGCCTCCCAAAGTGCTGGGATTACAGGCATGAGCCACAGCGCCTACATAATTATTATTATTTTTTAATCTTCACAACCATTGTAACACAAAATGCACAAAACTGGTTTTTAAAAATAGTATTATAAGTTATATGGCCATTAAAACCCACAAATAATATTTATATGCTAACTTCAACTTACTGGAATAGGCCTGCTGTCACAGTGATAAAACTTTAAAATAGGGTGGGATGTCCCAATAAATGTTAAAATGTTGTAGGTTTTAAAATTGTGTCAGAAATCATGCCTACCTTTTCCTCTTGTTATACGAAATTCCAGTAATCATTGTTGAAATTAAATGTAATATGAGATTAATACAAAATAGGGCAGCAATTAAAAGGCATTAAATTGTATTGAACCTGGCTGGATTCACAGAACAAGAATTGATCCAGTTTTATCTGTAGTCAGTTTTTCTTTCTAAATTAGGAAATGTTCTGAGAGAGAAAGAGTAATATAATGCATGTGCCAATGACACTAGTAGTGTATAGAAAATAATTCAAGATAATGATAGAGTTAGGTCAGAAAACTATCAGATTATTCCATATTTTCAATTATTGCTATAGCATTTTTCCCCTTACTGATAACTCAGTAGCCTCCTGTTCTGTCCTCTTTTCCTCTCTATTTTTGTTCAGGTGTTTCTGTCCTGGAAAGACTCAAGGCACCAATAAGAACAAGCTTTGTTCCTTTCTTTCCACATTGGTTTGGGAGAAATGGAAATGGGTGTCATGGCGACACAAAAATTACGTGTCAGGACTTCATGGAAATTTTGACTGAAGACCAATATATTTTTTTTTTTTTTTTTCGTTGATTTTTTTTTTTTTTTTTTTTTATTATACTTTAAGTTCTAGGGTACATGTGCATAACGTGCAGGTTTGTTACATATGTATACTTATGCCATGTTGGTGTGCTGCACCCATCAACTCGTCAGCACCCATCAATTCATCATTTATATCATGTATAACTCCCCAATGCAATCCCTCCCTCCTCCCCCCTCCCCCCTCCCCATGACAGGCCCCAGTGCGTGATGTTCCCCTTCCCGAGTCCAAGTGATCTCATTGTTCAGTTCCCACCTATGAGTGAGAACATGCGGTGTTTGGTTTTCTCTTCTTGTGATAGTTTGCTAAGAATGATGGTTTCCAGCTGCATCCATGTCCCTACAAAGGACGCAAACTCATCCTTTTTTATGGCTGCATAGTATTCCATGGTGTATATGTGCCACATTTTCTTAATCCAGTCTGTCACAGATGGACATTTGGGTTGATTCCAAGTCTTTGCTATTGTGAATAGTGCCGCAATAAACATACGTGTGCATGTGTCTTTGTAGTAGAATAATTTATAATCCTTTGGGTATATACCCAGTAGTGGGATGGCTGGGTCATATAGACCAATATATTTATGATGATGCCAAAGTCCTATTCATTCTTTCATCTAGGAAATAATTTCTTTTTGCCATATACTGTCCTATAGTAATACTGTAATAGGGTAGTGAATGTGAAGATAAATAAAATGTGGATCTCACTTTCCTGCATTCTATGTACAAAGCCTGCAGCAGTCATATTTACAGAAGTTGTATTCTAAGATTTTCCCATTTTATTTTATTTTATTTTATTTTATTTTACTATTATTGTTTTTTGAGATGGAGTCTCGCTCTGTCGCCCAGTCTGGAGTGCAGTGCCTTGGCTCACTGCAACCCTCCGCCTCCTGGGTTCAAGCAGTTCTCCTGCCTCAGCCTCCTGAGTAGCTAGGATTATAGGCATGCCCCACCATGCCCAGCTACTTTTTGTATTTTTAGTAGAGGTGGGGTTTCACCATGTTGGTCAGGCTGGTTTTGAGCTCCTGGCCTTGTAATCTGTCCACCTCAGCCTCACAAAGTGCTGGGATTACAGGCGTGAGCCTACCAGGTTCAAGTGATTCTCCTGCATCAGCCTCCCAAGTAGCTGGGATTACAGGTATGCACCACGATGCCTGGCTAATTTATGGGTAGGGATTTTGCTTTTAGTTTGTACCCTCTGTAGCTCCCAACACAATGCTTGTTCAGAAATGGAGCTTAATCAGTACCAGTAAATAGGCTAAACACCCTGGTGCCTAGCACATATTAATACTCAGTAAATATATGTTTAATCAGTAATTGGATGGGTAGATGAACAAATTGTGTCCAATACACTAAATTACAATATGGTAAAATATTTGAATAATTTTTTGAAATATCATGATTTGGTAGTACTTCAAGTTTGTTAATATGATTAGCAAATGACTAATAGTAGGTTCAATATAGCTGGGAATACAAATAGGGTTCACTAAGGACAAAATAGAACAAATATATAGATCTTTTATTTCTTCCCCCCACTCTCAAACCATAAGATATATAAAGAAATAAATAAGAGAATACCATTGATAAAATATAAAAGGGAAGAGCATACTGTCTTTTCAGAAAGAAACAAAAAATACAAAAGGATATAGAAGCATTGTAAACCCAGGATAATTACCAGGAACTAGCATTGTAGATGTGAGTTCTGGAGTTTCCAAGAAATCCACATTACTTCTTTGGAATGTCTTGCTATAATTTGTCTGAAGGTGGCTGTGTAAATAATTACAGGTTAAGGCTGTGCATTTTTATTTACAATCTTCCGAAGTGCAGCAGAGATCAAATTTGATCAAGATGGCAAAGTTTGGGATGATGTGGATTAAGTAAGCTCCTGGATACAAGCTTGTTTTAATGGTGGTTCAGCTTTCAAAAATGACTTAGGAGTAATTTAATAATTGTCATCAGAAACTTTTTGAAAAAGGTTTTAAACCAGGAGAACATTACTTTTTTAGAGGATAAAATAGGAAGTAGACTTTACTGCAACAAATTTAAATAGAAAAGAATATTATAGCTGTTGGAGAGTTTAAAAAACAGGATAGATAATAAGACAGACTGTATATTTTACATTTCTAGATAATAAAAATAAATCTGAAAAACTATCTGAAAGTGTTGGCCTGGAAGCACAGAGTTGAATAAGTTACCTTGTTTCCTTCTATGGCTGAAATACTGTTGCTATCATTTTGCCTTCCTTATAGCCCAAAGTGCCTTCAAAATTGTCACAAAAATAAAACTTTTAGGTGAAATATGGATCAACTGAATTTCCAGGTATTCTGTTACTTCCATCACCATATTTAACACCCTAAACATGGACTTATTTAGAGAACTATATTCTCTGTACCATTTTAAACGGTCAGGAATTGTTATATACTCTCAGAAGAGCAAACATTTCTTTCATTCCATTTTAAAATTATATGTTTGTTTTCTATTAGTAATTATTTTAGTTTTAAAGAAGTTGATTTGTTTTGAATTTTTGACAACGTCTTGAATTTCCACTTTATTTTTAGTCTTTAAAGAGATTTAGAAGGTGTTGGGCTGCAATGACTCTAAAAATTGTATGTAGTTTTGTTGTAAAATAAAATAGCCGCACAGACTATCCTATGAAAAATTAGATAAAGCTCTTTTTTCCACCTCATTTGTGTCCATCCTTTGTCTCCAGCCCCACCACTACCCTCACCAGCTTTAGACACCCATACCCCCATTTATATCTTCTTATCTGAAAACATCAGTAAAATGGTAAGACTCAAAGTGGAATCATTACCAAAAGTATTTGTACTTCAAGACAAGTGGTTTCTAAGCCATTAAATACATTTTTAAAGTGCGTAGAATTCAGGGTAATGGGCAAATGGGACAGGTTTTAAGGTAAGGTAAAAGAGAACGGAGCTTTCCTACAAATCCTAAAATTACATCATGCATACATATTGCCACCTTCCTGGCTTCACATAAAATCAGGCTTGCTCACAACTTACCTATTCCATACACTACTATTTTCCCAGAACTCATAGATTATGTAGCGAGATTCATTTGAAAGCTTCTGTATAGAAATACTGAAATGGAAAATAAAAGGCATAATTAGCTACTGGGAATTAAAGATACAAGCTAACTTTTCTAATATCTATATGTAGTATGAAACAATCTTATCCATTAATAGAGGAAACAATCTAAGGTGCCTGCATGAAAATCAAACAGATTTGTCAAGAATTTACTTGTTCAATATGTCTGTTTGGCATAAGTGGTTTTTTTTTTGTTTTTTGTTTTGTTTTGTTTTGATTTTTTAGTTTTCTGGTTTTGCATCATGAAAATAGTCTCAATATATTGCAGACATCACGAATGTAACTTTTGCAAAATTGTATTCATTCATTCAAAACGGTTTATTGAGCATCTGTTGCGCTAGGCCCAGAAAAATGTGAATGCATGCTACCTGCCTTTGCCCTCAAATGTAGCTATTAGGATTGGCCCTATCAACCACTGTACCTCTGCCAAATTCTTAGCCTTACAACATTCCTGTATTGACAGTTTTTGTGTGGGTCCTGTTCTATGCCATTTGAGTCACTTGGACCACACTACTGCTATACAACTGACTCCTAGTTTGCCAATACCTAATGGCTCTCTTCCTCTTTCTCTTTTTTTCCCTTTCTCCCTGTCTCTCAAACTGTCTCTCCCTCTGACGCGCGCGCGCGCACACACACACACACACACACACACACACACACACACACACTGCTCAACACTGTCTCTGGATGAAGTTTAAGAGTCCACATTCTGGCCATAATTGCAAGGGTTTTTTGTTTTCCTTTTAAATTTCTTTTCCAATTTGTTTTCCTTTTAAATTTCTTTTCCAATTTGGGTGAGACAAATTTGTTCCTTCCAGTCCTTTGACTACCCCAAAGGAGGAAAAAGTCTACATAATATGTTTTGAAGGAGTGAAGAAAGTAGGCTGGCTGAAAACATAGGTTGAGGTGACTGCAAATTTAATTCTGTAGCAATGAGGAGCCACCGAAGGATATAAAGCAGGGAGAGTGTCGTGGCTATAGCTATGTATTAAAAGATCCTTCCGATGGCCCAGTGGGTATTGTATGAAGGGTATTGTAAAGTAGAAAAAACAGCTGGAAAGATAGTGAAATAGCATAGGTGAGAAATGATGAAGACCCAAATTAATTCTGAAACAAAAGAATAGAGAGATTCATGAACTTAAGAGTGGGAGACAAAAATAAAGATAACTTTAAAAACTGAATTACAAAAGTACAGACTGTTCAGCCTGATGGTTCATAATATATTCATATTAGAAAGCAAAACGAGGGGTTAGAAAAACAATAAGGCTTTTGGGTTAACAAAGAATTTACCAGTAAACTTACCAGTAAGAGAACAAATAGCAGTAAAATAGTTGATTAATGTAGATTTAGGATTTACCTAAGTGTGACCAGCAGGTGGCAGTAACTACACACAGAAATTTTAATTTTTTTTCTTTAGTTCTGCTTGTGTTTTTTTCAGTTGTTTATTTAGTTTGGTTCATTAAGGTATGATGCAGCAAATATTGTTTTTAGCTCAACTTCAGATTTTCTGGAGAAAGGTTTACTATGGAATCATAAGAATTGAATGGAAGGTGGAATTTGTGATTTTCTAATCCCAAGAGTTCATGAATGTGCTCTTTGGGTGTTCACTAAAATCCCAGAAATGATCTGCAAATTAATATGCATATATATGTTTTTCTAGGAAGAGAATCTATAGCTTTCATCATAGTCTCAAAGGGATGTAATCCCCAAACATAACCTTCAACAGTACACTGGACAAATTACAATCCATCTCTATTTTCTTTAGGATAAAGTTTAAAATACTCAGCCTTGTATTTCAAGCTCTTCATCAACTGCTGCCTGAAAACTGATTCATTTGTATACTTATTACATTAAAAGCCCACTTATCCTGATATTTGAACATTTCATTTCCAGACTAGCCATAAGACCATAAGATAAGAAATTCATAAAATTTTAGCATAATGCTAAAGCTTTTGAAGGAGTAAAAAGTAATATGAAATGGCAGTGATTTAAAGTATAGCCCAACAGACCTTCCACCATCCACCAGTTATTAGCTATGCCACCTTGATCCCAATACTCAACATTGGTTTCCTTATCTGTGCAACAGTGATAACAATACTATGAGAATTAAAGTGTTACATGGAAGGCCGGGCACAGGGACTCACACCCATAATCCCAGCACCTTGGGAGGCCAAGGTGGGTGGATCACTTGAGGTCAGGAGTTCAAGATCAGCCTGGCCAACATGGTGAAACCCTGTCTCTACTAAAAATACAAAAATTAGCTGGGCACAGTGGCACGTGCCTGCAATCTTAACTACTCGGGAGGCTGAGGCAGGAGAATCGCTTGAACCCGGGAGGTGAAGGTTGCAGTGAGCCAAGATCAAGCCACTGTCTCCAGCCTGGGCGACAGAGCGAGACTCTGTCTGAAAATAAAGAAAAAAAAGTTACATGTAGAATTCCTAACTCAGTACTTGGCTTAGTGTGTGTGTGTGTGTGTGTGTGTGTGTGTGTGTGTGTGTGTGTTGTTAGCCCAATAGCTAAAAGGAAAGTATCACTTTCATTGGGTGAGTAGCTATGAAAGCTAAGCCTTAATGGTGTCAAAGCTAAGAAGCATGACAGAAACAAAAGGAATGGGGTGGGAGGAAAACCAGAAAAGAAATGGAGGGAAAATGTACATATCTACTAAAGCAATGAGAAGCAGCAAGCTAATAATATAAGTATTAATAGTGGTGGTGGTGATGATTTCTACATGTATTGCTCTGTTCCAGGCTCTAATTTAAGCATTTTCCATAGATAAGCCATTTAACCTTCATAGTTACTTTGGGAGTCATGTGGCTACATTGTCCATTGCCTCCCCAAATATTACTCTCCTCTTACTAACATGACTCTGCCACTGTTCAGTTTGCAATACACCCAATGTACCAATCAGTGTTGGACTGAAAATATTCTGATAACCTTAATCCTCTCTGCTGGACACTTGTTTCCTAGCCATCCCAGTGGCCAACAATGACCATGCGACTTGAATTCTGGCCAGTGAGATGCAAGGGGAAGTATGCTGGGAAGCAGGGACTCTGGGAAAACATTTGCGTCTTCAGGATCAGACTTGAGAGGAGAGCTTGTTGGTATTTCTCCCTTTTTCTTCCTCACTATAGGCCATCTGGTGAAGAGCCAGAAGGCACATCTGAAAGACAGATCTGGGATCTTTGATGACAACATTAAGCTGTATAAAAACCTTGAGATTGTTACCTCCAGTATTCCTTTTGAGAATAATACATGTACTTATGATATAAGTGACTGTTACTGTGCTTACTCTAGATTGCAGTTGCAAGCATTCTTATTTGATACCGGAAGGTGGTGGTGTCTTCTTTGTGTATTTGTTTCTCCATTGTTTATAGATAAGGAAACTAAGGAATGGAGAGATGAAATGTCTTGTCCATGGTCATCACAGCTGCTAGTGAGTAAACCAGACTTTGAACTTAGGCATTTTTGCCTCGAAAAGCTGCACTCTGACAAAGAGTTAGGAAACCTAATAAAGGTGACTGACAAGAAGCAGATGCAGTGATGAAAGTGCAGATTCTGTCTCAAAGGCACATGGGTGAAAGTGCTAACCAGAATTGCTTTACAGAATGGGTACTTTCAGTTAAGGGCCAAAAAGACCAATATGGGGCAATGATATTTAAGGACACTGATATTTGAGACTATACCATATAGATAATGACACACAATGATCACACTGAGACAGCAAGAAAAGTCCAATTGCGAAATAATTTTTAGAAAGATTTGTCAGCAGTTGTTAAAGGCTTAGGGCTTGAATGATTAGCTTTCAATTATTTGTAAATGTAAAACTGCACAACAACACACGTGTGATTTGTTTCTTGTGTGATTCTACTCCCCCGAAACAGCCTGTGTCATTCTCCTTAAAATCTTCATACTTCCTGTGACACTTAACACTCATTGGCTAAAGCAAGAGTTCTTTGGCTAAGCTGTCTTTGGATGCAGGCCCTAAAAGCTTCAACTTTGAGCTTTGGGAGATCTTGAATATTCCTGGATGCTGGAAAATGTGTCAGTGAAATGGCTTCTAGGGGAAATGGATGTGGCTCAGGAACAGGTGAGATTAAAGATTTTAAATGAGGAAATTACCCATAATGGTCGGGACTCTCCCTCTTGGCTTCTTCCTTCCCCATGTGCATGTCCTACCTTAAATCACAAGCAAAACCTAACCAATGAAGAAAAGACATGGCAAGAGGGCCAGTCCTCACATTTCTCCATACCAAGCTGTGGGTCACCAATTTATTTCATCTATATAATTACTGATTAATGAGGCTGGGCATGGTGGCTCACTTCTGTTATCCCAATACTTTGGGAGTCCGAGGTGGGTGGATCACTTGAGTCCAGGAGTTCAAGACCAGCCAGGGCAACATGATGAAACCCTGTCTCTATAAGCAATACAAAAATGGCCCGGCACAGTGGCTCACGCCTGTAATTCCAGCACTTTGGGAGACTGAGGTGGGCGGATCATGAAGTCAGGAGTTCACGACCAGCTTGGGCAACAGGGTGAAACCCCGTCTTTACTAAAACACAAAAGAATGGCTGGATGTGGCAGCACGTGCCTGTAGTCCCAGCTACTTGGGAGGCTGAGGCAGGAGAATTGCTTGAACCTGGGAGGTGGAGGTTGCAGTGAGCCAAGATTGTGCCACCACACTCCAGTCTGGGCAACAGAGCAAGTCTCCATCTCAAAAAAGAAAAAATTAGCCAGGCATAGTGGCACGCACCTGTACTCCCAGCTACTTGGGAGGCTGTGGTGAGAGGATCACTTGAGCCTGGGGGGTTGAAGCTGCAGTGAGCCTAGATTGCACCAATGCACTTCAGCCTGGGCAACAGTGTGAGGCACTGTCTCAAAAATAAATACTGATAAATGATTAATGATTCAATGTGCCACCATTATTTCTTAAGGATGCCTCAGGGTTGATTCTTACAATGTAATCCTACATTCATATTCCTTAGGCCCTTGACATGGAGTTTTGAATATATTCAAATTCTCAAATTTCGTAGCTGAGTGACTTTAGAAATCATTTTGTTCTAGTTAATGACTATGAAATTTTAGACCATGAACATGATTTTAATTGTGCTCTACCCTCATAAATAAGCATCCTATTTTCCCAACTGGAGTCTAAGATCCTTGAAAACAAACTATTCTCTTGTTCTCTGGTGTCAAGAATGGTTCTGAGAACATACCATGTATACCACTTATATTCAATTGGTACCTCCCTATGACAAAAACAGGGATTAATGAGCCTTCATGATTACAAAATAAGTGAAGAATAGTATGTATATGTGTTGTATCAAACAATGTGTGTATATAAACATGAGTCCACATAATCTGCTTGAGTTTTTCACCAACTTAACTTTTTAAAAACTCTTTTGACTAAAACAAAACCTCTGTCACTCCCCATATTTTGGAGTCTCCTAATCAAAAACTTATAGGGCAAAACCTCTAATTCAGTGGCCTGAATTTAAGAAAGCAAGACCTTGTTGTAATTGGAACAGGAGAGGACTTGTCTATTCTACCCCTGGTTAACCACAGAAAATCCAGGAAACTCTAAGGATGACCAAATACTGACAAGAAGGATTAAACACTGGTTTTAGCATCAGATAAATTTTAATAAGTTTTTTCTTAACCCATCTGAGCCTATTCCTTCTAAGCTGGATGTAATATGTGCCTCTTGATTATTGCTGTGAAGATAAGAGGACAGGCACAGTGGGTCAAGCCTGTAATCCCAGCACTTTTGGAGGCCAAGGCAAGAGGATCGCTTGAGCCTGGGGGTTCAAGAGCAACCAGGGCAACATGGTGAAATCCCATCTGTACAAAATTTTTAAAAAGTAGGCAGACATGGTGGTGCGTGCCTGTGGCCCCAGCTACTCTGGTGGCTGAGGTGGGAGGGTCGCTTGAGACCAAGAAGTTGAGGCTGCAGTGAGCCATGATTGTGCCACTGTACTCCAGCCTGGGCAACAGAGCGAGATCCTGTCTCAAAAATATATAAATAAGGAAATAGGTGCAAAATGTCTAATCTTGTTAGTCCTTAATAATATCTATTTTATTTTATGGCAGTATTTTGTGCCTAATCATGGTGAGACTGAGCTAAACATCATGGGAGAACAGAACCTCTGACATTCACAGAGCTTTATTTTCTCAGCCAAGCACTAGGCAATTGTGCTGGGCACACTGGAGCATGACTGATGGCATCAGTGGCATTTGATTATCAATTGATACAGGTAGAAAATTGAATTTGATTAACTGGTACAACTGAAAAATTGCATGTAGACAGGCACACTGGCGTAACATCTATGCCATATATATTCCATATGGGTGTGATTCCCTGATGCTCATTCCACCTGATATAGTCTACATTTCGATAATTCCAGTAAAAGAAAGAAATTAGCTGAAAAATCAACATTAAGAAGTGAACAAAGAACTGTATGAAACAAACCAGTCTTGCAAAGGAAACAGAGAGGCTGAGAATCTATCTTACAGGAAAAAGATGCTCTCCTTCCCTCCACTTCACAGCAGGAGCTGATGGAGCAATTTATTGTGGTTATTGAGAGAATGGAATTTGCAGCAGACAGCACAAATCTATCCACTCTCATTCCCCCACAGCTAGTTTCCCTTTCTCTGGGACTGTTCTAGTAGCTTGAGGTCATTTTCCCAACACTCATTAGTGTTTCTGAACCTAAAAAACAAACTTGTGTGCCTTTTTTATAAATATAAAACATGCCATCAATCCCTGGAGATTGTAATACACTGAAATAGACTTTATCTTCTCTATATCCTCATTATGAAGAGTTTACTGAGCTCTATTTTGGGAAGTTTACACTGTGAACAATGTATATATAGGTTCTCTTTGTATTTTCTTTTCTTTTTTTTTTTGAAACGGAGTCTCGCTCTGTTGTCCAGGCTGGGGTGCAGTAGCACCATCTCGGCTCACTGCAACCTCCGCCTCCCTGGGTTCAAGCAATTCTCCTGCCTCAGCCTCCTAAGTAGCTGGGATTTCAGGCACATGCCACCATGTCCAGCTAATTTTTCTATTTTTAGTAGAGACGGGGTTTCACCAGGGTCAGTCTGGTCTTGAACTCCTGACTTCATGATCTGCCCGCCTCGGCCTCCCAAAGTGCTAGGATTATAGGCGTGAGCCACTGCGCCCGGCCCTCTTTGCATTTTTAAATATTCAATTTTATTTTCAAATGAGTGGGCTCTAAAAACTACACATTCCCACCTTTGCAAGTCTTGAGTCACTGAAGTAAAAAGGACGAAAATGGGGTTTTGATTTGTGCCCTCTGAGTCTGGCGTGACATAGAATAATAAAAATAATCATGGAAGCACAGCATTTCCTGTGTTCTTGTTACAATGACACTACTGGAAGATGATGAGCTGTTAGTGGCACTGAGGAAGTACTGCACTCATACTCTAGAGAGGAGGTCAGCCACCCAGACAACCAGGAAACGAGTAAACGCAATAATGACTTCAGCTCACGTCTTCAGTGGATGGGAAGCATTGTGCTGAGCACTGCATACGGACTATCTCAATCTTCCCAACCATCTCATGAGGCTCTTGAGGAGGAAACTCAGGCTTAGAGCCACAAAAGCTAGTAAACCACAAAGCTAGTAAAATCCCACGTTTATTTCCAGAGCCAGACTTCTTAGCTAGAGAAATATTCTGCTGGGGTATGAATAAAATTAATTAAACACCGAGAGGAAAAGCAAAACACCCAGAGACATGAAGTATCTGTTTATGCACACACGTACACACACATACACACATAAAAACCTTCCCAAAGCTATATTTGAAGAGCATTATGAAATATAGTTTAAGCAAACTCATAAGGTAGGTTAGACTTGGTTGTGGAAGTTTTCTAAAAGCAGATGAATTTGGACTGGGGGTCTGAACTTGAGGCAGTGCATGGTCTGGCAGAGACTTGCAGCTGGGTGCATGCACATTTCTGAGAGGAAGAGTAGCCAGGTCTGAGGCACAGTGGGGAACAAACAGATTATATCAGAAATTCTAGCTGTGCACCACCGAGGCAGAGTGTTTAGATGAGGGAGAATAAATAATAGTAGTGATATGGATCCTGGGTCTGTCAGTAGGATTAAATATAGAGTCAGGACAAACATCTAGCCTTTGATAAGATACTCATTAGAGAGTTACTGTAGGTTCCAGGTAAGGGAATTCTATGATAACTGTTTCCAGCAAATTATTATAGTAACTGTTTATTGAACCAGTTGGAGTGAAAAAACTGAAGATGAGGAATAGTATATTTTAGTAGCTTGAGATATCCGAAGCCTGAGCTAGGTGGTACCCATGGAAAGAGGAAAGAAAAGATCTGCTGCTGCTTCATTTTCTTTTAATGACCAAGGACTGAAATCATGACTTCAGGGACGCCTGCAATTTCCTAATGACTGAAATGGTCATTAGGCCACAGGGCATGCTGCCAAGGGAGCAATCACAGCTAGATGTCCTAGAGTTGGCGCCTCATCTACCAGAGATGATTTTAAATTAGAGTGTGGGCTGCCTGGATGCAAAAGGGAATTTCAACTTATTTGAAATTCAGTCTCTTCATTCAAGTTGTTCTCTCCATTTCATTTTACTTGGTGCCCCTAATGATCAAACAACACGGGGTTTAAAGATTAATGAGAAAACATCCAGTTAAAGGCAGCAAATGACATCACCCAGGTGGAATGCTCTGTGTAACTTAATGTGAGGATTCTCAAATATCTGTCTTCTAGACCCCCAGCCTTGTCTAAAGTGAGAAATGCCTTCACTGCATTCCTGGGCTGCCAAAGGCCTAAGGTGCGGGAGTAGGAGCACTTACCGCAAGCATCCACTTTGGGAGGAAGCACTCTCCACGTAGTGTTTCAGAGCAAGTTGGAATTCTTCCAGGTCCTCTTCAATCACAGACATCTGCCGCTGCACAAGCATGATGTGCTGCCGAGGAAGGGGTGAGGGTCACTGCGTTGGCTGTCACGGAGCCCGATTTCAGCTGACTCCTACTGCCCATCCCATTCCTCCTCACAAAAACAAATGATTCTCATCCAAAAATATGACCAAGGAAGGCCATGAGTATTCCAAGTATAAAACTGCATAAAGGCTGTAATCTAGGCAAGATATTTTCCTTGCCTCTAGTCCCAGAAGCTGAACAAAGTGTTCTTTACAATGACGTGTTTCCCTTTAAAAGCAGTGATTCTCAATGACTCGAGAAGTTTTAAAATTATATTTATATCAAAATCTCTGGGAGTGGGGCCCAGGCACTGCTATTTTTAAAACCTCCCTAAGTGTCTCTATGGTGCAGGCAGAGCTGGGATCACTTCCCTATAACCACTTACCAATTTTTAAAGAGAAGTCCTATTGTTCATTGCACAGCTCCAATTT
This sequence comes from Rhinopithecus roxellana, assembly GCF_007565055.1. Classification (NCBI taxonomy): domain Eukaryota; kingdom Metazoa; phylum Chordata; class Mammalia; order Primates; family Cercopithecidae; genus Rhinopithecus; species Rhinopithecus roxellana. Next base: position 54,807,120 of record NC_044557.1, on the reverse strand, counting down.
CTTGGATATTTTGTGATACTAGACATAAGTGACAATCATTACAAAAACCAGATTTCAAAGAAATGAGTAACTTATGCATTTCCAAAGGTACATCAAATATTACAGGGTTGTCAAACACATTAACTACTTACAACAGGCCCTGTTCAAAAGGTAATGGCATCAGATGTGCTTGTTTTTAATGGATCACACTGGATTGGATGGCAACTGTTTCCTGTAACAAATCCTATTAGCATTTTAACAATTGTAGTTTCAAGGCTTCCCTCAAGATCTGCCTGTGGGCTTCTCATGGAATTTTAGATATCAACATTAGTTCTTTTCAAGAATTGGTAGTGAAAGTATAAAAGTGCAAATCAAAGTAAGGATTGGCATGAATCATAAAAGTGCATAAACAAAAACAAAACACAAAGTAAGGATGATCTAGAATATAAGAAAAATAACTTCCACAATAATAACAGCTATGCAGCATGAGAGCTAGAAGTAAACCCCTGGTCTACTGTTTCCTATTCCAATGGGTTTCTCATTTCATGTCAATAGCTACTATTTGTTGAATACCAATGATATTGTAGAGACTGATAGGTATTCAGTATATTCAACAAATATTCCTACTTCATTGTACTAATCAAAGCACGTGGTTTTAATATTAATGACTAAGTAGAGTTAATTTCTACCAAAATAACGATGGATATATCATTTTCACAAAAATTTGCAGGGACCTCTTGGTTGGGACATTTGTGATTACTGACTCAGATAATTAGGAAAGCTCATGGGCTTTCCTAATGAGATATATAAATACATCCACCTATTCCATCATAATTCTTTTCGTCTAAAGGCAATTTTTACGTGATCAAGTGGGATGGATTGTAAAAATAAGCAGAATCCTTCATTATCCCCATGAACTCATGCCCTTTGACTCAAGACATGGATTCTATTTTCCCTCCGTGGATTCTATTTTCCCTCCCCTTGGATCTGGGTTGGCTTTCTAACTTGCTCTGGCCAATAAACGTGGCAGAACTGACAGTGAACCAGTTTCAAATTCAGGCCCTAAGAGGCCCGTGGATTTCCACTCTTTCTCTTGGATTTCTGAGATTATCATGTGAACAAGACCTGCTACAGCAGAGGCCAGCAAATATTTTCTGTAAATGGATGGGTAGTAAGTATTTTAGGCTCTCTGTGCCACATGGCTCCTGTTGCAGCTAGTCAATTCTGTTATTGTCATGTGAAAGCAGCCACAGCCCACACATAACCAATGAGTGTGGCTGTGTTACAATAAAACTTTATGACCAAAAACAAGAGGTATGCTGTAGTGTGCCAACCCCTATATTAGAGGATTAAAGGCCACATGATAGAGCACAGCTGAGCTCCTAGACATATGAGAAAACTCAGCCAAGATTAGCGAAGCTAACATACAGCTTACTACAGATACAAGGAGCCCATGTGAGACCATAAGACACAGCCAGTTGATCCCAGCCTAAATTGCCTACGTGCAAAATTGTGGTTATTGTGTTAAGCCACTGAGTTTTGGGATGCATTATTATGTAGCAATAGCTAACTGATTCATTCACTTATGTACACTGATATATGAGTTGGAAAAATTGAGCTCTTGGCTTCCTAGATTGGGTTGTAATGTCCAACTTTGCAACCCAAACCAGAGGTATCTTCTTCCCCTCCTTTCCTAAGATAGTTACACAAAGAAATCCAGTTAAAGAGCCCCATGTAATCTGCCTAAGTTTGATAGTTTGATGACTATTCTGACAAGTGGAGCTTTTTAAATAGTAGTTATTTAAAGTAGATTTTCTGAAATCCAAAGAAAACACTTAAATTTTCTGTTCTGGCTAGGCTGATACAAATTGTAGGATGTGGGGTTTGGGAGAGGTGGAACAGGAGTCCTACTATCTTGTTAATATTTCTATGTGTCTCTTGTGTCAAATACACAACCTGAAAGCTTACTAAACTGTGGGATCCCAAGATGTAGTTAGCTCAGAGCACTCCGTCATGGTTGAATATTCTTTCATGGTGCTACATTTTTGTTTCTCTATCATAGGAGTAGTAGTATATCATTTACCTCATAGGAATTTTGTTACAGTGAAAGTATGGCTGGATATTTGGAATGTCTTGGACTAAATAGTGCTGTGTAGGTATGAAAGGCCAGTCTCAGTTCATAGGATAGTATTTGCCAGTGACATTAGATTATGTTGCATCAGCCTTTGATTTCTTGGAACATTTCAAGAAATGTCATCTTTTTTAGTCTTGGGACACAGAGACATATTTTAAGTACAACTTATTTTTTCATGTTACTTGGTTCTATTTACTACATTTACAGTTGTGTTTCAAATATGTCTTCAGAGATACCATAGCCTTTCTTGTATGCTCTCACTGACTCTTAACAGCCATTGTAAAACAAGACTTATGTTTTGATAGTCCCTGTTATATTACTTGACAATAGCCCCTGAACCCTTAGGAATGGCAGAATAGAATGACTTCACAAGATGTTATCCATCGGTTTTTTATGAGTGTAGAGAGGCAGAAAAAGATACTAGGTTTGTAGATTCATTGTATGATAAGCTATTTTAGTGTATTACAACAACAATGTGCTGAAGAAAAATCTGAGTTTTTGAAAAAGAATGTGCTCAAATGTTTAAAATTATCATGATTTTTAAAAACCTTTGAATTAAGAAAATATCTGGAAAATGATCATCTTACTCAGTACTCTTTTGGTAAGAAGTGCCATACGGGCACATCTTTATGTTTGTTATCAATCATTTGGAACATTTAAATATTTCTATCTAGCACTTTAGTGTTCTTTCAGTGCAGTGTTAGAATCATTCGATATAGTAAGAGATATATCAGTATTATTTTTTAAAACTTCTATTTATTTTTTATGATTTCATCTTAAATATTATGTCATTTTGGAAGTATTCCTTGGTCTCCTAAATTGAGTTGTGTCCCCTTACTGTGCAAATCTATACTTTCCTATAATAATCCTCATCACATTTTATTGTAGATTCTGTATACTTTCCTTCTAGTTTGTTTTCTAGCCTATAATATTCACCACTTTATTTTCAGACCCTCTCTTCAGGCCTGGAACATAGTTGGTGATCAAGTTATTTGTGGAACAAAGACATTAAAGATGCTTTTGCTTTTAGCCATTGGCTAATCTTAGAATTCCCTTAATAAACTATTTATTCCAGGAAAGGCTTTGAGGTGGCCCTGGAAACTCAACAGCACTGCATAATTGTTAGGTGCTCTTTCATCCATCTCCACCATCCTGTCCTCTTTTTCTTTTCTTCCTTCTCCTTCAAGAGCAGGCATATAAAGTAAAAAGAATTAGCTTCACTTTTCCTATGTGGCCTTTAACAAGTTACTTAATTCTTTCTCAGTTTGTCTTCTGATATGTAAAATTAGAATAGTGGTACTTATATCACAAAGTTTTGGGAGGACTAAATAGAATAGTGTGTATAAGGACCCTTTCCATGACAGGTACTAAATAAGTGTTACATCTCTTACTCTGGGCTGAGAAAAAAAAAATGGACTTAAAAAAAGAAATCACATCCTGGACTCATTATGTAATGGCTCATTGCCTGGAAAACTAGAGATGTCAGTAGCTAGGGTTCAGGACTTTTGCTGTGTGCTTAAACAAGCCTGCCAGACAACCTGCTCTGCTCTCATGGTAGGGAATCTCATAAAACAATAATCCATTCATCCACAACCTCGCTAGCAAAGAGCAGTTCTACTTTACAGGCTAGAAATCCACTAAACACTAGGGCTGAAAATGTTAGAGCATGGTGATGAGCATAGGTCTGGGGTTGAACTGCAGGGGTTTAGCTATGGTAGGTAAATTCCTTTAAACCTTAATTTCTTCATTGATAAAATGAGTCTGAGGATAGTACTACCTTATTTGGCTATTGTGAGGATTAAGTGAGTTATGTGTGTGTTTAGTACAACACTTGGCACATAGCAAAGGATCAGTAAAGATCAGCATTTCAAAAACCAAGTGTAATACAAATTTATTCTTTGCTTTCTGTCGTAGAATTTATTTTTCCAAGTTCTTCTCATGCATTCACTAATGGAAAAGGAAAAATACCTCTCTACTCAACTAAATTCTAAATTTAATTCTAAAACTGGTTTTGGTCATCAGGATAAATCATTTAACACATGGTAGGATAGAATTATGAGCACTAGAGCACTAGCTATGAAATAACAGTGAAAAATGCTTTTGGTCATTTTGAATATAGGAGGTTTTACAGGAATTTATAGTAACGCACTTACTACCATTAATAAAAAAATACAACTTTTAATGACAAATATCTTATTGTTACTTCTGAAAAAACAAACCAATTCAAATCTTTACTATATGTATATTCCCAAAGAGCATAATTGTTATACCTCTATATATGGCTGGAAATAGAGAATATCCTTTCCTGCTTTTAAACAATATTGAGAGCTGAACGGCCTTCTTAAGTCTTATTTGTTTAAAGTACTTTTATGCACTACTGAATTAGTAATGTTGTGTGTGTTGATCTTTTAAAATTGGCCTTGGCTTTGGCTGCTCAGGGACCTGCAAATGGAATAGCTGCCTCCTTTCACAAACAATCCTTAGACAAATTTTCTTCCTCATAGCTACAGAGAGAAAACAATCTCACATTAGAAAATTATTTAAGAATAGACAGCTATCTCTCACAACATTAGAAACGTTATATTTGTTTTTCCTTTGTCTGGAGTATAGTTTTTCCTCTAATGCACACCTGTGAGAAGATAACAGATGCATGACCACAAGGTTAACAATTCCTGTGCCTCTGGGACTGTGCAAACCCGCTATTCTTAGTATGTATATGCGCTCAAGACCCACTCCTCTCACTTTCCCATGAAAGCCTACCGTTTTAAAATGTTGGGGTCTTGATGAATTGACACAAACTACATCCCTGTCTCTGGAGGGATAAAAGCACTAGACATGCAATGACAGATCTAGCTTATCGGGGGAAAGTATTCATAACTATAGGATTCTAACAGTAGCAGCCATGATTAAACTTTTCTGATACTCCCACAAAGTTTCCTCTGAAGAATCCCTTTGGATTATGAGTTTGGACAGATGGGCAGGAGCCTTACACACAGGTGGGTCTCACCTTCTTCTATCATGTAGTCAGTGCTTGTGCACAATTCAGAGATGAAAGGTTATTTTCTATCTTGGTTTCATATAAATGCGTGAACAATCCTTTGACATCTATAAAGTATATAATACATCTAAGGTATTAAAAAATGATTTTTCTCCTAGTTACCCAAGATTTTAAAATCCAAATTTTCACTAAATGTAAATGTAAACATCCAACTTCCTGAAACAGAATGTACTATGCATGTTTGCCTCAACATAAAGTAAACAATAAAGCTTGGTAGGTACTGCTTTTAATTATTTGCTAACTTCTTTTTGTTGCATCTTAATGTACTTTTTAGGATCCCTTTGTCCATTTTTCTTCTATTTCCAAAAAGCACTGCCACTCTGGATGGACATCTTATCCCTAGGGATACAAATGCTCCCTTTTCTCTAAACATCAATTTATTCTGTGAAAAATTATTTATGAGCATTTTCAGTGTGCCTGGCCCTAGGCTAAATGCTGGAAATATATTAACGAACAGAACCAGGTTTCAGCTCAGGTATATCCAGTGTACGTCACAGCAGGATTTACAAAATGTGTTTATGATGCAACTTAAATGTTGCCCTTCTCTGCCAGTCATATTCCTTCAATTATTCAATAACCCATTGATTAACACACGTATAAAATTTTCATTTTGCACCTATTACATGCCAGGTACTTTCACAAAAACTGTGAAGTAGGTATTAGGTTTATACAAATCATAATGTAGAAACAACACAACTTAACCATATAAAATGAAATATGACTAGTTTTTCAATTTTTCATTGAGATAACTAATTTTTGAAGAAATTAAATTATGTTTTTAAAGAACACATTGATAACATTTTTACCTGATAAAAATACTTACAGATTTAGTATTCCCTTCAATAATTTCTTCTTCCAGTGGTTCAAGTTTGAGATCCTTCAATAAGAGGAAGAAATGGCAGAAAAGAAAAAAATTACATCATTTTAAAAAATGCCATATATTCAAATCATAGTTCTCTCGTGCCTAACATTGAACCAAAAGAACCTCATTATCTGAAAGATGAAATAATACAGATTTTTAAAAACTAAGCTGTTCCAATAAAGACTCTTTGTACTCATTTATCAATTGTAAGCTGTTTTAGACATGTTCAAAGTATTGCTTTAAGTTTACTTCCTGGATGCCATTAGAGAGCAAAGTGAAAGACAGAGGTACATAAAAACAGAGAGGGAAAGGATAGGAAGGCAAACAAAAGAAAAAGAAACAGAATGACTAAGCCTAACAGTCTGCTTTATTTTGCTATGAATAAGTATTACCACATTTCTACATTTCTTGGGACATCATTATAAACATTAGTCTATTGTTACAACACATTTATACCCTAGTGTTAATTTTTCTTTATTAAATAGAAAGTGAATTAAAGAGTAAATGAAAATACAATTGATATTTGCTAAAAGTGAAGAACTCCTGTAAAGATTTTGAAGTCTTTAAAAAAGTTTTTTATTTCCATAGGTTTTTGGGGAACAGGTGGTATTTGGTTGTACAGGTAAGTTCTTGAGTGGTGATTTGTGAGATTTTTGTGCACCAATCTCCTGAGCAGTATACACTGAACCCAATTTGTAGTCTTTTATCCCTCATCCCCCTCCCACCCTTTTCTCCTGAGTCCTCAAAGTCTACTGTGTCATTCTTATGCCTTTGCATCCTCATAGCTTAGCTCCCACTTATGAGTGAGAACATAGAATGTTTGGTTGTCTATTCCTGAGTTACTTCACTTGGAATAATAGTCTCCAGTCCCATCCAGGTTGCTGCAAATGCCACTAATTCATTCCTTTTTATGGCTGAGTAGTATATATATGATGATATACTCATCATATATATACACCATAATTTCTTTATCCACTCATTGATTGATAGGCATTTGGGGTGGTTCCACATTTTTGCAATTGAAAATTGTGCTGCTATAAACATGTGTGTGCAAGTATCCTTTTTGTATAATGACTTATTTTCCTCCGGGTAGATACCCAGTAGTGGGATTGCTGGATCAAATGGTAGTTCTAGTTCAAGTTCTTTAAGGAATCTCCACACTATTTTCCATAGTGGTTGTACTTGTTTACATTCCCACCAGCAGTGTAGAAGTGTTCCCTGTTCACCACATCCATGCCAGCATCTATTTTTTTATTTTTTTATTTTTTTTGATTATGGCCTTTCTTGCAGGAGTAAGGTAGTATCACGTTGTGGTTTTGATTTACATTTCCCTGATCACTGGTGATGTTGAGCATTTTTTCATATGTTTTTTGGCCCTTTGTATATCTTCTTTTGAGAATTAAGACCTTGATGTCTTCTGTGATGACCAATGAATACTGCTAATGTCCTCAGTGAAACCAAGTGCTTCATCTCTGAGAACTTCATTCTGTGAATGGCTATGCTAGCATTGTTTCCAATGAGGATTATGTAGAATAACTCCTTCAAATAGATAAGAAGTAAATTGAAACTGTAGAAATCCAGACTATCTGAAATAATATATGCCTGTTAATGATAGAGGTATGTTGCTCTAGCTGTGCTGTTCTTTTGTGGTGGAACTTTCAGCAAGGTATTTAAGTTCTGTGGGATTCACTTTTCCTTCTTTGCTGTAAATTCTCTATCCCTAAATCTTTACATAACTGGCTTCTTCTTGTCTTTCACATCTCAACTTGAATATCACCTTATTAGAGAGACCTTCCCGACCACTCATTTGGAGTTTTCAACCCCCTATCTGTATTATATTGCTCTACCTTTTCTTTTATAGCACTTTCCATTATCTGATATTATCTTGTTTCATGGATTTGTCATGCATGTGTGTGTGTGTGTGGTTTTTTTTTTTTTTTTTTTTTTGGCTGTCTCTTCAAAGACCAACAATATTCTTTTCATCATTGCTGTATTTCCACTGCTGGAATAGTACCTGACACACAGGAGGTACTCAATAAATGTTGAATAAATGAATGGCTAAATGAATGCCCTGTCTAAATCATAGCTTTTCCATGAAGGCAAAATTATATGTAATGTACATAGATGTGAATTGAAAACTAAAAAGTACTCCACAGATAGAAACTTGTAACCTAGTAATCTCCTTGACCACTATTTCCCTGACACTAACTAAGGTACAATTTTCTGTTTTACCTTTCCTGATCTAAGGTATGAAAAACTTAAAACAAGTTGTTTGAGTGTGACATCCTGAATTACATCCTTTCAAGTGAGAATGTCCTGTGATCTGATGATACACTAAGAACTTAATGAAGAACGAAGAGCTTTTATTGTTGTCCTTGTTATTTTGTTTAACATTAAAGGTGGGGTTTTTTGGTTTTGTTTTTGCTTTTGTTTATTTTATTTTATTTTTTTGAGACGGAGTTTTACTCTTTGACTCAGGCTGGAGTGAAGTGGCACGATCTCGGCTCACTGCCACCTCCACCCCCTGGGTTCAAGCAATTCTCCTGCCTCAGCCTCCGAAGTAGCTGGGATTACAGGCGCACGCCACCACGCCTGGCTAATTTTTGTAGTTTTAGTAGAAATGGGGTTTTGCCATGTTGGCCAGGCTGGTCTTGAACTCCTGACCTCAGGTGATCCATTTGCCTCAGCCTCCCAAAGTTCTGGGATTACAGGCATGAGCCACTGCGCCCAACCATTAAAGGTGTTTTCTACAGGGAGTCAAGCAAAACACAAGACATAACCTCAGTATATCCCCATAAATTCTCATTGAGGCTGAAAAGGATATAAGGAATACCTGAAGAAACCTATTTATAGAAATTGCTAAGTGTTATATTCCCCTACACGCATAGAATAGGGCTTGGTTTCAGTGCAGGAAGAATTTATCATAAATACTTAATGCAGACAAAAGATAACATATGTTCCACTGCAGGTATACTTCCTTTTAATGGGAAGATCAAAACTAGTGTTAACAACTACAGGAGACAAGGTACTCAGCCACTATTTGGCAATTGGGTAGTTTTTCTCTAAAAACCTAATTAGCACAGTACAGAATAAGTTGTAGAAGAAAACTGAACTTGCACTGCTTCTCCATTCATTAAGACAGCTCACACTGAGCTCCACACAGCTGGAGCCCTGTGCTGAAAACCATCACATTGTACTTTTAGCAAATCTCTTAGATACTGTCCTCAAAATGAAACCCTTTTATAGGAAGGGAGGGAGAAAAAAGTCTAGGAAAAAAAGAAATGTGACAATACTTTGATTTAAAGTTAGAAAAAAAGGTATGAAATAAGTTTGAGCCATTCCTTTAAAAATAACTATAAAAATTTCAGATACCAAATAAAGATAGTTTTGTCCAAAATTTCAAAACGTTAAAAGGAGGTATTCGTATTCCTTAAATGAATCTGGACTTATTTAGCAACTGAATCCTTATGTTTTAACAAGCTTTAGTTTTCAAATAGAGGTCCTGGATTTGATCTTCTAATATTGGAAAACTAATTTCCATAGCCACTATTTTTCCTCCAAATCTTTTTAGTTTCAGCTCACATATCAATAAAATAAGAAAGGAGGAAAGTTGATTTGCAGCAAGCTAGTAGTTTAGGTATTTGCTCCAGTAAGTGTTCAATACACATTTAACAAATAAAGGCACCATGGCAGAGGGACAAGAACTCTACAGGGTTGTTTCCTCTTAACTTGGCTCTTGCACAGAATCTCCTTTTCAGAGACCTTATCCATCCTCAGGACTTGAGGGTTCATCTTTGTGGAGTAAGTCTACAGACCTTAACCTGTTGGCCTGACTTCTCTCCTACTAACATCTAACTAGGTATTTCTGCCTGAGTGTTCCATTGTACCTTGAAATTCACACATCGAAAACACTGGTTCACCTTCTCACCTTACCTCACAAATTATCTCTCATGTGTCTCTTTCTTTTCTGTTAATGGTATAATTGTTTCGGAAACACAGGCTCCAATCCTCAGATTCTTATTTGAGCTCCTCCTGTCCTTAACCGGTTCAATAGTGCTGTTAATTTCACTTCAAGTGTTTCAAATCTGCCATTTTCTTCTCACTCATTAGCTTAATATAGGCCCATCTCTTATCATACCTGACTTCACTGGGTTCAGTTGCACAAACCTGTTCTTCAATGCCATTTTATGAGCCGGCTCTGGTGTCTCTGAGCCTCATTTTTCTTGTTTTAACTCATTTTGCATTTGTTTTAATTCACTTTGCATATTGCTGCCCAATTTCCTATCTAAAGGATTTTTTTTTGTTTGTTTTTTCACTTACCTGTTAAAAAATAATAAATGCCTTCTGTTGTTTCCAAGTCCAAATTCCTTAGACTGTTATTTGAGGCTATCCATAATCTGGCCCTCTTCTGTCCATACAACCTTATTTGTTACTATTTCCTTACATGAATGACTCTTAACCAGGCCAATCTACTGAACCTTGCTCATGCCATCACCTTACCTGAATGCCCTTTCCAGCTGCCCTCTACTGAAATTTTACTTCTCCATAGGAAATATTAGTTTCCTTGTTTGTTTGTTAGCTGATCAGAGTTTATTCCAACTTTAATGACAATACATTTTCTTTTCATTGAATTATCTCTTCTTCTCTCTATATTGTGCTCTAGGATTGTTATCAAGACTTTTCCCCCTCCCCTATCCAGGAGGCCAGTAATGCAACCCTGCCATGACCAACCAGACTCTTCCTTCTGGGAAGTGGAATTTTGAACAGAAGGCCAGCAGACTGGAAATGGTAGGAACTCATTTATTCCAGTGGAGGTAACTTCAGAGACTGTTAAGTATTTCTTGCTATTTAGATCTCTAGGGTTATCTTGTCTTCTGACTTTTCCAAATTCAGACCTCTGGACTATCTGTTGATTCTATGAGAACTTCCATATTCTTCCAGAAAACTCTTTTTTATTAGAGAAATAATTTATGTTGCTTGCAATACAATTTTAAATTAAGTCACCATTTTTAAGGCCCCACTTGAACTCTTCCTGCCACACGAAGTCTTTCCTGAGCACCCCAGGTCACAGTGATCAACTCATCAGGTGAGCATGGATAGATTTTAACATCTGATCCATTCCTTTAGCATGTCTCGGTCAGTCATTAAAATACTTACTGACCATGAACTATGAATCCCATTCTGTGCTACCATATAATTTTTAAAAAGTGTGTTATCTCTCTCGCTCTCTCTCTTTAGGAGAACAGTTTAGTTTTATTAGTAGACAATTGTTTTCTTCAAAGTCAGTGCTGACACAAACATAAATGTTTCTCCCTTGGTGCCTGACATGTGCAGAAAACACATTTTTTTCTTACTGATTGACAAAAGTTGTCTCTCCCATCAAAGATGTTTAAGGAGAATATCACTACAATGACAGGACTACTTGGTACTAACTAAATTAATAAAAATACAATAACTAAGAACATAAAATATAGTTCTAAAGAACTCTTCACCACATTCTAACTTGCTTGCCTAGATAGTTTTAATAGCAAAACCATCAGTTAATGTGCTAATTTCCAGAAGCTGAGTGTGGAATCGCATCTTTTAGTAGATAGCATTGCCATTTTCCTGAATTAATTTGAAAGATTCTCAAGACTTCAACCATCTTATCCCTAAGAGCTGTCATTAGCATCATTCAAGCACACTGTCACCTAGTTCATTTGAAAATGTAAGAGCCAGGCAGTGCAGTAGATTTATTTAACTCTCAACTCCACATCCTATTTTAAATATAATTAGGAGTGGGAGGTAGGGGAAGAATTAATGTAAGCTTCTGTATTTAACAACAACAACAAAAACCTCAAATAACTACCAAGCAACCATTCATAGAATTATTGGGATCCTGGCTGTTATTCTATCTATGGGGCAGTCATGGATATAAAGCAATGAGGAATATTAGGTAAGAACATCTTGAAGAGCGGAAGAGAGAATAAAGAAAAGAAAGCACCTACCTTCTTTTCCAGTCTATCAATTAATTTCTGGAGTCTATTTATCTGGGTCATCCACTGGTTGTCTTCTTCTAATAAGCCTGGGGCCAGGGAGAATCATGAGGGCAATATGTTAAACTTTAGACAGAGAAGAAATACTTGGTTATATCAGAGCTTTCCTTCAACCCTGAAGGAAGGATGCAGTGTCACTGACAGGTCATTTTTTTAATGTATTCATGAGTGCTTTCTAAGGTATTGATTTCCATAGATCCATGCATCCCAGGGGTTCACTTCCACAGGTCTGTTTTTTATGTAATTGCCTATCTGGCCTTTGATATTCAAAGAAAAGATCCTGCTGAGCCATTTACAAAACCCCATGATGTAGTTGGTTTTCTTTTGCAAAAAGGAAAGCATCAATCAACAATTCTAAACTTACTTGTAGGGCAGTGGCAAGAGCCAGTGAAATCATATCCCTGACCATAGCAAGGTGTAAATTGCTAAGATCAAAAAGAAGCATAAAGACAAGATAGCTGGTGTCTCCTTTCCCAGGAACTAACTTGAGTACATATACATGGGCTCTATAATCATGGCATAGTGGTTAAGAGTGCAGACTGGAGCCTGTTGATCTATATTCATATATATGATATATACATACATATGTATTTATAGGTATGTAGTGTGTGTGTGTGTGTGTATCTAGTACCAAGTTAAACATTATAGAAGTTCTGCTACTATTATTGTTTTTATCAACATTATTATGCAAAGGGAAGAGTTATGATCTGAGCCTGTGCACAAACATCCTGGCATATTTGTGTATACTGATTGTAGCTTAATAAAAATGTTTTCATAGGCATTTGCTGAAGTAGTATTGTTTAATATTTCTTGAAATAAGAATGTGATTGAATTCAAGACTACAAAGCCTGTGTTAGCTTTGAATACAATAAAGACAAGAACTAAATTATAAAGGGAGAGTGATGTTATCAGAATTTACTTCTCCACCTGCCTTCTTGGAGGCAGCACCTTTCAAAACCCACCAAATTATGATGTAAAAATGAGCATGGGTGTTGCCACAAAGAAGTGGCTACAAAAAAAAAAAAAAAAAAAAAAAGAGAGAGAGAGAAAAGAAAGAGGCTGATTGGAGAAAAGATTATAAATATATTAATAAAATTTATGTTTTTTAAAATTCTAATACAATATTTCTAATCTGGGTTATTCCCAAAATAATTTAAGGTGGCTGTCACATCAAAGGCCCAAGGAAAGATATTTTGGACTATTTTCTAAATGGTTAAAATGGAAAGAACAATCTATATGTTACTTCCGGAGCTTAGCATTGTCATTTTCTAGTTGCATATGGTAGATCGTATTATTTTTCCCAATTCTTCACTTTTTTCCTGTTATAGAAGTATCTGTATATACCCTTGCACCACAACTTTGCAGTATCCCCTATTATAGTGGATGAAACACATTTCCCTCCCCATTGTTACTGTGCTTGACATGTGACTTGTTTGGCCAGTGGAGAAATAGCAGACAAGATGCACACAGTACATAAAACAATGGTTTTTAATATGCATGTATAATTTGGGGCTGGCTGCATGTGCTTCTGACACCTACTAGGAAAAGAAAATGCTCCAGTTGCTGCTTATTCCAGAAGGAGGCTACATGAAGAGTGGGGCCAAACTCAACCTACATACAGCCTGGAATCACATCCAACTGAAATTGCCCAAATCACCAACCATAGGCTCATGAGAGAGAAAAACAAGTATCTACGAGTGTAACCATCAAGATTTTAAGGTTGCTTCACAATAAAAATGGACTAATATTCCATATGAACTTGGACAAATAATTTAACTTCCCAGGCTTGTTTCCTTACCTGTGAAATGGAGAAATAGGGAAATTAACATCTATTTTATCAGGTGTCAAGATAAAATAAGGCTTTATTCATGAAAATACTCTGAAATCGTTCAAGTACAGTTGGTGAAAATATAAAATATGGCTTATACCTTGATTTTCTGAATATTAGATATTTAAAGACTCATTTGTGTTAAAATGACATGTTCAAGTGACACATGTGCATGTATATATGCATGCTTTATAAAAATTACTCCAATATTTAGCAACATGAGTTTGCATATTTCAAATTGATTTAAAAATGCTTATAAGTGACACAGTTAAAATTTAACAACCTAACAATTATGAGTATGGTTTAGCCCAGTAAATCTTACATCACATTACAAACTTCAAAAACACCGGCTATGACTAATCCTACCATGAAAACAAGGATCCTTTCCCCAAATGAACTTAGGATATGCTTAGGGAGGCTTGGAGATCTAGAGCGTATCACGGTAGAGCCTCTTTATTTCAAGATGATGGGGAGTCCTTCTGGACGTCAAGTCTTTTAGATGCTAGCTGATGGAACTACTGCCTTCCCTGTTCACCATCTCTACGTGTGCTTTCCAGGCACAACTGCTAGGATTCTGACCGTGCTGATTTTAGGCTCACCACCCCAGTTCTTCATACCCTACACTCTTCACTGCTTCCGTCTCAAACTTACTTGGTATAAGGAAAGTGTCCCATTACTATTGTCTTATCTGTTGTTTGTTAAAATAATCAGTTGGAAAACACAAGATAAATTGACTTTGACAAAGAAAAACAAATGAAGGGTATGTTACCTGGACCGCTGACATTAAACTGAGGGCTGTTTGGGGAGAAGCTGTTGTGTCTCTGGATTCGGCGGCTTGATCGTTTTCCAGGCCATTGAATCGACAGGACTTCTGGTTTGGCTGGCCCTTGCCTTGATCAACAGAGATAACATTTAACCTTAACGTTAGTGCTTCAGTCTCTTCCCTCAGGGAACAGATCTTCATGCGTCAGTCACAAAGGTTTTCTAGTGCAGTGGAATGAAAACTTATGAGAATGGCTGCTTGTAAATGCTCTAGAAACCCAACATAATTCGGTGCTACATTATGTAAACCTAAGAAAGAGAATTCTGAGCTTTCTTCATTCTTAAAATTCTGAGTAAAAATTGTAATTTAAGGCAGGCTTTTTTGCTTTGTTGGTCAACCTTCAATGGAAAAACATGTATATGCAGCTATTGTATTTTGCTTAATTTGAAAACACTTATGGAGTTTTTTCTGTAATTCAGTTTTTAATTTTTTGAATCAAAGCTATACATCCATATATTTTTAGGAGTCAAATGATTCTATAAATCTTATTTCAACAAACAGGAGCTCCCTCCTTTCACCCCCATATCATATTCTCACTCCTCTTTCAAAAGGGCAACACTTTATAGCATGTGTTTACTTTCATATCAGTATATGTTATGATATGAAAGTAGTATATATTAAAATATATATTATATGCAGTATATGTTATATACTATATACAGCATATGTTATATACTGATATGAAAGTAAACACCTCCTAAATTATCAGTATATAACACGCTTAATTGCTATGTCTATAATTTTTAGTTTTAGGTTTTATCTATTAACTTCACAATATGAAATGCTCAGGCCAATGATATACAAATGGAAATGTTGTAAGGAATTTCCACGAAGGCTGCTTAAAAGTACAGATTCAGCTAGAAGGGAGCCCTTTTGTCTTTCCTTAATCTTCTTTCCTGGTTGGAATGTGAACATGGTAGCTTGATCTTCAACAAACATCTTGTTCTATGAGGCAAACTTGGGAATAATTTATTATATTAATATGCACTTAATATTTGAAAAAGAGAGTGTCTGTGATAAATCTGTAAGGATGTAATACTTAAGCTGCCTCCAACAAGATTTCTTTATAGGAGATATAATCCCTTCTGTGTAAGATATAATCCTTCTGTGTTTAAGACAAATCTAAGATTAATGTACTCATCCAAAAATCTTCATTATCTATCAGCTAGGGAAGATTCCTTTAGCCTTTCTCCTGTGTTGGATGACCTCTGATCCCCCTTTTACTAGATTTCATTTTTTTCTCAGTTGACTCCTTTGTTTTGGTGGAAAATATCCCCTAATTGCTTCATAAGAAATGTGTATAATGAAAGGTAAAATTCTTGAAACATTGCATGAATAAACATCTTCCTTACTTTATTGATGGTTTTATGGAATACAGATTTCTAGACTGCCAATTGTTTTGAAAAATTTGCTCCATTGTGTTCTATCTCCCAGAGTCACTAGTGAAAAATCTAGTGTTTTCTTGATTATTTGCACATGGCCTGGTTTTTCTCTCTGGGAGTTTTTAGATACTTGTCTTTGTTTCCAGTATTGTGAAACTTCATAATGGTGTGTTTTGTGTTTGACTTTTATTAGCATTATAATGAGTTCTTGGTCTGTTCTATCAAACTGGACACATATATCCAATTCTGACTATTTTTCTTAAATTCTTCCTTTGGTAATTTCTCTGTTTTGTTCTCTTTCTGGAATTGCTATTTTACAAACAGTAGACCTCTTGGACTGAGACTCTAGTTTCCTTATTTCTTATATTTCACCTCTTTGTGGAGATTTCCTCACACTTTTATATTTCAACCTTCTTCAGCGAATGTAATTTTTGCAATCATAATTTCCAAGACCTCTTTTGTGTGCTTTGAATCTTATTTTTAAAGCATTCTATCCTTAATTAATAAATGCAATATCTTTTCTTTAGTTTTTGAAGGTATTGAAAGTCTTTTGAAAGTTTTTGTCTGCTCTCTGGATTATCTGCTTCTTCCAAGTTTCTTTTCTTGTGTTTGATTTGTCCTTTAGGTTGACCCCACACATTTTAGAAGGAAGAACTACAAGTCTGACTGGAACCTCTTTGTTTGTGGCAGGGATTGCCAACTTGCAGTTTTCACTGTAAAGTGGCCTGACCGAGCCTATTCTTCAGGGAACCCTGACCATTGGCATTGTTAAGTATTTTCTCTGGGATTAATCAAATCCCTCAAAGAAGCATGCCCCAACTGGAGGGTCTGAGCCCTGTTGTTAGTACTCTGGGAGTACAATATATGAAGGAGATTTCACATCTCACTCTTCAATATGTCAACTTTCAGTTAGTGTCTCCTTTGTTAGTATTGTGCCCTATCAGCTGTGCCAGGTATACATCTGCTCACCTTCTCCAGACAGCTTATCTCTGGGGTTCTTGAAGGATCAGGTAGGAGCAGTCACTAGATAGCACTGGGTGGAGCTTCCAACAATATATCAGCCCTACGTCCACCCTCATTTTCAGGTCCACGTGGGACAGCCAAATTTTGAGCTTTTCTGAGGTTCTGTGATACCAAATATATTGTATCTTGGCTTCTTACATTGCCTGCTTCAGTTTCAGCTTTCTCAGAGCTTCTAAATCAACTTCCACTAGATTCACCTCTCCACGTTCCAAGTTTCTGTCCCTTTGGCTCTTCTTCTATTCTTATTTTTGCAGGTTAATGCCTCCTTTTATCCAGGTACTTTTAATGTAATGTTTTGAAGGGTTTAGAGAGGCAGCAAAAGAAATTATATATTTAATCTTCAATCTTTAACTAAATCTCCCTATGAATTTTTCTATGGTATAAAAAAATCCAAGTTCTTGGCCAGGCACGGTGGCTCACACCTGTAATCCCAGCACTTTGGGAGGCTGAGGCAGGGGGATCACCTGAGGTCAGGAGTTCGAGACCAGCTTGGCCAACCCAGTGAAACCCCGTCTCTACTAAAAATACAAAAATTTGCCAGGCATGGTGGCAGGCACCTGTAATCCCAGCTACTTTGGAGGCTGAGGCAGGAGAATTGCTTGAAACCGGGAGGTGGAGGTTGCAGTGAGCCGAGATCACACCACTACACTACATCATGGGTGACAAAGTGAGACTCCATCTCAAAAAAAAAAAAAAAAAAAAAAAAAAAAAATCCAAGTTTTTAGCAGCTTTGGTGGTCAGGGGAGTAGGTGATTACAGCAATCCTTCTCTACATTCAAGCTAAGGAAATCTAAGCTGTCTAAACTTTTATAACCACTTGTAAGTGAAATTAAAGCTGTTCCTTACTTCTATAATAGACAACTATCAAAAGGAGAAAAATAACTTTCAAGTCGAGAAAGAATTAATTACATTCCTGGATATAGAAGAACTTTGGGAAATAGAGCAGATTTGCAGATTCCATTATAAAAAGGAAATCCATATATAATGAAAACTGTGTTCCCAGAAATTTAGTTTGTGAGGAAGAGAGGTTTATGTAAGAGAAAAGGGGACCTCGAGAGGGAAACTTCCATTTGACTTACTTATTATTCTTGTCATTAGCTATAGGTACTTTCTGAACACATGGGATTAATGTAATTCACATTTAGTCAGTTTGCCAGGGCAGACACAAAGAGTGTTGTAGCATGCCATCTGAAAATTCCACCTCTGCGGCATTCCAGCTGTAGACATCCCTTCTCTCTCAATTATCCATTTTCACGTGAATAGACACAGACATTTTGCCCAACATGGCATGTCTACCTCATTACTGCAGGATGAATGATACTGTGTGATTCTCCCCTGGGGCTGAGAGATGGAATAGATGACTTCCCTAAATTTGCTATATTCCAAGGAGACTTTGTATCCCTAGGTTTCACAAATATTAAATCCCAAAGTAATGTTGATGCTGAAGGGAAAGCAAATTATCACAAGATTATTGGAGATTTTAATGATACCTGCAGGTTGCAACTATTTATTTATTTATTTATTTATTTATTTTTGAGATAGAGTTTTGCTCTTGTTGTCCAGGCTGGAGTGAAGTGGCGCAATCTCTGCTTACTGCAACCTCCACCTCCTGGGTTCAAGTGATTCTCCTGCCTCAGCCTCCTGAGTAGCTGGGATTACAGGTATCTGCCACCACACCTGGCTAATTTTTTGTATTTTTAGTAGAGACAGGGTTTCATCATGTTGGCCAGGCTGGTCTCAAACTCCTGTCCTCAGGTGATCCACCTGCCTTGGCCTCCTAAAGTGCAGAGATTACAGGCGTCAGCCATCATGCCTGACCAGCAGGTTGTAACTTCTTGACTGTGAAGGGCATCAAATCTTCCTTTCTAACATAAAATACTGATGAATTGGCTGGGTATGGTGACTCAAGCCTATAATCTCAGCACTTTGGAGGCCAAGGCAGATAGATCACCTGAGGTCAGGAGTTCGAGTCCAGCCTGGCCGATATGGTGAAACCCCATCTCTACTAAAAATACAAAAATTAGCTGGGTGTGGTGGTGGGTGCCTGTAGTCCCAGTTACTCAGGAGGCTGAGACAGAATTGCTTGAACTCGGGAAGCGGAAGTTGCGGCGAACCGAGATTGCCTCATTGCACTCCAGCCTGGGTGACAGAGTGAGACTTTGTCTCAAAACAAACAAACAAACAAAAAACTGGTGAATTTTTGTTTGCATCTGTCTAGCTTTTAAGATCTTTCTGAACCCCAGATGACTGTTAGATTGGTCTCCTCAGTGTCCTGGGTCCTTACCAACTGCTTCTCTGCAGCACTCCTTTCACCTAGAATTCCTTTCATTCATTCACTTTCATATGTTTGCCATGCAGTTGTAGTAAGTAGAGGGGACTTATGCAAAGTCTATGCCATCTAAAAACTCAATGTCTAATGGGGGAGATAAACAAGGAAGGGGCTGAGATAAGTAGATATAAAAGAGGGCACTATGGGAATACATGGTAGTGAGGTGGGAAGTATAAATGAGCAGTGAAGGCTTCCCAGAGAAAGTACTGTCCAATCAGTGACAAGACAGACGAGCAGAAGTGAGCCAGATGAGAGATGGGTAACATGAGGTGGGTGAGGCGGATTCCTCTAGAGAGAATCTCATTCTGCCATTCAAATTCATCCTAAAGGTCCAGTTAGAGTCTTGTCTTCCCATCAGGCTTTTTCACTGGTCTCTTAATTGACATCATAGGAAAGGTATAGTTTTCCTTTCTCTATCTTTTCCTCACTGATGAAGGTCCCAGGGCTCTCCTCAGTTTTGGTGGCCAGCTGATAGGAAGATACAACCTTGAGAGAGGAGACACAGCCCTTTTAGCTATGGGCCTAATTCACGTGCTTCAGTATGGTTCATCAGATATTATGGGCATAAATCCATAGTGGTACCTTATTTTCTGTTTGCTTATTTATGTGTTTCTTTATAAACCTCTCAGGGGGAGTATCACAGATGTGGGGTGGGATTTGGTCATTCCTGGGTGTCTTAGTCAAATGCCATACAATAGCACCCCTTAAACTGCAGTCAGACGTGTAACATTTCCCATAATTTGAAGCTGTTTTTGAGTGAGAAATCCAGAAGAAAAAGGTTCATTAATCCTCTAGTGTCTTCTACTTTCCTTAAAGTCTATATTGTCATGTTCCTTCTCATTAAGCACAGCTGCTAGGCAGCTGCTGGCAGCAGTCACAAGAGTTCAAGGCTAGCTTGTGGCCTAACACAAAGAACAGTTGTTCATTAAACATTCACTGCATGGTGGTAAATGCAGAGCACAAGTTTGCAGGGGATGACTGTAGAAAAAAACAAAAGTGCAGGTGAAGAAGGGGAGTAGAGCACTTTTTCAAGCCTCTTCTCAGGTGGCAGATGACTGATTCTAAAAAGGGAGTTCCCATTTTATTTCCAGAAAGTCCAAACAAAAGAAACAACACAGGAGGCCTCATTTTTCTCATTAGGAACATGAAATCAATTTCACTGTGCTTCAAGACATTCAGTTATCCTCTGCTCAAAGCTGAGGAGGTGGGTTTTGCTTTTCTAAAGTGAATTGTTATACTTTGCCATTTGGTATGGAATCACCCAATGCAGTGAAAACAGGAAGTTTATGATATAGAGAATGCTTCACAGATCCACTGAAGAGTACTTTGCTGTGATAATCAGCTGCATGGGCTCATTAGATTCTGGAATTACAGGATTTTTTTTATTAGAATTTGGTGGTGCCCACTCATTTTGACATTGTAAACACATGGTTGAAGATTCCACTATTTTGGAGATGTCTGAATAATTATGTATCAGTTAATTTGTTCAGGAAAATTGGTCTTATAGGGTAGTCTATTATCAGCCTGTTCAGAAAACTTACTGTTTCCTTCTCTCTAATTTAAGATGTAAAAGTTAGATAAAGCACATCTATAAGTTTAAAGTAACACATCCACCAAAATATGCCCCAGGAGCAAGAGCTTTGCAAGCTTCTCTAACTTGCAAGATATAAGCAATGACAACTCAGAAAAATATCAACTGTTGGCTGGGATTGCCTTGATGTCTGCCCTACACATTTTTAGTATAGGTTTCTCTTAAGCATTAGTGTCTTTATTTATATAGCTATTGAAATATGACCACTTATTTTCTCAGTGATACCTATTGGTGGCATATGATTTTGAAATAATTTCTATCATTCACTTTTCTCCATTTCCTGAAATAATTAGGCTTACTGAATTCTCAGGTCTCCCCAGTATATCCAGGTTCATGTAGTCTGTAAGGATCTTTCCCATCATTTCCACATTTTCAAAATTACACCAAATTAACAAGGAAGGGGCTGAGATAAGTAGATATTAATAGAGGGCACTATGGGAATACATGGTAGTGAAGTGGGAGGTATGAATGAGCAGTGAAGGCTTCCCAGCGAAATTACTGTCCAATCAGTGACCAGACAACCAAAGAGAACTGAGCCAGATGAGAGGTGGGTAACAGGAGATGGGTGAGATGGATCCCTCTAGAGAGACTGTCATTCTGCCATTCAAATTCATCCTACAGGTCCAGTTCAAGTCTTGTCTTCCCATCAGGCTTTTTCACTGATCTCTTGATTTTGCAAGACAAGCTCAAATAGAGAACTCCATGAAATTGACTTTCTCACCCTTCCATCCCTCTATCCATATTTAATCTTTTACTACTCTGAACCATTGGCAATGTATTTCCTCTTCTCTGTGGTATTTATTATCACTTTGTTCCTTGCAGTATAGTTTTTGTGTTCATGTCTTATTTATATGATAGACTTAGGCCTTCTTAAGGATTGACATTATGTTGAATGTATCTTTATATTATTCATAATATTTTAAAGTCTTCTCCATCTACTAAATTTTCAATTAAAATTTGTTGAATCGGCTGGGCTTGGTGGCTCACACCTGTAATCCCAACACTTTGGGAGGCCAAGGTGGGAGGATCACCTGAGGTTGGGAGTTCAAGACCAGTCTGATCAACATAGTGAAACCCCGTCTCTACTAAAAAATACAATAAATTCGCTGGGCGTAGTGGTATGTGCCTGTCATCCCAACTACTCGGGAGGCTGAGGCACAAGAATTGCTTGAACCCAGGAGGCAGAGTTTGCAGTGAGCCAAGATTGTGCCACTGCACTGAAGCCTGGGTGACAAAGTGAGACTCCATCTCAAAAAAAAAAAAAAAAAAAAAAGATATATAGATAGTTAGATAGATAGATAGATAGAGTTGACTAAATGACTGACAGTAAAAGAAAAAGTGGAATGGTCTTTTTAGAGGCAAATAATAAAGCAAGCAACCAGTGGAGGTCACCGTCATTCGTTTTAAATATATCAATTCTCGTTTTTAGTTTTCGCTAGTATAAGTACAATGCCTCTCAATTGTTTTTTTCATGAACATAGAGTCACCAAGCAGACATCAGATGAAAACACGTAAATTGCCTTTCTTGACGGGTTTGCTCCTCAGTAGTTTCCATGGCACATTCCAGGGAATTTTGGAGAGACTGCAGCTGATTCAGGGTTTCCTTCAATAAAAACCGAGTTACGAATTGTTCCAAATTGGAGGCTTCTTGGTAGTCCTAAGAGTGACAAAACAAATGCAATTAGAATTATGGTAGAAAAAAATACCCAGGATTTTTTTTTTCTTTTACCATGTACTCATCAATCCCTGATTGATCCTAGAGAGAGAAGGTGGAGAGAAGAGAAGAGAAAAGATCTGTTGAGCCCTGGAGGCTACAGCATAGCTCTCATCCACCCACCAGGAGATGAATAAAAAAGCTGCAGAAATGACTGGAATATCTTGCCTTCCAATGTACCTGCCTCAAGATTAAGAAAAAGGACAAAACCAGCAGAGTTGCAAAATAGATGTTTGTAGAAAAGAAAAAATAACTCTTCAGGGGGAAAAAAAGATCAGAATGTGACTAACTCAGGGTTTGTTCTATGTCTCATTTGAATGTTGACCATGCTATCATATATTTTCTCTATTACCAATGAAGTGCAGCCACATTTCAGCAATTGGCTTAATTCACTCCTGATGTATTTATTATGCTTGATCTGTACTGTGCTGAAGACAAAGAAAATTATGTGTAGTTTTTTAAAATTCAGAAAATGTTAGGCTTGGAATATTTAAACAGTTTACTAAATCTGCTTATGTCTCTCCCTCAGTAACTTTACCTGAGGTTCATTGACAACTAACTTCTAGGACAGCACCTGAGCCACAAAAGCAGCATTCACTGAAACAGCCCCAGGGTCACTGCAGAGGTCACTGCAGACTGAATAAATGTACTTGCCAAGCTTACTCAGGGTAGATGGGTGAACTCTGGATGGTACCACCTGCTGTGCTTGTCTTCCTAAAATCTCAGGGAGAACCAACAAAGAAAACCAGATTGGTGTGGAATAACACGGTGACAGGGCCATTCTTTCAGGTCATGGGACCGCCAGGGAAATCTGATTTTCTAGAGTCTTGAGTGGAAATGGTATATTCAAGTTCAGTCAAGGAAAAGATTTATTCGTCTCTGTCCCTAAACAAAAACTTTTTATGGCTGAAAAGACAAAACACAAAATGACTGACAGTGATAAGATAATACCACGAATCGTGATATGCTGGAGAAACTTAGGGCGTAGTTATAAACCCACACAAATAAGATTTAGGTACCTAACCTTCCTGGTTCTCAGCTTTCCCACTTATAAATCACTAAGCAACTCTGGCATACATTCCAACTCAAAAATATTCTGTGCTTCTATCAACTTTAGGAAGAATTGGATTATGGCCTCCTGATATAATTTACTTTGGAAGTTTTGCTAATAGAAGAATAATGTAATAGCATAGAAAATCTCATTTCTTTCTCAATTTGAAATAGTAAAAGGTTTCAATCATCAGCCTCTTTTTAAGCCCATTCATTACAGGTGAACAACACAGGAAATTTTCTTATCTACTGTGATGGCTAATATTGAGTGTAAACTTGATTGGATTGAAGGATGCAAAGTATTGTCCCTGGGTATGTCTGTGAGGGTGTTGCCAAAGGAGATTAACATTTGAGTCAGTGGACTACGAGGGGCAGACCCACCCTCCATCTGGGTGGGTATCAACTACTGCAGCTGCCAGCGTGGTTAGAATAAAGCAGGCAGCAGAAGATGGAAGAGCAGATTTGCTGAGTCTTCTGGCCTTCATCTTTCTTCTGTGCTGGATGCTTCCTGCCCTCAAACATCAGACTCCAAGATCTTCGGCTTCTGGACTTTTGGACTTACACCAGTATTTTGCCAGTGGCTGTCAGGCCTTTGGCCGCAGACTGAAGGCTGGACTGTTGGCTTCCCTACTTTTGAGGTTTTGGAACTCAGACTGATCCACCACTGGCTTCCTTTCTCCTCAACTTGCAGACGGCCTATGTGGGACTTTACTGTGTGATCGTGTGGTGTGAATTAAATCTTCTTAATAAACTCCCTTCATATAAACATCTATCCTATTAGTTCTGTCCCTCTGGAGAACCCTGACTCTTACATCTACCATATATAATAGTCCTATTTAAAAATTAAAAATTGCAATGTCTTTAAACTCCATATAAGAAACTAACCATAAACTAAACATAACCATTTCATGCTTATAATAATCTTTAAGAGTTTTGGATGAGTTAAATCAAGCTAAAAATATTCCAAATATTTAATATTATCTCATAGCTTGCTATTTATTGGTTTAAAAAAGCTTCAAACAATTTTCTCTGAACGAGTTTTTAAAATTGAGGAAGGCTTTTCTTTTAGGTTGAAAGAAAATGTGATGATAGAAAAAAAAGGTGTGTTTGAGTCTTTTCCCACAGTTATTTCCACATCACCAATGAATATTTTAAAAAATAAAATGTATTAAAATGAAAATAAAATATAATTGCAAAGTCAGGGATTATGCCAACTATTTTTGTATCTCTGTATATACTATGACTAATATAAAACAAATGATAAAAAGTTTTATACTTATTTGTAGACTGCAGTGAAAAATGAAGAAAGCATACATTTACTGAGCAATAAAGCATAGCATTGTCCTTATTCTTTTCTCATTTAAATGTTAAATATTTGTCATGTCAGGATTATAGAAAAGAGATTTTAAAAATTATAGTTAGCCATTTAAAACACTCCAGGCATTGCAATTAGGTTTCTGCTTCTTTGACAGAAAGGTCATGTCTTTTATTTCTGTATCCCTTATGGTGGAGTAGAGGTTTGTTCATACCTGATTGTTTGCAGATACACTCCTAACTCTAAGAATTTATTCCATTTGCTATTGTGTTCTTACATATAAATATTTTGTTGATGTTAAAGTTAGATAATTAAGAAAACTTAAAGTCAGGCAATTGGCTACTTATCATTGCTCCACCATAGCAAATCAGAAAGTTATTATTAGGTTGACCCTCTTACCTCACTGTGATGAGAGTTTGTTAACCTTACTAGTGACTCTGTAGGTAACATTCAAAAGTGGCAGAACTCAGTTGGTTGATACCTTTCTTTGTTATAAATGTTGATGCCTTGACATTGAGAGGGGTGGTGGGTGGGTTGAAGGTTTGGGGGATTACGTTTGAGTCAATTATGAAGGTTTGCTGTTTTATACTACCCCTCATTGATAAGGAGAAAAAAATAACTTGTTTTCTATTATTCCTACTTATCCTTCCAGACTCAGCTTGTAGCATTGTCTCTGTACAGTTGTTCCTTTCCTTGAACCACCACTTCTCTTCACAGTGAGGGAAGAGAGAGACCCTCTCATATTGTTTTATACTCAGTACCTGTTTTAAGAAAAACAAGGAAGTGAAACCAAAGACAGGAAGCCCGGCGCCAGGCCCAAAACTGGGCCTGGGCCTGCCTGGCCTAAACCTAGTAGTTAAAAATCAACTCATGACTCAGAAACTGATGTTATCCATAGATTCCCAGCATTGTATAAAAGAACATTGTGAAACTCCCTGCTCTGTTCTGTTTCACTCTGACCACCGGTGCATGCAGCCCGTCACGTACCCCTTGCTCGCTCAAATCAATCACCATCCTTTATGTGAAATCTTTAGTGTTGTGAGCTCTTAAAAGGGACAGAAATTGTGCACTTGGGGAGCTCGGATTTTAAGGCAGTAGCTTGCCGATGCTCCCAGCTGAATAAAGCCCTTCCTTCTACAACTCAGTGTCTGAGAGGTTTTGTCTGCAGCTCGTCCTGCTACATTTCTTGGTTCTCTGACCCCAAAGCAAGGTGACTGATGGACAGCCGAAGCAGCCCCTTAGGCGGCTTAGGCCTGCCCTGTGGAGCATCCCTGCTGGGGACTCCAGCCAGCCTGAGTGACATGATCCAAAGAGCGCTCTTGGGTAGGCAATTGCCCTGGTGGGATGCCTCGCCAGAGCAGCACGTAGCAGGCCCCCGCAGAGGATTAACACAGTGGCTGAACACCGGCAAGGAACTGGCACTTGGAGTTCCAGACATCAGAAACTTGGTAAGACTAGTCTTTGGAACTTGCCCACTCCCTTTGAGTGGAAGCGTGGCCTGATCACCCACGGCGTGCCTTCATTGGCACTTTGGTGTTGGTTTTGGTTTTGACTTGGTTTGAATTGTTTGAGAGGACTGGTGTTGGGAACTTGCCTACTCCATTTGAGTGGAAGCATGGCCTGATCACCCACGGTGTGCCTGTACCGGCACTTTGGTTTTTGTTTTTGACTTGACTTAGACTGCTTGATACTTTGGTTTTGATTTTGACCTGGCTTGGATTTCTGGATACTCTGATTTTGGTTTGGTGTAAACTGCAGATATGTGTGTGTGCCCTTTTTACTTGTTTTTTGTTTTGTGGTGTGCGTGTGGTGTGAGTGTGGTGTTTTGTCTCGAAGAAGTATAGGTCAGGCACAAATAAGCCCACTCCACTAGGAACTATGTTAAAAAATTTCAAGAAAGAGAAAAAAGGGGGGAGGCAGAATTTATATAAAAATAATGTTATATGGTAAATTCTTGTCCTGAAATAAATTAACTGGTTATTTAAAGAAAAAAAATGTTTGTAATAAGTCAGAAAGTTGAGACATGTCAAAAAATTGTCTGCAAAAGTCATAAAAGAAAAAAGTTATAAAAATATTTTATACAAAAAATGTTGTATAATTTAAAAATAATAAGGCCTCCTGAGTACTATTGAAGAAACAGTTTATGTGCAAGGCACATAAGAAAAGTAAAATTTATCTTTGGTAAAAAGATTATAAGGAGGCATACGAATGTGGATTTTTACCTACATTAAAAGGTTAAAAAAATTATTGTTTTGAAAGTTTAAGCAAGTTTTAAAACGTTAATTGTAAAGAAAATTCTGTGTGTAAACATATTAGCTAAAGTTAAAAAGGTATCATCCAGTTTTTCTGTGAACTGGACATTAAAGTAAAAATGCAACAGGTTTTCCTTAAAGCATCAGCCTGCTCTTGAACAAAAATTATAATACGTTAAAAAGAGTCTATAAAATCTTATGATCAAACATGAAAAATTGGATAAATATGTCTACAAGGTTTTATTAAAATTAAGTTTAACATTGATAACACACTAATATAAAGGCAAAATTTAGCTTATCTGGTATAAAAGTCATACAGGAAGCATTGTTAAATATAAAATGGTGTTTAGCTTTCTGTAGTCTAAAAATGAATAAAGATCGGTGCTAAAGGAAACATTCATTTTACTAGAGGATCATAGAAGTTAAAGACTTAAAACAAACTTTAGCAATTAAGACAGCATATCCAGATGCAAATGCCTGGTTAAAACGAATCAAATATTCCATCTGCACATTAAACAAAAGTAATTGTTATGCTTGTGCACATGGCAGGCCAGAGGCCCTGATTGTCCCCCTTCCACTAAGGCAGTCCTGCAGTCAACCAGGTGTGGGCTGCATGGTAACTCTTTTGCAGGATTCTACAGCCTGGAGTAATAAGTCATGCCAAGCTCTCTCTGCTATATCCCAAAGTCCCTGTGGGTCAGCCCCCGAGGGCCATCCAGCTTCAGTCTCCCAACACTAAGTTCACTTTGTGTCTCTCATGGCAGGGAGGAGACTTAGCATTCCTTGGAGACCTGAAAGGATTCAGTGAGCTTAAGAATTTTCAAGAGCTTATCAATCAGTCAGCCCTTGTTCATCCCCAAGCAGATTTGTGGTAGTACTGTGGTGGACCTTTACTGGGCACTCTGCCGAATAACTACAGTGGCACTTGTGCTTTAGTCCATTTGGCTATCCCTTTCACCCTGGCATTTCATCAATCAGAGGAAAAAAATAATAATAAGACATCGTAAAGCAAGAGAATCCCCTTATATGTCGTTCAACTCTCACATCTATTTAGATGCAATTGGAGACCCACAAGGATCAGATCAATTTAAAGCTTGAAATCAAATAGTTACAAGATTTAAGTCAATATTTTGGTAGATAAATTTGGTAGACGGTCAATAAAAATGTAGATTAGATAAAGTACATCTATTACAACCAACACAACAAGCTTTTCATGAGTTAAAAAGATAAACTCATGTTGGCCCCAGCCCTGAGGCTACCTGACCTGACAAAACTCTTTACACTCTATGTGTCAGAAAGAGAAAAAATAGCAATTGGAGTTTTAACCCAGACTGTAGGGCCCTGGCCAAGGCCAGTGGCCTATCTCTCAAAACAACTAGACAGGGTTTCCAAAGGCTGGCCCGCATGTCCAAGGGCCCTGGCAGCAACAACCCTGTTAGCACAAGAAGCAGATAAGATAACGCTTAGGCAAAACCTAAACGTAAAGTCCTCCCATGTTGTAGTAATTTTAATAAATACCAAAATACACCATTAGCTAATGAATGCTAGACTAACTTAGATACCAAAGCTTGCTCTGTGAAAATGCCTGCATAATCATTGAAGTTTGCAACACCCTAAACCCCGCCACCTTGCTCCTGGTATCAGAGAGCCCAATTAAACAAACTGTGTAAAAGTATTGGACTCAGTTTATTCTAGTGAGCCCAACCTCTGAGAGCATCCTTAAAAATCTGTAGACTGGGAGCTGTACATGGATGGGAGCAGCTTCGTCAGCACTTACAAAGTGACTCTGAAGAAGATGACAAGCCCTGCTCCAGTCACACTCGGAAGCTGACTGGTCCATGCATGGCCAAAACATGAGGAAACTCATCGCGAGACTTGTTTTCCTTAAAATTTGGACTTGTACAGTAAGGACTTCAACTGACCTTCCTCAGACTGAGGACTGTTCCCAGAATATACATCAAGTCACTGAGGTATGACAAAAGATTGCTACGGTCCTATTATTTTATGGTTATTATAAGTGTACCAGGACTCTAAAAGAAACTTGTTTGTATAATGCTATTCTATCCAAGGTGTGTAGCCCAGGAAATAACCAACCTGATGTGTGTTATGACCCATTTTAAGTCTCTCATGATCACAGTTTTTAAAATAAAATTAAGGACTGGTCCTTTTCTAGTTGATACAAGTAAAGTAATAGCTAGGACAGAAAAAAGAGGGGTCTCCAAGCATGTCTAAAATATAATGCTTGTGTGACCATCAATAGCAATTGGCATAACATAAGATGCAGTTCTTTAAATTAAAAAAAAACGATTTCATGGCAGGAAATAAGTATGTCTGCCATAAATTAAGCTCATGTGCAAATGTGTGTAATTACTGGTCTTGTGTCATCTAGACTACTTAGAAAAAGGATGAAAATGATACTGTTTAGTTCCAAAAACAAGAAGGCAGCCCCTCCTATATGAGTGGAAACTGCAACCCCTTAAAATTAATAATTACAAATCCCTTAAACCCAAGGTAAAAAAAAAAAAAAAAAAAAGGAGAACGTGTATCTCTGGGCATCAATAGGAAAGGACTAGGTCCTAGAGTAAACATCTTAGTAAAAGAGGAGGTTTGTAAACGCTCTCCAGAACCAGTATTTCAGACTTTCTATGATAAACCAAATGCGCCAATACCAGAGACTCCAGGAAGAACCAGAAATTTGTTTTTACAATTAGCCGAGCATGTAGCCCAGTCTCTAAATGTCACTTCATGTTATGTTTGTGGAGAAACTATAGTAAGAGATCAATGGCCATAAGAAACCTGAGAATTAGTGCCTACAGACCCAGTTCCTGATGAATTCCTGGCCCAAAAGGGTCACCCTAATCATCTCTAGGTTCTAAAAGTCTCAACTATTGGACAATATTGCATAGCTAAAAAAGGAAAAATTCACTCATTCTGTAGGATGACTTAGTTGTCTGGGGCAAAAACTGTATAATGGTACCAAAAAAACAGTTACATGGTGGAGTTCCAATTACACAGAAAGAGATCCATTCAGTAAATTTCCAAGGTTGCAGACTGTCTGGGCCCACCCAGAATTCCACCGGGACTGGACTGCCCCCACTGGGTTATACTGGATATGTAGACATAGAGCCTACACTAAGCTGCCTGACCAGTGGACAGGTAGTTATGTTACTGGCACTATTAAACCATCTTTCTTCCTACTGCCCATAAAAACAGGTGAATTCCTGAGCTTCCCTGTCTATGCTTCCCATGGAAAATGAAGTATAGCCATAGGTAATTAAAATGATAAATGACCTCCTAAAAAATTATACAATATTATAGACCTGCCACTTAGACACAAGATGGCTCATAGGGATACTGGACCCCCATTGACATGCTCAACCGAATCATATCATTGCAAGCTGTTTTAAAAATCATCACTAATAAAACCGGTCAAGCCTTTACTATTCTGGCCTATCAAGAAACTCAGATAAGAAATGCTATCTATCAAAATAGATTGACTCTCAACTACTTGCTAGCAGCTGAAAGAGAGGTCTATAAGAAATTTAACCTTACTAATTACTGTCTACACATAGATAATCAAAGGCAAGTAGTTAAAGACATAGTTAAAAATATACAAAACTGACACATGTGCCCGTACAAGTGTAGCACGAATTCGACCCTGAAGCCATATTTAAAAATTAGTTCCCAGCATTAGGAGGATTTAAAACTCTTATAATAAAAGTTATAATAGTAATAAAAACCTGCTTACTACTCCCTTGTTTGCTACCTCTACTTGTTCAAATGATAAAAAAGCTTCATCACTACCTTAGTTCACCAAAATGCTTCAGCACAAGTGTACTATGTGAATCACTATCAATCTATTGCACAAAAAGACATAAGTAGCAAAAATAAGAGTGAGAACTCCCACTAATAAAAAGTGAGAGTCTCAAAGAGGGGAAACAAGGGAAGAGAGAGACCCTCTCATATTGTTTTATACTCAGTACCTGTTTTAAGAAAAAGCAAGGAAGTGAAACCAAAGACAGGAAGCCCAGCACCAGGCCCAAAACTGTGCCTGGACCTGCCTGGCCTAAACCTAGTAGTTAAAAGTCAACTCATGACTTAGAAACCGATGTTACCCATAGATTCCCGGTATTGTATAAAAGAACATTGTGAAACTCCCTGCTCTGTTCTGTTTCACTCTGACCACCGGTGCACGCCGCCCCTGTCACGTAGCCCCTGCTTGCTCAAATCAATCACAACCTGTTCATGTGAAATCTTTAGTGTTGTGAGCCCTTAAAAGGGACAGAAATTATGCACTTGGGGAGCTTGGATTTTAAGGCAGTAGCTTGCCGATGCTCCCAGCTGAATAAAGCCCTTCCTTCTACAAATAAGTGTCTGAGAGGTTTTGTCTGTGCTCATCCTGCTACAACAGGATTAGGAATACATCTTTCCACTTCTATGTATTTCTGTGACACTTTCTTCCCTACCTAGCACATAGAAGTTTCCATCGTGATATTGTGATCTGTTCATTTGTCTCTCTTCCCCATTTTAGGCTAGCTCTTTAAGCACAGGGATTATGTCTTATTCTTCTCTACCTCCAGCGTACTCAGAACTAAACTGCCTCACAGCAGCTGCCCCATAAATGCTTAAGAAATATGTGAGAAACCAGGTCCCACATGGAGAGTCAGGCACCAGAGGGAGTGTCCAAGCTCTGGGAAGTGCTCTTGCCACTGGCTAGTCACCAGCT
Organism: Rhinopithecus roxellana; assembly: GCF_007565055.1. Taxonomy (NCBI): domain Eukaryota; kingdom Metazoa; phylum Chordata; class Mammalia; order Primates; family Cercopithecidae; genus Rhinopithecus; species Rhinopithecus roxellana. Next base: position 54,775,019 of record NC_044557.1, on the reverse strand, counting down.
GCCTCCCCCTGCATCCAGCCTTTGCTGGTTGTAGACATTGCCACCCAGCTTGCCCAGTCATGTGGGCTCTGCAATAAAGAAAAATACAGCTTTGTTCTAACAGACTGTTTGTCCTCATTTTATTTTCTGGACCATTCGTTAGTCTCCTTCCCTTCTCTTATTCTGGATCTCAAGGTTTGAGACTGCAGACCCAGGTGGCACAGATCCAATCTTCCTTCCCTTTTCTCAGATATGCAGCAGATGTTCCTTTGGAAGGCAGTGGCAAAAGAAGCAGATGGAAAATTAAATAGATAACAAGCTGGAAAATGTCAAAGCCTGGCCCTTCTAATTCTCAACAAATGTGTTGGTTGTGAAGGTACAAAAAGAGATTTTTTGCATTCTGAATTCCCCAAAAGACTGGTATGTTGGCATAAGGCATGTGTTCCTTTAAGCAAAACCTGGATTTGAGAGACTGGCAGAAAGAACTCCTACAGACATAATAAAGTACTTTAAAAATGTACACGTTATACTCAGTATTCAGATTCTGCCTCTTTTTTTTTTCAAACACAGTTTAATCCTCCGTGTCTATCAGAAAGGATATGGGCTAATAAAAGCGAATGTTATACCTCTCAGATCCTAATAATGTTCATTGATGTCATTGATAATTATTATTTACACAAATCATTAAGTGGAAATTGTGAACAAAGTAGTATTAATACTTCCATTTTTGTCTGCGGAAAGCCAAAATGTAAACATTTCAATCTACATATTTCCTTTGGTGGAGGTGGAACAGGGCTAGCATTCATTTGAGTAAAAATCCTAGTACTGGAAGCATAGTGCTTTGAATCAGGTTTCTTAGAGAACTGTCTATGCATCTTAATTTTCACATCATTTCTCAGTAAGCAAGCTCTGCCCATCAGGTTGATGGAATCATCTGAGTTAATTAGGAAAATCAGAGCATCAGTCTTCCCTGTTTGAAAATCAACCAAGTCAGTGACATCTACGGTTACTGTATTCTTGTTTATGAGGTTAGATAACAATCAAATTTAGCAAGCAGAAAGCATCTGACTGTCTTTTGGATTAACTCCCTGCAGCTCTCACCATTATTGTGTGAGACATCTGAGGCAGCTTCTAAAACAGAAAAAAAAAAATAATAATAACTTCACAAAGATAAGGTTGTCTTTTGCTCTTTTCTACTCTATCCACAATTACTTTTTAAAATACTAATTGGGTTACACACATTATCTATGCCCCAATTCTTTTAAATATTCTTAGGCTTTTATTTTAAATGGCACATTTTTTTTTTCCAAACTGGGAGACCACTACATCAAATTTAAGCCTTATAAAAATAGAAAAATAAAGAACTGGCTCTTAATTGTCCTGATAATGGACAGAGGTTAACTCTAGCTAGTCTTTGTAAACCTTAGATGGCAAAACAAGATAGCAAAATCATTTCAGACTACAGATTCCTAAGGATTAAGGAAATAGTAGATTCTCAGATTAGTGAAAGAGGAGACAAAATTATAATTTTGGATTAAATATTATTAAACAATTAATAAATTGAAATAAATTCTGAGCCCTATCTTAACCAGATATTCTGTAGTTTGAAATAAGAAAATAGGTTAGAGATGAATTATATTAAGACCTTTACATTGGACAAACTCCATTTTAAAGGACTCATCTTAAAGTCATCAAGAATTTATTTTGTGTAGGATTCTTTCCTCTGGCTCCTCCTATTGCTCTGTCTCATACCAGGAGACCCTAACAAGAACATAAGACTACTTGGATGTCTTTGCCTAAAGGACAATCCCATTCTGCTGAGAAGTAACCCTCTTCAAACAATCGGAATTTTAGAAAAATGCACATGGGTATGAGGATGGGGACATCTAGAGAGTCAGCCCAAATCTGAGATTAACTACTAGATGAGGACCCAGGTCATATTCATAGGTATCTAATAACATAATGTGGTGGTTAAGAAGCTGGCTCTGAAGACAGCCACACTTAAGTTCTGTTTGTGACACTCGACAGCCGTGTGAACTTTGGAAAGTATTCAACCTTTCTAAATCCCTATTTCCTTAACTGTGGATAAGAATAGTTATCATAGGTTTGTTGCGAGTATCAAAATTAAATACAGCATGTAGCACACACAGTAGGGTGTCTAGCCCATAATGTTTGATCAATGCTTATTATTGCTATTAACCCATTGGAGAAAGGATATTATAAAGTGTAACAGAGAGATCATTGGCTCGAACTTCACAAGACATGGGTTTGTTTGCCATAATAATAGTTCACCTCAGAATTATTGCTAGGACAAATATGTAGCTAGTGTTTGGCATGCAGCAGGCTCTCCACAAATATTAATTTTCCTGAGTTATTTTTCATACATATTTTCTACTGCATATCTGCTACCTTGCTTATTCAAAAATGTACACCTTTTATATACACACTTGTTACCATGTTGAAGCTGTGGCCCACTGAATTTGGTGTTTGAGGAGTGTCAAGTTTAATGTGTAGAGTTCAAGTGCAAAATTTATCAAAAATTCTTCTATTCTTAATTCTCCTCAAGTATAGTAAATTAGATATAATTTATAAACCTAAACAGTACCTCCTGCATTCTCCTCTATCTCCTTTGAATTCTGTGAGCCATATCCTCCTATAGAACATCTTGTTTTCTAGAATCTTTCCAAAATTGTTTCTTAGTCTTTGTTTTACTCTTTCTTCCTTTCTCTCCTATATCTTTATATGTATATTGGCTAAGATTTCTTCCTTTCTCCTCAAATTTGTATGAGTCTGGATTTACTCATCTAGGCCCAGTTCTTGTTCTGTATTGCAGATGTGTAGAAACCAGAAAATAATAACAGGAGTATTTGGGGAAGATGGACATATTGGTGGCATAGTTTATAAAACCCTTGGAATCTTCACATAAAAACAGACCAAACAACTAGAAAACAGCAACAACAAAAAACTCCAAAAGACAACGAATGCAACAAAACTAGATGACAAGGTGTTATCATCAACCTACAATTGCAGGTGGGTAAGGACAAAATCACTGACAGCCACAAGAGGTGCATTGCATGGTGTTGCTGGACGTGTAGGCAGAAATAAAGGAACACAACGGGTTATGAGACAAACCTGAGAACAAAAGAACTCCAAAGTAGCCAACAAATGTTCACTAGAATAGCAATGGCTAATTTGAGAATAACAACTGAAACTGGAAGTCATTTCATCCAAAAATGGTTGAGTACGAAAATGAGAGAGCACAAAAGTCTTAGTAAGGCCTAAAGGGATTGGAACTGTGTAGCCCCCGTGAACTCTTAAAATCAGTCACTCCAAAGGCTATGTCAGGAGGGACCTGCACTGAGGAATTAGCTAGCAGTGGACTCAAAATTGAGAGGGATGGTCACAGAGACAAGAAATAAAAATGGAGATTCAGATAAAAAGTTGGGGAGAAAAACAGAGCCAGAAAGCCTTGGAAGAAAAGCTACCTTATTTTTTCAGTACAAGACAAACCACTTAAGAGGAAGCCCTGTGAAGTTAGAGAAACAATTTTGAACACAACTTCCTTTGAAAAAATTTAGGAAAACTGAATTCTTAAAAGCATCAAAAAATTATTAAGGTAAAATCTTATACAATGTTATAATAAGAAAAAGAAAAATAAGAAGCACAATAACATCCCTGCAGACAATGAAAGCATACCAGAAAGACAAGACAACAAAACAGACCCAAGTGTAACTAAGTATTTAAAAATAAACTAGAAGATGTTAAAAAAAAATTCAAGAAATGAACAAAAATATAAATCAGAGTTAGATTAACTCAGAAATGAAGTGATAGGATTCAGAAAAGAATCGAAGAAAAATACTATTTCTGAAATTAAGTCAAAATTAGAAAGAACATAAAAACAAACATTACATGTAATACCTTAATAAGAGAAAATGAAAGGGAAAAAAGTTTTTAAAATCAAAATAGCAAAGAAAATAAAAGGGATTTGAGAGGAAATGACAAATGTTGAACATACACAGAATATACAATACACTGATAATAGAATTTCTAAAGAAGTATAGAAACTAACAAAGGGAAATAACACTAGAAACTATTATTCAAGAATATTTTCCTAAAATAAAATGATTTGATATTAAATACTGAAGGTATGCCATATATATGAGAATATCAACTCAGAACACATCAAGACATATTTTAGTAAAATTGCTGGACTTAAAAAGACAAAGCAAGAATTCTTCATGCATGGAGACATATAGAGCAAATGACTTATGGGTAAAAAAGAAAACAAAATGAAATCTAGATTACCACAAGGCCTTCTAAAACCAACATTTTTATTCCAGGAAAAAAGTGTAGTGACATATTTTAAGATATTTAAAATAGAGCCAAGAATTTTGTATCAGGAAAAATTGTCTGTTAAGTATAAAGGGTCCCCGAAAATTGTGAACATGCTAAAACTCAGGTAATATTGTTCTCATGAGCCCTTCCTCAGGAATCTTAGAAAATGAGCTGCAGACAACCACAACAACCAGGGAGACTTCAACATAAATACTGGTGACCTAGATCAGATCCAGCAACCTTTTTTTTTTTCTTTTTTTTTTTTTGTAGAGGCCTAGACAGTAAATATTTTAGACTTTGTGAACAAGAGATCACATGAAAGCAGCCATAGACAATACTGAATTAGTCGGAGTATGTTCATAGACCATATAAAATATATGACTGGCGGAATTTGGCCAATGGCTGGAGTTTGCTCATCACTGTTTCAGTCACTGAGTATCAAAGGCTGCCAACCTAAAAAACAACAACAACAACAACAACTAAAAGATGTGATTCTTGACCAGAGAACGCACTATCCACTATAGTTTTGTCAAATTAGCATCTGGATTTAGCTGACAATTTGTAGCAAAAATAGAGTTGAGAAGAATGTGCTTACTTGTACCATGAGTAGGCTAATCAGTAAAGCCTAAACCATGAGAATAAGCACCTCTCTGGGCTCTGCAACAGATGAACTGTAAAAATATATACATAAAAGGGATTGCAAAATAGCTTATAAATTAAAAGAAATGCAATAGAGAGAAAATGAGTACAATTTAACTACAGTTTCTGGGGATGAAAATCTGTGTAATAAAACTGTAATAAAGCACAAGCAAGTGACCACTAGAAGGATCCATTGGTAGTTATTTTCAGGGGAAGGAGGAATCATAATTGGGACACAACATGTGGAAGGACTTCTAGGGTAACTGGAAGGTCTGGTTTCTAAAATCTTGGTGATGGCTTCAAGAGTGTTTGCCTTATGATCATGAAGTTCTAGATTTGGCTTGTGTGGCTTTCCTTTTTGTTTTGTTTTACAATAAAGAAGTTTAAGATATGTGTAGGAACCTGTCTAGTAGAAATATACTATCTTCATATGTTTGAGGAGCTATGGAGTAGACAGAGGCTGTAAAATACAGGACTCTTTGGCAAGCAGTAGGACAAGAAAATCTGTAAACACTTCCAAATTAGTAATTTTTATCACCTCTTATATGCCATCTTCTCAACTTCTAGCATGCATTTTTCTGGAATGTAACATAGAACCAAATGTTACATTTTTAAGTATGAAGAGCACAGAACTATGTTCATACATGAATTGGATTCAATTTATGTTCGTTGATATTGATGATAAAATATCACCAAAATGTCTTCCCCATAAATACACTGCTTTCTACGTTATTGCTCACACACTTTTCTTTGAATATCATTTTTAAGCCTGTGGAATAGACATAAGACAAAGTTGACATAAATGATACTCAAAGGATAACAGTCATTTGTAATGTGGCTATTCCTAAACAGTATATGTGTCAGATGGATAGTTCTATTTTAACCACAGTCCTATAATATGCTGAGTTAATAGGCCTAAGTTACTAAATTTGTCAGAGACAAATACATTTTTCAAAATATCGTATATGATCTCTCTGCTTTCAAAGGCAAATTATCCTTGCTTTTGATCTAAACAAATTTTGTGATAGAAGAAGAATTGAGCATTAAAATATTATGAGCATTTCTAAACAGCATATGTATGGAAAATAGTAGTTTATAAATATGTGAACACTGACACCTTTCTGGATTTAATTTTCTCTTATGGCTTGCTATGAGAGAATACCAAAATATTCTGGTAATTTTTTATTCAGAAAAAAATAACCTTTAAGAATATATAACTTGCTCAGAATAACAAACAGGTTAAGAAATTTTTTTCCAGTGGGACTTTAAAAACAAAATACTATACTTCATCAAATATAAAGTGCCATTAATTATGAGATGCACCACTATTTTGGTATTTTTATATACTCCAAGAAAATAACAATATCACCATTTAAACTTTATGCACCATGAATTGCTAGATATATCCCAATTTCATAGCTGTCAAAAAGAAGGAAACATATGTACCCTGGAATTAGTGAAATATACTGTACTTTTTATTACATTTCAGTATGGCCCATGACTGAAAGCAAGGGGTGTGGATGATCTGTCTGTACCTGTAACTTTATTGTGTTCTATATCCCACATTTGGAAGTCAGGATTGAAAGACAGCATTGACCATTTCTCATACATGTTCAAGAAAATGACTGGGTAACATAAGAGGCTGGCCATAGCCTGAAATCATAGCCTGGGCTTGACTTTCTTAGCACTGAGTTTGTGTCAAGGTCTCCTGGCATTTTAGGGGTATCTAGAAAGGCTCAGAAGCTGACTGGAATCTTAATGGTCATCCGGAAGAATAAACCAAGAGTTCATAGTGGAAGGGACTCTATAGTATTAGCTAGCTAAAACAATGCAGCTTACTGATTCTCCCTCTCTCTCTCTCTCTCTCTCACACACACACACACACACAAAATTGGGTGGATTACAAGAAGTAAAGACCCCCAAATTTTCTTTATTAAAAATACATAGGATATGGGATATTAGCCAGGCATGGTGGCACATGCCTGTGGTCCCAGCTACTCAGGAGGCTGAGATGGGATGATCGCTTGAGTTCAGGAGGTCGAGGCTTCAGTGAGCCATGTTTGCACCACTGCACTCCAGCCAGAGCAATAAAGTGAGAAACTATATACACACACACACACACACACACACACACTTTGGGAATATCTATATCTATATCTATCTCATATGTAAGGAAAAGGTGGATTATGCAAATCTACCTGCATACTCCGTTCTAAAAAAGGTTTCTAGATGACTACACAGACTACTTAAAACTAGTTCTGAATATCTTATTGGTAGATTGGAAGGTAATATTTACATTAAAGATGTTTGGACAAACGGAGGCAAGATGGCGCAGTTCCGGGTTCTTCACCATCAACTTTCCCGCGCCCGGGAAAGACACGGGTCCACTGCGCAGGCGCAACCCGACCTCCGACGGAGAGGAACCGGAACCCGCCTAGCCACGCCTACCGCCCCGCCCCCGACCCGCCTATGTCCCGCCCACTGCCCTCCCACTCCGGGGCCCAGGACATAAAAGCCGCTCCCGCGGGCCCGCGGTGCGAACTTCCTCGGCCCCTCCTCCTGCGCGGGACGCAGGAACCTCGCCCGGGAGTGCCGGAGCGAACTTCCTTGGCCCCTCCTCGTGCGCGGGACCCAGGAACCTCGTCCGAGAGCGCCGGAGCGAACTTCCTCGGCCCCTCCTCGTATGCGGGACCCAGGAACCTCGTCCGAGAATACCGGGGCGAACTTCCTCGGCCCCTCCTCGTACGCGGGACTCGGGAGCCTCGTCCGAGAACGCCGGAGGGAACTTCCTCGGCCCCTCCTCATACGCGGGACCCAGGAACCTCGTCCAAGAACGCCAGAGTGAACTTCCTCGGCCCCTCCTCATGCACGGGACCCAGGAACCTCGCCCAAGAACGCTGGAGCGGCTTCGTCGGCCTCCACCGCCGGAGACCGGTGAACCTCGCTCCCTCCTTCACGTTGGCTTGTAAATAAAGTTTTTTTGCCTTGCCTACTTGCCTTTTCTCTGGCATTTGCTCTGGGGGTCGCATTAAAGCAAATCAGCTGGTGCCGAAACCCGGGAGGAGACCCCTCCTCAGGGCCCCCCAAGGTCCAAGGAGCCTCCTCCTTCCACGCCCCAGACGGACCAGGACCTGGACATCACTTTCCCCACCTCCAAGTCTCCTAGGGGTGAGTACCTTTTGCCTCTCTCTCATATTCCTTGGCCAGAAGTCCTGCGCAGGCCCAAGGCTTTTTTTTCCGGTCACCAGGTGACCCAGGGAAGTTCCCAAAGGCAGAGACATCTGCCCAAAGGAACTCCATTCCGTTGTGGGAGACCCGTCCAGGACGGAGACGTCCGCCTGGAGGTAATCTCCATTCCGGCTCCAGGAGCCTCTCACCGGTCTCTGGTGGCTCCAAGGGACGCTTTGTAGCCAGGTAGAGTTTGGTTTCCATTTCCGCCTATTGGCGAGAGGAAGGCAATGGGAAACCCCCAATCCAAAATACCTAGAGACTCCCCTTTACGGTGTCTTCTAAAAAACCTCAAAACTTTGCAATTAGAACAAGATCTCAGGCGAAAGCGACTGGTGTTCCGCTCCACTGTGGCGTGGCCACAATATAAATTAGACAATCAGTCTCAATGGCCGCCTGAGGGCACTCTAGACCGTAACATTTTAACCGACCTCAGTAGTTTTTGTCAACGCTTAGGCAAGTGGTCCGAAATTAATTATATACAAGGATTTTGGGCCTTGCGTTCTCGTCTGGACCTGTGTAGCCGGTGTGCCTTGGCTCAAGTCATGTTGGCTAGGGACGCAGGCCTAACAAAGTCCGAAAAAGAGGAGTCATCTTTCCTGTCTGAGTTGCCCGAAGACCTTACTTCCCCTCCTTCCTTTCCACTCCCACCGTATACCCCACCTCCCCCTCCCACTTCGGCCCCACCTCCTCTTTCGGCTCCACCTCCCCCTCCTGCTCTGGTGGTTGTTCCACCTCCCTCCTCAGCCCCTCCCACCATTGTTGAGGCTACACTTCCCTCCGACCCCTCGGCACTTCTGCTTGGTCATCTTAGTTCGCCTATCTCTGCCCATACCCGCTGTAAAGATTGCCTAACTGCCCCCGCTCCTACTCCCACCCTATCCAACCCCCCTGCGGTCTTAGCACCCTTGCATGAGGTGGCCGGAGCAGAGGGCGTAGTTGGAGTTCATGTTCCTTTTTCATTAGCAGATCTTTCAAAGATTAAAAGACGCCTAGGAGATTTTTCTGCCAACCCTACAATTTATACCAAAGAATTTAGATACCTTTGCCAGGCCTACGATTTAACCTGGCATGATCTCCAGGTTATTCTTACCTCTGCTCTAAACCCTGAGGAGCAAGAGTGCATCCTAGTGGCCGCCAGGCAGCATGCCAACCAATTACACTTAACAGACCCTGCGTTCCCACTAGGGAAACAAGCAGTCCCCTCTATAGACCCAGACTGGAACTATCAAGTAGGCCAGCCAGGCTGCCGAAGACGAGATATGATGACTCAATGTCTTCTGGCTGGTATGCAGGCGGCCTCAAATAAGGTAGTAAATTTGAATAAACTAAAAAAAATTATTGAAGGTCCAGATGAGAACCCAGCCACATTTTTAAACAGGCTAACTGAGGCTTTAATTCAATACACTCGGTTAGACCCAGCTTCCCCAGCCGGGGCCACTATTCTAGCATCATATTTTATTTCACAATCGGCCTCTGATATTTGGACAAAAACTCCAAAAGGCAGAGGATGGACCTCAAACTCCTATTCAAGACCTAGTCAAGTCGGCCTTCAAGGTCTATAATTCAAGGGAGGAAATGGCTGAGGCCCAACGACAGGCCCGCCTAAAGCAGAAGGTACAGCTCCAGACTCAAGCCTTAGTTGCTGCTTTGCAGCCTAGCCGTAACCCAAAACTGGAGAGCAAAACCCCCAGAGGCTCAAAGACAATAAAAGGGGCTTGCTATGAATGGGGTAACCCAGGGCATTGGGCTAATAGATGTCCCCAGAGTCCCCAACCGTCTGAGCCAGTGCAGCCGTGCTACAAGTGCAGAGTAGCTGGACACTGGGCTAAAAAGTGTCCTAACCCTCGTCTGCCAACAACTCCTTGTCCAGCATGCCATGAAGAAGGGCACTGGAAGTCTGACTGCCCCACCCTGAAAACGGGCATGGTGCCTCAACATGATGTCCCTTCTCAGGACCCTGGGAGCTCCTTCCAGCTCTTACATCTGGATGACGACTGAAGGTGCCAGGACTCAGGGGACCCCCATCACCCTCGCCAAGCCACGGGTAACTCTCCTGGTAGAGGGTAAGACAATTAATTTTTTAATTGACAGCAGGGCTACCTACTCTGTTTTGCCGTCTTTCGAAGGGCCTAGCCTTCCCTCCAATATTTCTGTTGTAGGAGTCAATGGCTCCCCATCCAGCCCTCGGAAAACCCCACCCCTTAATTGCTGCCTGGCCAACAACTATTTTGCACACTCGTTCCTCATTATTCCCTCATGCCCCACTCCCCTACTGGGCCGAGATGTTTTAAGTCAACTGAAAGCCTGTATCTCCATCCCTACTAGCGCCCCCCACCCTACCCGCCATCTGCTTCTAGTATTGACTAACTCAAATGACTCCAACAATCCTACTAACCCTTTCCCCGATTTCCCCATTCCTATCGACCCCCAAGTGTGGGACACCTCCACTCCTGTCGTGGCGGACCATCATCCACCAATACTTATAAAACTTAAGAAACCATCTCAGTTTCCAACCCGCCCACAGTTCTCTCTCTCTCCACAGCACTTACGAGGACTAAAACCAATCATTACTAGGTTACTCAGCCAACACATCCTCATCCCCATTCATTCTCCCTGTAACACCCCAATCCTACCTGTAAAGAAGGCAGATGGAACTTTTCGGTTAGTGCAGGATCTTCGTCTTATCAATGAAGCTGTTTGTCCCACCCATCCGGTAGTTCCCAACCCCTATACTCTTCTTTCTCTCATTCCACCTAATACAACACACTTTACTGTACTGGATCTAAAAGATGCATTTTTCACTATTCCCCTGCACCCAGATTGTCAGTTTCTTTTTGCTTTTACATGGGAAGACCCAGACACCCATACCTCCACCCAACTGACATGGACAGTGCTTCCCCAAGGGTTCCAAGACAGCCCCCATTTCTTTGGGCAGGCCCTAGCAAAAGACTTAGCCTCCTGTCCTCTTACCAATAGTAAAATTCTCCAATATGTAGATGACCTTTTACTCTGTAGTCCCACGGGACAGGACTCTCTTTTAGACACTGCGATCCTCCTTAATCATCTAGGATCCAAAGGTTACCAAATATCCAAACACAAAGCTCAACTCACACAACAATGTGTCATACATTTAGGTATTGAGATCACTCCTACGACGCGCTCACTTACTACAGACCGCTTAACTCTAATACAAAATCTTTCTCCTCCTCAAGACGCTAAGGAAATTCAATCCTTCCTAGGCCTAGTAGGATTTTTCAGACACTGGATTCCTAATTTCGGAATCTTGGCTAAGCCTCTATATGCAGCTGTCAAGGAGACTCCCCAAGGACCTTTGTCTAACCCAAAGTTAATCTATAAACATTTCACTCATCTGAAAAACTGCCTTCTCTCACATCCTACTCTCTCACTCCCAGACTCCCAATGCCCCTTCCAGCTTTTCACAAATGAAACACAAAAAGTTGCAGTGGGTCTTTTAGCCCAATCTGTAGGCGCCACCTACCGACCCGTGGCATATCTATCTAAACAATTAGACCCCACCATACAAGGGTGGCAGCCCTGTCTTCGGGCCCTAGCAGCAGCAGCCTGTCTAACCCAAGAAGCAAAGAAACTCATTAGGGGTGGTAACCTAACAGTCTTCTCTACTCACCGCCTTCAAGATCTTATTGCCCACAGAAGTATTAGCCATCTAACCCCCGTCCAGACTCCAGCTCTTTCACCTCTTATTCATAGAAGACTCCACCATTGCCCTAGGAGTCTGTTCCTCTCTGAATCCAGCAACCCTACTTCCTGACCCTCTCAAGCAACCTAGTACTCAACATTCCTGTCCAGAACTTTTAGAGGCCCAACCACCTAGTCACTTACATTTACATGACCAGCCATTGGAAGGCTCACAGTTAACCGTATTTGTAGATGGCAGTTCTTTCATAAATTCTCTAGGAAACAGATAGGCAGGATACACAGTAGTTACATCTTCTGCTGTTCTAGAAGCTAAGCCTTTACCACAAGGAACAACATCACAGCAGGCAGAACGTATCGCACTAACTAGGGCTCTCCTCCTATCCAGAGGAAAAACGGTAAACAAATACACAGACTCCAAGTATGCCTTCTTGATTGCACACACCCACTCTGTCATCTGGAAAGAGAGAGGGTTCCTAACCACCAGTGGTACCCCTATAGTCAACAAAAAACAGATACTCAAACTGCTAGACGCTTTATCAGCACCTTCCAGAGCAGCCATCATACACTGTAAAGGTCATCAGACTCCATCTAACTCGGTGGCGGCTGGCAATAACTTTGCCGACACCACTGCCAAGTCGGCAGCTGGATTCTCCACTCCCACGCTTCCCTCTGTTTGTTTTCTCTCTCCTCAATATACCCCTACTTATACCCAAGAGGAAAAGACCAAACTATTACAAGATTCAACAGCCAAACTAGCCGCAGACAATTGGATTTACCTCAATAATAAATTAGTTATTCCTGAAACTCAACTCCACACCATTCTAAAAGACACATAATTCCCTACACATAGGACCCAAAGCTTTATATAACATCCTAAGCCCCCCTCATTCACTGCCCCACACTCATGAAACACCTAATTATAATCAACCGACAGTGTTCCACATGTCTCAAGTCAAACCCTCAAGGCGCATTGCGCAACCCCCATCCGAGCCATCAACTCAGAGGGCACCAACCAGGTGAAGATTGGCAAATTGACTTTACCCACATGCCAAGGCATAAAAAATTCAAATATCTCTTAACCCTCGTTGATACTTTTTCAGGATGGATAGAAGCCTATCCTACTACAGGACAAACCGCCAATATAGTTATCCTCCATACTCACTGAACACATTATTCCTAGGTTTGGACTCCCGCTCACTCTTCAGTCTGACAACGGCCCAGCATTCATCTCCAAGGTAGTCCAACAGGTGGCAGCCCTCCTACACATCACCTGGAAACTCCACATCCCTTATAGACCTCAGTCTTCTGGTAAGGTAGAGAAGGCCAACGGGCTCATTAAGCAGCAACTCACCAAACTCTCCCTCGAAACTCGACAATCATAGGTAACTCTCCTTCCCCTGGCCCTAACCTGGCTGCGAGCAGCCCCATGGAGTCCAACAGGCCTCAGTCCGTTTGAATTAGTTTACGGCCGGCCCCTCACCCTCCAGCAGTTACCCACCCTTTCTTCCCTGCTGGCAACTTATATCCCATACCTCACCCTCTTGAGACAACTCCTGAGACAACATGCAGAACTAGCACACCCCCATCCAACAGATACCTATAGCCCACATCTCTCTCTCAGCCCAGGAGACCAAGTATACTTAAAAGATATCCAAGCCAAAGATCTTCAGCCTACGTGGAAAGGCCCCTATACTGTCCTCCTATCCACATACACAGCAGCCAAACTTCTAGGACACACGCACTGGGTCCATATATCACAATTAAAAAAGGCCCCCACAGAAGACAATCAGTGGACATCTACTAGACTTACCCCTACCCGTCTCAGATTCACCAAACTCCCAACCACCACATGTTCCCTGACCCCTTGCACTTATCCTGATTTCTCACCATACTCTATATAAACATAACAGAATTCCAATATCTTACCCCAGATCCCTACTTGCCTCCAGATAATAGCCCATCACAGTGGTTCTCCCACTTACCTTTATAGAACATCTTCAGTGACAAGGTGTACCCTGTGATTACACTGAAGATGAAGTACTATTTCATACTTATATTACTATCTTTTTCTTGCATTTCAATCTCTATTACTAACCCAACTTTCATATGGAGATTCTCTATAGTTGAAACTTGGTCACACAAAAATAAACAGTACTCACAGCTACAAGGCACTGCTGACTGCCCCCCTTCAGGCTGCCAACCCCATCTTACTATAAATTTCACCCTATCGTGTTGCAGTGCGGCCGGAGCTAAGGCTCTCTGCTTCCTGCACGATCAGACACATTACAACTGTAAGACTTACTGGAAACAAAAGAACCTAGGATGCCCTTATATTTATTGTAAGATCCATTATGCAACCTTGAGACAGACGAAACCCACTGCTCTCTTCACCATTGCGAATCAACGAACCCCCCTTCAATACCAATTAAATATCAAGGACCCATGGGACCCCCGATGGGCAGACGGAGTCAAGGGTGGACTCTACACGGGCTGCACAGTCCTTGGTTCATATCCCATGGCTACTCTCCTGATAAGGAGAGCACTTGTCCAGCAAGAATCCCTTCCTCAGGGCATGCAAGCCCTACAGAGTTTAACCTTGGCCATGCAGGCACAGGAACAGGCCTTACAAGATCAATTGCCCTCCTCCAATGGGGAACCCTTCTCATGGTTAAAACTGGTCCGTCAAGGGTTGAACCTAACACAGGCAGCCAACCTAACAAATCTCTCCCACTGTTTCCTCTGTGCGGCCCTTGAAAGAGCCCCTTTGGTGGCAGTCCCTTTACCTGCTGCTTTCAAGGCTACAGCTAACTCCATAGGCACCTCCAAAAAACCGTTCTTACTCCAAGTCCCACTATACCAAAGCCCAGAAAGTCCAATCCTTCCTTTCTGCTGCTCTACCCCAAACACCTCCTGGTGTAACTGTACCCAGCCACCCGCTAAGACCCACACAGCTCCCATCAGAGGTTATTTCTGGTGCAACAAAACCCTCTTCAAGGTCCTTGATCACACATCCATTGGTCAATCCCTTTGTGTCCCAGTGTCCCTAGTACCTAGTTTAACCTTATATAGCAAAGCAGAAGTAGCTGAACTCTTCATGCAATTTAACCCTCCTCCTAATGATCTCCAAAAATGGGCTGTCTTCCTTCCCCTAGTCATCGGAGTCCCCTGGCCGCCTCCTTAGTGGCGTCAGGGCGTGGAACTGGGGCACTTGCCCACTCGGTACAGTCTACCCAATCTCTAGCAGCTTAAATCCGAGAGGCCATAGAGGCTTCAGCTGAAAGCTTGGCCTCTCTGCAGTGTCAAATTACCTCAGTGGCCCAGGTAGCAGCACAAAATAGGCAAGCATTAGATTTACTTACTGCCGAAAAAGGAGGAACATGTCTCTTCTTAGGAGAAGAATGCTGCTATTACGTAAATGAGTCAGGCCTAGTAGACACTAACATCCAAACACTAAACAGGATTAAAGCAGAATTAAAAACCTACAATACCCCCTTCACCCCCAGACCACCGGTATGGCTGCTGCCCGTAATACAGCAGATGCTCCCGTTCCTAATTCCCATACTAATCCTCTGTTTTGTCTTATGTCTTGCTCCTGTTTTAATCAAATTTCTCCGAGCCAAAGTTCAAGAGATCACGCGCGTCACCTTCAACCAAATGCTTCTTCATCCATACGTCCAAATACCAACCATAGACCCCAACCTTAATGACATCCCTTAACAGCAGGAAGTAGCCAGACAGACCACGCCGCCCCTTATCACTATTATCAATAAAAGGTTGGACTATTTGGACAAACGGAGGCAAGATGGCGCAGTTCCGGGTTCTTCACCGTCAACTTTCCCGTGCCCGGGAAAGACACGGGTCGACTGCGCAGGCGCAACCCGACCTCCGACGGAGAGGAACCGGAACCCGCCTAGCCATGCCTACCGCCCCGCCCCCGACCCGCCTATGTCCCGCCCACTGCCCTCCCACTCCCAGGCCCAGGACATAAAAGCCGCTCCCGGCGGGCGTGCGGTGCGAACTTCCTCGGCCCCTCCTTGTGTGCGGGACCCAGGAACCTCGCCCAAGAGCGCCGGAGCGAACTTCCTCGGCCCCTCCTTGTGCGCGGGACCCAGGAACCTCGCCCGAGAACGCCGGAGCGGCTTCATCGGCCTCCACCGCCGGAGACTGGTGAACCTCGCTCCCTCCTTCACATTGGCTTGTAAATAAAGTTTTTTTGCCTTGCCTACTTGCCTTTTCTCTGGCATTTGCTCTGGGGGTCGCATTAAAGCAAATCAAAAGAAAATTTCTGGAAATTCCAATTTTGGCATTAGGATTAGTTAAATATTCTAAAATACTTCTTCTATAGAATGCACTATAAAAGGTAAAGTGTGGCAAATATTACTTGAATGTACAGCAAAGCTTCTAAGAACATAAAAGAAAAACAAGAGTGCCAACAATGAACAGGAGACAGAGAAAAAGACTGACTAGTAATCTTGCATTGAAGGCCTTGCTCTCCTGCAGGCATTTTCTTTAACTAGAAACTCTTAAGTTCCAGATTTTAACAACTTTTGGAAGAACAGAGGATGAGTCAAGGTAGGGGGTTGAAGCTGGAACACTCAAAGGACCACATTTTTACTAAAAGAGAGCTGGAAAAAAAAACTATGCCTGAACAAAGGAAGATGACAAGTAAGTTTTCTGTTTTAACTCTGGGTGCAAAACTCTTTCCTGAAAACCTAAAACCAAGATTCAGTCCACTCAACAGTCTGAAATTCGAACTCCTATACCTGCATATTCAGGGAAGTCCAAAACTGAGAGATTAACTAACCTCATTTCTGTATTGGTAGTATCTTGAGGCAGCTGGCATAGCAAAATTTGATGTATTTCTTTACATATTCTATGTAATATTCTATGTAAAGAAATACATCAAATTCCCAATGATTTAATCAGCCAAGTATAAACTAATAGTGGAAAAATGCCAATCTATCCACACATATCCATGTCACACAAAGAAAAAAGTATCATGAAAAAGAGTCAGCAGTAATTACGCTTCAAATGTTCAAAGAAATAAAAAGGGTAATGGGAAACAGGAGAAAGGAGTGAGAGACTATAGCAAGAGACCAGGCAGGTTTCAAAAGAGGCAGTAAGAACTTCCAAAAAATAAACATCCAATGGATATGTTAAATAGATTAGATACAGATGAAGAATAATTAGGAACTAGAATATAAAACTGAAGTAATTATCCAAACTGAAGCAGAGAGATAAACAATATGAAATAGAAGTGACAAAGAAGAGAATGAGAGTATTTAACATATACATAAGGAGTTCTAAGAGGTCAACAGAGAACAGAAAAGAGGCAATCGCTGATAATTTTGCAGTATTAAACAAAGGTGTGACTCTTCAGAGTCAGAAATCACAGCAGATGCCCAGCAGCACAGATGAAATCAGCACCCAGATGCAATATAGTAAAACCTTAGAAAATAATAGACCAATTAAGCTACAATTTTTTTCTTTCTCTCCTTTCTTGAAATCCACAGCTAAAACAATATGTATTAATCCTTGTTCCAACTGCCTATGAACCTGTGGCTGTTAACTGTGCAGTCTTGCTCTTCTGTCTTCCACCAGGCACTTAAACTCTAGGGTACAAGTGCTAAATTATCTGCATGGACCCCTTGAACCACTGCACCAACTAGGTTTAAGATAAGTCACATTTGTCCAACACTGTACATTACAACTCTCTGCAAACAAGAGTTTCATGTAATTCTTCATAGGCTATATTGGACTTTCCCTGGCTTCTTTTTGAAGTTCCTGTCTCTGTGTTTTGCCAAATTGTTTGTTATTATGTATTCTAATTTTTCCTTATTGATTTATAGGATTTGTTTAAATGTTTTTAACACCAGCCCTTGGTAGTTACGTTTTGCAAATTCTCTTGGTTCGTTTGTTTTTTTCAATTTGTAAGTGCTGTCTTTTGATATACAACTTAATAAAGTGAAAGTTATGCCATACTATGTTCTAAAGGTATAGCTTATATTTTGTATCTTGTTTAAGAAATCTTTCTTTAGTCATTAAACTATTTTCTTCTATACTAAAACTCTTAAGTCTTTACTCTTCACATGTAAGTCTTAAACTGGGATTGATTTTTGTGTATGGATTCAGAATTTAACTCTTTTGTTTTCATATAGATAAGCCATTTTTCTAGGACCATTTATTGAACAGTCCAGTATTTTTTTGGCACTGATATGTCATGTCAGCTCTACCACAAGTAAGATTTCTATACGTTTTTGCCAGATTCATCATAAATTAGGTTTCTATACATGTTCTAACTATTGTTTGTTTATAGATATACAATGTTTTTATTATTTGCCTTCTCTGCTAATGTTCTCATTAATTCTTTTGGAAATTTGATTAGAGGTATATTGGACCTTCCCACTCAATCTTCTAGGTCTCTTAACTTCTTCTGTATTTTCTAGATCTTAGTGTAAGTTACATTCTCTGTGGTATCTTCAGTTGTGTCCTCTAGTTCACTAATTCTCTTTTCTACTCTATTTAATGTACAAAACTAGTTTCCTAATGTTTTCATTTCGATTATTGTATTTTAAAAATGTTATCGGGGGTCAGGCGTGGTGGCTCAAGCCTGTAATCCCAGCACTTTGGGAGGCCGAGACGGGTGGATCACGAGGTCAGGAGATCGAGACCATCCTGGCTAACTCGGTGAAACCCCGTCTCTACTTAAAAACACAAAAAACTAGCTGGGCGAGGTGACGGGCACCTGTAGTCCCAGCTACTCGGGAGGCTGAGGCAGGATCTTGCAGTGAGCTGTGATCCGGCCACTGCACTCCAGCCTGGGTGTCAGAGTGAGACTCCGTCTCAAAAAAAAAAAAAAAAAAAGTTATCAAATCATTTTGTACTTTCTCAAATTTTTGTCTTTTTTAAAGCTTGCTCATTTCTCCTATTTTTAATCCCACATATATTTATATAAATACATACTTATTATTTAGCTAATGATTTCAATATCTAAAGTAGTTTAATACCGTCTAAAGTATGTTTTGAGTTTTTTTTTTTTTTTTTTTGCTTTCAGTACATATTCCTTGCCAGATTAATCTGTGGAAATTATATCAGATCTAGATTAAGAGAGAATGTGATTTTGCTTTTGCCAGTATCTGGGGGCACCATCGTCTTGGAATAATTTTAAATTCTTGGCTTGAGACTTTCCCCTCCACCCAGGAAGTTTGGATTTGGCCTGCACATTTACATGAGGGCTGACTTGTAGTTATACATTCTCAAGGCAGACTTCTTTCCCCCTTTGTTTATTTGGTGCCCTGGATCACTAGGGGTAACTTTCCTTTGGAGGAAGAGTAAAGGCTTTTGGGTTCCAAGTTTTTGCAGAAGGTTGTTATCAGAATCCTTACCTTGCAGGGTGCTGGTGGCTATGCTTTCTCTTGCCCCAGTGCTGAAAGTCTTCAAAACTGAAATGTAAGGTCAACGAGTTAAAGCCGCTTCTCTGCACTGCTTATTTCTTTGTGTTCCCTCTTTCACTTAGATTTTGGCCTCTGAGGAGTCTTTGCTTTCTTGCCAGGACTTGGATACATTTCAGAAATGTAAAAATATATTCTATCCATTAGTTTGTTTCAGCAACAGAATTGTTGAAAAAATCTCTTCCCCCAAACTACTATTAAACAGAAGTTGCTAAGTATTTCCTATGGATTCGTTTATTTGGGCTTCCCAAACTTGGCATAAGAGATAGAGTAATCTGCCTAAGGTCAGATAGCTAACAGGTAAGTTTTGACTTTTTTGTTCATGAGAAAGTAATCATTGATCCATAGAAAAAATTAACGAATAAGAAGCAACTGGTTTTAGTAACTACCTTAAAACTCGACTGACTTTTATTATAACAAACCTACAATTACAGACTAAAGTGATTGAAAAGATATGTGACATGCTTTTTTCTGTAGATAAAGGTATATGAAAATTTTACATTAAAAATATAAATAACTTTCACATTTGAAGTAGCAATGTTATAAATTAGAAAATACAGATTGGCAACATAAAATATTTTTTAAAAATTATTCTAAAATGGGATTGCAGTGGTGGTTGTATAACTCTATAAATTTAATAAAAATATTTAATTGTATACTTACAATTGGTTAATTTTATGGTATATAAATTATAACTCAATAAAGCTATTGAAATATCTATAATATATTGTTTTTTTCAAAACCAACTACATATACATTTTAAATCAGTTATTTGTGCATAAAAATACATGCATCCTTCCATATCAATCATATTCATATATGATATAATTTTAAACAGCCAAGTAGTATATTTTGTTATAGTTATAATTTTATAATATTATATTTATAATTCATCAATCCCATATTGTTGAATATAAACTAAAGACAGTTGTCTAATTTTTCTTAATATAAACATTTATATGGTGAATATTCCTTGTATACATACTAAATTTCTGAGTTAATGTTCTAGAAATGAAATTACTAGGTAGAATAATACCTAAACTGAAAATGTGAGACATATTTTCTTACATTTGCCCTCCTACAGGTAGAAGGTCACCAAATTTGCCCTCCTACAGGTAGTACTAATTTAAAGTCCCATTATCATGTCTAAGAGTCTTCATTTTCCTGTGTTTTTGAACAACTGGCATTATTATTTTAAACATTTTTAATTGATAGAAGTATATTTTATTGTCAATTTAATTTATATTTATTTAACTGTTGATAAACTTGAACATTTATAGAAAATAAACTGTAAAATGTGTGTACATGTACATTACATATATAATTTATGTATGTATTATACACACATGAAGAGAGACAGAGAGCCCCTTTGCATTATTAAGCACAACGTAATTCAGTTCACTCCTTTTCTACATATGTAACTTTATAGTAATGTTTGCTTGTTTGCTTGTTTGTTTGTTTGTTTAGATGGAGTCTCACTCTGTTGCCCAGGCTGGAGTGCACTGGCAGTGGATCTTGGTTCACTGCAACTTCTGCCTCCTGGATTCAAGAGATTCTCCTACCTTAGCCTCTCAAATAGTTGGGACTATAGGCATGTGCCACTGTGCTCGGCTAATTTTTGTATTTTTACTAGAGGTGGGGTTTCACCCTGTTGGCCAGGCTGGTCTCATACTCCTGACCTCAAGTGATCCGCCCTCCTCAGCCTCCCAAAGTGCTGGGATTACAGGTGTGAACCACCACACCCAGCCAGTAGTGATGTTTCATAACAAAACAATCTGAGAAGTTCAAAAAACAGGCTTCTCTTATTTTTAAGAGGAAGAATAAAATATGTGGATTAGTACCTATATTATTTATAGAATATTCCTTTGTAAATATAACTGTATAAAGTACATTAAAGAAGGAAATAAAACATCCTTTTGCAGTATAGATTAAAATGCTTCAACAAATACTTATGTAACATTAACACACACACACACAAAATGCATAAAGAGAGTGCAAACGAGGTTTTAGCCAAACACTAAATATAGATAGGGTTTGCTAATGAAGGAACATTCTCATTCCTCCATTAAATGTATATAACTACAAGGCACAAGTTAGTGTGAGAGAGTGATATTATTCAATTAATGACAAGAACAGAGTATACATAGTCTGTTGAAGTGAAAAACAAAATTCAGGATCAAATGGTCACAGTATCCAAATTTCACAGGCAATCAGCAAATCCACCAAAGACACAGAGCTAGAAGGAACCACTGAATACAAATTCCTCATTTTCAAAAGGAAGCCTAGATAAACTAAGGAGACTTGCTGAAGACCACACAACTCTCCTCGGCTAGACTAGAACACAGGTGTTCTTCTCCTGCAGCCTCTTATCAAAAGATCTTGAAAGCACAAAACACGAAGAGCTTTTTGATTGTTCCCAGGTCTTGTTAAACACGACTGGAGAGAAACAGCGGGTTCTAGTCTCATGAGGCTACAAGGGGCAAAGGCTCTTGATTATAAAACTGTGCCCTTGAGGGCACCGCTGGAAGGAAAGCTTTTCAGAGCTGAAAACCAGCAATTAAAAAAGGAAAGGAAACATCATCTAAATTGCAGCTGAATTTCTATTTAAGCTGAGAGTAGCAAAAAGGCAGCATAACTTCTAAACACCAATTTTTTTTTCTTTTTTTAACAGAGAGACTTAAATCATATCAGCCTCAGAAGGTTTTTTCTCAAAAAGGCTTAACTGCCTTCAGGAAAAGATTTATCAAAGCCTGTGCCGGAATGAATATCTCCAGGCTACCAGTTATTTAATTAGTAACTTTACATTCCTCTTTTACATTTGAGATAGGTTTTCTGTATTTTATACTGGAGCACTAAAAAATATTAATGTTGAAAGGTAAATTTTAGATTCTAATTTATAACTTCGCTCTGCATCAGTCTATTTTTTACCACTGAAATAAAAATGCTCAAATATTTAGAATGATTAAAGGACCTTTATCTTACTGGAAAATCATCAAGAAACTGGTGGAGCAGAACAAATTCAGTTATTATACAAACAACAAAAAGAAATTTTAAGTAGGCACTTTGAGCCTCAGGCTTGGGGTAATATAAAAAAATGACAAAGAGTATGAGACAGTGATGAAATCCTGACAGGGATCTTGATTATTTCTCACAAAAGCATTCATTTTAATCAGGGGCTTAGATTTTGTTCCTTTTCCATGGCAACAGATAAAGAATCCTGTACCTGGAAGGTTACAGTGATAGTCTTCATTATGCTCCCAAGAGGCATTGTGTTAACAGTTTAGTGATTGGAAGGGAAAGAACTAATTCTACCCAATTCTGAATAATATTTTTATTACCCTCATAGAGGATAAGATTCTACACTGGGTTATGGGCTTTGCCATTAACTCATACTGTGATTTTAAAAGGCAAGTCTATTAACCCCTTTGTGTTTGTTTTCTCAAATATAAGAAATGGGAACATGGGACTCAGTTTCCATCCTGGAGCTGACTAAGTCTGTGTTCACTGGTTCATATAGAGTTGAAGGAGAAGAAAAGAACCATTTTTCCTCTTTGTTCCATTGGTGAAGCATTTCTGTCATGCCTACTCTACTCTTCTCTTGTTACTATCTGGTCTCAAAAGTGATCAATGTGGGAAGATTCAGTGTACACAGAATCATGCTTGTTCTGTTGTGTGTAACTTGACATTTCATGTGACCCTTGAATCATCCCATATTGGTATATAAAGACTAAGGTCAGCTGCTCTACTCCTGAGCAACTACCTATTTTACTAATGAAATGAAAATAATTCTAATAAGGAAAATGCAGCAACATTAAGTTTACTCATAGAGAAAGGCAGAGGAAAGTTTCATGCCTTTACAGCACGGTGTTAAACACTAAGGTACTCTTCAAGGCTCCCTATTGAGTGCTCATTGTTGGTTTAGTAATGTTTATTATTCTCACTAGTGTATCAGACTGTAGGGAGGAAGGAATGTTTCCTTCCTTCTTACATACTGTCCAGTTAAGGTCCCAGAGTATTTCCAGAATATTCTGGGAACTATTATGTTTAGCTTCATGCTGGTATCAGAAACAAGCACCCATCTGAAAGGAAGCACTGTAAACCTTTCTGAATCAAAGCAAGTTATAATAAACACATACAAAAATCAAATGTACTATATAATATCACATACATCAGGGACAAAATTTGAGCATCAACGTATTTTAAACGATGGCAGAGCTAAACCCAGGCAATTGGTTTTTGGTGCATCACTATTTCTTTCTGCACATCTCTCTGTTCCAGAGTTTCTAAACTTGCTCCAGCTCAAATAAATTTTGGGTCCCATCTCTTTACTCTTAGTGAGCTTTTAACTACCCTCTGCTAAGTTCTTCAGTAACTAGGACTTTAGATCTTTCTATTCCCAGGGATATTTACTTTTAAAAACTTGTAAATACTAGACTCTTAAAGACTGAAAAACTTTTGAGAGTAAGAGAAGTGGATCTTTAAAGGTGAATTTTCACAGATTCTTGAATTTTTGCCCATGTTCCTCAAATCACATCCTGGTATACACTATGGCAGTCACCCCTCGGTGACTTGAATCACCACAGACAGAAACTGTTTTAAGTGTGCTTAACTGCCCATCTCCAGCTGCCACACCTTGGGGATTGGCAGTGTTCATGCTGAAGCCACAATCTCTCCAGTATTCCTTGCCAAGGACTAAGAATGGTGTAAGTCTGGGGGGACTCCTCTTATAAGCAGTCTTTGCCCTTGGGCAACCCATTGGCATAGCCAAAACTTTGTCAGAGGCTCTGCCTGCCTGCCCAACTTCCATTTCTTCCTCCTTTTACATGTGTCAGACCCGCAGGGCAGCCTGAAGCATCTTCCCACTGCTACTGTTCCCTCTCCCCTTTAACTTCCACAGGCATTTCTCCCAACACATCTCTTGCACTTAGCTTCTGCTTTCTAGAGGATTTGAGCAGACACAGTATTCCATAAATACTTGTGCCAGATGAACGAATCTCAGTTGGGATGAGACAAATGAACTATTAGGGAAGGTGAAGAGAGAGCTGAAGAAAGTAGATTGAGTACCTGCCACGTACCAGGTGCCTGACTGTGAGAGTGACTCAGTGCAGTTGGGTTAAAAGACTAATTGAGATCATGTATGCACCGTTGTCAACATTTATTATGCTCAATAAATAGTAGCTATCTCTTTCTCAATAATTACGCTAAATTAGGTGTGAAAAGGCCAGATGGGTATGAGATACTGGGCATCATGGAAGATGCAATGAGCCAGGCAAGAGAAGAAGACAGGGGTCTTGGAACAGGAAGTACAGTCCAAGCAGCAACGAGGCTTCCAACTCCCTTGGAGCTGCTACTTCTGTTGAAGTTTTAGGCCTTCTGGAGACTGTCAGTTCTAGGTGGCCCCAAATATCAAATTTGTTAATTTTTTAGGGTCCTGTGGTTTTACAGGTTCCCATATGGTTAATATAATGTCTAATCTCTGTGAAATGGAACAATATTGATTTAAATACAGAAGTTGAGGCCCCATGCGGTGGCTCACGCCTGTAATCCCAGGATGTTGGGAGGCCAAGGCAGGCAGATCACAAGGTCAGGAGATCGAGACCATCCTGGCTAACACAGTGAAACTCCATCTCTACTAAAAATATTTTAAAAATCAGCTGGGCATGGTGGCAGACACCTGTAGTCCCAGCTACTCAGGAGGCTGAGGCAGGAGAATGGCATGAACCCGAGAGGCGGAATTTGCAGTGAGCCAAGATCGCACCACTGCACTCCAGCCTGGGCGACAGAGCAAGACTCCATCTCTAAAATAAAATAAAATGAAATAAAATAAATACAAAAGTTGGGCTACTCCAAGTCTAAAGACAAGGCTATATTTTAAATTTGGATTTGGGGCACTGAGTGGTGGTAGTGATGGAAGAGGGGAGTTGAGACTCGAGAGAGAGCTTTGGGGTGAGCCTTGACTTCCTTCCTATCTGAACTTATTCTCATGGGAGCAGCCAGGCTTGGTAGTTCGTTTTTCCACTGTCACTCAAAATGCAGCCTGATAGTGAGGTGTGTAATTATGGACTTTTCTTAACTGTAATTTGATTAAAGAGATGTTCTATATGCAAGGAACAAATTTGAGGTCATATTACCTCCAAAGAAGATACAGGCTAAAAGTAGGAAAACTACTACAGAAAATGACAGAGGATAAAAATCTTATAAAGAGATGATAATTAATCTTATTCTGTAGCAGCAGTAAAACATAAAAAGGAATTATTCTTTAAATCAAATTATTTCTCTCAAAGCCATTTAAACCGTCTGCCAACAGTGACTTACAGGAGGCAAGTCCTGATTTCTTTTAGTAAATTAAGCCTACAAATGAAGGCATTCTTCATTCATTTATGCCAGTACACTTGCCACAAGCATTATCAGCTGAGTCTCCTAGAAGTGTCATTTTTGAAAGGTTAATAAATTCATTTACATTTCCCCAGACCACTAGGGGTCAATTTTCATTTGTCTATGCATATTATTTGACTGCTCTTTGAAATGCAATCAACTTTTCAAATAATTGATAGTTTTTTGTTTTACTTTGTTTTTAAAACATAAGATAGTATTATACATTTCAGGATTGTTGAAGCATGCAATCTGATAGTCTGAAAAAATAATTAGAACATCCATTGCCATAACACATATAATGACATAGCCATCTTAATTTTTTATTGAAACCGTTAAGCCAGATATGTTTCAAAGTTCAGAATTTTTCAGAGTCTAGACAGGTAATACCTAGCATATGTCATGTAATTATATAATACCCACAGCAGGGTCTAGAGCAGTACCCTGTAATGACCATATTGGTAGTTTTGCAGCAAAATTCTTAATATTAAAATAGGTTTTGCTACAAAATGGATTTTGGTGCTAAGTTTACCAAACAACAACAACAACAAAACCAAAACGTTCCATTTTCAGAAGTTTTTGGATTTTGGAATCGCAGATAAGTGGTGGACCTATAGTAAATCTGTGCCCCTCAAGGATCATCTTAAGGATGTGGAAACAGAAGAGGAAGAGTTGCCAATAATTTGGCTTGAAATTGAAGTAAAAAACTTTTATTGTTGCTTTCCACCTGCTAAATTCTTTTTTTAAATTTTTTTAAATTTTATTTTTCTCAGCAAGGCAAGTTACTTCTATAAAGAAGGGTGTGCCCTTACAGATGGAACAACGGTGAGCGCACACTTGGAGAAGGGAAAAGGGCTTCCTATCCCTGATGCACGTGGCCCCTGCTGCTGTGTCGCTCCCCTATTGGCTAGGGTCAGACTGCACAGGCTAAACTAATTCTGATTGGCTAATTTAAAGAGACTGAAGGGGTGAGTGCTTTCGCGGGAGTCAGGGCAGAGCAGGTAGAGGTAATCGGAATGAGTTAGGGTGGAGCAGGTGATTGGAAGCAGTTAGAGTGGAGTAAGTAACCGGAATGAGTCAGGATGGAGTAGGTAATCAGTATGAGTCAGGGTGGAGTAGGTAATCGAAAAAGATTGCTTTACGAGGAAGTTAAGTTTAAAAGTAGAAGGCAGAGAATTGAACATACTGACATATTCTTTGAAAATAAATTTAGAACTCATCTCTAACAACCCCTCCCTCCCCTTGTACTTCCTTACAGCTTTCTTTTCAAACTTTTTTTTACATGTCTTAGCTTAGTTGTTTTGCTTGATTTTCCAAAAGAAGAAGCTTCTCTGGATAAGGTGGAGGATACTTAGGGGAGGTTTTAATAAGTGCCATTTTTAAGAGCCTCTGCATCAACTTACGGATGCATGGTATGACACAGCACCTGACGAGAATAAGTACACCTATTATGGCTGCGAGATAAATTCTTAAGACTCATCTGCAGAATGTCTCTTAGGCTGCATAAAATACAGACTTTGCATAACACTTGGTCTAAAATGAGTAACTTGGAAGAATTATTTTCCTACTGACATCAGCTCATTGAGCTTTAATTGTGCCTCTGATTTACATGAGAAAACATAAAAGGGAGTGGAAAGTTAGAATTAAAGGAAGGAAAATGGTCCCTTTCAGCTACTGCCACAGATCTATTGCACAAAATACTTCTCTGTGGAATACTTATCCTATGGCCACAGGCCAGTTCCACTCAGCACTCACTCTGTTTGAAAAGAGGCCACAAATCTGACTAATTTTCATTTAACTTCATGGGGCAAGGAAGGGGGCTTCACAGAATTTCCTAATCTATTTCTCTTTATCAAATACATAATCACTTTTTCTATCAGCTGAAAAACCTGCAACAAAACGATCAAGAGAGTAGAAAATACTGTTATTATATTATTTGATTGGAGAGCATAGGCTGATTTTTGTTTCCTATTATATTCCTTTTGGTTACTAGCACATGGCAACACTCTGAACACGGTAGGTGCTTTCTGTGTCTATTAAACTGAACTGAGGTAGCACCTGCTCTGCACATACATGCCTTTGGTTTGTTTCTTTTTTGCTTTTCAAAAGATTTCTGTGCTTCCTCAGTGTTGAGGCCACTTTTTCTGTTTTCTTTCTCTGGGATTCAGAGGCACTGAGTTCTGCTCCTGGAGTTATTTATAGCTTTGGTAGCTAGGTCTCACATACCTCCTTTGTGCTTCCAAGAGTGTTGTAGGAGTATATGTTCTGTCACTGCAGATTATCTGTTTTGATTATATTAACAAGAAGATGGCTGACTAAGTGCTGTGCTTCCCTTTCACTTGTTCCTTTATATTTTTAATAATTAATTTCTGTTTAGTTTTGATAATTCTGTTATTAACAGGCATTTGTGCCTCTATGCAATCATGTGTGTCTGTGTCCATAAGGAGCAACTTAGCAGCTTAGTCAATCACTCAGGGAAACACATGCATCTCTATGGAATACTTATCGGTATTCACCGAACTGAAGTTCTCCCAGAAACAAGCCCCTGTACTTCATTGAACTATTGATTTGTTTTTCATAGATCAGCTGAAACGTATATCCTTAAAATGAAGGGAAGTCTCATGAAGCACTTACACTTACTATCTGTTTTTCTAAAAAAATCAGGATGTAAACTTCTGACTTAAAGTTAAATTTTTCCCTGAAGGGTCAACATTCCAAATTTTTACTTAGATTATTAGTTAGCTGCTCTGTTGAATTCTCCCCTCTACCTTATAGAAATAAAATATTTTGGTTGTTGTTGTAAGAAAGAATCCATCATATCCATATAAAGCACCAAGCCACATGTTTAGCAATTGTTTCCAATAACAAAGTATGAAACTTGAGAATGACCTTGGAAGTAGAAAGATAACTAGTCCCATGACTATTATGCCTATATTGTGCTCATTATGGGCTACTTGCAGTGCTAGACCCCCTACAAGCATTATATCATTGTATCCTCCCAACATCTGAAAATGAAAGAAATGAAGGCAAAAAGATTAATGTGGGCATTAGCTAGCAAATAGTAGAGCTAGGAATCAAATCAAGTTTTTCCTAAGTATGAAATTGTTGTTTCCGGAGACATCTCTCATTTATCCCATATATTTTGATTTGTATAGTTTGGGGGGGTGAGAGGTAGTTTTCCATATTTTAATTATATAAATGACCTATGCAGAACTCAAAGGCAGAATTAACAAGGAAATAAAAATAGTTTTATTCTTCTATTATCATGTATTTCCTTATATATTAAGGAAGAATTGGGCTCTGTTTAGCATAACCATTATTAAAAATATTTATGTGAGAAAAAAATGTGTCTGGAACTATTACAAATATATAATTAAATATGTTATTGGTCCACTTTATATGGTATTTATGCTATATGTGTCTATTTCTCCTCCTTGCTTTTTAGGCTATCAGCATGAAAATCAGCTTCTGTTTCTAAGAAATTCTAAAAATATTACTCACCTATGCCTATCATGTCCTGCCACATTATAATCTTGGTTACAGCTCTCAAAATGTCAGAGCAGATCATGAACTAAAGATGTGTCATAGGCAAAATCATCTAAAAGGCAAGTTCAACATAATGAACCAAAGAAAAAAATCCAACCATGACAAAAGTTGATGCTGACCTATAATTTTTTTTAAATAGCATTCTTTACAAAATACAAAACTGTATGACCACTATGATTAAAACTGCTAATCCCTTTCTTTTCCCCAGACCTCCCCAGCTCACCATAAAATCCATCTGGCCCATTGCAGGGGGCTCTGATTGCCTCCTGCACTACTGGAATTCAGGCAGGATGGAGATAGACAGCTTTCACCCCATGAGTTGGTGAGTTCAGAAAGAGTATTGTGTTGCTCTGGACAATCAATCATTCCAAATTTTAGAAACAGTCTGGGGATGGGTATTCTGTAAATCTGCTCCCTTTTCACATTCTCCCTAGTCCCTTGGAATGGACACCCATCTGGGCTATCCATCTGTTCAGAATTGGATTGTGGTCGCCAAGTCCCTCTTCCTTTCCAGGCAGTTGATTCATGATCATCAGTGATCTTCAGCACATCCCCAGCTCCCCTGGGAGACAATGTATACTTTTAAAAATTTACTGAGTGCTTTAACTAGTAGTTGTCAGTGATACAGCAAGAGAGAAGACACTTCAAGACAGTTGGGGTGACAGACAAGTAAAAAGTAAAAGGAGCTACCATGGGGATGTGTAAGAGGTGGTTTGAAAACACTTAATCTCCCCTCTACCCCCACCAACACCCCACTGGGAGGATCAAGAAAGGCTTCCTAGGGGAAGTGACAGTTAATCTAAGTCCTGTAGTATCACCAGGAATATTAGAGGACCAGCCAGATGAAGAGCAAGTAGCTAACTGGAGGAGCCCTGAGGAAGGACCTAGGGAGGGCAGAGTGATGTCATCCACAAGGAAAGACCACTATATGGCAAGATCCAGTTGGGAGACAGAGATGGTGGGGAACTCAGAGAAGTGCAAATGGCTGAGTATAGATGGAGAGAAAATCATCTGGTAGGGACTGGCAAGAGGTGGAACTAGAGAGATGGGTAGGGTACCAGATAAGCAGAGAAGGCTCAAATTTGGGTGGACCTGTGTGCTCTGGGCAAAGAGTCTAGACTTTTTCCGAGGTCAATGAGGAGCCAATGTAAAGTTTTAAGGAGGTGAGGGAAAGTCTTAGTTTTTGGAAAGATGTCTCATCTTGCAGGATGAAGAATGGTCTGTAGACAACACAGGATGAAAAATAATGACTTCAGTGACAAGGAATCCCTGTGCGAGTCAAGGAGACTCTGCCTCATGTGGCCCAGACAGTGGGTTGTGAGGGAATAAGATGGACGTGAGCAACATTAAGGACAAAATCATTAGGAATAGGTGACTGACTTGATCATAGAGGATAAAGCAAAGAGCATGAGGCAACAAAGATCTAAAGGGGGTACAAATATGACAATCGCCTTTTGAGGGGGGGTTAATAGTCATATAGGTCATTTCTTTTTCAATTAAAATATTTCTTTTTTTTTTTTTTTTTTGTATTTTTAGTAGAGACGGGGTTTCACTGTGTTAGCCAGGCCTCGATCTCCTGACCTCGTGATCCACCCACCTCAACCTCCCAAAGTGCTGGAATTACAGGCGTGAGCCACCGCACCCAGCCTGAAATATTTCTTTACTGTTAAAATATCATTTTGAATATTGTATATGTTACAAAGAAAATTCGATAGATGTGATATTAGTGAGCCAATGTTCTTTATGAAAATGGAAATTATGATGCTATCAATGTTTATTATAGTTATATAGCTATTAATGCTCATATTTGACTGAATGATGTAGAAAATCAAGGCACATTTCTCTCCTACAATAGAGAAAAAAACCTGTGAGTTAACCCCTCACCCACTTCAATTTTATTTCATTGAAATGCCAATATTCAAAGTAATATAGAAAAACTACATGACCATGTAAGGAAGAGAGTGATAAGCTATGTCTTCTGATGTTCCTGAGAAAACCAAGAAAAATCCTTCAAATATTTTCTGAACATTTTGCATAATTGCCATTTTGCCTGTTGTTATAAACCAAAAATTCTTGGCCTTTATCTGCTATGTTTGGATAAACAAAAAAGTTTATCAAGTATAAAAGTATACTTGAGGCTGGGTGTGGTGGCTCACGCCTCTAATCCTAGCAATGTGGGAGGCCAAGGCAGCTTGAGCCCAGGAGTTCGAGACCAGCCTGGACAATATGGTGAAACCCCATCTCTACTAAAAATACAAAAATTAGTCAGGCACAGTGGTGTGCTCCTGTGGTCCCAGCTACTTGGGAGGCTGAGGCAGGAGAATTGCTTGAACCTGGGAAGCGGAGGTTGCAATGAGCTGAGATCCCACCACTGCACTCCAACCTGCGCAGCAGGAGTGAAAGCCTATCTAAAAAATAAAAATAATGAAAAAAAATTCTTGAATGGGAAAGCATTCAGTACTAACAACCTTAACTTTGTGTTTCTTAATTCCTTCTGTGACTGTCAACAACCAAAAAAAGAATCAGATCAAGATTTCATAAAAGGAGAAAAATTCTTAGTTCTATTACATTTTTTTCTATGTGGGAATAGGTAATATTTGTTGAAAATTGTGAAAAACCCTCTAGAATTCATAGAAATACCTAGGATAACATACATATAAATATACACAAAATAGCATAGTATGTAGAATAGCTTTTCTTTCAAACAATCAAGATCAGTATTACAAGTAAACATTATCCTCATTTTAGAGGTGACAGCTGGGAAACAAATAAGTAGATATGAGAGAAGTAAAGCTTTCCTAACTGAGTCTCATGTGACCAACTTTATTTCCATTATTCAAAAACTTCCAATACACCTCTGCTACTTAATGATTAAATGCTAAATTTCTTCGCCAATTTGCCTGTCAGTCTGGACACTCACAGTGTCCAAAATTACTTAAGGCTTCAAACACTCTGTATTCTCCAAATTACTATGAAAATGCATTCTGTTTCTCACACTTTTGTTTCAATTACTCCTTTTCCTTGAAGTGACTTTCATTCTCACTATTTCCCAGCAATCTTTGGCCATAAACCTTTCACTCTTTGAAGTTTATCTTCAATACCGTTTACTCCATGATAACTTTCCAGATTTACTGGACAAAGTGATGCTTTCCTATTTTGTAGTCTTACCACATGTTGTTTAAACCTTTCTTATGAAATCTATTTAAAGTTTTGGATGGCAGATAGTCCTAAATTACCCATTTTGCTTTATGGTGACACTCTGGAGGGTATTGTGTTGCAAAACTTAGATTCCTTTCCATTTCCTAGAATGGAATTTCTGCTGAACCAGTGAATAAACTGAGTTGTTTTTCAGGGACATGGATTTTCAGACATTAAAATCTGGAACCCTCTTTGAAAGCTGATAGTTTTAAAATACTTCTTTAAAAACTTGTTTTAGAGTGACCATATTTAATGTTAACTCAAACTCAGGCAAATGTATTTTTCATCTTGTTATATATGTTTGGGCTTTATTGATATATATTCATTATATATTCATTTGTATGTGTGGCTTAGTTCTAAAGATAAAACATAATTGATTCTCATTATCTTTCAGAATTTTTACTGTATTAGTCTGTTCTCACACTGCTATGAAGAAATACCCAAGATTACGTCATTTATAAAGAAAAGACATTTAATTGACTCACAGTTCCACATTGCTGGGGAGGCCTCAGGAAACTTACAATTGTGGCAGAAGGCAAGGGACAATCAGGCACCTTCTTCACAAGGTGGCAGGATGGAATGCAAGCAGGGGAAATGCCAGACGCTTATAAAACCATCAGATCTTGTGAGGCACATTCACTATCACGATGGCAGCATGGGGGAAACAGCCCCTATGATCCCATTACCTCCACCTGGTCCCATCCTTGACACATGGGGATTATGGGAATTGTAGGGATTACAATTCAAGGGGAGATTTTGGGTGAGGGCACAGCCAAACCATATTAGAAGCATTCAGCTAATATAAGGGATAGGCATGTATGTCAGAGTTTCAAAAATCAGTTTGATTTCTTTTAATGGGGTAGATATAAATGGAGGAAAAAAACAGATAAAGATTTTCTTCCACCACTCCAGCACACATACACACACTTACACACACAAAGTTAATAGTTGACTACTATGGTAGTTTTAAAGATATATGCACACAAGTGGAGTTTAATTCCCCTCCCATTGAATGTGGGCTGGACTTAATGACTTGCTTCTAGTGAATAGAATATGGCAGAAGTGATCCACCCACTTCGGCCTCCCAAAGTGCTGGAATTACAGGCATGAGCCACCATACCCAGCCTCTCTCTCTTTACAATCACTTCTCTAGAGAAAGCCAGCTACTATGTCATAGGAGCAGCCCTGTGGAGAGGCCCATGTGGTGACAAATAGAAGCCACATAACTGACTCTATTTCCTTGGAATGTGTCAGCAGCCATGTGAGTGAGCTTGAAAGCAATTCCTCAAGGACCTTAAAATGACTACAATCTCAAGATAATCTCTGAATAGGAATCACTCACTTAAGCCATGCTTGGATTCCTGACCCTCAGAAACTTCAGCACTAGATAACGATTACAACTAACAAATCCTTCAATATATTTTCTGTCTTCTCAGCCATAATTTTTGTCATCTTCTCAAGAAATTCACTAGAAACTCTAATAGCTTCATGCCAAGGAGGACTAGAAAGCAATTCATAGGGATCAACTTAAGATCGCTATCCATGTGTCAGCTGTGGCCTTGAGGGATTTAGCTGACATTTTTTTGTCTTTGTTTCCTATTACACTTACAGCAATAATCACCGAATCTACCCAAAGAAGATAAGGATAAAATACATTTCTAAAATAAAAGTACTTAGCATTGTACCTGGAAAGTGGTAATAGCTCCACAGATGGTTAGCTATGTTATTACATTATTATTATTATTATTATTATTATTATTATTTTGGCTCATAAAATAAAGCAAAGTGGTCTCCCAGATAGACATTCGGTCTTACAGAGTAATAACACACAGCCAGTATTCTGAAACCCAGACGTACAACTGATGAAAACATCTCCTTCCCATACTGTCAGAAACTAGGCTGCTTGTGGTATAATTGGTAGTCCTAAAAAGTGAGTATGATCCATAACAGAAATTCAAACTGAAACCCAAAGAAATTGTGGGAAAGTTTCCCAGAGATCTCAGTCAATTCAATAACCTTGCACGGCTGTTAGGGCTACATTCCATGTGTTATTACACAACTGACAGGTCACGGGATGAATCATTCCAAAGGGATGTCACACAATACCATGTGGCCCAGAGCTCTCTTGTCCTGCAGCCAAGGGGAAGCATCTATAATATATTTTTTTGCATATATTCATTTTCTTTTTGAAAGTATATTCTTTTGGATGTATTATTTTGAAAACAAGGACTTTGCCAAAACTAATTAATTCTCAAATAACATTTAGTATTTCTGGTTTGCAATATTTAGTATTTCCTCTTTGTGAATAAAAATGGGAAAGAACAACTTCAACATGATAATAACTGATGCCCATCAGATCTGAGAAACACAAGACAGACCAATTTTTAATCTCTCCCTCTGCACTTTTCCACTTCAGGCAAAAGAAATGAGTCATATCAAATTTAATTCTCGTGACAGAAGGAATCACATGCTGTGCTGTTTATCCCCCATGAATGTCTGCATTAACTTCTCTCCCTTATCTAGCTTTTGGAATTTCAAAGTTCATTTCTTCAGAAATAGGGCTGTATGTTCACTCAGGCAACTGTAGTTCGGAACTATATTTTTGGGCAAAATAAACCAGCTTTTCTTTTTAAATAGAACAGTATACTTTGTACTCGTCCTTTCATTAGGCAGAAAATTAACTCCCACTTTCTATTAGGAATATAAATGTTCCCGCTAGCAATCTAAGTAAGATAAATAAAAGAAAATCCCTATAAAGGAAAAAAATGGCTATTTGAAATTATAGGTGCATGAAATAAAATAAAAATAATTTATCACTGTATCTTATTTCTGGTTGGGATGGGGAGGAAGGATTGGTAGGACTGCCTGAAAATAGAAAGTGATCATGAAAAAAATGATTATTAATAGGGACTTCTGTGGCTTTGGGGTACACCGTACACCAGCAGTTGACCTGGGGCCTCTACCTGCCACAGCTCTAGCAATCTG
Source organism: Rhinopithecus roxellana (assembly GCF_007565055.1). Classification (NCBI taxonomy): domain Eukaryota; kingdom Metazoa; phylum Chordata; class Mammalia; order Primates; family Cercopithecidae; genus Rhinopithecus; species Rhinopithecus roxellana. The sequence goes on along the minus strand of NC_044557.1, from coordinate 54,739,605 downwards.
TTAAGTTTTTTTTTTAAGTCCCCTTGATTCAAGATTATTTGCAAGATCACAGTTTGTTATTTATACATTCATTCAAGAAACTGTAAATAAGGTGAAATACCAACTGCAGTCAGCATGACCTGACCCCTCCATCTGTAAACCACAGCCTCCTCTGGACATGAAAGAGGGCCTCTGATAAAACTAGGCTTCATAGCTGCCTCCTTAAAAAGTCAAAGTAAGGTCATTATCTGCAGGGTCTTCTATTCTCTTTTTCCTTTATTAAAATCGCCCATTCTTTGAGGCTCATTTGAGTCTCACCTTCTCCCTGATGTTTTATCTGATTACTCAGTGAGCACTGACCTTTCCCTTTTCTGAACATCAAGTTTATTTCTGGCCTATATCAGTGTGCTGCCAATTAATTAAATATATTATTTACTTACTTTTATTGTTTGTGTCTTTTCTGTTAAAAATATGTAAGAATTGGCTAATGTTTCACATGTTTGTATTTATAGAATTTTGCTACTCAAGCTTTTTAAAACTATGTTTGGTTTTGCAGAGAATGATCTTGTCCCTTTAAGACACAAGATTCTAAAGTGTAAGTCATAGTTTATTACTGCCTTGTGGTAATGAAGTAGAATTTGAAATCTTATGTAACAACAATAGGTGTAAAGTATAGCTTCAAAGTTCAGATCAAAAAAGTGGGAGAAGATAGTCAGGGCATTAAAGACTATATACAGATCGGTCAAATTCCCTAAAAGAGAGATTAGGTGGGTTGTTTCTTACAGTGACAGAGGCTCTCGATGTTCAAGGTGTAATATCAGTAAAGGATGATAAATGGCATGCCACGGACAGAACAGCTACTCAAGATGGTAGCTAATCTAGTTACCAAATGTGTATACAAAAATTAATCATTTTCCAATATACCACCAACGTTAAGTTAGGAAGTTAGAGAGGGTGGCCATTTATAACAAAAATATAAAATATATATGAACAGATTTAACAAGAAATGTTTTGAACCTATATGAGGTATCATAAAAATATTTAATGAGACATAAAAAGAAGCTTGAATAAATGAAAAAATATATTTGTACCTGCATGGGAAGGGAAAATATTACCAAGATGACAATTCTCTCAAAATTACTTTATAAATTTAATGAAAATTCCAATAAAAGTTTTTCCCAGAATTGAAAAAACAATTATAAAACTTATGCAAACATGGTAAACTAAGGGCAAAACTCTGCTAAAGAAGAAGAGTCAGGCCAGGTGCAGTGGCTCTTGCCTGTAATCCCAGCACTTTGGAAAGGTGAAGTCGATGGATTACCTGAGCTCAGGAGTTTGAAACCAGCCTGGGCAACATAGTGAAACCCTGTCTCCACCAGAAAAAAAAAAAAAAAAAAAAGAGAGAGAGAGACAGAGAGAAGAACAATCAGAGAAGACCTTCACTTTTACATTTTCAAATATATCTAAGTATACACGAATTAAGATAATGTGTTAATAATACTTAATACCAGAAAAAACAGTTTACCACGGGAACAGAATAGTGAGTTCTGACACAAAACTGAGTACATTATAAGTATTTAGCAAATAGTAAACATGTCAATCGAGAAGTAATACAGTTACCTATTTAAAAAAAAAATCAGTAGGACTCCTATTGGAATGTTTTCGGATCCTTTATAAATTCATTCAGAGCCCAGAAGACCAATATTTTTGCTTACTTCTCTCAAGTACATAGCCTTTCCTTTGGATATATTTCATTCTAGTAAGTAAAAAGCTAAATATCCATTGTTTGACATGGGCACGTAACTTCTCTTACTTTCTAATTAAAGTTCATTTCTCTAATGACAACATACTATAATAAAAAATATGAACTTCCTTGCCTAGAACTTTGCTTATGCACCTTCATCTTTTGATTTCAGGATTTGATTATGATTTCAGCATTTAATTATCATCTGCATCTGTCTATAATTTCTTTCATATATTCCTCACATATTACACTGAGTTCTGGATACCTACTTATTCATTTGTCAAAAACAAAACTGAAAATATTTCTAACAGAGAAGCTAAAAATCTTTATGCCTTTGCTGAGACACAGCTGAACTCTAAAGACTTTGATTGTTTCAAAGACCAAAGGCACCTAATATCAGAAATGTTTTGTGTCATGATAGAACTTACAGCTGCATGTTTATAGCATGTTAATATGGAACCACATAAACCTTAAATAAAAAAAAATTTAAATGAGAATCACTTGGTTTAAATTTCATTATCTTTAGGATATCAATAAATCAACTAGCCACACTGTGACTCAGTTTCCTCATTTTTGAAATGGGTATATTACCTTTTGCCTAAAATTCCTTACTGGGATGTGATGAAGAGTAACTGAAATACTGTATATTAAAGCATGTTGAAAACTCCAAGGTGCTATATGAACGCTAGTTGGCATTGACAGCTATTCCTCATCCTCTTTTTGGTCATAGCCACGGAAGCCCTAGACTGGCAGGAAAGAAGAGTCATTAGGTATTGTTTGGCAACTTGGCTCAACAAAGTCAGATCAGTCACCAAGAGTCTGGTGGGGCTGCAGCAATGGCTAGAAAGAACCAGTGATGTGGTTGCCAGGTAGGTACCAATCCAAGTCTTGAGCCTGCCCAGACATTACTATGCACTCTGTCCTCCATCCTCTTAGCATATCCACCTTAGCCACTACTTTGTTGATGATCTTTGCCTGAATTAATCACCTACACCACTGTGTGAACTCTATCAATAACCTCAAAGTGGTTTTTTATCACCTTTAAATTACACCCAAAGTCATGCTCACATGAATTAGAAGGGTTAGGGCTCTCATCTCAGTTCTATCTCCTCCTTACCCAGTGAGAGGTGGAGGTTTTTCTGTCCAGGAAGTAGGTACTGTAGAGTCCTTCAGGATAACTAGGGTCTGCTATGAGAGAACATGTTCCTCCTTACTTCATTGAGCAACCTTTCCAGAGGTGTTGAGTTCCCCTTTGCTAGGTGCTGGGCAGAAGTCTGGCCAGGGCTGCATGGAGGAGTCCAAGGTTTGAACCTGACTCAGGACTTCTCTCCTATTGAACCAAACTTGCAACCTCAAGACACTTCTCTCCTATTTTCCATCCTCCTAGTCTCTACTTCCTCTTCCCTAAACATACTCATTTTGACAGATAATTTCAAGGAAAAAAGAAGATGTCAAATAAACGGTTTAAAGAGTACTTTTTTGTGTGTGGTTGCTCTGAAGTCCAAGAATAATTTCTTCATTTTATTTTTAAATACTTAAGGATTGAATACTTAAAGGATTGCAATGAAACTATAATGAATAATTAAAATGCTTGCCTTCTGTAAGCCTACAAGGGTATTTTACTATGCCACATATGGTATCATTTCAGCTTGGATATTTTGCCTGAAACAAGGGGAAATTTTAATAATAAGTCCTACATAAAATTATGGTAATGATGTTTGTCCCAAATAGAAATTCTGTGTCCTATTGCTATTTCATCTTTTTCATAGTAAGACTCGAATAAAATGATTGTGATCTTTAGTGAAAGGAATATGGAGCCCTGGGAGGCCCAGACACTGAACATATAAAAAATTAGAGATAGAGGAGAGATGAAAAGATTAAGATAAAGGGATCTATAGATGCTAAAGAGAGAATCAACATAGATCCTGAAGACAGATGTAGGATAGTAAGATAGAGACAGAGGCCCGGAAGTGCTAGGATTCAAGTCTATTTTTTTCTTTAAATTATTAAAAATGTACTATAGGGTGTATTTGTTTGAAAAATAACTGTCAGAAGAAAAAATATATATACATTTTAATTTTGGAAAATTTCATGGCTGCACTCAGTAAGGTAACTAACAAACCCTAAATAATTATTTTGAAAATGCCATTCTTCACTTTAGCTTGTGATAATCTCCTTTTAAGCCCTACTAATAAACAGGGAATCCCATTTGTGTTTATATAACATACCACATGATGAATTCAGCTGTAGCATCAGAATTCTATATTTGCTTTGAGATCACAAGCACTTCACATACTAATGTTACAAGTTAACTTATCACCTCTACCCTGTAGAAAGAAGAAAAACTAATGGACAAAGCTATTTTTGTGTGTGTGTGAAACATTCCAAAGTCAGACAGAGGATTCTGGTTTTAGTTACCTTTGGGACTTTCAAATAGCCATTTGGAATTTGACCTACAGTGTTTTGTTCCAGAATAACAAGCAAAGTAAAATAATCCATGTAGCCCTTGAGGATCTGACAAAAGGCTGGGGTTAAGGGAGAAGGAGGAGGAGGGAAAATAATGACAGATTGTATCTGTCCTGAGTCATCTGGAGTTTAAGGTAGACAGCTAAATCCCATTTTATCGATTCTCTGACACTGCAAACAGAGGTACTGCCTGTCAAGATAGATCACAAAAGGCTTGTATTTCATTTTTCATAAAAGCCTAGAACAATCAGATCTTCCTACCAAGACAGGACTTTTATCTGGGTAGAAATATAGAGAAAAATGCTAGATTTCTCATTCCGAAGGGTCCATGTGCTAGACAGTGTGGAGAAGATGTTTATTCAACAGTGGCTTGAGAAACATCAGAACTCCTGCATTTTATTCATCTTTGAGCTATTACACAAAGGGGCTTTTTCTAATTTTAATTTTGAATATTTCTTTTTTCTTTTTCCTTTTTAATTTAAATCAGAGACATATGTTTTTCTTGATTAAACAGTATGATAATATGAATCACAGGCATTTTTAAGGGTCAGTGCCAAGAAAAAGATTTTGTAACTTAAGAAACCAAAACAACAGGTTGACCTCAATTTAAATCCCACAAAACCTCATTGTCTTAATACAAGGAAAACAACATGATTTTAGTGCATATTTCTGAGGAAATAAGGAAGATTATATAACTTGTTTTTTTCTTCCTATTAGAGGAAATCTGGAAGCTTCTTAAATTAACTTAGGAGCAATTTTTCTTTTAGGGGCAAAAGTATTTAGCTTTTGGAGTTATATGTGTATTAATTTAACCAATCAATTAATTTAATCCATCAATAAACTTTTTGAGTATGATTTTAATTGTCAGGTCCTGTGCTAGGTTCAGAGTAAACACGGTGAGCCAAAAACAAAACAAAAACCCCCCAAAACCAAAAAGCAGTCACTACCCTTCTCTCTCTTTACAGACAACAAATACAAAACAACAAAAACATTGCACAGTTACTCACTGATTATGATAAATTGCCAGCAAGGAACAGATGAGCTACTCTAATAGAGATGACCTTTTCTTTTTTTTAGATGGAAGTGGTCAGAGAAGACCTTTCTGAGGCCATGGTATTTAAGATGAGACTTGAAGAACGAGAAGAAGCTAGACACACAAAGCAGAGAATTTTTAAATGGCCATTTCTGGAGAGAAGTTTCCAAGGGATGAAGTTATTATACAATTTTCCAAATATTCCTGAAGAGCTCTAAAGAAAATGTATTCTGATTCCACTTTTTACCTGTTTTCCTTTTTTTTTTCTCTCTCTCTTTTTGGAATTTGTTATTTGGATATAGGATACACTAGCCTGGTGCTCCAATTTTCTTACATTTTCTGTTTTCCTTGAAGTTTTAGGGCACTTTCTGAACTTTATTTTCCAAAATTCAGTTGAGTCTTTATTGTTTTCCAAATATCAACATTTCTTACCCAGACTAATGAACTAAACTACTCACTCATCTTTCTGATCCTATTCCTCTATATTATCCACCCCAGTTCCAAGTTAATTCTTGTATGGTCTTTTTGAAAGACTGCATGAGTTTTTTTACTTCTGCTTTAAATATTTGCTGATTTATTTGCACTTAGGATACAGGCCTAAATCCTTAGCTTTGCTGACATCATGAAAGATGTGGGACCTCCCTAGCACTCCAGTTTCATCTCACATCATGCCACTCTTCGGTACTTTATCCTTATTGTCCAGCTTCATTTCCTAGAGTGTCCTGTGACCCTCTTGACACATGTGCCTCTGCATGTGCTGTTCCCTGTATTTAGGTCTCCTTTGTCCAGCTCTACCAACTTCCTTTATCTATAAGTGTTTAGGTGTCATCTCACCTCCAGAATGAATTAGATGTCTTGTGCTTCTCATTGAGCTATACTGTAATGCTTAGTGCATTAGTCAGTTCCCTCATTGCTATAAAGAAATATGTGAGGCTGGGTAATTTATAAAGAAAGGAGGTTTAATTGGCTCACAGTTCTGCAAGCTGTACAGGAAGCATAGTGATTTCTGCTTCTGGGGAGTCCTCAGGGAGCTTTCAATCATGGTGGAAGGTAAAGGAGAAGCAAGGCATGTCACAAGGCCAGAAGAGGAAGGAGAGGGGCGAGGAGGCGCCACACACTTTTAAACAACCAGATCGCATGATAACTCACTCATTCAGCATCAGGAGAACAGCACTGGGGGAATGGTGATCCATGAGCCAATGACCTCCCACCAGGCCCCACCTCCAACACTGGGGATTACAATTTAATACGGGATTTGGAGAGGGACAAGATTCAAAACATATTACTTAGTTTACACATTTGTATCACCACCAGGCTGAGAGCTATTCTAACAGCTCTTTGCATCTTGGTATCTTCAACACAAAGCACAGTCTTTGGCATATAGTGTTTATAATTATGTTGCAAATGAATAACATAGCTCATTTAATATGAAGAAAAATAAACTATCAGTGATAATAAAGAATCTATACTTGAAAATAGGTATGATTTTCAAGAAAATTCTTTTTCAAATAAGGTATTTTTATAGAAAATAAACATTAACATTTTCTTACTTTCTTTGTTTTGCCCATTGCCTTCAGGATGGAAAGATTCAGGTCTTCAAGTGCTGCTAGTACATTCTCATACTCGCCCAAGTGCTGAGAAAAATATTCTGAAAAATGAAAATATTGAAATAAATTCATATTTGAGTTTAGGTAACCATAAAACAAAAAACAAATCAACAAATTATTTACTCCTTAAATGAGTAAAACAAAATGTCAGCTATAAGTAAAAACTGGAAGGTTTCCAAATAAGACTAAATAAGGTGACAATCTGTTCATTTTACTAAGACATCAAGAAAAAAGAACAGGAAACCTGAATGATTACCGTTATCCTTGAAGAAATGTTGCTTCCTACCAAAGTAGGAAAAAATGAATCTGGATCTACTGACAAGGATGTTTCAATAAAAAATTGTTTTTGACAACATAGTATTATAGATCTCACTGGGATAGTAATTTTAGAAAATAGTTAAGTTACATTTTATTGTTTCTTGGAGGAAACATTTAAGGAAGGTAAGCTTTTTTCAAGGTTAAGAGTCAGTGACGCAAAACATGAGAGGGTCTTCTGTGGCATCTTCTATGTAACTGTCCCTGTCATGATCTTTTTCTTTTATTTTTAAACAATTTGGGCAGAGAAAAAGTAAAGTCTATCACTTTTTTCAGTTGCTAGGAATAAATAATATAGTGGATTTGTGATTAAGATTATAAGTATGGAACATGAACTTATCCTAAACTAGTAAGTTGAAGTATATAAATATGCAAAATCTTATATTTACTCATAGAAATCTATACATTTCTATAATGAAAGCAAAATAGCTTAACATAAATTTATATATTGAGAAGATCTAGGGTTTTCAGACACTAAAAAACGAATAGTTCTCACCATTCCTGTGAACCCTTCCTTGGATGAACTGTAGTTTATTACTGTCTCTCTTTAATGTGCCACAGTATTTGTGGAACTAAATTGAAATGATAAATATAATCACATATAAGCCACTTGAGATTATGGGAATACATTTCAGCATGTTTGATGGAAGCTGCATTGATTAATTTATTTAAAACTCTAGGAAATATTTGTTTATACTGATATTAATAGCAACTGGAAAGTGCCATTGACTGATAAATTAATTAATGTACAGACTTCTTTTGAGAAGAAAATAAACACAGGTGAGCACTAAATCAATTCCAGATCATGGGTGTCAAAATACTGTCTGTATACACTTAGGTTAAAAACAAACAACATATTTTTGACAAAAGTAAAATGCATTCCTTAAAAACAATGTGGTGCAAACTGTCTCTTATAAAGATTCTTTAGAAAGTGATTAGTTGGAAGACAAATAAGAAAGTATTTACTCCCTAAATACCTGCTTCAAAATAACATTTTAATTTGTGGTTATAATGTTGACTTTTTGATAAGGTTGACAAATATGTCTAACTTTATTTATGCAATTATTTATAACAAAGGAAGTCCCTGTGCAATTATTTATAACAAATGAATACTCTTCATCAACCAGCGAGCAGTTAATGTGGCTGTAGAATATTCATAAGTTGGAAAAATAATGAATATCAGAATTGAGTCTATACTATGTTGAAACAAGCAAAAAGCATTAAGAAAAGCCAAAAAGTGAAGCTGTTACTTCATTTTTATTTTAAAACTTGTATAATAATGCCTCAAAGAGGATGTGATAGGGGTTTTAAATGCAAGTAGACAAAAATATAAAGTGAAAACATGCTGTGTCTATAATCTCAGCATTTTGGGAAGCCAAGGCAGAAGGATACTTGAGCCCAGGAGTTTGAGACCAGCCTGGGCCACGCAGCATAGTGGTATGTGCCTCTGATCCCAGCTACTTGGGAGGCTGAGGTGGGAGGATTGCTTGAGCCTGGGAAGTGGAGGCTGCAGTGAGCCGTGATAGCATCACTGCACTCCAGCCTGGGCTACAGATGAGACACTGTCTCTTTAAAAAAAAAAAAAAAAAAAAAAAAAAAAAGAATGTGAAAACAAAAAAATTGATGCTAAAAAAGCAAGTCTCTCTCTCTATCTATACATAAATATATATAGACTATATATATAGACTATATTTATCTATAGATAGATAGAGAGAAGTAAAGCCACTTTTTAAAATAAATATTTCATTCATAGACAAGATATTTGGCTTAATTAGTAAAGGTTCCTGGAGAGAATGTAAGTTGTCTTTCCACTTTGCAATTGGACCTATACACACAGATTCAGGCATATGCTGATAAAGCATATGAGAAAAACAACGACTAGAAGCTTCAGAACTGACACCTATCTAGACTTCATTATTTCTTTCCTTCATTCATCCATGTGTTCATCCCAACCCTCCAAATTAGAAAAAAGGAACAATCACTACATAGTAAACAAAATGACTGAGAAGGAAGAGAATTACCATACTCAAGTCGTGGATAGGAGCTTAAGTTGGAAATCCAAGTGTAAGGGTTATTTTGAGGTGGTGCAGCTCAGTGTCACTAAGGCTCTTTTATAACTTGCTCACTGAGGGATATGGGTCAGGCAGTCAAGGCAAGGGGGCTCCAATAAACTCAAAGAGGGAAGTTAGATGAAAGAGCCAGACACATCCAACATAGATAAAGAGAGATAACTCCCCTCCATTTCATCATAGCGAGTGTTCACTTACTCATTCTGTGGCCTAGCATACCTTTACTTAGGGACTTTTATGTGCTAGGTGCTATTGTAGGAGCTTGGAATACAAAGGTGAAAAGACAGAAGCCCTACAGTCAGAGAGGAGAGATAAACATTCCAAGCATTCCAAGAAACAACTGCAGTACACATAATCATTGTTAAAGACAATGGTTTGAGAGCCCAGATACAAGGTGCAATCCAGATAGAGGATAAAGCAGGAGAATTGCTTGAACCAGGGAGACGGAGGTTGCAGTGAGTGGAGATTGTGCCACTGCACTCCAGCCTGGCGACAGAGAGAGGTCCTGTCCAAAAGAATGCCCAAGTCTGCCTGGGTGAGTCAGAGAGGACTTCTTAGGAGAAACACCACCAATGGCTCAGTTAACAGATAAATAGGACTGAACTTGCTGGATACTCGGAGGAAAGGCATGGAAGCAGCTGTTTTCCTGTCATGTTTGCAGGAGTATGTGTAGTTCAGCACTGCTAAGATATAAAGAACAGGACTAGAACATATTTGATAATGGGAGGCAGCAAGGAAACATGCTAAAAATCAGTGATGGGAGACAAAGCTGTATGTGTTGGAAACAGTCCTTGCCAGATGCTCTTCCATCCTCAAGTCTAGGTCAGTGTTTTTGACCACCTGCATCAGAATCCTCTTGTACCTCACTGTTCAGTTTGTTTTTGTGGACCAGCAGCAGTTAGTTTCACCTGGGACCTTGTTAGAACTTAGTGTCCTAGACCTGCTTCCAGTCCTGTTGAATCACAATCTGCATTTTAATAAGACCCCCAGGTGATTTGTAGGCATAACCTAAGTTTGAGAAGCACTACTCTAGGGTACTTGTTAGACGTTAAGATAACTGAGAAGGTCTCATTTAGTAAATCACAATATTTGGGTTGAGGGTGAGGTTCCCTAGAAGATTATGATGCAGAGTAAATCTGAGACCACTATGGGCAATGGGAAGCCATGGAACAATTTTGAAAAGGAGAGTGATATCCTCAAATTTTCCTATCAGAAAAGGAAAGGATGCACTAAGGATGATTTGGGAATGTTGGTGACACCATCAAGAGAGAAGGGAGGCATCAATTGCCAGGAGGGATTTCATCACACAATTAGGACTATGAGCCATGCCAAAGCTGTGAAGTGGAACGAGGGGTGGAGTCCAGAATTTTGCAGATCTGCAAACTCCAAGATGCGGCAGGCAGGAGGGAAGGACAGTGACATCTTTGGAAGTGGCTGAGCTTTGACTAAAGTTTTATTCCAAGTTTCTCATGTTTCTCATTTGAATCACAATGCAATTGTGAGTGGGGCAAATGAATATTGTCCTTAAGTCATGGCATTAGAAAGAATGATTTGGAACAAATACTGATTCTTTAAAATGCTTTTCCTTTGGTAACTATAATAACTTCCTGGAGAAAAGAACTATTTTGTTGAAACCTGTATGTGGGCTTCATGAACTTCAGCAAAATAGAGTTGTACTGCACATATGGCAATATGTGAAAACCAATCCTCATCAGTTTAAGTGAAGTATCATTGAAAAGTAGAGTCTGAACATTAGGTATGATGAAAAAGTAGAGCACAATTTATAAGCAGATGTAGTAAGCCTGTTATCTGTCAGAAAGCAGGCCATATTCTCATGGATATCCAATGTGCCATCTTCTCTACTAAAATGCTAACAATAAATTAGTTTCTCCCTTTCTTTCTGTACTTGATCAGTGGTGTTGCATTACCAAACTACAGTTTTGTTTTGTTTTTCTATCCTGCACCTTAGTCTTTCAATGTTGTTGAGTTTTCAGATTAGCTTAATAATTCTGTCAGAAGCAAAGGACCCACAGCTGCCACAAAAGTCTCAGCAGAAACTGGTCTCACAAAGTATTCTCATGAGTTCAGATGAGTCTCATCTAAACTTCTCAAGTAGTTAGAATTTCTCAAGTAGTAGACTAGGTAGAAAAGAAAATAATTGAGATGAGAGAGAGTGTTAAAACCCACATGTTCCGAATAGGGAGGTCAGTCAGATCTAGAAATGTGGGCTATTTTGAGGGGATGCAGATAAGTGACACTCAAACTCTCTTATATCTCGATCATCAGTGACATGTGCCACTGGAGGAGGACATAGCAGTCTGGAGGAGGGCATAAAGCCTTCTGATTTCCTAGCACGCAGACTTGTTGGCACAGGTCTCTCAGCACTGTCCAGGCTCTGCCAATGCAAGCTGGTGCTGCTCTGCAGCTTGGGTGCTTAGTGCACAGCTACTGAAAGGAACCTTGGGTATGAAGGGAATAAGCTTTTATTCTGGAGTTTCACATACCCTCAGTTTTTAATCCATCTTATTTATATACTTCATATAACTTTTAAAATAGTTTAATAATTGATAGATAACAGCCAGCTAGATGAGAAATTATGCTATTAAATATATTCAACCTTGCTCACAGATATGCTTTCCTACAGATATGCTTTCTTACAGATATGCTTTCTTACAGATATGCTTTCAGATCAAGCACATTCACTGCAATTATTCTTCACCCATTTATAAATATTTCAACTACCTATTCTTAACCACCAACTTCAAGATCTGCAAAACGGTTCAGTAAAAATGAGTAAGGTTATGAAAACAGTCATAAACATGGTAGGGCCAGGAAAGGTAGTAATTACACTCCTGAATGCTTTAGATTGGAGCTAATTATGGTAGAAATACAAAATCAAAGCTTTAATGCCAGAGTTCAAACACAATTGCCTAATTAAAATTGAGTTATGTATTGACTGATAGTGATAAGATATGGCAAAAAAAAATGCATTTAGGAAGGCCTTCACAATTGTATGTGAAGAGTGGATAATTTTGGCACTTCTATAAACTGCTGGTGGGTGTTCACCTTAGAGAAACCTTGATTGAGGCATTACATGTTTGGGAATCTACTATCCAGAATTACTTGAACATGAGTGTGAGAATAATGTATATGAGAATATTTACTTCAATCCTGTTTTTCCCATAGAAAGTTGTATTCAAATTGAAAATCCATTAAAAGTAATTTGATTGAAAAGAATTAAGGAACATGAGATACTACGCAGCCTTTAAATAAAATGAAGGAGAAGGGGATGCAATTGTACTAATCATATAGTATAATCACTGTTGGAAAAAAACAACAACACATACACATATATATCAATGTCAATATACACATAATAATGTCTGGAAGAATATGTTCCAAGTAAATAGTAGAGCTCAGTATTGGGGACGACAATGAGGGCAGAGAAGATTGACATATTAGCTTATACGCCTACATAATTCTGTTAAATTTTAAAAATAGTAGTTATGTATTACTTTCACAATTAAAATTACAAAGACATTTTTTTCAAAATAAATATTTTAAATTCTAGGTCCTTAACTTAGTAACTGACAAATTAAGTAAAAGCCTCAGAATTAAAGTTTTACATACCTGCAACTTTTAATTGGCTTCTAGGAAAGAACATATGAAATCTACTTTTCATGCCAATCAAATTCTGCCCCTCCCACGCACAAGGGGGAATTTGTGCTGGGTGTGAATTGACATATTTCACTTGCTAACACTGAAGCATTTGGCTTTGATTAGAATCCAACTTAAATATTTACTTTATATTCAGAAAATAATGAGAAATGAAATGACACTCTGGAGATTAAAATGCATATTCTTGAACAGAGAGGGGGAGGATTATAACACATGACTGTGAATACAATCACTGGATTTAAAAAACACAGAAAAATTCCTGTTGAATTAAAGCCCCACATACCTATTCCCTAACTAAAACCATGGGGGGAAAATCATAGTCAAAGTTTTTTCCATAAATACAGGATAAGCACCTAATCCAGTTCCCCTATTATAGAAAACAGGCATAGTTTTAAACTATTTTTTTCAGGAGAGGAGTAAGTGGAGCTATGCTATCATACTTTAAAATTTGAAGTACTTTTAAGGGAAAATAGATGATAACACAATATTCCTTAATGAAAATAGGCAGGCAACATAGCAATTAAAGAAGAACCACTTAGTGTTTTTATCTTAAAAGCCCTTATAACAGTTTGCTTTGTCATCAGCTGTGGCCTACCCAGGGAAAGTTAAGTGAAAAACAAAGAATAGATATAAATGAATGATTTGAGGAAATAATTACTTTGGTCTGACATAGCTAGACATTTTAGGGAAATGGGTCTGCCACCTTAATGAAATTAGCAAGATAATCTTGTGTTTTCCATTTTATCTTTTCACTTCACTGACCAGGACTATGTGCACATAGATGAGAGTGGACCATAACTTGGCCTTTACGGTGACTGCTATTCATGGTAAAGCCTCATGGCAATGGTCCATATGGGCACTTTCAGGTACTTAACCATGTGTGCACAATGCTACCATCTGACTGTGTCTGAAAGAATGGCACAGTTTTCCCTGTTGGTATTTCATAACTAACAAAAGCATGACCTCCTTTGGTACCAGAGTACCTTGCTCCTCCATAAACGTATTTTGAATTTCAGTTGGATTTTCCTCCCTGAACATGAGATGGATACTATGCTAGGATAAGAAGCATGAGTTTTTTACAATCATTGGAAAATTTGAAAGGTCATGGTTGGATATTATACTCATTTTGTTCAGTTATTGCCTTGAAACCCTGTATTCTGATATTTTGTTATTGTATAACATCTTTTGATGTTGCTCTACCACTTTGATGAAATGGAAAATAACCACTCGTGAATATAAGAAAATGGCCTTTTTGATGATTTTGGTAAACTCTAAAACTGTAAGAATTATAAGATATTCAGGAAGTGCTGGTAGTTTCAATGAGGAGTTCTCAGAGAAAACTCAACTCTAACTACCAAAAATGTTTTGAGCAGCCTAGACAGTAAGATCAAACTTGGATAAAAGTATTATCTTAAACATTTATCTTAAAACATAAAACATTAAACCTTCCAGTATTCAGAGAAATATAGCTGTTTCAAATTGAATAGTCTCATAATGTTCCATTTTTTCATAAAATAATAAAATATAAAAATTTTACCTTTCCATATTTCTAATCTTTAACTATTGTTCCAACCATAAAGATGAATAAAATAAATGAAGAGGCTATTAAACCAGACATTTGCAAAGATTTATCTGTCCCCATTGAATCATTTGTTTTGCAAGTGACATTTAAAACTCCAGAATGATTTAGGCAGGTATGAGACAAAGTTATTTTTACATTTCAAGAAGACAGCTTTGTAAAATAGTAACAAAAGGCTTGTGCAGAGAGTAATGAAGTTGTGTTAAACACCAATTTAAAAATATATTCAAACTTGTGGAGAATTTGCTCTTGTGAAACTAATGTACTGATTGTAATAACAAATCTTCTTCTATGTACAAACTGATGAGGTCCGACTATTTCTGGAGTGAAATACATGGATATTTTGAGCAAAATTCATGGATAAAGATAAATGCCTTGAGATCTCAATTAATTTTTCTTTTTCTAGAACTCCTAATATACAACATTAATTTCAAGGTTGATGTATATCAAACAATACTCTTTTTGCTTCTTAAACAAGTAATGGGTTTGACTGATCTTAAAGAAACACTTACCACATAGTTCTTCTGTGTCAAGATTGCTGAAACAATGAAAAAAAAAAAAACAGTGTTATTACTTTGGTATTATTTTTAGCTAAGTTTTTAAATAGTTAAATACAGTTAGTCTCCAATCTATGTTATCAATTGATAGTATGTAGTTAGGGTATTTCTCTTATAAATTCTACATTATTTAAGTAGTCATAGGTCAATTTACAATGATTATGTCAGATTCTTTGGACAAATAATTCCTGATATTCGTGTTTTTCTCTGCAACATGATGGGGAAAAGAATGCATTTTGGTAAAGAATGTAGGCTTTGCAGCCAGAATGCCTGAGTTCAAATCCTGACTCTGCAATATACCTTCTATGTGACCCTGGATACTTTACATTTCTGTGTCTCAATTCATCTGACCCAAGATGGGGATAATAATAATTTCCGGTTGATGGGATGCTGTAGGGTTTAAATGAACTAATACATGAAGCACTTAACTGTAATTGGCACAAAGTAGGCACTTGATGAATGTTAGTTATCATGAGTCCTGACTTGATAGAAATGCTAGAATTTCCTTCCTAAATTCAATCTTTGAGGTAAGTTTGATTCAATGCTTATTTCATATGATTTCTAAAACAAAATAAGAAATTACATTACTAATCAACAATATAAACCTATTGCTCTTAAGAAGGCAAATGCAAAACATCAAGATGAAATGTTAGCAAATATAATACATGACTATAAGAATAATGTCCTTTACCAAGAAAGGTATGCTACAGGAATGCAGATGGTTCAATATCAGGTAATAAATCAATATAACTTATTACACCATAACTTAAAGGAAAAATGATCATATTAACAAATGCTAAATGGGAGTTTCCTAAAAATTTAACAGTAATTCATAAGTTTTCAAAAGTTTAAATGAAACAGAAATAGAACTTAACCTTGTAAAGATGCTGAAGACTATTAAAGAGCAACTGCTAACATTAGTAGTTAACTGAAAATCTTGACTTTATATAGTTGTCACATGCTCAATGTAAATATTCTTCCTAATCCAGTTGTCCTTTAAGTAGTAGCCAGGTTTGCTAACCAGGACAGGCATTGGTATAAACACTCCAAACACTGGGTGCTTTTACGAGCTCTGTCACTCATTTTTAAAAGTTATTTTAAACTCAGTATTTCATTCTAGACACTAAATATTTGATCTTCGACAAATCATATCTTCATAACTAAATGAATGTTTTTGCAAAGTAATATTTGCCACCAGGTAGAATATGCTAAGTCTTCTCCAGTAATTTCGATGTGGGCTCCTATTCATTCATTCATTCCACAAACATTTATTGCTATGTTCCAGGCATTATTCTAACTGCCATAGATGTATGAGGTTGCAATAGATACAAAGATGTATCTGTCAGATTACTTGTCTCTAGAATCTCAACTTAGAGGTAGACTCATACAGCACATAAATAATTTTAATGATAAAATAGTTGTTATGAGGGAAATAGAGAATTGGCAAAAGGTGTCAGGAAATATATCATAGAAGATAAAATTGTCAAGCTAAATCTCAAACGTTAAATTGCTGAGCTAAATCTCTAAACAGGAGTAGAGGAGGCAGGCAAAGGAAGAACATTCTGGTTAAAAGAAACACCGTTTGTAATAAAAATTAAAAGTATGAAAAGAATGTCATTAAATTTCAGAAAACCGAGTAGATTTTTTAGTTAGAACATAGATCAATAATGAGAGAATGGAACTAGACAATAAAAGGCCTCATATGATAACCTAAGAAGTTTCTACTTTACCTTTCTGTCAATTTGTAATTATAGAATACTTCTTAAAAGGTGAATAACATGGTTATATTTGCACTTTAAACAGGCCACTGACGGGTTCTTGGTTGGACAACGTATTAGCCTGTTCTCACATTGCTATAAAGAACTACTGAAGACTGGAAATTATAAAGAAAAGAAGTTTAATCGGTTCATGATTCCACAGACTGTACAGGAAGCATGGATGGGAAGGACTCAGGAAACTTACAATCATGGCGGAAGGCAAAGGGGAAACGGACACCTCTTACATGGTGGAAGCAGGAGGAAGAGAGAGAGAGTGAATGGAGAAGTGCTACACACTTTCAAAGAACCAGATCTTGTGAGAACTTACTCACTATCGCAAGAACGGCAAGAAGGACTTAAGCCCCCACCGTGACCCAATCACATCCCACCAGGTCCCTCCCCAACACTGGGGATTAGAAATTCAACATGAGGCCAGGCATGTGGCTCAAGCCTGTAATCCCAGCACTTTGGGAGGCTGAGACAGGCGGATCACGAGGTCAGGAGATCGAGACCATCCTGGCTAACATGGTGAAACACCATCTCTACTAAAAAAAAATACAAAAAACTAGCCAGGTGAGGTGGCGGGCGCCTGTAGTCCCAGCTACTTGGGAGACTGGGGCAGGAGACTGGCATAAACTCAGGAGGCAGAGCTTGCAGTGAGCTGAGATCAGGCCACTGCACTCCAGCCTGGGCGACACAGTGAGACTCTGTCTCAAAAAAAAAAAAAAAGAAATTCAACATGAAATTTGGGTGGAGACACAAAGCCAAACCATATCATTCCTCCCCTATGCCTCCCAAATCTCATGTCCTTCTCACATTGCAAAATTCTATCATCCCTTCCAACAGTCCCCCAAGTCTTAACTCATTTCAGTGTTAACTCAAATGTCCAAGTCCAAAGTCTCATCTGAGACAAGGCCAGTCCCTTCTACCTCTGAGCCTGTAAAATCAAAAACAAACTAGTTACTTCCAAGATACAATGGGGGTACAGGCAGTGGCTAAATACTGCTATTCCAAAAAGGAGAAACTGGCCAACACAAAAAAGGCTACAGGTCC
The DNA here is from genome assembly GCF_007565055.1 of Rhinopithecus roxellana. NCBI lineage: Eukaryota > Metazoa > Chordata > Mammalia > Primates > Cercopithecidae > Rhinopithecus > Rhinopithecus roxellana. Next base: position 54,721,768 of record NC_044557.1, on the reverse strand, counting down.
CATGCAAGTTTGAACTTCAGCAGGGCAGTCATTAAATCTTAAAGCTCCCAAATAATCTCCTTTGAATCCATATCTCACATCCAGGCCACACTGATGTGAGGGGTGACCTCCAAAGGCCTTAGACAGTTTCAGCCCTGTGGTTCTGCAGGGTCCAGCCCCTGTGGCTGCTTTCATGGGCTGGCATTGAGTACCTGTGGCTTTTACAGTTACAAAGTGGAAGTTGTCAATGAATCTACCATTTTGGGGTCTGGAGGATGATGGCCCTCTTCTCACAACCCCAGTAGGCAGTGCCCCAGTGGGGACTCTCTGTGGAGGCTCCAACCACATATTTCCTCTCTGCATTGCCCTAGTAGAGATTCTCCATGAGGGTTCTACCCCTGCATCAGACTTCTGACTGGATATCCAAGTATTTCCATTCATCTTCTGAAATCTAGACAGAAGCTCCCAACCCTCAGTGCTTGCCTTCTACACACCTGTAGGCTCAGCACCATGTGGAAGCTGCCAAGGCTTAGGGTTTACACCCTCTGAAGTAACAACTAGAGCTGTACCTTGGTCCCTTTTAGCCATGGCTGGAGCTGGAGCAGCTGTGGCTGTGATGCAGGGTTCCATGTCCTGAGGCTGCACAGAGCAGCAGGGTCCTAAGCCTGGTCCATGATTTTTCCCTCCTAGGCCTCCAGGCCTATGATGGGAGGGGCTGCCGTAAAGGTCACTCTGAAATGCCCTAGAGGCATTTTCTCCATTGTGTTGCCTATTAACATTCAGCGCCTCTGTACTTATGTAAATTCATGCAGTGTTGAATTCCTCTCCAGAAAATGGGTTCTTCTTTTCTACCACAGGGATGGGCTGAGAATTTTCTAAACTTTTATGCTCTGCTTCCCTTTTAAATATGAGTTTCAGTTTCGGATAATCTCTTTGTTCTCATATATGAGCATATGCTGTTAGAAGCAGCCAGGCCACATCTTGAATGCTTTGCTGCTTAGAAATTTCTTCTGTCAGATATCCCAAATCATCTCTCTCAAATTCAGAGTTTCACAGATCCTTAGAAAGGGGCACACTGCTGCCAGTAACTTGGCTAAAGTATAGCAAGAATGACCTTTACTCCAGTTCCCATCTCCATCTGAAACCACCTCAGCCTGAACTTCACTGTCCATATCACTATGGACATTTTGGTAACAACCATTTAACAAGTTCTAGGAAGTCTCACTTTCCCTCATCTTCCTGTCTTCTTCTGAGCCCTCCAAACAGTTCCAACCTCTGCCTGTTACCCAGCTCCAAAGTTGCTTGCACATTTTCAGTTATGTTTATAGCAATGCCCCACTTCTCTCTTACCAATTTTCAGTATTGGTCCATTCTCGCATTGCTATAAAGAACTACTTGAGACTGCATACTTCATAAAGAAAACAGATTTAATTGACTCAAGGTTTTGCAGGCTATACAGGATGCATGGCTGGAGAGGCCCCAGGACACTTACAGTTATGGTAGAAGGGAAACAGGAAGCAAACACATCTTATATGACAGGAGCAGGAGAAAGAGAGAGAGTGAAGGGGGAAGTGCTACACAATTTGAAACAACCAGATCTTATGAAAACTCACTCACTATCACAAGAACAGCAAGGAGGAAATCCACCCCCATGATCCAATCACCTCCCCCCAGGTTTCTCGCCCAACATTGGGAATTATAATTCAACATGAGATTTTGGTGGGGACATACAGCCAAACCATATCAGATAGAAAAAGGGTGAAAAGGGGGGCAACAGAACAGTTTGCAAGTTATTACTACAGTCCAGGCCAGTTCGCAGAATGGGGACTATAATCCAAGTGGCACACAAGGCCAGTCACTGAAGGAGCAAGAAGAAATATTTGAACTTCTATTTGTATTTATATTTACTGTTAAACATTTTTATAATTTTACAATGGGTAAATGTGAATACAGTGGTGCATTTGTATAATTGATAAATAAATCTATATACCTATATCTGGATTGCTAAAAAGCAATAGCTAATAAGGGATTTTGATCAGTAACAGTTTGGAAGTCTAGGAATGATAGACAGAAAAGAATAGATATATGCAAAGGATTCTCAGGTAAAAACCAACAAAACTTGAAAATGTATTAGAGTCAGGATTAGAGAGCTTAGAAATTTTTAATAGCACCATTGCAAACATTTTGGTCATCAAAACGTCATTTTCCTAACTGTAGTGTTTTCATAGCAGTTCAGACTTGAAAAGGACATAAAAGTTCACCTTGTTTTTATATTTGTTTTCCTCAGAATGGTTTGCAGCTTCATAATGAGATTTATTTTGAATTTCCAAAAGAATGAACAGCCCTAATCCATTATTGAAAATGAAATTACTTGGAATATATCATACAACACAGCAGTTTAGAATAATCTGCATGACATTAGTTCTACTTGTTCCTTAATAAAAGTCAAGGTTTATAAAATACTAGTGTTTGCAGCCTCAAATATTCCTTTATTCAGCTGTTTTTGTGCTACATTGTTAGTAGTGGGTAGTAAAACACTGTTGCAGAAGGCTTACATGGGTGAATTCTAGTGGAATTCATTTCTTACCATGATATATATATCCATTTTTTAGTAATACAGAATTTTAAAAAGAATACTAATCCATAGATAAGCCTTGTGTACATCTCATAGCATGCAACATTTTCCTGCTGCTACTTATGTTTACAGCAGGAAACTGTATTTTAGTGATGCTATCAAATTAAAAAAAAAAAACTAAATGGAAAGATGAATGCTGGTTACATAGTAAACATATTCCTGTTGAAAGAGAATCAGAGGGTTGTTATACAAGAATGCATTCTCAGTAGATGCCAAAGAAAAGTAAAGAACAAATATGTTAATCCCAGCCTGACTGACAATACTGAAAAGAGTGAAAACAAACTAAATGCTCATTAGATGAATACCTGATTAAATTATGTATCATTGTAAAATCATTAAAATGTATCTAAAGGGTTGTCAATAACTTGGTAAAGCTATGTTTAAAAGTTATGTCAATATTAAGCCAGATTAAAAATAGTATGCATTAGTCCTTTTTCACATTGCTACAGAGAAATACCTGAGACTAGGTAATTTATAAAGAAAAGAGATTTAATTGACTCACAGTTCCACACGGCTGGGGAGACCTCAGGAAACTTGCAGTCATGGCAGAAGGAACCTCTTCACAGGGCAACAGGATAGAGAATGAGTGCCAGCAGGGGAAATGCCAGACATTTAGAAAACCATCAGATCTCACGAGAGCTCACTCACTATCATGAGAACAGCATAGGGGAAACCACCACCATGATTCAATGACCTCCCACGACACATCGGGATTATGAGGATTACAATTCAATATGAGATTTGGGTGGGGACATAGCCAAACCATATCAAGGCATATATACAATGACGAAAACATGTATTTTTAAAGGCTCAGAAGAAATGAGCAGCAATAGCCAACAGTGGGCCACATTGCTTATGGATGCTAGGGCTTCTGGTGGGTTTGCTCTTCTGTCTATATAATTTTCCATATCTTTGTTTTCTCTAATAATTAGGTTTCATCCATAATGGGAAAAATAAAATACACATTGTGATTAAAAAGAGAAGAAATCAGGAAACATAAGAGGCGTGAAGCATAAAAGGTAAGTTTCATAGTTATTTTGTTCTTATTATTTAACTTCCTATACACCTATTTGGTATAAATTGCATTTGATATGTCAGTTTGGACAAGACTTTCAATTTTGCAAAAAGCCACAACATACACAATTTAACTCCATTCATTTGCAATCCTTAGGGGCAGCTGAAGTTGTTTTGACTTTATTCTTCTGTATTGGGCACTCCAAGTTCTGATGATCCAAACTCCTAAGAAATATGTTTATTGATCAGGAAAATAAAAAATATTTGGGATATGCAGTCTGACATCTTCTGGGAATTTAGAATCCTCCTAGTACTCCCCTTTTATATGCCAACTCTCGATTCTAGAGTACGATCTCAAAACAATTTTGCATTCAGGTTAATATTCTTAGTTGTCTCTCTTTGAAGTGTTTTTCTGCAGATTAGCTGTCTTTATCACTTCAGTTTATTTATTTATCATATTATACTTTAAGTTCTGGGATACATGTGCAGAACTTGCAGGTTTGTTACATAGGTATACATATGCCATGGTGGTTTGCTGCACTCATCAACCCATCATCTACATTAGGTATTTCTCCTAATGCTATCCCTCCCCTAGTCCCCCATCCCCTATCAGGTCTTGGTGTATGATGTTTCCCTCCCTGTGTCCATGTGTTCTCCTTGTTCAACTCCCACTTATAAGTGAGAACATGCGGTGTTTGATTTTCTGTTCCTGTGTTGGTTTGCTGAGAATGCTGATTTCCAGCTACATCCATGTCCCTGCAAAGGACATGAACTCATCCTCTTTAATGGCTGCATTGTATTCCATGGTGTGTATGTGCCTCATTTATTTATCCAGTCTATCACTGATGGGCATTTGGGTTGGTTTCAATTCTTTGCTATTGTGAACAGTGCTGCAATAAACATATGTGTGCATATGTCTTTATAGTAGAATGATTTATAATCCTTTGTGTATGTACCCAGTAATCAGATTGCTGGGCCAAATGATATTTCTGGTTCTAGATCCTTGAGGAATTGCACACTGTCTTCCATAATGGTTGAACTAATTTACACTCCCACCAACAGTGTAAAAACGTTCCTATTTCTCCAAATCCTCTCCAGCATCTTTTGTTTCCGACATTTAATGATCGCCATTCTAACTGGCATGAGATGGTATCTCATTGTGGTTTTGATTTGTATTTCTTTAATGATCAGTATCACTTCAATATATAAATAAGAACAAAGGATTATGACTTCTTACTAAAAAACCACTGTTTTAAACTCCTCCTTTGCATTTCCTGATCATATTTAAGTTTATTTTTAGCTTCCGCTGCTTCAAAACTAAAATTCCTATACACCGTGAAACTAATTATGAATCTTTAAATTCTGAGTCTTAACTCATGTTTTACTGAGTTTTCTCTTCTTAGCCCATCAGTCTGAATATTACCAGTGCAGAATAATTTTTTTTTCGGTTGGCAAAATAGTCTGCTAAACACTGCTACACCCGTTAATAGCCTAAAAGGGTTAATTGGGTCTTACAAAGACATTTACAACAGTATTTGAGGCAGGATAATCTAACCCAATAAACAATATGCTGAGCTACTCTGATGGAAGTAGACACACCCATTGGTTTATTGGCAGACTAGCAAGTAACAAATATGCTCAGCCATCATTGTATTCTCCATTTTACAAAGTAATATTATAATCTCTCAATTCATAAAGATAATTTGAGCAGATTATGCTTCCATTACTAACAGGTCAAATGTGTTGAGCAGGTTCTGGCACACTAAACAGAATGGCATCAATGAAAATCAACAGATGCAGAATTGGGAGATTAGAAGAATGATCAAATATCTAACCTTGCAAATATTTTTGAGTTGTTCTTAATTCCATGAATTATATTTGTAATTTATCATATACAAATCATATTAACAGCAAAGAGACAGTAAAGATTGTAGAAAACACTAACCTAGAAATAGATGTGCCTCCTGCAATAGATCAGGTGCTGCAGATACCAACTAAACTGAATTGAGCTCTATGAACTGGGTGAATTTAACCTAGAAGAATGTGGTGATGTAATAGATGCAACCAAAGGGATATCAGGAACAGATGTTATTCTGATAGCCCAATAGGCAGGAGCCAATTGTTTCAGTCACCAGAGTACTGAGTCCATATCTGAACACTAGGGCCTAGCACAAACACAAGCCTTACTTCTAGAGGAACAAGGATATTGTATGGGTTATTAAATAGCGGTTTGAACTGTGCAATGAGCTGAGAAAGCCATAACCAGGGTAGAAGTGGAGACTGGTTCCTATAGTCAAGATACTCAGTTGTCAGAAGCAAGATGATACGTAAGGTAGGGCTGGCAACATAGTGGAACATGGTGTTGAGTTCTAGAATAGAACTGTGTAAACACAGATGAGAGCTCTTCAAATCCCTTCTGCTTAAGACCACAATTATTCATAGAATCCTGAGTGGGTCAGAGCCTAAATATATAGAGGGCTATGGAGACTTGTATCAGAGAGCATTTGGCACCAGTTGGCTTGAAGCCTGTCTTATAGAGGGTATAGTGATCATCACACACCCTTCTATCAGAAGTCTATAGGAGTCCAGTCTATAGGAGGTCCCATAAGCAAGACTCTGAACCTCTCTAATTCTGGGGCAAATTAGGGTCAGACTATTTTCATACATAAACACAGTACCTCATGTATGAGAGAGAAAATGGAATTGGCAAAACATATCTTATTTTTCTCAAGCTGCTGGGGGTGAGCACTTCTTCCCTTTTCATTTTACTGATTGATTTTTTTCTTATGTCTTCCACCACCTGCTACTTCTCATATTTGTTGGATTCCATGCTTGTTCTGCTCAGCCTTTCTTCCATTATTCTATAACATCATCTCCCTGTCACTGGGGAACTTGCCCTTAACAACGTTATTCCAGTGGGACTGTGGATCATAGTTCTCCATTTGCACCCTACCCCAATCTAACCCACCCTGGCCACAGACATGTGCATAGATGTATTCTCCTCTCTCTTTGACTGTGAGAAATGGTACAAAATTGAGCACACTGCACAAATGGGGCTGTTAGAGTACTCCTTGGATATTTTATGTCTGCTCTCTTAGGCTCACCCTTGCCTCTGAAGTGGCTAAGGTAAGATGACATAAGCCATGCACCATCAAAAGCTATTCCCTCTTCCCCACTACATGGTAGAATCCCATCTACAGCAAAACAGTATAGGACAATCCTGACAGAGAAATGATGGGAGAGAGGGGTAGGAGAAGGAGTGGGACAGCATAAATGAAAAAATAATATTAATGACCCCAAATCCTTAGAATCTCTGTGACAAACTTTATACCAAGAGTCTCCACTTTTTGTAAGTCAATGGGTTATCTCATTTTGTTTATGCTATGTTGAATTGGGTTCTATAACCTGAGGCTGGAAGGAGGCTGACTTAAACAGAGAATTCACAATCAATGAGAGCACTACCAAGGGGAAAATTAAGCTTTCCATCATATGGGACATACATTTCCAGTCTTCTACTCTGTTCATTTGTGTCTGTTGCTGAGTAGTTTAAGTCCCTCCCTCCATCCTCCCTCCCTCCCTCCCTCCCTCCCTTCCTTCCTCCTTCCTTTCTTCCTTCCTTCCTTCCTCCCTCCCTTACTTCCTTCCTCCCTTCCCTCCCTTCTTTCCTCCTTTTTTTTTTCCCATGAGAAAGTTGTTCTTATCCATTTCCTTTTCCATCTGAAACTCTTCCAGAGCCTCACAAATGTTCTCCAGAGCAGTGCTTCTCAGACTCTCTGTGGTACAGGATAAGATTTTTACATTTCCAGTTCCTGCCAGATTGATATTTTTGTTGAAAAGTATAAAAATTGATTACTAAATTGTGTGCTTGGAGGTTGCAGCAATATCAAATTGCTATAAAAGTTTCTAAACAACTCAAGCTTTTTTCCTATCTCAATATGAACAAGTAACACTTTGAGGACCAGCATCAGTCTTCGACCCACACTTTGAGTCACACCAGTATAAATAGCTGCTACAGTTCAAGTGGGTTCTAATACTTCTGTTTTAATTTTCAGAATTTATTTCCAAGAAATGTGGGTTGTGTCAGAAACATTAGCACAATATGGAATAAAAACTGGCTTCTATTTCCGGTAGAACTGCTTCTTGTTCTGCCATTAGTAAGTAGTCTCCATTGTCTAATCTCTTAAAATAATTGGATTTTCTAAAATCAATTTAGTCCAATTTTAATTGAAAAAAGAAATAATTCTAGATTTTAAAAACATAGGAAATAATGTAAAGAAAGTATTAAATGTAATAACAGTCTCTCCTCTCCTTACTACTTAGTGGAATTTCTATATAAAATGGCTTGCTTTGGCATATATAAATTGTTTTTGCTAATAATAGGGGGTTCCACAAAATAAGTGGGTTTAAGTTTCAGAAGACTCACGCACATATTTTTATAAGTACACAAAAGCATCAGAAAATTGTCCTAATTTAAGAAAGCTTGGTGTGACTAAGAATGTCTTAATCTTTTCAAAAATTGAAAAGAACTCAAAGAAATAAGAATGTTACTTTAGAGAACAGGAAAAATGATGGGTTTAGGGTGTATTTATACTTTTATATGTATGCAATGAAGAATTTTTTTGCATAATTCTGAATCTGGCATGCCTCATAAAATGCATGCTCAATCTTTCTACTAGTATTCTAAAACCAAATGTGTGGGTTTATTTCAAATATTAGTTTGCTTTTGAGAAATCAGTCTTTGTCACCAGGAAGACAGTATAAGAAAGGCAAGTAGAAACATACCAGAAAATTGCTCAATATAGTGGAGAAAGATTGGGAAGAAAAAGCAAAAATTTTTTTTTTCTTCTTTCAGATCAGTACTGTGTTTTCACCAAAATCCATACAAGCGCTTGAGGTGGACAAAGGGGGACAATTGATTCTTCTGGGGTTTACATATACTGATGTTACTGGAAGGGAAGATTTTGCAAAAATTAAGCAATATATAAAGTTTAAAAATGTAAAGTGTTAATTATAAGTAAAAGAGAAGGAAGATTACTGTGTGGGAACAAAACACTTGGTATCTATTTCAGTTTTCTCATGTACTCATACAAGTTTTCTGGTATTCTGAACTTTGCATGTGAGTTAGGGTGGGAAAATAAGGGAAATACTTTGTTAAAACATTTTAGACTTTTCATATACTTTATATTTCCAACGTTCAATAGAATTTCTTCCATTCCACTTACTAAGTTATCCCCTCAAAATATGGCTTTTTAGTGATCTTATATTTTAAAAATTCAGTCTCAAAGAGAAAACATATTAATTCAAACATAAACAACTACAAAAGTCTGTGTAAATATGCTGAACAATGTATTCCTTGAATAGCCTGCATATGCCCCTTCAGGACCAATAAATTCACCTACATCATTGGTTTGCTTCATAAAATACCTCATTTTACTAAGGTATCTAAAATTAAAATTTGCAAGTTTATTTCAAATATCAACCTTGCCATTGAGAACTCCATCTTTGTTATCATACAGGTAGAATACCTCCGTGTTTAAATGGGTAATACATGTGCATTGCACAACATCTAAAACGTAAAAAGGTATCTCCAATGAAACTTCTGTTTTCCTCCCACTTCATTCCCTAGCCACATAAGGACAGCTGTTATTTCCAGTTTCACGTGTGTCTTTCCATGAATATTTTTACATTTACTAACAAATTTATGCATATATCCGTTTCAATCAGAAAGTAACAAAGTGTACAGGATATTCTATATTTTGTTTGATTTACTTGAAAACATATCTCAGACATCTTTCTTTATCCATATAGAGTATTACTTCATTGTTTTTAATAGCTACATTGTTTTCTACCATAATTTATAGAATCTCTACTGAATGAATTTAACTGTTAAAACAGGTCACTTCCAAACTAATTGAAAAGTAGCTGATATGGAAAAGACTACTATATTAGTGTGTTCCTAACTATCTTCCTAAGCCCAGACAATTCCCTCTCCAATTCATCCTCCATTCATTGCTAGTAGATGACATCTTATTCTCAAGGTATCACTATCATGTTTCAAACTTGGACTTAAATCTATATGGCAGAGAATCAAGAGATCTGGGTTTGTCCTGGTTCTACCACTTACCAGATATGTGATCTTAGGCAGGTTACTTACATTTCTAAGCCACATTCCCTCAAATATAAATTAAGGTTAATAATATTTTTTTCACAACATTGTTTGGGAAGATCGAATAACCTAGTATATGCAATGTCTTTAGCCTGGTGCTTAACACATAATTAGTATCCCCTAAAGTGGTAGCTCTTATTCTAAGAGACACTTAGATAATTATGCTTCAGCAGACCAAAGGGGTTAGAGACTCTTGATCATTTTCCATGTGACAGCATTTCCTTTACTCTTAACCATATGGAATTGGTTATTTTTCATTAGGAGAGGATGGTGTTACAATGCCTAGCCTATTCTATTTCTAGTGATAATTTATATATATGACAAGGGAAAGATAATAAATACATGAGATGCTCTTTAATCTTTATATCTTGCCCTATGTCAGGGAAATTTTGCATGCATGTTTCTTTGAAAGAAGTTCAAATGAGGAAAGGAAGTGTGGAATTACGTGTCATCCCTGACAGTCACATCAGGTTACCTTGAGAGACAGAAGTCCCTATTTACAGAGCTTGCCTGTTGCCTCTCCTTGGCTGTCCCTCCTAAGATGAACAAGGGAGACATTGTAGAGAATGCCTTTAATTCTCCTTGGACAGGGAAGCAATTGTAATAAAAACCTCATCACAGAAATCATAGGAGCCAGTGGACGTGATACTTGACTGTTGCCGAATGTTATATTGAATAGAAAATAAAGCAATCTGCAGAAGTGCCTTCTGTCTTCTTAGAGCATCTTCTTAGATAGAGCACTAAGCTTTTCACTCACAGTCTTATAAAAGCAATCTATTAATTAGTGAGAGATCTGTAAGGAAGAAAAATCACCCCTAACACTTAACTTAAAAATTTCCCAAGGAGCCTCAAGGCTAACCTTCCCTCACAATACCCTAAAACTAGGGGAAATATTTTTGCCTCCATAGCTTTGTTCCTGCTCCCTTCTGAATCTTCCTTCCTTCCTCTCATATCATCATATTGGGCTCTTTCAATGCCCTGTGTGTGTTCTATCTTCTTTGCAATTATCTCTCTGACCATCATCTGCATCATCTGCAGCTTTCCCTCTTCTGAACCCTCAGCAGTAATTCTTAGCCTTTTCTGCATCAATGATCACACTGAGAATCTGACAAAAGTTATGAATAATCTCTTTATTCATCTATCCATCTAGCACTCTTGGAACTGAATATATACTTATGCACAAAAACTAGCTTGGTAATCTGAGGATGTGCTAAATCTATCCTTGAAACCCTAGGTTCTACAGAATGTGTCTCCAAATCAACCAACACAGCACAACCCACAACCTTGTATTGTTATTTAGCTGATAAATACATGTGTTATCTTCATACTAGTTTAGTAAGTTCTTGAACACACGGATAATAAATTTTTAATGTATTGGCATCATTTTTAAAGTTCTATAAATACTTCTTAAATACAGTTGCCTTTTAGGAGTTAGGAGTGTAACAGGAATAGCGATGAGTCATTGTGCAGTGATCTTCAAAACTGGCTGCCCATTAGAATCACCTAGAACATTAAAAAAGAAATAAAAAGAAAAAAAAGAAAAACACTGATGCCAGGGTCATGACCCTCCTGAGAATTCTCATTTAATTGTTTCTGGGCACAGCCTTGGCCTAGTGATATTTTTTAAGGTCCCAGGTTATTTTAACACGCAGGAAAAGTTGAGAACAACTGGTGGTGGCCAGTAGTGAAATTGTCCAAGTCAGATTTGTCAGGTTTGAATCCCAACTGTTGTCCTCTAGGTACATGGTCTTAACCAAGTTATTTCCTTGCTCTGAGGCTCACTTGTAAAGTTGCTGTGGGAGTTTGGCTTCAGGAGAGAATATTTCCCTGTACACATTTTGGTGCAGTAATAATCTACGTGTAACTATGTTTTTCTCAGCTTCAAATAATAGTATCCTTATTTTAGGATTAATGTAAATCTGAAAAGGTAAAAAGAGATATATTAAATGTGTACTTATTACATTAGAAAAAACGGTAAGCTCCATTTCAGTTGGCTGAATAGTGCTGAAACCAGCTCAATTTTCCCACAGAATTAATGTTTATAATTTTTGAATAAATATAGAAATTGGCCCGCCCCATCATAAAGCTTGAAACTTACATTTGTCTTACCTGAGTTCCTTTGTGAGAAAACCAACTACCAGGCCTCTCAGATAGCATCAAGCAACTGAAATTCACCAGATCCCTGCATCCAGATGGTGAGACACCAGACCCCTCATCCATCATGATTGACTAACCAACCACTTGCTTCTTGGTGACCTGCTCCTCTTCCTTATCCCTTCCTAATTCCTGTTTTCCCACACATAGTTATATTCCTTTCCTACTCTATAAAACTCTAATTTTAGTCAGTTGGATTTGAGACTTATCTCCCATCTCCTGGCAGACATCATCCACATTAAAACCTTCTTCCCTAGCAATACTCATTGTTTCAATGGATAGCTTTCATTACAGCGAGAAACCACAGCTTGGCCAACACCCAGGCATTCAGCAATAAAATGCTGGTGCTGTGACTTGGATTGCAGTGCTTGTGGCTCAGTGGCCATAGGCTAGAGAGATCTGGAAACCTTCCCAGCAGCTGCCCATCTATATTTGTCCAAAGGTGGGTTTGTGTTTCTCTGTCTTCCCTCACCGCTGCTGGCCCCAACCATATTCTTGATTACTTAAGAAGGACAGCCTTTGAAATTTGACATCTGTGTCCATAAAGGTGAGTGTCTTTTATGGGTACTAGACTGGCATGAGAGTAAAAAACACCCCAACTGTTTGAGCTTGAACTCTCGTGGCTTGTTAGTCACTGCTGCAGTTAGATTGTATTTTGATAATTGTTTATTTGTGTATGTGTGTGTGTCACTGTGATCAAGGGAACACAGGATTTGATGTAGGAATGCCCCCACTTAGGTGCATTCTTCAAAACTGGTCTGAATATAGTTACGAGTCAATGGAATGATAGAAAATGATATTCTTTCGTAATGCTGTTTGGCCCCAATATTCATTGGAATCTAGAGAAGTTTGGCCCTTCCAGGGGTCTTTCTGAGGAGTTACATTTGCTGGGTTTTTTTTTTTTTTTCCTTCAAATTGTGAATTTTTTATCTTGTATTGTAATTGGCTATGATCATAAGAAATAATTTATTCTCCAGGCTCAGATATTCATGGAAAAACTCTCTTTCTTTCATTAGAAATGTTTTTCTGACAATGAGGAAGTGTTCAGCTGAAGAAGTTCAAAACTCTTTATATAGAGAATTTTACAGTTTTGCAAATATTTTAACAATATTAAGTGTGTGAAATAGAACTCCTATAAAATAATTAGAACAGAGTTTTACACTTAATGTTTTAAATTGTGGCAGATGGTACTGTTGATTTCAGGGGACTTCCTTGGATTACTCACATTTCTCTGATGTACTTACTATACCTGATTCCAGTTGGTGAGAAGCATCAGTGTCTTTATTTCAAGATGGACACAACCCTTGATATTTTATTACCATATTCTCAGTGCTCATGTTGGGACTTCAATTATTGCTACAGAGCAATAGTGGTTAAAAATAATACTTTATGAATTTATTAAAGGAGATTTTCATTGTTGTTTAAACACATTTTAGATTGGGATTGACATGTAAAGATATTGTTGCAGGATGATACATTGTCGTTTCTGCATTGTGTGAAGTTGTTTTTATTGAAAATCAAGTGACATTTCAGAAGAAGTTCTATAACAATTATGCTTCATGCTTAAAGTAAAAATTCTCAGAGTTTAGTTTTAAAAATGTAATTTTTAAATTTCAATCTTATATTCCCAATATTTTCATAAACCTATATTTTGATAAAGTACTGAGTCACCACTTTATATCCACAAAGGCAAATAACTAATGTATGAGAATTGAATACTTTTTACTAATTATTGTAAATTCTCCTACTCTTTAAATCAGTAAGAGGTCCAATTTCATGAAAGATTGAAAATAAATTGAATATCTGGTATAATATAGGAGAGGTTGACCAAGGAAGAATTGTAGCTTGGTACCAAGGTTAAAATGACATTTGTCTATTGCCTATTGTTTATGTTAAATTTGATTTATTTTTCTTTAATTATATTTTTAACATTGCTGACAGAAATTACGTTCCTGTGTTTAACATGAAAAAGCATATATATACAAGTTAAGTATATTGAGTGAAACACTTTACAAAGTCATACATTTACAAATTTTTGAGAGGTTAGCTACTAAAATTAATTTCACAAGGGAAAGCCTTCGTTCTACAATATACAGTTTTTCTTCTTAGTTTTGAATTAGAAGTGGCATCTGTTTTAGTTCTGAAAATATAACTTGGCTGTTTCGCACTGCATCTGAATATTGTTTTCTGTAGGAGCGGGATAGATAATTATATATAGTATCATAATATTCTTTGTATCCACATGCCAAGTGGGAGTAATATTTATTTAATACTCTTAGATGCCTTATGTTACCCAAACATACAGTAAAAATGTAGAAATTTAGGCACTTGTTCTTCAAGTCAACCCCTTGGGTTTCTTACAGGTGTACTTCCTTTCTTTCCTGCTCTAAAGCCTTTTTAAATAAACCTCCACTCCTGCTCTGAAAAAAAAGTAAAAATTTATGAAATATTTTCTGATAAAAAGTTTATTTTCTGCTTACCATAGGGAATGCGTTCACAATAGTGTATCTTTCCTTTTGTTGGAGTTGGAATTTCTTCTGTTGTCAGCACTTAATTAGTCATGGCAAGTCCTACTTTTAAGAACTTTAGAGATTAAACAACTTTCTGTTTCATTAAGTCGTTTGTTAATTTTAAAAGTTGCCACTTTACTTAGTTCAGAGGAAATCGGTCATCTTACAAGGGAGGTGATCATCTTTAGGAGGCAGTTTTACTAAGCTACCTGGGTACTTGCATGGTAGCAAGTGCTGCACTTTGTAAACACTCTGGGTCAAAGTATAGGCTAGAGATAAGGGTACTGGCAGACTTAGGGATGCTGGATAGACCTGTAGTTCTTTTAAAGTCATGTTTTCAAAGGAATTTCCACAATAATCCACTCATGTGCATTGATCAGACCAAAAAACTTTCCAAATAAAAATCGTGAGTGGATTTAAAATGTTTAGATGATTCAATTTCTGTTCCATTACTATTGAACTATATGAACTATTCCATTACTTCAGATATTTAAGTATCAACTTTAGTAAGCTCTTTTTGTTATTGTTTAAAGAAGGTTGCCCATGGATCTTTGCCTAATGTTAAAGCTGATCTTGTTTTTATCCTCCTTTGAAATCCTTTCTAGCACTGGGGTGCTTTGAGGGTGATTGGTTTAGACTTTGGGATATCATTTCTCAGACTCAGACTTAATAGTTCTTAAAAGTTAAATCAACTTTTGTTTTTTTAAAAAAGAAAAGAAATTCTTCTATGCATTCTGCTACCTATATGAACAATACATTTGTTACTATGGTACCGAAGTCAGTAGATTGGAAACCAGTTATTCCTCCTCCCTTTAAAAATTTTGAGTTAACAAGTGACTGAAACTGTTACCTTGAACAGAGTCTCCAAAACTAGTCTAGACTTTGCCAAATGTTTACTTTGTGTTTAATTCCAGAAGATTTCTCAAGCTCTGCAATCTAGGGGTGGTAACTGTGTTTCCATTATGCTTGGAATAAGGTCAGGAGAATGTGCATTCTAAGTAACAGGAACCATTTCTCTTACCCCTGGACTCCCTATCACTTGAAGATTTTACCTCCCCACAAACACATAAAACAAATAGAAAATACATTAACTAGTCCATCTAAGTTGGCTTCCAATAGGCTCCAGGTCCCTACCAATGTGTCTTTCTACTATGTGAAACCGAGGGACCAAGTCCTGCTGAAAAGCTGGAAATCCCACCAGGCTGAAGACCAACTGTGACCACAACTGACCACCCACTCATCTGACAAGTTAAGCCATGTATTCACCAAAATTGGGTAAAACTAGCCCCTCAAAGATTCCTCCAGAGGAAACAGTCATGATATTGTGAGCCCTCCTACAACCTTAAATTAATACTCAAAGTCCAGCCAAAGACCTTACACAAGAAATCATAAAGGAACATTCACTTTCCAGGCTATTATCGTTCTCTAGATCCTTCCTGCTTCTAGATGGAGGGATAATTCACTCATTCATATTTCACAAGCTGTTACTTCATCAGCAACATTATCCCACTGTTGGATATGTCACCCAAAGCTCCAGTCAGTTCTGGACCATAGTGACTCCTTAATCCAACCAGTTCATAGCTTTTTGCATATCCCTATCTGTACATTTGAACATCCAAAGACTCCTAAAATAATAGTGTAATGAGTATGCCTTACATGGACCCTTTTAGGGTCTAGGAAGACCTCCTGTTTCTATTTGTCATTCCAGAAAGGCTATTCCTTACTCTTCCTAAAATAAATAAACAAAAAGGCAAGCACTTTTTTTCTTCATTGGTGACCCAGACAGAACTCCATTTGATCAGGATATAAGGAATCAGGAAAACTCTGGGCAGGCTTGGCTTTACCTGGATTTGGTAATAATCTAACCGATCTCTGGTTAGAAAAGATAGCCTGAATGACTGCTTCTACTCAAGATACAGTGACCTGTGCTCCTGAGGGCTACATGTTTGTTTGCAAACAAGAGAATAGGCCTAGGGCATACAGATGCCTAGGAAAGTAGACAAAGGGCAATGTCTATTAGGATACTCTGTCACCCCTTTTATAGTAGACAATGAGAGCTTGGTCAGACATTGGACTAGTTCTTTGAAATTATTCTCCAGGGTAACCAGAGGAATCTTGGAGGGAGGCCCCAATTAGGGTGTCCCCAAGGAATATTTGCCTGGGAGCATTCTTGACAGAACCAGATATTTTTTGTTTACACTCCCATGGTGGGGAATTGCAGCTCATTAATATGTACTCAGAAATCTCTCCATTACCCTGTAGATTATAGCAAGTGAAGCAGTGACTGCTATTGTTGCCCAAAAAAAGTCTCTAGACTCCTTGGCTAGAGTAGTTTTAGATAACCACATAGCTTTGGAGTATTTGCTCACTGAACAAGGCGGGGGTATATGTAATTGCCAATTCATCTTGCTGTACCTACATTAATACATCAGTTGAAGTAGGAGTACATATTGAAGGATAAGACAGCAAGCCTCCCAGTTATAACATGTAAAGGAGAACAGACCTGGATTAGGGGACAGGTTTTCAAGATTCCCTGGTATTTTTAAAGTTGGGTCATCTACGTTATTAATTATCTTGTTCTTACACATCATGGTCAGTCTTATATTTAAATGTGGCTTACAATGTTGTTCTAAAACTGTTAATGAAAGTATCCAGATCACAGTGCTCCAACAAGCCCAATGCCGACCAGGTACTCAAGAGTACTTCAATTACAGACATAATGTTTTCATTCCTCATCATTATCCCAGCACTCCCTTTCTCAGCATTAAGCAGCCAAAAGATCAACACCAAGATTCCCTATGATTGATGAACCAGTAATAGAAAGGGGGGACTAAAACCAGCCCAATTTTCCAATATAACTAATATTTAAGATTTTTTGAATAAATATAGAAATTGACGTTGCCCATCATAAAGCTTGAAACTTACATTTGTCTGATCTGAATTCCCTTATCAGGAAACTAACCTTCAGGCCTCCCAGATAGTATCAAGGATCTGAAACTCACCAGATAATAGCATCTAGACAGTGAGACACTAAACCCCTCCTCCCTTATGATTGCCTAACCAATGACCTGCTTCCTGTTAACCAACTCCTTTTCCTTACTCCTCCCTAATTCCTATTTTACTTTATGTAGCTACATTTCTTACCCACTATATAAATCCCTATTTTTAGTGGGTTAGGGAGACAGATTTGAGACTTATCTCCCATCTCCTGGCTGATAACACCCACCTTAAAGCCTTCTCTTCCCTGGCAATATTTGTCGTCTCAGTGACTGGCTTTCTTCACAGCAAGCAACTGGACCTTGACCAAACCTCTGCTGTTTGGCAACAATACTAGTTTCCTAATGTCTTTCTATAAAGATGAAGTTGAAAAGATAAAATTGAGTATAGATTTTAATATTGCATTCTCTCCAAATAAATAAACAAATACTTTAAGAAGTATTAGTGAGCTGCTAATGGAGCTCACTAATAAATAAGCAATTACTCTAAGAAGCATTAGTGAGCACTATAAATAAAAAAAATAAACAAGATTTAAGCAAGTTAATCATTCTCAACTTCCGTTTTTTCTATTTAAAATGGGTGTAACCACATTTAGGATGGGTGGGAAAACATGTAAAGCCCTCAAAATATCCTCCTTCTAACATTCCACTTATTTCTGGTGAAGCAGGGGATTTTCCTGATCCATTCATGGGACTCACTGCAGAGGTGCCTCATTTACCCAGCTCGCAGCTTTCAACTCCTTGTGGGAGAGAGCATGTGAGAGAACAAGGCAGGGACTGGAGTCTATGAGTGCTGGAACCAGCTGGCTGCTTCTGCACTGGCAGGAGTGAACTCCACTCACTCAGACCTGCTGCACTCCACCCCTCACAGGAGGCAGCATGAAGGTGAGTGGTCACAGAAGCTAGGGCAAGTGCTTTGGGCCCCAGCAGAAGTAAACTCCATGCAGGTCCCATGGCAGCATCAAGGGGGCTGCCTTTGAATCCTGAAGCCCCAGAAGGTGTGTTACAGTGCTCTTTTAGCTCTGGCATCCAAGGACAGCTTAAGCGTTAACAGCTCAGTGGGTCCTCTGCCTTTTCACATGAGGTGGCTGCCCTCTACCAGTGAGGGCAAAGGGTCAGCATGATAGCCTTTTGCATCCACACTTGTGGCTCTCAAGCTCTTGTCCACTGCTCAGGAAAAATGAGGTTGCATGAATGAATTGAAGGATGGTAAATGAAGGGGATATTATTGCTGATGAAAGTGGCTCTCAGCAGGAAGGGGAGTTGAAAAGGGGACAGGGCAGGTACATAATCTTCCCCCGAAGTCTGACTGTCTTTGGCCAGATTCTTCTCCAAAGTTATGTTGTCAAGCTGTCCCTCTGAAGTCAAGCCACTTCTCTCTGACATCCAGCCCAATATCCCGCTGCTTCTCCTCTCCACTGGCTGAGTCTGAGGTCTTTATAGGCACAGGATGGAGGGCAGGGTGGGCCATGGGTAGTTTAGGAAAAGGCAACATTTGAACGGGAAAACAAGGATGTAAGTTCTCATTTTGGGCCACAGTTTCAGGCCTTTTGGCTTGAGGGTGGGGTTTTGTCAGGGACCTGCCTCTTCTGCCTAGAATTACTCTGCCTCCTGTCCCTATCACTGGTACAACCAGTGTGTATGTACAAAATATTATGATGGAGAAATACAAACCTTGAAGCTATGATGTCCTGGTGTGATCCCTGATCCATCCTTTACTAGTGATGTGATAATGGACAAGTTACTGAACTTTTCAGGGCCTCGATGGGTGGTGGTAATTTTAAAGGAGGTGACGGTATAGAATGTTTAGAACAGTACTTTGTACAAAGTAGGAATTTTGCAGGTGTTAGCTTGCACCCTTCCTAATGGACATTCATATAAAGTGAAATCAGGTATTTCTCCAAATGAGTGAGCATGCAGCATATCAAAGAAAGGCTTCTACTGATGCATCTCTTCAAAAACAATACCCATCTTCTAAATAAAATTAAAAATAACATCAACAAAATTATATTGGTTCATTTTAACTCATTTTAGTGAAGGTGACATTGGAGTCTGTGTACTTGGGAAGTAAAGAAACATTTAAAAACAAAATGGGGTTGGGGGTGAGGAGGGATGCACAGGTGGACCACCGAGGAACTTAGGGCAGTGAAATTACTCTTTCTGATACTATAATGATGGGTACATGTTATTATAAATTTGTCTAAACCCATAGAGTGTACAACACCAAGAGTAAGCTCTAATGTAAACTTTGGATTTGGGGAGATAATGATGTGTCAATGTAGGTTCATCAGTTGTGACAAAAGTACTCTCTGATGGAGATGTTAATAATGGGGCAGGATGTGCATATGTGGGTGCAGGGAGTATATGGGAATTCTCTGTATCTTTCACTCCATTTTTCTGTGAACCTAAACCTGCTCTAAAAACTAAAATCTATTTTAAAACGGAAATAAAAGATACCCCTTTTATTTTTCTATACCCACAAAATACTTCTGACACCTAATGTATGGGGTTTTCCCTTACATCAAGCAATTTTCCAACAGTCTGGATATCAATTGAGTGTCCTAAAATTCAATTATGACCCTTACTACTGGGAGTTTGGGCAAACTCCACAGGTTATAGGCTTTGTCCACAAGTCTGCCCCTAGCCCACTGCAGATGCCAATTGCAAGTAGCGTGTCCTCAGGTTACCCACAACTTCTCTCCTGTCCAGAGGATTCCACACCCCCTCCTCAGGTTTGATAATTTGCTAGAATGATTCACAGAACTCAGAAAAATGCTTTACTTACTATTACTAGTTTGTTATAAAGGATACAACTCAGGAACAGCCAAATGGAATAGATGCACAGGACAAGGTATTGAGGGCAGTGGTGCATGGAGTTTCCATGCCCTCTTCAGGTATACCACTTTCCCAGAACCTGCATGTCTTCACAAACCTGCATACTGTCTTCACCCCATCATTTAGTGTTTTCATGGAAGCCTTATTACATAGGTAGTTGATTAAATCATTGACCCTTTTTGACTGAGTCAATCTCTAGCCCCTCTATCCTCCCTGGAGGTTGAGAGTTTGGGCTGAAAGTTCCAACCCTCTAATCACTTGGTTGGTTCCTCTGGCAAACCAGCCCCTATCCTTCAAGACTCATCTTATTAGCATAAACTCAGGTATGGTTGAAAGGGGCTTACCACAAATAACAAAAGATGCTCCTCTCACCCCTAAGACTCAGGAAATTCCAAGGCATTTAGAAGCTCCGTGCCAGAAACCAGGGACAAAGACCAACTATATATTTTAATTATATCACTATATCATAGGAAATATAATAATTTCAATGGAAACAAAGAGGCTTGCACCCCAGTAAGAAGATATAGACAAAGTACGAAAACCCTAGTTTTCCTAGTGCCTAATCCAGTACTCTTTCCTCCCAGCTGTCCAATAAAGCATACATTCTGATTTGCGTGGTGTTCTTGTATCACGTGCTACACATTTATCAGCTCACTGTATTTATGACAAACAATACTTTACACGATTCATCTTCCCTGTTTCTCCAGGGTTTACTATTTGTTCCAGACTGCTGGTTCCCCAGGCCTCTCTGACATTACACCAGATCTTTTCAAGCCTAAATCTTCTTTCCATTGTTCATTAATTTTACTGATTCCTTACTCAATATCCCTAGTGGGAAAATGTGCCCCTTTATGCACAGGGCCATCTTTAAGTTACTGAGATGACTATCAAGGGGAATTACTATCAAAGAAGATAATTTTTCTTCTTCTAGAGCAACTTCATCAGTCATGTTGAATCATTTCGCATTTATGAAAATGGGCCTTAAAATTAAGCAAGTAATTGTCTTTTCCTACCTCCACCTTATTTATCCTCCTTTTGTCCCTCTAGCTATTTTCCACATCTCCATTTTTTATCTCTCTCTCTGTTCCTTACTGACAACTCGAAGAAGTTTAAGTGATTTGAAATTTCCTTGCTGACAGCTAGAAGTAATTTAAATGATTTGAAGTTAATTGGTGACTACTCTGTTTGACAGAGTATATTGAATCATTCTTTCCTTTTACCAATTCTGGCATATTAAATTAATGCTAGACCACAGTCCCTTATCGTTCTGCTTTGAAGAGTTCAAGTACAAAAACAGATAATTTTATTACAAAAATGGAAATTATAACTAAACACAATGATCAACTATTGCTGTTTTGTTAATATTCTTGTTAAAAATAAGTAATATTGGAAACTTTAAACATAAAAAACTAGTATTTTAGGTCTTCTGCTATAATAATACCAAATCTAAAAAATAACAATTCAAATTATTCTTCTATATTAAGCTATAAGTCAATCTTATCTGGACAGTTTGGCATATAAGAAGCACTCAATTGTAGAACAAATTGTAGAACAGGGCAAAAACTGAAAAAAAAATTCATTTTTCTTTATTTTTCTTTTTTGAGACAGGGTTTTGCTCTGTTGCCCAGGATAGAGTTCAGTGGCCCAATCACAGCTCATTGCTGTCCTGAACTCCTGGGCTCAAGTGATCCTCCCACCTCAGCCTCCCAAATAGCTGGAACTACAGGCACCCATCGCTGCACTCAGGTAATTTTTAAACCTTTTGTAGAGACAGGGTCTTGTTATGTTGCCCAGTTGCCCAGTCTGGTTTTGAACTCCTGGCTTCAAGTGATCCCCCTCTATGGCTTCCCACAGTACTGGGATTACAGGCATGAGCCACTATACCCAGGCCTATACTCAATTTTTGGATTGATGCAGTTTCATTACTGGTTGCACTTAAAACTAAATTTCCTGTCTGATATGGTTTAGCTATGTCCCCATCTAAATCTCATCTTGAATTGTAGCTTCCATAATCTCCATATGTCATGGGAGGGACATAGGATGGGAGGTAATTGAATCATTGGGGGTGCGTTTTTGTGTGCTGTTCTTGTGGTAGTGAATAAGTCTCATGAGATCTGATGGTTTTATTGATTGATTGATTGATTGATTGATTGAGATGGAATCTCATTCTTGCCACCCAGACTGGAGTGCAGTGGTGTGATCTTGGCTCACTGCAACCTCCACCTCCTGGGTTCAAGCAATTTTCCTGCCACCACACCCAGCTTATTTTTGTATTTGTTTTAGCAGAGACAGGGTTTCACCATGTTGGCCAAGCCAGTCTCAAACTCCTGACCTCAACTGATCTGCCCACATCAGCCTTCCAAAGTGCTGGGATTACAGACATGAGCCATTGCACCTGGTCTGACCTGATGGTTTTATAAAGGGCAGTTCCCTGCACAAGCTCTCTTGCCTGCCACCATGTAAGATGTGCCTTTGCTCCTCCTTTGCCTTCTGCCATGATTGTGAGGACTCCCTAGCCATGTGGAACTGAGTCCATTAAAACTCTTTTTCTTCATAAATTACCCAGTCTTGGGTATTTCTTTATTAGTAGTGTGAAAATGGACTAAGATGATACATTGGTACCCAGTAATGGGGCCACTGTAAAGATACCCAAAAATATGAAAGTGACTTTGGAACTGGGTAAGAGGCAGAAGTTATAAGAGTTTGGATGGCTCAGAGGAAGACAGGAAAATGTGGGAAAGTTTGGAACTTCCTAGAGACTTGTTGAATGGCTTTTCTCAAAATGCTGATAGTGATATAGATAGTAAGTCCAGGCTGAGGTGGTCTCAGAGGGAGATGAGGAACTTGTTGGAAACTGGAGCAAAGGTGACTCTTATTATGCTTTAGCAAATAGATTGCTGGCATTTTGCCCCTGCCCTAGAGAAATGTGGAATTTTGAACTTGAGAGAGATGACTTAGGGTATCTGATGGAAGAAATTTCTAAGGGGCAAAGCATTCAAGAGGAAACAAAGCATAAAAGTTTGGAAAATTTACAACCTTACGATGTGATAGAAAATAAAAACCCATTTTCTGGGGGGAAATTCAAGCCTGCTACAGAAATTTGCATAAGTAACAAGGAGCCAAATGTTAATCACCAAGATAATGGGAAAAATGTCTCCAGGGAATGTCAGAGGATTTTGCAGCAGCCTTTCCCATCATAGGCCTGGAGGCCAAGGAGGAAAAAATGGTACTGTGGGCTGGACCCAGGGGACCCTGCTGTGTGCAGCCTAGGTACTTGGTGTTCTGTGTCCCAGCTGCTCCAGCTGTGGCTAAAAGGGGCCAAGGTACAGGTCAGATTGTGGCCTTGGAGGGTGCAAGCCCCAAGCCTTGGTGGCTTACATGTAGTGTTGGGCCTGTGGGTGCACAGAAGTCAAGAAGTGAGGTTTGGGATCCTCCGCCTAGATTTCAGAAGAGATATGAAAACACCTGGATGTCTAGGCAGAAGTTTGCTGCAGGAGCAGAGCCTTCATAGAGAACCTCTGCTAGGGCAGTGCTGGGTTGGAGCCCCCACATAAAGTCCCCACTGAGGTACTGCCTAGTGGAGTTATGAGAAGAGGGGCACTATCTTCCAGACCCCAGAATGGTAAACCCACCAACAGCTTGCAGCGTGCACCTGGAAAAGCTACAGACAATGCCAGCCCGTGAAGGCAGCTGGGAGGGAGCTGTACCCTGCAAAACCACAGGGGCAGAGCTGCCCAAGACCATGGGAAACCACCTCTTGGATCAGCGTGACCTGGATGTGAGACACAGAGTCAAAGGAGATCATTTTGGAACTTTAAGGTTTAATGACTGCCCTATTGGATTTTGAATTTACATGGGGCCCATGGCCCATTTGTTTTGGCCAATTTCTCCCATTTGGAATGGTTATACTTACCCAATGCCTGTACCCCCATTTTATATAGGAAGTAACTAACTTGCTTTTGATTTTACAGACTCATATGTGGAAGGGACTTGTCTTGTCTCAGATGAGACTTTGGACTTGAGCCTTTGAATTAATACTGGAATGAGTTAAGACTTTGGGGGACTGTTGGATGGGCACGATTGCGTTTTAAAATGTGGGAACATGAGATTTGAGAGGGGCCAGGGCCGAATGATATGGTTTGGCTGTGTCCCCACCCAAATCTCATCTTGAATTGTAGCTCCCATAATCCTCACATGTCATGGGAAGGCTCAGAGTGGGAGGTAACTGAATCATTAGGGGCAAGTTTTTCCCATGCTGTTCTCATGATATTGAATAGTCTCATGCAATCTGATGGTTTTATAAAGGGGAGTTCCCCTGCACATGCTTTCTTGTCTAATGCCATGTAAGACATGACTTGCTCCTCTTTTACCTTCTGCCATGATTGTGAGGCTTCCCCAGCCATGTGGAACTGTGAATCCATTAAACCTCTTCTTCTTTATACATTACCCAGTTTGGGTATTTCTTTATTAGCAGCATGAGAATGGACTAATACACTATCTTAAATCTTTTGCTACAAAAGACTGAAGACCAGTCATAGCTAGTCTCTTACAATAAAAAAACTCTAAAACACTTACTAAGGTAGCTTTTTGAGGCTCGTACAACTATTGTAGTTTTATCTAAACAGAGATCAAGAAAAGTTCATAGATTAAATCTATTATGACATAATTACTGCATTTCCATTTGGATGGCAATAAATGTCTGTTATTTTCTATTTCTACTTGAAGTATCAAGAGCAACTTTAAGTACATTCACTGTGAAACAATTACTTCTGCAATTTCAATGTTAAACCAAAAGCTATTTTGCTATAAAAAGCCTAGGAAAGCATTAAATATCAGTGACCAAAAGGCAGGCATATTGATAATGTGTACCCAAAGGGTACCTATTGAAATGCAATATTAAAATGCAAGTTGGCAAAATTGGTAAAGTCAGTTTGGTTTGGAAAGGTAATCCTGTGTAACTCACTTTAAAATCAAACACCATCTCAGCTGTGTTCAGTATTATGTTAAAGCTGATATGAAGGTAATTAGGTATCATTTGTGGTAATTAAGGATATGCCACTTTTTGTTCCTTAGCCCAGCTTGATCTCTGCTTCAGATAATTTAAGATGTACCAGGTGGCACTTCAGGCTAGAATACTCTGTGGTCTCCCAGCAGCTTAAAGGAAGATGTAAGTATTACTTTGTTGGCTTTCAAAAATCACTCGAGAAAATATACTTTTAAAATTAAGTACACAGATGATATTCAAAGAAGAAAAACCACTCTGCTGTTTAAAGCAAAAACCATTCCTCACTTTGGAAAATTTTTTCTATAATTTTTACCTGACTAGTGACCTTTGATTTTGCATAAAGGCAAAAAATACAAGTCTCAAAAAAAATGTTTTTTTGAAAATCAAGTTCAATGAAAGCATTTACACTTCAATTTTTTTTCTGGTGACAAATATTACTTGAAAGTTGCATTGCTTTCACTTAATACAGTGTTGTACCTTGCAGGTTAAAATGAAATATTTTCAATTAGTGGAACTTACTGTCTATTTATATAAAATACTGCAATCAATGGGAGATGAACCAACACCTACTTTCAAGAGGTTTTATTTTTTTTTGAAAACCAAAGATTAAAACCTCTGCAAAAATGAAAACATACTTATGAAGTAGCATACTGGGTAGTTCTAATTAGCAAAAGTGAAAATAAATAAATACATAATATAATTATGCATGTCAGGTATTTTAAAAAATATAAACCAAACTCTCTCCATCTGCTTTTACCCCACAGCACCTGCTAGTGTTTCCTTGTACTGAGTAGGCTGCTGTTATCTTAGAGAAGCAATGACAAAGCAGGCAACAGACAGGAGACGGATGTGATAATTAATTTTATGCGTCAACTTGGCTTGGTCATGGAACCCACACTTGTGGTCAAACATTATTCTGGTTGTTTCAGTAAAGGTGTCTTGGATGGGGTTAATATTTAAATCAGAGGAATATGGATAGAGTAGATCGCTCTCCACAATGTGAGCAAGCCTCATCCAATCAGTCGAAGGCATGACTAGGAATAAAGACTGACCTTCCTTCCATTAGCAACAGGGAATTTTCCAGCAGGTGATCTTTGGACTTGAACCACAACATTGGTTCTTCCTTGGTCTTCACCCTGATGACCTACACTGCAGATTTTAAACTTGTCAGACTTTATAATCGTGTAAACAAATTTCTTACAATAAATCTCTCTTCTTATAATACACATCCTATTGTTTCTGTTTCTCTAGAGAAATCTGACTCAAACAATGGAGCAAATTTTTAGCTTTTCAATTTAAAAAGTCTAGACCCAGGTGTAAGATAAAAGATTTAGAAGAACATAGCTCAGTAATAACTAAGCTAAGCCTTTTCATCTCCCAACTGGATAAAGATTCCCTAGAACAAAAGAGAGAAAGTGAAAGTGAAGAGAGCTTAGACAGGTGCATCTTGACAAGGTGTTATCTACACTGTTTTCCCCTGTAGGTCAAGCCTGTAAGATGAAAACAGTGGTGGAAATGACATTGTGGGTGGGAGGGACCTATAGAACTTTAGATATAGGGACAGTAGGGAGGATCTGACAATAGGGAGGATCTGTGACCCATCTGCAGATAGAAAGAATGCTCTCCTCCATCAACCTGGTGGGGAGCAGCAGACACATCTGCATGCTGTGTCTGGCCAGAAGGACTGACATAATTTTGAAGGATTACTTGCACTAGAGACTGGTTTGAAAACACTATAGGGACCCTTAGGATCTGAGAGCAGCAGTAACATCACAGAGGGAGCCAGCAGACTTGAAAAGGGCTGGAGGTTAAGAAGAAAGGAGGAAGTGCAGGGACCTACCTCAACTACTAACCAAAGGTCAAGTGGGAATGAAGACACCCCTGCTGATGCATCATGGAGAACTGAGCAGAAAGAAAGAGATGCCTCTCCTCTCTCATGACTTTGCACTAGGTAATACCCCAGATTTGTATACAACCCCCAGGCATGGAGGAAAGTGACCCCAAGTTGACTGAAATTAAATTTCTAACACCTGGTAGGATTAAGACTTAAAATGGAAATTAAGTTACAGAAAAAAAAGTTCCGTTTTCCTTTTCTACCCACCTACATTTCATGCTCTGTTATACTTGTAAGGAAAAAGGCAGTATAGAATAGAGGAAAGATGGAGGAATGGATTCAGGAGACATGGGTTCGAAGCTAGGATTCATCAGTCATAATTTTGGGAAGTCCTTTAGCTCTACTGAACTCAGTTTCCTCAAATATAAGATGAAGAATTTAGACTAGAAGTTCTCTGCCAGAAGCAAGGACTTTTTGTTTTCCTTGATGTACATTGTCAGTGATCTAAAAATATAAAAGGAAGCATCCAGCTTAAAAGGAAGTACTGCTGTCCAAAAATGATGCAAGATTTTGTATTTGCACAGTTTCTAGCCCACAGCCAGTGCTCAATAAATATCTGTTTAAGTGAAGTGAAGCAAATCTCAGAGTTCAGTGTTGAATTATCTTTGGGGTCTTGCCACCTACTTTGTTTCACTGTTCTGGCTGATGAGCATATAATAGTCAGTTGTCCCCAACAATAGACAATAGAGCCAAGGAAAAGTCAACAAATTCATTCTCTGCTACACATTAAGCAATATTAAAGATCTTCTATTCATGACCCTGAATATCATAGTTGTTTCAGAACTTAAAGAAAAAGAACAGAAGGAGAAAGTGTAAAAAGATCCTTCTCTTTCTTTTGCTAGGGGAGATATTTAATCATAACTCTCTTAAATATGATGGGAGAAAAGAGATCAGCAATTATACACTTAGTCAACCAAAGAAATGGTGTGTGATATGGGTTGGCTGTGTCCTCACCCAAATCTCATCTTGAATTGTAGCTCCCATAATCCCTATGTGCCATGGGAGGGACCCAATAGGGGGTAATTGAATCATGGGGGTGAGTTTTTTCCCTTGCTGTTTTCATGATAGTGAATAAGTCTCACATGATCTGATGGTTTTATAAAGGACAGTTCCCCTGCACACACTCTCTTGCCTGTTGCCGTGTAGGACGTGCCTTTGCTCCTCCTTTGCCTTCTGTGGTGACTGGGAGGCTTCCTCAGCCATGTGGAACTGTGAGCTCATTTTTCTTTATAAATTACCCAGTATCAGGTATTTCTTCATAGCAATATGAAAATGGACTAATACAATGTGAAGGGGACACAGAATAGTGAGGTAAACCTTACATGTTTCCATCTATCCCTATCTGCCACTTTCTAAGGCAACCTTTCTAGAACTTATAATCACGTACCATTAGCACTACCCATAAAGGCCTTAGCAACTTTAATGAAACTCAAGGCACACACCATAAAAATCATGCATAATGTTCTGACATCCATTAAAACAGACAACAAAGGAAAAATCTCTGGCCATCTAAATGACAGCATTTTCTTGGCACTTTGTGTTGTTATAGAAAATGCCTTACATTGGAAAAGTCTCTGAGTGTGGTCACAAAACTCTAATGGTCCACAATGGCAGGTCAGACAACCCAGCATTCATTTGAAGAGCAAGGAGCTCTGCACACAAGCTGCTCTAGCAGGCAGCCCACATAAAACAAACAGCTCACAGCAACCAATAAGCCCACCCACACAGACAGGCCCTTGAAAGCCTGCTGATGATGTTCCCCTGCAGATAGCTTCTATCATGTGAGAAGCAGCTTAACCAATCCTCACTCCTACCCTCCACCTATCTTTAAGGAATGAGAAACAATGGAAAATTTCAAAAAAAAAAAAAAAAAAAAAAAAAGGCAACATTACATCTCTTCATTAGGCATATAGATTTGTAGTGTATACAACTTCAAGCCCAAGGACGAAAGCAGACCTTTGAGGTTGAAGGTGGATAGACCTTTTAGGAGGCTCCCAATGGTCTATGATGTAGTACTCCCCAGGCTCCACCTTTTTATTATTATTATTATTTTCCACCTTTTATTTTAAGTTTAAGGTACATGTGCAGGATGTACAGGTTTGTTACATATGTAAATGTCTGCCATGGTGGTTTACTGCACAGATTATCCCATCACCCAGGCATTAAGCCCAGCATCCATTAGCTATTATTCCTCATGCTCTTTCTCCTCTCACCTTCGCCCTCCCACAGGCCCAGTGTATATTGTTCCCTACCATGTGTCCACGTGTTCTCATCATGTTGTTCCCACTTATAAAAGAGAACATGCAGTATTTGGTTTTCTGTTCTTGTGTTAGTTTGCTAAGGATAATGCAGGCTCCACCTTTTAGAGAATTGCATGGGTTTCTGACTGTTAAGGCCTCCAAATTATTTATCAGGCCTGAGATGCCTCCTCATGCCATTTTCATGTCAGGATTCAGATTGCTTTTCTGTAATTCTCAGAGCTGTCACCTCCCCATTATTCATCAAGAGGATTCTTTTCTCTCAATACTGAAACCCAGAATGTTCAGTTCCCCCTTTCCTTGCTGTCCCTGAAAATAAATCCCCAGGTTATTTTCACTGTTGCTGAAGTAAACACTAAGGAGAGAGGTAGGCAGAGTCCCCAACAGGTATGGCAGTTCTTAGCTTCCTTTTTTAGGTGATACCCAGAAGCTTAAGTGGCCTCCAATATTCTCCTATTATTAAAAATGTGAAGTTGCTTTTGACCCTCATGCATCTCGATACTATGTTAATCTCTGTTTTCAAAGAATGCCCATTTTACTAGATACTATTGTATCTTGAAGACATAATGAGGGAAAAAGCAATTTCTGTCAACTGGAGTGCACACTTCTAAGCCTCTTCAGAAAGGGAGATATTAATCTTGAAGCGCTCTCTGCCCAAGATAGGTCACTTCTATGCACTATTTTCCAATGAACTACTTTAACTACTTGGTCACTTTAATAGATTTACCAATAACATTTTGTTCTTCCTCCTGAAATATTAGATTTCTATTGATTGAAGATATCTGTGCCCTCACCACAAATAGCAGCAACATCCCCCAAAGAAGAGTTAGGGCAATGTGCAGAGAATGAAATGAACGGTCTGGCTTCACTGGTACCGCCATTTTCCTGTCTGAAGCCAAGAGGCAGCAATGAGCAATGACTGTGCGTTATGTGGTTCTGCACTCTAAGAACTACTAACTCCAGTCAAACAAACCTCACATATTGACATAGCACCTCCCCTGGCTAGCAGGCTACACTGCTTTTAAAAATTTGCTCATAAGTTTTTACAATTTTCTTGCCAGAAAATATTGTTAGCTCCACTTAATATTGAAGGATAGTAAAGCAATAAAAACTGCTCGGCCAGGGCCTTCAGAAACAGAATGAAGATTACCACTCTGATAGATTCCAAAGGCAGTTAACAAAGTTGGATTTAGTAAGAAGCTGAATAGAATAACAGTTAAGAGCCAGAGTGGCTTGCCTTAATGCATACTCTCTGGGCAATGCCGAGAAAGTAACCCAATCTCACTGTGGCTCAGGTTCCTTATGAGCAAAATGGGGTCAATCATAGGTTTGTTGTAAAGATCAAATAAGTTAATGAATGGAAAGTGCTTAGGTCTGGCACATGGTAAACGTTAACCATTATTATTGTTAGTAATCCATAAATGTTATTATGGAGATTAGGGAGTCTCCCTGACTGTTAAACTCTGAAATCAAGTCACGTCTAACTCAATCTGTGAAGTCAATTCTGTATTGCCTATGCAAACTGAGCCATAGATATTAACCATTATTATTGTTGTTGTTGTTATTATTTTTTGCAGCATCAGGGTAATTCTTATTCAAAAGCTTTCCAGATCAGAAAGATTTAGGCAAAATCAGAAAGACTAGAGATACAGATCTTTCAAAATCCAGCTAACATTTTTTAAAGCACAGCTGAAGCACCTCTTACCTGGTTTTGCTGTCTCCAGACTTGTCATCTCCCACCAATTCTCTTCACCTTGGGGAGATCTATCTTATGAAAACATAAACCTAATCCAGTCACTCCCAGGTTTAAGACCCTTCAATGGCTTAGCACTGACCTGAGGGTAGAAATTTGATTACCCCACTGATTCTCAAACCTTTTACAGTTAGGTCCCCTGTTGGCTTTTCTAGCCTCTCTCTACCCCGATTCGGTGCTCTGCACATGCTGAATGCCCTTCAGCTTCTCTAACATGCCACACTGTCTCTCATCTACAAGCTTCCACATGTGCTATTGTCTTTGGCTGAAAACATCATTCATCTCTATCTCCATCCTTATTCATACTTCTTCTTAGTAAAACTGTATGGCTTCTCTAAGAGGTCCTGGCTAACCCTTAAGATAAGGTTAGCACACCCTGTTCCCCTCAAAGCACTATATCTCCCTGTCATAATTAATCAAGTTATTGCTTGTCTACTTTCTCTGCTAAACTACAAATCCCTTGTTTACCACCACTATATCCCTAGTAGCTGGTACAATACCTTCCACATGGAGAATACCAGGAACTCTTCATTGAAAGGGAATAGCAAGCTCAGTCTGTATAGGTAATACAGAACTGACTTCACAAATTGAGTTAGACTTGGGTTGACTTCAGAGTTCAAATTTAACAGTGTCCTCTCTCCCTAATCTCTGGGATCCTCTTCCCAGGAATTCCTAAGAAACTTCACTAGCCTTTTGTGGTAGCCTCTTCCAATATTTAAACTGTTTTTGTTATAGAAAGAGAAATATAAAATGATTTATTAAAAGTTGATTAATTATTTGATTTAGAAGTTAAGAGAGAAGATGAGTAGTGGTTCTTTGCTGTTTTGGCACAGAACACTGAAAGTCTGATAAAATGTATCAATCATCCCTTCCCTATTTCTCTCAAAATAAATACAGGCAATGTGCAATAACATTTTATATTTAATTTTATATTAAATTTCCAGGGGTTGATTTTACCCAGGTTAAGAAATCTTGTGCAAGCAACTTTAAGTAACAAATCAAGGACAGAAATTTCCTATGTCTGACTGTGAAAGGGAGATTTCTGTCATGAGTTTGGAAATATAGATTAGAGCAGGTCCTTGAACAGACTTATTTCATTCAACTTCGTTTTGTTATAAGGTAGACAAGGAAAATAATTGATTCCCCACAGAGGCCACTGTTTGTGTGGAGTTTGTATGTTTTCTCCACGTCTATGTGGGTTTTCTCCAGATACTCAGATTTTCTCTTACCCTACCAAAGATGTGCGCATTATGTTCACTGGCCTGTCTGAATGGTCCCAGTCTGAGTGACTGTGGGTATGAGTGTGAATGCACCCTGTGATGGGACAGCATCCTGTCCAAGGCTGGTGCCTACTTGGTGCCTGAGCTGCCAGAATAGGCTCTGGTCACCTGTAACCCTGAACTGAAGTAAGTGGGTAAATAATTATCTCATTTGTTTTTATAAGTCTTTCGTAAATGAATATATAGCTTACATTTATTTCAATATTTAGTATTAGAAATGTTTTGGGTCTTTATTTAGAGGTTTTATGATGCTTTTATGACTAGAAATATGTTATAGGAACTTAACTCTTATTTACATCAATTAGCCTATGGTAAAATTGGTTTTGTTATGTATTGTTTCACTTCAAGTCTCAGTTTCCAAGAACCTATCAATGATGTAAAGTGAAGACTTACTGTTCTGTCTTCAGGATAATAATTTTTCATATATTCAACAAAATTAATTTAAAAACACACCCTTATTTTTTCATTGGAATATGTTTCTCTGACTATGCTCTATTTTAAAGACACAATCCCTATGAATTTTTATGAGCCAACCAGGACATAGACACAGTTAGCTCTATGCACAATAAAGAGATTTTGAAATGTAAAATATAAAGGGCAAAAATTTGGGGTTAGGAATTCAGAATACAAGTAGAAATGCAAAGAAACAATTAGATTAAATAGTAAAACAAAAACTCAGTGACTGGAAATCTCTTACAGTCCACTCTAATTTAAGCGGGTCTGGTACAGACATAATGATTTGTCAAGCTCAAGCTTGGAAAAGGATCACAGCAAGAGAGCAACAGGGGGCAGAGAGAGAGACAGAAACCAGTGGAAGAGACTCAGAGACACTAGACACAATTCTATTATTTCCACTCGCATTTTAAAAATAAAGGTCAAATGGTAATTGTCCCTATTTGATTCTTGATGAATCCACAGAAGGGACCCTGATCAATCACTTTTCAATTACAGAAGTTTTCCCTTCTCCAAGCTTGCACTTTTCATAGTTTCAGTTACTTGCAGTCAACTGTGGTCCAAAAATATTAAAAGGAAAATCCTAGAAATAAACAATTCATAAATTTTAAATTGCACACTGTTCTAAATAGTGTGGAGAAACCTTTTGCAGTTGCACCCAGGATGTGAACCATCCCTTTGTCCAGGGTAACCACACTGTGTACAATACCCGCCCATTAGTCATTTAGTAGCCCTCTTGGTTATCAGATAGGAAAAAACATAGTATATATAGGGTTCTGTTCTATCTGGAGTTTCAAGCATCCACTGGGGGCCTTGGAACTTATCCCTGGCAGATAAATGTACTGTAATGGGATTTCACTACCCCTGTCTATATTATTTCCTTAGGTGGCTGGCCTTTGGCCAAAGTAGCACAGGTGACCTCCCTGTGATCAGCACATTACCCAGGCATCTCTGGCTTTTTGGAACTATTTTTTAAAGGTTAATTTCCCATTAATAACTTTCTGGCAATTTAATTTTTGTAAAAAAATAATGACATAAATGTGTTAAAGTGCATTTTATCAACAGCAATTAACTATTGCAAAGATCCTGAGCTAAAGACAAGCATAGAGATAGAAATATTAAAAAGTGCTTCTTATGCTGCTCAATCATAGTAAATTTGAGCCATTGCCTTCATTTTGGCAAAACATCGGCCTCCATGAGATATTTGGAAAATAATTTTCTATCCATCAGTATGTCTGCATCCCGTAAATATAAAGTAATATTCATTCAGTTATGCATAATACATGGTACATGGTATCATTGCAGCTTAATAAATGCTTATTGAATAAATAAATGAATAATTAGGGAACAAATGACTAATGTTTTGGAAGCTGCAAACTCAACTAGAATAATGATTGTCAAGCCTGACAAACTGCATTTTCACTTGGAAACTATTCACAATTCAAGCAAAATAAAAAAACTCTTTGTGCCACTCTGAAGTCAAAATTTATTTTAATCTGACAGCAAAGAGGATGGTGGAAGATTGAGGAAAAGTTAGTTATGTAAGCGATCAAAACCCTATAGCCCACCCACTACAGATAGATTTCTAATTATCCTAAATTATTGTTTTTAATCTAAAGTTGACTAAAAATAAGTTCCCAGGAAAACCTTAAAATAAAATTAAACCGTTAAACCCATTAGTGAATGAGACAAGAATAATAACGTTCAGCTGATTCTCATGCCCAGCTTTCTTCTTCTTATATTTTGAGTTAACTACTAAAAGCTTTTGCTATTTAGTCTATTTTTCCCAATGAGAAACCTTTTAAGAGAACAGAAAATACAATATTCAGTGTAGCAGAAGCTTCTTTTTAAGCAATTTTGCAGCTTCTTTTTAAGCAATGCAGCTTCTTTTTTAACATATAAACGAAGATCCAGTAATTATATTGGGAAAAAGAAATTCCTCATTTGAACATATTTTGTGTCTGTTAAAATATGGAAATAATCCACATTTACATCCAAAATTATATTTTATTGTCTTTAATTCGCAGGAGTAGAGAACTATTTTAATATAGCAATAGCATTCGAAACTGCTTGAGTTTAACTGAGAGTCTAAAGTCAAATTTATCATTTATCCTCCTCCCAAACAAAAGGAATCAGTTCTCCTTCTGTGTTTGATAAGATCTGTTAATGGCATTACTCTTTCTATAATCAATCAGGCAGGGTCTAGACTCTAAAAGTCACCAGCAATGTGCTTTTGCACGCCTTTCTTACATAAAATCAAAATAATCCTTTTTATATATCAGTCAAGTAACCAAGCACTTATTTAATGTATTACAGCAATTGCTGTAAGTAGTAGAGAACAACGGTCCTTGCTTCAAAGGAATTTACAATTATATTTGGAGACAAGATTAACATACTAATGAAACAATTAGCAAACATAACAGAAGATATTATATAATTAAATGGTACTTCATGAAGGCATAAACTATAGTTACAGAAATTTGGAGAAAGCAAGTGATCCAAAAGAAAAGGAAAGGTTAGTGAATACATTTTAGTAATAATCATCATTATTATTATTTTGTGGCAAGTATTTGTATATTAGTCCTAAATTCCATAAAATGGGTTCTTACATTGGCTCCCTTTTAAAGTCAATGAAATTGTGGTCCAATGAAAAAACATGACCACTCAAACTCCTCATAGACAGATAGTGGAGGGACTTAAGTCCAAGCCTGGCAAGCCTGAGTTCTTTCTGCATTGCAATACTGCTTTTTATGGCATTGGGTGACCTCTAATGCCTGGAAAACTTTACTATGCTGAGGAGAAGAGCAAGGCTACTTGGGCAAAGTGCATAGCATGAGATTTGGGGAAGCAGGAATTTATCTCTTATCATCTCAAATGTTTATTGAGCTTGCAATATGTGCTAAACATTATGCTGAGAATCAATGAAAAGCAAGATAGTTATGGCCTCTGCCTTCATGGAATTTAGGCTAGAGGTAAATCCCAATCAAAGAAACACCCTAATAAATATAAAATTGTAAATAATATAGGTGCTGTAGAGAGCGGTCCATGTTACAATGAGAATGCAGAATAGAAAATTTAACCTAATAAAGAAAGTCAGGGAAAGCTTTCATGAGACATATTGATGTGTATATGATTACATAAACATGGAAAAAATACACAAGACCACTTTAGGTAATAAAAATTGGTTATGGGGGATAGTATAAGGATAGATGGTAGAAGAGGAAAAGAAATCTAAAAGCAAGTAGTTTTCCCTGATTAAAACAGAATGCATACA
The DNA here is from genome assembly GCF_007565055.1 of Rhinopithecus roxellana. Classification (NCBI taxonomy): domain Eukaryota; kingdom Metazoa; phylum Chordata; class Mammalia; order Primates; family Cercopithecidae; genus Rhinopithecus; species Rhinopithecus roxellana. The sequence goes on along the minus strand of NC_044557.1, from coordinate 54,685,562 downwards.
TTAAAAGCTGTGGTAACCAAATGCTCTTGGTGATTATCTTAAGGTTGTGAGGTTTCAGATATTTTATGCTCTTTCTTATCATTTTCTATATTTTCAATTCTTTTTACAATAATGATGTGCTGTTTATATTATCTGGTTTGTGGGTATCTTAGTCCTTTGGGCTTCTCTAACAAATACTTCAGACTGGGTAATTTATAAGCAACAGAAATTTATTGCTCACAGTTCTAGAGGCTAAGTCAAAGATTAAGACACCAACAGATTTGGTGTTTGATGAGGGCTTGTTACTCATCAATGGCACTTTCCATGTATCCTTACATAAGTGGAAGGGATACACAAGCTCCTTCAGGTCTCTTTTATAAAAGGGCACTCATCACATTCATGAAGGTGGAATCCTTATGACCTAGTCATTTGCCAAAGGCCCTCCCTTTTAATGCTATCACTGTGGGTGTTAGGTTTCAACATATAAATTTCCACATTTGGACCATAGCAGTGGGGGAAATATTTTCCTAAAAAAATTGTTCTTGAAAAAACCTGCACTTCAAAAGTAAGTAGTGACTTTTTGGTTATTTGTAATCTACATTTATTTCTAAAATTCTAAAATCTTTTTTTTTTTTTTCAAGACACAGTTTCACTCTGTCTCTTAGGCTGGAGTACACAATCTCAGCTCACTGCAACCGCCGCCGCCCGGGTTCAAGCGATTCTCCTGTCTCAGCCTCCCAAGTATCTGGGATTACAGGCACGTACCACGATGCCCAGCTGATTTTTGTGTTTTTTAATAGAGGTGGGGTTTCACCATATTGGTCAGGCTGGTCTCAAACTCCTGATCTCAAGTGATCCACCTGTCTCAGCCTCCCAAAGTACTGGGATTACAGGCGTGAGCCACCACGCCTGGCCGAGAATTCTGAAAAAGGATTCATGGAGAACAACTGTAGCTGTTCTATTAAACTGACCATTCTTCAGAAAAATGTAGTTGCAAAGGCAAAAAACTTAAACTTAGGTAGTGGCGGTGAAGATTAAAAGCAAAAAAGACAGAACTGGTTGGGGCATTGGATATGGAGGAAAAGCTGTCCACAAAATGAGCACCATGTATTTTAGAGAGATTGGGGTTACAATTTTACCGCATTGATTTCATCCATTTGGTGGATATTGATGAGATAAGAAAAAAAAACTTCATTTATGTGAATAAATCATTCATCTAGCTTCCTTAGTAGACAATTTTTATTTTGAGCAGTAATTGATTTTACTTCACTAATGGCAACTCTTTCACAGCTGAAAGTTCAATTAAGTTTAAAAAAGAATTTAAACATATGTGTGATAGGTGCAGCATACCACCGTGGCACGTGTATACCTATGTAACAAACTTGCACATTCTGCACATGTATCCCAGATCTTAAAGTAAAATTAAAAAAAAAAAGTTAAGCTTTTTCTGAGGGAAGGAATAGATGAAAACCAGAAAAATAATTCTCTAGGTAAGATTGAAAATATAAAAAGATATGAAAAAGTTTGAAAAGGCCCTTAATACCAACAATTAAAGGAAACAGTAAAACTCTGTGAGTGCTCTGAAGAGCAATAGAGAAAATATGGCAAATGCAAAGTGATGGGATGGAGGATGGCAGAAACTAAGTCTAAAAGTAGATGATGATTTCTAAGTATAAAGGTAGGATAGAGGGAGGGAAAATGTGCAAAGAATGGAAATAACGTCCACAGAAAAGAAGAATAACATTTCTACATTGTAGCAACTCCCACACTGTAAAAACCCTACGTATTAGATATATAAAGAGAAGAGATAAAGGCAGCAATTAAAGCAATTACCTCTATAGTGTACATCCAAATATATTCTACTGTTAGAGAGAATTAACCATCTTTTCGTCAAGGATAAATTACCTGAAAACAATTTTTAAAAATTTGCCTTGGAATATTTTGATTTCTGATACACGAAATACAAAGCAAAAAACATGAAATTTTATTGAGATGATATGGCAATGGAAAGAGCTTGGGTTTGGTTTTCAGGCAGACCTCGGAAAACCCCAGATCCTTACTCATAATATTTGTGTAACTTTTGGCAAGTTATTTAACTTTTTGTATCAGATTGCTTAACTGTAGGCTATGAACGACAATACATTCTTATTTTGTTTGTTTTTTTCTTAAAGATTAAATAAGATGATGCAAGTTAATTGCCTGGTACATAAACACTTCATAAATGGATTTTCCTATTCAATTAGAAATTAAGCATTTCCTTTAGAAATTAAATAGTTTTAGAAATTATATAGAAACTGCCTTGACACAAAAGTTGACTTGACTATCATTTTTGTCAGAGAAAATTAGAACCAGTTTTTCTTTTTTCAAAAAATTATAACTAAGAATAAACCATTTCTATGCCATTTGAAAAAATCCCTTTAACATTCTCTCCTTTATAGATTCTCCAAACTTTGCTAATCTTTTAATTATGCAGCAGAATTTGACTTGTTGATTCTGCACTCTTCCTCCAGGGAAGAATACAGTGCCCCAGTCCACACTGCAGGTTTTGGAGTGATCTGATTTAGAAGGAGATGGTGGTGATGCCAGTGAAATGTCTTCCTAGGAAAGAAGAGTTTTTAAAACCACTTTGGGTTTTTTTCTCTCTCCATATCTTTGTGAGCTTATCAAAGATTCTCAAAGCAAGTAAATGGGTTTCAGTTAAAGCAAGTAAATGAGTTTCAGTAATTGTTGAAGTGAAAAGTAGACCTAAAAATCAGTGAATGATAAGGACATCCAATGGCTACAGGTTAGTTCTAATGTCCAAATGGAATCAATAATCATAGGCCCAGTAATAGTTTAGAGTGAGTTCTGGTAAGAGTGTAAGACTTCAGTTTTCAGTCTCTAAAAATGTGGTAAAAAGTACACCTGCAAAGGATATAATCAAATAGTGTTTCTTAGCTTTGTACATAATTCTTCATAATTTTTAAATTCTCAAGAAATAAGGATAGCACAATATGTGAGAACTTCCCAGAAAATCTATACTAGTTGGGTGATCACAGAGAAAGGCTAAGGAGAAGAAAACCAGGGTTACGAAGTCTAAGTTTTGGCAGTGGCTGAAGCTACAAAGAGCTGTCAAGACCGTAAGGAGAAAAAAGGGCATCAGAGGCATGGCTCTAGCAGGAAGAGAATGGGAAAGCAGGACTCCTGGGAATAAAAACAGTCAGATGGTCAGGAAGGGTAAGGGTGTCAGGGGATAGAATCCTAGGCAGCTCAATGGGACCAGGAAGCCTGACAACAGAATTCTCCCTGACTTCAGTGTTTCCCATTATAGATAGCTACAGATTTTCCTGATTGATCCCACAATTAGTAAGAACTCTCTGGAGTTTAAACTTCATGCCCCTTGTCCTCTTGGGGAAGGAGATTATCTTCCTCTAAAATATGAGAGGGTAAAGAGAAGTCCTTGAGGCTGAATAAGCAGTTATTTGATCTGCAGGAGACTCAACTTTTGCCTGCCTGGCATCTATTCACCTTTATCCTGAAACACCATCCCAGTTCTATTTTGCATTATGTTTTCTTGAAAATGGTTATTTGTCCAGGGATATGCATGAGATCTAAGCCAGGCTATCATAATTCAAAACCAGGATTTGCTGAGAGTTATTGGGAAATAAAAGCAGTTTCTCTGTGTTTGCTAAGCCGGTAGCAATATGAATCTTGAGCTTCTAGTAACCATCTTGGCCTCTCAGTGAGAGGCCCCTCCCAAGAGAACAGCTAACCCAGGGAAAAGAAGAGGTGAGAGACAATGGGAGACAGATTTTTAGCAACACTATTCAAGTAGCTACCTCCAGCACACGTGAAATCTGTCTCTGGACCTATAAGACACGTGAGCCAGACAATTATTTCCTTAACTCAGCTTAATTTATGTTTCTGTCACTCACATCCAATAATTCTTGCCTACTACAGAATCATTTGCCCTGCTGTGACTTCTCTGAAGTAGGGCCTAACAGGAGTTGAGAAAAATCTGTCAAACGTATGTTATTCTCTCTACAGCTTTGTGGTTCCTCTGACTCCATCCCTCATCTGGCATGCAAAGCATTATGAAAATCATGCCTCTCTCAAAAACAGCATACATCTGCTAGCCTGTATCAGCTTATACCAAGAAAACTACTTAAAGCCTGGATAGAGATCAGCCCACTACCTAGTTTCTAGAGCCAAGCCTTGGTTCACGGATAGAAAGAAGTTCTAACTGGACTCTGTGTTCTCTGCTAGTTTACTGATGGCCAGTTCAGGGCTTCTCTGAATACCTGGAGCACAGTTCTGCCAGTGCTCCTTAGCCAAATTTGTATTGCTGAAACCCAAGCCTGGCAAGCCCAGTCTGTCCATTGCATGTTAGTCTGATGTACTCTGGACTTTGGTCTTCACTTTGTTTTCTTGACATACAGCCACACCATCTTTCTCTCTTTTCTTGTTCCTTCCTGTGTATCTCTCAGTCATGCCACACTTGCTTAACTGAGTACCTGGGACTGTGGCCTGCTCTATTCTCCAGGAACTTAAGTCTTGGTACTGCTTTCCAAGACTTCAGCTTAGTTGAAGATGGTATAAGCTGTGTTAAGCAGGAGATCTCTCCGGTCCACTATTGGAATTGCAATAAGCTTTGCAGTTGCAATGTCATGCAGGTTATGCTACATGCTCTTTGGACCAACTTACTGCATATTCCATGAGTACTGACCCTTTCTTCTTTTCCTACTGCCCACAGCATATGCCCACTTAAGCAGTGTAATAGATAACTCAAGAAAGAAAGTGGCTTCATCACCTAACTCATCAAGCTTTAGAATGTATCTGTCATGCACAAATACAAGGTGAAGCACTTTTTCTGTTTCCAAAGGAGCAAAATTCTGCTCCCTCCAAGTATTATGGGACTTTATCTCATTGATGCATGAAAACTGTCTTCAAATATTAGAAAGACTTTTCATAAAACATTCATATTCTGAACGGCCCTACAGAGCAGAACCAAGTAGAAGTTAAGAGAGACAGATTTCAGTTTGGTTTAAGAAAGAGCTTTTTAAACTTTCAGAGCTAGCTCAAGATGGACTATGCTCTTTTAGTAGGTGGTGATATTTTTGTCACTCTGGTGTGCTTCAGTGATTTAACAAGTACTGGGTTGAAATCCCAGTGCTCAGCACCCAAAAAATTGTTTTAGCTTGGAATAAAGAACACTTGATCAGAAGACATCAGTCATCTATCTCTAGTCACAGACTCCCATCTGAGGGCCCTGGGATGCTTTTCTGTATGTTCACTCTCTGACACAGAAGTGAAACTTCCATCTGGTCTACCATTTGGTCTATCCTGACAATCTGGAACTCCAAAGTGCAGTGTGCTGGGAAAATTGGTTTTGGTCTCCAGGGGATCTCTCCCCTTTTTCTGCTATAATTAACATCACAAGGATTTATGCTAAATTCATCATAGTTCCCTATAACTAACTGCAAAATGTAGACAGACTAACTTTCTGATGAATGAGAACACTTTTGATGAACCATGAAGTTTCCTCTTAATGATCTTTCCTCTATTTATTCTTGCTCTTTAACTGGTGTGATGGTTCCCGTTTGTAAGCTACCAAGCTGTAGATTTAGTTTTTGCTAGGTTAGTTTCTTTTACAAACAAGTTTTAAGGGCTCTAAGTATCTTTTCTGAAGAGTCACTTTATAAAAGTTGAGAAAAACGTGAGTTTAAAACATCTTTAATGAGTCTGGAAAGGGTGCAATAAGGCTCACTAAAATGATTGAGAGATTAATAACTTTTAAAAGAAAATGAAAGATTAAGCATATTTGGCCCAGAAATAATACAGTTAAAATGAGGCTTGACAAAATCTGGGAAATTATGAAAGTTTTATAAGGTGGACATGATATCCTTCAGGATTACTTCAGAATATTACATTGTATGCACTTCTCTTAAAGCTTGAGAAAAATCAAAGTTTTCAGCAATACTTTGCCCTGATGACAAAAGCATTATTTGACCTTCTTCTCCTTTGCCATGCAAAATATCCCAAGTACCATCCACAGAAACAAGCTGGTCTTTTGTTCCACACTCAACCAATCACTATATGCAAGAAAAACTCAAGAAAACTTTCCGAATGTCTGAACATAATGAAAAAGATATATCAATTTAATAATTTAAAAGGTGATGGAAAGCTGGGCTTCCCATGCCTTCAAATTTCTCTTACTTTTACGCAGGGTTCTTTTCACTTCTAAAGTTGCTGCTCTGAATGAAATCTTTGGAATGCATAGATTAGGAATGTAATTTCTGACAAACAGTCACTATACAAGGATTCTAATACAGCAACAAACAAGTAGGATGATTCATGGAATTCTCATTAGACTGAGATTATACTGAGCATTGAGCTTAAGCTCGTGCCTGGGCTGGCTTGAAAGGTGATTACAACTGCTAGACACTTTCCTTAGCATATAAAGACATGTGGTTGATACAGGTAGTTTGGTTTTGAAAGATACTAAAAACATTCTGTATGATTAAGACCTGAGATATCTCCAACCTTGGTAATATTCATATACAGAAATCTTTGCAGAAATCTTTGCATAGTTATTTTGAGGTTAAATGCATTTGGGGTTTGTTTTTCTGGGATTTATTTGCATTCCTGAGAGAAAAGCTGACTGAAAAGATCCAAGTAATTGGGGGGGGGGGGGGGGGGGGGGGACTGCAGTGAACTACTTTTAAGGAAATTTCTCAAATGAACTATTGATTTCTTAAAATGAAAGATTAAAGAAATAAATGACTGAAACAAAAGAGAAAAACTGGTAGAGTTAGATTTGGGAATTATGACTGCTATCTAAAGGTATATGAAGAGGGCAGTATATTTTTGTTTTGTTAAGACTTTTTTTTTAAATCATTACACTACTCTATATTTATCATTTGTTCATTTAAAAACCACTTATAAAAATGACCTTTTAAAGTCCATAAGTTTGCATGATGCTTTTTTAATGTAATTTTATGAGGAATAATGTACTTAATTTTGATATTTAAAATAATTATATTGCAATATAGAAACAAGCTCTAATTATGCTTCTGAACAATATTTGCTTTTCATAATCAAGCATAATATTTTAAGAGTATTTTCATGAGACAAAAAGAAAAAAATTAAGTAGCCAGATATGTTCTTATTATTTTCCTTCTTTCTTTCCAAATATTCTCATAGTGGATAAGTCACTCCTCAAGCATGGCAAATATGATGTTTGTAGCAAAAAGACTTGAATTTTTAGAGATGGCAGGAATGTGATTGGGTAACACTGTCTTAGAACATTCTTACACAAGGAACAGAATCTTACTTAAACAAGTTCAAGAAAATGCAGTGTGTTAGGAAGATACCAATTTAATGGACCCCAAAGTGAAGTCAAAACTCCAGACATAAGGAAAGGCGGGAACCGGGTAGCTACAGGGGCCTCTGCAGCAAATGTTCATAGACTCCGACTCTCATAGCCTACCATAAACAGTGTGAGAGAGCGAGTCTGACTGTTTTGCTCCAGGTTATATATGACTGGCTCCTTCAGGCCAGGCTGTACTCTTGATTAAATTAGAGTGGTCAGGGATATTGAACAGAGGCAGGATTTGGAGGAAAACTTATATTCTTAGAAGGTGAGAGGAAGGAGAAAATAATTGGCATATATAGTGCATTTGTTAAAATAATTAAAACTTGGATCATGCAAAGATATAAGTTATCATTTGCTTCAAATATAGCTCCAAAATTTCCATGCCAACGTTTGAATTAGTATCAGTAAAAGATCAAAGACTGACACTGACATCCCTTTCTTAAAAAAAGGAATTATGCGAATATAATTCAGAAGTCTCTACCTAATATATACTTTAGCTCCAAATTAAAGTTGAACATCATTATGATCAGAAAACACTTGTTACTAATGCATATGAGAGAAACTGGTAGTAATAATTATTCCTTTAGACTTACTGTATAAATCATTATATATACTTCTTTAACATTTAGTAGTCTTAAAGCTATGCCAAGTAACCCAAATTAATAACTATATAAATAAAATAGCAAAAGAGGCTGACAAGATCTATTGAAAACTGTTTCATTAATATGAATAAATATTAATATTAATATAAATTAAATGTAACATATTAAAAATCTTCATAACACCCAATTCTGGAACTATTATGGCTCTCAATAAATGTTCCAAACCCAAATGTTGTTTAAACTTCAATACTAATTGTAAGGAGGAAGAAATAATCAGCATACATAACAAAGCATTAGCATCTCAATGTCCAACACCTAAGCCACAAAGGGAGCCTCTGCTCTTTTATTCTTTAAAGTATGATATCCCAGTAAAGTACAACATGGCTTTCTTTCTTTCACGAATAGATATTCTTTCCCAGTAGCGATTTAAGGAGTCAACTATTACCCCTGTACACCTGTCCTTCAGTAGATCCGCAATGACCTATGAAGATGTTGCAGCCTGGCTCAGATTCTTTAATAGTTTTTCCCTGGCCTTCAGGATAAAGTTGAAGCACTTTTGCAACCATAGAATGCAAATTCCATCTTTTCTGGTTCTTTCTTTCCTCTCCAGATTCATCTTTCATTCTCAACCTTCCAGCTGATACTTCAGTAGTAAGAAACTACTTGTTGCTGCTCCTCACCTTCTTCTTCCAGGCCTTTTCTCATGCTTCTCCCTCTGATAAGAATATTCTTCTCCCCACCCCTTTCTTTACCTAAGGAATTTCTAATCTCCCATAATGACTCAGCTCCTGTGAATGTTCCCTGAGCTTACCAAATTGGGCTAAAATGTCCTCCCTTTTGGGACTTATGGTCCAAAAGTGTCCTGCACATAGCTCAATTACAGCATTTATGAATTATATTGATATGATCAGCTAATTGGTCTATTTCTCCATAAAACCATAAGCTGGTTCCATGTTGTACCACCAATACCTACTATGGACTCGATATGCTAGAGTTATTGTTGAGTATAGTTACCTGTGAATACTGTTTCTATCAACAAAATACTTAAGCCATTTGATGAAGAATTTGAAACCCCAATGAAGTCAAGAAATTTATAAATTGGTTGTTTAAAAAATATTCAACTCTTTGAGTGAAGTGAATTTAATCTTTTAATTTTTCTTAATAGTTAGCCTCAAAAAAATGTCTGTTTATAGATGTAGCCCAAGGGAATTTTCTTGGCATCTTGACTCACTGCCTGGAGTCATCTCAACACTTTGCCTAAGGCAAGATAGTGATTTTTCAAGCAATGGACACACTGATAGGTCTCAAGACATGGCTGAAATGGTGGTTTTTCATATAAGCGTTTTGTAATTGTGACTGTCACAAACAATCTGATTTGGTTCAATTGCCTAAAACAAGCAGCATATTTCTATTGCTCTATACCCTAAAGTCCTCATTATTTTATATTTTTAAGCATAGTGAGAATATAAATAGAAACTTCAGAAATGTTATGCCAATACAAAAGAGAGATCTATATAGGCAAAATAAGTAAAAGAATGGATCACTGTATACACTGGCTCTCCAGAGATTATTGTGTCCTCAGGTAACAGTGATTTGGAATTCAGCACACCTGAATTGTCCAGATAATTGCTACAATTCTTCCATTTCATTGTGTTAATGAAAGAATGGCCTAAGAATAATTTTTAAACAAAGCAAATTGAGATTAAGCCTAAATAACAAGGCAAAATTCTACTTTTTAAATTAATGGCAGAACTATATTTATTTATAATGCATACTTTTCTTTTACATTTTGCAAAGTGGGAACAATCTAAAAACACTTTAGGGGAGCTTTCTACAAAAGATCATTATTTTCTGCTTCAAAGTCAATTTTTCAGAGCATTTTAATTACTAAAGAGGTATATCAGAATTAAGCATAGACAAACATTGCAAAATATACCCTCTACATTGTTCCTCCCTTTCTTCTTCCTGGATATGAATGCGTTCACACTCTCTCTGCCTCATTTATGGAATCCAATGATAAAAAAGATTCTTACTTAGTATTATGTGTATCAATGGTATGGAAGAGCTCGTGTAATTCTTCTCCACTGAGAACACCATCTGCAAAATATGCTTTGAATTCTTCAAAGGATAATTTTCCATCATCTGAAATGGCAAGAACAAAGAGACACAAATTATTTTAATATTGTACATTATTTTATCTTTTGCTTTACAAAACTTCGTCCAAACGCTTGTGCATGTACACACATGTATTCAAAAAGAAAGAACAGCTGAAGGTGTTAAAAAGAAAAAAAAAATTAACATATCTTAGTATGACATAGAACACAGACATGTACAATCTAATAAAATATAAGTCTACATGGTTCTAGGTATTTTTTTGGTTCATTTATTCACATGACAAACATTTAACATTTAATGAACCATTTAACAGACCATGCAAGAAAGGTATCCACATAACCAAATAAAGAGCTCAACACAGAGTCAATTATTTCGATGTTTTACCTTTGTGGTACCAAACACATACAGGACCTAGCAGATTGCAGGATAAATATGATGTGTTTAATAAATGTATATCAGAGTAGTTGTTATATTCTAACAAACTATGTCCATTCCTATGCCCTTTAAATCAGTGAGTACCTTTAAAGCCAAAGACATTTTACTTACTGTAGGGCACAAAGGTGAAACCCAGTCAGAGAGATAACATATAATAAAAGAGATCGTAAAAAAGATAACATATACAGACATTATAAGTATTTTATACAGTAGAATACGGTTAATGCAATGAGACAGAGGTATTTTAACTGTATGGGAGTCTGGGTAATAAAAGATTCTTTTCACTTGGGGGCCTGGGGGGTTTTAGTAGCATTCGCCCTGACTTTGGACAACAGGTAAAATCTAGATCAGCAGAGACGGAAGAAACACATTAATAACAGGCAAAAGATTTGTACAAAACATAGCAGCAGCAAACCTAGAGAAACAAATGGACGAGAAAAGAGAGGGAAGTATCTTTCTCTCCGTGCAGGGAGCTAGTTTTTCAGTTATCTCGGATAAGCTGACAAAGAACTGTAAATGATAGTAAGATCCTTTCCATCTATAATGAAAAAACTGAGGTTTAAGGACGATGAAATTTGCCCAGGGTCACAAAACTCCTATAACGTAGTTATACCAACAACGCTATACTGAACAAAGTGGAATTCGTCTTTGAGGAGAAGAATATCTGATTTAATAGAATTAGCTCCTCTAGATTCATCTAGAACATTTTGTTTCCCCAAAATATGGCCCACACATTGCCTGGAGTACTGCTGAAATGCAGATTCCTAAGCCCCACCAGAAAATTAGAATCTCGCAGAGGGCATGGAGGGGTGGGTAGACAAGAAATTCGAATTTTTACTATAAAGGATAAAATAAGCCTAATCATAGAATTACTTATTTTTTTCAGATAAGGACTTAGAGACTACAACATTTTTTTAAAAAACTTATTTGCAAAAAATATAAATATAAATACTCCTGGAAGTTTTTAAATTGTATTTCATTTTGCTTTTCAACACAAAAGGCACAATAATCTAATTTTCCAGTTAATTTTTGCCAACATTTAACTAGGCAGACACAGCCTTAGAAGTAGAATAAATCCAGATTTGAATCAAGCACAGATCCAGGGACCTGATCTTCTGGGTCCTCCTGGGCCAACCCAGCTTAGCCATTCAGGTGACATAACAACCCAGTGCAAAATGAAGTTCAATCTCCAGGCTCATCGATTGCCTAATTTTGTGTTTCTGTTTTTGAATGAGGTAGTTTTATGCCTCATATGACTATTTTAAACTTAGCCCCATGTAACCTGATGGATATGCTAGACAAGACATAGTGTGGTCTTTCTACTGTGTATCTCCTTGCTTTGATGAAAAATACATTGCCAGGTTGAAAAACTGGAAACAAATCAGACTGAGGTTAAAGAGAGAAAAAGAAAGACCTTTCCATGTACTATTAAAAAAAAATATAAAAGAAAGAAAAAAGTAAAACAGAAATCGACCCCTTATTTCCATCTCCAACACTATGATATGTAATGAATGTAATACGTATATATTGATGATGGAATATGTTTTCCTTGGTGAATGGCTAATATTTCTCAGGTGAGTGGAAACAGACTATTACTGCACTCGGGTGCCTATGCACCCTGTGGATAGGGTGGGCCCCAGTAATACTGCTTTATAATTATGATAAGTAAGTGATTTCAAATAATAATGTGCATTCTATCAAATAAAAGCATCAATTAATAAGTGCTCTGATGCTTCTCTGGGGATAAAAGCCTTTTATTTAGGAAAAAAAAACCCTCTTATTAGAAGAAAATATATAAAAAGGAAAAGGAAGCATTAGCTTACAGTCTTGGCCTGAAGGGTGGAAAGTATGCTTTGAAAACCTGTTGTGACCACATGCAGTATTCCTGAAAGACTTCACTTTAGGTGGCCACACGTTTAAACAAGCAATTGCAAAGAGTTACTTTTGAAGACTTATATCCTAGAGCCTTAATGTTAAACAAAAGTATTACATTTTTTAAAGGATAGGGAAAAATATTCCCTTGTAGTGTGATTCTGTATTTATAAAGCAATTATAAATTTTCATTAGAAACATTTTATTCAAACTTCAATTTTCCTGTTGATATTTTCTTTTAAAATGGAACAACAGAGTTAACCTTTGATTTATACAGGTTTGGCTTCACAGAATAACCAAATCTTGTAAGGTCTGATTTCCTATGGTACCAAATTTGAACTTTTACCACCAAAGGGCACAGGTTTTTCAGCTTTTTCTATTGGAATTACATGCTTTGTCCAAGTTTATCCTGAAAATAGTTGGCCCTCCTCTGCTTTACTTAAAAATTATCCTGGCCTTATATTCCAAATTCCAATAATTTTTTTGAGATGGAGGCAGCAGAGTGCAGTTGCTTAGACCACAGTCTTGGGATAAAAAAATCTTGAGTTTTAAACATGATTTGCCTTTTGCTAGTAGAGCATTTTATCCACTCTTTCATCAAATGTTTATCAAGGTCCTAGTATGTGCCAAAAACTGTGTTTTGTATTAAGAACACAGGTAGACAAGCTTTTACGGATCTTATAATTATGACATAGTAAATGGTACGATATAATAAGGGGGATTCTACGAGACGCAGGGCGATGTGAGAGCATTTGGAAAAAAAAAATTTGGTCCAGCTATAAAGGGATAGGGAAGGTTTCCCAGAAGAAGTGGCACTTGTGATGAGACACAAATGAAAAATAGGGGTTAGTGAAGGAAGATCTTTAAAGAGAAAGTACTCCAGGCAGAGAGAATGCAAATGACAAGGCTAGGAGGCAAGAAAGGACTTGGGTTGGAAATTGAAAAGAAAAATCAGTATACCCAGCCAAAGGGTATATATTTGGAGGATAGAAAGAGTCAGATATGAAGAGGAAATATCATGAGAGAGAAACCATCAAAATTATGATAAAGAGTTTTAATTTACCCCAAGAGTGCTCAGGAGCCACAATCATATTTTAGAAACCTTACTGTGGTTGCAGTAAGTAGAATGGAGTGGAGGGGAATGCTATGAGAAGACTTGTTGACAGGGCATTGCAGAAGTCCAGGCAAAAATCAAAGGTGGCAGAGACAGAATCACCACACGTTGGTGATAGGTAGAGGTGATGGGTGAGAGACAGCAAGTATATCAAGGATGAGACTTGCTTTCCAAACTGAGCAACAGATGGATGGTATCATCATTCATTGCTAGAGAGAACACTGAGCAAAAGCATGGAGTGTGGTAAAGAGTGTTCTTCTGGATATGTTGAGATTAGGGGTACCTGTGGAGTAAGTAGAGGCATCTAGTACACAGTAGTAGAATCACAGGGGTCTAGAAAAGTCAAATGGGGGATGGGGGCTTGAGATGTATGTTTGGGAGTTACCAATATCAAGTAATTGAGGTCTCAGAAGTGAGTGAGTTCTCCCAAGGAGAATGCCTACAACGAGGAAGAAAAGGGCCCAGAAAAAACTTTGGAAGTGCCAACTAACTCTTTTAAGTTTCAGATTTCATCAATGCCTGGCTATTGAGAGGATTAAGAGAGAAGCTACATAGAAAACACTTAACACGGCACCTAGCACATAGTAAGAGTTCAACAATGGTAGATATGGATTTACTAGTTCACTCTTGCTAAGCGAAGATCATTTACGTGTTTTTAATTTCCATTTTCTACTCTTCCTTGAAAAATATTTATTGAGTACACATAGAAAATGGGTATTTGAGGTGTGTTTAATGACAGAAATTTTATTTTTTTTTTAGGTAATCAGGTTTGTAAATCTTAAAATTAGTGCTTCTTTTTTATTTTTTCTTTTTTTTAAAAAAAAGACTATTTAAACACTAATTTAATGTCTCCTTCAAGCTGCATCCACAAACATGACAACAACTAGACCTCTGATCTGAGCACTACCCCTCGCCCACAGCAATTTTAAGCCTATTTTTGTGAGCATTTAAAATGATTATGCTCTCAAAACACTGTTTTTTCACTTAGGTATTACTTTAGCATTTTTGAGCACTTTAAATATTGTAGTTTATCAAAATGAAAACATCAAAACATTATCATGTTCAATAATAATAATGGAATCCGTAGAACAAAATGAACTCATAGAAATTATTGAATTTAATTACTCCTATTCTGACCTTTTCATGTCATATATTTGTTTTAAAACAACTTACTAACAATATATAAATGAAAATAAAACACCTCTTCTAATTTTAGCTCCAACATTAAACCTTAGATGTCATAATTCCTGTCCTTAAAACAACAAAAAGCTGAAAAAACCTGAAATTCAATGACTTTTCTTCGACTCATTGGACAACTGAAGTCAGGGTAAACTGCTACCCCAAATCTGGAAAGACAGATAAAAGCAAAGAATTACAGCTAAGATCTGCTTATTTGAAACAGAAGCTACTGTAGCCATAAACTGAGAGGGACCCTTTAATGGTGGTTTTGATGAATTGCTGGAGGCTGATTGTGGACGAGCAGGAGAGGAGAAACTGCCCGAGGTGCAGCTGTTGCTGAACCTCCATCCTTTGGTAGGTTTTATCTCCAGAAACTTCACCAGTTTCTCACAGTGAGGAGGTAAGAAAGATTCCTTTGTGGCTCTGGCAGGAGGAGGGGAAGAGTTATCAACAAATATACCCCAAATGTTCTCCATAAAAAAGGTCTACCTTCCAGGTCAAAGACTTTACCAGAGCCCTGTCCCACCTGAGAAGACAGGCATTTTTCTCACTGTAGTTTATACTAACCTTTCTTCCTCAACTTATAGCGTGGAGAGCTAAGAAACACCTGCAAAGGTGTCAGCCCAGGCACACAGGCCCACAAAGAAACTCAGATTCAATCATAAGTTTAGAGATCAAGTCTGCTTCCCCGCTCCTTACCACCACAGAAGGACTCCTGTATGATAATGGTGAATGGTGAATGAAAGAGCCGCCAGACTTAGTCCTTTTGAGGGGGAGTACTTAGGGAAACTCAGTCAACAGAAAAATCAAAAAGACACAAAAGGAATTTGAAGCTTCTGGCGCTATCACTAGAGCAAACATTAAACACAACCCAACCTAGTGAGATTGACATATATCCGCATACTAGAGGCTTATTTATCTCAGTTCCCATTACCTGATACATCATGCCTGGCTTTCACACACAAAAAAATTCACAAATCATGCTAAAATGCAAGGAAAAGCATAGCCTGAAGAGACAAAACAAGCATTAGAACCAGATTCAGATATGACACAAATCATAGAATAATGAAACAAGAAATTTAAAATAACTATGATTAATATGCCTCTACTGGAAAAAGTACACAATATGGAAGGAGAGATGGGTAATGTAAACAGACAGATAAAAATTATAACAAAGAATATATATGAAAACTGTTACAGAAATGAAGAATGCTTCTGTTGGGCTTATCAGTGGACTTGACACAACTGAAGAAAGAATCAAAGAACTTGAGGATAGGTCAATAGAAATGTCAGTATTTCTCCTCCCCTGTGGCAATTTTAATCTAGTTTTTGTGAGCATTTAAAATTATTATCCTTTTAAAACACTGACTTTCTGAAACAGCAATGCGTAGCAAAAAGAGAATGTAAAAAACCCAAGAACTCTGGGAAATTTCAAAAACTGTTACATGTAACTGGAATACCAGAAGAAGAAGAAGAGTACAGGGCAAAAGAAATATTTCAAGTAATAACGGCCAAGACAAAATTCATGACAGAAACCAAACCACTGATCCAGGAAGCTCAGAGAGTACCAAAGA
Organism: Rhinopithecus roxellana; assembly: GCF_007565055.1. Classification (NCBI taxonomy): domain Eukaryota; kingdom Metazoa; phylum Chordata; class Mammalia; order Primates; family Cercopithecidae; genus Rhinopithecus; species Rhinopithecus roxellana. The sequence goes on along the minus strand of NC_044557.1, from coordinate 54,669,338 downwards.
GGATAAATCTCCCCTCGCCCAAAACCAAACTCATACCTGAGTATATCAGATTCAAACTGCAACATACCAAAGACAAAGAGGAAATGTAGACAGAAAGAGAAGAAAACAAGCATCTCCGCTATAGAGGGCTAAGGAGAAGAATTACAGTTACAGTGGACTTCTTGTCAGAAACAATGCAAGCAGTAAGAATATGTAGTGAAATATTTAAAGCACTGAAAGAAAACATCACAACCTAGAATTCTGCATCTGGTGAAATTACTCTTCAAAGGTAATGATCAAATAAAGACCTTCTCAGACAAATAAAACTGAACAAATTAATTGTCAGCAGAACTGCTCTGCAAGAAATGTTAAAAGAAGAAAGATCCAAAATCAACATCTGGGTTTCAACTTTAGGACACTAAAGAGAGAAGAATAATTTAATTCAAAATAAGCAGGAGAAAATAAATAATAAAAATTAGGGCAGAAACCAATGAAATTAAAAACAGGAAAACAATAGAGAAAATAAATAGAACTAAAATATGATTGAAAAGATTGATAGAATTGATGAACCTCTAATCAACCTAAGCAAGAAAAATGAGAGAAAACACACATTATCAATATCAAAAATGAAGGAAGAGTTAATCATTGTTCCCACAAACATTTAAAATTAAAAATTAGGAGAAAATCTAAGTGACCGTGATTTGAATGATGAGCTTTTAGATACAATACCATAAAAGAAAAATTAGTAAATTGGACTTCATTGAAATGAAAAACTTTTGCTCTGTGAGGAGGGGAAACTGTTAAGACAATGAAAGACAAGCCACAGCCTGGGAGAAAATATTTGCAAAACACATATCTGAGTAAGGACTTGTATCCATATTATACAAAGAATTCTTAAACTCAACAGTAAGAAAACAAAAGCCAACTAAAAATCAGCAAAAGATCTAAACAGACTCTATACCAAAGAAGATATACAGATGACAAACAAGCATTTGAGAAGATGTTCCATATTGTCATTAGGGAATTGAAAATTTAAACAGTAATGAGATACAGAACCTGAAAAAACTGAAAATACCAATTTTTGGCTAGAAAGTGGAGCAATGGAAACATTCATTACTGGTAGAAAAGCAAAATAATACAGCCACTTTGGAAGACATTTTGGTACATTCTTATCTAGCAATCACATTCCAAGGTGTTTATCCAACATTTGAAAACTTTTTCCACTTAAAAACCTGCCTGTGAATGTATATCACAGCTTTATTCATGATCATAAAAAATGGGAAAGAAATTATTTTGTTCATGTCTCTACTGAAGTAACTCAACTGAAGTAGAAGCATGGATAAAATAATGTGATACATCCACACAATGAAATATTATACAATGATAAAAAATTGTGCTATGAAGTCGTGGAAAAACTTGGATGAATCTTAAATCCATATTGCTAACTGAAAGAAGCTAGTCTGAAAATGTTACGTACTATATGATTCCAATTTTATGACCTTTAGGAAAGGGCAAAAAGATCAGTGGTTGTCAGGAGTTTGGGGAAGTTGGAGGGAGGGTTGAATAGGACAAGCACAGAGGACTTTTGAAGGTGGGTAAACTATTTTGTATGACATGCTATGATAGATATATAACATGCATTTGCCAAAACCTATAGAACTTTACTGTGCAAAGAATGAACTTTAATGCATGCAAAATCTTAAAAAATAATTTAAGAGTTCAGGGAATCCCAGAATAGAATGCAGAATGTGACAAAACAATTTAACTCTATTAGGAATGTACAAAACAATCTCACTGGAGAGATTGAGGGAAAGTGGTGCTAACCTAAGTAACTCTGGAAAATAGTGAAGTCTATAAGCTAAAGGCAAAAGAAAATGTATATAAGACTGTGCTGTAGTTGATGAAGTTGTTTTCCATAGGGTATGAGTTAAACATTCTGATACTAGTACACATGTAGACTGGGATTAAACAATTATGTAAATAGGTGGCTGAGGCTAGGAGCCAGTTTTCTCACTATTGGAGTAAGAGGATATAGAGAAGCAAAGAGAGAAGTCTAGAATGATCCATGTGGTAATGGATTCGAGTCTGAGACATTAATATAAACTCATGTTTAGCTCAGTATAGGTACTCATAGGTACAGAAATATTTATAGATATGTGAATACACATGGGTTAGTATACACATATGTATTTCCTTGCTTCTTGGTTGAGAGGGCTTAGAAGCAATGAAGACACATCAGTAATAATGAGCACAATTATCCAGACCTTGGTTTCTAATAACATTTTCTGACAAAAAAGACCTGAGTTCCTCAGAGAAATAATTTTTTCCAGACTGGAGTAGAGATTATCAAAGATGAGCCTGAAGCATCTGTTAATACCAGAATGTAAAAACTCCCCCACCCATAATTATGAGGGTATGTCAAAGGAACACAGGAGTCAACTAAAGGAGCTCCCAATGGCCAAAGTGGGAAAATTTGAACAACAAAACAAATTGAATGATATTGGATTATAATCCAAAGTATACAATAAATATCCATGTGTCCATAATGTTGTGAATAAATGTTAAATAAATAAATAAGAGAATAGACAAATCTCCCACGCAAAAGGATTCGAAATAATTAATGCAGATACTCAGACATCAAAGAGGTAGAGCATAACTCCCCTCTCCTTGGGTGTGGGCTAGGTATAGTGACTTTCCTACAGAGAAAAGTATGAAAAGAGTTGAAAGAGTAAACTTTCCAGTGGAGAAAGCTGACAAACGCTACCTCAGCCAGGTGATCAATGTCAACATCAGCATCCTAAATCATACTGATCATATATATCCTTGATATGATATAATGGCATTTTACCTTTGTGGTCTTTCTCTCTCAAACACATATTTCCAGTCTAATTAAGAGAAAAACATCAGACAAATCCCAAATGAAGTGCGCGCTACAAAATAGCAGACCTAGTACTCCCTGAAACCTGTCAAGATTATTGAATCAAAGAAAGTCTGAGAAACTGTTTCAACCAAGAGGAACTTAAGGAGACATAATGACCGAATGCAGTTTCAGTATCTTTGATGTGATCCTGGAACAGAAAATAACATTATACAAAAACTAAAAAATCTGAATAAAGTGTGGATTTTAGTTGACAAATAATTTATCAACATTGATTTATCAGTTACAACAAATGTACCACACTAATTAATTATAGAGTGGTTAATAACAAGGGAAACTTGGTTTCAGGTTATATGGGAACTCTGTACACGAGCTTCACAATTTTTCTGTAAATCTAAAACTTTTAAAATAAAAACTGTTTTGAAAAATTAGTTTGGGATACCAAGGCAGAAGGATCACTTGGGGCAAGGAGTTTAAGACCAGCCTGGGCAACACAGTGAGACCCTGTCTCTACAAAAAAAAAAATTTAATTAGCTGGGTGTGCTGGTGTGTACCTATAGCGCTAGTTACTCACTAGGCTGACAGGGAGGATCACTTGAACCTAGGAATTCAAGGTTACATTGAGCTACGATTACATCACTTGCACTCCAGCCTGGGTGACAGAGTGAGACTTTGCCTCTAAAAATAATAATAATAATGTAATATAATAATTATGTAGCATTAAAATATTTTAACATATTAAAATATATTAAAAGCTGACTCTATGTTATCAACATGGCAAAATTAGTTATATGTATTCATATTAGATCTTGAAAGATAACATATATTTAACTCAGTAATCGACTCAACAGATTCAGTTTCTTAACTCTAGACATTCTACCCTGGCTCCATGTATTTTACAGATTATTTGGAGAAATGAAATTCGTTTCGTCACTGCTTATAAAAGTAAGTATATTTTGACCTGTTACCTTGTGAGGCACTTTTAGTCTAAATTTTATTGACTATAATCATTACAATAATTTCTTGACGTAGTTTCATCTTTTTATTTGTCTTTTCAGGAGGGGAAGGAAACTGAAGTACGACAAGGTTAAATGATTCAGATGAGGTCCCGGAAAGCATGTCTCCCAAGACACATTCCTGGAAGCAGGTCATTAAAGCTGCTCTAGGTTTAAAATCAACCAAATGCACAGATATCAGGTAGAAAAATGAATAATTCAGTCAAATGCTTGGTTCTTTACTGACTTGACATCAAATATTTAGGTACTTTTTGGGGAAAGCTCATTTGTTACATCAAAATATTTTTGTCACTTGGAATTGTGCTGGGAAAATGAAAAAAAAAAACTGTCTTCATTCTGAGGGAATGAATGTGTATTAGTTTTCGTGGCTAGAAAAAATGCTCCTAATTTAGTGAAAGAAATCCATTTAATGTCATTTCCATGGAGAATTAACAATAACATTTTATGTGAGCCTAGGAGAAAAGCAACAAAAAAAATCACTTCTGTTTACTCGGGCTTTCGTAGAATGACAGATGAAACATTTGTCTGAGGAATATTTAGTTTGTAGTGGATGTAGATTCAAAATTAGCAATGTGAAAAATACTCCATTTGTAGACAAATTTCACTGGTAAATGAAAACTAAATATTTTAACACAGGCATTAGAGGTAGAAAGAGGAGTACAATACATAATCAAATTGCTTGTATTTCCCCTCCTCTATACCTGCATTCTCACTAGATAATCACTGCTTTTTCAGCTAGTTTACCCTCAAAAAGAGGCACATCTGTTAATTTTGCCTGGTCAACATCTATTCTCTCTTCTTTTTGTAGAAACACTGATTTTTGCTTGAGAGATCATCTGCTCTCTCTCCCACTCTATTTGAGGTGCAGCTTTATGCACCCACCCTCTCTGGGGGGGTGTGTATAATCTAAGCCTAGAAAACCACTTCAACCAATCCCTCAGTTATTGCTTCAAGGATGGGCATGTGATTAGTTGATAAATCAGAGAAAATCTTGAGATTTTTGCTAAAATTAATGTAAAGGAGAAATTCTCTCTTTATTCTGACCTGTTGAACTGGTGGGATGGGTTCTAGGTGCTATCTCGCCACCCCTGGTAAGAAAGCCTACCTGAAAGGAAGACCAGACAGACACAAACCAAAATTGAGATGTAGAGATAAGAAAGGAGATAGATAAAGAGAGTAATTTCTGAATACCTACATAAAGCTGTACTCAAAGCTTTACCATTTGGGTTTTTTTTCAATTATAGGAGCCAACTATTTCCCAATTTTACCTTAACCAATCTGAATTAGGTTTTTGTCACTTAAACTGAATTGGTCCTAATGGATAATCATCTTTCTTTTTTGCCGGCTATCTGAATTTTTACTCATCTTTGGAGATGTATTTGAGGACAATGAGTCCATAAGCCTTCCTAGGCCATCCTATCCCAGAAACCTCTCCCTCCTCAGAACTCTAATGCATTAGAGTGTTTTCTCACTCATTTGGCTTAGTGATGCCTCTTGCATTATAAACGCATTGAAAATTATTGATGCTTCATGTGCTGTGGCTCATCTCTATAGCAGAGTTGTGCTGTTGATGTTGATGTCGAAAATTAATCAATTTTCACCAGGCGCAGTGGCTCACGCCTGTAATCCCAGCACTTAGGGAGGCCAAGCCAGGTGGATCACGAGGGCAGGAGATCGAGACCATCCTGGCTAACAGGATGAACCCCCATCTGTACCAAAAATACAAAAAATTAGCCTGGCATGCTGGCACGTGCCTGAAGTCCCAGCTACTTGGGAGGCTGAGGCAGGAGAATCTCTTGAACCCCGGAGGTGGAGGTTGTGGTGAGCCGAGATTGCACCACTGCACTCCAGCCTGGGCAACAGAGCAAAACTCTGTCTCAAAAAAAGAAAAAAGAGAAAAACATTCAATTTTCTCTGTGTACATGACTCATCTATCAAGAAGATGCTAAGCTCCCAGAGGACAATGTTGTCCCCAACCACCATGCCCTTACCCCACCTCAAATCCCTAAGATTTTAGAGTTTATTGACTACATTTTCTCAAATCCATGTGCAAAAATCAAAGATGAGTTCCGTTTATTACACAGTATATAATTTGTCCTAGTAACATAAAATCTTGTAAGGGCTCAGTTTTTTATAGTCTGCCTTCCTTAGTTCACAAGTGAAGAGATCATATCTTTAGGACCTATAAGAAATTAGTGAAGGCAAAGGGGAACTGACATGTTTTGATTACTCACAATATTCTAAACAACATCCTTGGGACTTTACATATATTTACTTGTTTTTTTCTTCCTAGTAGCCCTGCAAATTCTTATTATTCCTATTTTCAAAAAATGAGGAAATGAACTCAGAGAGGTTAATGAATTAGTCTAAGATCACATCCTAGTAAATGTATACTAAAGTATATATATTCTTTTGTCTTTGTATTCCCAACATCTAGCACAGTCTCTGGCATTAAAGGCATTATTAAGCAAATAAAGGAATGAGTGAATGAACAAATAGCAGATTAAAGTTCCAACTCTCCATCATACCATGCCACCTTAAAACAGGAACATAGCCAAAATAATTTCAAATATTTTTGTCATTTTTTAAAATTACACTGAATCATTTAGGATTCTCCATGTGGAAGTATTGGTATTTCTAGATTTCAACAGCACAATTCTGCTACAGAGATGAGCCACAGCAAATGAAGCATCCTACTTAAGTGCTAAGACTTTTAGGTTAGAAGAAAATCTGGATACAAATCCTGTTTACTCACTCCATGCCATTGGATGAGTTGCCTGTGTCTCAGATTACTCATAAATAAAATTGGGACAATGACAGTATCTTCCTTGCAATATTGTTATAAGGATTAAATAAAATTATGCCTAACACAGCATAATAATCTTTTAATAAGATTATTTACTGTTATTACTCTAATATTTTCTTGTAAATTCTAAACCAATATTCTCATGGCCATAAAAAGTTGGTAACGTACAGGCTATTACATTTTTCAGGTATTTTTAACAACTTAGGTGTGATTTTGAATATTAAGAAAGACACAGAAATATCACTTATTACTAGATCAACAGATACAGGAGAACTCTCATAACTAAAAGTGACCAATATTAAAACAAAATCAAGCTTTTCACATGTAGGACACTTTCATAACCATAAAGAAGTTAATAGCCTCATCATCCATCTAGTTACTCAAGTCAGAAACTGGAAATCTGAAACATACACAATCTTGCATATGTACACGTCAGTAAATACCTTCATCTCTCTTACTTAACACTTCCAAATAATTACCAAGTCTGCTAATTATATATCCAAAAGTATCAAATGTGTTTTCTTATCTCTATCACCTTTGCCACTGATTTTCTGAAGTCTTCAATAGCTCTAATATGGAAATTTTTGCTGTATGCCAAGTGCCAGATTAAGGAGGCTTTAACGAGGGTTGAAGATTTGGAAATAGCAAGAAGTGACTAGGTTTTGAAGATGTTTTGATAGTAAAGCCAACAGGGCCTGCTAATAGATTGGATGTGGAATTACTAGAGAAAGAGAAGAGTTATGGAAGCCTCTGAAACTTTTGGATGGAGCAAGGGTTGCTTAGTGGTTCCTGTCCTGAGATGGAGACACATCTAGAGGGGCAAATCAGGCGTCTGGGCACAAAGCACCAACTCCAAGACACAGGAGAATTTCAACTAGGATTATTGGTTTGCAAACAATAAGAAAAGCTGAATGACCAGGGCAAAGGCAGAGCAAACACTAATGCAGCTCTGGGGTCTTAGTAAGGTGGTCACGGACAGACATCTGGGCACTGCCATGTGAAAAATTCAGCACCAGGATATTGTGATTGACAGTCCGGCCAAATAAGAACAAGAATTAGGATGAAAAGGCCGGGCGCAGTGGCCCACACCTGTAATCCGAGCACTTTGGGAGGCTGTGGTGGTTGGATCGTGAGGTTAAGAGTTTGAGACCAGCCTGACCAGCATGGTGAAACCCGTCTCTACTAAAAATACAAAAAATTAGCCAGGCGTGGTGACACACACCTGTAGTCCCAGCTACTCGGGAGCCCGAGGCAGGAGAATTGCCTGAACCCGACCGGTGGAGGTTGCAGTGAGCCGAGGTTGTGCCACTGCACTCCAGCCTGGGCAACAGAGTGAGACTCCATCTCTAAATAAATAAATAAATAAATAAATAAATAAATAAATAAATTTTTTTTAAAAATTAGGATAAAAAATGGAAATAGATAACACTTATTAAGAACTTCCTATGGGCCAGGCACCTTTCCAAGAATTTCTGTGTATGATCTATTTAATTTTCCAACAAGTCTGTGAGAGACACATTGCCTTTATTTCCATTTCACAGGTGGGGAAATTAAGTTACCCAAATTGCACAGTAAGTGGAATGGGGATTTGAGTCCAGGTAATCTGATTGCAAAATCATAAATAAACTTAACTATTATACTACATATCTCTGGGATCTGGATGGAGCAGAGTAGACGTTTAAATTGCAGGAACAGAAAGGAAAGGAAGGCTGGGATGACTACCACAGATCCCCATTACAGAAAGCACTTAAGGTAGAAGCCACATTTTGGGATAAGTCTATGCTATGTGCCCTCCAGGATCTGGTATTGAAGCAGGACCTGATTTTTGAGCCTCTGACAGCCCATGGGAACCATTTTGTGGGCTCAGGAAAGTGAATCTAAATTTTCTGTTTGTTTCTTCTGTGGCAGCTTATAAACCCAGCTATGTAAAGATAAGAATTTTCCGTTTTCTGCTTTTAGCAGAAAAGTAACACATTTATGGGTGTGAAAGTGCTTTGCATTTTAGAAAAAAAAAGTCACACTATGAAAATAGAAAATTTGTTTTCCTTTATTTTATTAAAAATATCATTGCAGTCAGAACTTGCACTCCTGGGTTTCTCCCACATATTTTACAGTGGTGGAGGAGCCATTTCTTTCAAGAAGGTCATTGTGAAGGCATTTTTTTTTTTTTTTTTTTTTAAATGAATCACTTCTAATAGACTTTGCTTTAACTTTCGAGCTGGTAGATGTGTAGTTGAGGCATCTGTGTGTACCTGAGAGTTAACATATGAGTACAGAGCTATGTGAGAACTCCACTAAGCTATAAGCTACCTGATTCTCAGTTTCATCATTTTCCCAAACATGTTTGCAAAAAGTATGAGGAATTATGGAATACAAACCAGCCTTATGCCAATGTTCCTCTTTTCTAGGGCCCAGCCCTTAATCTTTCCATTTTATTTGGGGCTAGGAGCCCTGATTAGAAGATAAGAGGGTCTGGAGAGCCCAGAGCAGGGTGGTGATGCTTGACTGAGTGTCTCACATCAAAGGACAGCCTTATTCCCAAGTGCAAAAGACAGAATCACAGAGCTCTGCGGGACTCTGACGTGTTGCTGGTGATGACCCAGCCTTTATTGGAAATACTCATACATACCGAACCTTTGTTCCAGCTTCTACTCAAGGTCATATTTTCACATGTTAACAGAGTAAACCAAACCTTAGGTGACCAGTTTGGAAAGACTCTTACCAATTCTTACAGTTCTTATAATCAATTCCATGATCATAATCCAACGAAGTCTTTAAAGTATCTCTACATACACAAATACGACGTCAAATATTCTTAGGCTAGGATTTTCATTGCCAATATTATTTTCTGGAGGTGTATTAGTCATTCATTCATAATTCATACTACCAAGGAAGCATCAAATGCATTAAATCAATTAAACTACCACATATTGGAGCGCCAGAACATCATATTCAAGATGTATACAAATTCAGGCTCTAACTATATTTCTATATTTGTAGTCTGAAATACATACATAGGTGCATATACAACAAAGTGAAAAAAAAATCACCAAATATGAAGTGAGATGGACCTGGGTTCACTCATCTGGTGCTACTGTTAACATACAATGCAACCTGGAGGAAGTTATCTAACATCTCTGAGCTTCATTTCCTTCACTTAAAAAATAGGGAAAATAATAAAAATAGCAAAAAATACTGAGCAATTATCACTATGTGCGAGATCAGGATAAGTGTTTCAGAGGTATAATCTCATTTAATTCTCAAAGCAATTTTATGAGAAGTAATATTATCCTTCCTTTGCAGATGCGGAAACTGAGGCACAGGGAAGTTGAACAACTTGCTCAAGGTCATAAAGCTAGAAGGAGGCGCAGCCAAGCATGGGCTTGTTTGACCTCAAAGCCTACGCTCTCGCCACTGCTCTAAACTGCTTATTCTGTTGGCTTGTCATAATGAATTGAAGACAATGTACATAAATCACAGAGGGTAAGACTCAGCTCGTAATATGTCCTCCATAAATTTTAGCGAATATTATTAATAAACAACAGATAAATCAGTGCTTGGTTTGATTAAATTATATATGATTGCGTTTCTTCATTGAAATTGTTGGTTATGCATTTCTTACAAATAATTCACAAATATTTATGAACGTCTGTGTTGCAGCAGGCATTTTGCTCACCACGGTGGACCTGGGGGTATGTGAAACAGGCACTATCTCTGCCCTCACAAATTTAATATGTGCAGGTTGCTGGACTAGACTAAAGGCCTGAAGAGAACTATAACAATCTCCTAAAGGGAACAGTGATTAAACAGAGATCAATTGTGCCACCCATATAGCCTGCCTACTTACTGATCATGGATGGTAGCAGATCTTAGCAAGTATAAATCAACAATAGGAATTCAATGGTGCTATTCACTACTATGAAACCTTTCATTTTTCCTCTTACTAAGATTTCAAAGATATTCTTGCCCCCACACACAAAAACAAATACTGTGCAATCTCACTTATATGTGGAATCTGAAAAAGTTGAACTCGTAGAAGCAGAGAGTACAATAGTGGGTGCCATGGGCTGGGGGTGGAGGAAATGGGGGATGATCGTCAAGGGTACAAACTTTCAGTTATAAGATGAACAAGTTCTGGGGCTCTAATGTACATGATGGGTGGTGATGAATGTTTTCATTAATTTGATTATTGTAAGCATTACACAATGTATACATTTATCAAATCATCGTATTATATACCTTGAATATATTTGACCTTTATTTCTCAATTAAATATTTTAAAATAAAATATATTTAAATTTGAAAAATATTTTTTCAAATTGTATAAATACCCATGTATCATTTCCATTTTCATTCAACCCTTAATAAGCTTTCTCAGAAGTTTTACATTTCTAAAAACTTGAATTTGGGGCTCTTTGGCTCAAAGCACTAGCTTCTCTCCTAAGCAATCCTATTCTGAGGCCTATCTTTACGTTTAGGATCCTAGCCTATGATTTTATAAAAACAACCAACCAAAAAAATCTCTCCAAGATGCCATTATTATAGCTAATTGCTAATGTGTATCCCTCCCACACCGCCCAATTTATCCAGCAGCTTCTCTTTTTTGTCAGATGTCAGATAGATCCCAAAAGCTAAATCTGTCCTCTGGGCAGGCGAACAATTATACTGCCTATTGCCTCTTCTTCCTTTCGTTATTCTGTCATCAATTATGCTGTCCACAAGGGATTCTATCACATGAGGGTCTGTTAGCAAGAGCTCAAATACATGTAGCAGCTGTCTATTTGCAAATACAGAATGCCATGAACACATGGTACAGAAGGATGCTTACTTTTATATGCTTGTATCTTCTCATTTACATTAGATTATCCATTATCCTTTTCCCTTTCAAATGCTCCATATATAGTAATTAGCTTTATTTTTCTTTTCTACTAAACTCCACTGCAATAGAAATAACTAAAATGTTAAAAATATCTCAGATAGCCAAATCATCACAGCACAAAAAACAGCTCAAGCTTTCAGTAGCAGTAGAGATAATATTAATCATAATAGCAGCAGAATGAGCAAGTGTTTAGCTGTTACTACATTCCAGGCACTTCCCTGGCAACTTTATGGATAGTTCCTCATTTATTATTCATAATTACCACATGACATGGTAGATGTCATTATCTATGCTCTTTATAAGGTTCCTAGGTGGCATACTTGTGGTTTAAACCCAAATCTGCCTGACTCTGCCTCCCTCCAACTTTACACTGAGAATGAGGGAGAAGAGAAAGGTGGGATGAAAGGCAGGGGGAAAAGTGGACAGAGAGAAGAGAGAGGAATAATGGAGCAGAACATCTTCAATTCTTTTTTATTTTAATTTTTATCTTACATTTACAAATTATAGTTGTATTTACTTATGGGATACAAAGTGATGTTATGATTTTTGAATACAATGTGGAAAGATTAAGCTAATTAATGTCTCTATCACCTCAAATATTTGCGATTTCTTGGTGATGAGAACATTAGAAGAAATTTACTCTCAGTGATACTATAATGTACAGAACTCAATGATTAGCTATATTCACTATGCTGTGCAACTGATCTCAAAAAAAAAAAAAATTAAACTTATTCCTCCTGAGACTTTGTACCCTTCAACTATTACTTCCCTACTCCTTTCATTCCCCAGCCTGTGTAGCCACCATTCTACCCCTTGCTTCTATGAGTTCAATTGTTTCAGGCTCCACATATAAGTGAGAACATGTGGTATTTGTCTTTCTGTGTTTGGCTAATTTCACTTAGCATAATGGTCTTCAATTCCATTCATGCTGTCACAAAGGACAGAATTTCTTCTTTCTTTATATATACTGTATTTTCTTTGTAATTCATTAAACAAATGTCTATTGAGCACCTAGTACTGGCTGCGCATACCATCTACTTGTAACACAAGTTTTTTGCCTTAGAGAGGCATGTTTGGCTTAGAGAAGTACAATCTCCAGCCAACAAGCAGTCTCCACCTTAAGGACAATAATCAATATGTGCCAAAGTGCTGAGAGCACAGGGAGAGGGTGGGGCTCTGTCGAGGGAACTGGGGGAGGTTTCCCAGATAAGGTGCCTTTGAGCAGGAACGTAAGCAAAGCGTGAGTGTTCTCAAGCTGACTGAGGGTGGAAAATTATAGGAGGCGGAGGTCACAGCAGGGTGACATAGCAGGGTGTCAGATAGAGGGTGCCCGGGGGAATGAGTGCTTCAGCAGCTGCAGAGGAGGATACATGTGAAAGATTTTGAGAGGTAAGAGCAGAAAGGCAGGTAGTCTGACAGCACATTGGGATGGACATTAGGAGAGGTGGTAAGGAGGGCAGAGGAGGGGGCAGGTGAGGAAATATGAGACATGGGTCTGCCAGTGCAAGTGACTTCATGTAGCATGGTATTTGAGGTTTTCATAAGTCGTTGAATCACGTGCAATGTTTTGTTCAGTGCTTTTTGTTCTGACTGTGGATTATGCTAATTTTGATGGAAAGAAGAGAAATACATACAAAGGTAAGGTGGACCTAAATCAGAGCTTTGGGGTCTAGGAAATGAAAGTATAGCAGGCCGGGCACGGTGGCTCATGCCTGTAATCCCAGCACTTTGTGAGACCGAGGCAGGCGGATCACGAGGTAAGGAGATCGAGACGATCCTGGCTAACACGGTGAAACCCCAGCTCTACTAAAAATACAAAAAATAAGCCGGGCATGGTGGTGGGCGCCTGTAGTCCCAGTTACTCAGGAGGCTGAGGCAGGAGAATGGCTTGAACCCAGGAGGCGGAGCTTGCAGTGACCCGAGATCATCGTGCCAGTGCACTCCAGCCTGGACTACAGAGCAAGACTCTGTCTTAAAAACAAAAAATCAAACAAACAGAAAAAGAAAGTATAGCCTGAGAAAGCTAGGAGCTTGGGTAGAGAGGGAGCAAAAGCATTTCTGAACTGGAGACAGATATTGAAATACAAGGCAGGTGGCATAGAGACAAGTGGGCTACTCAATTGTACACCAGGCATCCCTGGGGCTGGGTATCAGGCAAAAGATCAAAGGATGAGATGAGAAGACAAAATGATGCCATCATTATTTCTGTCTTTAAAATTAATCATATGGGCCAGGCGCAGTGGCCCACACTTGTAATCCCAGCACTTTGGGAGACTGAGGAGGGCCAATCACTTGAGGTTAGGAGTTTGAGACCAGCCTGGCCAACATGGTGAAACACTGTCCCTACTAAAAATACAAAAATTAGCCGGGCATGGTGGGTTGTGCCTGTGTTCCCAGCTACTCGGGAGGCTGAGGCAGAAGAATTGCTTGAACCCAGGAGACAGAGGTTACAGTAAGTCGAGATCCCACCACTGTACTCCAGCCTGGGTGACAGAGCAAGACTCCGTCTCAAAAAAAAAAAAAACAAAAAAAGAAAACAAAACAAAAACAAAAAAAGAAAAGAAAAGAAAAGAAAAAGAAAAACCAAAAACTAAAACTAAAAACAAAACGATGAAATGCTTCAAGTGGGAACAAAAAGCACATTTGAACTGACAATGTATCAATCACCACAACACAGTCTGAGAAAATATTTTGATGGCCAACCATAATAAAATATTATTGGGACTTGGGATGCTATTACATTGTTCCTTGGATTAATAATCTTCTTTTGTGTAGAAAGGTGTGTCTTGTCAGTCAAATTTTTCTTGATCTGCCTGCTTAAGGGTAAAACAGACCACAACATACGTCTTTAAACTGTCAGATCTGGACTCTTCCTGTAATCTCTCCCCATAGATAAGAAATGGGATTTCATAAAAGGGAAAGAACCCTTTGTATCCTAAATTTGTCAAGAAATTCTTATCAAGAATATACCTCTACCATAGTGCTTATAATATAGCAGCAAAAAAAAAAAAAAAAAAAAAAAAAAAAAAAAAAAAAAAACAAAACAAACAAACAAAAAACAAAACAAAAAAAAAAACACAAGTTTTTGTTTGTTGTTCTCTGGGACAAAGTTTCTAGTGGAATAATAGAGTCAAAAGATACTGCTTATGACAACTTATAATTAGACGTTGTGCAGTCATCATTAAATCAACAGAGCAAGTTTTTACTTCAAGGTTGCCATCTCCTACTTCTCTGTTGCTATAGATTATCATTTCCAGTGCATACTCTTCAAATGGGAAAGCAGTGGCCAGGAACAATGGGGTAGAGATAAAGCTGGCAATGCAGGTTTCCAGGCAGCCCTCCAGGAGTGCAGTAAAATCCCCAAGGCCACGATAAAGTTCAGTGTGGAGAGTCCAGACTTGGGTGTCATACAGACCTGGGGTCCAGTTTCAGTATTTTATCTTAATAATTCTAAGACATAATATGCACAAAGCACTTGGCCCAATGCCTGGCACACAGTAGACACTCAATGAATAGAAGCTGTTATTGCCACAAAATTATTTTTTGAAGCATGAAAAGGAAAAGCCAGAGTCCAAGTATGGCAGAGCTCCTCACTTCAAAGGCATAAGCATTCCTTTCAAATGTAAATCCCTCTGCCAACTTCTTATGAATATTTAGGGTCTAAGACTTATCTAAAACGATCACTAGTACAATAAGGTAGTATTTTATATGTCATTTTCCAGGACTGCTCCCTTTTTCCTTATTATTATTTATATGATAATATAAAATGTAAGAGATTAATAAATAGAAACTATAGATTTTTGGTCTTACCATTTTTGTCTGCTCTCCTCAGTATCTACAAAGGAAAAGGAAAAATTTTATCACCATTTTAAATAAATATTGCAGTGAACATCACACTTACACAAATTATTCATAATTAAATAAAATACATTCTAATTTTAAGTAAAGGTTTCCCAATTGAGATCTTTCTTTATAATATCTAAAACTTGAAAAAGACCCAAATGTCCATGGATAGACAAACCATGAATGGACAAACCAACTGTGGTACAGCCATACAATAGAATACGACTGAGCAATAAAAATGAATGGGCTATTGATACACACAACAACTTGGATAGAACCAAAAAATAATTAGGCTGAGTAGAAAACCTAGATGCAAAACAATACCTACTTATAATTCAATTTATATAAAATTCTTAAAAATGCAAACTAGGGACAGAAAGCAGATTAAGGTTCCTAGGAACGGGCAGGGCAGGGAATGGTGGATTACAAGAGGATGTGAGAAAACTTTTGCAGGTGATAGAGATAGTTATTATCTTGAATGTGGTAATGGTTTCATATATGTTAAAACTCATCAAGTTTACACTTTACATATGTGCACATTAATGTAAGTCACTCATACCTCAATAAAACTGGGATTCAACAAAACATAAAAGAAAAATAACACATCATGGGTAAAGAGTAACCCACATGTCTATGCTATATCTACTTTATTTATACTTTATTAATCATATTATCTTGGATGTATTTTAAATTGTCTTGATGTATAAGAACTATTTGGCCACCGGTATCCATTACTCTTTAGTAATGATTTCTAATGTTCTTCTGGAAAGCCAACCTTTCCTATGTGCTTGGCCTAGGTGCTCCAGTGCTGGGCAGGGCACTTATGTCTGACAAACATGGTGTCATATTCCTCTGGTCATGGGACTGCTCAGGCATGAGCATATTAGGGCCAGTGAATGATAGGCCATGGTTTTGCTTGAGTGTTTAGGAGAGAGACATATTCTACCTTCTGCTGACTTTGAACCTGGGAACATATAGGCAACGCACTGCTGTCATTCATTTTGTTATTGGATACATTGTAAGTTGAATTGTGTCCTCCAAAGCCAAATGTTGAAATCCTAATGCTAAGTATCCGTTAATGTAATAGGGTTTGGGAGGAAAAGCCCTTGATAAAATCCAACATTCCTTCATGATAAAAACTTTGAACAAACTAGGCATGGAAGGAACATACCTTAAAATAATAAGAGCCATCTATGCCAAACCCACAGCCAACATCATACTGAACAGGCAAAAGCTGGAAGCATCCCCTTGAATGCTAGAACTAGAACTGGAACTGGAACAAGACAAGGACGCCCACTCTCACCACTCCTATTCAACATAGTACTGGAAGTCCTTGCCAGAGCAATCAGGCAAGAGAAAGAAATAAAAGGCATCCAAATAGCAAAATAAGAAGCCAAATGATCTCTCTTCACTGATGGTAGAATCCTATACCTAGAAAACTCAAAGACTCCACCAAAAGTCTCCTGGGACTGATAAATGACTTCAATAAAGTTTCAGAGTACAAAATAAAGGTACAAAAATCAGTAGCATTTCTATGCAGCAATAACATTCAAGCTGAGAGCCAAATCCAGAATGCAATCCCACTTACAATAGCTACACAAAAAATAAAATACCTAGGGATATATTTAACCAAAGAAGTGAAAGACTTCCACAAGGAGAACTACAAAATACTGCTGAAAGAAATCATAGATGACAGAAACAAATGGAAAAACATTCCATGCTCATGAATTGGAAGAATCAATATTGTTAAAATGGCCATACTACCCAAAGCAATGTACACATTCAATATTATTCCTATCAAACTACCAATGTCATTTTTTACAGAATTAGGAAAAACTATTCTAAAATTCACATGGAATGAAAACAGAGCCTGAATAGCCAAAGCAATTCTAAACAAAAAGAACAAAGCTGGAGGCATCACATCACCTGACTTCAAATTATACAATAAGGCGGCAGTAGACAAAGCAGCATGGTACTGGTACAAAAAACAGATACAACAATGAAACAGAATACAGAACCCAGCAATAAAGCTGTACACTTACAGTCATCTGATCTTCAACAAAATCAACAAAAATAAATAATGGGGAAAGGATTCTCTATTCAATAAATGGTGCTGGGATAGCTAGTAGGTCATATGCAAAAGAATGAAACTGAAGCACTATCTAATACTATACACGAAAATTAACTCAAGATGGATTAAAAATTTAGATATAAGACCTCACAATATAAAAATCCTGTGAGAAAACCTAGAAAATATCATTGTTTACATTGAGAAAAAAATTCGCCTTGAGAAAAAATTTATGACTAAGTTCTCAAAAGCAATTGCAACAAAAACAAAAATTGACAAGTGGGACCTAATTAAACTAAAGAGCTAGAGCACAGGAAAATAAACTATCAATAGAGTAAACAGAGAATCTAAAGAATGGGAGAAAATATTCACCAACTATGCATTCAACATAGTACTAATATACAGAATCTGTAAAAATCTTATTTCAAAAAACAAAAAAGAATCCCATTAAGAAGTGGGCAAAAGACATGAACAGACACTTCTCAAAAGAAGACATACAAGTGGCTAAAAAATGTATGAAAAAACGCTCAACATCACTAATCATCAGAGAAATGCAAATCAAAACCACAATATGCTATCATCTCACAGCAGTCAAAATGGCTATTATCAGAAAGTCAAAAAAACACAACCAGATGCTGGAGCTGCTGCAGAGAAAAGGGAATGCTTATACACAGTTGATGGGGATGTAAATTAGTTTAGCCTGTGGAAAGCAGTTTGGAGATTTCTCAGAGAACTTAAAACAGAACTACCATTTGACTCTGCAATCCCATTACTGGGTATATATCCAAGAGTAAACAAATCATTGTCCCAAAAAGACACATGGCATTTGTATGTTCATTGCAGCATTATTCACAATAGCAAAAATGCTAAATCAACGTAAGTGCCCATCAGTGGTCAACTGGATAAAGAAAATGTGGTACATATACATCATGGAATAGCACACAGCCATAAAAAAAAGTACAAGATCATGTCCTTTGCAGCGACATGGATGCAACTGGAGGCCATTATCCTGAGTGAATTAATGCAGAAGCAGCAAACCAAACACTGCATAGTCTTACTTATAAGTGGGAGCTAAACACTGGGTACACATGAACATAAAGATGGCAGCAACACACACTGGGGACAAGGGTTGAAAAACTAACTGTTGAGTATTATGCTCACTGCCTGAGTGATGGAATCATTTGTACCCCAAATCTCACCATCATGCAATATACCCATGTAACAAATCTGCAGATATTCCCCCTGAATCTAAAATAAAACTTTAAGTTATAAAAAGAAAAGAAATAGGGTTAAGATAAAATATAACTGGATTGGGTGGTCCCTAAGTCCAATGACTGGGGATCTTACAAGGAGAGAAATTCAGAGTTGCAGAGATAGAGGACAGAGACCATGTGATCAAAGAGACAGGTATTGGTTTGGTGCAGCTGAAAGCCAAGGATGCCAAAGTACTGACAGGTGCCATCAGAAGCAAGAGAGGAAGCATGATACAGCTCCCCCTCTGGAGCCTTCCCAGGGAGCATTATCCTGCTAGCAGCTTGATTTCGCCCTTCTCACCTCCAGAACCGTGGAGAGTACATTCTATTGTGGTAGTTTGTTACAACAGCCATAGAAAATTAATACAATACATAACCTGGAAAGAACCAACACCCAGGAAAGTAGTGTTCAGAGACTTAGAGAAAATGGGTCCAGATGGCACTCCCTGAGTCTCTGATTAAGTAACCTTGATGAAATGATCTCCGCTTTTTCATTACAGGAGCCAATACATTTTTTTAACAATCTCAAAACAGTTTGCATTATTTTTTCTGCTAGCTGCAATGAAGTTAGCCCTGATAGGTATGCTAATAGAAAATAATCTGGGTAACATACTACAGCGCTATGTTATATAGAGTACCAAAGAGGATGCCCCACTAGCACACTGCAAAGACAAACTTTAATTACTTGGAAGGGGCCCTTAAGGATGATTTTTTTCCCTAAGTAACTTGTAGTTATAGTTAAATAACCAGAGCTATTCTTATATTTAGATTGTCACTTCTTGCTGGCCAGCTTGAAACATGAGCAATCATTTTTATTCCCAAGTTGTCTGTTTTACTGCTTTCTACTATAAAAACATTATCTTCCTTTCATTCTGCCGACTTCACGGAAATGAGGTATAGATAAATCTAATCATTGCCACAATGTGTTTTAAGATACTAGTATTACTATTAAAGATCTCACCCATGAAACTTTTCCAGCAACAGGTAGGTATCATCACCTAGACTTGCATGCAGAAGAAGACGGTCCTCCTTTTTTACTAAATTGATGTAATTACTGCAGGACAACTGCTTTCAATTGTAAGAGCTATGCTTAAAGCAAAATGAGACCCAGATTCTTTTTCCTCCATACAGTTAATTGCTAGAGGGGATTTTGAGGATTCATTCCCTGATCACAACTAGCTTCTTCCTGTCTTCTGCAACCATGGAGCCCCAGCTGAGAGTCAGGGAGACATAAAACACATCCTATTTCTTACTTTTGATTCATTCTAAGATTCTATTTCAAGCTGTATTTTGTCCTCAGGAATTCAAAGTAACTAGAATAGGATAATCACACACCACAGAGTTGGACCCAGGACTTCTGTTCATTTCATTTCATAAAGAACAATCTCAACTAGCATTTAGCCTCTGAAAGATGAAATAAAAACAGCAGTTTTTGTTATTAAGACAGTTCTTGTAATTAAATATGAACAGAACTGTCTCTGCTGCAGATTTTGCCTCTGATCCCACAGACTAATGAAAAATATACTGCGGATGAGAATCAAGTTCATTATGTTATGGTACCAGAATAATCTGTGTCAGCTGATCTTAAGGTTGCTACCACTGGATGGATGGTAAATAAATTTAAATATTATGGTCAGGCTTAAAATTTGAGGACAAGTAATACTGTGTTTTTGCTACAATTTAAAGATTATCAGATAGATTCCTTTACTTCAAAAATATTCTTTGATGGCCTCAAGTAAAATTCCTTATTCATCACTTTGTTATTGAAGGCAGGTGTTAAAATGTAAATGTTGTCTTTGAAACATTAAAAAATGGACACAATCATCACTTACTGAACTAATATTTCTAAGTGCCTCCTACCAGGAATCAGGTTAAGATCTGATAATGAGGTGAAATAGTCCCTTGGTAGATTCCTGAGAAACTGGAATATAAGGCAGGGACTCAGGACTAATCCAGAACATGGAATCCCACCACACAGGGTTGGCAGGAGTCTCTCCCACTAGAACGCATGGGGTCACCCAGGTGTCTCAATCATTAAACTACCTGGGGTCAGATGGGAGTCTCTCCCATTACCAGGGTGGGTGGACCCGGACTTCGAGCAGGTAGTTTTACTACCAGGCCACTGGTTGCCCTGAAACTGGATATGGGGAAGCAGGTACTGAAAGATGGATGGAGAGAAGGAATCAGCACAGATATTTTCATCTTCTCAATTTTGCCTACAGTAGGCCCAGTGTGGGAAAACAATTTTTAATGTATGATAACAGTAAGACTGTTTTTAAATAATTATTTTATTATTTTTTTAAGTTCCAGGGTGTGTACATGTGCAGGATGTTCAGGGTTGTTACACAGGTGAACGTGTGCCATGGTGGTCTGCTGTACCTATCAACCCATCACCTAGGTATTAAGCTCAGCATGCATTAAGTTTTTTTCCTAATTTCTGCTGGTTCCTATAACTAGAAGAGTGACATTTGTCTTGCCAATGAGAGTAGACAATGATGGCATTAACTGCCCTTCTCTGAACTGGACAATCTCATTCAAATGAGCAAGTGTGTATGTGTGTGTGTGTGATGAGGTGAGATGGGAGGTATGAGGCTATCACAGAGTTCAGTCACAGAACCATTGCATCTGGAAGACTCGTTCTGTTTCAACAGTCCTCTATACATCTCACACATCATACAAACGAGCATATATGGGGCTTCAGAATTAAGTATCGTTGTGAAGAGAAACTATTTTTTGTTTTCACCAAGTTCCTGACCATCTATGCACTGTATCTTGCATTCAGAGTGTACAAGAGTGTGCGTGCTTAGACGAAGGAAGGAAGGGAAGACAAGTAGCCTTCACAATCTTCCACCCTCCTTCCCACTTCAGCAGTGAAATGGGGGACAGTCACTTCCCTTCCAGTTAAAAATAAAAGGAAAACTGATGGGAAGGGAAAGTGGCATTGGGTGGGTGAAGTTACAACTAATTTCATTTGGGAATTGATCTTGCTTTTGGGGATGAGTTGAAGGTTTGTTTTTCTCCCTTTGCACAGTAGCGGAGTTGATTAATGTAATGACTCAAAAGAGGAGACACATGCTACGTGGACTAGTATTCCAAACTAGAGTTCCTCTTCTGTTAGCTGGATTGCAGCAACCTGGGAAATGATAGTTCATTGGTGTAAAAGGAAAAGCAATAGTCATCCCCCGGTCCTCTGTGTTGCCAGGACCCAGTTGAGTCCCTCTCCTGTGGCTGGCAGGCATGCTGTGTGCAAATGCTCACTCCAGCCTCAATGCACTGGCATACCTCGGCACCAGTGCTAGGTTTTCTAAGCCTCCTGTCAGTATTCAAGAGTATTTATGATGAACCGATACTTAATTCTGTCATATTCTAGCAAGACAATTCTATAAATTAGATTCATGAAGAAATAGTCCCTGCATCAGTTTGTGAATTTAGCTACTGTTACTGTCATTTAATGCACTCAGTGTGGAACACTGAAATAACCATAATACTTCAAATTTATGCAACACTTTTTGCTTTGTTTCCATTTTCCGAACTATGAGCTCTTATTTCATACTCACAACAGCCTAAGAAAATGTCATAGCCATTACTATTGCTGATTTGGAGAGGATACGGAAGGAAAAGCCAACAGTTGTGGCAAATCTATCTCTGATTTTCTTGTTAAAATCTGTCTCTAGTTTCTAACCAGCTGGTCATGTGTATCATGTCATTAATAGTATTCTCAGTAGCGGTTTAAATCATTTCTTAAATGATTGATTATTCCAGTGACATTGCAATAAAAAGCACTGCAAATCAAAGTTTTCCTCAAATTTGGAAATTATCTGTGTGATACAGAAGACACACAGATAATTACCTGTTCCAATTTGGAACAGGCAATATCTATCACTTATTTATTATAATATGAAGAGAATTTTAAAAGTAATCTTTCTTGATAGTGCCACTAGAATATATTAAATCTAATAAAATAAAGTGATGCATGTATATTTCACATTTTATTTTGCTAAAAGTGGTATGATCCAGAAATGAATAATTCGCAAATCCCTAAGTAACAAATCATTTTTTGCATCACATATTTCACCAGTGTTAGATTTTTCACAAAATAACTCAAAGAAAAGTGTAAACAAAATCTTTTCCATTCGAGACAAAATCCAATAGCAGATATTTTTGTAGACTCCAGCATTTTACTGACAAACAAGCATGTCAACACCTCTCACAGGGAATCGGTTTCATATTTTTATTTTTAAATCTCTGAAATATAAAAGGCAAGAGCACCCTACTCATAGACTATAAGTTCCTTTAGTACAGAGACCTGATGCTATTTGTTTACAGACTTGGAAACAATCATGCATGCATAATAAAAAATGAAATTTTAATTTTCTCTTCGAAAACATTGCAGTTGAATACTTAAGCAATGACTGGTGTATGAGTCAGGAGGATGACTTTCCATATGTATAGTTTTAATCCATTCATCTCCACAGTATCACCAGGGTTTGTTAACTGCTTTTTAAAAAGCATGAGGAAGCACTTGATCTCAATGGGGGACAGAGTGAAGAACAGGTCAGAATGAATGGAGGCCCCACCTGTCCCCTTTGAATCAACTCCACGACCCCTTAATTGTCAGCCTCATAACTGACATGATTTCCGGGGCCCTGACTTTTCAGGCATGTTGTGGTGCCCTTCTCTTCTCCCAGCTTACATCCTCAAGGGTTTTATGGCTCTGAACAGCAAACTTGAATAAGATCAGCCTGTTAAGCCATGAGCACTAATAACACCATCTGATTGACCCAAGCCAGGCAGAGATAAATGCTCATGAAGGATAAGGTACTTAACTATTTGATTGGGTGGCTGAATAGGAATGACCACACCTGAAATTTGGTGGGAAGGCGATGACCAGCTCAGAATGCCTGGATCTCCAATTGGAGCCACCAGGTGATAAGGGGTGAAGGCTGCCAGTACACACAGTTGAACCTCACTTCTATCATTTGCCTTACAACAATTTGAATTATTGTTAAGAGCTTCTTTCTCTAGAATTAAAAAGAATTCTAGCCAATCCATTCAAAATAAACTTGGGAGAGCGCCTCACATCCTCCTATCCTCTTTATCTCTACCTCGCCATTATGACACTAATAATTTTATTTCCTCATATTTTCATCTCTCCACAAACAAATGTTATCTGGCTTCTGGCCCATCTCCCACTCATTTTGATTTTAATAAGAAAGGATAACTCAGAGAAGGGTAGAGGACAGAGCACATAGCACTCCTCCATGTCCTTTGACATTTTCTATCATGCCTAAACAAGAAGCAGCCAGAATTGTCCCCACTGAGCTAGGCACGACCTCCGGCGACAGCATGACAACTGAGGGCCTGGGAGAGCCCAGAGCCTGGCAAGTAGCTGAGAGAAACCCCAAAGCAGAGAAAAGAGATGGGCACAGAGGGAAAAATACAGAGAAAAGAAACAGCAGGAAGGAGAGGAAAACAAAATTGAAAAATAAGTAACAAATAAAAGTACTGTAAAGATAGAAGCCACACCATGCAGGAAAAAAAAAAAAAAAAAAACAGCACAGAAGGAAAATAAAGGATGTGATCAGATCAGAGTAATGAAAGCAGGCAGTCGATACCGAAGTGAGAAATAGGACCAAAGGGAAAACAGTCAAAAGCTAGAATTGATGGAGATGACAATAGTAATTAGAACTTAGAGAGGAACAGAGAAGGAGAATATCAGGGAAGAAAAAGGGAAAATAGAAGAGGTGGCAGCGACAAAAAGAATCATTATGAAAATCATCTTTCCCACCGCTGTAGAAAGAAAAACAAATATGTTCTAAGTAATTGTTTTCCAAGGGGGTATGGGGGAGGATGACGAGAGCATCTCAATCTCTACTGCTTCCCTCGCTGGGTTGCTTGAGAGCATCCAGGAGGGTGGAGGCTGCAAATAGGGCGCATTAGAGATGAGTTGGGACACTGTCCCCACCTCACCCCCTACACCTTGTGCCTCTTTAAAATGTCCTATGCACTCAAATGTCTGTTGTATTTGCAATAGTGTCTCTACGAAACCCAGCCTGTTGGAAAATCTAACTTTTGTAATTTTCTTAAGGGTGTTAAGCCACAAGCTGCTGGTCTGGGACAGCCCTAGCTGCAAGTTAAGGGACAGTCGTTCCTCCTGCATTTGCATCGGTGGTTTTCTGGAGGGAAAGGAGGTAGTTCGCGCCTGTGTTCTGGAGACAAAGCATTGGCTGGTCAGCACCTGAGCCGAACCCCTTCCTTTCGGGGAAAAGAAAGATGTTGGGAAGCAACCGCCCAGCTCCCGCTGTCTGTACTTACGTCGAGGAAGATCGACATGCCCTTGGACAGGTGCAGAGCAGAGCTGAGCTCCTCCGAGGAGTTGTTGGAGGACGGCGATGTCTCCTGGGAATCCTCCATCCTCGGGAGCCCTGACCGCCGCAGGCGGAGTGGGGCTAGGCGGACGCACCGACTCTGGCAAGGGCGCGGCCGCAGCTGCTGCTTCGCCGCCGCCCGGCTCGGGATCCTGGTGGATGTTCGCTCCCGCGCGCGCCTCCCTCCGCGCTCCCTGCGCTCGATGTCCCCCCTCCCTCCTCCGGCCTGCTCTCCCACGCGCTCCAACTCTCGCCTCCCCCTTCCCTCGGCTGACGGCGTCTGGATCCGTGTCATCCCCGCACTTAGCAACGCGCGGAGGGGAGCGGGCTCTGCCCCCGGCAGGGCCATCGACCACGGCTGGAGATAACCTGGGGGCCTCTGCCCGCCCCACGAGGGCCCCAAGTGCAGGGATGGAGGAGGGCGTCGGGACAGACAGAATGGACGAATGGCAAGGCGTTTATCCTGAGCAGCCGAAGAGCAAAGTAAGGACGCCCCCAGCCTCCCCCTAGAGTGGATGCCATAAGTAGGGAGGAAGTCAGAGAGGTTCTACCTACTTTAAGTTCCAGTGGCCTGTCTGCCTGACCCGCCCCCGAAGGCGGGGGCGGAGTTCATGGATACCAGCAAGTCAGGAGCAGCTGGTTTGGTGTAGAGATTAAGCCATTCGGTGTTATCTTGCGCTGTAGGGACTTAATCTGTAAGCCTCACTTTTCCTCATCAGTAAAATGGTCACGCTGGTCTCACCCCAGAGGGTTCTGAGGCTTACCTGTGGCGGTGCTATGAACTCTACCTAGAGTAAGCTTCCTTAAAACGTTTGCTATGGGGCAAGGATTGTTAGGTGATGTTCAAACATGAAGTTTTCCAAAGTCACAATAAAGACGAAGTCCTTATCTGTGTTCAAACATTTAAACCAGGGTAATTATTCAGTATTTGAGGGCTTCTGCGAAGGCTGTAAAAATAGGAAGTTGACCACACCTTTCATCAGGAGAGAGATCCAGTTTATTGGGCATCTAAAATGTGTATGTGTCGGTTACAAACTTGAGCTGTCTGGGAGCAAGATAAGGCAAAAAAAGAAGGAATCTTTTCTAAACAAGACTCTACCTCTACCAGTGAGGATCTAGATCTCCATTTTGTGGCCTTCGGAGAAAAGTAAACACGTTCTTTCTATAAGACAGGCCCACACACAACCAAAATGCTGATCAACATGTGAGTGTCTTAAAGGCATGTAAAACGTGCTAGGGGTTTCTTAGGAGAGGCAGGTTACACTCTGGCTGTCCGGACCAATAAAAGCTTGATAAAAGAAGCGGTATATGAAACGGACCTTACAAATCACCGTACTTGATAGAAATAGAAGGAAAACACTTCCAGGCAGAAGGAAGAGCCTAAGCAAAGCATGGAACCAGGAAAGCACATGGAAGCTGGAAGTAGTCCACTGGGGATTCCTGTAAACATACAGAATCCCAGATCCTACCTGGGCTTTCCAAATCCCAATACTAAAGTACTGTCTAGTCCAGGAATCCAAGTCCCCCTCACCCTAATGATTCATACACAGTTGCTCTGTAGTAGGGTCAGGACTAGGGTGTGGCAAGTGAGGCCCCTTGAGCACAGAATCTAAGGAGACACTTGCTCTCAATCCCTATCCTGTGCTTGCATGATCCTGAGAGTGACTTTCTTCAGTTTTGCACCCTAGGTGTCTCATTCACTTCACCCAAGTCCCACTGCTGCTTTGTAGATGGGTGCTTACAAGAAAATAAATCCAGTTGTTCTCAACGCTGCCTGTACATTGGAATCACCTGGGGTGTGTGGTAACTTTAAAATGTGTCCACAAATTCATTGACATTCTTCCTATAGAGAAGTGGGTCCCCTACTCTTGGATCTGAAAGACAGTGACTGCTACAATGGTGGAACAGAAGTGATGCTATGTGCTTTCCGAGGGTAGGTGCATAAAAGCTTTTGCAATTCCGCTTTTTACAGTGGATTTGCTCCTGGATTCTTGAACTTCCGTATGGGAAGTTTTTCTACCTTAAGCCACCATGCTTTGAGGAAGCCCAAGCTATATGGAAAGGCATATGTAAACACCTGGCTTACAGGTCTAGCTAAGCAGAGCCTTTGCATTATCCCAGCCTGAGCAGCAGCAATGTCAGTGAGGAAGCCTGCAAATGACTCCAGCCCCCAGCTCTTGCAGACATCCCTAGCTGCGTGAGTTGTCCCAGCCAAAACCCTGGATATCATGGAGTAAAGGCACACTACCTTTTTGACAGTGCTGTGCCCTGTCAAAACAGTTGGCCCACAGAATTGGGAGCATAATATAATGTATACTGTTTCGTACAAATAAGTGTTGGGGTGGCTGGACTTGTAACAATAGATAACCAAAATAAGGAGCTAACCCTCCCTGCACAAACACACACACACACAAACCAAAGTGATGCCTATGCTTCATCCTCAAATTCACTTTCAATTAGCATGTGGTGGACCCAGTGGATTGTTTGAAGATTTCTATGTGATTCTGATGTGCAGCAAGGATGAAGAATCACCAAACTTAACTGTGCTGTACATACAGTACAGGAAAAAAGTGGAATAAAATCTCAGAAAATAGGCAGAGGCTACAGGATGAAAATCTGTGAAGCCCAGGGACAGAACTCTGGACTTAATTAGGTAGAGACTTAGAGACATTAAACTTAATCAGGGGTGAGATATTGATTGGAGCTGTGCTTTAGGAATATTCCATCTGGCATCTTTATGTGCATTTTCCTCATTAACTGCAAATTTCCTTACCTGAATTGTGAGAATAGACCCTTTCTTTGACAACTGTTCATCAAAATAAATACAAAATCATTTAAAAAAAACATACTGGTCAACTCATCAAATGGACACAGGCCATTCAAATCACTGAAGGAGAGAAACCACAAGAAGGAGGGGGGCTGTCAACTATGAACATCAAGTTACTGAATTTATCAAAATAGCATGTTGTTTATTCCTGCCATCAGATGAAGAATTGGATAGGTTTTTCTGCAACAAGTGCAGTTTAAGTCCAACCCCTCTAACCCAAGTTGTGAGGGTCCCTCAGGCCTCAAATTCAACCACACAAGTGGTAATATTTTTATGCCAATCCCATGGTAACGAGAACAGGTAATAAAGGAGACTTTCTCTGATTATAAATGAAGAACAGGAGAATAATCAGCAGTCATCAAACCAGGAAGCTGTTTGTAACACTTTAGTAAAAACATAACTTTTCCCCTTACTGACAATGAATGACATTTTCTGTACCTGTGGCTTTCCTTATTTCTTCTAATGGTCTATCAAGAAGAAACATAAATTATTAAGCAATCAACTGGTCATTATTTATCTTTATGATTCCTGTGTGAACACAGGAATACATTCTGCTATAGCTGACTTCTCTTTTTAATGGAAATGTAATGTTCACAGAGACTCTAGTAGAAAAAATGGCAATTAGATTCACATTCACAGACAAATTCAATAGGCGCTATGAAGTGGCAACCAAATATATTTTTATAGCTTTCTTTTTATCTAGATGGCATGCATTTTTGAAAGCAGTTTTCACACATTTTCATGAAACGCACATGCTGCACTGCTGTGCACACTATCAGTCACAAACAGCAGACAACCGACTTGAGGCAGGAAATGCAACTTCTTTGTGGCAAGGGCCTAAAAAAAAATAGAAATGTAATTCCAGGTTCCAGTTCTCAGGCTTTCTATGATAAGACTTTGACACGAAGATATTTCTAGCAATTTAGATAATGATAACTGTGTGGGAATATATTGTATTTCAATCTATCTCTGCCTCGTAGAAGAACTATTATCTAAACCATTTCAGACAGCTGGGAATCTACCTTATTTATATCTTAAATTCTAGGGAAGGTTATCCTTCCCTTTTGACTAATGACTCAGAATCCTTTCAGTCAGGTTAGTGGACATTTCTGTTGCCTTGGCAGCTTAGGATCAAAATCCCCTTCCTCTTTAAGTGCCTATCCCCACGGTGTGGGTCCTGATTGGGGGCAGAACTCACGTCTTCTGAAGGGAAGGAGGAAGATCCTCTCCCTCTTCCCTGGTAGCCGGAGCACAGGCTGAGAGCTAGGCTCAGCTGAAAGGACTTCACATGTGTGTTTAAATCTGAATCAAAGGACATGCAGGGAAGTTTATCAATGGCAGTAGACACTCACAGTGTAGTATTGAGTGTGGCCACAGTGCCAGGGGAGCCCTGAAGATGAATTAATCAAATGGATAATGGCACCCTGTGATTTCAGCAGCCCTGTCCTCCAATCTTGATCTACAGGCTTTCTGCCAACTTCTTGAGAGACCTAGTATCCTTCCAAAACTTTCTTTTCTGTTTTACCTTAGTCAAAGTTAGTTTTTTATGTTTGGACTCTGACAGATAAATTCAATCTAAATTTTTAGTGTTAAAGAAGGCCATAGTTAAATCATTGGAAATAACTGGTTAAAAAATTTAATTCTCTTCAGACATTTATTGATTGCTTGCTTGCGTCAATCCAGGCAACTGATGGGCAAAATGGGGAAATGATGAAAAGGACTGGCCTTGCCTTTGCAGAACATACGCAACTTAAGGAAACCCTATTTTAATAGATAATTTTAATACAGTGGGACAAGAGTAACACCAGATGTTTGCAGTGAAGGCTGAGGCAGAACAGAGAAAGAGACTTCGCCCCATGAGTGCCTATTCTGTGTGACCGTTTTATCTAACTGAAGAGGGCAAAATTAGGACTCAGGAATAGTAAGTGCCATGAGCCAAAATTATTAACTAATAATGGTGATTTTCCTATGAACTATTTTACCCTGAGATACATTTTTCTGTTATGCCACTGTGTGTTACTGGCTTACTCAACTTAGAGCTCTTCCATCTTGAAAAGAAAAAAAGAAATCCTCAGTGCCTAGTATCCTCCCTTAACCCTATGTGTTGTTACAGTTAGTGTTCCCTGTCTTTATCTTTCTCACAAGCAAAATTTCTCATCTGTAAAAACAAGAATGAGGTATTGTGTGCAAAGAGCTTAGTAAACAGTAGGCAGAGAGAAGGAATTCAACAGTTAGTCACTGTTTTCCCTACCAGCACCACTGCTTTGCAACCACGTTGTTAAGAACAGAGAGACTTCACATAAGGTACCCAGTAGGGTATGGTATCTGGAACATGCGGGTCTGGTAAGCAGTGGCGTTAACTATGACCAAGACATTGCTATCTATAGCCCTGGACACTACAGATTTTTCCCTCCTTCTTGAAATTCTTGCGTTTTCTTTCTGATCATGTTCCTCCTACTCTACTTAGTCTTCATGGAGTCTCCTAATTCTTCTAGCCTTCTAGATGTTACATTTTCTAAATTGTACCCTTGCTTCATCTGTTCCCTTCCCATTCTTGCTGTCTTTCTTTCCTCCATACACTGATATTACCCAAGCCCATAATTTTTCATCTGTAGGCTGATGACTATGTAGAATCATATTTCAGTCTGACTGCTATACATCTTCTTATGAATGTTTCTTAGGCATTTTGAACTGAGCATGTCTAAAAAGGAAATCATCATTTTTTCCTAATTATTTTATGCTCCATCACTTGTTGAATAACATCAACCTTCACCAATTCATCCAAAAGAGAAACCCCAAAATAATCTTGGACTCCTTCTCTCACTGTCCTTCACCCGACCTCTATCCCATCCTCATGTCTCTCTAATCAGTTACAAGGGATATCTTTGGAATCACTCCTCTCCTCTCCATCTCTTTCGCCACTATGATACCAAAAAACTGTCATCTCTCACCAGGAGTATTGCCCAGCTGCCTGTCTGATTTATCTGTCTCCAATCTGGCTTCCTTCTCATCTGTACTTGATCCTTTCCACAGAGTGAGGCTTCTAAAATGCACATCTAAGCATAGCACACACCTGCTTAAAATCCTTCGGAGGCTCACTGGAGCCTTTAAAATAAAATCACCTTTTCTGTGTCATCTCTTGCCTTTCTCTCTCTGCCTCCTTCCCAGCCTCAACATTCTGGCCACACAGAATTACTGGAGTGGCATGGAGTGGTTGAGCAGGCAAATTATGATATTCAAAAGACTGGTGCTCAAAGCCTAGCCTAGCTTCTTCTTATATTTGGATAATACTAAGGCATGTTATTTAGCCTCTGTTTTTCTCAACTCTCAAATAGAAATAAGAATGGTACCCGCTGCACAGGGTTTAGATGAGAATTCAGTTAAATAATGTATGCAAGACACTTAGCACAGAACCCTGCATAAAAATAATGGCAGAAAATAAGTGTCTATTTATCATTACTTGTAGATCCCTGGATGTGCACTGCTCTCCCATGCTCCTGGTCCATTGCCCTTGGCATTATCTGCCTAGAATATATGTGTTTCTTAATCATGTGGCCCATCATTTAGTTGGCTTTTTAAGAATCAGCTCAGACATCTTTTCCTCTGCAGAAGAGCCTCCTCCCTGCTCCAACCCCACCAATCCCCCGGGCTGGAATGGTTTCTCCTCTTCCTTGTTTCCATAGCACTCTCTGCATACCCCTTTCATGTCCCTTATCACATTTTTCAAAATGATTTTTTAGTATCTTCTCTGCCTGCCTGTCTGAACTCTGAGATGCTTCAGAGTAGGAACTCTATTTTTCATCTGTATCTTGTGCCTGGTATATTGCTACACATATGGTAGGCACTCAATAAATGTGGAATGAATGAACAAAGGAAGGAAAGGTGAAATAAATCTTATACTGAACATAGGCATCACAGTAAGAAATTGAATGATGTTAGCTTCTTCCTTGTCATAACGTCCAGTGACATGAATTGATGATTAAAAAGATACAGAGACAAAGCAGAAAGGCCTCAAAATCTGGTGAAAGATTTATAAGCATCAGCTTCTAGAGGTGGGCAGAGCTGAGAGCTGGGTCGCCAAGTGGCAGATTAAGGATGTACTTAGGGAAACAAAGTGCAGGAACCCCTGCCTCCCCCAAAAAGAAAGGTTAGACTTTGACGAATTAAGCTACCATTTCACAGTCAGAAAATGCAGAAAACAGCTATTACAATTTTGCATCTACTTTTTTTTTTTTTTTTAAATTAAGGATTGTAGGGAGATGTAGGGAGATGGAACAGAGAATCTGGCAGCTCTGTATAGAGGCCCTAAGGGTTTTGCCCAGGTCGTAACAAAAACACCTAACTTATTTCAGACTTGGCCTATTCACACTAATGTGGACATTTAGGAATCTCACAGTAAAATTCCTAAGGATGTGTTACTAAACCCTGGGGAATCATTAGGAGGAAATGCAGTAGGGGCAGAATTGGGGAGCCACATCCAGCTTTGCCATGCCAGCCACTGAGCCATGGGCAAGTCACTTAGCCTGTCCAAGTCCTAATTTTATTTCTAAAGATCAGATAAGACTTCATAAGACTTTGTGGGATTCATGAGAATGGGTGAAGATTTCACTGTGAATACTCTATGGGCAGCCCCTGACACAATTTTGTTCATTGTGTCCCAGCTTTCAGTGAATACTGGTTGAATAAATCAGCAATTCATGCACAGTAGGATCATCATTATGTGTACAGTATCATGAACTTTATTAACCTCAAAGAGACGTAAAGAGAGGCAGGTGCATGATACTGTGAATGCCGTAATGTGCCCACTCTTCACGTTGGCAGGCATTGTGGTAGTCATGACTTTCTTCATATGCCTGCAATTATTGAGAGGGTAAAACCACCCAGTTTCACCCTGGTTTCCATTTTCTGCTCTTGGTTGCTCCTTTATATATGCAAAGGGGCTTCTGTAATGCGTTTGATATTTCCCTTAAAAAGTGCAAATTAGCTTCTAATTAGGGAAATACATATAAAACAGATGGACCACTTAACAATTTCTCTAAACAGAACCCCTGAAAGCTAAAATATGTTACTTAGCTTATGAGTGAGCCAAGGTTATTTGAAAAAATTTTAAAGTGATTTTTAAACTAGATTTATTAAGCTGCTTTTCACTCCACGAGTTGGAAATCATATTCTTCTATTCATGCAGCTATTTTTCTAGTAGACATTTCAGAACCAACAACATAAACCTGTTATAATATTTTTTAAGAACAAAACTAGTCCTTTTGGATCATAGTTGACCCTTGAGGTGAGTAGATTCAATCCTTTGTAGGTACTATATAAAATACAGAATTTTATTTACATCTTTGCAACTGTTTTCCAAAGAATTTATTTTACAAAAGCAATTTACAGACTGAATTACACTTGGCAAAATTCTCAGAGCTTAACAACAGCAGTGACTTCCTCCTTCCAATTTCCTTCCTAGCTTTAAATTTGTCTGTTGGAGAAAAAGAAAAAAGAAAGAAAGGAGAAAGTTTTGGCTTAAAAGGATTAACACTTTAAAAATTAACAATACCAATCATTTCAAAAATAAAAGAAAATTTCTTTTTTTTTTTTTTTTTTTTTTGAGACGGAGTCTCGCTCGGCCCCCCGGGCTGGAGTGCAGTGGCCGGATCTCAGCTCACTGCAAGCTCCGCCTCCCGGGTTTACGCCATTCTCCTGCCTCAGCCTCCCGAGTAGCTGGGACTACAGGCGCCCGCCACCTCGCCCGGCTAGATTTTTGTATTTTTTTAGTAGAGACGGGGTTTCACCATGTTAGCCAGGATGGTCTCGATCTCCTGACCTCGTGATCCGCCCGTCTCGGCCTCCCAAAGTGCTGGGATTACAGGCTTGAGCCACCGCGCCCGGCCAAAATAAAAGAAAATTTCTAAGTAATCATGAAGTTCTGCCCTACTAGCCTTAATTGATACTTAATGTCTAAGAAGTTAGACTTTTAAAATTCTTTTAAGTGAACTGCCCATCTTCCAGTTGGCAAACTTGCTTTAGGTTTAAAAGGATTCTCTAACATCACTGGATTCTCTTTGACTGTTGCTACTAGAAGACATTGTATTAATCAGCTCAGGCTGCCATAACAAAATACCACAGACTAGGGGACGGAAACAACAGAAATTAACTCTCTCACAGTTCTGGAGGCTGTGAAGTCCTAGATCAAGGTGTCAGCTGATTTGGTTCCTGGCAGGGGCCCTCTTCCTCTCTTGTAAACAGTTACCTTCTTGCTATACCTTTACATGACCTTTTCTATATGTGTGTGTGGAGAGACAGCTTTTGTGTCTCTTCCTTTTCTTGTTAGGATATCCGCCTTATTGGATTAAACCTCCACCCTTGCAACCTCATTTTAACAAATGAATTTGGGCAGGCGCCGTGGCTCAAGCCTGTAATCCCAGCACTTTGGGAGGCCGAGACGGGCGGATCACGAGGTCAGGAGATCGAGACCATCCTGGCTAACCCAGTGAAACCCCGTCTCTACTAAAAAAATACAAAAAACTAGCCTGGCGAGGTGGCGGGCGCCTGTAGTCCCAGCTACTCGGGAGGCTGAGGCAGGAGAATGGCGTAAACCCGGGAGGCGGAGCTTGCAGTGAGCCGAGATCCGGCCACTGCACTCCAGCCTGGGCGACAGAGCGAGACTCCGTCTCAAAAAAAAAAAAAAAAAAAAAAAAAAAAAAAAAAAAAAAATGAATTTGGGTGGTGGGGTGGCGAAAAATCCAGTCCATAACAGTCATCATTATAATGTGAAATTCTGAGAGAGAGAGAATTAGGTCTTGCACAGGCTCTTTTACTTCTGAACTGTGAGTCCTTAGGTCAATCATTTATCCTATCTGTGCCTCATTTCTTAATCTGTAAAAATGGCGATAATAGCACTTACTTCATGGACAGTTGTGAGGATTAAATGAAATATCTCACTTCTGGCTCAAAATGATTGTTCAGTAAAGTTCATTATCATTAATTTATGTAATAAGCAATTTCATAAATCTCTTTGTAATGCCTTGTGAATATGAGCAAGAGAACAGGACACACTTTGATGAACACTTTCATCTTTTTATTTTTAAAGAAGAGTAAGAATCACCTTTGATTTCCTTCAACTCTCACAAATCTGGTCATCCACAAGGTCTTGTGAATTTGAACAGATAAATAGTTCTGAAATGCACAGCCCTCTACCTGCCTGAATTTCTGCCCTACTTCACCTCTCTGAGTACCTCAACTCCAGAGGTATAGCCTCCTCCTGAAATACCTGACCTCTCATAGTTCCTTTCCCTACTAATGTCACAGTCAGAGCAACAATCTTGAACATACCATCTCATTTTTTACTCTGTTCATAAATGTTCAGTGGCCACCACTGACCTTGAGACTGAGTCCAAATATCCATTGTGTTGCTCTCAAGACTGTGCAAAATCTGATTGTATTTCTCCCCATGAGCCCACTTTCCAGACACAGGCTCATACATGCCTATGCACACACATGTGCACATATACTTACCTTCACATGCACACATGCACACACACACAAGACTTTGGGAAGAAAGATCTCCAAAATACAAAACATTAGTGGCCATTTTATCTGGATGAAAGTGTTTAAAGTGACTTTTGACCTTCTTTCTAAATATTTTTCATGTTTAAAAATTAGAACAAATGATTGCATACATTTTATAATCAGAAATATTGCAGTTATTTATATTTTTAAGCATTTCACATTAAGAGAGATATTCATATTATGATACCATAGCACTTGTCATAAATAAGAAGAGAATAATTTTCATTTTGGGTCTGCTTTCCTCTAATAGATCCACTGTGACTCTAACCTCAAAAGATTTGGTATGTATATCAATACCCCATAACATTACTTATGATTTTATTATCACACATGAATTAATTTCATTCGCTCTGAAGCAGCAAGGCTGAAGGATGGATACATCAGAAATGCATTATTCAAGGATTGCTATAGATGTGTCCCCATAATACCTTTCTAGCCATTTGTTTGGACTGTGTTCCAAACTGGGCACCAGTGGATTTGTTTCACTCCAACCCCATCTTTTCCCTTCCCCACACCTTTGCTCATGCCATCTTCTCTCCAGTATATCCAACTCTCTACTCTCCCCTACCCCATATCTGCACTTGGGGAACTTGACGTCTTCCTCCAAGTCCCAGCTCACATGTTATCTCTTCTGCAACACCTCTCCTCCCCAAATTAATAAGACCATTTTGCAATTTACTATGATTCTATAAATTCAGATTCCTTTTATAACATCTTGATAGAATTCATAATATTAAATATTATCAAGAATCCCAAAGAAAAAAAATTAATTTGCTTACATAAAGCATGAATAACTAGATTTGCAGTTCTAAATGAACAGATTTATCATTTTATGTGACAGGAACAAATCATGCTTGAAAATAATACTCAGTTGCAAAATGAGACAGCGATACAGTACAAATATATTCTAAAGCACTGAAGCTGAATAAATGAAATGACATGGTGGTTTTGAAGACTCTTACACTCTGAAGCTGGCTCTGGCTTCATAATGTGATTAGTTCCAAAGCACAGAG
This sequence comes from Rhinopithecus roxellana, assembly GCF_007565055.1. Classification (NCBI taxonomy): domain Eukaryota; kingdom Metazoa; phylum Chordata; class Mammalia; order Primates; family Cercopithecidae; genus Rhinopithecus; species Rhinopithecus roxellana. The sequence continues at coordinate 54,632,845 of NC_044557.1, read as the reverse complement.
ACTATAGTAAACTCCATTGTACTTCTTCCAGGGGTAGGACCACTTCCACCCAATGCAGACTGAGAGGAAGTGAGAAGTAGTTTAGAGGGGCTGGAGTTAAGAACCAGATCTGCCCACTGGGAGTGGAGGCCAGCAGATAGAACCTGGGATCCAGGAAGGAGGCAGCAGCTATATCTAAATAGACTAATATGAGGCAGGGTTGGGGTGGGAGAGCACTGGTTTCCAACACACCGGTTCAGTAAAGCCCCGGGGAATCTAGGAAGAGGCAATATTCTGAGTCCCAACCAAATAGCATCCATCAAAGAACTCTTACAGTAGTGATACAACGATATTTTTATTTCTGAAATGGAACCAGGGTCTTTTAGAATCACATGTCCTTCTCAGAACTCATTTAACGTCCTTCCAGTATGAGGTAGGTATTATTGTTATCCCCATTTCATTCACAAGAAAATTGAGCCTCAGAAATTTAAATCCCAAGATCATACAGTTTGCAAGAGGCTTGATACTAGTTAGATGACCTTGTAGCCACAGTGCGTCTGCCATCTCTGCTGGATTCACGTAGGCCACTGTTTTGTCCAAGCTTCCAAGCATGATGCCAGAAGCAAGTGTATTAGGAGTGGCTCTAGAGACCTTTGCCAGGACATAACAACCAGGAGAGTGGGAGAGTCCCCTGTATGGACAAAATCTCCTGCATCCTGCTTCTCATTCACACCTCCCAGTTCAGTCTGCACCCTCCAAATTACTCTGAGACACACTCACATTCTTTCTGCTGGTACTTGTGCACCCTCCCCAGTCAGCCCTACTGAGATTAGACCACTATACTGCCTCAGCAGCCAGGCATTGGTCATGTGGGGCCTGGGGATGGGGAGAAGAGTAAGTTCCCATCAGGATGTAGCTTTAAAGGCCGACAGTAGCCAGGACCCAGAGCAGCTGAGGAACTAGCACACAGCCTGGTAAAGGGAATTGGATAGACCATCACAGGCATGGGGCAGAGTACTTTTCCTGAATCTGGTACTGCACCTGAATTTTCATACTGAGTCCAAGATTCAATAAACTGTCCAGAGAAACCTGAATGCTACCTTTCTCTTTCCATACACCAGAGTCCTGCCATACTGGGGCCTGATGTGAAGCCTGAAGTCCTGTCTTTAAGGAAGTCAGATAATGTAGTAGGTAAGACTACTTTGAGGGAATTAGAAAAAATTATTCTAAATTTCATACAGAACCAAAACAAACAAACAAACAAAAAGGCTGACTAGCCAATGCAATCCTAAGAAAAAAGAATAAAGGCAGAGGGATCACATCACTCAACTTCAAACTATTCCAGGTTATAGTAAACAAAATAGTGATACAGAAATAGACACATAGACCAATGGAACAGAATAGAGACCCTTGAAATAAATCCACACACCTACAACCAACAGATCTTTGACAAGGTCAACAAAAATAAACAATGGGGAAAGGATACCCTATTCAGTAAATAGTGCTGGGGAAACCGGCTCACCATATGCAAAAAAAGAAAAAAAAAAAGAAACTAGACTCTTACCTCTCACCATCTACAAAAATCAACTCAAGGCTGGGCACAGTGGCTCACACCTGTAATCCCAGCACTTTGGAAGGCTGAGGCAGGTGGATCTCTCGAGCTCAGGAATTCAAGACCTGCCTGGGCAACATGGTCGGGCCCTGTCTCTACTAAAAATACAAAACAAACAAAACATCTAGGCATGATGATACACACCTGTGGTCCGAGCTACTCAGGAGACTGAGGTGGGAGGATCACTTGAGCCTGAGGGACGGAAGTTGCAGTGAGCCATGATGGCACCACTGCATTCCAGCCTGAGTGACAGAGCAAGACCCTGTCTCAAAAAAATAAAATAAAATAAAATAAGCTCAAGATGAATTAAGGACTTAGGGCTTAGGTTTAAACCTTGAGGTTTAAGCCCTCAAACTAAAAATTCTAGAAGAAAACCTAGGAAATACTCTTGTAGACATAGGCCTACACAAAGAATTTATGACTGAGTCTTCAAAAGCAAATGCAACAAAAATGAAAATTGACAAGCGGGACTTAATTAAGCTAAGAGCTTCTGCACAGCAAAAGAAATTGTCAAGAGGGCCAGGCGCAGTGGCTCACGCCTGTAATCCCAGCACTTTGGGAGGCTGAGGTGGGTGGATCACGAGGTCAGGAAATTGAGACCATCCTGGCTAACATGGTGAAATCCCATCTCTACTAAAAATACAAAAAAAAAAAAAAAAAACAGCTGGGTGTGGTGGCAGGTGCCTGTAGTCCCAGCTACTTGGGAGGTTGAGGCAGCAGAATGGTGTGAACCTGGGAGGTGGAGCTTGCAGTGAGCTGAGATCACGTCAATGCACTCCAGCCTAGGTGACAGAGTGAGACTCCATCTCAAAAAAAAAAAAAAAAAGAAATTATCAAGAGTAAACAGATAACAGACATACAGAATGGAGAAATATGCATGTGACAGAAGTCTAATATCCAGCATCTATTAGGGACTTAAACAAATTTATAAAACAAACAAACAAACCACCCCATTAAGAAGTGGGCAAAGGGCAAGAACAGACACTTTTCAAAAGAAAACATACAAGTGGATAACCAGCATATGAAAAAATGCTCATCATCACTAATAATGAGAGAGAGATGCAAATCAAAATCACAATGAGATACCATCTCACACCAGTCAGAATGGCTATTACTAAAAAGTTTAAAAATAACAGATGTTGGCACAGTTGTGGAGAAAAAGGAAGGTTATACATAACTGATGGGAATGTAAACTAATTCAGCCACTGTGGAAAGCAGTTTAGATATTTTTCAAAGAACTAAAAATAGAATTACCTTTTGACCCAGCAATTCCATTACTGGGTATATGCCCAAAGGAAAATAAACCACTTTATCCCAAAGACACATGCACTCATATATTCATCACTGCACTACTCACAATAACAAAGACTTGAATCAACTGAGATGTGCATCAATGGTGGACTGAACTAAAATAATGTGATATATATACACCGTGGAGTACTACACAGTCATAAAAAAAAAATGAAATCATGTGTTTTGCAGCAACATGAATGCTGCTAGAGACTATTATCCTAAGCAAATTAACAGAAACATAAAACCACATACTATGTGTTCTCATTTATAAGTAGGGGCTAAATGCTAGGTACTCGTGGACACAAAAATAGGGCCAATAAACACTGGGGATTCTAAAAGAAGAGAGAGAGTTGAAAAACTACCTATTGGGTACCATGTTTACTACTTGGGCAATGGAATCATTAGAAACCTAAACCTCAGCATAGCACAATAAACCCATATAACACACCTGCACATGTACCCCCTGAATCTTTAAATTAACTAATGAAATAAATAAATAAATAAATTCTAAAAGAATGCTCTCAGGCAGGTTAGGCAGGGATCTGTTGCGGGAAGTCAGGGACCCCAAACGGAGGGACCAGCTGGAGCCGCAGCAGAGGAACACAAATTGTGAAGATTTCAGTTTAATATAGACAATTATCAGTTCCCAAATAGTACTTTTATAATTTCTTATGCCTGTCTTACTTTAATCTCTTAATCCTGTTATCTTCATAAGCTGAGGATGTACGTCACCTCAAGACCACTGTGATAATTGTGTTAACTCTACAAATTGATTGTAAAACATATGTGTTTGAACAATATGAATTCAGTGCACCTTGAAAAAGAATAGAATAACAGCGATTTTTAAGGAACAAGGGAAGACAACCATAAGGTCAGACTGCCTGCGGGGTCAGGCAAAAAGAGCCATATTTTTCTTCTTGCAGAGAGCCTATAAATGGACATGCAAGTAGGGAAGATATCACTAAATTCTTTTCCTAGCAAGGAATATTAAGATTAATACCCTGGGAAAGGAATGCATTCCTGTGGGGAGGTCTATAAATGGCCACTCTGGGAATGTCTGTCTTATGTGGTTGAGATAAGAACTGAGATATGCCCTGGTCTCATGCAGAACCCTCAGGCTTCTAGAGTGGGGAAAATCTCCACCCTGGTAAATTTGTGGTCAGACCGGTTCTCTGCTTTGAACCCTGTTTTCTGTTATTTAAGATGTTTATGAAGACAATACATGCACCACTGAACATAGACCCTTATCAGTAGTTCTGCTTTTGCCCTTTGTCCTGTTCTCTCAGAAGCATGTGATCTTTGTTCTGCTTTTCGCCCTTCGAAGCATGTGATCTTTGTACCTAATCTCCATTCTTACACCCCCTCCCCTTTTGAAACCCTTAATAAAAAACTTGCTAGTTTGAGGCTCAGGTGGGCATCATGGTCCTACTGATATGTGATGTCACCTCCGTGGCCCAGCTATAAAATTCCTCTCTTTGTACTCTTTCTCTATATTTCTCAGCTGGCTGACACTTATGGAAAATGGAAAGAATTTACATTGAAATAGTTGATCCCGATAGGGATAAAAAGTTTTAGAGAAGTGAGAGTGCTAAATTTATTGTGTAAGACTGGAAGATCCACTAGTTGACTCCCTTGGAAAGGCCAAAGAACATTTGACAAGAAGGAATACTCTGGTGAGAGGGATTCTGTAATCACTGACAATCACAATGGCGGCTGTCCCCTGTAGGTTGATAGTGGAAGATACTGTTACAGAAGTGGGTTACTTAATAACAATGGGAAGGATGGATCTCAGAATAGCAGTAGTCGGGCAACAGCATGTAACTACCAGAGACAAGACGAGTTTCATTACTGTTATGGGCAGAAGGTCAGAATGGTGGCCAGGGGGCCTGGCCTTCAAGAATTTATGGAGATGGCTCATAAAACGTGGTGTTCTCAGAGGCAAGATGCATGGATAGCCAATTGCACACACACACACACATACACACACACACACACACACACACACACACACACACACACACAAAAAACACAAGCTGCCCAAAGTAAAGGCATCATCCCTCAGTCAGTTTTCAGACTTGAGACAGTTCTCAGAATTAATCATTAAAAGAGAAATTAAGCCATCTTGAATAAAGAGCCCCACAATACCACAGCAAGTATTAACTCCCAATAATTCCCCTAAAGGGATCTACAGATACTTACTGTGTAATTGTACACTGGAGATACCCATACTTTTTGAAGGTTGTTGGATATAGAGTCTGAGCTGACACTAAAACTTGGAAACCATAAATCTCACTACAAGCCCCTCCTCCCACATTACAGCAGTAGTCATTGGAGGTCACATAATAAGTAGAGAACTGTCTTGAGTATATTACACCATTGGTCCACTGGGCCCACACACCCACCAGTGGTCATTTTTCCCATTCATAAGTGTAAAATAAGAAGAAATATATTTAGTTGGCTGAATTGTCACATTGGTTCCTTCACCTGTGGAAGAAGAGTTACTGGAGTAGGAAAGGCCAAGTGGAATCCCCTGAAGCTTCCTTTTTCAAAATAGTAAACAAAAAATAGTATCACACTATGGGTAGAATGGTAGGGGTTAGTGACACTCTCAAAGACTTAAAGGATATAGGAGTAGTAGGCTCCATCGTATCCCCATTTAATTCATCAGGTTGGCCCTACAAGAACCAAATATAGTAGATGGCAGCAGATACTGCAAAATTAGCCAAATAGCTATCTGTGCCAAATGTACTGTCTTTACTAAAAGAGATAAATATTCCTGTCTCTAGTATGTGGTAGGTGGCTATTTATCTGGAAAATGCATCCTTCTCCAGTCATCAAGAAGGAAGAGCAAAAACTGTTCACACTCCCATGTGGTCTGAGTAAGACATAGATGACAATGTAGTCTCGGTTTTGCTCCAGTGCTGGTTAGCTCTCCTGATATCTGTTACAATATTATGCAAAAGCATCTGGATCATCTCAATATCCCATGGACCTTAATGTTGGTCCATTATATTGCTGATATTTTATTTGAAACTAATGAACAGGAATTGGCAAGTACCCTAGATGCGCTGATAAGACACATACTCCAGAGGGTAAGAGCTAACCCCTGAATCATTTGAGAAGCATGTTACACTGGAAAACCTTTTAGAGGTCAGTAGTGTGGGATATGCCAATCATCTCCTTCACAGTGAAGGGCCTGTTATTTTACCTTGTCCCTCCTTACAACTAAGAAAGAAGCACAACTAAATAGGCCTCTTTGGGTTTTGGAAGCAACATATATTGCTTGTGGAAATGCTTCAAATCATTCATAAAGTCATATGGAAGGCTACCTGTTTTGAGTAGGATTCAGAGCAAGAAAGTATTCTGTAGCAGGTTTAGGCTGTGGTACAAGCAGCCCTGCCTAGTGGACCATATGAGCTGATATAGTTTGGCTGTGTCCCCACCCAAATCCCATCTTGAATTCCTTTGTATTGTGGAAGGGACCCAGTGGGAGGTAATTAAATCATGGGGGCAGGTCTTTCCTGTGCTGTTCTCATGATAGTGAATAAGTAAGTCTTCTGAGATCTGATGGTTCTGTAAGGAGGAGTTTCCCTGTACAAGCTCTCTCTTTACCTGCTGCCATCCATGTAAGACATGACTTGCTCCTCCTCGTGTCCCACTATGATTGTGAGGCTTCCTCAGTCACACAGAACTGTAAGTCCATTAAACCTCTTTCTTTTGTAAATTGCCCAGTCTCAGGTATGTGTTTATCAGCAGTGTGAAAATGAACTAATACATGACCCAACGGATTCCATGGTAGTATAGCTTTCTGTGTGGAATTTCTAGCAAGGCCTAATAAGAGAATCACATTACAGACGCCTAAGGTTCAGGATGCAGGCCATGTTGTCTGCAGCAGAGAACTATATGGAGAATAAGAAAGCATCTTTTGGCATGTTGATGGGCCCTAGTGGAGACTGAGCTCATGATATGGGACGTTAATTGACTATAAACCCTGAGCTATCTACCCTAAACTGAGTTCTGTCAGACTCACTGTCATATCATCAGCAGAAATCCATCTTCATGGGGTGTTGGAATATTTGGGATTGGACTTCAGTATGTCTAGAAGGCAAGAGTAATCTATAAGAACAGGTGAGCCATACCTTCCACATCCAGCACTTTTGAACCAATACCTCTCCTTCAGCTCTCACTATGGTCTATGGGGCTTCATAAGATCAGGTGACAGAGGAGGAAAAAATGCAGGCTTGGCTCAAAGTTGGTTTAGCTCAGTATGTTCTGCAGGTTGAAAATGGACTGATGATTAACTATATCCTAACACATGGGTGACCCTAAAAGACAGTGGTGAGGTAAGCGCCTCCCAAAGAATAGAGCTCTTTGACAGAGAACCTCATAATGTATTTGTGTGGAATGCAAAATGGTCTGAATTAAGACTTTACATAGAATCATGGGTAGTGATAAATGGCTTAACTGATTCATCAGTGACCTGGAAGAAGCAACATAAGAAGATTGGGGACAGTAAGGTCTAAGTAAAAGGCACCTTGGTATACCTGGGGAAGTGGGCACAAAATGTGAATATCTTTATTCTACATTAATGCCTGCCAGAAAACATTCAGTGCAGATGAGGCACTGAACCACCAGGTGAATAAGATTGCTTGCCTGTCACCTCTGTCCTTGTCTACCCCTGTGCTTGTGCAATGTGCTCACCAATGGAGCAGGCGTGGTTTCAAAAATGGAGGCTATGCATGGGCCCAAAGTTATAGGTGCCTTCTCACCAGGGCTGATCTAGTTAATGCCACTGCTAAATATCTGACCAATAAGAAAGGTCACCCCTAAGCCCATGATATGGGATCATCCTTTAAGGAGATGAATCAGACAGCTGGTAGTAACTTGATTACATGGACCACTTCTTCCCTGAAAAGGAGATAGAAATATAGGTTAACCTGTCCTTTCTACAGTGCTTTAACCAGTACCATCACCAGAGTACTGGCTTTTTTAAAACAATGGTATCCTATATGGCATTGCCTTGGACCAAGAGACTCACTTTATAGTAAAGGAGGGACAGTAGTGGTCATGTGATGATGGGAGGACCCACTGCTCCTGCAACATACCGTTTACAGATACAATTTACCTGCAAATGTGGGCACTCTTCTTCAGGGTACAGTAAATGCCTGAAATCAACAACCCTTACATGCTATTGTGTTCCCAATAGATAGAACACTTGGATCCAGAAGCTAAGGCACAGAAACAGAAATAGCCACAGTCACCATCATTCCCAGTGACCTACTTGGGGAATTTGTGTTTCTCACCTCTGTGAGTTTAGACTCTGCAGGAATGAAGATCCTAGTTCCTGGAAAGGGAGCACTTTCACCAAAGGACTCAGTAAAAGTTTTACTAAACACAAAGCTGTGGCTGTTACTTGTGCTACCTGTTTACTTTGGGATTATAGTTCCAATAGACCAGCAGACAAAGAAATGAGACGCTGTGTGGATCATCATGAGAATATAAGGCTGGTGTTATACAAGAGAGGCAGGGAGAAATATGCTTGGCAAACACATTATTCACCAGACATCTCTAGGTCACCTCTCCAGTCCAATTTTAATTAAAATGGGCAAATTCAACCATGGCCTGATAAGGGCATGGTAATCAAGGGCTCAAAACCCTCAGGAGTATGAGTCTAAGCCAGCCAGCAGGCAAGCCACCTAGGCCATCAGATATATGAACTGAGGTTGAAAGCAATAAAGAATAGTGGTAAAGGAAGGTCATCATGAGTTTCACTTGCTTTTTCAGGACCAATAGCAACAGCAGGGCTGTAGTTTGTCTCGCTAGTCTTCACCTTGTAATTTTTACACAGAGATTATGACTAAACCAAAACCAGAAGTTGTGAGTATACTGAGAACACTGAATGCAAGCCGCAAATAAATCTGAGTGGTGCCAAGTGGGCTGGAGCCAATGGTGGTGGTGCTTTGCCCAGATGCCCTTTGCCAGACCAGCGCACCTGTCCCCCAGGTACTGCAGGTGTTGGCTGCTGACAAACTTTCTACCAATGAGCACCATCTTACCTAAAGATATCCCAATTGTGGACCTGGTCCCTCCTTGAGGGTGACTAATATCCAAAAATTGACTTCTGCAGGCACATTATAGTAACATATTCCCCTTACCTCTGGAATGAGAATTGCACCCCTAGGGTCAGGAGATCAGGCTGAGGCTAGACTTATTCCTAAACTATTTCTCAAACTCTTGTACTATTCTGGTTTTCTCACTCCCTGACTGGTTTCTTCTGAGAGCATTTTGACTATACATTATTTACCCAATCATTTCAGACTCTGCTTCTAGGGAACCTCAAGTAAGATAAGACACTAGCATAGTTAAAAAAAAAAAAAAAGTATTAGTACTTTGGTGTTAGACTACCATGATAGACGATGGAATAGTAAAACTTGGATCTCTGAGCTAAGGATGTTTAATTCTCTTTAGACTGTAGTTGAGGGTGGTGCTAGGGACTAGAACAGGGCTGAAAATGAGCAGGGAGATGTGGCAGTGGGAAGCGTCACCAGCGATGAGAAATGCAAATACCAGAGGATTGCACTGTAAGTTCCAGGCAGTCCTAGCCAAGACAGAAATAAACTCTGCAGGTTAGAAAATGTGAGCAGAAGGAAGATGCAGTCTCTGCAATTGGGTAAACTGCCCTCATGGGAGTCTTTATATTTGGGTCAAACAGGTCAACAGGAATTTGTTGTCTTTTGTAAAGGCAACATCCCACCCTCATAATCACTGCCTTTAACCAGGCAGACAGTGTCTCACCTCCTAGGAGTATCAGCACGTAGGTTATATAGTAATGACACTAAATAAACATTTGCTTAGGGAATTCATGCATCCTAAATCCTCAATGTCAGCTTGTGTGTATCTGAAGTGCCTTGAGTCTGCTTATCACTGTATATAATATTCATAAATCATCTTCAGCCCCATAACAGCGGCTCTTTGCAGATAGGCTACAGTTATCTCTCTCTAAAGAATATGGTGAAGATTAATTAGTTAATTTCATAAACTGTTTCAGGGATAAAAACTCTCTTATAAAAACTAATTATAAATATCACATGTATACATACCATAAATTCTACCTCTGAAGTTGAATAGAACTTGTTTTTTTATTGCTAGAAAGAATACTTATTGGAGTTGATATGCCATTTCTTTTTTATACCACTTAAGATTATTCTGCTGTTCAAAATGTGGGTTATGGGTATGGGTATCATACCACAAAAGCAGCTGTGTCTTGCTGTGCAGCAAGGGAAATAGCACCAACTACTTTTCATTTTGGGTTCATTCAACACTGCAGACATAACCTATTATCATTTAAAATACATTAAATGTAGCAGAGTTCATATCCTTGCTCTACTGTATACCAGCTGGGAAACTTTGGGGAAATCAGTAAAATGCTTTCTGAGTCACAGTTTTCTCGTTTGTCAAATAATCAAACCCATCCTGTGGAACTAAACGATACAATGCAGCTATAGATTTAGCAAAGCACCTGACTAATGGCTAGCACTCAGTAATTGCCAATCTAACGACTAAGTCAAACAGTCATGACTGGAAGTATGTAACAAAAATACTCCATATTTTTCTTCCACTGTCTCCTTAAAATGTATTCATTGTGGGCACTTTTTAACTGTGCCAGTGCATAAAAACTCCTGGTAGGCCTCATATTTTTTTCTGCTCATTTTTTGGGTCACTTACGTCACAACGCAGCCTCAATGTGGTAATTAGAATGGCCATTTCTTTAGCAATAAATTTGGAGGTAAACTCTCCTTGTCAGCTAGAACCCAGTTGTAGCTAGATTACCTGATTTTGGAGCATGGGCCCTAGCCTTCTAACTACAATACCAGGCAATCCAGGCTTCAGACTTGGTCCTTCAAGCCTGGGACTAGCATTCCATTCATAGGAACCTGGTTCTTGAGGCATGGAATCTAGCCCTGCAGGCATGGAATGACAGCCCCCTCCTCCCGCCTGGGCATGAAACTTGGCCCCGTGCATTTCCATTCTTCAGTGTGAAAATGGACCCTCTACACATGGAAACTTGTATGCAGTCATATACCACACTCTACATATATGGACTTGGTTCCTCCAAGCATACATTCTGTCCTTCTAAAGTGTAAAATCTGTCCTTCCAGAGATGGGAAGAGACCCTGCAGTCACTGCAGTATGTAACCTACCTTTGTGCTATGGAATCATAGTACATGAATGGAACTTGACACTCTAGGCATGACGCCTGAACTTTCAGATTCATCATCCAGCCTTCCCAGTATGGAGCATGCTCATCCATTTGTGAAAACTGGCATTCAGGCATGGAGTCTTGCACTCAAGGCATGGAATCTGGCCCTAGACATAGAGTTTGACCCTACAAATAAGGAACTTCAAGTTCCAGATGTAGAACACGAGGCTAGAGGAATGGAATCTGACCAACCAATTGTGGATCTGGTTTTTAAGGCATTAATTTCTGTCTTTTAGGTATAAATTATGCCTTTCCAAGCATAAAATACAGTTTTTCACATAAGATCAGTCTTACAAGTGTGAATTTAGATCTCCAGGAGTGGAAACCAGCCCTCTAAGCATGAAATCTGTCCCTCCTGGCCATTCAGTCATGGAACGTAGACCTCTAAGTACGGCATCTGACTTTCCAGACACAGAAAGTAGCTCCAGATGTGAATCCTGCTCCTCTAGGCATAGAATTTGGCCTTCCAGGTCTGGAACCAGGACTTCTACATGTGGCTCATAGACATCTAGGTACAGAATACATGTTGACTACCCAACAACCTTGCCAATTTTTCACTACACATATGTAATCTCAATCTCCAAACATGGAATTTAGCACTATAATCATACAAACTGACTGTACATGTGTGGAATTTCAATCTCAGAGTATGACACCTGGCTCTACAAGTATGGACTTGCCACTCCACTGGTGGAAACACAATCTTCAGTCAAGGAACTAGGCCCCACAAACATGCAACTTGGCAATGCTTATGTGGAATATAAATCTCCATGTATGGGATATGAACTTACCTGTGGTGAGTGTGCTACCTCAGACTGGAACCTTGCATCTGAGTTACAAAGTTTGTCCCTCCAGGATATGGTCTCATGTCTCCCAAGCATGGAACTACTCTACACTACACATGCATGCTCAATATCCAAACATGAAAACTGGCCCAACAAGTATAGAATCTAGCATGCAATGTGTAAACTCTAAAATTCCATGCATAAAACCTAGCTTTGCAAGCTTGGAACTTGACAATTCATATATAGAATGTCCATTTCAAAGCATGGAACTTGACTCTACAAGCATGAAACATGATACTCTAGGTATATAACTTCATATTTCAGCTGTACATATATGCTCTCCAGAAATTGGAAACTGGTCTCCTAGTCATGGATCCTGGAATTCCATGTATTTAATCTCAATGTCCAAGTAGGTGAATGCACAGAGAATGACTTCACATGTATCATGTGTGTATCTTGGCATCCAAGACATGGAAATCTATACTTACCTCATAGATTTTGACTCTCCACATGTGGAATGCATTCTTACTGGCAAGAAACCTAGAATTCCATGTATGTAATCAATCTCCAAGCATAGAAACTCCACACAAGCACAAAACCTGGCACTTTGTGCATGGAATTTCAATATCCAATATAGATATCCAATATACAAGTACAGAAACTGTCGTTCTATGTGTGGAATCTCAATTTCCAAGCATGGAGTTTGGACCTGCAAATGAAACCTGGCACTTCCAGTGTGGGTTGCAAGCATGAAATATGACCAAATGAGCTTGAAAACTAGTATTTGAGGCTTGGAAATTGACATTTCAATCATAGACATTGATTCTCCAAAACATGGAAACTGCCCTACAAGGCATTATACCTCATGCACCATGTGTTATGGACTAAATTATGTCACCCTCAAATTCATATGTCAAGGCTCTAACTCCCAATGTGATTGTGTTTGGAGACAGAGCCTTCAGGGAGGTAACTAAGGTTGAGGAAGATTATAGGATGGGGTCATAATCTGATAGGACTGGTGTCCTTATAAGTAGGGTAAAAAGAGGAAAAGACACCAGAGATCACTCTCTACCTGCATGCATACAGAGGAAATGTCATGTGAGGACACAGTGAGAAGGTAGTTTTCTGTAAGCCAGGAAGAGAACCCAACCAGAAGCCAAATTTGCTGGCACTGTATCTTGGACTTCTAGCTCCAGAACTGTGAGAAAATCAATTTCTGTTGTTTAAACCACGCAGCATGTGATATTTTGTTATGGCAGTCCAAGTAGGCTAATATATGATGTAAGGAATCTAAATTTTAAGTGCTATAAACATGGAACCTGTTATACTACTTGTGTAATTTGAATCTCTGAGCATAAAAGCTGACACTGAAAACAAAGAATCTGGCTCTCCATGTGAGGAGTCTTAATCTCTGACCATAGTACATGTCCTTAGAAATATGGAACTTGGACTTCCAGTGTGAAATCTCAAATCTAAGGATGGAACATGAACCCACAAGCATGGAATCTAGCATTCCATGTGTGGAATCTCAATCTCATGCATGGGACAGATATGCCTTACATGTACTGACACTGGCACTCAAAACATGGAAACTAATGCTCAAATTATGTAAATTGGCACTACATTATGTAAAACTATGCAGATATTTTGTGCTACATGGATATTATCTCAATATCCAAGCATTGAAATTGGTCCTACAAGCTTGGCATTTCCAATCATATGTGGAATCTCAATCTTCACAAACAGAATCTGGTCCAACAAGAATTTAACTTGTCATTCCACATGTGAAATCTCAATCTCAAAGCATATAACCTGGCCTTAAAATTATGCAACCTGGAGCTGCACGTCTGGAATCTCAATCACCAGACATGGCATCATGTCCTATAAGCATTATACCGATACTCTATGCGTGAAATCTCAATCTCCAAGCATGATCTAGAACCATATGAATCCACCTGGAATTTCATGTCTGAAATCTCAAATTCCATGCCAATGGTCAATTGGAACATTGCCCCATTAAAATGAAAACTGGCACTTTATATGTGGAATTGATATCAATGAGCATTTTACCTGGCCTACTGAACATAGAACCAGGCACTCCATATCTATAATCTCAAACTGCAAGCATGAAACACAGTCTTATTTGAATGGAACCTGGCACTGTAGACATTAAACAGCGGTGTGAGGTATAGTTGTTAGCTTTCCAGGACAAGGAAACTTCTCTCCCAGGCATGGAATTTTGAACACACATATACATTCCCAACCTCCAAGCATGGACTTATTTCTAAAAGCATGGAAAATAGCATTTAGTATATGGAATTTCAATCTCCAAGCATGGAACCAGGTCTTGGCAGCATGGAAATTGGCATGCCATGTATGGACTATTGGTCTCTAGGCATGGACTGTATCACCCCCAAAAAGGAACTTGGAATTCCATGTGTGTAATTTCAGTCATCAAGTTGGAAGCATGCAACATGGTACTTCATGCTTGGCATCTTAATGTCCAAACATGTAACTTGGCTTCATACATATTAAAACTGTCATTTTAAAATGTCACAAGGAACATGAGGTTTGACTCCTAGAATCTGGCTCTCTGAGACATACAAACTTGTCTCCCAGCATGGAACTTATTACTACCCAAATGGATTCTAAATATGCATGCACAGAACATTTCTCACCATGTCTGGAATATGTTTCATGTGGGGAACATGGACCAACAATGACAGGGTCTGGCACTCCATGTGTAGATTTTCAATATACGAATATGAAACTTGACTGCAGAAGTGTGGATTATGGCACCTAGGCATGTACATTTCCTCATCACTCATTAACATAGTTTATTTCAGTCCAGTTTACGAAACCTGGTCTCCAAGACATGGAATCTGGAACTTTCTGTATGGAATATCAATCTTCAAACATAAAACTTGGCCTTAAAGCAAGAAACCTGATACTTCACATGCAGAATCTCCATAATCCCTGTATTGAGCATAACGCATCAAAAAAGATACCTGGATCTCAATGTGTGGACTTTCAAACTACAAGCATGGAACATGGCCTGACATGTGTGGCACTCCAGACATGGAAACTGGTATTGCAATAATAGACTTTGGCTCTATAAAAGATGCAACATAGATTCCAGGCATCATACTTGGCACAACATGTATAGAATCTCAATCTCCAAGCATGAATCCTGACAATCAACTTGTGGAATTTCAATCTCCGTGCATAGAACCTTGCTCTAAAGGATGTAACCTGGAACTCCACATTTTAAATATCCATTCTTTAAGCATGGAATTAGATCTACAAGGACGAAACCGGCACTCCCTATGAAGGTACCCAAAATCCACACATGGAAAATGACACTCCATGGTAGTACCTCAATCTACATATATGGAACTCGGCCTCCCATGTGTGGAGCCTTATATTCCAGACACAGAACTTAGCATTTCAATCACAGTCTTTGGCCAAGTCATGGTAACTGATTTCCTAGGCATTGTACTACCCATCATACTATGTAAAAAGCCTAATATTACAAGTACGTGACCTGATAGCTATGTGTAAAATTTCAATCTTTGAAAATGAAAATTAGCCCTACAAGGAACCTGGCATCTCATGGGAGGAAACTCTACCTCCATACGTGGAATCTGACCCTACAAAGAGAGTGGAACATGGTACTCTAAAGGTGGAATCTTAATCTCTAAGAATAGAACCTGGCCTTACAAGCATGGAACATTGCCTCTATGTGAGAAACTTGACACTCAAGACACAGAACCTGACATTTTAGAGAAGTTGGATCCCTAAGATATAGAACCTGGTTTTCTAGGCAGTGAACTTGGCACTCAATCTGTGAAATCCCAATCTCCAAGTATGAAGCCTGAGCCTACAAGAATGGAACTTGGTGCTTCATGTGTGAAATCTCAGTCTCCAAGCATGAAACAAATGTGCAATATGGCAATTCAGACTTTGTCCCTGGTGTTTGAGTCATAGAAGCTAGCACTTCAAGATAAGGATCTTAGTATCCGAGGCTTAGAACGTGGCACTGCTTGAATGAAATCTGTACTGTCAGTCATGGATTTCATTCTGGTGTAAATTCTGCCTTTTCAGGCATAAAAATTGGTTCTCCACTGAGACTTAGCCTCACTTTCTTAGAATCTAACTTCCTGTAATGGAACCCAGCCCTTTAAGGTTGAAGACTGGTCCTCTAAGTGTTGAATGTAGCTATTTAAACATGAGTCCTGACCCGTCAAGTATAGAATCTGACTTTATAAGCATGGAAAGTCTATCCAAATGTGAACCCTGCCTTTCCACACATAGGATCATTCCTATAGAATACTGCTTCTAGAATCTCATGCGGAATCTGGAATTCAAAATATGAATCAGAGCCTCTGGCCATAGAATTAGGCCTTGGAGGCAAACCATGACCTCCTACCCATTTGATGTCTCTTTCTCCAGGCTTAAAACATAGCCTTCTAGTGGTAGAACCCAAATTTAAAGAGATGTTATCTAGCCCACCAACTATAGAATCTGATCATCTAGGCGTAAAATATCTAATCTAAACTTCGAAGTCTGAAATAAAACCTGCAAGTTTTGATATCTGACAGTAGACATGGAATCTAATTCTCCATGTTCAAAACTGGCCATCTATAGGTAAAACCTGGATTTTTGAGTGTGGGAAGGTAGTTTTCCAGACATTGAACTTGACCCCCCATTTATAGAACTGTGCCTTGAGGTATGGAACAAGTCACTTCATGTGTGGAATCTCAGTCTCCAAAGATGGAAACTTATGAGCATGAAACTTGGCACTTCCAGTATGAAGTCTCAAATTCCATGCATGGAACATGACTCCACATGCAAGGCACATGGCAAACTATGTGTGGCCTTACAAGTATAGAGTCTGGCACTTTGTGTGCAGACTCTCATTTATCAAACACGGAACACTGATATTACAAGTGTGGAAACTGGCAACCTAGACATGGTTGGTACCTGAATTTCAGTTATAGATGCCGTGTTATGTAAACGAGCCAAAGATGGCCTCTGTGTATTGACCCCTAAGTTATTTCTTCACTGCTGGTTGAGAACCATTAGCTGAAAAGCCTACTGATCTCACACTTAAATTTTGCACATTTAATTATTTTTAAAATGCTCCCAAACGAGCAGAATTTTGGCATTTAGGGCCAAACTGCTTTGCATATTCCATGAAACTACACCCAATATCTGCTAGCCATTGATAAGGTAGAGTCTTGTGGTTGTAAGACACCAAGGTGCCGCTGCCCTTCTGAGTTTTCTGACCCAGAGACACTCTGTTATGCTGCTGAATGAACATCATTAGACACACAGGCTCCCTCTTCTATTCCCTTAACCCAAGGTTCCCTTGCCGCCTCCTCCTCTTCTGGATGATGGCCCACTCACCATAAGCCTCTGGATGGACTCATCTTGTGGGGACTTCCCCTCTATGCCAACCTGTCCAAGCACCACACAATAAAGCTTATTGGGTGTTACTGCATCTTGTGTTCATATCTCTTTTCTTGATTAGCCCCAAATCTCTTAAAGGAACACCTTACAAGTTGCCACTCTAGGAAATGGAAACCAGTCTCCCAGGCACAAAATCTGATATGTCATATATAAAATCTCAATCTCCAAGCATGGAACTTGGTCATACAACATGGAATCTGGTCTGCCACATGAGATGTGGCCCTAAAGGCATAGAACTTTGACCCTATCATCTCCAGCATAAACCTAGCCCTCTAAGCAGGCACACTGGCCTTCCAGGTGTTTAACATGGCCCTTCAAAATATCAATCCTGATTCTCCAAGCACAGAATCTGATTTTTCAGACACGGATGTCTCTGCCGATATAAATCCTGCCTCTCCAAGCATACACACTTAACCTAGGTATAGAGCCTGAGCTTCTATATATGGATCCTTGTCTTCTAGGCATGGAGTAGTCCTTCAGATATGCCACAAGTTATGATCTATATGAAGTATCTTTTACCAAGCTTGGACCATCAGGTTCTTGGATGAAACCTGAATCTCAAAGCATGTCATCTGGCCCACCAGAAATGGTTCGTGGCCATCTAGGTCTGAACTCTGGACTTCTAAATATCTAATCTGTACTTCTGGGAATGAAACAAGATGTTTTAGTCTTGGCACTTGATCCCTAAATATGGGATCTGAGTCAAAATGTTTGGAACTTGGCTATCTGTGGATAAAATATGGCTTTCTCAGTATGATATCATACTTCTCCAGGTGTTGAATGTGGCCCTCAACTGTAGAACAGTGCTTTCAGGTATGGAACATGCCACTCCATGTATAAAATCTCAATCTCCAGCATGGAGTACTATCTTCGGAATATGCCATTCAATGTATACAATCTCAGTCTCCAAGAATGGAATATGACCGTATAAGCAGGGGAACTGACACTCCATGTTTAGAACCACAAATTCCAAGCAGGAAACATGGCCATACAATGCAAAACTTGACATTCCAGACATAGAACTTAGATTTTGGTCATGGAATTTGGTTTTCCCAGACATAGAACCTTGCTCCCTTAGCATGAAAAGTGAGATTCCATGCATGAAATATAATCTTTCAATCACGGAATTAGTCACTCAACATTGGATACTGCCCACTGGGGCATGAAATACGGTCTTATAAGTTTGGATTTTGTCATCGATGGCAAGGAAACAAGCCCTTAATATATGAAAAATTCCTTTCCAGAGAGATAGATATATATATGCTGAGATAAATAAGTAGACAAACACAAGTAGGGAAAGTTTGGGGTATTTTTGGAAAAAAAATTCTGTTAATTGTCTTATTATAAGAATTAAGTTACTTCTAATTCTTTTAGAACAATGCTTGGTTCATAGTAAGCACTTGGAAAATACTAAGTGGCATTGCTATTATTGCTACTACTACTATCTCTTTTTTTCATTTATTTCTTCATTCAGAAAATGTTCAATATAACACACATAGGGTTCCAGCATGTATTTGTTGTTTTTATTAAGCAATAAGAATCCTCATTCACTTGTGTGAACAAAATTTTTTAAGGATTTTAATATTTTTCTATTTTTATGTATAGCTGTATAGATGTGACTCGTATAAGAAACTTCATGCAGTTGATAACATTCAGCATCCCTTCATGATAAAAATCCCCAAAAAACTGGAGACAGAAGGCACATACCTCAACATAATAAAAGCCATAAATGACAAATCCGCAGTTAGTATCATACTGAATGGGGAAAAACTGAAAGCCTTTCCTCTAAGATCTGGGACATGACATGGATGCCCAATATGACAACTGTTATACAACATAGTACAGAAAGTCCTAGCTAAAGCAATCAGACAAGATAAATATATAAAGGGCATCTAAATTAGAAAGGAAGACATTGAATTATTCTTGTTTGCAAATGATATGATTTCATATTTGGGAAAAACTAAAGACTCCACAAGAAAACTATTAAAACTAATAATCAAATTCAGTAAAGTTGCTATATACAAAATCAACATACAAAAATCAGTAGCATTTCTGTATGCCAACAGTTAACAATGTGAAAAAGAAATTTAAAAAGTAATCCCATTTACAATAGCCACACATAAAATTAGATACCTATTAATTAACTTCACCAAAGAAGTGTTATAACCAATTTAAATTTAAAGGAGTTTAATTGAGCAATAAACAATTCGTGAATCAGGCAGCCTCAGAAGCTGGATTAGGCTCTGAGACTCCAGCGCAGCCATGTGGTGAAAGATGACTATTGGATGGAAAAAGGAAAGTGATGTACAGAAAATGGAAGCGAGGTACAGAAACAGCTGGATTGGTTACAGGGTTTAATGGGCCCAAACTCGGTGATTGGCACAAGTATATGCTATGGTCTACTTACACCTCCACTTGTTATAGTTCGTGATGTACAGAGAAACCTCTAGGCCAAACTTAAAATATGTAAGGAGGCAGCTTTAGACTGAACTTTGTTTAACAGAAGTGAAAGATCTGTATAAGGAAAGCAATAAAACACTGATGAAAGAAACTGAAGAGGACACCAAAAATGGAAAAATATTCCATGTTCATGGATTGAAATAATCAATCTTGTCAAAATGTTCATACTGTCCAAAGCAATCTACAGATTCAATGCAATCCCTATCAAAATACCAATGTCATTCTTCACAGAAACAGAAAAAACAATTCTAAAATTTATATAGAACCAGAAAAGACCCAGAATAGCCAAAGCTATCCTAAACAAAAAGAACAAAGCTGGGGGAATCACATTACCTGACTTCAAATTATGCTACAGAGCTATGGTAACCAAAACAGCATGATACTGTCATTAAAAAAGACATATGGACCAATGGAACAGATAGAGAACTCAGAAACAAATCCACATACCTACAGACAGTTAACTCATTTTCAATAAAGTGCCAATAACATACACTGAGGGAAAAGACAGTCTCTTCAATAAACGGTGCTAGGAAAACGGGATAGCCATATCCAGGAGAATGAAACTAGGCCCCTATCTCTCACCATATACAAAAATCAAATCAAAATGGATTAAAGGCTTAAATCAAGACTTTAAACTATGAAACTACTACAAGAAAACTTTGGAGAAGCTCTCCAGAACGTTGTTCTCACAAAGATTTCTTTCTTTTTTTTTTTTTTTGAGACGGAGTCTCGCTCTGTCGCCGGGGCTGGAGTGCAGTGGCCGGATCTCAGCTCATTGCAAGCTCCGCCTCCTGGGTTCACGCCATTCTCCTGCCTCAGCCTCCCGTGTAGCTGGGACTACAGGCGCCCGCCACCTCGCCCAGCTAGTTTTTTGTATTTTTTAGTAGCACAAAGATTTCTTAAACAATATCCTACAAGCACAGGCAACCAAAGTAAAAATGGATAAATGGGATTATATCAAGTTAAAAAGCTTCTGCACAGCAAAGGATATAATCAACAAAGTGAAGAGACAACCTACAGCATGGTAGAAAATATTTGCAAACTACCCTTCTGACAAGGGATTAATAACCAGAATATATAAAGAGCTCAAACAACTCTATAGAAAAAAAATCTAATGATCGGATCAAAAAAGGGGGGCAACAGACTTGAATAGATACCTGAAAAGAAGACAGATAAATAGCAAACAGGTATATGAGAAGGTGCTCAACATTATTGATCATCGGAGAAATGCAAATAAAAACGAGTTATCATTGCACGCCAGTTAAGTGGCTTATATCCAAAAGACAGTCAATAACAAATGCTGGCGAGATTGTGGAGAAAAGGGAACCCTGTATACTGTTGGTGACAATGTAAATTAGTATAGCCACTATGGAGAATAGCTTGTAGGTTCCTCAAAAACTAAAAATTGAGCTACCATATGATCCAGCAATTCCACTGCCGGGTGTATACTCAAAAGAAAGGAAATTAGTACCTCAAAGAGATCTCCGCACTGGCATGTTTGTTGCAGCACTATTAACAATAGCTAAAAATTGGAAGCAACCTGTGTTCATTCAACAGATGAATGAACAAAGAAAATGCAGTACGTATACACAATTGAGTACTATTCAGCCATAAAAAAGAATGAGATCCAGTCATTTGCAACAACATGGATGGAACTGGAGATCACTATGTAAGTGAAATAAGCCAGGGACAGAAAGACAAACATTACATATTTTCACTTATTTGTGAGATCTAAAAATCAAAACAATTGAACTCAAGGACATAGAGAGTAGCAGGTTGGTTACTATAGGCTGAGAGGGTAGTTGGGGGCTGGGAAGGAGGTGGAGATGGTTAATAGGAACAAAAAAATACAATGAATAAGACTTGCTATTTGATAGCACAACAGGGTAACTATAACCAATAATAATATGGACATTTTAAAATAAGGAGTGTAATTGGATTGTTTGCAACTCAATAGATAAATGCTTGAGGGACTGAATACCCCTTTCTCCATGATGTGATTATTTTGCTTTGCATGCCTATATCAAAATATCTCATGTACTCCCAAATATATACACCTACTATGTACCCACAAACATTGAAAATAAAAAAAGAAACTTCATGTTAAATTCTTTTTAGAAATTGTATCAGGATAATATGCAGGACTGATGTAGGTGTTGGGAAAGTGGGGCCTTCATACACTGCTAAGGAAAGAAATTCTTGGCTTTTTTAAAGAGCCATTTGATGATGCCTGGAAAAGTCTTCAAAATTCCAATCTTCTGACCAATCATTCTGTTCCTAAGATAAATTCTAAGAATTTTTGCTTAGTCAGACATATGAGCAAAGATATATGTAAAAGGATCCTCACTGCAGAATGGTGTATCATAATAAAACACTGGAAACAGCTTACTTATCTAACAGTAAAACAGTCATGAAATAAATTAGGGTACTTGCTACACTGGAACACCATGCTGCTATTAAATGATCATACAGAACATTTTTAACCCCCAAATACCCATTACCTGTTGCTAAATGAAAGTGGAAGTTGGTAGAGCAGTTTATATAGTTGATTCCATTGGAAAAAGCATGGATACACAGGCACCAGGATGTTGGTGACAACTGTCTCTAGATTGTGAGATTGGATATTTTTAACTTTAATTTGTATGTGTGTGTGTGTTGTTTATTTCTGCAGTCATTATGTAATTTAAATGGAAGGAGAAATTTGCACTGGGAAAAAAGCTTTCTTTAATGAGAAAGGAGAATTATATAATGTAGATTCTGGTTTGTAATGTAGTCCTTTAAAGGAGTCCATGCCTATTGTGTATAATTTTCTATTGCTATAACTCTTATGCCATCTTCTGGTCTAAATATAATTCAACTATTTGGGAATGTCTAGCATCAGAAAAATAGCATCACTTTAATGCTATTTCAGAAACTTTACTCATCCTGCTTATGATTCAAATATCTCTTTGCAAATCAAGTATAAAAATTGAAGTTGGCAACTTAAAAATTTATGATCAGCAAAAGCAGTGTCAGTGCAGCAGGAAGAGAACACTGAAAATTTTTGTCAAAATGTAACTTCAGAGAGATTAAATACACATATTCTTGAATTAATTTACATAAATTTTAAGTACAACATTAATGTAGTTCTAAATATTGATTTAGATACACTATAGAAAAAACACAGGACTTGGAATCAAAAAGCCTGGGTTTGAATACCACCTCTGCCGCTAAGTTATTACATAATCTGTACAAACTCATCTTCTCATTTATTTATTTCATCCATATTAAATGAAGATAACATCTGTCTTTCTCACACTTTTAATGCTCTTCCTTCCTTATCTTGAATATCTAAATTCCTATAAATTAGTATATATTGCTGGATATACACTAAGGAAATAAGAGACTTTAGTTCAGAAAAGATAACCCATTATCTTTTTAGGACAGCAAGCAAAGTAACTGTTCAGAGTTGGTTGGTAATCTAGAGTTTATATCCTAGAATTTTTTTAAAAAAGTATGTTATTACTCCACATATGCTGAGATACAAGGAATGAGAATTGGTAAAATAACATTCTCTTATCTAGCACATAATGAGGAATAATCGCAGACCTGGAGAAAATAAAACCCCAAAAGTGCCAAAATAGAATGAAAAAGATATGAGCCCTAAGAAGATACAACATTAAAGTTTAGGTTCAATAATCTGAATACAAAATCACTATTATTTCCTGGTGATAATTTTTAAAGGTAAAGCCTGAAGGCAGCTCCTGGCTCCATGTCTGGCTCCAAAACAGCTTCGGATATCTGCTCAGTGATGCTTAGCTCTAGCTGCTGACTATTAACTAGACTCAGCTTTTTCCTCCAAACTATGTGGTGTTTTACCCTTTGCTACTGGCATGCCCTGTAGCCTCAGATGGGATAGCCATCGTCCTCCATTTATTTTGGAGTGTATGTGACAATTAGTGAATATCTGTCCACAGTCCTGTACTCCACACCACTGGTCAGCTTCAGGAGAACAGGAACCCATGTTTTGACTCACCATTAAAACCCAAAGTCTGGCACAGTGTTTGGAACATAATAGATGCTTTGCAAATACTTTGGAATCAATGATTGAATGAATGTAAAGAGTCAAGGGAAAGGAGATAAAAAAGAAAGGAGGCCGGGCGCGGTGGCTCAAGCCTGTAATCCCAGCACTTTGGGAGGCTGAGATGGGCAGATCACCTGAGGTCAGGAGTTCAAGACTAGCCTGGACAATATGGTGAAAACTGTCTCTACTAAAAATACAAAAAAACTAGCCAGGCATGGTGGCGGGTGCCTGTAATGCCAGCTACTCAGGAGGTTGAGGCAGGAGAAGTGCTTGAACCCAGGAGGTGGAGGTTGCAGTGAGCTGAGATCGTGTCACTGCACTCTAGCCTGGGTGACAGGGCAAAACTCCATCTGAAAAATAAAAGAAAGGAGACAAAGATGTCCTTCCTTCCTTCCTTTCTCTCTCTCTCTCTCTCTCTCTCTCTCTCTCTCTCTCTCTCTCTCTTCTTTCTTTCTTTCTTTCTTTCTTTCTTTCTCTCTTTCTTTCTTTCTTCCGTTCTTTCTTTCTTCTTTCTTTCTTTGTTTTCTTTCTTTCTCTCTTTCTTTCATCTTTCTTTTCTTTTCTTTTTCTGTTGAGACACTCTGTCATCCAGGCTGAGTGCAGTGGTATCATCTTGGCCTACTGCAGCCTTGACTTCCTGAGCTCAAGGGATCCTTCTGCCTCAGCCTCCCAAGTAGCTGGGACCACAGGCACACACCACCACACCTGGCTAATTTTCTTGAATTTTTGTAGACACAAGGTCTCACTATGTTGCCCAGACTGTTCTTGAACACCTGGGCTCAAGCAATCCTCCTGCCTTGACTTCCCAAAGTTCTGGGATTACAGATGTGAGCCACCATGCCTGGCCAATTTTTCTTTTTCAAAAAGAGCAAATTTTTTTCCTGGGAAAAATTTAAAAATATAAAAATTATTTTAGAAAATAATATAGTAATTACCACCCTCCAGAATTATTCCCCACAATATCTTAGCATATATGTTCCCAGTATAAGCATGCTGTTCTTTTCTTTCTCAAAAAAGAAATATCTTAGAAATATATAATTATTAAAGTAATATATGCTCATTAGCTAAATTTAAGGAAGGAATTACTTTAGATCTGTGGTGTTCCATGGTTATTTATGGAGCTATGTTGTACAACATTGACTTCTGTATGTGGCATTACAGCAGTGACATTCTGGTAAATACAGTCATAACAGCAGCGACATTCTGGTAAATACAGTCATAACAGTAGCACTGAATTATCAAGAAATGTTTACTTCGTGATTGAGATTCTGCCTTCTATGGCAGAAAAGTGTGTAAGAGACTTTATATGGAATAGTCAATAATAATGTTTAACTATTGACCTTCAGATTTTATGTAAAAACTCTTTTGGAACAATTCACTTCCTTATTATAGTGTATCAATAGGTGAAGTTTTGCCTTATAAATTCCTATATAGAGAGGAAAATAGTGACATATTCAACATCATGTCAAAAAGTTCACATTGGCTCTAGTAACTGCATGTTTGACAGAAGTAAACATTTAGCTAACACATATTAATTAGGATGTTTCACTGAACATATCAGTATTTGGCCAATTGCCAAGACATTTCAGGACTCCATAATTTTAGCCGAAGGTGGTAGCATCCTGTGCTGTTTTCCTGGGGTCTTAAAAAGAAAAATGACTGATCGATTTGGCATTGGTGCTGATGGGGCAGAGGCTCTGGTCTACTTGACCAGGAGTGACTCAAGTGGCCTTCAGTTTCTCATGGATAAGTCTCTGGTAAATTGTGGTGGTGTTAAAGAAGTGTCAAAAATCTGTTGCTATAATACAAATATATCAACATAGTTTGCCTACATTTTTAAAAATGGCTTCAACTTTTACCTGTTACTAGTTTTATAATCTTTCTGATGCCTTGCACTGTATATTAGTGATAACTCATCTATATAGTACCTTAAAGTATTCTTAGTTACATTTATCATAATGAGAATAACCTAATTTGACTTAAATTGATTATGACATCATAAGAGCTTAAAAGTTGTTTAAATGGTTATGTTTATGTTTATGCCTTCATGAAAAGAATAAATTTTTTAAATTATGTTTAAACATTTAAACATTGTTTAATTAAATATTTAAAATTGTTTAGATTTATGCCTTCAGGGAAGCTTGCTTTACAGAATGACGTTTTTGAAAACAATAGCTGACTTTTTTTTGTGTTTGTTTTTTTTGAGATGGAGTCTTGCTCTGTCGCCCAGGCTGGAGTGCAGTGGCACGATCTCCACTCACTGCAAGCTCCGCTTCCCGGGTTCACACCATTCTCCTGCCTCAGCCTCCCGTGTAGCTGGGACTACAGGTGCCCGCCACCATGCCCAGCTAATTTTTTTAAATGTATTTTTAGTAGAGACGGGGTTTCACCGTGTTAGCCAGGATGGTCTCGATCTCCTGACCTCGTGATCCACCTGTCTTGGCCTCCCAAAGTGCTAGGATTACAGGCGTGAGCCACCACGCCCGGCCACAATAGCTGACATTTTCTATGTATTTTATAACATACAGGTATTTCTATTTTTCAATAGCAAGTGTCTTTTTGTATTATTGTTCTCTTTTAAAATATTTTATTACATAGATAAAGGATGCTCTCCTCCAGCCATTGGTAAATCCCCTCTAATAACACTACAGTGGTAGTTTATCAGAATACATCCTTTTTTCTCTGAACCAAAATATGTGATGGGAAACAGTTTAACATTACATTATTTTTATTTGCCTCTCTATGTTAATGGATATATAAAAATGTTCTGTTACAAAAATTCTCTGTTAATACCATGCGGTCTCATTTCTTTCATTCAGAGAAATAAAAAGTACCTGTATCTCTTTAAACACATCATTTCACGAAGTGTGAAGATTTAGAATAAGATCATAAAATAAGGGACGAGGAGTAGAGAGAGAAATTAGTCTTGGTTGCCCTAGACGTAAAGTTAAGAGAGAATGACTGCAGCTATTTGAGCCATTTTATTATGCTTATTTAGGTCAGCTTGACTTATTTCAAATTCCTACAGTCTGTTCTCCATACCTGTCTTCTGGCTAATCACAGTACCTGTGCTGATTTATTTCCCTACCATGACATTCTCTATGGTATCAGAACAAGGGAAAATATTCTCTTGTTTGTGATATGATCCTACAATAACAGCCCTTTTGCATATGGGAAAACAAACAGAATATGACCATTTTGTTTTGTTTCATTTTCATAAATCCTTAAGGGTGACACCAACTCAAATTATCCAGAAATGGAAATAAAATCATAAATAACACAATGAATATGACTAGGCTCTTCTTAACCTCACAGCACAGGACTCTAATGGGGCTGGCTAAGCTGGATCACGCATGATTGGGGGTGCTGGGCACCTTCCGAGGCATAGCTTACGCCTCCTCTTAGGGGCTGGATTCTGTTTCACAGTTCATCTAGTTCATCTAGTTGCTGGCTGAGATCCTATTCTAACCTGGAGCACTTTCCTGAAACATCTTTCCCTTGATGTCTAGGAGCACTGCCATGGTCCACAGGCACTGTGGTGTCCCATTGACTGAATCACTTCTCATAGATACTGGTTCATAGCGTTAGCCAAGACTGACTCTGTGTTCCCTTTCCCCTCCCAATCAGGTTGGTGCAATTAATTTTCTGCTGGTTATACTCACATTCTGCCTTTCAGTTTCCAACATACTCAACCCTAGGTTTAGCCAAAAGGATCAATCAATCCTCACAACCAAACCATCAACCTTGTACTGGCCTTGCCATTCTCAGCTTTTTCTCCATGGTTCCTACATGTGGAGATTTTCTACTGCTTAACAGCCTGCAGAGATGGTAAGACTGTCTGAGAACTGACTGAACTTCCAACTAAACATGGCTTAATTAATACAAATGTTTACCTGTCATGACCCTCACTGGAGTCTTCTCTTTACAAGAAGCAGCAATACTGCCACACTGGTGAACATGTGAGCCTTAAAGCTATATCAGGTTGATAATGAGGTTATACCCTGAAATGACTCCCATGGAGAGTCAGTAAATAGGCATTCTACATGGCTTTCAACCACATTGCAGCCTGGAGATAGACTACAGTGTGCATCTGAACTAGGAGTCATGAGCCCTGGAAAACAGGATGTGATAGGGAAATAGATTGTGCTCCTGCCTATCGAGGATGGGGTGCTGGGACAGCCTTCTCACTCTGTCTGCAGAGATATCAGCACATTTCACCAGTAGCTCCTCCCAAGCACCCTGTTGAGGACTGGTACTTGTGCTTACCGTTGGGATATTCATGGGTAAACCAGGGGCACCAGCTCTGCCCAGCTATGTCCTGCCACCTTCATGGAATAGGAAGCTTAGGACACAGGCATTCTACTATCTAGCCAATCACCTGAAACAACAGAGCACCTCACAGTAAATAAAAATCAGGTCACACACAGTTGCTAATGCAGCAGCTGACTCTTAACTGAAAACACCATCTACTAGCTTGTAGCTTAAATGACACAGCCTAATAAAAAATGTGCTGAGAGAAGTGCATAGGATTACAGAAGCAAAGACAAAAGACGCAACCCAATACAAGTCTTTCCAGATGAGAAGGAACCAGCATAAGAATTCTGCCACCATGAAAACTCTGAGTGTTGTAGCACCACCAAAGGCTCACTCTAGCTCTCCAGAGGTGATCTCTAGCCAAAGTGGAGGCACAGAGATGACAGATGGGGAATTCAAATTATGGATTGCAAGGAAACTTAAATGACATTCAAGATAAGGTTGAAAATCAACACAAAGAAACCTGTAAAGGAATCCAAGAAACAAAGGAAGAGGTAAACATCTTAAAAATAAATCAATCAGAGCTATAGAACAGAAACACTCACTTAAAGCATTTTAGGCTGGGCATGGTGGCTCATGCCTGTAATCCCAGCACTTTCAGAGGCTGAGGTGGGCAGATCACGAGGTCAAGAGATCAAGACCATCTGATCAACATGCTGAAACCTCATCTCTACTAAAACTACAAACTTAGCTGGGTGTGGTGGTGTGCCCCTGTAGTCCCACCTACTCAGGAGGCTGAGACAGGAGAATCATTTGAACCCAGGAGGCAGAGGTTGCAGTGAGCCAAAATCATGCCACTGCACTCCAGTCTGGCAATAGAGCGAGACTCCATCCCCCTGCCCCCCCTCCAAAAGCAAAAGAATTTTAAAATACAATCGAAAGTTTTATCAATAGACTAGACCAAGCAGAAGAATTTCAGAGCTTAAAGATCAGTCTTTTGAACTAATTCAGTCAGACAAAAATAAAGAAAAAAAAGAATTTAAAAAAAAAACAAAGTCTCCAAGAAATATGGGGTTATATAAAGTAATCATACCTACAAATTATTGGCATTCCTGAGAGAGAAGGATAAAATGTAAACAATCTGGAACTCACACTTGAGGGAATAATTCAAGAAAATTTCCCTAATCTTGGTGGAGACATACATAACCAGATGCAAGAAATACAGAGAACACATGCCAGATACTACACAAAATGAACAACATCAAGGCATACAGTTCCCAGACTATCTAAGGGAAATGGTTGAGAAAAAAATATTAAAGTCATCTAGAAAAAAAGGTCAGCTCACATACAAACGGTACTTCATCAGGCTAACAGCACACTTCTTAGCAGAGTTCTTACAAACTAGGAGAGGTTGAGGGCCTATTTTTTATCATTCTCAAAGAAAAGAAACTCCAAATGAGAAGGCAAGGAGGCCTCACTCAGTGAGGAGGGATGATCAGGGTCTGGCCTGAAGAGGCAATCTGGCCGCGTTCTGCCACAGCCAGTGTGCTCTTGAGGGAAGATGATCCATGATACCTCTTGAGACCAAACTGTCCAGCCTTCCTGGCTGTGGCAGGGGAAAAGTATGGCCTGGAGGCATAGTGATGGCTGCTGCCCTTCCCCCCTGGGGGGCTTAGTGTCTTAGGTAGCTAGCAGCTGCAATGTTGGCTGTTGCCCTACCCCTAGGGAGCTCATCCAAGGGTCAGCAGCCTCAAAGACTGAAACTAGACAAACTCATTAAGAAGAGACAGAGTCAATAAAAAAACACTGAAAACCCAAAAGGCCAGAGTGCCCCTTCTTCCCCAAGTGACTGTAACACCTCTCCAGCAAGGGCACAGAACTGGACAGAGGATGAGATGGACAAGTTGATGGAAGTAGGCTTCAGAGGGTGGGTAATAACAAACTTCGCTGAAGTAAAGGAGGATGTTCTAACCCGATGCAAGGAAGCTAAGAACCATGATAAAAGGTTATAGAAGCTGCTAACTAAAATAACCAATTTAGAAAGGAACATAAATGACCTGACGGAGCTGAAAAATACAATATGAGAACTTCATAAGGCATACACAGGTATCAATAGCTGAATCAATCAAGCAGAATAAATAATATCAGAGATTGAAGACTATCTTGCTGAAATAAGGCAGGCAGACAAAATTACAGAAAAGAGAATGAAAAGGGATGAACAAACCCTCCAAGAAATATGGGACTGTATATAAAGACTGAACTTACAACTAATTGGAGTACCTGAAAGAGATGAGGAGAATGAAACCAAATTGGAAAACACACTTCAGGATATCATCCAGAGAAACTTCCCCAATCTAACATGACAGGCCAACATTCAAATTCAGGAAATACAGAGAACTGCACTAAGATACTCAACAAGAAGATAAACCCCAAGACACACAATCTTCAGATTTTCCAAGGTTGAAATGAAGGAAAAAATGTTAAGGGCAGCCAGAGAGAAAGGCCAGGTAACCTATAAGGGGAAGCCCGTCACACTAACAGAGGATCCCTCAGCAGAAACCCTACAAGACAGATAAAAGTGGGGGACAATATTCAACATTCCTAAAGAAAAGATTGTCAACCCAGAATTTCATATCTGGCCAAAGAAAGTTTCATAAAGGAAGAAGAAATGAAATCTTTTTCAAACAAGCAAATGCCAAGGGAATTTGTCACCACCAGACCTGCCTTGAAAGAGCTCCTGAAAGTAGAACTAAATATGGAAAGGAAAAACTGGCAGCAGCCACTGCAAAAACATAAGAAAAGACAAAGACCAATGACACTATGGAGAAACTTGATCAACTAGTGTGCAATATAACTAACTAGCATCATGATGACAGGATCAAATTCACACATAAAAATATTAACCTTAAATGTAAATGGGCTAAATTCCCCCAATTAAAAGGTACAGACTGGCAAATTGGGTAGAGTCAAGACCCATTGGTGTGCTATATTCAAGAGACCCATCTCATGTGCAAAGACACACATAGGTTCAAAATAAAGGAACAGAGGAAAACTTACCAAGCAAATGGAAAGCAGAAAAAAGTGGGCTGCCATCCTAGTTATTGACAAAACAGACTTTAAACCAACTAAGATCAAAAAATACAAAGAAGGGCATTACATAATGGTAAAGGGATCACTGCAATGAGAAGAGCTAACTATCCTAAATATATATGCACCCAATACAGGAGTACCCAGATTCATAAAACAAGTTCTCAGCGACCTACAAAGAGAATTAGACTCCTACACAATAATAGTTGGAGACTTTAACACCCCACTGTCAATATTAGCCAGATCAACAAGACCGAAAATTAATAAGTATATTTAGGACTTGAGCTCAGCTCTGGATCAAGTGGACCTAATAGATATCTACAGAACTCTCCAGCCCAAAACAACAGAATATATATTCTCCTGAGTGCCACATGGTACTTGCTCTAAAATCAACCACATAAGTGGAAGTAAAACACTCCTCAGCAAATGGAAAATAACTGAAATCATAACAAACAATCTCTCAGACCACAGTGCAATCAAATTAGAACTCAAGATTTGGAAACTCGCTCAAAACCACACAACTACATGGAAATTGAACAATCTGCTCCTGAATGACTCCTGGATGAATAATGAAATTATGGCAGAAATAAAAAATTTATTTGAAACCAAGAGAACAAAGAAACAACATACCAGAATCTTTGCGATGCAGCTAAAACAGTGTTTAGAGGGAAATTTATAGAACTGAATGCCCACATCAGAGAGTTAGAAAGATCTCAAATAGACACCCCAATATCACAACTAAAAGAACTAGGGATGCAAGAGCAAACAAATCCAAAAGCTGGCAGGACACAAGAAATAACAAAGATCAGAGTGAAATTGAAGGAGACAGAGACACGAAAAACCCTTCAAAATATCAATGAATGACTAATAAAGAAGAAAAGAGAGAAGAATCAAATAGACACAGTAAAAAATGATAAAAGGGATACCACCACTGACCCCACAGAAATACAAACTATGATAAAGAATATTATAAATACCTCTATCCAAATAAACTAGAAAATCTGCAAGAAATGGAAAATTCCTGGACACATACACCCTTCCAAGACTAATCCAGGAAGAAGTCAAATCCTTGAGTAGACCAATAACAAGTTCTGAAATTGAGGCAGTAATAAATAGTCTATCAACCAAAAAAAGCCCAGATGGATTCATAGCAGAATTCTACCAGAGGTACAAAGAAGAGCTGGTACCATTCCTTCTGAAACTATCCTAAACAATTGAAAAGGAGGGACTTTTCCTTGACTCTGAGGCCGGTATCATTCTGATAACAAAACCTGGCAGAGACACAACAAAAAAAGAAAACTTCAGGCCAATATCCCTGATGAACGTCAATGCAAAAATCCTCAATAAAGTACTGGGAAACTGAATCCAGCAGCACATCAAAAAGCTTATCCACCACAATCAAGTTGGCTTCATCCCTGGGATGCAAGGTTGATTCAACATATGCAAATCAATAAACATAATCCATCACATAACCAGAACCAATAACAAAAACCACAAGATTATCCCAATAAATACAGAGAAGACCTTTGATAAAATTTAACATGCCTTCATGTTAAAAACTCTCAATAAACTAGGTATTGATGGAACACATCTCAAAATAATAAGAGCTACTTATGACAAACCCACAGCCAACATCATACTAAACTGGCAAAAGCTGGAAGCATTTCCTGAAAAATAAGAAAAGGATGCCCTCTCTCGCCTTGCCTATTCAGCATAGTATTGAAAGTTCTGGACAGGGCAATCAGGCAAGAGAAACAAATAAAGCATATTCAAATAGGAGGAGAGGAAGTCAAATTGTCTCTTTTGGCAGACAACATGATCCTATATGTAGAAAACCCCATCATCTCAGCCCAAAGGCTCCTTAAGCTGATAAGCAACTTCAGTACAGTCTCAGGATACAAAATCAATGTGCAAAAGTCACAAGCATTCCTATACACCAATAACAGACAAGCAGAGAGCTAAATCATGAATGAATTCCCATTCACAAATGCTACAAAGAGAATAAAGTACCTGGGAATATAGCTAGCAAGGGATGTGGAGGACGTCTTCAAGGATAACTATAAACCACCACTCAAGGAAATAAAAGAGGACACAAAAAGTGGAAAAACATTCCATCCTCATGGATAGGAAGAATCAATATCATGAAAATGGTCATACCATCCGAAGTAATTTGTAGATTCAATGCTATTCTCATCAAACTGCCCTTGACATTCTTCACAGAATTAGAAAAAAACTACTTTAAAATTCATATGGAACCAAAAAAGAGCCTGCATAGCCAAGACAATCCTAAGCAAAAGGAACGAGGCTGGAGGTATCTGAGTACCTGACTTTAAACTATATTACAAGGCCACAGTAACCAAAACAGCATATTTGGTACCAAAACAGACATACAGACCAATGGAACAGAACAGAGACATCAGAAATAAGACTGCATATTGATCACCACCTTATCTTTGACAAACATGACAAAAACAAGCAATGGGGAAAGGATTCTCTATTTAATAAATGGAGCTGGGAAAACTGGCTAGTCGTATGCAGAAAATGGAAACTGGACCCCTTCCTTATGCCTTATACAAAAATTAACTCAAGATGGATTAAATGCTGAGATGTAAAACCCCAAAGCATAAAAACCCTATAAGAAAATCTAAGCAATACCATTCAAGACAAAAGCATGGACAAAAGTTCTATGATGAAATTGCCAAAAGCAATCACAACAAAAAACAAAAATTGACAAATGGGATCTAATTTAACTGAAGAGCTCTTGTACAGCAAAAGAAACTCTCATCAGTGAAGAGGCAATCTACAGATTGGAAGAAAATTTTTGCAATCTATCTTTCTGACAAAGGGCTAATATCCAGAATTTACAAGGAACTTAAATAAATTTACAAGAAAAAACCAAACAAGCCCATCAAAAAGTGGGCAAAGGACATGAACAGACACTTTTCAAAAGAACACACATATATGGCCAGCAAACACATGAAAGAATACTCCACATTACTAACCATCTGAGAAATGCAAATCAAAACCACAATGAGATACCATCTCGCCAGTCAGAATGGCTACTACTAAAAAGTCAAAAAATAACAGATGTTGACAAGGTGTCAGAGAAAAGGGAATGTTCATATACAGTTGATGGAAATATAGATTAGTTCAGCCCCTGTGGATAGCCGTTTGGAAATTTCTCCAAGAACTTAAAACAGAACTATCATTCAATCCAGCAATCCCACTACTGAGTATATACCCAAAGTAAAATAAATGGTTCGACCAAAGAGACACATGCACTTGTATGTTCACTGCAGCACTGTTCACGATTGCAAAAACACAGAGTCAATCTAGGTGCCCAACAACAGTGGATTGGATAAAGAGAATGTAGTATATAAGGACCTGGAAAACTATGAAGTTATGATAAAAAAAATTATATCCTTGCAGCAACATGGATAGAGCTAGAGGCTATTACCCTAAGCAAATTAATGCAAGAACAGAAAACCAAATATCACATGTTCTCACTTATAAGTGGGAGCTAAACATTGGGTATTCATGGATGTAAAGATAACAACAATGGACACTGGAGACTAACAGAGTGAGAAGGAAAGGAGAGGAGCAAAGGCTGAAAAACTAACTTTTGGCTACTATGCTCACTATCTGAGTGATGACATAATTTGTATCCCTGCAGCTCACAGCCAATCAGCCATCCAGACTATGGAATTGAACTAAAACGTTGGCTCCTTCTGGGTCTCCAGACTGTCAGGCTACCTTGCACATTCTGGACTTGCCAATTTCTATATAACACAAGTTGATTTCTTAAAATAAATGTCTTTCTCTCTATCTATACAGACTTCCAGCTGGTTCCATTTCTCTAGATAACCCTAATTCAATAATTAAGTCATCAAAAACTTGATGTTCCGTGTACTGTACTGTGGTTCGAATGTGTCCCACAAAGTTCAAGTGTTGGCAGTTTAATTCTCAATGCAACAGTGTTGAGAGGTGAGATCTTTAAGAGGTCAATAGGTCATAAGGGCAAAACCTTCATGAATAAATTAATATAGTTCGTTCATTATTGTAAGTGAATAGTTATAAAAGACAATTAGATCCTCTCGTGCTCTCTCTTGCCTGTGATACCTTCTGTCATCTTATGACACATCCAGGACATAGGAGAATTCCAGGGCTGAAGGAGAAGCAGGAGCCCATGAGGAAAAGAGCAACAAGCCAGAGAGCAACCATTTCATCAGGGGGAGGGGTTGTGAGGGCTGAAGAGAGATTGTTTAAGACAGAGAGAGAGCAAGAGAGTCAGGGAAGAAAGAGGAAGAAATTCATAGACAAGGAAGAAGTTTGTAGAAAAAGGAAGTTTTGACTGCATTGAGAGGTGGAGTGCTTGGGGACAAACTAATGATACTTTGTAAGTAACAGGGAAAAAAAAAATCTCCTGAGAAGAAAAAACAGTAATATAAGAAAGAATATGCAATTACAGTACACTACATGGTTTAGCTGTGATAAAGCAAACATCAAATTGTAATCTTACTAAAAATTATGATTTATAACTTGAGAGAATGGGGGATAAGGAAGCGTAAGTTTAGCTAAATTATAATATTTCAGAAAAGGAAACCAATAAGTATTAAAATTTAGAAAATCAAGAAATATTAGTATGATTTTTTTATTTTTATTTTTGCATGCAATATTTCTTTTTAACTTATTTTTCTTATTTTAATTTTTTAACTTTTAAGTTCAGGGGTACATGTGCAGGTTTGTTATACAGGTAA